>NC_088379.1:108497500-109747500 GCF_037993035.2 Macaca fascicularis
TTTCATCATTTTCTTTCTTGCTCTGTGAACAGTATCTGAAAGTACTAAAGTACTACTTAGTACCCAATAGTAACAAAACCATGTATAAGCACTTACCTTTGAGCTATCAAATAATTTTTGTAACATTATGTGCCCACAGAATGAGCAAGACAGTATCTTAGGGAAAAAATGTGAGAAAAGAGTAAGTCATAGCAGATGCTCTTTGTAGCTAGCAGACATTTTGTCTACTCAATAAACGATCTTACTCATGAATTCCTTTTCCCTTACTCCAAATCATGTGACTGGGTCAGCCATCATTAACCAATTATTTGGACATGACTAACCACAGAATTTTGTTTCCTCAGTTGGGACCCAACTATTAGGCCATTGTCCATCCCAACTCAAGATTTTCCAAATCAAAGGGACATTCTTCCTTCCATAATCAAGAGCTATAAGAATGGGACCCATAGCTGTCGACAGGCACGTGTCATGGACTTACATGGTGAAGTCAAAAGCTAAAGAGACCATATTCAATAGCAGCAATAACAAAGAGCTGACTTTCCATACAGATGTGCAATTTCGGTTCCTGAGGCTGTAGCTTGCTCTGGTTCCTACACCTAATTCCATTCACTGTTAACTATCCATCCCAGTTTCCTTCTAATAAATCCCTTATTTAATCTGGATTATATTAAGGAGTTAAAAAATATATACAGCAGCAGGGAGAGACCAATTCTGAATACCAAATATGTAGATTTTATCCCACTTAAAACACAATTTAGTGTTTGAGCTTTGTTGAAAGACCTGTAAGAAATCTAAATGAAGCTAAGTCCCAAAATTGAATTAAGAGTAACAAGGTTAACTTTAACACTGGAGGTTAATTTAAATCCATTTCTAAAATGAAAACGTAATGTTCATTTCACCATCAAAACATTCATTCATTCATACGAACACTGCCTTTTTGGTGCCATTCATGTTAGATATAAAACACCAAGATAATTAAGATAGAAATGCCTCCTCAGACTCAGCTAACAGAAAGTCTTGCAGGTGCAAGACAAAACAAAAATCATACTTCAACAACCTACATGCTTAAAATAAAGAGATTCAAATGCTCTGTGAATCCTGAAAAACCAACCACTAACTTTTCCTGTGTTTAGAAGAGTGACATTTGAGCTGGGTCTTGATGGAAAAATAAGCAGGCATTTACCAAGAAAAAGAAGTAAGAGAAGCATTATAAGTAGAGAAACTCAAAGTCAGGAGTGTCAAAGAACACATGGTATAAAAATTTGCCAGAACAAATACTGCAGAGTTTGGTATACCAGACAGAATACAATTGGAGAGTGGTAGATCTAGCTAGAAAGGCAGGTTATGGCTTGATCTTTTAAAAGAGCCCTTGAATTTAGTCAGACTATTCCAAAGGCAACGGGAAGTCATTAACGGTTTAGAAACAAGACAAATGAGTTTTGATTTTTAAATATACCAGCAGTCATACACCACAAGTGTTTAACTGTACTCTTATAACCACTTTACAGAAATAGGGCTCATCTCTGTTTTACATTCGAGTCCCTTAAGAGGGGGAAAAGAAATGATTACATTCAAGCACAGAACATGTTCAGCTTTAGGATAGGTGAACTAAGTGTACCTCGTAACAACTTAAAAATTAGGACTGGGGGTAAGTTTCAAAAAGGTTCCTTTCTCAATAGGGTGTCCTTGCAAAGATAATCTAATGTTCGGCAAATTGAGGGGAAAAAAATCTCAACTGAACCCAACTATCACTCAATGCTCCAGAATGAACATGATATGGAAAACTCACGTTTTCCTTAGGATTTGTTTCCCCATAACTATCCACTGTTAGTCTTTATCTCATTATAAGTAGTGTGAATCCAGTACTACTTTTCAAGTTACATGGCCTGAGAAAATGATTCTATCCCATGGCAAGACTATTTACTGGACTGGAAATCAATTTCCAATGACGCACATACTCAGCGTTTTTAAAAGTAATTTTGTCTATGATAGTCATCTAAAAAAATGATTTTAGATCCTAAAGTTTCACAGGCTTCCAGGACAAAAACAATGTAAAAAATGACACAATTGAAATTTTCAGTTTATTGCTTCCTAGTAGTCTAGAGGAAGAGGAACGGAACGGTGCCAAGAACCAGAAAGAACAGCTCTCACAAGGCACCTGTAAAATTTTTTTAAACTGTGCTGACTACCCCTCACCTAAGGGGAACAGCATTACTCAACTCTTAAGACCATTGAAACAGGCAAATGTTTGGCTGTGGACACTGACATACTTTAGGAATTGCTCAAGGATCCACTCATGTTGAAAGGACACTAAGATGGATCAAGTACATACAATCAAGGTAAAACACTAAGAAACTGTACTAGTTATAAAAAGAACAAAAGTTTGGACATTTCTTTCCCACGGAGTGCTCTTTTAGGAAACTTTCTCCTTTTAGTATCATCTTCCTCTGAGCTGCTTCTCCTCCAACTTTCTGCACACTTGGCTAGTGTGAGAATCCAGACTTTCTCACTGAAAAGAATACTTGTATTTAAAAGCTGTAAAAAACCTGTAGGAAAAAAAGTCAAGGAGACCCCTCTGCCTTCTAAGCTAGGTAAGCGAGATCCTCTCAAAGCTCTCACATGGTCTAGTTCACCTCATTAGGTTAGAACACTACAAAGAAATTTGAGATAGCAACAGACTCCACACAACTGAATTTGTTGCCTATTTTCTGAAGACCTGGTGGGCACCATGGTAGAAAACAGGGTAGGATTCAGAGGATCTTTTCACCAAAAAAATCTCTCTCAAAGGCAACCAACAGGTTACAGCTTAAGCCACTCGTGAGTGTTCTCACCTGAAGTACATGATTAAGCAGCAATGGGCTTGGCCACTATTTTTTTTTATTCTGAAACATTCCTTACACGAGATTTTTAATACAAAGCCTACAAATGGTTTATTTTGAGGAAGACCTTTACTGTAGTCACTATGGGATATGGGATTTAATAGATGATTGTTGGAGATGCTAAACTATGCTTTCTGCTTCTCTATTCTCTATCTTCCTCATTCAATGATGAGTGGCACTAGCAGTGGTGACCAACCACAGGCCACAAAGAACAGTAGGCCAAGGTACTGAAAACATTAAAGGCCTGAAAGGATGCTAGGAGAAATATAAGAATGTTCCCTCCCCTGCAGGGCATGGTGGCTCACATCTGTAATCCTAGCACTTTGGGAAGCTGAGGCAGGCGGATCACCTGAGGTCAGGAGTACAAGACCAGCCTGGTCAACATGGTGAAACCCCATCTCTACTAAAATACAAAAATTAGCCGGGCATGATGGTAGGTGCCTGTAATCCCAGCTACTTGGGAGGCTGAGACAGGCGAATTGCTTGAACCTGGGAGACTGTGGCTGCAGTGAGCCAAGGTTGCACCACTGCACTCTACCCTGGGCAGCTGACCAGGACTCCATCTCGGGGCGGGGGGAGGAAGCCCTCCCTTCAAAGAGCTTATAAATTGGAAATACTAAAAATATTTGCATACAATACTAAAAATACTTATTCACAAATATTTATGATTATAAATATTTATGAAGCTACAGAGCAGCCATGTTCCAGGAGCCCAGTATCTGAACATTCGGTTAACTTTCTTTCAATGACAGCCGGTATCTGATCATCAGATCAACATAACCGAAAGGTACCCTTTATGTAAACAAAGTTTTAAATGTCAACCCTATTAAAGCATAACACCATAAATAACTTATTCTAGGTTTCATCCCCCAAGGTTTGTCAAAATTTAAAAGCCTATATAGTGTCAAGGCCGAGTTCATGGATTCTACCTTTAAGACAGTAAAAGTATCACTACGATGTTCCACAAATCATTTGTTATCCCAATCTCTACCATCTATTCTGCATGTCATCACATAAAGGTCATACAGAGGACAGAATGTAGTAGTACAGATACATTTCCTCTCAGCACTTTTGAGAAAACTCAAAAGCTTATGCCACAACTAAAAGTTAATTTATTGTATTCTATTTAAGAGTCTATTTCTTTCAGTACTAAAGACAAGATTTACATGACTCAAAGACAAGATTTGTATGACTGTGAATCAGCACTATAAAAACAGCCCTTGCCTCAAAAACCTATACTGAGCAACACAAAACACTACTTTGGGCACTGGACAAGATGACAAAATGAGGTGGGAAGCTAAGGGAGTAAGTGTCTTAAGAAATTGTAAGAATCCTCCTCAAGGAGACTACAACCAACATAGAAAAATACAAAGGTGAGAACCAACAATAGAGGTCAAAATGCAGTGCAATTAGCTGCCCATCAGGCAGACAATAACTAATGTAATTGTTCATATAAAGATCTGGTTTACTACAAAGTAAAAAGTTTTGTTAACTTTAACGTTATGAAATGTCTGTATAAAATATTTAGATATGAATGTCAAGGAAGAGAACAACAAACTTTTCAGAAATGTATGATTATTTCAAGAGAAGGATGCTTGGCAAAAAGATACGAACGATTTCACAGAACTCCAAATAGTCCCTTTAAAACACATTTTAATTGGAAATTTCTTCCGAGAAATCCTTTTTTATCTTAAGGATTAACAGGTAGGCACTGCATAGTATCTCATTACATCACTGACAAGGCATTAACTTCCTGTTTAGTTGCAATTATAGGTGAAACAAGCACGCGTGTTCATTACACAAGGTACTAAGAATGGATTGAATGAATATTACTATAATTTTCTTTGGATCACCACTGAAGGTAAAGTCACTTAACATTATTCGAAGCCATTCTTTTGTAAGCACTATTTAAAAATGGGCAAAGAAACCCAAATTTAGATTTGAAGCTCTGCTCCATGAAAGCAAATAAGGTATTTTATGGACATTAAAAACAAAGAACAAAATACAAAGATTAACAGCTGCCCAGTGGTAGAAAACATTCAATTATACATTAGCCAATAAATTACAGCAAGGTTACGATTAATGTAAGTATTTCATACTGAAAAATGTAGCCAAGAAATCATGACTCACAACTGAGAAACATTTAAATATGACAAATTCAGCTATCAAAAGTTGAAAGTCTCTTTTACAACAGATTATGTTGAAAGTATAGTTAGGCGATAAAAACCAGATGTTTCAACAAAGTATAAAAATACTTCCCTAAACTTTTCCCTTCCCTACATAACAAGGTTGAGGATACAATTCTGAATAAATCTTTATCTAATAAGGGAAACTGGACAGTTAGATATCTGAATGCATTCATTTTTAATTATGAAATAACATTGCTAAGGTAGCAAGCTCAAGACCACAACATTTCCAAGAATGAAGAGTTTAACTTCACTAATTTCAAAATACTGGTTTTGGCAAGGAGAATTAAAGAAATTAAAGAAATAATAAAAGAAAAACCACACTGTAACAATACTAGTGTAAAAAATATAGAAAATTTATTTTAAATACCTCCCCTACTAGATCTAATATTCTTGAAAGGTAAATGTACAAAGTGACAAACTATTCATGTGTTTACATGCTTATTTTCACCATTGAACACAGAGAGTACCATAGGTAAGGTTTACCATAAGTAAATCTTCCTCATTTATTCCCTAGGACTAGAATACTATGTCTAATGCAGATTAGGACCTTTATTCCCCTGTATCTGTGGTTCTTAATCAGAGAGGAGCTTCAGAATCACCTAGAAAAATTTCAAAATTATGTGTTTCCAGGGAAAATGATTTAGTAAGTCTAAGACCCCCAAGGATCTGTATTTTTTAAAAAACTCTATGAACAATTTGACATTTAAAAATAACTAAACGAGTATAATTGGATTGCAACACAAAGGATAAATGCTAGTTTTACCTGCTTTAACCTGATGTGATTAAGCATTGCATGCCTGTATCAAAATATTTCATGTAATCCATAAATATATACATCAACTATATACCCACAAAAAATTTTTTAAAAACTCCAAATGTTCTGGAATATAAATGTAATTTATGTTAAACCCAACAATATATATTATTCAGTCAGCTCTTCCATACGCTAACAGATACAAGAAAATCACTATTTAAAAAAAGAATGCAAAAACCAACCTAAGTTTGAGATATTAATCTGAAACTTTTTATCTCAGTATTAGGAACCTAGTTTCTTTTTTAATAGAAAGATTATAGCAACACGTTGTGGAGAATCCTCAAAGATTGCCTGTCTTGGATAAAAAGGGTCACCTCAACTCAGGGGCAAAGTTTGACACAGCAATCTGGTGACACAGTAGTTCATCTCATTGAGGGAGCATTCAACTTTTTACCTGTGTAAATAACAAAAACTAGAATCAACACTGCAGATGAGCATGATGAAAGAAAAGTATGCCGTGTCAGTCACGCACCCTTTTTCAAACTAAATAAATACTGAGGTCATATTATCATCATCCTTCAGACACAACTATCCCACACAGGAAGTCAGCTGGCTATAGACAAGCCTTGAGGATCATATATGAAACACATGCCAAACAGTTTACCCAGCCTATATACTAGTTGGGGACAATAAGTATATTTTGTTCACTCTTAAGACCTCCTAAGCAGTTAACTGGCACATGTTAGTTTTCAGTGCTTGAAGAGACTACCCCAAAAGAATTAAATCCACTTCCACTTTCAAAACATATTAGCTAAAATCTTAACTCACAAATTAGCTATAATCTAAGAGTAAAGCTAAATCCCAATTACTTAGATGTGGAAGTGGGAGAGCAAAGCAGCTTATTTCAGATAACAAACTAAAACCACATACATTATAAAATAGGAATTGAAGGGCCGGGCGCGGTGGCATACACCTGTAATCCCAACACTTTGGCAGGCCGAGGCAGGCGGATCGGATCACAAGGTCAGGAGATCAAGACCACCCTGGCTAACACGGTGAAACCCTGTCTCTACTAAAAATATAAAAAAATTAGCTGGGCGTGGTGGTGGGCGCCTGTAGTCCCAGCTACTCGGGATTCTGAGGCAGAAGAATGGCGTAAACCCGGGAGGCGGAGCTCGCAGTGAGCTGAGATGGTGCCACTGCAGTCCAGCCTGGGTGCCTCACTATCTGATTTCAATCTCAGTTACTGACTAGTTGTGTGACTAGACAACTATTTCTCTGGGCCTGTCACTTCATCTATAAAATTCGCACATCTATGCCACATAGTTGTCTTGAAGATTAAATGAGTTACGGTTTAGATGAGACTGCATTAAGTCTTAACTATTGTTAGTAACAGGCAATACTATATGAAAACCCTAGAAGATGATATCAAAGTATAGTGGTTAAGAACACATACTCTGGACCAGGCTGCCTGGGTTCGAATGCCAACTGTCACAACATGAACCCGGATCATCTTCTTAACCTCTGTGCCTTAGTTTTTCAATTTCAAGATGGAGATAATCTTGAAATTATCTCAGCGGAAGTGGTGGTAGGAGGGGAACCAGAATCAAATTAGAGTTTTCTAACCCCTTACCCATGGTTTCCCTGTTAGTTGCTTGCTTATAACATTAAAGTCATACTTGCAGAAATAAGAATCCTTATGAAAACTTAACAGGGTGTATACAATGAGAACATGAGCTATTCTTTTAGGCTTGGTTCATGTTATATTTATCTTCAAATGTCCCTAAAACACATATACTGTAGTCCCTGTTTATGGGAGTGGTAAAATTGTCTATGGCCCTTAATACCAATCAACTTGTGAGTGCCACTTTTAACTCCTGTTGTTTAACAGCCCTATTTAAGACTATATTACAGCTCGTTCAAATACAGGAAAAAAGTTGATTGGTCTAGTAGTCAAAAAACTTACTCCAAGAACATAACTGAAGCAAAGGATAAATTCAAAGGCTCGATCAAATGGACTGAAGGTTAAAAGTATTCCAATAATCATTTCAGTAAAATATTAATGACGAATACAAATATATCTTAATATTTGAAATGTGGAATCTTCAGACAAGAATAAACTCGAAATAGGTACCTAACACAAGGATACCATACTGACATCAACGACTACTTGACCCTGTATTTCTAGAACAGGTGCCTAAACCTAAGAGCATTCCAGTTCAGAGTACACTCACTAAAATTGTTTGGATGTGGAATGTTTGAAGGTTGCCTCATGTGATTCTAACATTAACAGCTGAAAAACCAAACCACATGCACATGTCAAAGTTTCTGTAAGTTAAATCAATAATGTTCACATAAACACTGGTTTTTCCTATCTACCAAGTTTTTATGTTGTGTCTATGTTACATAAATCTTCAAAATATTATTTCGAATATTAATTATTTTTAAAATACCAGAAGACAACCTTATATTAAGAGTATTAAACTAGAAATCAAATTTCTTAAACAAAAACGGTTAAGAATTATAAATTGTGACATTAAAATAGCAGTAATAACTGAGTGTCATATATCAAGGGCCTGTTCAAATCTGCATATTAATCCATTTAATCCTCAAAACAAATCTACGAACTTAAAATTTGTTTTGTTCACTGCTGCCAACCCAATGTCTAAAACAGTGCCTGGTACATATTAGGCAAACAGCCATTTATTGTTCATACAACAACAGATACCCTTCTTGTAAAGGCACACGAACTTGCCCAGAGCTCGAATTCTAACTGGAGCATTTCTGCTCCAATGTTAACACTCTTAGCCACTGTTACATTGCCTCTCTAAAGCTTTTAAATCATTTAACTGGTGTCACAGCAGCTGGGTATGACCTGTAAGAGAAAAAAAATCAGTGAGACCTTCCTTTAACGTGTTCTGTTCCACATGCACAAAAAGCTATGGATCTAGAACGACTCCACATTTTAGTGGCCTAAACTAATTCCAACAGAATAGACCTTTATTTGTACTGAATGTTATGCTCGTTGCGTAAACTACACTATAACATACAACTAGGCTTCTCCAATATGTTCCTGGCCTTTAAAGTGGTCACAGGAAGAGGATATTATTTCAAAATAATATATTTTACTTTAATTCTTAACTCCTAAAAAGCTTTTCTTCCTCTTTTCTTTCATTTCGCAAATACAAAGATTTAAATTTATATTTCGCATAACCCAAAATGACGATGTAATGAAGGCCTAAAACAAAATTCAAGATTTCATATCAATATATATTGAGTGAAGATTTAAACCTTCCTCTTTCATGAAACACCAATCTTGCCAAATAAACTTCAGTCATAATTAAATACATGCAAATGTAGTAGTATCAGGTCTATTTTAGTAAAGGCAAGTTCTTGCCATTCCTCTCAGAACTCTTCTTAAAAAAGTAATCTACTAAAACCAAAGTTTCTAACACTCACCGCCCCCCCACCATTTTTCTAGTAAGGCTGAATTTATTCCATGACATTTTTTTCAAGTTAGCTGTAAATACTCCACCCTCCTCGATTGTGCAACAACCAAACACACCACACAAACACAAGTCACAAAAAAGGGAAATACAATCTAAGAGTTTGAATTTAGATAAGTTTTGAGCAGAGGATCTTAGAGCAGTGCACAACCCTATACAAAAGTTAACATTTAATAAAGCATATTATTTCACATTATTACGAAAGGAGACGCCGGAAAGAGCCTGAACCAGTTAAAGCAGCCGCCATCTTAAAATGCGGGATAGAAGTTAGAGCAAGAAAATGAGACTAAACCACCGGAGGTGGAGGTTCCGCTCACTCCCAGAGCTATGAAAAACCCTAGTTTTTTTCCAACTTAAATCGATAATATACTATCAAACCACTCAAGTAACGAAAGAATCTTTCCCAGCAGTGTTATTAAATAGAATGAGGCAAAAATAGGTACATCTAGCTTTCCCTTACTGCCATCGCACCCCTTATCCACCCCCACTCCCCAGCCAAAAGGAAAAGGGAGCTTCCAGAAGACCTTTTACATCAGTTCCCGGTGTCCCTCGGATAAATAGCTTCGGGTGAAAAGCCGCAACTACAAAATACAGGAAGTGGCAACACTGTGTCATTCCATCTCCTCCCAAACCCACTTATTCGGTGTAACCTACCCAGAGTCGACTAAGAGTTTCTACTAGACTCACTCACTGTCCTTCAATATGCGAGACTTCTACCCGACCCTCAGTCAAGTTCCGGACTCCCCAGATTTTTTTTCTCCCCTCCGAGTTTTCTTTCTCCCCGCTAAAAGACCTAGATAACCTTGATCTCACAACTAAAGTAAGTTTTCAAGCACCAAGCATAGGAAGCGCCATGACATCTGCTGGAGCGTCTCTCCGCAATTCGGACCCCCAGAAGAACTCTTAAGCAGCAAAAAAATAAAATAATAAAGGCGCCTTAAGTCACTCTCCTCCACCCCTAATTTGCACCGATTCCACTGAAGCACACTCATAACATCTCACTTGCCACAAGTGTTCTCCGTTCCCTAACTTTAACCTTCATTTCTTCAAGAAGTATATCCGCGTTCTCCATCCCCCCCAATGGAAGAAGTGATCCAACTAGTATTTTCAGAATTATGCTTCTTTTCCACCCCCACGCTTTCCTCTTGGCCCGAGCCTTCCTTTTCTACTACCACCCCAATTCCCTTGTCCCCGCGGGTTACCTTATTAATCCGTTTCAGCGCCATAGTGTGTGCTTGTCGTCTGGCTCCTCACTCTCTCGGTGTATGCTCAAAGGTCCGGCCAAAACTCTTGATTATCCCGGCGGCGGGGCAGGATTGTCTCGTCTCACAGCGGCTCTGCCAGACACAGGCGCCTTTTGCAAAAACGGAGCAGATCAGCACTCGCACAGGCCCCGGAGAGCCCCTGATGAATCCAGGTCCCTTAAGGCGGCCGCGATCCGGGGTGGGTGGGGTGGCGTGGCAAAGCCACCAACAGCCTCAGTACTGTGTTTTCGGCCCGAAGTGGGGGCGAGGGTGACGGGAAGAGCGGAGGTGGTGGCTACAAGTTTAACTTCCCGGCCTCTAGAAAGGAAGAGACCCGGGTGGGAGAGGAAGAGGCGTAGGAGAAAGGGGTGGGTGCGGGGCAGGGTCCGGAGCCCAGCAGAGGAGGAGCCGGGGCCTAGTCGGCGCTATACCGGCGTCACTAGGGCAAAGAAAGGCAAGGGGGGAGGGGGAAGCAGAAGACTCCGGACGGACGCCGGGCTGCTTTTGGTTTCTGCCCAAAGGTGCGGCCGGGTAGGGGAAGGAAATAAAGGAAGAGAGGTTTGATGTGTGTTGCTGTCCTCGCAGCGAGGTATTCTGTGTCGCCTCTGACGCCACCGTACACTCACTCCGCCTCCCAGCGCGCTCCCGCGCGCGCCCGCCCAGCCACCTCCACCACGCGCCCGTGCTGTCCCTGAGGCTCCGGCTTAGGCGCGAGGACGCGCCCATTCCCCCTCCTCCTCCAGCAGGAGAGGCCGCGGCTTCTCCAGCCTTCCCACCCTACCCCACCGCACCCAATAGGCTGGCCGCTCAAGCCGCCCAGGGCCCGCACTACCCCTCTTACCCGGCCGGCCACTGGGCCGGCCTCCCTTCCCTGCCCTAGCCGTCCACACCCACGCGTACAGAGGGGCCGGGGCCTCCCTCAAGCTGCGGCCTCGGCCTCCTCCCCGCGCGGCAGCTGGTGCCTCCCCGGCCCTACGGGGCTCACGCGCACGACACAGCCACAAGATGTCCGCTCTGACGGAACTACTGCCAGCTGCCACGCTCCGCCCCTCCCCCTCCTCCTGCCTCTTCACCGCCGCGGATCAGTCCGCCAACGCCGCCGTCGCGAGCACAGGACCGATGTGAGGCCGAAGCCAGACGGCTTGCTTCCCACGTCCGGGGCCGAGTGAATACGTGCCAAGCCCTTTTCCTTGTCCTTCTCGGAACAGCACCTTCTTACTAAACAGATCGGAGATTGGACCAGAAGGGCGGGGGAGGGAGGCGGATCATGGGCTGGGGGAGGGTAGACGAGTGGCGGAAACCCTTAGGCTCAGAGAAGCATCGAGAACCGGAAGGAGACCATGGGAGGAAGGTAAAGGAAGCTGCCGCTGCGCGATCCAGCCCCACGCCCCTCCCCACAGCGTCCCCCAGTTTCCTCACTTGGTATTAAGAAGACGACTCTCGCGAGAACTTCGTGGCTGGCTAACCGAAGCGGTACCTCTGCAATGACTTAAGAGCAGTTTTGTGCGCTCTTCTTGACGGGGTTCCGCCCCCAAAATGTACAAGATCTCGCGAGACGCAGTAAGGCACCGGCTCGAACTGGGGCGGGCCACTGCCAGGAAAGCACCGCCCCTGAATGCTTATACCGGTGGTTGGAAGAGGAAATGGAATTCCCCGGACTGGTAAGAGCGCGCGCAGACACAGCCCTCTCTCACGCGCCCAATCAGGAGTGTGTGGTGGGAGGTGCCAAGGATTAATTACCAGATACCTTTAGTCTAGGTTGGGCCGGGATTTTGAGGTTTCCGGTGGAACAGGTGAGCAGTATTTACTCGCCTGCCT
This sequence comes from Macaca fascicularis, assembly GCF_037993035.2. Taxonomy (NCBI): domain Eukaryota; kingdom Metazoa; phylum Chordata; class Mammalia; order Primates; family Cercopithecidae; genus Macaca; species Macaca fascicularis. Next base: position 108,509,891 of record NC_088379.1, read on the forward strand.
TCCTGGGCTGGTTATTCTATGGGAGTAGGCGCCCCTCAAGATGGGAATAGCAGTTTTAAATAGACCCAGGTTGGCCGCTCATCAGCGCTCCCACGTGCTGAGGTCTAGTGTCTCTCTGACACTGAAGGAGCAGTACAGAGAAGAGCAGGGATCGGGCTGACTCAGGCTCAATTGAGTGGATGAGGCTAGGGCAGAGTGTTAGGGGCAGGGTTTTCACTCGTCTCCGTAATCAGTCGCTGCCATCCGCCAAGGTGTAGATGTGGGAACAAGCTTAAATTCTCTACCTTTAGCTTCTGTTGCTGTGTTTCAGTTCTTGAGCCAGAAAGTGTTGAGACTAATTAAGAAATTAGGTAGAGTTTAGAGTCAGAAAAATAATACAATACTTCCTGAAATATCCAAGTTGGGAGGTGGGATTTACATGAATAGGACTGGCCTGTTTTAGTCAAGGGCTTAAAGTATAGAGAGGGCAGTTATGCTCTCTAGTGTATCCTTCAGGCAAAAGAAAGACCTTATTTTTATGAGGAATTTAAAGGTGGGTAAGCACTGACCAGCTTAAGGTTTTCTAATATTCCTTAATGACCCCAGTTACCGAAGTGGAGATCTTCAATCACATGGAAAAATAAACTTGTTTTAAAAATATACTTAATTTGAAAACTGTTGCAGAAAGTTTTACCTAATAAAAACAACACGTCAACAATGATGAATATAAGTGGTCTAATGTATACTGTTCAAGTGGCTATGTAGTGTCACTAGTGAAGCAGTGCTTCTCAAACTAACGTCCATAGGAACCACCTGGGGTTTTGTTGAAAATGCGGCTTTGATTTGGTAGGGCAGAGGTGGAGCCTGAGAGCCTACATTTCTAACTAGCGCCCAGGTGATACAGATTTTTCTAGTCTGAACCACCCCGTGAGTAGCAACGCCCTGAAGTGCTTACCTCATGGCCTAACTGCTCTTGAGGCTCACCTCTGGCCCCTCCCTCCTCCCTGAATAATCTATGTTTTCTCTCCTAGCTAGCCAAATATACTAAAAGCACAGGACTAGGCATGAAGGTGGAGGGAGGAACCCAGATTTGTTATTGCTTCCCATTTGTTTGATACTGGCCTGGTTATTTTCTGACCCCGTTTCTTCACCGCCAAAGTAAGTAATAATAACTATCCTTTCTCATAGGGTGATTGTGGGGTTTAAGTATCATAATATATGTGAAAGGATACTGTAGCCTCTACAGTGTTGTATAAATGTCAGTTATTAAAGTAACCAGACAGACATTAACTGGCCATAGTGTGAAACAAATGTATAGTAGTAATAATGGTCACGCCTAGTAATCCCAGCACTTTGGGAAGGCTGAGAGGGGTGGATCATATGAGGTCAGGAGTTTGAGACCAGCCTGGCCAACATGATGAAACCCCATCTCTACTAAAAATATAAAAATTAGCTGGGTGTGGTGGCAGGCGCCTGTAATCCCAGCTGCTCGGGAGGCTGAGGCGGGAGAATCGCTTGAGCCTGGAAGGCAGAGGTTGCGGTGGGCCGAGATCACACCACTGCACTCCAGTCTGGGCGACAGAGTGAGATCCTGTCTCAAAAAAAAAAAAAAATTCCTAATATATATGGAGTTCTAGAGTATCCATGCTTATAAAGGCAATGGATTGTGTAATCACAAACTCATTTTTGTTAGGCACTAAAGTAAATTCATTGGTTGATTGGGCTTTCTGTTTACACGTTTGTATTTGCATTAGTGGACTTACATTTCTGCTCACGTTTTGCCATGGTTAAAATCAAAAGAAACAGCCTAGAAGCATTTTGATGCCTGATAAAGCAGGCTAAGATTAAGTCAAATTTTTAAACATTATTCACATACCTGTTGTTACAAAGAGCCCACTTTACAGTGGCAAATAAAGTTAAAACATTTTCATTCATTTAACTTACTTGAATTACCATGGTAGAAATGTCCTCATTTGAAACAAGAAAGGAAAATAATCATGTTTTCTATATTGCAATCGGAAATATGCTAAAAAGAAAAAAATTCTGGCTGTAAATACTGAAAGAAAAATTTACATTTAGAAATTAATAAAGGTACAAAAATGTTGAAAATTTAATTAACTAAAAATAATCCCTTCCTTAATACTATTTTGAAGTCCTAAAAACTTTGTAAATATAGTGGATCAGATTATCTTGCATGAATTGACATAAAACATGAGAAAATACAAAGGATCAAGAAAATTAAAGCTGGGCTGCTGGCTCACGCCTGTAATCCCAGCACTTTGTGAGGCCAAGGTGGAATGATCACTTGAGCCCAGGAGTTTGAGACCAGCCTGGATAACGTAGGGTGACCCGATCTCTACAAAAATAATGAAAAAATTAGCCGAGCTTGGTGGTACATGCCTAGGGTCCCAGCAATTTGGAAGGCTGAGGCGGGAGGATTGCCTGAGCCTGGGAAGTTGAGGCTGCAGTGAGCTGTGATTGTGCCACTACACTCAAGCCTGGTGACAGAGTGAGACCCTGTCTCAGAGAAAATTACTAGTAAATGGGCAATTAATCTACTAATCTGAATAATGGTGGTGTGCCAGGGTCTTAATATTACATGAATTTTTCAGTGAGGCCACATTATTATAACTTGAGTAAGGGGTTAATTAGAATGTATTGATGAATAAACAATTAACATAAATTATATATATATTTATGTTAATATAGTATCTATGTTTTCATGTATCTTTAACTTTGTTACAGAATATTATAACTTGCTAAAGACACTGGCTCTAGTACAGTGTATACCATTTTATTAGTTTAATTAAATTGTAAATGTTATGGTCCAGATTTTATATTCAGAATGCTCATTTACATATTCTGCCTGGACTAAGTAAATTGGAGCCCAGGTCAACCAAATGTTATTTTACATTGCTTGCACAAAAATTAATTTCTATATTTACCAATTCAGAATCTCATTAAGTCAGATTAATACGGTTTAAGAAACTGTACTTTATTTCATGCTAAGAATATCATTTTGGCCTTTATAAGGTTTTTGGCATGTAATGAACCATGCACAAATCTTTGAGACAAAAATAGAGCATTTTTCCACACAAAAACTTATATATATATACAAATGTTCAGAGTAGGGCTATTCTACTTTTTAGTAGAAACAACTCAAATGTCCATTAGCTGATCAATGGATAAAGAAGATGTGATATATTTGTATAATGGAATATTATTATGATTATAAGGAACAAAGTACTAATACATGTTACAAAATGTATCTTGAAGCCTTAAAACATTCTGTCAAGTGAAAGAGCCAGACACAAAAGGCCACATACTGTTTGATTCTATTTATATGAAATGACCAGAATAGTGCATTCTGTCTTCCAAAAAATTTGTTTACTTACAAATACAAGTTTAAAAAAAAAAAGAAAAGAAAAAGAAAAAATCTTTGTAAGACTGCTTTTGGTGTAGGGTGAGGCATGATAAAGAGATTGTCATTCAGTTTGTCAATCAGTGATACTTAGGTCCGAACAGGCAAGGGGGAGTCTTTCAGGTTTCGGACAAAGAATGTTAATGTAGTAGAGATCTGTTGATAGAATCACTCCTATTTTTCTGTTTATGTAAAACGAATTACTATTATGTGCTAGACACAAGATACATAAACAAAAGACACAGATGTCACCTATAAATTTCGTCTTTTGAGGAGACCAGTAAGCATCAGACAACATCATAGAGTGGGTTCAGTGACATAAATGTGTGCACAGAGCAGTATTAATGTACTGAACTCAGCTGGGGGTGGTCAGGGAAAGTTTCTCTGAGGAAGAGAGTTGTATTAAATGAAAAAAAGGGAGCAAGGCAAAGTTGGAAAAAAAATTGTGAGGGAGGCTCCTCGGCAGGGGAAACAGCATGCAAAGTCTCAGAGTTGACTTGGTAAGTTTTTGAAACTAGAAAAACTTTGGCTGCAGTATTGGGAGGTTGAGATGGCGGGGGGAGCGGCAAGGAGAGAATGAGAAGACAGAAAAGATGAGGGGACAAGACAGATTTGAAAGACTTGACTGGGGATCTTGAGGGCCTTTTATTCCGAAGGGGATGGGATGGGATGGAGGAATTGAATTTTTAACAAAAATGGCTTGATCAGATTTTGATGGCAAAAAAATAACTGTGATAGCAGTGTTGAAGCATGTGCCCAAAGTATGTATTGGGATGGAGACTAGAGGCAAGAAAAACAGGATGTCAATGAAATAACCGAGAAGAAATGTGAGAAAGATCTGAAATAGTTGCACTAATAAGAGATAGTACAGGAAATAAATTTAGTTTATTTACTGGGTCGAGCTTGCCTAAAAAATATTTCAGGAGGGATTCTCAGTACAGGAAGTAAATTTAGTTTATTTACTGGGTCAAGCTTGCCTAAAAAATATTTTGGGGGGATTCTCCCTCCAGTTACTTTTATTAGAATGTTACAATAAAATCAAACCAGGCACAGTGGCTTATGTCTGTAATTCCAGCACTTTGGGAGGCCAAAGCGGGAGGATCGCTTGAGTCCAAGAGTTTGAGATCAGCCTGGCCTGTGCAACATGATGAAACTGTGTCTCTACAAAAAAATTAGGCATAGTGGCATGCGCCTGTGTTCCCAGCTACTCTGGAAGCTGAGGTGGGAGGATCCCTTGAGCCCAGAAGATCAAGGCTGCAGTGAGCCATGATCGCACCATTGCACTCTAGCCTCGGTGAAAGTGAGACCCGGTCTCAAAAAAAGAAAAAAGTTTATAGAAAAAAACCAAAATATGATATTCTAATAAAATAACTTGAAACATAATAGTATGAACTTCCTATGTGTTTAGCTCTTAAAGAACTATGAAACTAAAGTTTACAGTGGAAACACGTGCTACATTTTTTTTTTTTTTTTTTTTTTTGCAAATCAAATCTCCTCTTGAAGCTCAAATGTAGGACTAACTGCCACATTTCATTTCTTTTGAATTTGGCCATGTCTGTACTAACTGCTGTGATCTGTGTCTCAGTTCTGTTACCACTTTACTAGAACCTTTGGGAGACTTTTGTTCATTCATTGACTGATATAATTTGGTTTTCATGTGGCCAGAAAAAAGAATTTATTATCTATTTCTGTTCCATCTGCCTAAGACAAAATACTGTTATGTGTTGCCAACAAGATCATAAACCTAAATAAAACACAGGCTCTAAAATCACATGGCAGTATAGTATAAGTGGGAATCAAGGTGACTGGGACTGTGCTTACAGTAATTATAGATTACTAAAATCACAAAATATGGAAAAAAGTTCATGTAGAGAATTCAAAAAATTTAGTTTGATGTAGATAGAGATTATAAAAATCCTTTTGTCACATACCTAAAGTGGAATTTGTTAAGTTTGACCTTGTGACTTTCAAGTCAAGAAATGCTAGGCAGGTAGAACAGATAAATTAATAAATCTGATTCTGACATGGAAGTAAAAGGGCTTTAAAGAGGTTAGAAGCATTTTAAGGTTCATTCCCATTCTGGAACTCAGGACATAATTTCTTATAGAAAAGTAGTTGTGCCTGCAGGTCAATCCACAAAAGGCTTTAAACCCCACCCTCCCTTTATATATTACACTTATGAGAAAATGCTCCATAGAATTCCAGATTGATACAGGAGGACCGACCTACCCCTCTGCCCATCAGAATTCCTGTGGCTCAGGGCAAGTACTGAAGCCAAATAGGTAGAATTGACTGAGGGTAAAATCACGTTTTGAGTGGTTGGATGAAAGCTTTGGAAAGTTGGAGAATGGTGGTTAAGGAATCTGTACATTCAGCCTTCTTGAGTGTCACTGTATGTTTTGGGTTAGTGCTGGGATACCTTTCTTTTTTAGTGCCAAATCCATTAATTTACATTCCTCTCCACTGCCATTATCAATTGCTTCCTAACGGAAACCAGTAAACTCTTTCCCCCCCTTTTCTATGGAGAAGAGCAGTTTCACAAGATTCAACTTTTCTTATACTTTTGTTCCTAAAATAAATATGTACCCTGTTAAGTTTCCATAAGGGTTTTTATTTCTGCAAGTATGACTTTAGTGTTTATATATGATTATAAGCAAGCAGCTAGCAGGGAAACCATGAGTAAAGGGTTAAAAAACTCGTTTGATCCTGGTTTCCCTCCCACCACCACTTCAGCCCCCAGCCCCTACCTAACAAATTAGACCCAATAGAAAAGGTCACAAGATTGAGGGCCGGGTGTGGTGGTGCATAGCTGTAATCCCAGCACTTTCGGAGGCCAAGGCAGGGTGGATTGCTTAAACCCAGGAGTTAGAGACCATCTTGGGCAACATGGCAAAACCCATCTGTACAGAAAATAAAAAATCAGCATGGAGTGGTGTGCACCAGTAGTCCCAGATACTAGGGAGGCTGAGGTGGGAGGATTACTTGAGCCCAGGAGGTCAAGGCTGCAGTGACCTGTGATCAGGCCACCGCACTTGAGCCTGGATGACAGAGTGAGACCCTGTTTGAAACAAAACAAAACAAAAAAAACCGAAGATTCAACTATTTTTTTTTGTCTTGTCTCTTGTTTGTTTTGAAACAGGGTCTCTCCATTACCCAAGTTGGAGTGCAGTAGCACCATCCTGGCTCACTGAAGCCTCTGCCTCTAGGGCTCAAGCAGTCCTCCCACCTCAGCTTCCCAAGTAGCTGAGACTACAGGCATATGCCACTAGGCCCGGCTAATTTTTGAACTTGCCTACTCAGATTCTTTCTCCTTTTCCATCCATCTCCAATCCCACTCTCTCAGGATACCCTGATGGCTCTGTGGGTATCCTTAGTGTTCACTTATCACAGTGCAGAATCAGCATTCTAACAAATATAAAATATCTTAAATTACAATGAGGAAACTTCATTATGAGTAATAGTAACATGTAAAACAAATACAATCAGCCCTCCAGATCTGTGAGTTCCACATCCATGGATTCAACCAACCGCGGATCCAAAATACACATTTTTAATTGCATATTTTCTGAACATACATACTTTTTTCTTGTTACTGTTGCCTAAACAATACAGTATATTTACAGAGTGTTTACATTGTACTAAGTATTATAAGCAATCTAAGGAGGATGTGTATAAGTTATATGCAAATATTATGGTATTTTATATCATGGATTTAAGCATCCTTGGATTTTGGTATCTGGGAGTGGTTCTGGAAACAATCCCTCATGGATACCAGAAGATGACTATAATATGAAGTATATTAGGGATAAACATATAAAGACAGGCACTCAGAGGAAGAGAATCTGGCTTACCAGCAGACATGTAATAAAAACATGAGAATTTCAGTTGCCTGACATCTCAATGTAAGCCAGATATGTGCTTGTTAGCTGCCCAAAGAACCTATTTCAGTTTAACCCTGAAAGAAAGGAACTATGTTGTCTAGCCATAAAGCAGTTACCTTTTCCTCATTCTACCAGTCAGACCACAGCTACATTGTTATATTTTTAACAGCTTTATTGAAATATAATTGACATACAATAAATTATTCATACCTAAACAAACAGTTTGATAAGCTGACATACATATATACCCATGAAGCTCACCAAAATCAAGATAATGAACTTCACCACAAGTTTCCTTACACTCTTTTATAAATCCTTTCTCTTGTTCTTCTCCCACCCCTCTGTCTTCTTATCCACAGGACACCTCTGATCTGTTTTCTGTCATGGTAGATTAGTTTGCATTTTCTAGAACTTTATTGAAGTTGAATCACAATACACCTTCTTGTCTGCCTTTTTTCACTTAGCATAATTATTTTGAGACCTATATTGTTGTCTCTCAGTAGCTCATTCTCTTTTATTGCTAAATAATGTTCCATTGTATGTATTTGCCACAATTTATCCATTCACCAGTCAGTGGACGTTTGGTTTGTTTCCAGTTTTTTTTTTTTTTTGAGACTGAATCTTACTGTCACCCAGGCTGGAGTGCAGTGGCGCAATCTTGGCTTACTGTAACCTCCGCTTCCAGGGTTCAAGTGATTCTCCTGTCTCAGCCTCCCGAGTAGCTGGGACTATAGGCGCCCGCCACCATGTCAGCTAATTTTTTTATTTTTTAGTAGAGATGGGGTTTCACCATGTTGGCCAGGCTGGTCTCGAACTCCTGACCTCAGGTTATCCGCTCAGCTCGGCCTCTTCAAGTGCTGGGATTACAGGAGTGAGGCACTCCACCCAGCCTGTTCCAATTTTTGTCTTATTACACATACGGCTACTACGAACATTCTGTATAAGTGTTTATATGGGCATATGTTTTAATTTCTCTTGAGTAAGTAGCTTAGGAGTGGAATAGCTAGATCATATGGTAGATATGTGTTTAACTTTTTAAGAAACTGCCAAACTGCTTTCCCAAGTGTTTTTTTACCACTTTATGGTCCCACAAGCTACATATGAGTGTTCCAATTTCTTCTGACTGGTTAGGATTAGTCTTTTCAATTTTGGCCATTGTAATAGGTGTGTAGTGGTATTTCATTGTCATTTTAATTTGCATTTTCCTAGTGACTAATGATATTGGCATCTTTTCATGTGCTGCTTTGTTTCTTTGTCATCCACATATCTTCTTTGCTGAAATGTCTGTCTGTTTTTTTCCCCATTGTTTATTGTATTCCTTTTGCCAGTATTTATTTACAGGTGACACATATGGGAGTGGCCTTAAATTTTTTTTAACTAATAAAGTCATAAAAAGGTAACATATACCTGGAGGAATATGAAAAAGCATGACAAACTTTACTTTGCGAGATAGCAAAATTTAAGGTTTCACTATATAAATCTGAGTATTAGGTCAATTTTGTGTGTGTGAGTTTTTGAGTGAAACCTGCTAGACAGCTTCTAAAAGAACAGTCACACTATATCTATTTTTTAAATTATTAGCTAGCAGAACCACCTCAACCCATATTGACTAGTCCCTAAGTGACCTCCACAATTAAGAGTATAGGCAGTAGTGTGATAGAACTGGCTTGGAACAGCTTACAAGGGTCAATTTTAAAATTTTAGGAATTTTGCAGGCTTATTGTTAAACACAACCATTATTAAAAATTATAGAAACTGACAATTATATTAAAATCTATTAAATAAAGCTCAATAATACTCAAAACTCACTTCCTAGTTATTCTACTACAGACATACCTCATTTTATTGAACTTCATGGATATGGTGTATTTTACAAATTGCAAGTTTGTGGCAGCCCATATTGAGCAAATTTGTGGTGCCATTTTTCCAACAGCATGTGCTCACTTTGTTAGTATGTTTTAGCAATAAAGTATTTTTTAGTTAAAGTATGTACAGGCCAGGTGCAATGGCTCGTGCCTGTAATCCCAGCATTTTGGGAGGCTGAGGTGGGAGGATCGCTTGGGTCCAGGAGTTTGAGACAGGCTTAGGCAACACAGTGATCCTGTCTCTACAAAGAATTTTTTGGCAGGGCGCAGTGGCTCACACCTGTAATGCCAGCACTTTGGGAGGCTGAGGCAGGCAGATCACAAGGTCAGGAGATCGAGACCATCCTGGCTAATACGGTGAAACCCCATCTCTACTAAAAATACAAAAAAATTAGCCAGGCGTGGTGGCGGGCGCCTGTAGTCCCAGGTACTCGGGTGGCTGAGGCAGGAGAATGGCGTGAACCTGGGAGGTGGAGCAGTGATCTTGCAGTGAGCCGAGATCGTACCACTGCACTCCAGCCTGGGTGACAGAGTGAGGCTCCATCTCAAAAAAAAAAAAATTTTTTTTCTAAAATTTTCTATAATAGCTGTAGTCCTAGATATTTGGGAGGCTGAGGTGGGAGGATTGCTGGAACCTGGGAGGTTGAGGCTGCTGTGAGCCATGATCTTGCCACTGCACTCCAACCTGGTGACAGAGCAATAGTCCATCTCAAAAAAAATGTTTGTACAGTCGTGTTAGACATAATGCTATTGCACATTTAATATAGCATAAATGTAACTTTCATATGCACTAGGAAATGGAAAAATTCACAAGAACTAAATCCACAATATCTCTGAGGTATGCTATACCTTTGACTATGTTCCGTGTTTTTGTGGTTATGTCTATTGTATCTGCATGGTGGAAGTATTACAGTTTGATAGTGTGCACCTCTTCCCAGCTCTGTGTTCAGTGATGTTCTTTGGCAACATGACACAGTACCACATAGGAGTACTTACCCCAGGGAAATTTGCAAACACCACAGATCAGATCTCTGCCTGCTGCTCCCTAATTCAGGCTAGTTGTTAAACATTTTTTTACCAGCACACTTGTGATGACATGACCCTTCAAGTTGACTGACTTCTGTCAGCAGTAATGAATAATCGAGGCATCAGTTAGATGGAGAGTTTACCTTTGTGAGACACTTAACTCTCAAAAAGAAATATTTTTGTTACAGAATAAAGCTTGTAACACCTAGTTTTCTTGGTGTTCAATGTTTTCCTTACTTCCAAATTCTCTAAGGTAGAGAAAGGCAAAGTCTGACTACTGGATAAGGGGGGATACTAATACAGTAGTTCTGTGGTCTCAAGTAAAAGCATAAAATGTTACATTTGAAGTAGAACTAGAAAGGATGCTAAACAAAACTGTGCTGGGCCAAAAAAAAAAAAAAAAAAGGAAAGGCAAATAGCTCTATCTAACCAAAATTCTATTCATGTGAGGGAGCAAAAGACGATACAAGAGGAGAGTTTTTTCTAACGCCCAAATCAGCTTTTTAATGGATGAAGCTCTTTTTGTCCAGAGTTACTGAAGCTTCTGGATGTTGTCAGGAATTTAAGTTCCCAGACAGATTCAGTAAAATACTGTAGCAGTCCAGAGAAAGCCAAATAAACTTGCGGGGAGAGGGAGGGAAGGGAAATTCTTAGTATAAAAGATAAATCTACGCTAAGGTTGAATGGCTGTTATAATTACATTTTTTAAAAACTGGGAGAAACTAAGGATTTTATATGGAATATAAACTGTCTTATACTTTAGGGTCTAAATGAAAGGCATATACATTTAAAATGTAAAAGAAAGAAATGTATCATATCACTTTCTTCTTTCTTTTTTGAGACAGGGTCTCACTCTGTCACCTAGGCTGGAGTGCAGTGGCGCCATCATGGCTCACTGCAGCCTCAACCTCCCAGGCTCAAGTGATCCTCCCACCTCAGCCACCCCCACCAAGGAGCTGGGACTACAGGCACTTGCCAGCACACCCAGCTAATTTTTTTTTTATCTTTTGTAGAAACAGGGTTTCACCATATTGCCCAGGCTTGTCTTGAACTCCTGGGATCAAGCAATCTGCCCGCCTCGGCTTCCCAAAGTGCCACGATTACAGTGTGAGTTACCGCACCTGGCCTCATATGATTTTGAATAAGGCATTTGCTTTATGCTTTACAAGGTGCTAGTAGTAAAAACTGTTTAGAGTGATGCACATAAAGAAGAGTTCAGACATAAATGTAAGACCTGAAGCTATAAAACTACTAGAAGAAAACAGGAAAACCACTTCAGGACATTGGGTCTAGGCAAAGATTTTATGGCTAAGACCTCAAAAGCACAAAAAGCAAAGACAAAAATAGCCAAATTGGATTATATTAAACTAAAAAGCTCAGCAAAGAAAACAGCAGAGTAAAGAGATAACCTGTTGTATGGAAGAACATATTTACAAACTATTAATCAAACAAGGGACTAATGTCAAGAATATACAAGGAACTTAACAGTAAAAAAAAAAAAAAACCCATTAAAAGTGGGCAAGGGATATGAATAAACATTTCTCAGAGGAAGACATAAATGCCCAATAAGTATATGAAAAATGCTTAATATCACTAATCATCAGAAAGATGTAAATGAAAACCATAATAAGGTATCACCTATGACAGAGTGGTTATTACTAAAAAGACAGAAAATAACAGATGCTGGTAAGGATGCAGAAGAAAATTCTTTTACACTGTCAGTGGGAATGTAAATTAGTACAGCCTCTATGGAAACATAGTATTTCCCAAAAAACTGAAAGAACTGCCATATGATCTGTCAATCCCACTATTGTGTATTTATTCAAAGGAAAATAAATCAGTTCAATGTAGCACTATTCACAGTAGCAAAGAACAGAATCAACCTAAGTGCCCATCAACAGATGAATGGATAAAGAAAATGCGTTACCTATATTATACATGATGAATACTATTTGGCCATAAAAAAGAAGGAAATCATTTCCTCTGCAGAAACATGGAAGGTACTGGAGGTTATTATGTTAAGTGAAATAAGCCAGGCACACAATGACAAATATCACATGTTCTCTCACTCATGTGGAAGCTAAACATGTTGGTCTCATGGAGGCACAGAGTAGAATGATGGTTGCCAGAAGCTGGGAAAGGTGTCTGGGTTGGGGGGGGATGAAGAGAGGTTGGTGAATAGGTACAAACATACAGTGAGCTATGGAACAAAGGAATGTTTAACAGCAGAGTAGGGTAACTATAGTTAGTAACAGTGAATGCTTTTTATATTTTAAAATAGCTAGGAGAGAAGACTTGAAATGTTCCCAGCACTTAGAAATGAGAAATATTCGAGGTGATGTATACAGTCAAGGTAACAAAATAGCTCATATACCTCATAAATATGTAAACTATTATATATCATTTTGTTTTTAAAAAGTATAGCAGTTTGGTACAAAAATTAGCCAGGCATGGTGGCAGGCACCTGTAGTCCCAGCTACTTGGGAGGCTGAGGCAGGAGAATTGCTTGAACCCAAGAGGCAGAGGTTGCTGCAGTGAGCTGAGATCGTGCCACTGCACTCCAGTCTGGGTGACAGAACAAGACTCTTAAAAAAAAAAAAAGTATAGCAATTTGGTATTAAACTGGAAGGACCAAAGGAACTAACAATCTTTAAACCAGTCAATACCCTATGTAATTTGTTTACATTGGACAGAACACAGGGAACTTTAGTGGATATAGGTGGTTTACTTTTAAATGAGGGAATACAGATTCCCCAGGAGATAACCTCTTTCTCTAAGAACATAAAGTTTTATGGAGGAGAGAGAATATTCTCATATGAAAAATACCTAAGAATATATGAAACTAATGTATGTAATAGGAAGCTATTACATATATTAAGAATAACTTCGTTGTTCAGTTTTTAGTTACTGCTGAACATCTTGACAATTTAAATAAATCACTATTTTTTCCCTAACCTTGTCCAGATTTCCAAAACTCAGTTACTCTCCTAACCAGTCTACTTAAGTGAATATACTTTTCCAGTCACCAAGACTGAGATTCAGTATATTGGAGTCATCTTTATCTTTCACCCTTCCCTTTCCTTATAAGTGTCCCTTTCTACTTATTTAGGCCTTCAATGCATATTACACCTTAAATTGTATAAGTTTATACATTTTAAAAGATTTTCATCATTATATAATCACTCTGAGTTAAGCAGAAGTGATTAACATTTCATCACTCAAGTATTGAGGGCCTACAAGGTCACAAGGTGAGTGACATATAAATAAGGATGCAGAATCAGACAAGTTAAATGACTTGCCCAAGGTAACAGGATCAGTCATTATTACCAGTCCTATGATTCTAATGTAAACATTCTTTTCATTACACTATGATGCCTCTCAACTCATATTTGGTCCATTACTATAAATTCATAGTGGGCTTCTCTGCCTCTGCTTTTCCTTCTCCAGACTATCTTGCAGATCACCATTAAATTAAACACAGCTTTCATTATAATATAGCACAATAAGAACTTTTCAATCATGTCCTATTGTATAGAGGAGAAAAACTTTATCTCTGCTTTTATACAGGGTATCGCTTACTGAACTGTGAGCATATTCTTTGGAACATACTTTTACTTTTCTAAGAGTATGCCTTTGCTTTTAGCAGTGTTAACCTTCTTTGAGCTTCTTTGAGGGACTCAAACCTACTTTGAGTCCCTAAGTAACAGTTATTGCCATAGACCTAGATATTTATGTACCAAGCATTATCTATAGACTACATATATGCACAACAACTACCTTGTGTATTTTGACTGAGGGAGTAAAGTTTTTGATATTAAAAAAAAAAAAAGAGTCCTCTTTGCTGGGTGAGGTGCCTCACGTCTGTAATCGCAGTGCTTTGGGATGCCAAAGCAGGAGAATCACTTGAGACCAGGAGTTTGAGACCAGCCTAGGCAACATAGTGAGATCCTGTTTCTACCAGAAAAAAAAAAAAACAAAACAAAAAAACGCCGGGCATGGTGGTACAAGCCTGTAATCTCAGCTACTCAAGGAGGCTGAGGTGGGAGAATCAATTGAGGCCAGGATTTCAAAGCTGCAGTGAGCTATGATGAGGCCAGTGCACTCCAGCCTGAGCAACAGAAAGTGTCTTAAAAAAAAAAATACAAAAAAACCCTCAAGTTTCGCTTCTGATAATTAAGAACTTAGTGGTTTTGATCATACTTCTGCTGTGAACAACTAGAAAAGCTAGACCAAAACCAAACACCCACCCCTATTTAAAGGCACTTGTTAGTGACAAGTTATATTTTCCACTATCACAACAAAGAAAAAGGCAAAACATGTGGCAGGCATCTTTAGATTTGGAGACAACAAAACACAGTACAATTGGGTAAGCTGTTCTCAGAGGCTTAACTGTAACTATAAGACTACCAGTTTTGGCCAGGCATGGTGGCTCACGCCTGTAATCCCAGCACTTTGGGAGGTCGAGGTGGGCAAATCACCTGAAGTCAGGAGTTCAAGGCCAGCCTGTCCAACGTGGTGAAATTCCGTCTCTACTAAAAATAAAAAAAATAGCTGGAAGTGGTGGTGCATGCTTGTAATCCCAGCTACTCAGGAGGCTGAGGCAGGAGAAGCATTTGAACCTGGGAGGCAGAGGTTGCAGTGAGCTGATATCTTGCCACTGCATTCCAGTGTGGGCAACAGAGTGAGACTCCGTCTAAAAAAAAATTACCAGTTTTGTGTGGGGTAGGGCTCAGACTTAGGCTTTACGATCCTGTAGACCCAATGGTATTGGAAGTTAATGTAGGAGAGATGTTATGTGAAGCCTCTGGCAAGTTTCAGTACAAGAATTATAACATAGACCTTAATTTAAGGTTTAGGAGTAAGACCATATCTTCCTTAGCCATGGTTCTGATTCATTTTGTTTTTTCTTTGAAAAGCACCCCTTGATTTGCTACTGGTACCTGGAAGAGATGTAACACCCGACCATGGGACATCAAGTGACTGTGTGAATCAAACTGCCCATCATGACTTGTTGTTATTTGACTCAACCAAACTGTACAACTGGATGAGCACAGGAGCAGTGCACTACATATGGGACTGGAACCATGAATGAGCAGGTGACTCAGACTCCTATAGTACCTGCCTCTAATCCTTCAGCACTTCTCCCTCAACCCACATAAACTGTCATCATAAGGAGTTCCCTCTGATCAGTTAACGAAGAGAAAAAAGTATGGATATTGTGGATATCCAAACATCTCTCTGGCCATTGGACCCCTAGAAACCTGTGACAAGTCCTGGAAGTTTTTCAAGGTTCATCTTGCACCTTCTAGCATGCGTATGTTTTACCAAAGCATGTAGAATGCTGCCTACTTCTGCTCATCAGTTTCATTTAATATAATTTCATTACTCTAATAAATCAGTGTGATGTTCTATGGAATAGCAAGACCATCAAGGTCCCTTCATACAATATAGAGAACAGGAGAGTTGATGTAGCCTGAGACAAGACAGTAAGGACTTACTGTTGTTCCTCCTATTTAAATTTAGTCTGTTTCTGATTCTCCTTATAATTAGAATTGGGGTGGGGGGACATTTCCAGATCAATATCAGTATCATGTCAAGATGTATATTAATTTCTTCCAAAGAAGATACCACACCTAGAACAGCAACCATAATTGGCATCCCTACCTAATTAAAGTTTGCAGTCCACTGTCATTCTTCACTAGCCATCTGGTTTTTATACTTTCATTCTCTATGATGCATCTGGTGGCCACAGGAAATTTAAATGGGAATGTGGTATGAATCACCATGGCAAAATGGTGGCACTAATCTCTACAATTTCTTTTGGTTTTTCTATTTTGTTTTTTATGTTTTGTAGAAATGGAGTCTTGCCATGTTTTATAGGCTGGTCTCAAACTCCTGGGGTCAAGTAATCCTCCTGCCTTGGCCTCCCTAAGTACTGGCGTTACAGGCATGAGCCACTGTGCTTGGCCAATCTCTGCCATTTCTTCAGGGTATATCCCTGCTTTTCCTTCACTATCTTAATGAGGAGTGGTAGAAGGCAGACCTAAGCTGCTGTGTAGCGCTTTCCACCATAATAGCAATCCCTCCATGGATCAGGAAACCAAAATAAAGATTGTTATTAAAAGATATATATCACTACTACACATCTAGGACTTGAGAAGTAACCACAGTATGGGTCCTTCTGGATCCACCATCAGCCACAGCCAGGCCAAGATTCCATCACTTGACTTCCGTAGGTCCCCTATTCTGACTAGTCGTCCAAGGTAGAGTTTTGGGTTTCTAGTATTAGTACAAGTTAAGAGACAGTGCCTTAAGAATTTTAGCCAGCCTGGCCAAGATGCCGAAACCCCATCTCTACCAAAAACACAGAAAACTAACTGGGAGAGGTGGTGCACGCCTGTAGTCCCAGCTATTCGGGAGGCAGAGGTTGCAGTGAGCTGAGATTATGCCACTGCAGTCCAGCCTGGGTGACAACAGAGCAAGACCTTGTCTCAAAAAAAAAAAAAAAGAAAAAAAGAAAGAATTTTGGATATTTACCTTTCTCTAGTGAATGGTCACTGGTCCCTATGGAAGAGGCTTAGAGCAATGATTCTCCCAATATGTCTGCTCACTGGAAGTATCTGGGGAACTTGAAAAAATACTGCCTGGGTCTTCCCCAAGATTATTATTTAATTAGTCTGGGTTGTGGCCTGGGCTTTAGAATCCTAAGGTGTTTTAATGTGCAGACAAGTTTGGGAACCCCACTGGATTAGGGAACAATTCATGGTATACAGCTGTGATTGCATTGCCCCTTTTGTCAAAGGATCCAATCTCTTTCCATCAGTGAAGGAGTACCAAGTCTGGGAGCTAGATGAGATGCTTCAAATTTTACTACAAAAACACAAGAATTTTTCCACCTATATATGTCAAGCAGCACCTTGGTAGGTTACTTAATGTATTTTATTTCCAGGGACCTCATGATCATTTAGCCATTATCACTTTTCCCTGTGGGTCAAAATACTCTAGTTTTAAACGTTCTCTCCTCTGACTTATTTTGGTAATTGTGCCTACTTTGTCTCAGAGAGATATATATGTGTGTGTGTGTATATATGTGTGTGTGTGTGTGTGTGTGTGTATGTGTATATATATATATATTTTTTTTTTTTTTTGAGACAGAGTCTTGCTCTGTTGCCCAGGCTGGAGTGCAGTGGCATGATCTCAGCTCACTGCAACCTCCACCTCCCAAGCTCAAGCCATTCTCTTGCCTCAGCCTCCTGAGTAGCTGAGACCACAGGCATGCATTACCACACCCAGCTAATTTTTGTATTTTTACTAGAGATGAAGTTTCACCATGTTGGTCAGGCTGGTCTCGAACTCCTGGCCTCAAGTGATCTGCCTGCGTCAGCCTCCCTAAGTGCTGGGATTACAGACATCAGCCACTGTGTCCAGCCTGTGTCTGATATTTATATGCTCTTATGTGTCCTCTATTGCCTTGGGATTCTAATGTTCCCACTAAGATCAGCAAACCCAGTTCCACTACAGTGTTCACCACCATCATCTCTTGACAACAAAGACAGCTACTTTAGAGCTCCTTGTGAAATGGTAGTGCTTCCATCATCACTGCATTCCTTAATGACATGGTGAAAATTAACAGTGGCTAAGGAGCCTTTGTGTTTTCTCCTCTACAATATGCCCAGGAATTTCTGGCATTTTGGCCATCTTATTTATAGGCTATTACTGAATTTAAGCCTTATCCTACCAAATTATTAATGCCAAAATATTAACTCTTGATTCTTAGGTAAGTGCACCCATGCCAATAAATTTGCCATGATCTAACCTTAAATGTATTCCCATATATGCTGTCCAAGTTCCCACTGATGAAAATGGCAAGGCCTTTAGTTCTCCTAGGTAGGCTTTCTCTGTCCAGAGAAGGCCTCATACTTCTCTGACTAGGCTATGTTGGGATATAACTGGAGGCACTAATAGGTAGTAAGGGTAAATTCTTTATTTTATTATTACTTTTTGGAGACAGGGAGGGTCTTGCTTTGTTGTTCAGACTGGAGTGCAATGGTGTGATCATGGCTCATTGCAACTTTGAACGCCTGGGCTCAAGTGATCTTCCCACCTCAACCTTCTGAGTAGCTGGGACTACAGGCACAAACCACCATGCATGGCTAATTAAAAAATTTTTTTTTTTTAGAGACAGAGCCTTGCTGTGTTGCCTAGGCTAGTTTTGAACTCCTGGGCTCAAGCAGTCCTCCCACCTCAGCCTCCCAAAGGCTGGGATTACAGGCCTGAGCTACCGTGCCTAGCCCTAGCTAGTAAGTTCTGAGGAGAGCATGTATCAGCTTGTGAAGGAGCTTGCCCAAGTGCAATCACTGGAAGCCTCTATGCATAGGAGGCTGGTTTCCTCAGAAAGAGATTTAGGGGAAGATGGATGTTCAGAGTTTTCAGCTTCATTTTTCTCTGCTCAAACATCCCTATCCTATGTCTTAGGACCCCACTCCCCTCACCAATGTTCCAATGTTAGAATAGGAAAGGGGAAGAATTAAGCATGTAATTGATACTACAAATCTACCATATCTGCCCAGTGATTACAGAAGATAATCAATTCCTTCAGACCTGTAGTGGAGTTTTGATGCTCCACATAGAGTCATTTTCTTTTTGTTGTTGTTGTTGTTTGTGGGTTCAAGTGATTCTCATGCCTCAGCTTCCCAAGTAGCTAGGACTACAGGCACGCGCCACCACACTCAAGCTAATTTTTGTATTTTTTCGTAGAGATGGGGTTTTACCATGTTAACTAGGCTGGTCTTGAACTCCTGGCCTCAAGTGATCCACCCACCTCAGCCTCCCAAAGTGCTGGGATTACAGGTGTGAGCCACTGCGCCTGGTCACAACATACAGTCTTAATTGTAGTTTTTATGTTTTTCTTATGTATTTTTCTTTTCTTTTTCTTAGAGATAGGGTCCCCCTCTATCACCCAGGCTTTAGTGCAGTGGCATGATCATAGCTCACTGCAGCCTCAAACTCTTGGGCTTAGACAACCCTCCTGCCTCAGCCTCCTGAGTTGCTGGGACAATAGGTGTGTGCTACCATGCCCAGCTAATTAAAAAAAATTTTTTTAGAAATGGGGTTTTGCAATGTTGCCCAGGTTCGTCTCAAACTCCTGGCCTCAAGAGATCCTCCCACTGCAGCCTCCCAGATAGGGGACTACAGGTATGAGCCACCATGCCCCTTAAGCCACTTATGCCTAGTGCTCCATTATTGGAATGCTCAGCATGTGGGAATTATTTATAGCCTACTGCTCAAGGTCATCGCCAAGGTCTGAGTTTTCACTCATGCAAAAATTCAAAAAATTGCAATCTCTGACATAAACGGGTTAAGTACTTTCTGTTTCGGACCATAAGAAAAGCCAGATGGATCTATAATTTTTATAATTACTATGGTTACCATGGTGATACACTCCTTACCCGCTTCACTTAATTTCATGTTGTTACTGTTAATCATAATACTACTGCAAACTGGCTGAGTGCAGTGACTCCTTCCTGTAATCCCAGCACTTTGGGAGGCAAAGGCAGGAGGATCACTGGAGCTCAGGAGTTCAAGACCAGCCTAGGCAATACAGTGAGACTGTCTCTACAAAAAAATAAAAACAGGCCGAGCACGGTGGCTCACACCTGTAATCTCAGCACTTTGGGAGGCTGAGGCGGGTGGATCACCTGAGGTCAGGAGTTCAAGACCAGCCTGGCCAACATGGTAAAACTCTGTCTCTACTAAAAATACAAAAATTAGCTGGGCGTGGTGGCGGGTACCTATAATCCCAGTTACTGGGGAGGCTGAGACAGGAGAATCGCATGAACCTGGGAGGCGGAGGATGCAGTGAGCCAAGATCACACCATTGCACTGAAGCCTGGGTGACAAGAGCAAAACTCCATCTTATAAATAAATAAATAAAATATAAATTGGCTGGGTATGGTAGTGCACACCTATATCCCCAGCTACTCAGGAGGCTGAGGCAGGAGGATTGCTTGAGCCTAAGAGGTTGAGGCTGCAGTGAGCTATGGTCACACAAAAAAACTAAACTAAATACTGTAAGCCATGGATTACCTGTAGTCTGTAGTCTCTTTGCTTATAGCAACGAGGTTATTCCTCTGATTGATTTTATGTGTGCGTGTGTGTGTGTGTGTGTGTGTATCCAATCCAATCTCAGAATCTTACTTGAGGGTCCATTTCCTGTAATAATTTCTGTTGCACATAACCGTATCTTTAGAGTCTTAAGAGGAAATAGAGGACAGATTAAAAATAATTTAAGAAGGCTGGGCATGGTGGCTCATGCATGTAATCCCAGCACTTTGAGAAGCTGAGGCAAGCCCAGGAGTTTGAGACTAGCTGGGACAACATGGCAAAACCCCATTTCTACAAGAAGTACAAAAAAACTAGCTGGGTGTGGTGGCACACATCTGTAGTCCCAGCTACTTGGGAGGCTAAGGTAGGAGGATCACCTGACCCCAGGAGGTTGAGGCTGCAGTGAGCCCTGGTTGTGCCACTACACTGCAGCTTGGGTGACAAGAGAGAGACCCCGTCTCAAAAAAAAAAAAAGGAAAGATACTGTTACAACGTATTACATTACTAATTCTGTTTATCAAGGCACCATTACAAAAAGACAAACCAAATTGTAAGAAAAGATACTGGCCACATATATATTTGACCAAGAACTCATATCCAGAATATATAAATGATTCCTAAAAATCAATAAGAAAAAGACTGACAACCCGACAGAAATGTGGGCAAGTGACTTAAACAGGCACTACAGAAAAGATCTCCAAATGTCTCTGAAGGCCATTTTTGTCAAGCAAAAACTTAAAGATCTCCAAATATTAAGTAGTATAAAATGGTGCTCAACTTCAGTGGTCATCAAGTAAAGGTTAATATCAAAATGAGATACCACTACATTCCCATCAGAATGATCAAATTAAAAAGATTGACAGTACCACGTGTTGACCACAGTATGGAGAAAGTGAAACTCTGACACACTGTTGTGGGGCAGTGATGGGGGACGGGGACGGGGATTGGCTAAAGTTTCTATAAACTTTGGAAAGCTGTCATTCTTTACAAAATTTGAAAATACCTCAATGACTAAGCAAGTTTAATCCTAAGTATATACTCAACAGAAATGTCTTCACTTGCATGTAAAGAGACATATAGAAGAATGCACCATAATTGGTTAATAGCTTTAAAGTGGAAACAGCCCACTGAAATATCAACAATAAAATGGATATATTTTGTTTATCCATTTAATATAGAAGTGAATATGAACAAACTATAAACACCACAGATCATTTTCAGAAATATAATGGTGAAAATACACATATAATTTCATTCATGTAAGATTCAAAACTAGGCAAAAATGATGTATGGTTAGAAATTAGAAGAGTGGTTACATTTGGGGAAGAGCGACAGGATAGTTATTGGGGTCTCTCATAAGAAGGTTTCTATTTCCTGGGTGCTGGATACAGGGATATTCTTTGTGATAAATCACTCATTTTTGCATATATGCTATATTACAATTTTTAAAAGGGTGGTCCTTAAAATATTATGAATTAGGGTTTACCGCCTTGCCCCTCTCCATCAGTTCAAATATTTATTCCAGTTCAGATCCCACATCTTACATGAAGCCTTTCCCAACCACTTCAGCCAGAAGCAATTTCTCTTTCTTCCTGGTTTTTATACCATGTTCTCTGGGAGGTAGTGTAATATAGTAGAAATAGTATAGGCTAAGGAACTTGGACTTCTCACAAACTATTGAAATAAAAATTTTTAAAAATGTAAAATGTGTAATTTTTGGGATTGTTACAATATTTGCCCTCAATAAATCTGTGTGGCAATAAAAAGCAGAAGAGTGACTTGGTCAGACTTGTATCTACCCACCACAAGTTTAACCAACAAATACGAACATTTATATACATATATTAAATTTAATTTATATACATAAATGTAAATATATAGCTTTTATACCATGGAAAACTACTCAGCCATAAAAAGAAATGAAATAATGGCATTCACAGCAACTTGGATGGAGTTGGAGACCATTATTCTAAGTGAAGTAACTCAGGAATGGAAAACCAAACATCATATGTTCTCACTTATAAGTAGGAGCTAGGCTACGAGGATGCAAAGTCATAAGATTGATAACAGTGGACTTTGGGAACTCTGTGGGGGGAGGGTGACGGGGGTGAGGGATAAAAGGCTACACATTGGCTACAGTGTTCATTGCTCAGGTGACAGGTGCACCAGAATCTCAGAAATCACTACTAAAGAACTTATCCATGTAACCAAAACCCACGTTTCTCACAAATTATTGAAATAAAGATTTTAAAAAAATGTAAAATGTGTAATTTATGGGATTGTTAAAATGTTTGCCCTCAATAAATCATGCCTACTTTGTTCATACATCTTTGCAACGTGCCTTTGCCACTTTCCCATCAAAGGGTTTATTTCCTCAGCCCTTGAATCTAGCTATCTTTGTGACTTTCTTTGACCATAGAATGCAAATAGATGTGACTTTGTACAACTTCTTTTTTCACCGTTTAGAACACTGCACTGAGACCACTATGTTTTAAGTCTGGGAGTGAAAAACAGTGTAAAGGGAGCCACATGAGTGAACACAGGGAAGACTAACAGAACTTTCTGGCCAAATCAATGTAGTGAGAGATAATAAATCACTGTTTTAAGCCACTGTTTTGGAATGCATGTGTAATGCAGAAATAGATAACTTTTGGGAAAGAGTCCCTTTTCCATTACCTAGCTCACCTATTTACTCTGTTGTGGCAGAGAATACTATTATTTCCCAATGTCCTTTCTCCTCCTCTTCCTTTTATATTAGAACCCCCATATGTTTTGTTTGGTTTTTTTGGTTTTTTTTGAGACGGAGTCTTGCTCTGCGCCCAGGCTGGAGTGCAATGGCGCGATCTCGGCTCACTGAAACCTCCGCTGCCCGAGTTCAAGCAATTCTCCCGTCTCAGCCTCCTGAGTAGCTGGGACTACGGGTGCACACCACCATTTTTTTGTATTTTTAGTAGAGACGGGGTTTCACTGAGACGGCGTTTCTCCATATTGGTCAGGCTGGTCTCGAACTCCTGACCTCAGGTGATCCACCCGCCTCAGCCTCCCAAAGTGCTAGGATTACAGACATGAGCCACCGTGCCTGGCAGAACCCCCATATGTTAGCTGGATACATTGCTACATGGATACTGACTATAATTTCCTAACTCTCTTGAAAGTTTGGCCACGTAACTAGATTGTGGCCCATGGGTTGTAAGTGGAAATGGTGGCTCCAACTTCTGTAATATGCCCTTAGAAAGAAGAAGTATACTCTTTTTCTGTTTCCTATTCTCAAATGTATCATGGCAGGAGGTGGAACTACCATCTTAGGCCATGAAATAGAAGCCACATATTGAGTAAATCAGATTAAAAAGCTACAAGTAGCTTGAGTACCTAATATACAGAGCTGCTCTATCAGTCATGAACTGATTATCCTTGGACTATGAGAGAAAAATAAATTTACATCTTATATCATTACTGTTTTGACCTAAGAGCAAGCAAACCTATAATCGCAAGTAATATGTGTTTTTCACATTCCCTCATATATATGTTAATGTATATATATACCTTTACAAATAGAAATATCTGTATGTGTACACACAGATATGTGAACATCTGTATATGTATTGATGATGTATTTTGTTTTACAGATTGAGATCCTACACTTTTCTCCATCTTTTTCTCATTTAGCAATATCTGGAAATGACAACTCATACAACTTGAATTCATTCCTTTTGATAGCTATATAATATTTTATAGGATGCAGGAGTTGTAATTTATTCTGCCATTTTCCTACTGATAGCTTTCACTTTGTTACCCTTTTTTCCACTATGAATATTTTTGTGAATAGAACCTTATGTATTTTATTTCTATAGGACAGATTCCCAAGAATGGTATAGCAAGGACAAAAGATATTTGTAGCTTAAAAAATTTTAATACAGGTTGCCAAACTGTTTTACAAATAGGTTGAAAAATTTCACATTTATGCCAGCTATCCATAACAATACTCTTTTACTTGGACCCCTCACCAGCCATAGTTGCTATTGGTCATTTAACATTTTTCCCAGTCTGAAAAGATGTTTCACCTCACTTGTGAGAAGAGAAAAAATAGTAAAATTTTACTGAGATTAAACATTTCCACTTATTAGCCCCGAATCCAACAGTTTGAATAACATACTCTAATAATAATGCTGTGGGGGCACTCTCATCTGTTTATACAGCACCTACGGAGAGAAATTTGGCAATATCTGTCAAAATTACACACACACAAACACACACATCTTTAACTTAGCAATCTCTTTTCTGTGAATTTATCCAGCAGATATCTTGAACGTGTGAGACAAAATTATGTACATTATTATTCAATGATACTGCTTTTAAAAGCTGAAGACTGAAAACAATGCCCAGGTCCATCATAAGGGCTAGTAAAATAAATCCGTTCTGGCATTCATGTAGTGGAATACTAAGCAGCCATTAAAAGATAAGGAAACTCATTATGGAGTTACATAAATTCTAAGATATATTGTAAACTAACATATGTAGCACAGTGGATATATTGTTATCTTTAAAATGGAGAATAATATAAATTTGTATTTTTCTATAAAAGCTCTGGGAAGGTATGCAAGAAACTAATAAAAGTAGTAATGGGATAAGTGGTGTTGGCAGGAGAAATTGGTGAACAGGAGATCACAGGGAAGACTGAAACTCAAAACCTCTCTCTCTGCACATATACTATTTGAATGAACTATATATTCAAAAAGAAAAGAAAAATAGCTCCTATAAAGTGAATTCAATTTCCCCTATGTGAGTTTTATGATCCTCACTTCCATCGACTGAATAAAAGGGGTAAGATCCACTTCACAGTACTTTCTGAACACTAGAGGTGTGCTTGGCTCAGTGTCTGTCCCATATTAGGCACTCAGTAAATTTTAGTTGAATTTAAAAAAAAATTGTCAGTTTGTTAGACTAATTGGCATCTTATTTTAATTTGCATTTTCCTGATTTCTCCTGATTCTGAGCCTCTTTTCACATTTGGATTTTATTCTCTGAATTAATATTATTTGCCCATCTATTCTTCTGTTGAATTGCCTGTTCCCTTGATGTAATTTCTGAGTTCCCTGATTAAACCTCCTTGCAAATATTTTTCTAAATTTGTTGTGTATCTATTAATTTCGTTTAGATGTTTTTTGCAAAGTTTATTTTTATATTGACAAATATGTATATTTTTGAGGATAATGTATATTCTGCTGTTCTTACATGAAATATTCTATAAATGTCAACTAGATCCAGTAGATTGATACTACAGTTCAGTTTTTACTGATTTTCTGCCTGCTGGATGAATTACTGAGAGAGAGATATTGAAGTCTCTGTGATACAAGATTTGTCTATTTCTCTTTGTGGTTCTATCAGTTTTGCCTTACACATTTTAATGCTGTTAGGTGCATATATGTTAAAGATTGTTACATATTTTTGGAGAATTTACCTCTTTATCCTTATGTAATGCTTCTCTCTATCCCTGACAGTTTTCCTTTTTGTGAAATCTGCTTTGTCTGACAATATAGCAATTCCAGCTTTCTTTTTATTAGTTTTAGCATGGCAGATTTTTCTTCAGTTATTTACTTTTAACTTGTCTATGTCTTTATATTTAAAGTGAGTTTCTTACATATGGTTCCTGAAAAAATGAAAAACTAGTAAAGGCTGTTGTCTTTCTCCCTCCAAATCAACCCTGGGTAATGACAGAAAGAAGAAAGAAGCAAAAGCTTGAGGAATAAGATAAAAAACTAAGAAGAAACCATAGTTAGTGTTAGGAGTAAGTTCTGAAATACTGTTTTGCCATGCCTCACTTTGCTGTGTGGGACAATCAGTGCCAAACTACTGATTGCTACAGAAATCACCGGCAACAGATCAGGCTTCCTGTAGGATTAGATAAAGGGTCTGTTGAAGTGAGTTGCCAATGAAAAAGTGGGGCTGACCAGATACTATAGAATATTGGGGCATTCACCTCTCTATTCCTTCCCTGCTGCCAGAATTTTGATAAATTATAACAGCCTTCTGCTGCTGGATTGTGGATTTCAACACAGATCCTTACTAAAGAAATAGTAGCAAAGACAGAGCATCAGTTCTGTGGTGCCTAGAGCTCTTGCTTTCTGCTCCTTAAACCTGTGGGAAGGGATAAAAACTAGGGTCTGCCATTTTGTTCTACCTTTGTATCCATTATTAGAAGGGGTAGTAGATAACACGAGGAGAACACGGCTCATGACCCAAAATATCTAGACACCTAAGGAGTATGATCACCATCAAACACAACAAATTTCACAACATATACCAACAGAAGTAGAATAGGATATACCAATAATTTTAATAACTCAATTATTCATTCAACACAATTTGTAAAGATACAGGGTCTCACTCTGTTGCCCAAGCTGGAGGAATCATAGTTCACTTCATGCAGCCTTGAACTCTTGGGCTCAAGCAATCCTCCTGCTTCAGCCTCCTTGCTAGCTGGGATTACAGGTGTGTGCCACCACACCCACCTAATTTTTAGAATTTATTTATAGAGAGGAGGTCTTGCAACGTTTCCCAGGCTGCTTCAAACCCCTGGCCTCAAGCAGTCATCCTGCCTTGGCCTCCCAAAGCGATGTGATTACAAGCATAAGCCACTGTGCCCAGCCCATTTAACAATTTTTTACTGAATACCTACCAAGTGTCAGGTACTAAGGATTCATCAGTGAAAAAGATAGGTGAAAAATTTTGTTCATGTGGGACATGGCAAGGGGGACAGAGACAAAAACATACAAATAACTAAATAATAAACAATTTTAGAAGGTAATATTTACTACAAAAACAATGCAGAGTAGGTAGATTGGGATTGATGAAAGGGTTGCCATTTTAAAATGAAACCCATCCTAAAATTGGAGCCACAAAGATGCAGGGTTGCAGTGAGGTTGGTAATATGTGAAGAGTGAACAAGAAATCATAAAGCCATGTGAGATTATTAGGTGTGGAAAAATATGAGCTAAAATAAGTAACATAGCCGGGCGGTGGCTCACGCCTGTACTGCCAGCACTGTGAGAGGCCAAGGCAGGCAAATCACTCAAGCCCAGGAGTTCGAGACCAGCCTGGCCAACATGACAAAACCCTGTCTCTACAAAATTTTTGTATTTTGTAAAAATACAAAAATTAGCCAGGCATGGTGGCGCAAGCCTGTGATCTCAGCTACTCGGAAGGCTGAGGCACTGAAAATTTCTTCAAACTGGGAGGCAGAGGCTGCATAGAGCTGAAATTGCGCCACTGCACTCCCACCTCACAACAGAGCAAGACTGTCTCAAAAATAATAATAAATAAAAAATAAAACAATAAAGAACATCATAAATAGCAGATGGATCGGATTTTATGATGCTTTTGAGATACAGAATTTTATTATTTTTGTGCAGTTAAAATCTCTAGAACTTTTCCTTTGTGCTTTCTAGTGCTTTCATGCTTTGAAAAAAACCTTTTTATCCAGAGATATTTTTAGGTTGATAATTAAAATATTTTAAATTGTAATATTCGTATATGGAAAGAAATTCAAACAAAATAGGATAATAGAAAGTAAAAGGCCTCATCCACTGCCTCTCCTCCTTTCCTCAGAAGTTATCATTTTTCTAGGTATCCTTCCCGAAATGTTCTATGTATAATCAAATACATGTAACTTTTAAAATTTATAAATAGGATACTATATATACTTTCTACAATTTGCTTTCTTCATTCACACATATGGCCCTACTCCAGAGACTGAGGTTTTAAATATCAGGAAAAATTTTATTTAGAAGGCAAAACTACAGAGACAAAAGATAATTGGTTACCCAGGGGTATAAGGTAGATAGGGGTAAATAGGTGGAGCATAGGGCATTTATAGGGTAATAAAATGATTATGTGTGGTACTATTATGGTGGATACATGACATTATGCAGTTGTCAAAACTGATAAAACTATACAGCACAAAGAGTGACCCCTAAGGTTAACTATGGATTTTAGTTAATAATGTAGCAGTATTGGTTCATCAGTTGTGACAAATGTACCATAATAATGCGGGATATTAATAGGAGAAATGGTGTGTTTGGGTTACAGAGGGTGACATACAGGAATCTGTATTTTCTGCCCTATTCTTCTGTAAATTTAAAGCTATTCTTTAGAAAATCTTTGAAAAAAACTTCCTTTAGAAAAACTATTCTTAAAGCTTTGTAGAGGATATTTTAAAGTTGGAGGCTAGAGGTCACATATTTGGTAGACTGTTGTTATGGTCCAAACATAAAATAATAAAGGGCTATACTATGGTAGCAAATAAAATTACTTTGAATAGGTTTGCTAATACCTAAGAAAATTTCACATTAGAAATTACTGAGTGGAATTTATAGTTTCTAATATAAAGAAATCATGTGTCAAAAATCAAAAGCAGGAAAAAATACGCATAAAAATTATGAGAACAAAAGCAAATGTGGCTGAAAAGATGCTAATACCATAACATGCTGAATATATATATTTTTTAAAGTTAACATGACACAGAGGGACCAGGAAATGCATGTACTGTATTGTTTTATTTATGTTCTTATTTCCAGATTTCTGTAATATATATATATATACACTTCTAATTCAATTTTATTTTTGTGTGTGTGTGTGACGGAATATCACTCCCTCGCCCAGGCTGGAGTGCAGTGGTGCGATCTCAGCTCATTACAACCTCTGCTGCCCGGGTTCAAGCAATTCTTCTGCCTCAGCCTCCTGAGTAGCTAGGATTACAGGCGTGCACCACCACACCTGGCTAATTTTTTTGTATTTAGTAGAGAATGGGGTTTCACCACATTGGCCAGGCTGATCTCGAACTCCTGACCTCATGATCTGCCCGCCTTGGCCTCCCAAAGTGCTGGGATTACAGGTGTGAGCCACTGCACCCGGCCTGTATTTTCTTAAAAGATCAGCCATTACCAAGTTATTACTGGATGCCTTTAATCTGTTAGTGTATCCATATTCCAATAAAAATTTATTTACAAAAACAGGCAGTGGTCTGCTCTATAGGATCTTGCACTAATAAGTTACTTTAATTCTTTAAGTTTGTCTTGATTAAAACACATAATGTACATAATGAAACACCATGATTTGGCATATAGTAAGCAACTGAAAATAGTAGTGGCTATTTTATTAAAATAGTGTGTATCATACAGCTCAAAATGCTGATTATAAGATGAATCTGAAATTCAGACTTAAAAGTATTGTTATTATAGTAACAAGGTTATATTTGGGATTTTAAATTTTGTTCTACCACCAGAGGTAGTTTAAGGCTTCCTGTATAATGGTTCTTTGTGATGTTTTTCTGGTCAGAGACACGTGTGCTGAACTCTTGGGACGTGTTCCACTACTTGTGGATCCTGGTATTTCCTTGCTCAATTTTCACAAGAAATAGGTTTGGCATCTCTAGGAGTATCAAATGAAGATGTTCAGAAACTACACAAGGTGAGTTCATTTTCAGTTTTAAAAAATATTCTATTTATATCCATTGATAATGTAGTAAAAGCTTCCAAGTTACTCACTATAAATCATACAGTAATGGTTCTGGAAAGAGCATGGTAATTTAAAAAAGTAACTACTTTATTAAGGTATGGTTGACATGTAAAGCTGTATATATTGTATATAATACAATTAGTTTGGGGATACATTCTAATCAGTTATGCTAATGACAACTTAGATCTCATACAAAAACTCTACACTTTAACTCATCTATCCTCTCCCACATTATGTCAAAATGTACATTTTCATATTGTGCATCAATTAATAAATTACTCTAGCTATAGTTGTTTTTAATACTTTTAACTCAGAATTTAAAATGATTTTATGTACCACCATTACATTACAGTATTAAGAATATTCTGAATGTAACTCTATCCTTCCCTTTACCAGGGAGTTTTACACTTTCACATTTTCATGTTGCTAATTAGCATCCTTTAGTTTCCACTTGAAGTACTTCAACTTTAGTTTCAATTTAAGCATTTTTTGTGAGGCAGGTCTAGTGGTTATGAACTCTCTCAGCTTTTGTTTTTCTGGAAAAGTCTTCATCTTTCCTTTTCTGAATGACAGCTTTGTTGGTAAATTATTCTTAGTTGGCAGG
Source organism: Macaca fascicularis (assembly GCF_037993035.2). Classification (NCBI taxonomy): domain Eukaryota; kingdom Metazoa; phylum Chordata; class Mammalia; order Primates; family Cercopithecidae; genus Macaca; species Macaca fascicularis. The sequence continues at coordinate 108,540,284 of NC_088379.1, forward strand.
CTTTTTTTTCTTTCAATATTTTGACTATATCATCCCATTCTCTTCTGGCTTGCAAGGTTTGCTGAAAAACCCAGTGAAAGTCTTATAGGAGCTCCCTTGTACATGACAAGTTGCTTTCCTCTTGCTGCTTTCAAAATTCTTTAACTTTTGACAATTTGATTATAATGTGTCTCAGTGAAAAATTGTTCATATCAGATAGGTACTGTGCCAGTGTTTTAGCAAGGTCTGAGAAAGGCATATCTCACACAGTGGCATGAAAACCCAATCATCATGCTTATGAACCACAAAAAAGATCAGTGAAGACACCTTTATGTTCAATCTACATGGAATTCTTTGGGAATCATGGATCTGGATGTTCATTTTCCTCCCCAGATTTGGGCAGTTTTCTGCTATTATTTCTTTAAATAAGCTATCTGCCTCCTTTCTCTTTCTCGGCTTTCTATAATGTGCATATTGGTTTAGAGTCCTGTAGGCTTACTTCATTCTTTTTTCTTTTTGTTCCTTTGACTGGATAATTTCAAATGGTCTGTCTTCAAGTTCACTGATTCTTCCTTCTGCTTGACTGAATCTGCCACTGAAGCTCACTTTTGAATTTTTCAGTTCAGTTATTGTGTTCTTTAGTTCCAAAATTTGATTTTTTTTTTGAGATGGAATCTCACTCTGTCGCCCAGGCTGGAGTGCAGTGGCACGATCTCAGCTCACTGCAAGCTCCACCTCCTGGGTTCATGCCATTCTCCTGCCTCAGCCTCCCAAGTAGCTGGGACTACAGGCACCCACCACCACGCCTGGCTAATTTTTTTGTATTTTTAGTAGAGACGGGGTTTCGCCGTGTTAGCCAGGATGGTCTCAATTTCCTGACCTCATGATCTGCCTGCCTTGGCCTCCCAAAGTGCTGGGATTACAGGCATGAGCCACCGTGCCCAGCCAGAATTAGATTTTTCAATGGTTTCTTTGTTGAAATTCTCATTTGTTCATGTATTGTTTTCCTGATTTTATTTAGCTCACTGAGATTCAAGATGAGTGTTCTGAATTCTCTATCAGGTAATGTATAGGTCTTCGTTTATTTGGGGTCAACTGCTAGAACTTTAATTTGTTCCTTTGGTTGTCATGTTTTCTTGGCGTGTGCGTGATCCTTTAAGCCTTGCCTTCTACCTTTGCATTTGAAGAAATAATCACTTCCTCCTGTCTTTACTGACTAGCTTCAGAAGGGAAAGACATTCACCAGTCAGCCTGACTAGAGATTCTGAAGGTCTCTCAGACCTTTTCTATGGATATGCCCACTCCACTCCTCTTGTTCTATCTTGGGAGGGGAAGTCTTAGGATTGTGTGATTTCTTTCAATCTCACAAAGCTAGACTAGGTGCTGAGAACCTCCTTTTATTTTCTCTAGTGCAGTGCCCCAGAGTGTTCAAGGTTGTGTGCCTTCTTCCAATCCAGTAGGAGCCAGTTGCTGATATCTGTGTACTACCTGCCGGGGCCTGCATACACTATCTGCAGGGGAGGGTGGGCTGCTGGCTAGTGGATGGGTACATGGAGTGTTGGGTGTGCCTGTCAGCTAGTTGAGGGGTTCTGCAAGTGAAATGTCCTGTAGGGCTCATGGGTGAGCCTATGGTGGAGTCTGCAAGCCAGTTAGTAGACTCGACATCTGGCTCTGAAGAATCATGTGTTGGTTGCTATGAGCCTCTGCTTCTTTTCCCTTTTCCTAGCTATTCCTAGACTATTCATCTGTGAAGAGTCCCTCAGTATTCTGGATAGGGAAAAACAGAAGTGAGCCTTTTGGGTGGCACCATGCAAGGCTAGGGAAGCTGGGTACTCACTTGACTCTTACTTTCCTTCCTGGGAGAACTCATGGGCCAAAGAGGCCTCTCTTAGCACTGAACTCTGCTGCCTTGGAGGAGAAGGATGTAGGTAAAGTGAAACTCTGCTTCTTACCCTCTTCAGTGTGTCTATTCTTGAGTTTTTCATTCTACTGGGGTGCTAGAACCTCTTAGCAGATCTCCCAGGCTCCCAAGCGGTATTTGGTATTTCTGCAGGGTTTGAGGGCTGGAACCTACTAATCCACCAACTTGCTGACGTCAGTCAGGGTGCCTTTTATCTGAATAGTATTATTTCACACAAAATGCTATCTCTGAGTTTACTAGCTCAGAGGCAAAATAAAAACAAAACAGTTAAATATATAAGGTAACATTATTAAATCTCACATTTATTCCGTGCACAACTACAATATCTCAAAGCATTATACAGGTTCCTGCTTAATGCCTAGTTCATCAGTGCTTGGAGTAGCTAGTTAGTTCCATAAACTTCTGAGGTAAGTAACAATCTGTCTTATTTTATTATTTAATGACTATATATGCAGATTATAGTAACCATGAAATTTCTAAGGCAAAAAAGATGGCTTCCAAAATAGAAAAAGAAACTTCAAAGATCTATGGAATTAAGCTTTTAATTATGCACATATGCATATACAATTATGTATATCATGTATTTGCTTTGTAACCATAATCTTTGTCTAGTCAATGACTGCAAAAGTGGTATGTCAGTATACACTTATAGAATTATAGGAAAGAAAAGGTTTCTTCAGAGCTCACTCTATTCTATCCTGTCTTTGCTTGTTTATTTATTTATTATGGATTGACTGACAGGGTCTTGCTCTGTTGCTCAGGCCGGGGTACAGAGGCATAACCATACCTCACTGTAACCTTGAACTCCTGGCCTCAGGTGATCCTCCCACCTTGGCTATATAGATAATTTTATACACTGCTAGTTTTTAGTACCACAAAGTGTTATGGTAGGTGATTTCAAAATAGTTTCGCCATGTTATTAATTTCCAGATCCCAGTTTTGTTTCTTTAGTTTTCCATTTATTTCTAGTTTGCTGGACTTCCTCTTAAAACTGTGGGGTTAAGGCAAGGCAGTTCCAAATGTAGTTCCTTATACACAAAGGGAAAGTAAGAACACCAAACACCAAAATCAAAATGTTCTAATAAAAAAGTTTATCTCTTTAAAATGTTGAATAGACAGATTTAATAATTCTTTTTTTAAAAAATTGATTAGCTTCTCATATAATCATTAACCCCAACCTATAGTCCACTGTAAGTATCCTCTTAATTTGTTAAAGCATATTAGTTATTCCATTAATTTCATCTACTTTTCCAATCTATCAATCTGTGATTCCTTTTACCTTTCTCTTATTTTGGGTTTCTTATACCTTGATTAAATGTCCTACTTTTTCTTAGTTTATTCCTCATTTAGGTGGAACACATCCTCCATTAGCCTTTTGAGAAGAGAATGTGTAGATTGTGTATTTTTAAAATCTTTTAGGTTTGAAAATGACTTTTTTATAGTTTCACAATGGGTTCTTAGTTTGGATTGGTATAGAAATCTAAATTATAGGTAATTTTTATTCAGATATTTTAAGAATTGCCCTTTAACTTCCAGAGGTACTATTAAGAAATCCAGTACATTTAACTTTTGTAGCATGTGTCTCAAGTCTGTTTGAGTTGCTGTAAAGGAATACCTGAGGTTGGGTCATTTATTTAAATAAGAGATTTGGCTCATGGTTCTGCAGGCTGTACAAGAAGCATGATGCCAGTATCTGCTTCTTGTGAACTCTTCAGACTGCTTACACTGAGGGCAGAAGGCAAGAGGAGCCCATGAATACACAGTTCACATTGCGAGAGAGAAAGGCCAGGAGTTAGCGGTATGGGGGTGCCCAGGCTCTTTGTTTTTTGTTTGTTTGTTTGTTTCTTTCTTTCTTTGAGACAGTCTCACTCTGTTGCCCATGCCGGAGTGCAGTGGCACAGTCTCGGCTCATAGCAACCTCCATCTCCCAGGTTCAAGCAATTCTCCTGCCTTAGCCTCCCGAGTAGATGGGACTGATTACAGGCGTGTGCCACCACACTGAGCTAATTTTTGTATTTTTAGTAGAGACGGGGTTTCACTATGTTGGCCAGTCTGGTCTTGAACTCCTGACCTCAGGTGATCCGCCCACCTTGGTCTCCCAAAGTGCTGGGATTACAGATGTGAGCCACCGCGCCTGACCCCAGGCTGTTTTTAACCACCACCTCTCACAGGAGCAAACAGAGTAAGGACTAATTATCACAAAGACTGTACCAAACCATTCAGGAGGGAACCACCCCCATGACCCAAACACCTCCCACTAGGCCCTACTTACAACACTGGGGATCAAATTTCTTCTTCCTTTTTGAGACAGTCTCACTCTGTGACCCAGGCTGGTTGCAGTGTTACAAGCTCACTGCAACCTCCATCTCCTGGGTTCAAGTGATTCTCGTGCCTCAGCCACCTGGGGTTACAGGTGTGTGCCACCACACCTGGGTAATTTTTGTATTTTTAGTAGAGATGGGGTTTCACCATATTGGCCAGGCTGCTCTTGAACTCCTGGTCTCAAGTGATCTGCCCGGCTCAGCCTCCCAAAGTGCTGGGATTACAGACATGAGTCACCGTGCCCAGCTGGGATCAGATTTCAATATGAGACTTGGAGGGGTCAAAAAAACATCTAGAGAAAGAGCTCCAGAAATCTGCATGGGGTTCCTTTAAGCATTTTATATTAATAACAATCTGACATACTCAATATCTATGTTATTAGCATTGACACATTACATAATTACATTGATCATGTAGATCTAGACCAACCACTGTGAAAAAAACAAGGTGCAGCTAATAATAAAAAAGATGAGTTTTTAATGAGGTAAAAAAATAATGATGAAATATCATACTAACTATGCATGTATATGTGCCAGCTGCTGTTTTAATTGCTATCTATGTCTTAATTCAGTGCATATACACAATACATCCTTAAGATGTAGGTATTACCTACATTTTTACAAGTTATATAATTTATCCTAGTAGAATCAGAATTGTAGTCCAAACAGTGTGGCTCCAAGAGTCTACAGTCTTAACTATAATGCTGTATGTAATTCCTTGCACTAAGTAGACGGTAGTAGTGTTTTGTTATATTGTTATTAAATGCCCTTTCTTGACCAAATAAAAAATTGCTAAACCTATCTTGGCTTCCCAATTTAAAAATTTATTGGCTGATGAAATCTAAAAGCCTGGAAATCAACAATTTATAGGGCCAGTAAAGAACAAAAAAATGAAAATTTGAGAAGTAACTGATGGAGCAAGGTCTTAAAGGGATTCAGCTCTAGAATACAGGGAGCAGTTAGATTTGGAGAACAGAACAAAAGCTAAGTATAGAAGGGATTATGACCAAGTAGAGATGATGGTGAAAAAAAGCTTCTCTGGTAACTAAAAATCAAGGTCATCTGAGTTCAAAATAAGCCTGGTAATGTTAATAGAAGACATAATTATTAATGTAGAATAGTGAAGATTTGAACAACTTTTGTGAGGAATGAGAAAAATAAATAAATCCAGGAATGGGCTAACAGAATAGAAAAAGAGAGGATTTCAAAACTAAATCAATGTTTAGTGGCAGTAAAAATGTACCAGAATGTGAGATTGTGGTCAGAGGTAAAATTTCTGAATTTAGGGTCTAAAGCCAGAGTAAAGGGTCATTCATTGATGGTAAAGACGATAATGATAATAACCATTCATTGAGTATATTACAAAATTAATTGTATCTAGTCATAACCACTGGTATCACCATATCACAGAGAAGAAAACTGAGGCCCTAATTAATTTTCAGTAAAAAGTTAAGTTTTTCATACAACTTGACAAGAGGACTCAAATTCATAGAGTAGTAAAAGGGTCAGACATTCTCAATGCAATTTGAAGAAAACAGGTGGGGAAGCTTATCTTGCTAGATATTAACACTTATATAGTTGTAGTAATTATGACAGTATGGTATTGTTATAGAGGTATTACAAATACAGCAATGGAAGAGAATAAGCAACCCAGGGATGTTTAGAAACCTGATTTGAGATAAGTGACATTACAAACCACAAAAACAAGTTTAACTCTTCAATAAATGGTGCTAGAACAATTAGTTGTTTGTATGTAAAATAATAACAAATGAGAGTAGACCCCTTTCTCAAGCACAAAAAGTAAATACTGGGTAGAGTAAAGCCCTAATATGAAGACTGTAAGTTTAAAAGTTTTAGCAAAAACACAGATGAATACGTTGTGATTTAGGGGTAGAAAAAGATTTCTTAAACAAGACTCCCAGAACACAAATTATAAAGAAAGAGACGAATAAATTTGGCTACACCCAAACAAATTTCAGTATAAAAAAAAGACATACATGGCCAGGCACGGTGGCTAACGCCTGTAATCCCAGCACTTTGGGAGGCAGAGGCAGGTGGATCATGAGGTCAGGACTTCAAGACCAGCCTGGCCAATATGGTGAAACCTCATCTCTACTGAAAATACAAAAATTAGTCAGGTGTTGTGGTGGGCACCTGTAGTCCCAGCTACACCAAAGGCTGAGGCAGGAGAATCACTTGAACCTGGGAGGTGGAGGTTGCAGTGAGCTGAGATCACGCAACTGCACTCCAGCCTAGGCAACAGAGACTGTCTCAAAAACAAAAAAACAAAAAAACAAAAAAACAAAAAGATATTCACTAGAAGATAAGCGACAGGAAAAGATAAGCAACGAATGTAACCAACAAGGTAATATTTTCCAGAAAACATGTACCAGTGAAACTGATGAACAAACCAATAGCACAGTGGGCAAAGATGTCAAGAGAAGTCTAGTAGGCATTTGGAATTAGACTCCTAGAATTGAGATTGCCTAAAGAAATCTGGGCTGGAAATAGAGATTTGGGCTATATCAACTTAATGATCATATTTGAATTTGGGGCACTGGATGACCTAATGGGATAAAAGCATGAAAGAAATAAAAGTCTTGGGCCTAGCTAGGACAGGCAGAGGATTAGTGATCCTCACTCAAGTGCTTGAGAGTAAATAATGACTCCTTTAACTGTATTTGCATATTTACTTTATCTTGACTTTTCTGACCACAGTTTATGTCTTTTAAAGATGGAGTCTAAAAACACTATCTCATAAGGTGATCAGATAAGCCTATTACTTCTATTTAGAGCAATGTTATCTTTAGACCATGTTTCATGTGCAGCCAAGAAGGCAGGGTTGTGGAAATTAAATACAAATATAAATGAAAACAGGAGTTAAATTTTAAGTAAAGGGAATTTAAGAAAATATTCCTTTTAAGTGGATAATAAGATTTTTAAAATTGGTGGAGTTAGGAATTATCTCTTTTTATACATTTGCATAGCTCATGTAATGCATCAGAATACCTAATATATGATCCACACCTGTTCTCTGAATTTCAAGGCCTCCCAAAAAAGTTTTATCCGTATAGACTTGCATTCACTACATTTTTTCTACTTGAAAATAACAAACCAGCTATTCAAATAAACTGCTAAGAGGTAGGAAGCCAGCCATAAAAAATTACGTACTGTAAAATTACTTCTATGTGAGGGTCAAAAACATGCACAGCAATACAGAATAATAGTAATGGTGGTCGATGTGGTTAGAAGGGGCACTTTTTAAAAACGCCTCTGTTGAACATTCTATGTATTGATGTGGATGTTGGTTACCTGGAACTGTACATTTGGCACTTGAGCATTTCACTATGTTATACCATTGAGGTATGCATTTTTTAATTCTTTAAAGAAAAACTGCTTGGAAGTCTTATTCTTAACGCACAACAATCACAAACATTAAAATTATACAGTCCAGAGAATGTAAAGTTGCTTTAAAAAATTCCTTTTCTCAGTTTAAAATACCAAGGGGAAAAATGAACTCAACACAGCATGTCTTGCCCTTGTCAAGATGACAGATCCTCTAAGAGAAGAAACGAATAGGTAATGGCCTTTTCCAAGATTTTCTTCCCCTAATGCACCCCACTTCCAACCTACCCCTACCTCAACTAGGGTATCCAGTTGTACCCAAAGGTGCTTCTGCATTAGATCCACAGAGATTAAAGATAACAGCTAACAGAATAGTCCAGAGGACAAGGATATTCAAGTTCCATCATCTTCAGGATAAAAAAGCTCCAGGGTTTACCCCCAAACTTAAAGCTCTCTAAAGGAAATCCATCGACCTTTTAAACATCACTTTGTATATGTCATCTTCTGTACTGCCCTAGCTCAAAAACATGAACATGTATCTAAACATCTTTGTAGCATTTCCATTGTAAATTTTACTTTAACAATTTTGTACATGTTATAATGATAGAAAATTATTTAATCTAGATTTCGGTCAACTCTATTACTGACAGTTATTCTTTTTTAGTGAAGGACAATCACAAACACTAAATTTATACAGTCCAGAGACTAAAAGATTGCTTTAAAAAATTTCTTCCTTTTCTCACTGTAAAATAAAAATACCAAGGGGAAAAATAAAAAGTATTTATTATAACTGGCTGTTACACTGTCATACACAATGAAACACTGGACCATGAGCAGTTCGTTATTACATGTTGTTAGTTAAGTGTAGAACTGTAAATAATGAGGCACGTTATTAAGATATCACAAACATTATCCAATCAGCAAGTGCACGACTTCGGACATTTTGACTTCAGCCAAAATATGAAACAAAGTCATAGCAAGAAAGTTATTTCAAGGGACTGAAATTTTCTCCTCCTACCCTTCAAATCTTTTAGAGATATTAATAAAAACAACTATCCAGCCTGGGTGGATATAATGGGACTCCATCTACATACACACAAAATTTTTAAAAATTAGTTGGGTGTGGTAGCACACTCCTGCAGACCCAGCTACTTGGAAGGCTGAGGCAGAAGGATCCTTTAAGCAGGAGTTAGAGGCTGCAATGAGCTATGATCTCACCACTGCACTACAGCGTGGGCGATAGAGCGCGACCTTGTAACAACAACAAAAAAATTAAAACCTTCAGGAATACTTTAGATCAAGCTTGCCCAACAGGATGGCTTTGAATGCCACTCAATGCAAATTTGTAAACTTTCTTAAAACATTATGAGATTCTTTTTTAAAAGCTCATTAGCTACTATTAGTGTTAGTGTATTTTATGTGTGGCCCAAGACAATTCTTCTTCTTCCAGTGTGGCCTAGGGAAGCCATAACATTGGACCCCCTGCTCTAGACTTTAGCAGAAGCCTTGCAACATAAAGAAAACAGTACATGAGACTTTAGACTCTTTTTTTGTTTTGTTTTTCTTTTTTGAGACAGAGTCTTGCTCTGTTGCTCAAGCTAGAGTGCAGTGGCACATTCTCGGCTCACTGCAACCTCCGCCTCCCTGGTTCAAGCGATTCTCCTGCCTCAGCCTCCCGAGTAGCTGTGACAGGCACCCGTCACCGCGCCCGGCTAATTTTTGTATTTTTAGTAGAGACGGGGTGTCACCATCTTGGCCTGGCTGGCCTCGAACTCCTGACCTCGTGATCCACCCGCCTCGGCCTCCCAAAGTGCTGGGATTACAAGCGTGAGTCACCACGCCCGATCGGCTTTAGATTCTTTTACCACTTTCCCGAAGGGAAAGGAAGTGAAAATATCTAAGGAAGGACTACTACGAATCTTCTCTGAGTGGCAAAAACCAGAGAAGGTTTTGGAGCCAGGACTGCAGTTAAGTTGCCAAGGGGCAGAGATGTAAGCAGTTCCTGGTTTAGTTAAAATATTTTAATTTTTATTTTTTTAAGCCTGGCTTTTGGGGTGAAAGAGTAAACTTAGGCACAGGGGTCTGGGTAGGGCGAGGATACTCATGGACGAGTATGCAACCCTAGGGCCACAGAACCCAAACCGTAGGGGAAGAGGCGGGGCGAGAGGGGACGAAGTGGAGACAGCAAGAGACTCACTTTTGAAAGGCACTTTCCGGTTAGAAAGCACTCTCACATGCTTAACTCATCGTACACAGTATCCTTTCTGCGGGTCTCCAGCATCTACAGACGTTAAAGGCCCAACAGGGTGGCCACCTTCATACAAGATTCCGAGGAGGGCCTATCTACCCGCCGGTTCCCGCGGCTCGGCAGTCCGCCGCGAGCGTACGTCACTCGCCCTCCGCCAATCGGCGCCCGGCAGGTCACCTCTCCTCCCAGGGCCCGCCGCCCAGGCCGAGGCCGCGAGTGCCCGCCGGCCGCTTCCGCTCTCGGCGCAGGCGCTGCAGCTTGGCCAGAACGGAGGGGGCTCAGGAGAGGAGTGGACGCCGCTGGCCAGGATGGTGCTGGAGAGCGTGGCCCGCATCGTGAAGGTGCAGCTCCCCGCGTATCTGAAGCGGCTCCCAGTTCCTGAAAGCATTACCGGGTTCGCTAGGCTCACAGGTAATCCTCCCCGATCAGCCAGTCCCCATCCTTGCACGCTTGCCAAGCGGGGGAAGGAGGCGTAAAAATCCTAGGGCCAAGGGGCGGAACGGAGTTCGGCGCCTGGCACGTGATCCCCGCGCGCAGAGGAAGGTGGGCGCGCGCAGGCGCAGCTCTCTGGGGAACGTCTGTGAGGCTGCCTCCAGGTGCTTGAAGTGCCAGTCTTTTGTCCTCGGAGTTGTCTCCGGTGTCATTCCGTGGCAAGATACCAGGTTTTTGCAGAGAAGGTGCTGGAAGGTGCTGAGTTGGGAGCAGGCCAGTCTCTTTCATCTCCTGCCCTGCTCATCGCTCTCTGTAGCGTACTTGTTTATTTTAAAGCGAGATAAGTCGTCGTTATCTAAGGCCTCATGTAACAGGCAGCCCCAGCTATCGGCTGGGTTGTAGCCTCAGCGTGTGGGTTGGGTGGGAGTGTGTGGGAGAGAAATATAGACTTACACGTAACACGTATATGACCGTTTTATTTAGTTACGAAATTAGGAGATAATCTCCATTCCCTCAGGTTAGAATTGACCTATCATGGGGGTATTTGAGGTCACCTCCGTTTCTAGGTCCCGGGGCCTGCTGAGGGAACTTAAGTTGGAAGAAAGGTACCTTACCCAAGAAAGTATTCGACGGCCGGTATGGGGGTGAAATCTTAGAAAATGAATTTTAGTGAATATATGTAACGTTCTATACTTAAGGGCCCTCACTTAACCCACAGAACTCATGAGGATTTCACATCTAAAGGATGAAAATCTCCAGAATGCAGTATGGTGTTGAGTTACAAGCATTTCATTGTTAAGAGGGATATTTCTAAACGGAACTCAGACCGATGGTGAAGACATCAACAAGTATTGAACTCCTGTGTCCTAGGTTATCAGGGAGTGCAAACATTAATTAAGATAATTCTGAGGTAAATAGGGTTGCTTCGCCGCGAACGTTCTAAAGATCCATAGTACCTGACCTAAAATACAGCAATCGCACCGCTGTCTGGTAGAAGAAAAATAAGATTTGTGTAGACTAAAATATAGAACTGATACCAAATTAACCAAATTAGTGAAGGTTATTGGGAGGTGAATTTCAGTCTAAGGAAGATTTTTTTTTTTTAATTAAAGAATGCTTTCCTCAAACAAATGTGGTGCTTTGGTAATAGCCCCTCTCAAACATGAAGAAAACAAACAGAAAGACTCTGGTGGTGGGTGGTCGATAGATTTAGAAGGGATAAACTAGATGACAAATTCTCTTCCAAATCTAGAGATCAATAGAATTATGCTCAGACAGCCGCTCTGTTGAGTGGATTGTGAGATTTTAATATTTTTTAAATATTAAGAGTTTTAGTAGAAAATATGCAATTGAATAGAAAGCATGGTAACAATAATAAACATTAAAAAGGAACATCTAAACATCAGAAGCAATGCAAAAGTAAAATAAAACGAAAAACGTTTCACATCAAGTGTTTATAAACATCAAAATCTTTTGATCCTACCAGTTTGACAGAATTGCAGCAATTCCATACAATTTTGACTTTCCCCACTTCTTTTACTTAAGTAACTTACATATTTTAATGTAATGCTCATTTTTTCCCTGACAACTAAATGCTGATTTTAATTTTAACATCACAATGGGCCTAACTATTCATTCCCTTACAACTGGAAATTAGAAATGTTTCTATTTTTTAAAATTCACTATGTAATAGTTCATTGGCAAGTAAGCAAATACCAGTTGTCATATTTCTCCCTTTTGGATGTCTTCACTTAAATAGCAATACCAGGCCAAAACAGTATTGACCTGGTTTTTGTGACATTTGTACCGTTTGTCAACTTACCTTCTTACTAATTTGCATAAGTTAACTGTTGAGTTTTTAACGGTCAAGAAAGGAAAACGTCCAATGAATTACGTATATTTTTTCCAGATGGTGGCTGCATTTATATTAGTTTCAATTTTCTGTAAATCAAGTATAATTGAAGAAAATTAGAAAGTATGAAACTAGATTTAATGGCTAGATTTTAGAAGTGTGCTTTCTTTTCTCGAGGATCCCTAGTGTCAACAAATATTTAATTCCTATTAAAGACATTAAGAAAACTCAACCAAAACTTTTTCCCTCTTAAATCAAGAATATATAGTAACTTCCTCTTTAAAGTTGTTAAATATTTAATATGAAGACTGATTCTCAGAAATAATGACCATTCTGAGAAGTATTTTAATAACATACATTTAACTTAAGTCCCATTACAATGTGGCTATAGGTAATAGTTTTCATTTTATTGCTGGTTTGTTTAGGAAACATGAACATACCTGTAATAACTGGTTTATGAAAAAAAAGAGATAGCCCTTTTTGGATTGGACGAAACAATTGCAGGGTTTATTTTGGAGTATTATAGAAGAAAAATTTCAGTGGCTACTTTCGACTCTTGGTCTCCCATTCTGAATAGATTGTAGTAGTTAATGACATTTGGCTTTCTTAAATGAGTTACATGTAGAATCCATAATGTAGACTTTTGTTAAAATAAAAACCTGGAAGACAACTTTTTAGCAATTGTTTAAAGTGTCTAGGAGACCAAAAAATATTTCCATTTTCTCTTATGAAAATTGGAGCAAAAAACAGTAGAGTTCACATTATTATTGCCTACATTTCCTTCACTATTGAAATTAGCTTTTTTTTTTTTTTAAAGCAATTGACTCTTTTATGATGACTCTGCATTCTTAGAAAACACATGGAGATCTTTAATGACCATATACTAGTTAAGTACTGGCAATTCTTACCTATCAGAAACAACTTATCTATCTTTGTTTGTCACATTTTCAAGAGTGAGGCGTTCAAGATAAATTATTGTGAGTATCTAATTTATGTTTAATTTAGGTTTTTGTTTTGTTTTTTTGAGAGGGAGTCTCTGTTGCCAGGCTGGAGTGCAGTGTCAGCTCACTGCAGCCTCTGCCTCCTGGGTTCAAGCAATTCTTATGCCTCAGCCTCCTGAGTAGCTGGGACTACAGGCGTGTGCCACCATGCCTGGCTAATTTTTTGTATTTTTAGTAGAGATGGAGTTTTACCATGTTGGCCAGTCTCGTCTTGAAACTCCTGACCTCAGGTGATCCGCCTGCCTCGCCCGCCCAAAGTGCTGGGATTACAGGTGCGAGCCACTGCGCCCAGCCCTACCTTAGGTTTTAAGTGGTAATAGTAAAGCCATGCATTAAATGTATTTTATCTTTTCAATAGTTAATAAATAGAAATAATTTCTGTGTTTAGCTACAAATGATAAATGAGAAAATACGTTATAAAATAACCCGCAACCAAGCTGCCAGTGTTATTTTTATGGTATCATAAGATGATATGGCTATATTATATGTAGATGTTTGAAAATTTGAAATGGAAAATTTCTGTTCTAGTTCTATGGAATGTAATTCCTCATTGAGATCCGAGTTTGTCTATGGGTACATTAAAAAAAGTTTTAATAATAGTTTTTATATGTCTTGAATAGGTGTTATAGCTAGCCTGTATCATTATATATAATAAAAGGTTAAACCTAATTCTGTTTCCCGAAGGAGATACTTCGTTTTAACCGTGTCTAAACTTTCAGAAAATTTATGTTAAAATTGCTAGCTACCATATTAGTCCATTTTCATACTGCTATAAAGAACTGTGCAAGAATGGATAATTTATAAATGAAAGACGTTTAATCCACTCACAGTTCAGCATGGTTGGGGAGACCTCAGTAAACATACAATCATGGAGGAAGGTGAAGGGAAAACAAGGCATTTTCTTCACATCATGGCAGGAAGAAGTAGTGCCGAGCAAAGGAGGAAGAGCCCCTTATAAAACCATCAGATCTCATGAGAACTCACTTAGTATCACAAGAACAGCATGGGGGAAACCACACCCATAATCCAATTACCTCCACCTGGTCTTTCCCTTGACACGTGGGGATTATAATTCAAAATGAGATTTCAGTGGGGACACAAAGCCTAACCAAATTAGCTATTCAAGTTGCTTTGAAATTTTCTTTTCTGACTAGATTTTGGCTTTCTTTTTTGAAAAAGGGTTTCACTCTGTTGCCTAGGCTGGAGTGAAGGTGGCATGATCTTGACCCACTCATTGCAGCCTCGACTTTGCAAGCTCAAGCGATCCTCCCACCTCAGCCTCTTGAGTAGCTGGTACTACAAGTGCATGCCACCACATCTGCCTCATTTTTTTGTATCTGTTTTTAGAGGCGGGGTTTTGCCATGTTGCCCAGGCTGGTCTTGAACTCTTGAGCTCAAGCTATCCACCCACCTCAGCCTCCCAAAGTGCTGGAATTACAGGTGTGAGCCACTGCGTGTGGCCTAGATTTTGTTTCTCTGTTGGTGCTGGTTCTTTCTTCCTTTTTGGTCCTGTTATTTATCTTAATAGTGGGATACATGGACGGCTGAAGCAAGATAATTGCTTGAGTCGTGGCACTGCATTCTAGCCTAGGTGGCAGAGCGAAACCATCTCTTAGAAAAAACTGGATAGCATTAGGAGATATAACTAATGTAAATGACAAGTTAATGGGTGCAGCACACCAACATGGCAGATGTATACATATGTAACAAACCTGCACATTGTGCACATGTACCCTAGAACTTAAAGTATAATAATAAAATTTTTTTTTTTATATGGGACCCAAAAGTCATTATGAATATTAGGTCCTTGCTCAGTATTGAGCTTGATAAGAAGATGAACAACTCATATTTAAAAACTGGCAAAACAGGCCAGGTACAGTGGCTCATGCCTTTAATCCCACCACTTTGGGAAACTGAGGTGGGCAGATCACTTGAGGTTGGGAGTTCGAGACTAGCCTGGCCAACATGGTGAAACCCCATCTCTACTAAAAATACAAAAATTAGCTGGGTGTGATAGTGCACATTTGTATTCTCAGCTTCTCAGGAGGCCAAGGCAGGGAATCATTTGAACCCAGGAGGCGAGGTCGCAGTGAGCTGAGATTGTGCCACTGCTCTCCAGCCTGGGTAACAGAGTGAAACTCTGTCTTCAAAAAAAGAAAAAAAAAATTGGCAAAACGGAAAAAAGAACAAAATCTTATCCTTTGCAGCAATATGGATGCAGCTGGAGACCATTATCCTAAGGAGATTAACAGAGAAATAGAAAACCAAATAACACGTACTCTTATAACTGGGAGCTAAACATTGAGTATTCATGGACATGAAGATGGCAATAGTAGACACTGGGAACTGCTAAAGGGGAAGGAAGCAGGAGGCCAGGGTTGAAACTATTGGGTACTATGCTCACTACCTAGGTGAGAGGATCAGTCATACCCCCAACCTCAGCATCACACAATATACTCATGTGACAAACCTGCACGTTTACCCCCTCAACCTAAAATAAAAGTCGAAATTATATTAAAATATTTTAAAAAGGAAATTTGGGCACACGCAAAGGGAGAACACCATGTGAAGATGGAGGCAGCAATTGGGGTGATAGGCCTACAAGCTAAGGGACACCACAGCTTCTCCCTCAGATCCTCCAGAAGGAACCAGCTATGCTGACACCTTGATTTTTGACTTGTCGCCACTAGAACTGTGAGTGAATACGTTTCTGTTGTTTTAAGCTAAAAAAGAAAACGAAAATGCAAGCACAAACACATTGTTCTCTGCAGTTTAGGGAATCCTAGTAGAGACTACTGCTCACATTTATTCTCTCTTCTCTGCTTTAATGCCACTGCCTTAGTTTTATCTCAAACTATTTTCTTCCAGACTATTTCCATGGATTTCCAACAGGTTGTCTTGCCTTGTCTTTTTCCACTAGCCCTCTCCACTATTCCTGTGGCTCTCTAATCCATCTTCCATCTGATATCAGAGTGACTTCATAGGTGAACAATTTCCTAGTTAGGTTAATATTCATATATTTCAGTGGTTTCCTGTTATACACAGGGTAGATTCCTACTTACCTGTTGAATATCAGAGCTTGTCATCATATGGCACCTGTTTAGTTCTACAGTTCCCTTTCATTAAATTCTGGCAGTACTGTGGTGCTTAGTTTCCCAGACACTTAATGTATGTCATATCTCTGTACCTTTGCCTATGCAGCTTCCTCTGCATGGAATGAAGCTCCTCCTCCCATATTCTCATGAACTTCTGTACTCTTCATCTTTCAGAAACCTATTTAAGTATCAAAACCTGTACAGTTTTTGCTCATCCCAGTAAAGAGTGAATAACTTGTACCTCTGCGTTGCTTCTGTATGATTGCTCATACTACACAGTACTATAATCGTTTTTTATAGGTCTGTATTCCATTCTAAATGGCAAGCTCCTTTCTGATAGGGACTGTGTTTTATAATTTTTGTATCTTCAGTATGTGTCCCATTACTTGACACATGAGAGTGAGGTATTACAATTTGAGAAAGTGCTGAAAGTTTTTTTCTTAAATATTTTAAGTAGTCTTCCTGTATTTTAACTTATACTGTTATTATTCATAAGCCATGAACAAAGGCAAATAAGTCCAGACCTTGTAGGAATTATCTCAAATGCCAGTTTATTGGAGTACAAACTCAGTTAGGCTAAAACTTACTGAAGTCTTGGTTTATGTAAGTCTCTGTTAAAGGGTAGGGAGTTAGGAGTTTTTTGTTTAGTTGGGGAGGAGACAAATATTTACCTAATTATATAGTTTTAAGGCAGAATGCATAAATAGTTTGATTTGTGTTCTGTAGTTTTTACTGAGTGGGTTCCTACTTCATTCATTTCTCCCAACAATCCTATGAAGTTAGGAGACTCTTTACTTTTCTCTGTGCCTTGAAAATTCTGTTCTCAAGTGCTTGAGCTCCTGGCTTCTCATTCTTTAGGTTTCTGCTTAAAGGTTCTTTTTTCAGAAATCTTCCCTGACCCCTTACCTAAAATTGCAGCCAACCTACTGCTTTGCCTCAGGTTAGTTTTTCTCTTATGTCATCCTTTATTTCCTTTATAACAGTTACTACAGTCTGTGATCATCTTGTTTATTCACTTGTTTATTGTCTCTCTCCTCTGAAATATATACCCTATGAGAGAAGGGACCTTATCTAACTATTAGCTGGTATCCCCACATAGTGCAGTTTGTGGAGTGTGGTGGGTACTAAGTAAATACTGTTGAACAAATGAACTTATATTTGTTATTCCTGCTTTACAGACAAAGGAAGCCTGGTTCCAAGTATATGAAAATCTGGATTTACACCACAGATAAACTGAATTAGTTGTTTACTGAAGTCCTATTCTGTGCAAATTACTAAGCACTGGTTACATAGAGATAAATAAGACAGCTACTGTATTTGCAGTTAGCACAGTATCTCTACATAGTAGGTGTATTAGTCTGTTTTCACACTGCTATAAAGATACTACTCAAGAGGCCAGGTGCTGTGGCTCACACCTGTAATCCCAGCACTTTGAGAGGCCGAGGTAGGCAGATCACGAGGTCAGGAGATCAAGACCATCCTGGTCAACATGGTGAAACCCTGTCTGTACTAAAAATACAAAAAAATTAGCTGGGTGTGGTGGTGCACACCTGTGATCCCAGCTACTCAGGAGGCTGAGGCAGGAGAATCACTTGAACCCATGAGGCAGAGATTGCAGTGAGCTAAGATCGTGCCACTGCACTCCAGCCTGGTGACAGAGTGAGACTCCATCTGAAAAAAAAAAAAAAAAAGATAATAACTAAGAGTGGGTAATTTATAAAGGAAAGAGTTTTAGTTGACTCACAGTTCTGCATGGGTAGGTAGGCCTTAGGAAACTTACAGTCATGGTGGAAGGGAATGCAGACACCTTCTTCACAAGGCAGCTGGATAGAGAAGAGTGAGGAGTGAAAGGACAAGAGCTCCTTATAAAACCAGATCTCATGCGAACAGCATGAAGAAACTACCCCCATGATCCAATCACCTCTCACCAGTTTCCTCCCTCAACATGTGGAAATTATGGGGATTATAAGAGGTGAGATTTCGGTGGGGACACAGAGCCAAGCCATATTATTCCATCCCTGGCCCCTCCCAAATTTCACATCCATTTTGCATTTCAAAACCAATCATGCCTTCCTGACAGTCCTCCAGAGTCTTAATTCATTTCATCATTAACTCAAAAGTTCACAATACAAAGTCTCATCTGAAACAAGGCAAGTCCCTTCCACCTGTGAGCCAGTAAAATAAAACACAAGTTAATTCCTTTTAAGATACAATGGCAGTACAGGCATTGGGTAAAAACACGTATTCCAAATGGGCGAAATTGGCCAAAACAAAGAGGCCACAGGACCCATGCAAGTCTGAAATCCAGTGGGGTAGTCATTAAATCATAAAGTTCCAAAATGTTCTCCCTTGACCCCGTGTCACATCTGGAGCACACTGATGCCAGGGTAGGCTCCCATGGCCTTGGGCAGCTCCTTCATGGGCTGGCATTGAATGCAGCTTTTCTGGATGCATGGGGCAAGCTGTTGTTAGATCTACCATTCTGGGGTCTGGAGCAGGTAGCTGCCTTCTCACAGGTCCACTAGGCAGTGACCCAGTGGGGACTATGTGTGAGGGCTCCAACCCCACATTTCCCCTTTGCACTGCCCTAGCAGAGGTTCTCCATGAAGGCTCCATCCCTGCAGTAGACTTCTGCCTGGATATCCAGGTGTTTTCATACATCCTTTGAAATCTAGGGTGAAGTTCCCAAACCTCAATTCTAGACTTCTATGCACCTGCAGGCCCAACACCACATGGAAGTCACCAAGGATTGGGGATTGCACCCTCTGAAGCAATGGCCCAAGCTGTATGTTGGCTTCTTTTAGCCATGGCTGGGACACAGGGCATCAAGTCCCACTACTGCACAAAGCAGCAAAGCCCTGGGCCAGACCCACAAAACCATTTTTTCCTTCTAGGCCTCTGGGCCTGTTAAGGAAGGGTCTGATGTGAAGACCTCTGACATGCCCTGGAGACATTTTCCCCATTGTCTTGGTAATTAATATTTGGCTCCTTGTAACTTACGCAGATTTCCGTAGCCAGCTTGAATTTCTCCCCACAAAATGGGTTTTTCTTTTCTTTTTTTTTTTTTTTTTGGCAGGGGAGGGACAGAGTCTCCCACTGTCACCCAGGCTGCAATGCAGTGACACGATCTCAGCTCGCTGCAGCCTCCGCCTCCTGGGTTCAAGTGATTCTCCTGCCTCAGCCTCCCGAGTAGGTGGGACTACAGGCACATTTTGTATTTTTAGTAGAGATGGGGTTTTACCATGTTGGCCAGGATGGTCTCGATCTTTTGACCTCATGATTCACCCTCTCAGCCTTCCAAAATGCTGGGATTACAGGCGTGAGCCACCAGTACCCAGCTGGGTTTTTCTTTTCTATTGCATTGTCAGGCTGCAAATTTTCCAAATTTTTATGCTCTGCTTCCCTTTAAACCTAAGTTCCTATTTCAGATCGTCTCTCTCTCAAGTTAAAGGTTTCATAACTCTCTTGGGCAGGCACAAAATGCCACCAGTCTGTTTGCTAAAGCATAGCAAGAGTGACCTTTGTTCCATTTCCCAATAAGTTCCTCATCTCCATCTGAGACGACGTCCTTGATGCTATTGTGCATATCACTAGCAGCATTTTCGTCAAAACCATTCAACAAATCTCTAGGAAGTTCCAAACTTCCCACATGTTACTGTCTTCTGAGCAGTCCAAAGTGTTCCAACCTCTGCCAGTTACCCAGTTCCAAAATTGCTTCCACATTTTCAGGGTGTCTTGATAGCAGTACCCAACTCTCTGTTGTAGCCATTTACTGTATTTTCACACTGCTATAAAATAAATAAAAACATAAAAATACTACCCCAAACTGGGTAATTTATAAAAGAAATAAGTTTAATTGACTCACAGTTACGCATGACTAGGGAGACCTCAGGAAAGTTACAATTATGGTGGAAGGGGCACCTTCTTCACAAGGAGGCAGGAGAGAAGAGTGAAGAGCAAAGCAGGAAGAGCCCATTTTAAAACCAGATCTCATGAGAACTCACTATCAGGAAAAAAGCATGGCGGAGATTGCCTTGATTATCTAATCACCACCCACCAGGTTCCTCCCTTGATGTGGGGATTATGGGGATTACAATTTGAGATGAGATTTGGAAGGGGACACAAAGCCAAACCATATTAGTAGATACTTAATAATTATATAGTAAATATTTAATTTTATAGTAATAATTGTATAGTAAAAAACTGTTTAACGAGAAATTGATTTCTTCTTTCAGAAAATGTTTAGTAAGAACTTAATAAAAATCAGAAAGGGGGGATTGACTGGAAAGGTACTACAAGAGCAAACTTTCTGGGGCAATGGAAATATATTTTGTCTTAGGTGGTGTTTATAGGTCCATATAGTTCCAAAACTCATCAAACTGAGTGCTTACCAAACACAGAGCTTGGCCAGGTGCCGTGGCTCATGCCTGTAATCTCAGCACTTTGGGAGGCTGAGGCAGGCAGATGGGAGTTTGAGAGTCTGGCCGACATGTGAAACCCCATCTCTACTAAAAATACAAAAATTAGCAGGGCGTTTGGCAGGCGTCTGTAATCCTAGTGACTCGGGAGGCTGAGTCAGGAGAATCGCTTGAACCTGGGAGGCAGAGGTTGCAGTGAGCCAAGATCATGCCACTGCACTCCAGCCTGGACAACAGAGTGAGACTCCGTCTCAAAAAAGAAAAAAACACACACACACACACACAAAACTCAATAA
Source organism: Macaca fascicularis (assembly GCF_037993035.2). Classification (NCBI taxonomy): domain Eukaryota; kingdom Metazoa; phylum Chordata; class Mammalia; order Primates; family Cercopithecidae; genus Macaca; species Macaca fascicularis. The sequence goes on from NC_088379.1 coordinate 108,561,192, forward strand.
AGTGAACTGTAAATTACACTTCAAACAAAAGTAAGTTAAATAAATTGAGCCAGACATTATATAGGCACTGGGGACACAGGTGATCAGACAAATAAAGTCCCTGCCCTTGTATCTCTCCTTTTCTTTTTTTTTTTGTTTTCTTCTTCTTCTTCTTCTTCTTCTTCTTCTTCTTCTTCTTCTTCTTCTTTTTTTTTTTTTGGAGACAGTCTCTTCTCTGTCTCCCAGGCTGGAGTGCAGTGGTGAGATCTGGCCTCACTGCCACCTCTGCTTCCGAGATTTAAGTGATTCTCCTGCCTCAGCCTCCTGAGTAGCTGGGATTATAGGCACATGCCACCACGCCCAGCTAATTTTTTGTATTTTTAGTAGAGACGGGATTTCACCATGTTGGCCAGGCTCGTCACAAACTCCTGACTTCAAGTGATCTGCCCACCTCAGCCTCCCAAAGTGCTGGGATTACAGGCGTGAGCCACCACACCCGGCCCCCTTGTATCTCTTATATTGTGATCGGGGAACATGATAGGTAGATGCAGCCATTAAAATTTATGTTTCCAACTGATATTAAGAAATTGGGGAAATAATATAATAATCTGACATACCATTAAGTAAAAAATACAATATAACCTTATTTTTAAAGCATTTACAGCCTATGTATTTACATACTGAAAAAGAGATAAATTTACCACATAAATACATCAATGTTATTTTTTATAATCCTAAAATAAAAATAAATGTATGCTGAATAAAATACATCATTTTATACAAAAATTTGCTTGGTGTGGTGGCGCACGTCTATAATCCCAGCTATTTGGGTGGCTGAGGCACAGGAATCGCTTGAACCCAGGAGGCAGAGGTTGCAGTGAGCCAAGATCATGCCACTGCACTCCAGCCTGGGTGACAGAGTGAGACTGCCTCGTTAAAAAAACAAACAAATTATTTTGAATTATTTTATTTGGTCAGGCATGGTGGCTCACACCTGTAATCCCAGCACTTTGAGAGGCCAAGGTGGGCTGATCATCTGAGGTCAGGAGCTTGAGACCAACCTGAGCAACAGGGTGAAACCCCATCTCTACTAAAATACAAAAATTGGCCGGGCGTGGTGGCATGCACCTATAATCTCAGCTACTCGGGAGGTCACTGAGGCACAAGAATCGCTTGAACCCGGGTGGCGGAGGTTGCAGTGAGCTGACACTGCACTTCAACCTGGGCAACAGAGTGAGACTCTGTCTTAAAAAAAAAAATTATTTTATTTTGCACATTATTTACAGTTAGTAATATTTTCCTTTCAAAGTATCTAAAATATCTGTAATAGCTGAACATATATCAAACAGATCCAATGAGACTAGCACAGTTTAAATTTTTTTTAAAGTTTCTTGATTTTTCTGTATTTTATCTTTCTTCATATAAAATCAGCCTTAATTGACAGAGAAATATTCTACATACCCATTCATATGTGGGAGCTAAAAAAGTTGATCTCATGGAGATAGTCAAATAGTAGTTACCAGAGGCTAGGAAGGGTAGGGAACAGAAAATGAAGAGAGGTTGGTTAATGGGCACTATAGTACAGTTATCCAGGAAAAGTTCTAGTATTCAACAGCATAATAGGGTGACTATTGTTACCAGTAATTTTAGTGTATATTTCAGAATAGCTAGGAGAGAAATTTTGGAATGTTCTCAATATAAATAAATGATAAATGAGGTGACGAATATCCCAATTACACTGATTTGATCATTACACATTGTATGCATGTATCAAAATATCACATGTACCCCATAAATATGTACAGTTATTATGTATCAGTACAAAAGTCAGTACAAAAAAATCAAGCGTGGTGGCTTATGCCTGTAATCCCAAGACTTTGGGAGGCTGAGGCAGGCGGGTCACTTGAGGTCAGGAGTTTGAGACCAGCCTGGCCAACATAGTGAAACCCCATCTCTACTAAAAATACAAAAATTAGCCAGACGTTGTGGTGTGCTCCTGTAGTTTCAGTTACTTGGGAGGCGGAGGCAGGAGGATAGCTTAAGCCTGGGAGGTGGAGGTTGCAGTGAGCCAAGAGTGCACCACTGCACTCCAGCCTGGGCAATGGAAGTGAAACCCTGTCTCAAAAATAAATAAATAATACAGTTAACTGCAAATGCCATGTGAGTTTAGAAAAAGTCATGATAGTAAATATCATTTTAATGTCGTTAGTGAATAAATTCAAGTAGGTAAGCATTTGCATATTCAGACGTTGGAAGGAATAGTGGAAAAGGTAAGTCTTAGGTATGTTAATGTTGATCCAAGTGTGCCTGACTCGTGTCATTACAGTAGATTTTCCTGGTGCATTGAAAAGAAATAATTTCATATCTAGGTTTTAGAGGACCTGCGTAAACACAAACTTTGAATTTTGCATTCAGTATAGTTAATTGGATTTAAGGATGTTTGTCTCCAGGTTAACTACTGGGATTGGCACACGTGTCCACATGCAGAGTAGTTAATCTTGTGCAACCAGTTTAAGTTTTTTTATACTTATGAACTTTTAAAAAAAATTTAGTGCCTACAACTTTATTTGTTCCAGTGATATTTGTACTTGGCGGGCTATCAAGTTACGATGCTCTTGGCCATTTTTGCTTCTGTTTTTCTATTTCACCTTATACCTAGGATAAGTACCAGTGTGGCTATTGCAAGGGACTCTGCTTATTCTTTCAACATGCAACTTTAGGGACTAGGAGGGAGTTCATTTTGTGTTGTCAGTAGGTACAGTATCTAGGACAGTGAATCCTGTAAGTTCAAATGTATAGTTAAGTGAAAAGTTGACCTTGAGATTGTCCTTTTCTTTGACCAAAAATGAATAAAGGCTTTTGAAATACATAAAAATAATAAAGAAATAATAATTTGAAAAAAAAAAGTAAAAATAAATAAATAAACAAGGTTGTCATCTTTACATTTGCATTCACTTGCATTTTGATAAATTTAAGCTTTTATGACTTCTAAAATATTGTAATATATACAATAATACTTAATGTTATTCCACATTGAACAAACATTTAAACTGCTGTTTCAAGTTACATACTGGATACCGGGGCCAAATGCGAGCTAAGACATTCATTGCCTAGAAGATAAGTGTAAATACAAATTACAGAACAATATGGTGAGTGAGAAAGTAAGTGACATTTGTGCTTGTTCATTCCATCTGTAAGTCAGTCATTAAACATATATGAGGCATCTACTTTGTGCCGTGAAGAGTAGAACAGAATTTCTTTTCTCATAGATTTATAGAAGAGACAACTTTAGAAACAAGTAATTACAGTAGTGTGGTAGCAGAAACATGAGGAATGCAGCTTGGAAACACAGGAGGAAGTGATTGATTCTGCTTTGTGAAATTGAGGAAGACCTCAGGAAGAAGTAATATTTGACTCTAGTCTTGAAGGGTCTATGCAAATTAGTCAGATAAAACAGAAGGAACTCCATGTGCAGAGAACTCAGAAAGGCTGCTTACTAGACAATAGCCTTGACTGGCTTCAGGTACATGAAGAGACCATATTTGTGGGAGTTGAAGCTGGAAAGGTAGTCTTGCCATTCTGCGGAAATGGCACTTTATAGAGCCAATGATCTGTAGCAGCACTGTCCAGTAAAACTTTGTGGTAATGGAAATGTACTCTGTACTGTTCAATATGGTAGTCACTAGTCACATGTAGCTAGCTATTGAGCCTCTGAAAGGTGACCAGTGTGTCTTAGAAACAGTGTTTTACATTTTACTTAATTTTAGTTTATTTACATGTGAATAGCCACGTGGTTTTTTTGGTTTTGTTTTGTTTTTGAGATGGAGTCTTGCTCTTGTTGCCCAGGCTGGAGTGCGATGGCACAATCTTGGCTCACTGCAACCTCTGCCTCCTGGGTTCAAGCAATTCTCCCTCGGCCTCCCAAGTAGGTGGAATTACAGGCGCCTGCCACCACGCCCGGATAATTTTTTGTATTTTTATTAGAGATGGGGTTTTGCCATGTTGGCCAGGCTGGTCTCGAACTCCTAACCTTGTGATCCACCCTCCTCAGCCTCCCAAAGTGTTGGGATTATAGGCGTGAGCCACCACACCCAGCCCATATGTGTATATTAACCACGTTTTCAATTTTCTGTATTTTATTATGCTTTAATATTTTTTAGGGGCCTTGTTGGCTGTGGAGACTATTTAATTCCTAGAGATATTAAATAACTTGCCTGTGAGCATGCCTTTCATATGCAAACCAACCAATCCAAAACCCATGCCCCCAACCACCTCCTTTATCTAATCCCTTACACATGAAGTCAGTATCTCTCCTGTCCTAAATCACCCCAGGGATAGGTAGAAGACAACTAGGGACCATTACAGAACCCACTGAAATTATTCAAGCTACCCAGTCCTAAACAGTTTCCTGCCTTGCCTTTTCCATGGAAACCACAATAAAGGCCTGTGCCCATGCTTTTTCCCTTTCCTCTTTCTTCCTCCTGATCAACCCTAGTACCTTCTCATGTGGCCCTGCATTGCATAGTGTATCTCTTCCTCTTGGGAACTATAAGTAATAAACTGTTATTTCAAGACAGTTTCTACAAGTCTATTGGGTACAAATCTAACAGTATGGCTAGTGGTGCCCATATTGAGTAGCACAGATCTTATACGTAGGCCCCCTTCTCCCCCAAAAAACAGTTCTGTATCATCTCCAGAGCTTTAGTTCACTCAAAGTACCTATTTGGAGTGTCTCCACTTTGGTTATGAGAATGTAACAGCCAACATGGCAGATGAAGTTCATACTTTTACAGAGTTTTATTCTGGTAACTACAAGATTATATTCTCGAAGATTTTTGCCATATAGCATTGTCAAGTTATTTGGCAAAATATTTTTTCCAAAGAAGTTGCTTGTACTTCCTCACCAATCTCTATAATCTCTGAATAAAAGCTACCATTTATTGTGTCTTCTTTGCCAGCCACTCTTACAGCTGCTATCTATGCAAATGGTAGATAAATAGGTTTTTTCATTTAGATTTCTTTGGCATGATGTTATATCAAAAATAATTCCATTTTGGAAGGGTTCATATTAAGTCTTTCTTTCAATAGTTAAATAGTGCTATTATCTCTTGAGAGTAGTTTTACCAAGAGAGGAACAGATTTTAATTTTAGATCTGTTGGGTTTCATTCATGATAACTGACAACAGGCTTTGGATTTAGGCTGTCCTGGACTAAACCTGCTTAGGCTATAGTTTTCTCACATGTAAAATGGGGATAATAATGATACCTACCACATATAGTTGTTTAAGCTAACATAGTGTTAAATGAGCTAGGGCCATTATACTCTTAGCATAATCTGTTCATTTATCTTTAATGTTTATTAGCATGCGTTAGCATATTATTTCCTGTTTTTCTCTTTTCTCAAGTAAGCTATTTCTACATAGTGCCTAGCAAGGTATCAAAATAGGCATTCAGTGAAGGAAGTTAACTGATAATTCTGTAAGAACAGAAAGGAGCCCATCAGAGGCAGGGCGCTAGCAGACATTTGATAAATGTGTGTTGAAACATTTATCTTGGTTTCCTGGTATGGGGAACTATTGCATAGGCATAGGGACTATTGCATTTATATCACTTATATTCTCTGTCCCCTTAAGACAGACTGGGTACTCCAAAAGGCTTTAAGTGAAGTTTATGGAATGAGATGTATCTTAAAATGAGAACATTCAACATAGAAAGCTTCAATTTATTCTTTAAAATAGTAGCTTTTACACAACATTTCAGTGCTCTTTAGCAACATTTACCAAAAATGTACCTTAAAGCATCAGAGGACATGTTCTCTCTGATAATATGAATCAGTGGTAAAAATTTTGCAGATATTCTGTAGTATGATTTTAGATATAGTATTAAGGAGATAAAAGTTAAAATGTTTTCTTAACCTATAAAATATATCATACATTGAATTTTGTTTATAGTTATAGTAATCATAATTTCTAAAATAAAATAGACAAACACAAATAGACTTGATGTAGACAATGAGATAGGATATTTGAAATGGAACCTATTTCTTTTTTTTTTCTTTTTTTTTTGAGATGGAGTCTCACTCTGTTGCCCCGGCTGGAGTGCAGTGGCCAGATCTCAGCTCACTGCAAACTCCGCCTCCCGGGTTCACGCCAGTCTCCTGCCTCAGCCTCCCGAGTAGCTGGGACTACAGGCGCCCGCCACCACGCCCGGCTAGTTTTTTGTATTTTTTAGTAGAGACGGGGTTTCACCGTGTTAGCCAGGATGGTCTTGATCTCCTGACCTCGTGATCCGCCCGTCTCAGCCTCCCAAAGTGCTGGGATTACAGGCTTGAGCCACCGCGCCCGGCCGGAACCTATTTCTGAAAGTTAGGTTTCTGGTTTCACTGGTCTCAAATTATAAATAAAATAAGGTGGTCTTTGGTAGAACTGGCTTTATTGTGTTATTCACAGTTTTATGGATCCATTAGAAAGGAATTAATGTGAAAAGTAACAGATAAAGAATAAGCTCAAGGATGAAACTAGACATGCTATTTTGAATTCTTTTCCAAGAGCACTGCAGATTCTGACAAATCTACATATTTAGTTTCAGAATGGCTTCGGTTATTGCCTTTCCTTGGTGTACTCGCACTTCTTGGCTACCTTGCAGTTCGTCCATTCCTCCAGAAGAAAAAACAACAGAAGGATAGCTTGATTAATCTTAAAATACAAAAGGAAAATCCGAAAGTAGTGAATGAAATAAACATTGAAGATTTGTGTCTTGCTAAAGCAGCTTATTGCAGGTGTTGGCGTTCTAAAACGGTAAGATGTCTGTTTACATGTACACGAAAATTTTGCAGTGCTAGGATTGTTTTGCCTCTTAAATTCCCAGTTTTGAAGTTCTTTAAGATGAAAAAATTTTCTGTAACATTTGATGTTGAAAGACCATATTCCTAAATTGAAGTTTTCATGTCATGATAGATACTACCTACATTAGAAAAGTTGGAACAGCAAAGAAAAATAAAAATCTCATGCTTTCACAATGTTTGGCATTTATCTAGAGTAACACGTATTTTAAAATACACATTCTTTGAGAGATGACATAAGGTTTAGTGGAAGAAAGCTTTGGTGTCATAGTAAATAGTGGTCAAATACGATACTTGTCACAGTATGAGTTTGGTTGGACAAGTTACTTAATTTTTAATCTCTAATCTTCAGAGTTAGTTTGTTTTAACCTGATACATCAACATTACATATTTTTGAGAAGTGAGATGATGTATGTAAACTGCTTTAATAATGTGAGTTAGTAAATGATAGCCTCAATTATAGATGATTTTTAATGTGGGAAGGAGTTTGGAGTGATAAGTACTGTAAGTAGTTGACAAAATCTGTTTTCTTGTACTTGGTCATAGATTATTTGAGGTTTTAAGTGCAGTATTGTTCATCACAGCTTTGTAATAGCAAAATTTCTATAAACTAAATATCTGGTAAAAGGGAAACGATCATGTTTTTAAAGTATGTATAATGACATGAGATCCTGATATAACATAAGTAAGAAAGCATATTACAGTATGATCCCAATTTTGTTTAAAAAATGAACACACACAGGCCAGGCGCAGTGGCTCACACCTATAATCCCAGCACTTTGGGAGGCCGAGGCAGGCGGATCACAAGGTTAAGGTTTCAAGAACAGTCTGACTAGCATGGTGAAACCCCGTCTCCACTAAAAAATACAAAAAAAATTAGCCAGGCATGGTGGCACGTGCCTGTAATCCCAGCTACTCAGGAGGCTGAGGCAGGAGAATCGCTTGAACCCGGGAGGCAGAGGTTGCAGTGAGCCGAGATCACACCACTGCACTGCAGCCTGGGCGACAGGGCGAGACTGTGTCTCACAAAAAACAGGAAAAAAACAATACAGTAAATGCAGAGGGAAAAATATACCAAACTGTTAATTATTATTACCTATATCTGGATGGGTTATGAGTAAATTTTTTAAAATTTATTTTTATTTATTTATTTTTGCGGGGGACAGAGTCTTGCTCTGTCACTCAGGCTGGAGTGCAATGGCATGATCTCGGCTCACTGCAACCTCTACCTCCTGGGTTCAAGGAATTCTCCCAGCTCAGCCTCCCAGGTATCCAAGACACAGGCACACACCACCATGCCCAGCTAACTTTTGTGTTTTTAGTTAGAGATGGGCTTTTGCCATGTTGGCCAGACTGGTCTTGAACTCCTGACGTCAAGTGATTTGTCCATCTCTGCCTCCCAAAGTGTTGGGATTACAGGCGTGAGCTACTGCACCCAGCAAAAAAAAAAAATATATTTTTGCTTTCAAAAATTGTGTGGTATGCATGAGTTTTATAGCAAGAAAAAATTATAATTTATTTTGAATTAAATTCCATTTTTTAAAAATTAAGCAGTAGGTGAGCTCGAAATTTAAACTCCACAAATGACCAAGAACTTATTTGATTCCCTTTTAAACCTATTGTCTGTTTTAGTCAATCATATGGAATCATTCACAGGTTTTTATTTAAAATCTAAACCAAATAATGAAGTAACTGTTTAAATTGTTAGATTTTGAATATGGTTCAGTTGGATATAGAATGTAACTATTACTCAGGAAAATGATCTGATTTTTTTAGCAAGTGATATGCTTTCTTTCTGAGAGCATTTCACAAATGTTTCTACCTAATGAATCATATTTTTAAAATAACACTTGTAATTCTTTTTTCTTTTTAGTTTCCTGCCTGCGATGGTTCACATAATAAACACAATGAATTGACAGGAGATAATGTGGGTCCACTAATACTGAAGAAGAAAGAAGTATAATAATAATATTATAACAATATTTTCTCATTCTTTGTGTATAGAAGATTTTAAAATGGTGGTCTTAATTAGTACTACTGGTTGAACAATTATCTCTTCCAATTTATTTTCTTGCTGCACTGCACTACTGTTTGTATTTGATCCTTTGTATATTCAGTCACTTAATTAGAAATTAAATTGTCAAGCCTCTTATTCTGACTTCAAAGAATTAATGTATCTTCCAACAATAAAATCACTTCTGATTTTAATTTAGGAAAACCTAAATTGTGGCTATGGATCCAAAGCTGTTTGTTTCTTTGAATATCAATATTTTCAACAGGATCTTCTATTTAAAATTCCCACCTACATTGTTAAATATATATTTTTTTATATCTCTTTTGGTTTTGATAATCTGAAGTGTGTTTTTCTTCTTTTGGCTTCCCAAACTTCATTTGTTTAGATGAATTAAGAAAAATATTGCCATCAAGAATTACTTGTGTTTTCACAGAGATAGACTCTACTTTATAGAGATTGTTGTGTATTTAATATGAATATCCTAACTTTAGAAAAGAAGTAAACTGGATATAAAAAGTTCCATTGAGGAACAGTCATTTACAGCATAAAAGATTTGTTTACTTTACAAAAGGCTTGTGTCTGTGTGTGTGTATATATTTTAAACTATTTGACTCAGTGACAGCTGGGGTGGAATGGCAAGAACACTCACAACCAAAGTCATGGGCTGCTGCAATTTGAAGATCAATTAGTAATAAACATAAGACATATTAATTCATATTAAAATGATAGTTTAGTGTTGTGTGCTTACATGGACATTTTTCTCTTTTTAACACTATAAACCATTAAAATACAGTCATCCCTTGTATACGCTGGGGACTGGTTCCAGGGCCGCACGTCTACCAAAATCTGCCCCTACGCAACTCCCACAGAAAGTCTTGCAGAACCCATATGTAGAAAAGTTGGCCCTCCAATTGACCCTCCATACACAGGAGTTTCACATCCCATGCATGAATGCTGATCTGTGTGACCTCACCTGCTTTTGACTGAAAAAAGTATGCACATAAGTGTACCCACCCAGTTCAAACCCACGTGTAAGGGTCAACTGTACAAAAAAGTTTGCACAATAAATGTACTGGAGAATCTTTAAAATGTTTGTACTTTTTAATCCTACTATTATGAGTCTTCAGTTTCATCTTACATTACTACTTTCATAATAGCTATCCTTAGCCAGGTGCCATGGCACAGGCCTGTAGTCGCAACTGCTGGGAAGACTGAGGTGGAAGGATAGCTGCAGTGCAGGAGCCCAGGAGTTCAAGGCCAGGCTGGGAAACATAGTACTCTGCCTCTGCTGGGCTCTGTAGGGAATCCTTTCTGTTCTGAAAGAGTTATCATTTAACCCCCTTCACTGAGTGTGTTTCTGAGACCTTGCTAGGCACTATGGAAACTGCTTAGTTGAGAAAAGACAAATACAAAAGCTTTTCTTTAGTCTATTTAAGATACAAGTCGTTCAGTTCACTTTGCTTTCTTTTTATAAGAAGGTACAAGAGGCAGACAGAGGTAATCCTTCTAGAAATAAAACTAATGGTTATTGAGCACTCGTATGTACCAGACACTACACTAAGCATGGTACTTGGGTTTTTCATTTATTACATGTAATGTCAGGTTCAATTATATGATCGTAACTTCTTCATGACCAGCAGCATGTATTTTAAAGTTAGAAATGTAGTCTGGTTTTTGAGAAGTTTTGCAAGGTGTATGTCCAAAATTGTTGTTCTTTCCTCACATGTCAGTGGGTGATAAATACAGCATTACTCTCACTTATTTGGGTATTTTTTCAGATACCTTTTCTTCAACACTCTTAAGGGGCCTCACTGTCAGATTAACCAATTATTTTTCCACAGCTGGTCACAAGACTTTGGAAAAAATCCACCTCACCAAAATGTTGGATATCCTGCTCTGTGGTCATGAAATGGTTTTCTTTTTGTAAAATCTATCACTGCATCTCACAGCAAGTTGTTTTCACACATGTTCTAGTGGTTCCCATAACTTAGGTTTCACAGGAGGTAAATTTACTAAAAACGAGGAGACTAAAATGAATGACTAAGTTTTAATTTTGTCAAATAACATTTTAAAAATTGAAAATCAATTATCTCATAAAAGGTAATTTTAATACCCCAAAAGTAAGATGGTTATACTCTTAGAATAAAGACTTTTTCCCTGCCACATTTTCAGTTGTTAAAATATGCTAAGAGCTATGCGCATATCTTTTCCTACCTGTTCAAATTTTTCAGAAGCCTAGGGTTGGTAGTAAGCTGTTGCTTCAATAACTCCTTCAAATAAGCATTATCAGTTTCCATTACTTCTTGTAAATTTATGCAATTTTATCTTGTCCATCTTTAAGAAACAGACATCTAATAACCAAATGTATTTGAACTGATACAATATAAGTAACTTGTAGAACTTGAGGATAAGTGGTAAAAGAAAAAAAAAAAAGTAACTTGGTTCTTGAAATACATGTCTTGGGTTTCTAGAGCCTTCAAAATACAGCCCTGTTGTTACTGTGTCACATTATGATTGTTTTGAGGGCTGCTTCTGCTTACCTAGGAAACTACTCATGCCTTACTCAGCAAATGAGCACCACCATTACATAAACATCAGGTATCCAAAAGTGTTAGCAGGCTTGAGGTATGAATGATTCATTCATATGGGTAATTAAGCAAGCTGAATTATGGAAAGCACCTCAAAATTCACACAATTCAGCTTTGAGTTCAATGCCAAATAAGATGATTCATTAAGTTGCCTTTGTATTTTGTAACCTAATTTGTTAATAAGTTACAGGAAGCCAATTACGCCAGCTGCTGATCTATATATATATAGTTCTACCTTCCTCATTGTGATTCCATAGTCTTCCAATAGAAATGTGCTATCAGACTCTGTATAGAGAGTTTATAAATTCCACTGTTTAACAAGGTTCTTAAGAATTTAGGTGGATGTTTTATTTGATACCTGCCAAAGAAACCTAACTAACTGTATAATACTTCACCCATTTAGAATTCAGCTGTGGCAGCATAACCAATCTGGAGAGACAGGGGAGATGTTACTAATGCTTGTACTCTATTCAGAAGTGAGTGCCTCATTGGTTTGGGGCAGTGACTACACACCCGTAATCTCACACTTTGGGAGGCTGAGGTGGGTGGAGTACTTGATCTCGGAAGTACCATACCAGCCTGGGCAACATGGTGAGATCTCATCTGTACAAAAAAATACAAAAATTAGCAATGCACAGTGGTGCACCCATAGTCCCAGTTACTTGGAAGTCTGAGGCACAAGAATCTTGAGGAGGCTAAGGTTGCAGTGAGCCAAGATCGTGCCACTGCACTCCAGCCTGGGCAACAGGAGTGAACCCCTTTCAAAAAAAAAAGACTCAAATGTATTGTGGCAGAAATCAGTACGAACTTCATAGGACAGGAGGAAACCAATATAAACATCTCAGCATTGTAGGAAATTTAACCCATGGAAAGTAGGGCTGAATTAAAGACCATTTTGAAGGCCAGGAAAAGCAGATAATTTAGATATAGTCCAAGTATGAAATCACTGATAGATCCAGAACAAGGGAATGATGTATGTGTTTACATATTACATCCACTTTATTAACAATGTTCCCTCTGTTAAACTAATAGTGACTAACAGTAGTCTAGGTAAGTCAAGTTCAAATTAAATGGTAATTGAAAAGTCTTCTTTTTAAAAAATTTTTAATGGTGGTGGCAGCAGCTACCCAGAGTCCATTTATTCTTACTTCACATTGAATTCTAACAAGTTTGGTTGTCTGATTTCTGCTTCTTAACAAATCACAAGTATCAAAAAGGTCTTGCAGAAGGGATGAACTATAAGATGTGACAGTTGACAGCAAGGCAGGGGAACAAAAATAAATTTAAGGTGGACATTAAAAGGAGAGCAGCTTGAGACTATAGGATTCTGCATACAACCGTCTCTGAGGACATTACTGTGATCAAATTATACAAGTGATGTTTAGTGATGAATTGGAATCAAGATAAGTAGTATGTGTTATTTTAAAAAGGCAGGATATGTGTCGAATTCAGTGGTAACAATTTCCCCTTAGCTATTTAGTTAAAAGCTTAGCGCTTAACATGTTGGAAAATTTATGCATAAAATATATTGACTTATTCCTTGATGATTGGAGGCTTTATCACAGGAAGTTTTCCCATTCAATTGAAACATTTTTCAAGCTTAATGACTATAATTTACTACATAATTTATTTTGTTAAAATTTGAGGAAAACTAAAGCAATAGCAATTTAAGCCATAATAAATTTTGTTAGATGACTTCTTCCACTTTAGGGAGAATTAAAAACCATATGTGCAGCAGTTCTGTGACTGCCCCAACACCTAGTTGGCCATATAGTCCCTTTGCACCACAGAGGTTGGATTATAGAATATGCCCAAAGCTGTTTTGTTTTGTTTTAAATATGCTGCATCAACTGAGGTTGTGTTATAGTTTGTCCTAACAGTCTTTTACTGGAAACGTGCTATATTTGATCATGTTCAGCAAGTAAACTAATTTTGTCTACTTTCATGTATTTTGAGACAAAGTCTGGCCCTGTCACCCAGGCTGGAGTGCAGGGGCACGATCATAGCTCACCACAGCCTCAGCCTCTTGTGCTCAAGCGATCCTCCCACTTCAGCCTCCCAAGTAGCTGAGACTACAGTCATGCTTCATCATGCCCAGCTAATTTTTTACTTTTCTAAGAGACAGAGTCTCACTATGTTACCCAGGCTGGTCTCAAAGTCCTGGACTCAAGTGATCCTCCCTGCGTCAGCACTCCCAAAGTGCTGGGATCGCAGGCGTGAGCAACCATGCCTGGTGAGTTTTATCTTACAGAAATCCAATTTATTAAAGTCATGTTGTAGCAAGCATCATTTTAATATAAAAAGTGTACAGTTCATATTATTAGCCATTGTATTGTGTAATTTTATATTAGTTATGGTCTTGAAGGACATTGAAATTCTGTTCAGAAAGACTATGTTTTTCAACCAGAGATGACATCACTCTAATTTTCCTTTGGTTTAAATGCTTGATTCTTTGCTTACAAAATTTCTATTTTGAACAATTAATGGTGAGAGAGTATATTTGTGATACTGTTTTCTTAGAACACTGTTGTCAAATAGATCAGCCATAATGTTAACACATTTCTGATCTCTATTATAAGGCTGTAATTTTCCAAAATAATATAGAAAAGGAGAAAAGGGTAGTATATTTCATAATTACTGAGATGAAGCCTGTACTAGTGAGAAAATAAAAATGTCAACAAACAATTTATTAAAATTTCAGATTTCCTGTAATTTTCTATCACTATCCCTCATATATTTCTCTGCATGATCACACTAAGGATATAAATTAGTCACATCCATTCAACAAATTAAGAAACTCAAAACTCACAAGTACAATCTTCAACTCTGCAGAATGCTACCAAGAAGTAAAATAAGATGAAGGTAGAAAGATTCTCTTTGAGGGCCAGCTGCAGTGGCCCACACCTGTAATTAATTCCCGCACTTTGGGAGGCCAAGGCGGGTGTATCACCTAAGGTCAGGAGTTCAAGACCAGCCTGGCCAACATGGTGAAAACGCATCTCTACAAAAATTAGCTGGGCATGATGATGGTGCCTGTAATCCCAGCTACTCGGGAGGCTGAGATGGAAGAATCACTTGACCCTGGGAGGCAGAGGTTGCAGTGCACCAAGGTTGTGCCATTGCATTCCAGCCTGGGCCACAGAGCAAGACTCCACCTCAAAAAAAAAAAAAAGAAAGAAAGAAAGATTCACTTTGAAATGCTGCATGCAACTGTATAGCAACACATTGGAAAATCTAAAGAAAATGGGTAATTTTCTGGAAAAACATAAATGACCAAAACTAATCTGAGAAGAAATTTAAAATGTTAATAGACCAGTTACAAAGAGGAGAATGTAAAGTGATTTTTTAAATCCTTAATTTAGAAAGTACTAGGATTGCAAGGATAATTCCAATGTTATTTAAAGTATCCCAAATTTTTTTAAAAAAGAAAAACCAATTCATTTCCCATAGGCAGTGCAGCATTAATATGAAAACCTGATAAACATAAGACAAAACAAAACTACAGGCCAGGTGCAGTGGCTCACACCTGTAATCCCAGCACTTTGGGAAGCCAAGGCGGGTGGATCACTTAAGGTCAGGAGTTCGAGACCAGCCTGGACAATATGGCAAAACCCCCTCTCTACTAAAAACACAAAAATTAGCCTGGCGTGGTGGTGCATGCCTGTAATCCCAGCTTGAACCCAGGAGGCGGAGGTTGCAGTGAGCCGAGATCACGCCACTGCACTCCAGCCTGGGCAACAGAGCAAGTCTCCGTCTCAAAACAAAAAAACAAAAAAACCAAAACTATAGACCAATCTGACTTATACATATGAAAGAATATTCTAAATAAAAACCCAGCACTGTTATCAAGAATTGCAACAACAAAAAACAGTAATAAACTATGGCAAAGAGCATTGTATTTCAGGAATTCATGGGTATTTCAATATCAGTTAAGTATATTAATACAATTACATAAATGACATCAAAGAAGAGAAAAATGTGATTATATCAAAAGATGCTGAGAGGGCTATTGTCAAGATTAAACATCCACTCCTAATGAAGATTCTTTACTAAAATAGAAATTGAAGGAAAGTGTCTAAACATAACTGTTATTTATGAAACACCTACAAAACAAGTATTTTAAATCATAAAACAATGTTTCAATTAAAACAAGGAACTAGTAGGAATAGCTACTGTCATTATTTGTTATTAAAGATTATCTTGGAGGATCCATGAATGTAACAAGATTTTTAAATGAAATAATCAGTATAAGTATATAGAAGACTTTTTGTGGATATGATTATATGCCTAGGAAATCATGGAGATTAGGAAAAACAGAATTTTCAAATATTTTAAAGAGGAATATTGGTAAGGTATTTGGAAATAATATGATAAAACAAAATATATTAGAAATAGGCACCTTGAAATGCTAATGGTAAAAATATTCACAATAACAAAAATAATAAAGGTAAAATAAATTTACCAAGAAAAGTAGAAGATATATAAGAAAAAAACTATAAAAATGTTACCAATAGCTATTGAATAAGAAACACATGAGGCCAGGCACAGTGGCTCATACCTGTAATCCCAGCACTTTGGGAGGCTGAGGCAGGTGGACTGCTTGAGCCCAGGAGTTCAAGACCAACTTGGGCAAATTGTGAAACTCTATCTCTAAACAAAACAAAATAAAACAAAAAACTAGTTGGGCTTGTTGCATGCTTATAGAGTCAGGTACTTGGGAGGCTGAGGTGGGAGGCTGGGACTTCAGTGAGCTGAGATCCCACCACTGCACCCCAGCCTGGGTGACAAAGTGAGACCCTGTCTCAAAAAACAAACAAAACTCTTGTAAAAACATAAATCTCCTAAAATTATATATAAATTCAATGAAATTCACATTAGAATAACAAAAGCATTTTAAAATTGGATTAAATTATCTTAAAGTTCATGTAGAAGAATAGTCAGAAAATTGTACCAAAAAAAAGACTATTGAGAGGAAATTTTGTCACCAGATATCAGCACCTACTATAGAACTACTGGAAGTGATCAATTAAGAAAAACAATTGTATTAATTAAGAATAAGCAAGAGTGGTAAAAACTCGAGAATCTACATGTAGATGAAAAAATAATATATGAAAATAAACAATTCAAAGAAAACAAAATTGGACCCTCAATTTACACTGAAGGCTTTGAAGTGACACATAAAATGATTTTTTAAATGATTTAAATATGTACATAAATGGAGAGAGGAAGGGTGGGAGAGAAGCAGGAGAGAGAGAAAATAGAAGACGACAGGAACACCTATGTGGCAAAAGATAACACTTAGTGACAAAATATGTTTTACGTGAATATCAGTTATACATAATAAATATTGGGGACATTGCCATGTGGGTTACAATAAAGCATTAAGAAACAGAGTAAGTGGGCCGGGCGCGGTGGCTCACGCCTGTAATCCCCGCACTTTGGGAGGCCGAGGCGGGCGGATCACAAGGTCAGGAGATCGAGACCACGGTGAAACCCCGTCTCTACTAAAAATACAAAAAATTAGCCGGGCGCGGTTGTGGGCGCCTGTAGTCCCAGCTACTCGGGAGGCTGAGGCAGGAGAATGGCGTGAACCCGGGAGGCGGAGCTTGCAGTGAGCCGAGATCGCGCCACTGCACTCCAGCCTGGGCGACAGAGCCAGACTCCGTCTCAAAAAAAAAAAAAAAAAAAAAAAAAAAGAAACAGAGTAAGTGAACAAAAAAGGAAAGAAGACTACCAAATTCCATGTATGATATCCCGTTTTGAAATTACAGAAATTAAACATGTGTAC
Organism: Macaca fascicularis; assembly: GCF_037993035.2. Classification (NCBI taxonomy): domain Eukaryota; kingdom Metazoa; phylum Chordata; class Mammalia; order Primates; family Cercopithecidae; genus Macaca; species Macaca fascicularis. Next base: position 108,578,402 of record NC_088379.1, read on the forward strand.
ACATAAGAAAATTTTAAACATAAAAATTTTGCTAACAAAACAGATTTGATAACACGAAGGCCATTGATGACTTTACCCACAGCAGTTTTGTTTAAATGGGGACTAAGGATGGAGCAAAATTTTTATTAGAGCACTTTGAATAATGAATTAGCAAACTACAATAAACTGAAATCTTATCTACCAAATAATCTCAGTAAACAAATCTAAAAGAAAGGAGTAAAACAATTGTGAGCAAAAAAGGATAGAGTCACTACATGTTACGTAAATGAGACAAGGATGGCCTCTGTGTATTGACGCCTAGGTTATTTCTTCACAGCAGGCTGAGACCCATTAGCTCAAAAGTCAACTGGCACCAAACTCAAATTTTTAAATATCCAATTGTGTTAAACAAAGTCCAGACATGCAGATTTGTAGGCATTTAGAGCCTGCCTGATTTACATCCCCTGGGAAACTATGTCCAAAATCTGCTTGCCACAGATAAACTCTAGACTGTGAAGACCCCAGGCTGCTTCTGCTCTTTGGAACTCTGAACTGTAGACTCCATGCCATGCTGCTGAGTGATATCACTGAGACATGAAAGCCTCCTCTCTGATACTTTCCTCCCTCAGGAGTTCCTTTGTCCTCCTCTCCTTCTGAGTGGTGGCCCCCTTGCCTCAATCCTCTGGTCCATCTCTTGCTGTGAAGACCTTCCCCAGGATACAAACCTGACGAGAGATTGTCCAGATAAGCCCATGTGTGCTTTCTGTCACATCTTTTTCTATATTTTCCTAATGTTTTTCTAACCTTTTCTAATTTTTTCTTAATTTTTATGAAGTTGTGAACACCTAATAATGTAGCCTCAAAATACATAAAGCCAAAATTAGAACTGGAAAGAGCAACAAAAAATCCACAAACACAGTGAGAGATTTTAACAATTCATTTTTAGTAATTGAATAAATAAACATAAAATTAGTAAGGCTAATCAACAGTTAAAGAATTTCTATTCTTTTCAAGCACACTTGGAGTATTTACAAAAATTGACCAGATATTAGGCCTAAAGGTAGTATTAAATGTTTACATTGGTATAACAAATGTGTAATAGCACTATTAGAAATCAATAACAAAAACTTATCCAAAAGTAATCTGTGAATTTTAGACACTAAAAACAGCTTCCAAATGATTCATGGAAGCAAGAAGAAACTGTAATAAAAATTAGAACATGCTTAAAATTATATGAAAATGAAAAGATTACAGATCAATATATATGTAAAATAACTGAAGCAGTACTTAGAGTGAATTTACCAGAAGCAATTCACATTCATGGGAAGGACAACAGCATACATTTAGAGACTTGTCCAAGATGTATATTAGTTCTTTGACTCTCTGTCCTAATATAGTCCAGAGACCTGAGCTGTCTGGACATTCTGTAGAATGTTACATTTGTCCATTATATTTACCAGTTAAAATAGACTGGGTAAGAAATAGCATGTTGGATGGCCTGGTGAGACACATGCATCCCTGAGAGAGAAAATCGTCTGAAGATTTAAGGACCTGCGACATCAGCAGCAGAAGATTTTAGGGGGCCCAGTGGTCCCCCTACACTAAGGAATACTGTTCTGACACATTTGCTGAGTGACACAGAAGGCTGCCACCTTTGACAAAAGCTTAGGGCAGAAAAGGCTCTGCAGCAGGTCCAGGCTCCAGTGCAAGCAGCCCTACTGTTTAAGCCATACAATCTAGTAGGCCCTATGGTATTGGGAGCATATGCAGTTGGAAAAAACACCATGTGGAGTTTATAGCAAACTCTAATAGAAGATTCACACACAGTCTTGTGGGGTTCACTATCACGGTCATGCTATCTGCAAGTAATTGTATATTATATAAATATATAGCATAATTATATACTTTAATAGCTCCTGGCATGCTACTGCACCTAGGTAGAGATGGACTACCTGACAACAGATATTAAGTGACCATGTGGCTAGAAGTTCCCACCATGAGTTTGGCTTTGTTAGATCTACCAGATCATAAAGACAGGCTGGCCCAGCAACAAATCATAATAAAATAGAAGTAGCACATTGAATTAGTCCATTTTCACATTGCTATAAAGAACTACCTGAGACTGGGTAATTAATAAACAAAAGAGGTTTAATTGACTCACAGTTCCATATGGCTGGAGAGGCCTCAGGAAACTTACAATTATGGCTAAAGGCAAAGGTGAAGCAGTCACCTTCTTCGCAAGGCAGCAGGAGAGACAGAGAGCAAGGGGGGATGTGCCAAACACTTTAAACCATTAGCTCTCATGAGAACGCACTCACTATAATGAGAACAGCATGAGGGAAACTGCCCCCATGATCCAGTCACCTCCCACCAGGTCCCTCTCTCTACATGTGGGGATTATCATTTGAGATGAGATTTTGTGGGGACACAGAGCCAAACCATATCACATCAAGGATTGGGCGTGAGAAGGACTAGAAGACACAAGTAAGCAGTATGATCAAGTGATCCAGGTCCCCACATTATCAAAAATGGTGACACTAGATTCCCTCCCTCAGCTGGCAACTCTGGCTATGTGGGAGTTCCAATATTGCTAAAGGAGGAAAAAAGCTGAGCTTGTTCATTGGAAGATCAACTCAGGATGTGGATGTAAGTAAAAAATGATAGCAGCCTACTTCAGCTATGGAAAGATAGCAGTAGATTAAATCCTCCCAAGGACGGTTCAACATATACAAATCAATAAATGTGATATTACACATGAACAGAATGAAGGACAAAAACCATATGAATATCTCCATGGATGCAGAGAAAGCAATTGACAAAATTCAACATCTTTCTGTGATAAAAACTTTCAACAAATTAGGTATCAATGTCCACATAACACAATAAAGGCATATATGACAGGCCCACAGCTAACATCATACTGAATGATAAAAAGTTGAAAGCTTTTTCTCTAAGATCAGAAACAAGATGGATGCCCATTTTCACCACTTCTGTTCAAGTTCTAGCCAGAGCAATTAGGCAAGAAGAAAAAATAAAAGGCATTAAAGTCAGAAAGGAAGAAGTGAAATTGTCTCTGCAGACAACATGATCTTAAATGTAGAAAACCCTAAAGAGTCCACCAAAAAAAACTGTTGGAACTAATAAATTAATTCAGTAAAGTTGCAGGATGCAAAATCAACATAAAAAAACCAGTAGTGTCTGTATATACTAACAATGAACTATCTGAAAAAGAAATCAAGAAAACAATTTCATTTATAATAGCTACAAAAATAATTAGGAATTAATTTAACCAAGGAGGTGAAAGACCTGTACACTCAAAACTATAAACCATTGGTGAAAGAAATTGAAGAAGACACAAATAAATGGAAATATGTCCCATGTTCATGGATTTGAAGAATTCATATTGTTAAAATGTTCTTAGTACCCAAAATGATCTACAGACTCAGTGTAATCTCTATCAAAATTCTGATGATTTTTTTTCATAAACAGAAAAAAGTCTCCAAATTCATGTGAAACCACACACACACAAAAAAAACCAAATAGCAAATCTTGAGAAAAAAGAACAAAGTAGGAGGCATCACATTATCCAGTTTCAAAATATACTATGATGCTATAGTAATCAAAAATATAACATGATATTGGCATACAAACAGACTAATAGACCAATGGAACAGAATAGAGAGCCTCAAAATACATCCACATTTATGGCCAATTGATTTTCAGTAAATACGCCAAGAACACACAATGGGGAAAGGACAATCTTTTCAATAAATGGTGTTGGGAGAATTCCACATGCAGAGAAATGAAATTAGACCCTTATCTCACACCATATACAACAAAATAATGCAAATGGACTAAAGACTTAAATATAAAACCTGAAACCATAAAACTACTAGAAGAAAACATACAGGAAAAGCTCCATGAGACTGGTCTGGGCAATGATTTTCTGGATATGACCCCAAAAGCACAGGCAACAAAAGCAAAACTAGACAAATGGGATTATATCAAACTAAAGAGCTGTGGTGAGCAAAGGGAACAATCAACAGAGTAAAGAGATAGCCTACAAAAAGGGAGAAAATATTTGCAAACCATACATCTGATAAAGGATTAATATCCAGAATATATAAAGAATTCATACAATTCAATAGCACGAAAACATATAACCTGATTAACAAAAGGGCAAAGTACCCGAATAAACATTTTTCCAAAGAAGACATACAAATGGCCAACAGGAATATGAAAAAATAACCAACATCACCAGTCATCAGGGAAAGGCAAATCAAAACCACAATGAGTCATCCCTTTTAGAATGGCTACTATGAAAAAGACAAAAGATAACATGTGTTGGCGAGGATGTGGAGAAAAGGGAGCCTTTGTATACTGTTGGCGGGAATGTTAATTAGTACAGCCATTATGAAAAATAATATGGAGGTTTCTCAGAAAATTAAAAATAAAACTACCATATGATCCAGCAATCCTAGTACCCAAAGAAAATGATTGAATATGTCAAAGAAAAATCTGTACCTCATGTTCATTGCAACATTATTCATAATAGACAAGATATGGAATCAACCTAAGTATCCTTTAACAGATGAATAGTTTAAGAAAATGTGGTGTATAGATACACAATGAAATACTGTTCAACCTTAAAGAAGGAAATCCTGTCCTTTGTAATAACGTGGATGAAACTGGAGGACATTATATTAAGTGAAATAAGCCAGGCACAGAGAAACAAATGCCATGTGATCTCACTTATATGTGGAATCTAAAAAAGTCAAACACATAGTAGCAGAAAACAAAATAATGGTTATTAGGGGCTAGGGGAGGAGGGTAGAACTGGGGAGATGTTGGTCAAAGGATACAAAAATTAAGATAAGCAGGAAGAACAAGTTCAAGAGACCTATTGTACAACATGGTGACTACAGTTAATAACAATGTATTGCATACTTGAAAATTGCTAGGACAGTAGATTTTTAGTGTTCTCACCATAAAAGAAATGATAAGTATGTGAGGTAATACATGTATTAATTAGCTTGATTTAGCCATTTCACAACGTATCCATATTTCAAAACATCAGGTTGTACACTACAAATATATACGATTTTTGTTTGCATATTTAAAAAGTTTTAATATTTAAAAATTCAACTCAAAAATAAATTCTTGGCTGGGCACAGTGGCTCACACCTGTACTCCCAGCACTTTGGGAGGCCGAGGTGGGCGGATCACAAGGTCAGGAGATTAACAGCATTCTGGCTAACACGGTGAAACCCCGTCTCTACTAAAAAATACAAAAAAAATTAGCCGGGTGTGGTGGCGGGTGCCTGTAGTTCCAGCTACTCGGGAGGCTTAGGCAGGAGAATGGTGTGAATCCAGGAGGCAGAGCTTGCAGTGAGCCGAGATCGTGCCACTGTACTCCAGCCTGGTGACAGAGTGAGACTCTGTCTCAAAAAATAAAAAAAAATAAAAAAATAAAAATTATTTCAGTTGGCAGAACTTTGCACTATGCACCTTGTCATTCACTTTGCATGGAAACAGAAGAGACTCAAAGTAAGAATGTACTGACTCATGGTCAAATGGCTTGGCTACAGGTCAGGGGGATGGAAGGAGAAAATTTGGAAGACTGGAGAAAAAGATATCTGAGAAAAGGGCATATGGATGGACTTATGGGAATGTACAAAAAGTATGAAGATCTTTGTTTCCCATGTTAACACCTACAGGAGGTATCTATCAACAACCAAGGAGAAAAGCGACTCAGCTGGATGATGTTAGCCAACCTCTTCCATTGGCCAGCTCAGTACTGGCACAATTGGTGAATAAATGTAGTGACAAGGATGGAGGCTATGCAGAGGCCCAAACAGCAGAGTCTCCACTGACTAAGTCTTATCTAGCTACTGTTGTTCTGAATGTCAAGCTTGTCATCAAGACAGAGCAACACTGAGGCCTCAAAATAGCATCATTCCTTAAGGACACCAAGTAGCCACAAGGTGGCAAGCTGAATACATTGAATTCTTTCCATCACAGGAAGGGTAGTGATTCATCTTGGCTGGAACCGACACTTATTCTGAGTATGGATTTATCTTTCCTACTTACACGGCCTCAACCAGCACCATTATCCAATGGCTGACAGAATGTTTAATCCTCTAATATGGAATCCTGCACATCCTTGCATTGTATTTTATAGCACTGTATAAAGGGAATGTACTTTATAGCACTGTAGTTGCAGTGGTGGACACAGGAAAATGCAATTTAGTGATCCTATTACAAATCATGAAATCACAAAAACTAGAAGCTGTCAAACTGATGCAGTGATGTAACAGCCTCCAGTAGCCCTTTGAAGCTGCAGGGATGCGATACAAGCATATATCCTAGATCAATAATCATTATATGGTCCCATGTCGCTAATAGAAAGAGGACCATGGATTGAAGAAAGAGTAGCACTATTTACCGTCACCCCCAGGGATTCACTTGGGAAATTTTTGCTTCTTATCTCTGCAATTCAATGCTGTTACACAACAGAAGGAGACAGGAATGTGTTTGGCAGCCAAGTGATGTTTAAGTAGTCTCTTACTAAATTTTGATTGCTCAATTTAAATGGAAAAGTCTAGTAGCCATGGCTACTAGACCCCCCTCTCCTATTACCAGGTAAATGACCTAGACCAGTGGAGGTGCTAGCTGAGTGTAAGAATGTAAACCCGATAGTACCTGTATAGTAGGAAAGGGAGATGATCAGTTTAGGGTGAAAGACCAGTTGAAGAGCCAAGGAGCTATTGTTCACTCCGTGAATGTTACTTTCAGGTTTCCTCAGCAAAAGAAACCAAGCAAAATCCTGGAGGAGCTGTTCCTAGATGGAGAGAAGTTATATGAAGTCATGGATCCAAATGACACGAGGGATGGACAGAGTAGTGTGTTCTGTGGTATGTAGTCCAGGACTCCCTTCAGAATGGAGACACTCATTCCCCAGCTTCCTTAGAGTGCTGTCTGTTGAGGGCACATGACTAAGTTCACTCCCTAGGAATTGCCCTCAGGCCAAAAGGAACTGTGTAGTAGAAGTCACATCCCTGGGGCAAGAACTTAATTTGAATTCATATTGATTGTTGTCAACAGAATTTTAAGTACTATATTGTATGTGCATGAAAGGAAAAGAACATTTGAAATGAGCTGATGTAGAGTGGATCTATTGGGGAACTATTGGTGAATAATGACGATGTGGTCAGTGAGGGTCACTGAAGTTCACAGGGTTATTTGAACAGAAAACAACTGGGAGAGGTGGATTTGACACTCATATTGGGGCACTGCACAAATAACAAGGTATCAGGGCTTCAGTTTTCTCATCTAGAACATGAGGGACTAAATGACTGCCAAGTATCTTCCAGCTTCTATATTCTGTAATGCTTAAGTACTCTGCAGAACATTAAAACAAACAGCACTGGGAGATAGCCCATGGGCTTGAAAAGTCAGGAAAAACAGAAACTGCCAGTGACAGTTTGTTAAAACCTTAAAAACCTGAGCATGGATGTTTATAACAGTTGTATTCACAACTGCTAAAACTTGGAAGCAACCAAGATGTCCTTCAGTAGATTAATGGCTACACAAACTGTGCTATATCCAGACAAGGGAATATTATACAGTACTAAGAAATCCGGTATTAAGGTAAGAAAATACATGGAGAAGACTTAAATATATATTGCTAAGTAAAAGAAGCCAGCATGAGAAGGCTATGTATAGTATGGTTCTAAGTGTATGACAGTCTGGAAAAGGCAATACTATAATGTAGAAACATCAGCGGTTTTCAGCAATTTGAGGAGAGTAAGAGAGGGATACATAGGTGGAACACAGGGGATTTTTATGGTGATGAAACTATTCTGTATGATACTGGTGGATATATGTCATTATACAGTTGTCAAAATTCACAGAACTATACAACACAAAGAGTGAATGCTAATGTAAACTATGGACCTCAGTTATAATAATGTACCAATACGTATCAATTGGAACCAATGTACCACATTAATACGTGGTGTTAATAATAAGGGAAATTGCGTGCAGAGGTAGGGTTTGAGTGGGGAGCGGGATGGGAAGGTAGTGGTACATGGGAACTCTGTGTACTTTCTGCTCATTTGTTTCTGTAAACCTAAAATTGCTCTAAAAACAAAGTCTACTAATTTTGAGAAACCTGATGAAGAATGATTATTCATGTGGTACCAAGGTTTAACCTCAGAGATCACTGGCTAATTACAGAGGAAAATATACCATTACAATATAGACATCTGGCAATCACCACCTTAATTTAGGAATGAAAATTAGCATCACTGGCAGTGGGACCACCAGACATAAACTTCCCATGTGCTGCTATTGGAAGTATACAACATCACCTTCGAATGATTCTTGGCCAAAAAACTTTAACCTGAATGTAACCAAGTCCTTAAATTTAACTTCAAATTTCAGAAAATTGAGGGGATAGATAAACTAAATGAAATCATGAACAGTCCCACAAATTCAGAATGTGAGATATTCTACGTGACAACTAGCATGGTTCCTTTAAAATGTCAATACCGACTGGGCGCGGTGACTCACGCCTGTAATCCCAGCACTTTGGGAGGCTGAGAAGGGCGGATCATGAGGTCAGGAGATCGAGACCATTCTGGCTAACACAGTGAAACCTCATCTCTACTAAAAATACAAAAAATTAGCCGGGCATGGTGGCACATGTCTGTAATCCCAGCTACTCGGGAGGTAAGGCAAGAGAATCGTTTGAACCCAGGAGGTGGAGGTTGCAGTGAGCCGAGATTGCACCACCGCACTCCAGCCCCGTGACAGGGTAAGACTCTGTCTCAAAAAAAAAAAAAAAAAAAAAAAGTCAATGCCATTTAGCAAGGGCTTGAGTATGGAGAAATTGTACTGGATTACAAAATAAGAGACAAACAAAAACAAAATGTAGTGTCCAGTTCTCGACTGGATCCGGGCTTTTACAAATTGCTATAATTGGGGAACAATTAAGAAAATGTGAATCATAGGGTGTAATTATGCAAACCTAGATGGTATATATATATGTATATTTTTGAGACAGAGTCTCACTGTGTCACCCAGGATGGGGTAAGATCTCAGCTCACTGCAACCTCAGCCTCCCAGGTTCAAGCAATTCTCGTGCCTCCGCCTCCTGAGTAGCTGGGATTACAGGCACCCACCACCAGGCCCAGCTAATTTTTTTTTTTTTTTTTGAGATGGAGTTTCACTCTTGTCACCCAGACTGGAATTAATGGCACGGTCTTGGCTCACTGCAACCTCTGCCTCTCAGGTTCAAGTGATTCCCTGGCCTCAGCCTCCAAGTAGCTGGGATTACAGGCACCCGCCACTGCACCAGGCTAATTTTTATATTTTCAGTAGAGACGGGGTTTCACCGTGTTGACCAGGCTGGTCTCAAACTCCTGATCTCAGATGATTCACCCACCTTGGCCTCCCAAAGTGCTGGGATTACAGGCATGAATCACCACACCCGGCCCTGTATACTTTCACTTATGTATTTTTTATAAGGAAAATCAAATGTTCCAGCACCACTACTGAATATCAATCGTTTCCTCTACTTGATCTGCAATGCCAATTTCAAGGGCTATATCCCATTTACCAAGTTTCTATATATGCTCCATTTTAATCTTATGAGACCACCACAGTGTAGATGGTCGACTAGTTGACCGAAATGTTTTACATGGGGCATGACTGTTTATATTTGAAAGTATTTGGGAGTTGAATAATTTTAAGGAATTACTGATAAGTTGGTGTGAAAGGGTAAGGGAATTGTGGTTATGCAAGAAAATGGCTTTAGTTTTTGAATAGTCAGGCTTAAGTATACAGAGGCAAATTAGCATGATGCCTATAATTTACTTTTAATTCAAATTGAAAAATTACATAAAGAAAACCTGACAAAATATTAACAATTAATTGGATTTAGGTGGTGGTTATGTGGGTGCCCATTTTTTCTACCTTTCTGTAGGCTCCAATGTTTCATAATTAAAAGGGAAAAAATGAGGCCACGAAAGAAGGTACAATTCAACATTAACGGGTCCCTTCTTCCAGGCGGTTAGTGCTGAGAATGTGGAGTGTGTTCTCCAGGATCAGCACATATTCATTATCTTGAAAAATCCATTCTCCCGAAAAAATCCCGTGAAAAAAACTTAAAAAAAAAAAGAAAAGGTTTCTGTTTTAACACCCGCCACCCCTGCAAAACACTTTACAAAAAAATCCTTGTCTTCACTGCCAGAGACATTTTCCTTTTCTTCTTGTAGAAGATAACCCGGTGAGGCAGCCGAGAGCTACCCACCCGCCCCCTCGCAGCTCCGAAGCAGCTTCAAGAAGGAACAGGATCCCGAGGCCTGGACCCTGGACCCTACACCGCCACCCTCGTCCCAGCCCGCTGCGGGCCGCAGTTCCTCCGCCGTGGAGTAGTTTTGGATTCTAGGTGATTTTGTCTCTCTGCGCTGGCTCTGGCTTCCGCCCTAGCCCTTACTCTCCTTTCACCGAAAGGTCGCAGCCTGTGGCCCTACCGGCAGACGGGTGTGGAGGTGAGCCCAGCGCCCCCGCCATCCCTTGTCCTCTCACCGCACGTGACCAAGCCTGCTGGCAGGTCCTCTCCATCCCGGGCTACAGGAACCAGATTACCGGCGCTCTTTGGGAAACGCAGGATGTGGAATGAATTTTGATGTTATAAAAGACTAGCCAATACACACTAAATGGTCTCAGCATGATCTATCACTTCGCAAAAATGGAGTGAGCAACATATTCATAAAAAAATTGGACAAATCTGTTGATTATAAAGCATTGCACGATGTATCTACTGCTTTTGGTAACATCTTGTTGTTGTAGAAAAAACCCGGTTCTTGTCATACGACCAGGAAAAGGCATGCAAACACTTGAAGGGTGAGGGGGAACGGAATTTATGGGGTAGAAAGGAAAAAGGAAAAATAACTCTCAGGAAAGAGAGAAAGTCCTGCTAGTGGGTTCCTCCCCTCATAGATTAAATCCCAGGTCACTACATAGGTACAGGAGTGGCCAGACTCCTCTCCACAGCACACCGCACAAACTTCCCGAGGCTCCACCCCGTAATCCCAGTGCGCAGGTGGGCATCATTCAGAATCAGCGGGGCAAGGGCGGCTTCATCCAGGACCTGCAGTCCAGTTTATCAGCCTTCAGGCTGTTTTAGTCTTGAAGGTGGGGTTTTACCGGGGGACCCTTGGCTGCCTCCTGTCTCTATCACTTTCACATTAGGTGCTTTGTGGTGAAAATGGTTTCAACGGTGATGGCATTGTACATTTTGAGACACAGAAGCAGCTGAAAGGTCTATTACAAAATGAAATGGATGCTTCTAAATGATAGCAAAGTCTTTGTTGGATTAAGTCTTGTAAACAATGAGAAACAGAACTCAGAGTTAAAAAGTTCACCAATGTTTACAGGAAGATTTTTGGAGAAGACATATGGATGGTAAGTGCCTTAAAGATCTCTTTGGCAAGTTGGGATCTGTCTTAAGTGTGAAAGTAGTGGTTAATGAAAGTGGAAAACCCAAAGGTTTTGGATTTGTCAGCTTTGAGAGGCATAAAGATGCGCAGATGAGATGAACAGAAAGAAGCTCAATGGAAAACAAATTGATGTTGGTCAGGCTCAGAAAGAAGTAGAATGGCAGATGGAACTTGTGTGCAAATTTGAAAAGCTCAAACAGTGTAGGATCACCAGATAACAAGGTGTTGACATTTATGCAAAAAATCTTGATGGTATTGATGAATGTCTCTGGAAAGAACTTTCTCCACTTGGTACAATCACTAATGCAAAGGTTATGAAGGATGGTAGTCACAACAAAGGGTTTGATTTGTGTTATGTTTCTCCTCTCCAGAGGAAGCAACTAAAGCACTTTTAGAAATTAATGGTAGAATTGTGGGCACTGAGCCATTGTATGTAGTATTAACTCAATGGGAAGAAGAGCAATGAAGAGCCCCAGGCTCAGCTGATTAACCAGTACAGTATGTGCAAAGAGTGGCAAGTGTAAAAACTGTGCTCAACCTGGGAATCATCCCCTATCAGCCAGCACTTTCTTCAATCTACTTCATGGCAATTGTCCCACAGACTGAGATTCCTGCTGCTAAGTATTCTCCTAGCCAAACTGCTCAACTAAGATAAAATCCTCCCTAAATCGTTCAGGGTGCCAGACCTCATCCATTGACAAATATGCCCAGCCACTCCTAGATCACTGCATTTAGTCGTATGAGACCAGCTTCTTCACAGCTTCCATGATCATGTCAACACAGCTGTTACAACACATCAACACAGACAATAGGAGCACATCCTGCAGTTGCCGCTACTGCTACTACAGATACTCCTGCTGTTTGCACCATTTCACAGTATAAATATGCTATGGAAGTTCACAATCCTCAATGGCATTTTCTTGTACAGCCCCAAGGTACCATGCAGCAGCCTGCTGTTCATGTACAAGGTCAGTAACCTTTGACTTCCATGACGGCATCTGCTCCTCCTCAAAAGCAAAAGCAAACGAGTGAATGGCTGTTTCCTCTTCTTCAAGCCATGCCCTAGTTGTGCTGGTAAAATCATTGGCATGTTGTTGGAGATTGGTAATTCAGAACTTCTTCGTATGCTTGAATCTCCAGAGCCTCTCTGTGCTAAGGGTGACAAAGGTATAGCTGTACTACAAGACCACCAAGCTAAACAGGCTGCCCAGAAAGCAGTTAAGAGTGCCACTGGTGTTCCAGTTGTTTAAAACTGATCAGGGACCACAGAAAGAAACTTGTGCTTCACTGAAGAAAAGTATCTCAATATCGAAAACCTTAAATACTATGGAAAACATTTGTGAAGTATAAAGTCAATTTAAAAAGGAAACTTTGAACCTTACATACCAAGCAAATGTCAGATCTAACAAATGCAATGACAGTCCTAGATTACTTATTGATTTGAAAACAAAAAATCCCCCCAAAATAAAATATTAAAACACTGTAATGCTTTTCAGACTCTGGGATAAAGAATTTTCAGCAAAGTATAGAAATGTAAAGCATTCCTTCAATTTTGTAATTCTTTAGTGTGGAATAGCTCATAATGTCACTTCTGTTTTAAGTAACAGAATTGATAACTGAGCAAGGAAAGGTAATTTGGATTATAAAATTTCGCTTTAATAACAATTCCTTAAACAGTGAAAAAATAGGCAAAGACAGGCCAGGCGCAGTGGCTCATGCCTGTAATCCTAGCACTTTGGGAGGCTGAGGCGGCTGGATCACCTGAGGTCAGGAGTTCGAGACCAACCTGGCCAACCTGGTGAAACCTCATCTCTAATAAAAATACAAAAATTATCTGGGCGTGGTGGGGGGCGCCTGTAATCCCAGCTACTCAGGAGGCTGAGGCAGGAGAATCACTTGAACCTGGTAGGCAGAGGTTGCAGTGAGTCAGAGGTTGCAGTGAGCCAAGATCGTGCCATTGCACTCCAGCCTGGGTGACAGAGTGAGACTCCATCTCAAAAAAAAAAAAAAAAAAGGCAAAGACACAAAAAGTTTATAAAAAACAATAATATTGTATTTATTTGTTTTTTTTAGTTTAGTTTAGTTTATTTTTTTGAGACGGAGTCTGGCTCTGTCACCCAGGTTGGAGCGCAGTGGCGTGATCTTGGCTCACTGCAACCTCTGCCTCCCAGGTTCAAGTGATTCTCCTGCTTCAGCCTCCTGAGTAGCTGGGACTACAGGTGTGTACCACCATGCCTGGCTAATTTTTTGCATTTTTAGTAGAGACAGGGTTTCACCATGTTCGCCAGGATGGTGTCCCTCTCCTGACGTCATGATCCACCCGCCTTGGCTTCCCAAAGTGCTGGGATGGTGTGAGCCACCGCGCCTAGCCTTATTTGTTTAAATACTATAAACACTAATATCATACACATGATTAACTGGTTGTAATTTTTAAATTATATTAGTAAATTTTTATGAAAACTTTTTATAAATAAAAAACTTAAAATTTCAAATAAATAACAACATCTGCAACATTACCTTAAAAGGGAGACTATTTCAGTATAATAAACATGTATCACAGACACTTAGAGAAAATTATGTAAAGAATAAAAAGAATAGGTACAACAATTTTCCTCCTAATCAAAAACACAATTCCTCATTTTGAAAATGATTTCTTGTATCTCTTTTATTAAAATAAACTTTCTACTTTGAAATCTAATCCTCTAGTGAATGTAAAATACTATCTTGTAAATGTAAATATATACATATATATATTTTTGAGACAGAGTCTTGTTCTGTCTCTCAGGCTGGAGTGCAGTGGTGTGATCTCAGCTCACAGAAACCTCGGCCTCCTGGGTTCAAGCTATTCTCCTGCCTCAGCCTTCTGAGTAGCTGGGATTCCAGGTGCGTGCCACCACACCTGACAAATTTTTGTGTTTTTAGTAGAGACAGGGTTTCACCATGTTGGTCAGGTTGGTCTCGAACTCCTGGCCTTGTGATCCGCCCGCCTCGGCCTCCCAAAGTGCTGTGATTACAGGCATGAGCCACAGCGCCCTGCCCATATTTTTATTTTCTTATAAGTGACAATGAGATGCCCTCATGATTTAAATAGTAGTCAAAACACTGGCACAGTTTAAATTTTTAGAATTTGAGTACTAGAATTACAATATTTGAAAATGGAGTCTGTACTTTGTTGTAAAACTACAAGGAGAAAATGTCACTAAAACAGTAGCTATTTTATCTTTACCCAGAGTTTTTTTCCCAGAGTGTATTTTCAAAGAGTTATTTTCCAGAGGGTTTTAGAACTTTTGGCAGTTTTGGGGATATATTCTGTGAAAGCCCTTAGTCTTAATGGAATAACACATAGTTTCGATTGCCTTAAATTTTAATTGTTTCACTTGGCAAATTTATGTGTAAATTTCATATTCTGTGGTATTTTAATAGCTTGCTTGTGGAGAAGAGGAAAAAAAGGGACCGAAAGTAATATTCAGTCCTTGCATTGAGGTTTTGCCAAAGAAGTCTAAACAATTTCTAAGATGCCATTCAATCAGGCCATTTGAGAATGACTCTTTTAACTTTATATGACTCTTATAACTTTAAAATAAAGAGTCTTGAGTTAATTAAAACTCACTTTGCTTGTGATGGGTTCTACATTAACATGGCAGATTTAATCAGCCAGAATTAAAAGGTAATTCTATATTACTAAGGAGAAGAAACTGCCACATGACAGTAGTCTCCAAATCTTTCATTTTTGGAGGCTGCCTTTTATGCCTAGATTTTAAAATACTAATTGAAAAAATACAGTTTATTTCCATTTGTGATTTAATTTTATTTCTATAAATAAAAATATAGATAGCGTTTCATCTAAAAACTGCTAAACCAGACTTTCATTTTAAGGGCATGGCAGAAGTAGGGAAAGAGTAACTTGGTTGTATTACTTAACATATTATTTATTCAGGTAGTCACCAAAACTAGAATTTAAAATCTATTTAGTTAACTCATTTTAAGTTGATGTGTTTTATTCCTTTTTTTTTTTTCTTTTTGTGGTGATCTTTTTAACTGAATTACTGGACATCATGGGGAGTTCTACTCCTCCTGTTTGGAAACTTAGGCTATCTTACCAAGTTCAATATTCAAAGTTTTTTCTTTCTGCCATTAAGTTTGTTTAACTTAATATTAAGTTCAGTTTTTGTTATGATATAAAATTCAGCCTGAGGGATTACTTTAAACTTTCCTAGGGTATTTACAGATTTAATTTGTTCTTACAGTGTGTAAATACCAAGAGAGCATTCCATTTAATATTATTTTTATTAAATTAACTTTGGAGTAAAAAATCCAAGAAAAGCCCTGTACTGAAATCACATATTTACTAAATCCTGGATTCTCTGTACAGTCCCCACATATTTCTACTTTAAAATTCTTTTGTCATGTGAAATAAATCATTAAAAGAAGCAGGCAGATGATGACAGGTAAACTTTTTAATGATGCTCTATATGTTTATGTTGACAATTGCAGTTTTATTTTGCTTGGATCATAATGGCGTCTAAGCAATTTAGGCCCCAGAATGCCCATAAGTAGAGCTCCATTTGGAGCTGTGATCAAGATGGCTAAAAATGCTACTGTCATCACATCCTTCGAATATGGTTCCAAGTGGGGTGCGGAGACTCTTGCTGTTTCTAGAACCAGAGGACCTAACACAGCCTGCATTTAGGGGTAAAAATGGGGCATAAAGAAAAATGTTAAATGGAGTTAATATATAATGTAAATGGCTCTCTTAAAATAAACAAAATCTAGTACTAGACTATTAGAAAAAAAAAGTACTCAGTAATTTTCATAACTTACTCATCAGTTCTATGTTCTTCCTAGCAAATATATGTGGAGGAAGAGTACAATAGTGACAAATCAGCAGGCAAACATTTTTGGGCTGATTTTGCACTCTTGTCCTCTCAGTGTTCCTCTATTCAAATATCTCTTTTGAGTGTTCATGTTACCCTAATAACACCAGGATTTCTAATGAAACCAGTTTTGCTTAGTTGCCTGTACCATGTACCAGTGGTTCTTGGTGACAACAAGACAACATAAAATATTAAGGTTTCTTATGGGTCTCTAGGATCTCTTGCCCTTCTTCTCATTGTTCTCCCTATTCAGGGGGCACTGTGTTATAGTAGAATTGACAGCAGGGTTGGAATCTAGCAAACTGGGTTTGAATTCTATTTTTGCTGCAACGAGGCTAGTGAACTTACAAATGACTCACACTCTCTGAACTTCTACTTACTTAGTTGTAAAATGAAGAACAAAATACTTATCTTACTGGACGGTTGTGAAAATTAAATATGAGAATGCAAAGAACACCTGGCACATAGTAGGTATTCAGATAGTAGTAAGTTTCTTTCTCCCTCACTCCTCATCCCCTGCCAGGTCAGAGAATGAGTTCCTTTGAAGTTATTGTTTTAGAATGACTTTACTGGGCCACAAGTTTTTTTCCCTAGTTACCTTCTACCACATTATTTTTAATAACATAAAGCAAATTTCTTGCTAACCCTCCTTCTTTGTGTTTAACCATCTAGGCATGAAATTGCCCTAAAATTTTGGGGAATTAAATACCAATATATAACATATTTTCTATGGAGTTGCAAAGTAACAACATAATGGTAGAAACATTACCTCTGATATGGAACATTATGGCAAAAGAACCCCTCAATTTAAAATCAATTTCTGTATTCTAGATCAATAATTTAAAATGGTATCATTTTTATATCATAACTTTTAATGTACTGAACATGAGCCAGTGTGCTGGAGGATGCTAGGGAGAAAAAGATAATCATGCAGAAAACCAACTTGAAAGAATTTTACAGTTTAGAAGAGGATTTGAACATAAAAGAACTGCCAACAGAAAAAACCAAAAACAAAAACCAAACCCATTGACTTTTAAGAGATGATGATGATAATGGTGAAACTAGAAATAATATTTATATAGTTATATGGCATTCATCATATGGCAGGTATCATTCTTAAAGCTTTCCATTTATTAACTCATTTAATTCTCGTGACAACCTTATTATGTGAGAACTATTATTAGATGATAAATGATTTCCTCCTAGTGACTGAAATTGAATATTATTTCTTTAAAAGAATCCAATTGCCAAGCTGATCTTACATTTGTAAACTAAATTATTTATTTACTCTCCTAATAGCTTCTATTTTTCCACTCTAATTTTTATCAGTAACTCGAAACTGAGGAACAAGAGAAAGAGCTGAACCTTAGCCAATTTTATTTTAGCAGCAGAGAACAGTGGAAGAGGATAAAAGTGAAAATAATTCAAAATTGAAATTTAAAATATTTGTTGATCTTACTTGTGACATTATCGTTTTCTATTACTGCTGTTGTGACTCTACTTGTATAAATAATTAATTTTTTATATCTTGCCAGTTCCTGGAACCAGCTTGATATTCTTTGTGTAGAAGCTAGCCTAGAGCCAGCAGACAGGAATAGGCAGAAGCAGAATAATACTGCAGGACTTGAGTGAGTGGTCTCTTTCCTCATACCTGCTTTTCTTTTTTCCCTGCTTTATGAAAATGATGAAATAATAAAACAAAATTGCGAGAGTGTTTTTGGAAGGAGAGAGAACAGAAGGATGCATAGATACTCCTTTTGTAGATTTATTATGCCCTACAGTAGACATTAAAAATAAAAAAGTTATTATTATTTATATTACTTGAACGTAAGATAAAATAACAACATTGTTAACTGAGCACCACCATATGCCAGAGAGAGGGCTAAGCACTTTACATGGATTATCTCATTGAATCCTGACAACACTACTAAGAAATAGATCTAGTCATAGACTTCATTGTAAGATGAGAACACTGAAGAACAGAGAGATTAGAAAATAATTTTCCCGAGGTATGGGCAAATAACATGGTATTCAAAACAGGTAGTCTGGCCCTATGAACCTGCTTTTCTAACATGATAATAGAGGCTTTTTCTGCATGAAAATTTAGGAGCTTCTGTTTTGGAATAACAACTAAGAACCACAGGAAATTAAGGTATATTATGCTGCCAAGTTAAATAGTCTAACAATAAGTAGCAATATATTTCAGTAGGAGGAGAATATCCTCGAATAAGAGGGCAAAATTACAAGGTTTCCCTTTCCGTTCACTCATTCTTGCAGGCATGCAATACATATTTGCCTCCTGTGTGTCAGGCACTGTGTTAAGTGCCAGGGAGAAATAATGAAAAACAACTGCAACAACCAGACACTGTCCCTCTCCTTACATAGTCTATCAAGGGGGCGGGGGCAGGGATTTAGCCATTAACCAAATAGTTATACAAATAAATGTGTAATTAAAAACAATATATGTGCATATGTGCATTTGTGTGATGGAGTGAGTGGCAAAGGTAGGGAAAGTATTTTTTAAAAAGTCGATGTGTCTCTATTTTACTTTACTTTTTTTTTTGTGACAGGGTCTCACTTCGTCACCCAAGTTGGAGTGAAGTGGTGTGACCTCAGCTCACTGCAGCCTCAACCTCCCGAGTTCAAGCAGTCCTCCTGCCTCAACTCCCAAGTAGTTGGGACTACAGGTGCGTGCCACCACCCCTGACTAATTTTTTTGTATTTTTTGTAGAGATAGGGTTTCACCATGTTGCCCAGGCTGGTCTTGAACTCCTGAGCTCAAGTGATCTGTCCGCCTCAGCCTCCTGAAGTGCTAGGGTTACAGGCATGAGCCACCATGCCTGGCCTGTGTCTCTGCTTTTTAAAATTGCAACATTTAGCTTTGTTATATTCAGTAAAATATAAAAACTCCAATTTTCAGATATACTCTTATTATATATTTTAGGAAAATACAAAACATATTTTCATAAACTTAGGAAGTACTTATTGAAAGAATACTTTTTAATTTCAAAAGAATTGCTTTTAAAACTGAGATTTAAAAAGGTTACATTGGCTGGGCCCAGTGGGTTATGCTTGTAATCCCAGAACTTCAGGAGGCTGAGGCAGGAGGATCACTTGAACCTAGGAGTTCAAGACCAGCCTGGGCAACATAGCAAGACCTCCTCTCTACAAAAAAGCAGAAAAAATGGTCAGGCACAGTGGCTCACGCCTGTAATCCCAGCTCTGTGGGAGGCTGAGGTGGGTGGATCACTTGAAGTCAGGAGTTTGAGACTAGCCTGGCCAACATGGTGAGACCCCATCTCTAATAAAAATACAAAAATTAGCTGGGTGTGGTGGTGTGCACCTGTAATTCCAGCTACTCAGGAGGCTGAGGCAGGACAATCACTTGAACCTGGGAGGCAGAAGTTGCAGTGAGCCAAGATCATGCCACTGCACTCCAGCCTGGGCAACAGAGTGAGATTCTGTCTCCAAAAAAAAAAAAAAAAAAAAAAAAATCAGAAGAAACACAGTTGGGTGTGGTGGCAGTTGTCTGTGATCCTAGCTACTCAGGAGGCTGATGTGGGAAGATTGTTTGAGCCTAGGAGGTTGAGGCTGCAGTGAGCCGTGATCACACCACTGCACTCCAGTCTGGGTGACAGAGTGAGAACTGGTCTCAAAATGAAAATAAAAAGAGAAGAAAGTAACATTAAGTTTCTTTGTTTGTTTTTGTTTATTTATTTGTTTATTTTTTTGAGATTCAGTCTTGCTCTGTCACCCAGACTGGAGTACAGTGGTGCCATCTCAGCTCACTGCAACCTCTGCCTCCTGGGTTCAAGTGGTTCTCCTGTCTCAGACTCTTGAGTAGTTGGGACTGGTTACATTCAAACATTTAAAAAGTAAGGATAATAGCTCATATTTTGTGACTGGAGTAACATTTTTCATTTAAAATTTTAAAAGCATCAAAATGAAAGCATTAAGCAATAGGCTTAATATGTTCTTACCTGTACTGTAGCTTTGGGCATCCATGCTAAAGCAATAAATATTTTCTCCTTAAAACTAAAACCAGCAAAGCACATCAATATATATGTGACTAAAATTCGAACACATAATGCCAAACTCAGAGTGGCAACAAATATGCCTACAACAGATGAAAACAAACATAAATAACAAAATATTTGTGAAGAAGTGCTCTTTATGCTCAGGAATATGATTTCTAAAACTTTTGAAAGCATTTTAAGGCTATTGTCTCTTCATGTGTTTTTTACATAAAATCAATGATTATAAAAAATGAATACAATTGAGGATTCTCTGTAAAGTGCAAGAGATTATCTGATGATGGAGGTACCATGAAAAATAAGACAGATGACATTTATACAATTTTGAACTAATAGACCTTTTTTGAATACTTTTATTTTTATTAATAATAATTTATTTTCTGAGAAGGATTCTTGCTTTGTCACCCAGGCTGGAGTGCAGTGGTACAATCTCAGCTCACTGCAACTTCCGACTCCCGGGTTCAAATGATTCTCCTGCCTCAGCCTCCTGAGTAGCTGGGATTATAGGTGTGCACTACCACACTGGGCTAATTTTTGTATTTTTAGGAGAGAGGGAGTTTCCCCATGTTAGCCAGGCAGGTCTCGAACTCCTAACCTCAAGAAATCTGCCTGCTTTGGCCTCCCAAAGGGCTGAGATAACAGGCATGAGCTACCACACCCAGCCAATACTTTTAAATGAAAGTATTCAAAAAGTGCTGATCGTATCAAATATTTTCCCTCAGGAAAGAAATCTTATATTTATTTCCTCAGATAACTCAGGGAAGATATTCAGGGCTGTCCTTGGTTTAAAAAGAAAACAGAGCACACAGTGTAAAGGAAGAGCAATATGAAAATATGACACTGTATCAACATGTGTTTCTGAAGAAGGTCCTTGTAGTCATTCAAATATATATTGTAAATAAAAATGAGTATTTATAATTTTCTTAAATATTTTTGAATTTCATATATTTTTGTGTTCTAATTATTCTTACCAATAGTATTTGATTCAAGCAATGAAACAGATACTTCTGCTCCAACTAAACCAAAAAGAAGTGGTTGAAAAATATCCCATACATTTGTAATAATCTTTTGGACTTTCATCTATAGAAAAGAGAAATACATTTATAATTATTTTGGCACATAAATACATTTCAGAAACTTAAAGTCTCCCCCCCTTTTTTTTTTCACTTTTAAGTATTTTAGAGATGGGGTCTTGCTGTGTTGCCCAGGCTGGAGTGTAGTGGCATAATCATAGCACACTGTAGCCTTGAACTCCTGGGCTCAAGTGATCCTCTCACCTCAGCCTCCCAAGTAGAGCTACAGGTGTGTATCATCATGCCGGGCTAATTTTTAAATTGTTTGTAGAGATGGGGTCTTGCTATGTTGCCCAGGATGGTCTGGAACTCCTGTCCTCAAGCGATCTCTGGCTGTGGCCTCCCAAAGCACTGGCATTATAGGCATGAGCCACCATGCCTGGCCTAAAGTCACTTAACATTTAATAAACTTAAGACATTTTATTTTAATAAAAATGTTAAACTTAATTAATAAAAACTGAGCACTTTGATAGTTTTACTCAAGCACTTCGGTAGAATTTGATTAAAAGAAACTCACAAAGCAATAAAATAATACTATTTGGCCATTTTGTCACAAAATAAATGATATCCTTAGGGTTCTAGCCATGTTTAGTATGAGTTCCAGATTTTGTCTGTAAGTTAGCCGAACAGAGATAGAACTACATCATGCCTGATGAGAACATACCCAGTTCATGCAAACATTTGGGTTCTCAGAAGGGGGTTGGGAAGCCCTCCACTAACAACCATCCTGGAACTCAATCCCATTAAAGTGAATCCTGATATAGCATATACTACTAGGAAAAACAATTTGGAAGTCTGCGAGGCCTGCTTCCAAAGAACCCATGTTGAATACTTTAGTTACTTTTTCCTTAAAACAAAACCAAAACATATATTAGATTCTCATTTAGTTGCCTACCCAGCTTCCCTTTCTGGAAACGAATGCCTCCCAGTGCTACTTCCCCAATTAAAAGGTTACAGGAAAGGCCCTATTGGCCTACAGTATTCTGGCTCTTCTTCAGGAATTTGGATGAAGAGATTTCAGTCTCAGTCTGGGTTTAACATTTTTTTTTTTTTTAAACAGAAGATACGTAAGAACTTTGGTGTCTCTTCCTTGAGGCATAAACTATCTTCAAAACTATTTCCCTTAAGACTGCGTTTTCTGATTCCCACTTATTAAACTATGGTTAAAAAAAAAGAAAAACAAAGAAAAACAGTGTTAGTATTCTTTACAGCATAACTATCCTTTTTGTTACTTTTAATCTTTAAAACTTATTTTAGTTGTGTTTCTTTTATCATTTAAAAAAATTCTTGTAGTTTTAATTTTATTTATTGATTTGCATTTCATTCATTTCATTTCTTTTATAATTATGATTATATAAGAATACTAAACAAAATGCCACTATGATTTTTGGTTAGGGAACTTCTCAAGCTGATTCTAAAATTTATCTAAGAAAGAATATGTGTAGGAACAGCCAAAAATACTTTAAAAAGAAGTATAATCTATATTAGATTTTGACACATAAAACTGCAGTGATTTAAAACAGTGGTGTTGGCATAGAAATAGAGAAGTAGGATTAAATAGACTTCAGAATTAATATATATGGGAGAATTTAGTTCATGTTAAAAAACTGAACTATTAATGAATTGGTCAATAAACAAAATTTGGCAAAAAATGACCGTCTAGTTTATGTGCATATATCTGTATGTACATATTCATCACATGCAAGTATATATGTGTGTCTGAATATATATGTATATTTATGTGTGTGTATATATATACACACACACACATCGCGCATGATGTAATTCTATCTCTGTTCAGTTAACTTACAAACTGTATGTGTGTATAAATATATATAGTTTGTAAGATACACACATGTATATATATATCTCCTTACCTCACAGCATTCACAAAGATAAATTCCAGATAGATTAAAAGACTAAATGAAGAAACAAATTAAACAATCAAAAACTACCAAAATATTAAATGATAATATACAAAATAGTATATCTTTGTAATGTTTATATGTTATAACCTTCAGTGAGAAAGTCCTTCTTAAATGAGATGCAGAATCAAAAACCAAAAAAGGAAAAACCAATAGGTTTGGTCATAGGAAATTTTACTTCCATACACAAGACACCATAAACAAAGTTGAAGATAAGCAAAAATTATATGCAATATATACATAACAAAGGATCTGTAGCCCTAACACTACTAGAAACTATAAATTAGAAACAAAAAAATAAATAACCCAATAAAAATGGTCAAAGAAGATCATAGGTATTTTAAAAAGAATATATGAAGAGAAGTTTACTACTAATCAGAGAAATGTAAATAAAGAATAATGACATCACATAATTGTAAGAAACTATAAGAACTGAATGATGAGGTCATCTAATAGTAGAAAGAATAGAACTAGTGATAATATCAAGTGCTGTTGATGAGTTAAGACATTAGATATTTTTGTGAACTGTTGGCAGAATGTAAATAACCAAAATCTTTTGAAGGGATAATTTAGCAGTGTCCATCAAAATAAAATATACATCATTTCCAGCCAGGTGTGGTAGCTCATGCATGTAATCCTAGCACTTTGCAATGTCAAGTTGGGAGGATCCCTTGAGCCCAGGATTTTGAGACCAGCCTGGGCAACATAGAGAGACTCTGTCTCTAAAAAAAAAAAAATAATAAAAAAAGATCATTTATAGGACTCTATCCCAGTAGATGTACCTGTAATTCCAACACTTTGGGAGTCCGAGGCAGGAGTATCACCTGAGGTCAGGAGTTCAAGACCAGCCTGGCCAACATGGTGAAACCCTGTCTCTCTTAAAAATACAAAAATTTGCTGGGTGTGGTGATGCATGCCTGTAATCCCAGCTACTAGGCAGGCTGAAGCAGAAAAATCACTTGAATCCAGGAGGCAGAGGTTGCAGTGAGCCAAGATTATGCTACTGCACTCCAGCCTAGGTGACAAGATTGAAACTGCATCTCAAAAAAAGACATGAACAACACTGTTTACGACAGCACTGTTTGTAAATAACAAAAAGTGGAAACGATCTCAATGTCTATAAATAGAATACTGGTTACCTAAAAGTGTAAGGGGGTTTGATATTTGAGAGTGGTGGGGAATAAAGAAATCTTTTACATTTTATTCTATGTTTTATTATTTTACAAGCATTTCTATTTTTATTTATTTGTTTATTATTTATTTATTTTTTTGTGATGGAGTTTTGCATTTGTTGCCTAGGTTGCAGTTCAATGGCATGATCTCGGCCCACTGCAACCTCCGCCTCCTGGGTTCAGGTGATTCTCCTGCCTCAGCCTCCTGAGTAGCTGGGATTACAGGTGCCCACCACCACACCACCACGCCTGGCTAATTTTTGTATTTTTAGTAGAGATGGGGTTTCACCATGTTGACCACACTGGTCTCAAACTCCTGACCTCAGGTGATCTGTCTGCCTCAACCTTCCAAAGTTCTGGGATTACAGGCATGAGCCACCGTGCCTGGCCTTTTACAAACATTTTTCATGGATTAATTGTATAATTAAAATTTCAATGAATAAAATAATTACATTCATAAAAGTAATATAATAATATTACATAACTCTTAGCAAAAAGAGAAGCCTGATGTGATAACTCAACTTCTGATTCCATATTAGTATATTTTCAGGTGCTTTTCCTAAATATTTTATTTCCTTGAGTGATTCATACACTTTCTTGAGGACAGAAAACCTTTTGGAACATTTTCCAACCAGAATGAGGGGATTTCCTAAATATAGTAAAAAATTCAGTTGTTTTAGCTTTTAAAATACAGCGTATTAAAAATATTCACCTTTTCTTGGGACCATTTTGTCCCTGCAATGAAACTCAACACTAGGGTGAATAATCCTCCAGTTCCATGTAAACCTATACGTTGGCTGCCTAAGACAGCAGAAACACACATAGTCAAAATAAGGAATCCTCTCTTCAATGCAAGTTTTTTCTAGAATTAGATAGATATTTAGAAATTAGTTTACATTAAATATATAATACAAGATTTGACATTATCTACTATATATTTTTGACCTTTTGATATTATGTCTTTAAACATTATATTAAATGTCTAAAATTTTGATATTCTTTCTCACTATAAATTTTAGGAGACTTACTACCAAGTAACAAAATTAACAATTAGTAACGTTTCATTTTCTGCCATATCTCTGATACTAATATCAGTAAAATGGTTAAAATATTACTTTAAGTGAAGAAGAAAAGAGACCCATACAATCTCCAGTTTCATATAACATATCCAATGAATTCTTAAAAAATATTTGAGTGTCTCTTTGGCCAATATGTTACAGCTAAATTTGGATAGAAATTATAGAAATACAAAAATAATGGCATATTTTCATTTAAGGCAGGAAATGGCTAAGTTTAAGAGTGTTGCCTTTGTCAAAGGAGAGTAGGAGTGAATTTAAGTCAGAAAATATGCAGAAATTAATGGGAACCTATCTCCCCTTAAAATATTTAAGGGAAAATTTGGGGGAAATTATCAAATATCAGTAGGCAATTTAGTAGAGAAAGGGAAAGTATAATTCAGAGGGATACTCTGCATTAAGTATATATTTTTATATTCCTTATTTGCCAAATCAGGAAGCAGAGACTTTAATCAAAGCCATGGACCTGTATCAATCACTGCTGTGCTCAGTTTCAAGTACAGAGCAGGCATTGGAGGCTAGTTTTAGAGAAATAGAATTAAGTATCAAGTTTCATGGATCTTACTAAAGTTTAATATTTTGAAAAAAATGTCTAACACTATACTTCCATAAAATAGATTTTGTATATACCTGGTCTTCACTTGGAAAATATCGAACAAAAAATCCCAAAACAATTCCTGCCAGCAGACTAATAGATACGCTCTTTATAGAGGCTATGGCGTTATTAACTATACCACCTGTAGGGGCACACAATAAAAAAAAATTCACAAAGAAATATTTTCATATATACTACACATCAGAAAAGCAAATCTACGTGGTTCATGAAGAAAGGTAAGCATTGTACAGAACAGATATATGAAAATGGTCTTTAAACATGTAGATCTATTTAGTCCATTAAATATATACTCTCAAATAATTTAATATATACACACAACTCAGAAATGTCCATTATATAAATAGGCCAGAAAACAAAGACTTAACGAGCCACAAGATGCTCCCCCACTTACACAGCCAACTTAAAAGACAGAGTGAGGTAGTCTGGGCGCAGTGGCTCATGCCTGTAATCCCAGCACTTTGGGAGGCTGAAGGTGGATTACTTGAGGTCAGGAGTTCAAGACCAGTCTGACCAACATGATGAAACCTCATCTCTACTAAACATACAAAAATTAGCTGGGCATGGTGGCGCACACCTGTGGTCCCAGGTACTCAGGAGGCTGAGGGAGGAGAATCACTTGAACCCGGGAGGCAGAGGTTGCAGTAAGCTGAGATCATGCCACCACACTCCAGCCTGGGTGAAAGAGGGAGACTATGCCTCCAAAAGAAAAAAAAAAAAAGACCAAGTGAGGTACAAGAATGGAGAGAGACCAAAACACCTGTGGCACTTAGCACATGGCTGGTAAGGGCTATATTAACAATTCTTCTTTGATATACTATATGAAAAAGAAACAAATGATTTTAGCATAAAAAGAAAACGTAATAACAACATAAAAATTTTTGCTCCAGGGTCAGTCCTAGAAACATTCAAGGGTCAATTAAGATTTCAGTATATTTAAGTATCTGCTTTTGGTGAAGACAAAAGGAAAAAAAACTACAAAAGATTCCAGTATATTTTATATTCATTAATATTAATAAATCCATACTTGTAGTTCATTGTAATAAGTAAAAAACAAAAAATAAAAAAAAAAACAGATTCTGAGTCACACAAATAGTTCAGTTAAGCTCTGGGTAGTGGATTCAATATAGTAAGTAAGCATATTTTTAGACATATTTTCTACTAAATATAACAGGCAGGGCATGGTGGGCTCACATCTTTAATCCTAGCACTTTGGGAGGCCAAGGCAGAAGGACTGCTTGAACTTCTAAGAGTTTGAGACCAGCTTGGGCAAGAGAATGATATCCCATCTTTACAAGAAAATTAAAAAATTAGCCAGGTATGTGGTGTGTGCCTATAGTCCAAGTACTCAGTAGGCTGAGGGAGGAGGTCCCTTGAACTCAGGAGTTTGAGGCTGCACTCCAGCCTGGCTGACAGAGCAAGACCCTATCTCAAGAAAATAAAATATAATAAAAATAAAAAATAATATAAACAGAGTGATGTCAGCCAGATGGTGGAATGGGAAGCTCCAAACTTTGATTCTCCACAAAGATACCAACTGAACAACAATATATGGTCTAAAAACCTTTATGGAGTTCCATAAACCATTAAGAAGTTGTGGCCGGGTGTGGTGGCTCATGCCTGTAATCCCAGCATGTAGGGAGGCCAAGACGGGCAGATCACGAAGTCAGCAGATCAAGATCATCCTGGCTAACAGGGTGAAACCTCGTGTCTACTAAAAATACAAAAAAATTAGCCGGGCATGGTGGTGGGCACCTGTAGTCCCAGCTACTCAGGAGGCTGAGGCAGGAGAATGGTGTGAACCTGGGAGGCGGAGCTTGCAGTGAGCTGAGATCATGCCACTGCACTTTAGCCTGAGTAAAAGAGCGAGACTCTGTCTCAAAAGCAAACAAACAAACAAACAAACAAACAAACCATTAAGAAGTTGTAGTAGCACAGACAAGTGCAAAGCCAAGAATAGTGGCATTGAACAAATAAGAAAAGCTGTTGTATTATACTCATGATACCCCTTCCCCAAGCTGGAATAGGTTGGTGTGGCTGGGAGAAAGCACTCCACTTGCAGCGTCTCCATTAGCAGGGAAAGAGAAGACTGGAATGTAACAGTTTTATGAGGCTACCTGAAGCTCTCTCTCTCTCTAACTTGACACCCAACCAGCATACTTTGGATACGTGGGAGCCACTGAGAATAAAGGAGAGGTCAGAGATGATGCAGCACCAGGGAACCTGCAGTACCACAGGCAGACAGATACCAGAGAGAGCAACAGCTCCAGAAAAAGAAACTGGCAAACCTCTACTTGGGATATTGCATGTATAAACCCAAAGAAGATGCATTCCCAGAAAAGGTTTGAGAGGCCGCTAGAGCCTATAGCCATGCTGATTCAGGTAAAGGTCTTCCGTATGAAGCCAGCTGATAAAAACTGGGAGAAGTGGCAGTTTTTTCAAACATCCAAATCTTGGCAAAAATAAATAAAAAATAACACAGCATAAGAAGAAACAGAGAAACCTAATGACTAAATTAAAGGAGCAAAATAAATCTCCAGAAACCAACCCTAAAGAAATAGATAAATGAGTTACCTGACAAAGAATCCAAATGAACTCTCTTAATGAAGCCCAATGACAACAGAAATAGACAACTAAATGAAAGTAGGAAATAATTAATGAACAAAATGAAAATACTAATAAAGAGATAGAAACAAACAAACAAAAGGAATCATACAGAAACTCTGGAGCTAAGGAATACAATAGCTAATTGAAAAATTCACTATAGGAAATCACCAACAGACTGTGCAACTAACTGCTCAGTGGGTTCACCTTGTGACCTGCCTAGACAGAACTGATTTATCAAGACAGGGGAATTGCAATGGAGAAACAGTAATACATGCAGAGCCAGCTGTGTGGGACTCCAGAGTTTTATTATTACTCAAATCAGTCTCACCGAGTATTCAGGGATCAGAAGTTTTAAAGATAATTTGGCAGGTAGGGGCTTGGGAAGTAGGGATTTGTAAGGTTGGAGATGAAATCATAGGGGGTTGAAGTGATGTTTTCTTGCTGTCTTCTGTTTGTAGGTGGTATGGCAGAACTAGTTGAGCCAGATTACCAATCTGGGTGGTATCAGCTGATTCATCTAGTGCAGGGTCTGCAAAATATCTCAAGCACCGATTTTAGGTTTTACAATAATAATGTTATTCTCAGGAGCAATTTGGAGAGGTTCAGATTCTTGGAGCCAGAGGCTGCATAACCCCTAAACTGTAATTTCTAATGTTGTAGCTAATTTGTTTATCCTGCAAAGGCAGACTGGTCCCCAGGCAAGAAGGGGATCTCTTCGGGAGATGGCTATTATCAACTTTGTTTCAGAGTCAAACCATGAACTGAATACCTTCCCAAAATTAGTTCATCCTACTACTAGGAATGGACAAGGACAGTTTAAATGTTAAAAGCAAGATGGAGTTGATTAGGTCTGATCTCTTTCACTGTCATAATTTCTTCAGTTACAATTTTTGCAAAGGTGTTTTCAATAACATCAAGCAGAAGAAAGAATCAAGTGAAACTGAAGACTAGTCATTTGGAATTACAGAGTCAGAGGAGCAAAAGGGAAAAGGAATGAAGAGTGAAGACAGCCTAAGAGACTTATAGGATGCCATCAAGCAGATCAATGTATGCATTATGAAAGTTCCAGAAGGAGAAGAGAAAAATAAAGGGGTAGAGAGCCAGTTAAAAAAATAATGACCAAAACCTCAAATTTAAGGAAGGAAATGAACATACAAATCCAAGAGGCTCAAAGAACTCCAAGTTAAATAATTTGAAAAAAACCTACAATGAGACACCTTATAATCAAACTGTCAAAAGTCAAAGACAAAGAGAGAATCTTGAAAGGAACAGGATCAAAGCAACTTTTCACATACAAGGGAGATGTCATATGGCTATCAGTGGAATTCACAGCAAAATCTCTACAGGCCAGAAGAGAATGGGATGATATATTAAAAGGACTGAAAAAAAAAAAACCAAAAAAACTGTCAACCAAGAACTGTATAGCCAGTAAAACTGCACTTCAAAAATGAAGGACAAACAAAGAGTTCCCCAGAGAAGTAAAAGCTGAGGGAGTCAATCACCACTAGATCTACCTTACAAAAAATGTTAAAGGGAGTCCTTAAG
This sequence comes from Macaca fascicularis, assembly GCF_037993035.2. Taxonomy (NCBI): domain Eukaryota; kingdom Metazoa; phylum Chordata; class Mammalia; order Primates; family Cercopithecidae; genus Macaca; species Macaca fascicularis. Next base: position 108,608,807 of record NC_088379.1, read on the forward strand.
TGGAAATGAAAGGATATTGGATAGAAATACAAAAGCATACAAAATATAAACTTCTTTGGTAAAGGTAAATATATGAGTGAACACAGAATCCTGTAATACTGTAATGGTGGTAAGTAAAACACTTTTCTTCTTTACTTGTTTCTTTTTCTTTTTTGAGACAGAGTCTTGCTCTGTTGCCCAGGCTGGAGTGCAGTGGTTTGATCACGGCTCACTGCAGCCTTGCAGCCCTGGGCTACAGCGATCCTCCCAATTCAGCCTCCTAGGTGTCTGGGACTACAGACATGCACCACCACACTCAGATAATATTTTTAAATTTTTAGTGTTGATAAGGTCTTGCTGGTCTCAAACTCCTAGGCTCAAGCGATCCTCCCACTTTGGCCACTCAAAGTGCTGGGACTACAGGTGTAAGACACCACACCCAGCCTGTAATTCACTTGTAATTGAAGCATGGAATTTAAAAGGTAAAAGCATAACATTACTTTATTAAATTATATAAACAATATAAAAATATGTATTGTGTGACACTGGTAACAAAGTGAGAAGGAGATGTAAAGAAGTAGAGTTTTTGTATGTGATTAAAGTTAAGTTGTTGTCAATTTAAAATAGATTATTATAACTATAAGATACTTTCATGTAATTCTACAGTAACCACAAAGAAAAGACCTATAGAAGATACACAAATAAAAATGAGAAAGGAATCAAAGCATGTCCCTACCGAAAAAAAAGAAATCAGTGAAACATAAAGGGAGGCAGGAAGAGAGGAAAAGTGGAACAAAATAGCTGCAAGACATATAGAAAACAATTAACAAAATGACAATAGTAAGCCCTTCCTTATCAATAACTAATTTAAATGCAAATAGGCTAATTTTCCAATCAAAAGACAGAGACTGGCTGAATGGATTTTAAAAAATCTAAATATATACTATATGCAAGAGACTCACATTAGATCTAAAGACACACAAAGGTTGAAAGTGAAAGGATGGAAAAAGATACTCATTGCAGTTGGTAACCAAAAGAGAACAAGGATGGCCATACTTAGACAAAATAGAGTTTAAGTCAAATAGTAGCATAAGAGACAAGGACATTACATAATAATAAAAGGGCCAATTGACCAAGAAGATATAGCAATTATAAATATATATGCAACTAACAGTACAGCATCCAAATATATGAAGCTAAACTAGACAGAATTGAGGGGCAACATAGATAACAACATCATAATAACAGAAAACTCCAATATTCCACTTTCAGTTATAGATACAACAACCGGACAGAAGATCAACTGGAAAACAGAGAACTTGAACAACATTATAGACCAGTTGGACCTATCTGACATATACAGAACACTTCACCCAATAATAGCAAAATACACTTTCTTCTCAAGTACATACCAAGACTTTTCCAGGATAGATGGCATGCTAGTCCACAAAACAAGTTTTTAAAAATTCAAGAAAACTGAACTCATACTAAGTATCTTTTCTGACCATAATAAAGTGACATTAGAAATTCATAGCAGAAGGAAAAGTATTCAAAATTCAAAAAGGAAAAGTAATAAATACATGGAAATTACAAAAATATACTCTCTTAAACAACCAGTTGGCCTGTATGGTTAATATTAATTGTCAATTCAATTGAGGGACGCTTAGATGCTTGATAAAGCACTTCGTCTGAGTATATCTGTGAGGGTGCTGCCAGAGGAGAATGATACATGAGTTAGTGGACTGAGAAAGACCTGTCCTCACTGTGGGTAGGCATCATGCAATTGGTCGCAAGTGTGGCTAGAACAAAAAAGGCAGAAGAATGGGAACATTCAGCTTGCTTGGATTTCTTTTTTATGTACTCTCTCTCTCTTCCAAAGCAGTATGCCTTTTTCTCCTCTTGCCCTTGCACATAAAACTCTAGGTTCTTTGGCCTTTGGACCCTGGGACTTGTATCAGCAGCCTTTTGGGAGCTCTCAGGCCTTTGGCCTCAGACTAGTGGCTGTACTGTCAGCTTCCCCGGTTTTGAGACATTCAGATTTGGACTGAGCCATGTCACTGGCTTCCTTGGGAGCCATGCGCTAGGTTTCTCTCATTTTCCAGCTTATAGATGGCCTTTTGTGGGACTTTGCCTTTGTAATCATGTGAGCCAATCCTGCTTAATAAATTATATTTCATATATATATAAATATATTCTCTTTTATATGCATATATCTATATCTATATCTATATCTATATTTCCTATTGGTTCTGACCCTCTGGAGAACTCTGATGAATACAGTCAAAGAATAAGTCACAAGGAAAATTAGAAAATGTCTTGAGACAAATAAAAGTGGAAACACAACATTCCAAAGCTTGTGGGATGCAGCAAAATCAATATTAAGAGGACAGTTTATATATCTAACTACCTACATTAAAAAATAAGAAAGATCTAAAATCAGCAACTTAGCTTTACACCTCAAGAAACTAGAAAAAGAAGAACAAACTCAACCCAATGTTAGCAAAAGGAAGGAAATAATAAAGTCTAGAGCAGAAGGCCAGGTACAGTGGCTCATGACTGTAATCCCAGCACTTTGGGAGGCCGAGGCGGGCGGATCACCTGAGGTCGAGAGTTCGAGACCAGCCTGAGCAACATACAGAAACCTGTCTCTACTAAAAAATACAAAATTAGCCGGGCATGGTGGCACATGCCTGTAATCCCAGCTACTCTGGAGGCTGAGGTAGGACAGTCACTTGAACCGGGAGGTGGAGGTTGCGGTGAGCTGAGATTGTGCCATTGCACTCCAGCCTGGGCGATAAGAGCGAAACGCCATCTCAAAGAAAAAAAAAAGTCTAGAGAATAGAAAAAACCCTGTGAAACTAGTTGTTGTTTCAAAGTTCAACAAAATTGACAAATCATCAGGTAGAATACCTAAGAAAAACATAAAGAAGACTCAACTTCTTTTAGGAAGAAAAGAGAAGACATTGCAACGGATAATACAGAAATAAAAAGGATTCTAAGAGTCTACTATGAATGATTATATACTGACAAGTTGGATAACCTAGGAGAAATGAACGGATTCCCAGTAACATGCAAGTTACCAAGACTAAGTCACAAAATAAAAAATCTTAATAGACCTATAACTAGTAACCGAATCAGGAATCAAAAACCTCCCAGCAAAGAAAAGCCCAGGACCAGATTACTTCACTGCAAAATTCTACCAAATATTTAAAGAATTAACACCAATTCCTAGCTGGGTGTGGTGGCTTACATCTGTAACCCCAGCAGTTTGGGAGGCCAAGGTGGAGGATTGCTTGAGTACAAGAGTTCGAGACCAACCTGGGCAACACAGTGAGACTTCATCTCTATAAAAAATAAAAAATTTATCTGAGCATAGTGATGTGTGCTTGAGGCTACTCAGGAGGCTGAGGTAGAAAAATAGCTTAAGCTTGGGAGGTTGAGGCTGCAGTGAGCCATGATACAGCACTGCACTCCAACCTGGGTGACAGAGTGAGATCCTATCTCCTGGGTGACAGGGTAAGACCCTATCTCAAAAACAAACAAACAAAAAACCCAATTCTTCTTAAACTCTTCTAAAAGTTTGAAGAGGAGGGAATACTTCCAAATTCATTTTATGAGGTCAGTATTACTCAGATCTCAAATATAAACAAAGATACTATAAGGAAAGAAAACTGCATACTAATATCTCTGATGAATATGCAAAACCCCTTAACACAATACTAGCAAATATAGTTCAGCCACATATGAATAGTAGTATACAGCATGAACAAAGTGGGATTTATCTCTGAAATGCAAACTGATGCAAAATGACTTTTGTATGGGTTCACACAAAAATTATTCAATGTAATACAGCACATCAACAGGGTAAAGGACAAAAATCACATGATCATCTTATTTAATGCAGAAAAAGTATTTGACAAATCCAATATCCTTTTGTGATAAAAACACTCAGCAAACTAGGAACAGAAGCAAAATACCTCAACATGATAAAAGCCATATATGAAAAGCCACAGTCAATATCATACTCAATGGTGAAAACTAAAAACTTTCTTCCTAAGGCCAGGAACACAGCAAGATTGTCCACTCTCTCTTTCCTTCTATTCTTATGGTACTGGAAGTCTTTGCCAGAGAAATTAGGCAAGAAAAAGAAATAAAAGCTATCTAAATTGGAAAAAAAAAAAGAGAAAAGTATCTCTTTTTACAGATGGTATGATCTTATATGTAGAAAACCCTAAAATTTCCACAAAAAAACTTAGAATTAACTTAAAAAACTCAGCAAAGGTGCAGGATACCAAATCAACACTCAAAAATCAGTTGTGTATCCAAACTAACAATGAAAAACCAGGAAAGGAAACAAAGAAAATAATACCGTTTCCAATAGCAAAAAGAATAAAACAGGAATAAATATAACAAAGCAGTTGGAAGACTTGTACACTAAAAACTACAGAACATTTCTGAAAGAAATTAATCATACACAAAGTGGAAAGACATTCATGTTCATGGATTGGAAGACTTAATATAGTTAAGATGGCCACACTACCCAAAGTGATCTTCAGATTCATTGCAATCCCTAGCAATATCCTAATGACTTTTTTGGGGGTAGAAATAGAAAAAATAATCCTAATATTTATATGGAACCCCAAAGGATTTCAAATAGCCAAAACAATTTTGAGAAAGAAAAACAAAGCTGGAGGCTCCAAACTTCAAGATTTCAAAATATGTTAGAGAGCTTCAGTAATCAAAACCACGTGGTACTGGCATAAAGACAGATACATTCACCAAAGGAACAGAATAGAAAGCTCAGAAATAAACCCTTACATGTATGGGCAAACAATTTTTGAAAAGGGTGCGCAAGATTGCACAATGGAGAAAGAACAGTCTCTTCTGCAGATAGTGAAGGGGAAAATGGATATCCACAAGCAAAAGAATGAAGTTGAGAAAAGCTTTGTGACCTTTAATTGAGCAATGATTTCTTAGATATGATACCAAAAGCATAGGCAACAAAAGCAAATATAGACATATTAGACTACATCAAGCTTAAAAACTTTTGCATGTCAAAGGAAGCAATCAACACAGTAAGAAGGCAATGCTCAGAATAGGAGAAAATAATTGAAAACCAAATACCTGATAAGGGGTTAATATCTAAAATATATACAGAACAACAACTCAATAACAGAACAACCTAAATGAGAAATGGTCAATTGACTTTGCTATGGTCCAAATGTTTATGTTCTCCCAAAATTCATATGCTGGAGCCTAATATTCAATGTGATAATATTAAGAGGTGGGGCATTTTAGAGATGATTAGGTCATGAAGTCATAGCCCTCGGAAATGGGACTAGGGCCTTTACAAAAGAAGCTTAAGGGAGTTTGTTTTCCCCTTTGAACATGTGAGAACACAGAGAATTCTATAGTGAATAGGCTCTCACCAGTCACTGAGTCTGTTGTAGCCTAAATCTCAAACTTCCCATATTCCAGAACTGCAAGAAATAAGTTTCTGTTTTCATCAATTACCCAGCCTAAGGTATTTTGTTATAGCAGCAGGAATGGACTAAGATGAACTTGAATAGACATTTCTCCAAAAAAAATACAAATGGCCAACTAGTATATGAACCCAACACTACATGAAAGCTGCCAAAGCTTGGGGGAATTGAACTCTCTGAAGCAACAGCCTGAGCTGTACGTTGGCTCCTTTTAGCCATGGCTAGGACACAGGGCACCAAGTCCCAAGACTGCCCAGAGTAGCAAAGCTCTGGGCCTGGCCCACAAAACCATTTTTTTCCTCGTAGGCCTCCAACCCTGTGATGTGAGGGGCTGTTGTGAAGAACTCTGACATGTCCTGGAGACAATTTCCCCATTATCTTGGCAATTAACATTTGGCTCCTTGTTACTTCTGCAAATTTCTGCAGTCAGCTTGAATTTCTCCCCAGAAAATGGGTTTTTCTTTTCTATCACATCATCAGGCTGCAAATTTTCCAAACTTTTATGCTCTGCCTCCCTTTTAAACATAAGTTCCAATTCTAAACCATCTTTTTGTGAATGCATAAAACTGAACCCTTTTAAGAGCACTCAGGTCATATCTTGAACACTTTGCTGCTTAGAAATGTCTTCTACCAGATGTCCTGGATGGGTTCCAAGATGGCCAAATAGGAACAGCTCTGGTCTGCAGCTCCTAGTATGATTGACGCATAAGACAGGAGATTTCTGCATTTCCAACTGAGGTACCTGGTTACTCTCATTGGGATTAGTTGGACAGTGGATGCAGGCACACGGAGGGTGAGCTGAATCAGGGCAGGGTGTCATCTCACCTGGGAAGCGCAAGGGGTTAGGGGATTTTCTTTTCCTGGCCAAGGGAAGCTGTGACAGACTACCTGGAAAAACAGGACACTCCCACCCAAATACTGTACTTTTCCCAAGGTCTTAGCAACCAGCAGACAAGGTGATTCTCTCCCGTGCCTGGCTTAGTGGGTCCCATGCCCACAGAGCCTTGCTCATTGCTAGGGCAGCAGTCTGAGATTGATCTGCAAGGTGGCAGTCTGGCTGGCGGAGGGGCGTCTGCCATTGCTGAGACTTGAGTAGGTAAACAAAGTGACCAGGAAGCTTGAACTGGGTGAAGCCCACTGCAGCTCAACAAGGCCCACTGCCTCTAGACTCCTCCTTTGCGGGCAGGGCATAGCTGAGCAAAAGGCAGCAACTTCTGCAGACTTAAACGTCCCTGTCTGATAGCACTGAGAGCAGTGGTTCTCCCAGTATGGCGTTTGAGTTCTGAGAATGAACAGACTGCCTCCTCAAGTGGCTCCCTAACCTCCATGTAGCCTAACTGGGAGACACCTCACAGCAGGGGCTGACAGACACCTCATACAGGCAGCTGCCCCTCTGGGATGAAGCTTCCAGTGGAAGGATCAGGCAGCAATATTTACTGTCCTGCAATATTTGCTGTTCTGCAGCCTCCACTGGTGATACTCAGGCAGACAGGGTCTGGAGTGGAACTCCAGCAAACTCCAACAGACCTGCAGCTGAGGGACCTGACTGTTAGAAGGAAAACTAACAAACAGAAAGGAATAGCATCAATATTAACAAAAAGGTCATCTACACCAAAACCCCATTTGTAAGTCACCAACATCAAAGACCAAAGGTAGATAAAACCACAAGGATGGGGAGAAACCAGAGCAGAAAAGCTGAAAATTCTAAAAACCAGAGCACCTCTTCTCCTCCAAAGGATCGCAGCTCCTCGTCAGCAATGGAACAAAGCTGGATGGATAATGATTTTGACAGGCTGACAGAAGGAGGCTTCAGAAGGTCAGTAATAACAAACTTCTCTGAGCTAAAGGAGAATGTTTGAACTCATCACAAGGATGCTAAAAACCTTGAAAAAAGATTAGACAAATGCTTACAAGAATAAACAGTGTAGAGAAGATCTTAAAAGACCCAATGGAGCTGAAAACCATGGCACGAGAACTTCGTGATGCATGCACAAGCTTCAGTAGCTGATTTGATCAGGTGGAAGAAAGGGTATCAGTGATTGAAGATAAAATAAATGAAATAAAGCAAGAAGAGAAGTTTAAAGAAAAAAACATAAAAATAAATGAACAAAGTCTCCAAGAAATATGGGACTATGTGAAAAGACCAAATCTACGTTTGATTGGGATACCTGAAAGTGATGGGGAGAATGGAACCAAGTTGGAAAATACTCTTCAGGATATTATCCAGGAGAACTTCCCCAACCTGGCAAGGCAGGCCAACATTCAAATTCAGGAAATAGAGAGAACGCCACAAAGATACTCTTCGAGAAGAGCAACCCCAAGATACATACTTGTCAGATTCACCAAGGTTGAAATGAAGGAAAAAGTGTTAAAGGCAGCCAGAGAGAAAGGTTGAGTTACCCACAAAGGGAAGCCCATCAGACTAACAGCGGATCTCTCCACAGAAACTCTTGAAGCCAGAAGAGAGTGGGGGCCGGTATTCAACATTCTTAAAGAAAAGAATTTTAAACCCAGAATTTCATATCCAGCCAACCTAAGCTTCATAAGTGAAGGAGAAATAAAATCCTTTACAGACAAGCAAATGCTGAGAGATTTTGTCACCACCAGGCCTGCCTTACAAGAGCTCCTGAAGGAAGCACTAAACATGGAAAGAAACAACCAGTACCATCCACGGCAAAACATGCCAAATTGTAAAGACTATCAATGCTATGGAGAAACTGCATCAATTAATGGACGAAATAACCAGTGAACATCATAATGACAGGATTAAATTCACACATAATAATATTAACCTTAAATGTAAATGGGCTAAATGCTCCAATTAAAAGACACAGACTGGCAAATTGGATAAAGAGTCAAGACCCATCAGTGTGCTGTATACAGGAGACCCATCTCATGTGCAAAGACGCACATAGGCTCAAAATAAAGGGATGGAGGAAGATCTACCAAGCAAATGGAAAGCAAAAAATAGCAGGTGTTACAATCCTAGTCTCTGATAAAACAGACTTTAAACCAACAAAGATCAAATGAGACAAAGAAAGCCATTACATAATGATAAAGGGATCAATTCAACAAGAAGAGCTAACTACCCTAAATACATATGCACCCAATACAAGAGCACCCAGATTCATAAAGCAAGTCCTTAGAGACTTACAAAGAGACGTAGACTTCTGCACAATAATAATGGGAGACTTTAACACCCCACTGTCAATATTAGACAGATCAACGAGACAGAAGGTTAACAAGGATATCCGGGACTTGAACTCAGCTCTGCAACAAGCAGACCTAATAGACATCCACAGAACTCTCTACCCCAAATCAACAGAATATACATTTTTCTCAGCACCATATCACACTTATTCTAAAATTGACCACATAATTGGAAGTAAAGTACTCCTCAGCAAATGTAAAAGAACAGAAATCACAACAAACTGTCAGACCACAGTGCAATCTAATAGAACTTAAGATTAAGAAACTCACTCAAAACTGCACAACTACATGGAAACTGAACAATTTGCTCCTGAATGACTGCTGGGTAAATAACAAAATAAAGGTAGAAATAAAGGTGTTCTTTGAAACCAATGAGAACAAAGACAGTTGTGTGATTCTCCCAGACATACCAGAATCTCTGGGACACATTTAAAGCAGTGTGTAGAGGGAAATTTATAGAACTAAATGCCCACAAGAGAAAGCAGGAAAGATCTAAAATTGACACCCTAAAATCACAATTAAAAGAATTAGAGAAGCAATGGCAAACACATTCAAAAGCTAGCAGAAGGCAAGAAATAGCTAAGATCAGGGCAGAACTGAAGGAGATAGAGACACAAACAAACCCTTCCAAAAATCAACGAATCCAGGAACTGGTTTTTTGAAAAGATTAACAAAATTGATAGACTGCTAGCAAGACTAATGAAGAAGAAAAGAGAGAGGAATCAAATAGATGCAATAAAAAATGATAAAGGGGATATCACCACCAATTGCAAATAAATACAAACTACCATCACAGAATATTATAAACACCTCTCCACAAATAAATTAGAACATCTAGAAGAAAGGGATACATTTCTGGACACATGCACACTTCTAAGACTAAACCAGAAAGAAGCTGAATCTCTGAATAGACCAATAACAGGTTCTGAAATTGAGGCAATAATTAACAGCCTACCAAACAAAGAGTCCAGGACCAGATGGATTCACAGGCAAATTCTACCAGAGGTACAAAGAAGAGCTGGTACCATTACTTCTGAAACTATTCCAATCAACAGAAAAAGAGGGAATCCTCTGTAACTCATTTTATGAGGCCAACATCATCCTGATACCAAAGCCTGGCAGAGACACAACAAAAAAAGAGAATTTATACCAATAACCCTGATAAACATCGATGCAAAAATCCTCAATAAAATACTGGCAAACTGAATCCAGCAGCACATCAAAAAGCTTATCCACCACGATCAAGTTGGCTTCATCCCTGGGATGCAAGACTGGTTCAACATAGGAGAATCAATAAACGTAATCCATCACATAACAGAACCAATGACAAAAAACACATGATTATCTCAATAGATGCAGAAAAGGCCTTCAATAAAATTCAACAGCCATTTATGATAAAAACTCTCAATAAACTAGGTATTGATGGAATGTATCTCAAAATAATGAGAGCTATTTATGACAAACTCACAGTCAATATCATACTGAATGGGCAAAAACTGGAAGCATTCCCCTTGAAAACTGGCACAAGACAGGAATACCCTCTCTCTCCACTCCTATTCAACATAGTATTGGAAGCTCTGGCCAGGGCAATCAGGCAAGAGCAAGAGAAAGAAATAAACAGTATTCCATTAGGAAAAGAGGAAGTCAAATTGTCCCTGTTTGCAGCTGACATGATTGTATACTTAGAAAACCCCATCATTTCAGCCCAAAATATCTTAAGCTGATAAGCAACTTCAGCAAAGTCTCAGGATACAAAATTAATGTGCAAAAATCACAAGGATTCCTATACACCATTAACAGACAAACAGAGGGCCAAATCATGAGTGAACTGCCATCCACAATTACTACAAAGAGAATAAAATACTAGGAATCCAACTTACAAGGAGTGTGAAGGGCCTCTTCAAGGAGAACTACAAACCACTGCTCAGTAAAATAAAAGAGGACACAAACAAATGGAAGAATATTCTGTGCTCATGGAATAGCATGGAAGAATCAATATTGTGAAAATAGCCACACTGCCTAAAGTAATTTATAGATTCAATGCCCTCCCCATCAAGCTACCAATGACTTTCTTTGCAGAATTGGAAAAAAACTACTTTAAAGTTCATATGGAACCAAAAAAGAGCCCACATTGCCAAGACAATCCTAAGTAAAAAGAACAAAGCTGGAGGCATCATGCTACCTGACTTCAAACTATACTACAAGGCTACAGTAACCAAAGCAGTATGGTACTGATACCAAAACAGATATATAGACCAATGGAAAAGAACAGAGGTCTCAGAAATAAGACCACACATCTACAACCATCTGATCTTTGACTAACCTGACAAAAACAAGAAATGGGGAAAGCATTGCCTATTTAATAAATGATGCTGGGAAAACTGGCTAGCCTTATGTAGAAAGTTGAAACTGGATCTCTTCCTTACACCTACACAAAAATTAATTCAAGATGGATTAAAGACTTAAATTTTAGACCTAAAACCATAAAAACTCTAGAAGAAAACCTAGGCAATACCATTCAGGACATAGGCATGGGTAAGAACTTCATGACTAAAACACCAAAAGCAATGGCAACAAAAGCCAAAATAGACAAATGGGATCTAATTAAACTACAGAGCTTCCGCATGGCAAAAGAAACTACCATCAGCGTGAACAGGCAACTTACAGAATGGGAGAAAATTTTTGCAATCTTCCCATCTGACAAAGAAAGAATTCAAACAAATTTACAAGAAGAAAACAAACAACCCCATCAAAAAGTGGGCAAAGGATATAAACAGGCACTTCTCTAAAGAAGACATCTATGCAGCCAACAGACACATGAAAAAATGCTCATCATCAGTGTTCATCAGAGAAATGCAAATCAAAACCACAAAGAGATACCATCTCATGCCAGTTAGAATGGCGATCATTAAAAAGTCAGGAAACAACAGGTGCTGGAGAGGATGTGGAGAAATAGGAACACTTTTACACTGTTGGTGGGAGTGCAAATTAGTTGAACCATTGTGGAACACATTGTGGCGATTCCTCAAGGATCTAGAACTAGAAATACCATTTGACCCAGCAATCCCATTATTGGGTATACACCCAAAAGATTATAAATCATGTTAGTATAAAGGCACATGTACACGTATGTTTATTGTGGCACTATCCACAATAGCAAAGACTTGGAACCAACCTAAATGTCCATCAATAATGGACTGGATTAAGAAATTGTAGCATATATACACCATGCAATAGTATGTAGTCATAAAAAAGGATGAGTTCATGTCCTTTGCAGGGACACAGATGAAGCTGGAAACCATCATTCTCAGCAAACTATCACAAGGACAGAAAACACCGCATGTTCTCACTCACAGGTGGGAACTGAACAATGAGATCACTTGGACACAGGGCAGGGAGCATCACACGCTGGGGCCTGTCATGGGGTGGGGGGGAGTGGGAAGGGATAGCATTAAGACAAATACCTAATGTAAATGACAAGTTAATGAGTGCAGCAAACCAACATGGCACATGTATACATATGTTACAAACCTGCACGTTGTGCACATGTATCCTAGAACTTAACAACAACAACAAAAAAAAATGAAATTTATTCTACCAGATGTCCTCAATCATCTCTGTCAATTTCAAAGTTCCATAAATCTCTAGGGCAGAGACAAAAGGCCACCAGTCTCTTTGCTAAAGCACAGCAAGAGTGACCTTTACTTCAGTTCCCAACAAGTTCTTCAACTCCATCTCAGACCTCCTCAGCGTGGACTTCACTGTCCTTGTCACTATCAGCAGTTTGGTCAAAGTCATTCAACAAGTCTCTAGGAAGTTCCAAACTTTCCCACATCTTCTTGTCTTCTTCTGAGTCCTCCAAACTGTTCCAACCTCTGCCCATTATACAGTTCCAAAGTCACTTCCACATTCTCAGGTATCTCATAGCAATACCCCATTACCTCGGTATCAAAATCTGTATTAGTCATGGTTCTCTAGAGGGATACAACTAACAGGATATATATATGTATGAAAGGGAGTTTATTAAGGAGAATTGAATCACACGGTCACAAAGTGAAGTCCCACAACAGGCCGTCTGCAAACTGAGGAGCAAGGAATCCACTATTGCCTCAGTCCGAGTCCCAAACCTCAAAAGTAGGGAAACCGACAGTCCAAGCCTTGAGTCTCTGGATGAAGGCCTGAGAGCCCCTGGAAAACAACTGGAGTAAGTCCAAAAGTCCAAAAGCCGAAGAACTTGGAGTCTGATATTTGAGGGCAGGAAGCATCCAGCATGGTAGAAAGATGAGGGCCAGAAGACTCAGCAAGTCAGTTTCTCCTAACCTTCTGCCTGCTTTATTCTAGCCATGCCGGCAGCAGATTGTATGGTACCCCCCGACATTGAGGGTGAATCTGCCTCTCCCAGTCCACTAAATAAACGTTAATCTCCTTTGGCAACACCCTCACAGACACATCCAGGATCAACACTTTGGATCCTTCAATCCAATCAAGTTGACACTTACTTAATATTAACCTTCACAATGTAATATTAATCCCATTTGTAATTTTTCTTTAATATATAAGCTCCTTGAGAACATGCACCACTTGATCTTGTCTCCCTGTTGTGTTGGGAGGCAGTGGAGAAGAGTAGACTTAAATGTGTGGGTGTGGAGTCAGACTGCCAGATTTCATCTTGGCTCCTCTACTTATTTGATCTCTGACCTTGAGTAAATTACTTAACATCTTTCTCAGTTTCCTTACCTGTAAATGAGTGGTGACATATATGGAACTTAGAACAAGAGCCAAGCAAGTATTCAATAAAAGCAAATGTTGTTGCTTACTATTTATCCTCAGTGTTTAGCATAGTAGCCGGCAAAAGGAAGGGGATTTTTTTTTTTCTTTTTTTCAGACAGTCTCCCTATGTTACCCAGCCTGGAGCGCAATGGCGTGATCTTGGCTCACTGCAACCTCTGCCTCCTGGGTTTAAGCGATTCTTGTGCCTCAGCCTCCTGAGTAGCTGGGATAACAGACCTGTGCCATGACACGCAGCTAACTTTTTGTATTTTTAGTAGAGATGGGGCTTTGCTATGTTGGCCAGGCTGGTCTTGAACTCCTGTCCTCAAGTGATCCACCTGCCTTGGCCTCCCAAAGTGTTGGGATTATAGGCGTGAGCCTCTGGGCCCAGCCTGGAAATATTTTTTTGAAAGAGGACTGATAACAATATTTTTTGAAAGAATGACAGATACCAATCATGAAGGAAAAGATTTTCACGATTGACAATAAAAAACTTGAACATCTGAATGGTAAAAAGAGAGAGAAAATTAAAAGGCAAATTACAAACTGAAAAAACTAAGGTATATAAAACAAAGGGTTTCCATTCTCAATTTAACGCAGAATCTTGACAAATCAAAAGGAACAAAAGATGAAACTACCTAAAAGAAATAGGCAAAAAACTTTCAAGAAAAGCAATTTATAAAATGCCAATGACAAATCAACATGGATATTTAACATCACTAGTACTCAAAGTATTCATGTATAGAGATCCCCCCCTTCACCTATCAAATCAGCAAAGATGAAAAAGGCTAGTAATACCTAGTTTTGAAGAGAAGTGAGAGGAAGTGACAAGTTTATGTATCCTGGTAGGACTCGATATTGTGGCAATATGTTTGGAAAACTCATAAATGTATATACCTTTTAGATAAACAATTACACTTTTAAGTTTAAGAAAATATGAAGATTAGGTACAAATATTTCTCTATATGTTCAACTAAGTATTATTTTTTAAATTAATTAATTTTTTTTTTTTTTTTTGGAAACAGTCTCACTCTGTTGCCCTAGTTGGAGTGCAGTAGTGTGATCTGAGCTCACTACAGCCTCCGCCTTCTGGGTTCAAGTGGTTCTCCTGCTTCAGCCTCCTGAGTAGCTGGGATTACAGACACCCAATACCACGCCCGGCTAATTTTTGTATTTTTAGTAGAGATGGAGTTTCACCATGTTGGTTGGCCAGGCTGGTCTTGAACTCCTGACCTCAAGTGATCCATCCTTCTTGGCCTCCCAAAGTGCTGGGATTACAGGTATGGGCCACTGTGCCTGGTCAATTTTTTTAATTTTTAAAAATATTTTTATAGCAGCACGACTAAGTATTATTTTAATAGTAAATACTGGAGTCAACTTCAATTTTGAACAGGATAATTATGATGCAGCACATTGAATACTCTTTCATTAAGCTAAACAACTATTAAAAATGATATACAAATATATTTACTGAAAAGAAACGTGTTTGTGATATATAGTTAAGTGTAAAACAGTTCAGGTTATAAGAACATATTGGTCAATATTCACTGATTTTTATAAGAATATTTGACAGAGAGAGGGGGAAGGGAAGGGAAGGAAAGAGAAAGGAAGGGGAGGAAAGGGAAGAGGGAAGGGAAGGGGAGGGGAGGGGGGAGGGGAGGGGAGGGGAGGAAAGAAAATATGGGTGGATTTATATCAAAAGGTTCAGAAGGAAATGATTCTTTTCTTCTGGATGTGACTATTGCAGATTTTACTTTTAACTTTTCCCCTTTTTCTTATTTATTTATATTTTCTGATTTTAAGAGAAACTATGTATATTACTTTTCAACTTAAAAATATTTTAGTGCTTCAATAATACAGAAGACTCAATTTCAAACACTGTAGATAATTAAAGCATTACTAAATGAAGAAATATTTACTGTCACAATTTCTGTAGTGATATTCAAGACCAGATATCACCTTGGGAGTCAGAACTGGTGCAGGATCTTGTCCTGACACTACAAAAAGGCATATGGCTGTCCCAGCTCTATATGTTTATGTTGTCTTATAACAGAGCAACCAGTTGTTTATTAGGATGGCCAAAAAGGCACATTTCAAAAATGCCTATTAAAATATTAGTAGCAGAAATAATATTGCTGCTTAATTTTTTTCTAATGAGAACTGATAAAATTCCAAAGCAACATAAGCAGATAAATAGTAATAATATGGCTTATCAAATTAATTGTAACATGGTTATTAAAATGAGATCATGTGTGTCAAGTAGTGGTATCTTAAGCCACTGAAATATCTTCCTTGGTCTAGAATGAGCTTTCTATGGAGATTAAAAAGATGTTAAATTGAAAAGTCGTGCTTAAAAAATGAAGAAGCAAAGCCAGAAACCCTGTTTAAGGAACTAACAAAAACGGTCATGAATGATCCGGTGATTGTTATATTTTCTTGTTTACCCGAGGAGAAGACTATGCTCAAGCATGTATTGAATCCAGTGATAGCCAGAACATCATCCATACTGCTAGCAGCCATTAGTAAGGATGGAATGCCTTCCTCAACACCATATCCATTTTCTTGTAACACCATCATGGAAGGGACAACAATAGCAGGAGAGACAGCACCTAGAACAAAACTGAAAGACTGAAAATTAATTTTAAAGCATCTTTTTAATCAAGTGGTATTTTATAAGTACAAGTAGTTTATAATAACTTTATAATAACATTGTTTAGAAGAATTTCAAATTTGAGTGAATGCAATTTAATGGTGATAAAACTTTTCATGCATTGTTTAGTGCTGGCTAAAATTTTATACAGACGTGGTTTAAAATGTTGGGCTGAGCACAGGTTGCAGCCTCTCCCTCTATTCCTAAATCCTTTGAAGTGAAGATGTAAAAGTAATAGAAAAATTCATAACCTAACTAGAAAACAAAAGGTGAATCCTCAATGGACAAGAAACTAAGTATATCCCAGGAAGATAAGAGACAGATAATTTAGGATTGAAAAAAGGAAACCATAAACCAAAATGTGTGTAAGATTGCCTCAAAAGGTACGTGTGCTTCTAAAAGTGCTCCAAGCCCTGAAATGGCAGATGTTGGGAGCAGGAGAGACCTCTGGGGAAACCAAATAGTTGATTATTTGGAGTACCACTGTTAGAATGGCCAGACAAATCTACCTTCCACACATTTCCTACCTCTTGAGTAAGTAAGGAAGGAAGGAACAGAGTTGTCTGCCCAAAAACACAAGTGTGGCCACCTAAGTTACAAAGGCAAATGAGAACATTTCTGGAGTGGTTGATGACATCCATGAGGAATGGGGAGACTCCTGCTCAGAATACCTTCTATTGGCACATCTTATCCAGAATTTCGCTTCATCTCTTCGACGTTTACTTTATAAAGGCTGAAGTATATCCTGTGTAGAAATGCTCTTGGTGCTCCTACCAGAACCCATTTACCAGGTCAATGAATACATCTCCCAGCTGCTGCATGTTTGCTGCTAACATCTGCAGGTTTCTATAACCCTTGTCCTGCTGACAAGCACCTACCTGGGAATACTAGGGAGGTTATGCACCCCTCTACTTGCCTCTAGACAGCATCTGCCAATGACTAACTGATGTGAGTGTCTAATAGTTTAGCCCATTTGCTTCTGGCTGTACAACCTCTACGGTGCAGTTTATGCTACAGATTTCCC
This sequence comes from Macaca fascicularis, assembly GCF_037993035.2. Taxonomy (NCBI): domain Eukaryota; kingdom Metazoa; phylum Chordata; class Mammalia; order Primates; family Cercopithecidae; genus Macaca; species Macaca fascicularis. Next base: position 108,625,923 of record NC_088379.1, read on the forward strand.
TGTGGTCTCAAGAAGAGACTAGACTTCTCTAAGACCACATACTGGCCTGGTTCAGTGGTTCCTGTCTCTGCTGCACATTGTAATCACCTGTGGTATTATTTTTCTCATTTTGCTTAACACATCATCCCCAAACATAGCAGCTTAAAACAACAAATATTTGTTGTCTTAGGACTTCTGTGGGTCAGGAATCTGGGTATGGCTTAGCTGTATGCCTTGACTTAAGATTTCCCATGAGGTAGGTGGGGTGGGAGAAGATCTGCTTCCAAGTTTACTCATGTAGCTATTGCAGGCTTCAGTTTTTTCCAATGGGGTCTTCTCCACAGGGCTGCCTCAGGACATGGCAGCTGGCTTCCCCAGGAATAAGTGATCAAAGAGAAGTTAATCTATAACATCAATTAAAAACACAAAATATCATCTATAACATCAATTAAAAACACAAAATATCTAGTTGCCTCCTTAGCGCAGTAGGCAGCGCGTCAGTCTCATAATCTGAAGGTCCTGAGTTCGAACCTCAGAGGGGGCAACGCACCCGTTGGCCGGGCGCCGTGGCTCAAGCCTGTAATCCCAGCACTTTGGGAGGCCGAGGCGGGCGGATCACGAGGTCAGGAGATCGAGACCATCCTGGCTAACACGGTGAAACCCCGTCTCTACTAAAAATACAAAAAGAAATTAGCCGGGCGTGGTGGCGGGCGCCTGTAGTCCCAGCTACTCCGGAGGCTGAGGCAGGAGAATGGCGTGAACCCGGGAGGCGGAGCTTGCAGTGAGCCGAGATCGCGCCACTGCACTCCAGTCTGGGCGACAGAGCGAGACTCCGTCTCAAAAAAAAAAAAAAAACAAAACAAAACACAAAATATCTAAGAACAAAACTGTGAAGATAGTCTATACTTTTATAAAAATTGTGAATATAATAATTAATATAACTAAGATAATACCTGAATACTTAGAGAGACATTTCACAAGTGTGAACTAAAAAGCCTCAATTTTACAGGCGCCCAACACCACGCCCGGCTAGTTTTTGTGTTTTTAGTACATATGGTGTTTCACCATTTTGGCCAGGCTGGTCTTGAACTCCTGACTGCAAGTGATATGCCCACCTTGGCCTTCCAAAGTGCTGGGATTATAGGTGTGAGCCACCACACCCGGCCAAAGCCTCAATAATGTAAAGATGTAATCTCTACCCCAAATAAATTAATCAGAGATACACCAATCAAAATATTTGCAGGGATTTTTACTGAACTTGACAAGCTAATTATAAAGTTCATTTGGAAGAATAAGATCTTAGAATGAAAGATCAAGTAAATTTAAGAGAACAAGATACTGTTTTTGTAAAGGTAAAATAGTTAAAACTGAATAATAGTGACATAAATAGACAAAATAGATTGGAAGAAAAGAGAATACAAAGTGTGGAAACTAATCTATGGGATTTATTACATTATACAATTGGTATTTTAAATCAGTGGGAGAAAGAAATCTTTCATAAATGGTGTTGAGATAACTATTTATGTGGAAAGGAATATAGATAGACCTTACACATAATAAATGTTAAAAGTTCAAAAGGAAAAGTAGTAATAAGAAAATGTAGGGGGCCAGGCGTGATGGCTCATGCCTGTAATCCTAGCACTTTGGGAGGCTGAGGAGGGCAGATCAGGAGTTTGAGACCAGCCTGGCCAACATGGTGAAACCAACAGCTGGGTGCGGCGGTACATGTCTGTAGCCCTAGCTACTTGGGAGGTTGAGGCAGGAGAATCACTTGAACCTGGGAGGTGGAGGTTTCAGTGAGCTAAGATTGCACTGCATTCCAGTCTGGGTGACAGAGCAAGATTCTTTCTCCAAAAAAAAAAAAAAAAAAGAAAATGCAGAATTTGTGAACATGGGTAAAAAGGACCTTTTGAATGATACATACAAAGGCATTAGACATAAAAAGAGATTTTGATACATTCAATTATATTAAAGTAGTACTTCAAAAGCAACTTCAAAAGTACTACAATAAAGTACTACTTTAAAAGCAATTCTGCTTTTTCTCCCCCTTTTTTTCTTTTTCATTTTCAAAGTCAAGTGAATGGTGCTGTGTTTTGGCAATTCTGTCTGTTGAAAATAATAAAATACACTTCTCAGAGTGAAAAAAAAATCACCACAAATAAAATTAAATATCTAGTGATATTTGCAATACATATAACTTACAAATGTATATAACAGATATAATCAATAAAGAAGAGAAGACCAACTCAACAGAAAAATGGACAAAGGATATGAACAGGCTAGTTACAGATAAGGAAAACTCGAAGGACAACACATATATAAAATATATTCAAGCTTATGAGTAATCACAGAAATGCAAATTAAAACAAATGAAAATACGCCATTTTTTCAATTACCAGATTGGAAAACATTATAAAACTTAATAACATCAAGGATTTGTAAGGATTTGCAAGAACAACAGGTATGCTCATAAGCTATGAGCAAATTAGGGCAAATTAAAGTGGCCATACCGAAGGGATTTTGGCAGTGTACATCAAACTAAAAATGCATATAACTCAGGTAACTATTCTAGACAAACTTATATTTATGTAAAATGAGACAAATAAAATGCTATTTTTGTTATTACATTGTAAATAAAATCTGCTCTTGACCTACAATGTAATCTTATATAATTAAAAGGAATAAATTACAGGTGTTTCCATCTTGAAATGGATAAACCTCAAGACTACTGTTGAGTGAAAAGAACAAATTGTAAAGTAAAATTTTCTTGGGTATAATTAAGTAAAAATGCACAAAATAATACTCTTTTTTTCTCTGGGTTAACAAATACATTTGTTAGAAGTCCAGAACATTATTTTTAAAGATCTAGAATGATAACACAAAACTCGGGAAGATGCTGCCACTCTGTCCCCAGTGGCACATGAGTGCACCCCACAGCATCATTGCCCCTGCTGGCACAGGCAAGTATACAGAACACCCCCATCCTACTCCTGCTGGCACTGCACCCCTGCCAACACATGCATACCTGCTATGTGCTGCTGCTGCTGCTGGCACATACGTGTGAGTGGGGACCTTGCTACAATCACTACAATGAAGCACTTTGCCTGGCACACCCCATCACAGTGTTGTTGCCAGTGGACTAGCCCTTCCACCACACCATGTGCTTAACATTGAAGGACCAGACAACAAATCTGTGGGTATGGTACCAGCCCTGCAAAGTTAGAGCATGCAGTTCAGGAGTGCTGAGCTGAGCCTTTGCCCCCAAAATCTTCCAGAAATGAAGCCATTTGACTGAACCCACCTTGTGCCACAGTCAAACCCTCAAGGGCATTAAAGAATATAAAAAAGGAAAAAACTCCATCCAAAGGACAGTGACTCAAAACATTAGAGGAACCTTAGCACACACAGATGTGAAAGAACCAGTGCAAGAACTCTGGCAATGGAAAATGCCAGAATGTCTTCCTATCTTCAAGCAATCATACTAGCTCTCCAACAATGCTTGTTAACCAGGATGAAATGACAGACATAGAATTCAGAATCTGGATAGAAACAAAGATCACTGAGATTCAGAAGAAAGTCAAAATCCAATCCAAATAATCTAAGGAATCCAATAAGATGACATAAGAGCTGAAAGATAAAATAGGCATTTTAAGAAAGAACCAAACTAAACTGATAGAGCTGAAAAACGCACCTCAAGAATCTCATAATACAGTAACAAGTACGAACAGCAGAACAGACCAAGCTGAGGAAAGAATCTCAGATCTCAAAGACCACTTCTTTGAATCAACTCAGTCAGATGAAAATAAAGAACAAAAAAGAATGAACAAAACCTCTGAGAAATCTGAGATTATGTAAAGTGACCAAACATATGACTCAAGGCATCCCTCAAAGAAAGGGAGAAAGAACGAGCAAGTTGGAAAACATATTTCAGGATATTGCCCACAAAAATTTCCCAAATCTTGCTAGAGAAGTCACCATTTAAATCCAGGAAATGCAGAGAACCCCTGTGAGATACTATATAAGATGACCATCCCCAAGACAGATAGTCATCAGATTCTCCAAGGTCAACATCAAAGAAAAAAATATGAAAGGCAGCTAAAGAGAAGGGGCAGGTCACCTACAAAGGGAACCCCATCAGGCTAACAGTGGAACTGTAAGAAACTCTATAATCCAAAAGAAACTGAGGGCCTATAGTCAGCATTTTTTTTTTTTTTTTTTTTTGAGATGGAGTCTCACTCTCTTGCCCAGGCTGGAGCGCACTGGTGTGATCTCGGCTCACTGCAACCTCCACCTCCCGGATTCAAGTGATTCTTCTGCCTCAGTCTCCTGAGTAGCTGGGACTACAGGCACACACCACAACACCCGGCAATTTTTTGTAATTTTAGTAGAGACGGGGTTTCACCGTACTGACCAGGGTGGTCTCGAATTCCCGACCCTGTGATCCACCCACCTCGGCCTCTCAAAGTGCTGGGATTACAGGCGTAGGCCACCGTGCCCAGCCTTCAGCATTCTTAAAAAAAAAAACTTGGCTGGGTGTGGTGGCTCATGCCTGTAATCCCAGCACTTTGGGAGACCCAGAGGAGCAGATCACAAGGTCAAGAGATTGAGACCATCCTGGCCAACATGGTGAAACCCCATCTCTACTAAAAATACAAAAATTAGCTGGGCATGGTGGTGCGTGTCTGTAGTTTCAGCTACTCAGGAGGCTGAGGCAGGAGAATCACTTAACCCGCGAGGTGGAGGTTGCAGTGAGCTGAGAGCGCTACTGCACTCCAGCCTGGTGACAGAGCAAGACTCTGTCTTGAATTAAAAAAGAAAAAAAAAAGAAATTCAACCAAGAACTTAATATCCAGTCAAACTAAACTTCATATGCGAAGGAGAAGTAAAATCCTTTTCAGACAAACAAATGCTAAGGGAATCTTTTATTACCAGACATGCCTTACAAGAGGTCCTTAAGGAAGTGCTAAGCATGGAAGTGAAAGACTGTTAATGGCCACCACAAAAATACATTTAAGTACATAGACTACTGACGCTGTAAAGTAACTACACAATGAAGTCTGCATAATAACCAGCTAACAACATAATGACAGAACCAAAGCTATAAATATCAATATTAACCAAATGTAAACAGCCTAAATGCCCCACTAAAACTCACAGAATGGCAAGTTGGATAAAGAAGCAAAGCCCAACCGTATTCTGTTGTCAAGAGACCCATCTCATATGCAATAATACCCATTGGCTCAAAGTAAAAGGATGGAAAAAACTCTACCAAGCAAATGCAAAACAAAAAAGGGTAAGCATTGTTATTCTAATTAAGACAAAATAGACTTTAAACCAACAACAATCAAAACGACAAAGAACAGCACTACGTAATCATAAAGGGTTCAATTCAACAAGAAGACTTAACTGTCTGAAAGATAAATATGCCCAAAACTGGAGCATTCACATTCATAAAACAAGTTCATAGAGACCTATAGAGAGACTTAGATAGCTACAGAATAATAGTGGGAGACTTCAACATCTCACTGATGGTACTAGACAGATTATAGAGACAGAAAATGAACAAAGATATTCCAGACCTGAAGTCATCACTTGGCTAAATGGACCTAACAGGCATCTACAGAACACTCCACCCTAAATGGACCTAACAGCTATCTACAGAACACTCCACCTAACAACAACAGAATATATATTCCTCTCATCTGTACATGGCATATATTGTAAAATTGATCACACTATCAGTTTGTAAAATCATTTTCAATAAATTTTAAAAACCCTGAAATCATACCAGCCACACTTTTGGACTGCACAGTGCAATAAAAATAGAAGTCAACACTAAGAAGAACTCTCAAAACCATACAATTACATGGAAATTAAACAATCTGTGCCTGAATGACTTTTGGGTAAACAATGAAATTAAGGCAGAAACCAATAAATTCTTTGAATCTAATAAAAACAAAGATACAACATATTAGGCTCTCTAAGACACAGGAGAAGTAGTGTTAAGGGAAAAGTTTATAGTGCTAAATGCCCACATTGAAAAGTTAGAAGGATCTTAAATTAACAACCTACTATCATACATAAAGGAAATAGGAAAACAAGAGGAAACCAACCCAAAGCTAGCAGAAGAAAAGAAATAACTAAAATCAGAGCAGAATGGAATGAAATTGAGTCATGAAAATCCATACAAAAGATAAATGAAACTAAAAGTTGTTTCTTTGAAAGAATAAATAAATTTGATACGTCACTAGCTAGACCAATAAAGGAAAAAAAAAAAAGAGAAGATCCAAAAAACATAATCATAAATGGCAAAGTGGACATTACCGCCAACCACATAGAAATACAAAAAACTCTCAGAGACTATGACGAACATCTTTATGCAAACAAAGTAGAACACCTACAAGAAATGGGTAAATTTCTGGAAACATACAACCTCCCAAGATTGAACTAGGAAGAAATTGAAATCCTGAACAAATCAAAAATGAGTTCTGAAACTGAATGAGTAATAAAAAAATCTCTGAGCAAAAAAAAAAAAAAAAAAAAAAAAAAAAAGCCCAGGACCTGACAGATTCACAGACAAATTCTACCAGAAGTGTAAAGAAGAACTGGTACCAATGCTACTGAAATTATTCCAAAAAACATGAGGAGGAGGGGTCCCTCCCTAACTCATTTTATGAGGCCAGTATCATTCAGATATGAAAACCTGGCAGAGACACAACAAAAAAGAAAACTTCAGGCCAATATCACTGATGATCATAGATACAAAAATCCTCAACAAAATACAAGCCAATTGAATCCAGCAGCACATCAAAAAGCTAGTCCACTATGATCAAGTAAGCTTTATCCCTGGGATGCAAGTTTGGTTCAACATATACAAATCAATAAATGTGATTCATCATATAATATAACTAAAAATGAAAACATCTCTTCATGATATAAACTCTCAACAAATGAGTTACTGAAGGAGCATACCTCAAAATAATTGGAGTCATTTATGACAAACCCAGAGACAACTTCATACTGAATGGGAAAAAGCTGGAATATTCCCTTTGAGAACCGGAACAAGACTAGGATGCCCACTCTCACTACTCCTATTCAACATAGTGCTGGATGTCCTAGCCAGTGCAATCAGGCAAGAGAAAGAAACACAGACATCTAAGTAGGAAGAATGGAAATCAAACTATGCCTCTTCATAGGTGAAACACTTTTATACCAAGAAAAGCCCTTAGTAGCCCCTCAAGAGCTCCCAGATCTGACAAACAACTTCAGCAAAGTTTCAGGATACAAAAATCAATGTACAAAAATCTGTAGCATTTCTACACACTGACAACATCCAAGCTGAGAGCCAAATCAAGAATGCAATCCCATTCACAACAGCCACAAAAAACCACAAAATACCTTGGAATACAGCTAAGGAGTGAGGTGAAATATCTCTACAATGAAAATTACAAACAAGTGCTCGAAGAAATCAGAGACAACACAAACAAAAGGAAAACATTCCATGATCACAGATAGGAAGAAACAATACTGTTCAAATGGCCATACTGCCCAAGGCTATTTACAGAGTAAATGCTATTCTTATTGTACTACCAATGACATTTTTCACAGGATTAAAAAAAGCATTCTAAAATTCATTTGGAGCCAAAAAAAAAAAAAAGCCCAAATAGCCAAAGAAATCCTAAGCAAAAAGAACAAAGCTGAAAGCATCACACTACCTGACTTCCAACTGCAGTACAATGATACAGTAACCAAAACAGCATGGTACTGGAACTAAAACAGACATAGACCAGTGGAACAGGTTACAGAATGCAGAAATAAAGCTGCACACCTATAGCCATCTACTCTTCAACAAACTTGACAAAAACAAGCAATGGGGAAAGGAATCCCTACTCGGAAATTGTGCTGGGATAACTGGCGAGCCATATGCATAAAATTGAAACTGGACTCCATATGTTTCACTGTTTACTAAAATCAACTCAAGATAGATTAAAAACTTAAATGTAAAACCCACAACTATAAAAATTCTGGAAGACATCCTAAGAAATACCATTCTGGACACAGGCTGTTCTGGACATATCCTAGGAAATTTCAATTCTGGAAAACGCTTTATGACAAAGATGCCAAAAGCAATTGCAACAAAAACAAAAATTGACAAATGTCACCTAATTAAACTAAAGAGCTTCTGCACAGCAAAAGAAATCATCAACAAACAACCTATGGAATGGGAGAAAATATTTGCAAACCATTCATTCGACAAAAGTCTAATATCCAGAATCCAAAAAGAACTTAGAAAAATCAACAAGCAAAAACCTAACAACCCCATGAAATGGGCAAAGGACAGGACCAGACACTTCTCAAAAGAAGACAAACACAAAGTCAACACTTATATGGAAAAATATTCAACATCACTAATCATTAGAGAAATGCAAAACAAAACTACAATGAGATACACTCTCACTGGAGGTAGAATGGCTATTATTAAAAAGTCAAAAAGAAATAGATGCTGTCAAGCTTGGTGAGCTACTCCCAGGTCTTTGGAAGGCTGAGGCACAAGAATTGCTTGAACCTGGGAGGCAGAGGTTGAGTGAGTTGAGATTGGGCCATTGTACTCCAGCCTGCACAAGAGAGCAAGACCCCATCTCAAAACAAACAAACAAAAAACAAACAAACAAACAAACAATAAAAACAAACAAAAAAAAAAAGAAAAACTAACACAAATAAAAAACACACAAAAACCACATAATCACCTTAATAGATGCAGAAAAGCATTTGACAAAATCCACCATCCCTTTATGATTAAAACCCTCAGCAAAGCTGGCATAGAAGGGACATACCTTAAGGTCATAAAAGCTATCTATGAAAAACCCACAGCCAACATTATACTGAACGGGGAAAAGTTGAAAGCATTCCCCTGAGAACTGGAACAAGACAAGGATGCCCACTTTCACCACTTCTATTCAACATAGTACTGGAAGTCCTAGCCAGAGCAATCAGACAAGAGAAAGAAATAAAGGGCATCCAAATCAGTAAAGAGGAAGTAAAACTGTTGCTGTTCGTGATGATATGATCACATAATGAGAAATCCCTAAAGACTCATCCAAAAAGCTCCTAGATCTGATAAATGAATTCAGTAAAGTTTCAGTATACAAAATCAACGTACACAAATCAGTAGCACTGGTATACACCAATGGTGACTGAGCTGATAATTAAATCAAGATCTCAACCCCTTTTACAATAGCTGTAAAACAAACAAATGAACAAAAAAAAAAAAAAAAAAAGAAAAAAGAAAAAAACCCTAGGCAAACAAACTTAGGAATATACCTAACTAAGGAGGTGAAAGACCTCTACAGTGAAAACTACAAAACACTGTACAAAGAAATCATAGATTACGCAAATAGAAACACATCACATGCTCATGGATAGGTAGAATCAATATTGTGAAAATGACCTTACTGCCAAAAGCAGTCTATATCATCATTCTTCCCTGAACTAGAAAAAGCAATCCTAAAATTCATGCAGAACCCAAAAATAGCCTGCATAACCAAAGCAAGACTAAGCAAAAAGAACAAACGTGGTTACATCATATTACTTGACTTCAAACTATACTATAAGGCTACAGTCACCAAAACAACATAATACTGGTATAAAAATAGGCACATAGACCAATGGAACAGAATAGAGAACTGAGAAATAAAACCAAATACTTAAGCCAACTGATCTTTAACAAAGGAAACAAAAACATTAAGTTGAGAAAGGACACCCTATTCAACAAAAGGTGCTGGGATAATTGGCTAGCTATATGTAGAAGAATAAAACTGGATCCTCATCTCTCACCTTATACAAAAATCAACTCAAGATGGATCAAAGACTTAAATCTAACACCTGAAACTATAAAAATTCTAGAAAGTAACCTTGGAAATACCCTTCTAGACATTGGCTTAGGCAGAGACTTCATGACCAAGAATGCAAAAGCAAAGGCAACAAAAACAAAGATAAATAGATGGGACTTAATTACACTAAGAAGCTTCTGCACAGCAAAAGAAATAATCAGCAGAAGTAAAAAGACAACCTATAGAGTGGGAGAAAATCTTTACAAACTATGCATCCAACAAAGTACTAATATCCAGAATCTAAAAGGAACTCAAACAAATCAGCAAGAAAAAAACAAATTATCCTATCAAAAAGCAGGCTAAGGACATGAATAGACACTTTCCAAAAGAAGATACACAAATGGCCAAGAAACATGAAAAAATCCTCAATGTCAGTAATTATCAGGGAAATGCAAACAAAACCACAACGTGATACCATCTCACTCTTCCAAGAATAGCCATAATCAGAAAATAAAAATAATAGATGTTGCCATGGATGTGGTAAAAAGGGAACACTTTTACACTGCTCGGGGGAATGTAAACTAGTCCAACCACAATGGAAAAGAGTATGAAGATTTCTTAAATAATTAAAAGTAGATCTACCATTTGATTTAGCAGTCACAATACTGGGTATCTACCCAGAGGAAAAGAAGTCATTATATGAAAAAAAACACTTGCACACACGTTTATTGCAGCACAATTTGCAATTGTGAAAAATATGGAACTAGCTCAAATGCCCATCAATCAATGAATGCATAGAGAAAATGTGGTGTGTGTGTGTATATATATACTACTCAGTCATACTGGAATACTACTCAGCCATAAAAAGGAATGAAATAATTGCATTCCCAGCAACTTGGAAGGAATCAGAGACTATTATTCTAAGTGAAGTAATTCAGGAATGAAAAAAACCAGACATTGTATGTTCTGACTTACAAGTGAGAGTTATGCTATGAGGATGCAAAAGCATAATAATGATACAATGGACTTTGGGGACTTAGTGGGAAGGTTAGGAGGGGGGTGAGGGATAAAGACTACACCTTGGGTGCAGTGTACACTGCTCTGGTGATGGGTGCACCAAAATCTCAGAAATTACCACTAAAAATATTTTCCATGTAACCAAACATCACCTATTCCTTAAAAACTATTGGAAAAAAAAAAGACATGAGATCAACCTAAATGCCTATCAATGGTGAACTGGATAAAGAAAATGTGGCACATATATACCATAGAATAATACACAGTCACAAGAAAGTACAAGATCATGTCCTTTGGAGCAAAGTGGATGGAGTTGAGGCCATTATCCTAAGTGAATTAACACAGGAATGGGAAACCAAATATCCCATATTCTCACTTACAAGTGGGAGCTAAACACTGAGTACACATGGACAGAAAGAAAGGAACAATCGTCACTAGGTGAATTTGAGGATGGAGGGTGGAAGGAGGGTGAGAATAGAAAAACTACCTATTGGGTATTATACTTATTACCTGGGTGACAAAATAATCTGCATACCAAACCCCTGTAACATGCAATTTATCAATATAACAAACCTGTTCATGTACCCCTTGAGCCAAAATAAAAATTGGAGAAGAAAAAAACTCCTAAGAGTTCTCGCTTTGGGTAGAGTTATGGGCATTATGATTTGAAGGCATAGTCAAAGGTCATTCCTCCTTTATTTATAAAGTTCTAATTTTTAAAATAAAAGTGCATTTGGGTATTTTATCATAAACATTAATTTAAAAATTCACTAGATTTTGTAGTAACTATATAATGGATGAATTTTGCTATGAATGTCATTGGAATGGAGAAGCAGAGACAAAAGTTGATGATTTAAGAAATGAAAAGGAGTTAGGATCTAGAGACAGTAGTTACAGACTTATTTTGAGGAATTCAAACATCAGGTAAATGGATGGTAGATAAAGATGGATGGGGCATTGGACATACGGCAAGAGTTTTTGTTTGTTTGCTTGCTTGCTTTAAAATGGGAGAGTTTATATTTATAAACCTATGTCTATATAAAATGCTTCTCAAATTATACATACACACATACATATGTATAAAATGTGCAACTGTATTTACATATAGCTATGAGGAAGAGGCCATTAGATAGATTAAAACATACAGATATGTTATAATACAGATGAAAAGGAATAAATTGATCATGTGAATTTTCTTGATGATAAACATTTAGGGGCTATGAATGTTTGTTAAAAATTTCATACAATTTGGGACATGGCTCTGCTTTTAATCAACTGTTTTCCAAGGTTTCCAATACTGTGAAAAGAATTTTAATAGAGATTTTCTATACAACATTCTGAATATTTTAACGGTTTTAAACAAGCATCCTTAATTGAATATTTTCATAAGAAAAAATGAGAAAGAAATTACCCTAATAGAAATGCCCATTCCCAGGGAAATTTCATAATGAAGTGGGAAAAAACAGCAGCTGCACTAGCTTCCATAAGGCATGGACCTACAGCCAATCTGAAACAAACCACCTTCAAGTGTCTCAAAGCCTGAAATACAAAACAGTCACACTTAGGTACATTTACAATGGCCAACAAGAAAATTATTTAAAGAAATATTGAACTATAAAGTCTTTTTTCATAAGAAGCTTTCACTAAACAAAATCTCATTTGAACAGATTGTCCCACTGGACTTGGAACTCTATTACATTTTATATGTCATCATAGGTTGGATTATAAACAATTTCATCTTTTATAAAATATTATTGCATTTTAATTATTAAAAGATGAATTTTACTGTGATTAAATAGCTGTTGCTACCTTCCTGAACTTTCCTAATAAATAGTATAAATAGTGTCCTATTAGTGTTTTCCCATTAGTTAATTTTTTGATATGAACTGTTTGATTAACTTAATAATTATAAATAGAATGCCAACATGCCAAAGAAAATAACTTAAAAACTGCATACTTCATTTTAAAAGGGAGAACTTTTCAATTTTCTCCTTGGTTCATACTTTCAACTGGAGAATATAATCTCAATGGCTATAATTATTTATGCTCTTGAGCTATTTCTATTAAACCACATTTGCCACATTTATTTGAGTAGCTGTCATATTCATGAATAGTCATCTTAAAGATGGGATTTATGATCCCTAGATTGTAATATTTAAAGAAATGCTTTAAAAGGTTAGATTTTACAATAATGCAGAGATAATCAGGAACATAATCCTGTGGAGAAAACATCATAAAAAAGTTACTGAAATCCTTAATCTCCCTAAAAAAAGAAAAAGACTTTTATAAGGCTTTTCTTATCCTGTTAACTGAAGAGTACATAGTTCTCCATAGAAGAGCCTCCCAAATAATATAGGTGCTACATAAGAGACATTTATCTCTGTGCAAATGATTACAGGTGATTGCTAATAAAGACTTTACAACACAGTCAGTTCCCTTCATATCAGTGATAATGATGGCTATTTATTAGAAATTAAGGTGCCAATATTTCTACACAGTCTTTTTTCTTCTTCTTTTTTTTTTCTTTGTTTGTTTGTCTGTTTTGTTTTGCTTTTTTGAGACGGAGTCTTGCTGTGTCCCCAGGCTGGAGTGCAGTGGCACTATCTTGGCTCACTGCAATCTCCGTCGCTCAGGTTCAAGCAATTCCCTTGCCTCAGCCTCTCTAGTAGCTGGGATTACAGGTGCATGCCACCACACCTGACTGATTTTTGTAGATTACAGGCGTGAGTCACCATGCCTGGTCTTTTTTTCTTTATCTTAAGTTTGTTTACAGACTCCACTTGGAACAGGTAAATAAAATTTTTGCTTCTTTTGTTTCTCACCATCCTCTAATATTTGAAATAACCTTACTCAATTTGTAATTGTAAATCTACCTGTGGATCGAGTCCAAGCCCAGCTCGTATTAGAATAACGGTAAGGGCAGTGCTTCTTAAAATTGAAGACCACGTGTTATGAACATGGACATGTTTACTGATGAATGGAACATTCCTAATTGTAAAACCAGCCAGTAACATCCCTTAAAAGAAAGAAAATAAAGATACACGACAGTTCATTTTTCTGAGAAAGAAAACAGAAACATTTACTTTCTTTTCTAATGTACTATGTCTCTCATTATGTTGGTAAAGTGCAGGTTACAAGCAAGTAGAGAAGGCAGCATGAATAAAGCCATGGCGATAAGAAACCATACATCTAAATGGGGTTCAACAAGTAATTTAGTGTTGCTGGAACATACACGGCAAGGAAAAGAGGGAGGAGAATGAGCTTGGTGGGCCAGATCATAGAAAGGTCTCCCCCAACTTTGGCAAAGTAAGGCACCACGGGAAGGTTTTAGGCAGAAAGTAACAATGAGTCTGGTGTTTTTTTATGTGAGGGTCTTGGTGAATTAGTTAGGGATAAAACTGGAGACAGAGACCAATTTGAAGGCTCTGCCACAGTCCACGCAAAAGTTGGAAACAAATAGCCTAAGCTAGAGCAAAAGAGAAAGTTTGGAGAGGAGGAAAATGATTCAATAAATACTTAGAAGGTGCTGCAAGAAAATTGTGGATACAGAAGCGACAGCAGAGGTAAGATGTAGAGATTATATCTGCTGACAATGTACTGAATATATATTTATTTTTTTGGGACAGGGTCTCATTCTGTTGTCCAAGCTGAGTGCAGTGATGCAAACATGGCTCACTGTAGGCTTAACCTCCTGAGCTCAAGTGATCTTCTTGCCTTAGCCTCCTGAGTAGCTGAGACCCAGAAAAATTTTTAATATTTTATAAAGACGAGGTCTGCTATTTTGCCCAGGCTGGTTTTGAACTCCTGGGCTCAGGCGATCCTCCTGCCTTGGCCTCCCAAATTGCTGCGATTATGGGCATGAGTCACCGTGCCTGGCCCACTGTACTGAATATTTAGATATATTTGAATACAGTAAGTTCTCACTTAACATTGTCTATAGGTTATTGGAAATGGCAACTTTGAGTAAAATGGTATATAACAAAACCAATTTTAGCATAGGCTAAATGATATAAACAAGAGTCAATTTCCTATAGCATATTTTTGGTCACAAAACATCACCAAACTTCTAAATAAAGATCCAAAAACACTTCTAGTATTAAACAATGAAAGAAATATGAGCTCTACATACATCTTAGAGTTTTATAAAAACAAATAAGATAATTATTTACCTAATTTTTGGTGAATCCACAAGTGATGATGGTTATAGTGGTGATGGTTAAAATCAAAGAATAAATGCTTACAAAGTGAAAATTGTAAGGAGCACCTCCTCCCACTATGCAGTTCAAAAACAATCACAAATATGGTAGGCTGGCTGAGAGCTTTCATATCACATTGTTTATTGTCATGCATTTGTATGGTTATCATATACTTAACAAAATTTTGTTTTACAATAATTTGTATTCATTCATTTATTCATTGTAAAATCCACTTATTCTAGTTCAGGGTCACAGGTGACTGAGACTTATTCCAAAAAATCAAGGAGGGATTCCTCCCTAACACATTCTATGAATCTAGTATCACAATTATACCAAAATCAGGCAAAGACACACACACACACACACACACACACACACACCACACTACTGGCCAATATTGCTGATGAACGTAGATGCAAAAATTCTCAACTAGCAAAATGAATTCAATAGTACATCAAAAAGATAATGCAGTTAAGTGGGTTTTACTCCAGAAATACAAGGATGGTTCAATGTGTGAATCATTCTTCTGCAAAGACACATACACACATATGTTCACTGTAGCACTATTCACAATAAAAAGACATGGAATCAACTTAAATGACTAAATAAAGAAAATGTGGTACATATACACCATGGAATACTATGCAGTCATAAAAAAGAATGACATCATCTCCTTTGCAGCAACATGGATAGAGCTGAACATCATTATCCTAAGTGAAATAACTCAAAAACAGAAAAATCAAATACCACGTGTTCTCACTTATATGTGGGAGCTAAACAATGGGTACATATGGACATAAAGATGGAAATAATAGACACTGGGGAGTCCAAAAGGAGAGAGGGTTGGAGGGTTAAGGTTGAAAAATTACCTGTTGGGTATAGTATTACCTATTTGGTGATGGGTTCACTAGAGCCCAAACCTCACCATTATGCAATATATCCAGGTATCAAACCTGCACATGTACCCCTTGAATCTAAGATTTTTAAAGATTCTATTAAACAATAAAGCAACAGGAATAATATACTGAGGATATTAAATTTATTTTAAAAATAAATTTTGGATAAAACTTGTGTGTGTATATATGTAGACAGAGAGAAAAATAAATACACACACACATACAGTAAATACATATATGAAGAAACTATATAAAACACACTACATTGAAATGTTTCTGAATTATATCTAATTCAACAAGAAAATATTCAAAATTTGCATACAGTCAATAATAAAGAAAAGAGAACTAATTATATACTTACCAAGAAGAGGTGGAAGTGGAGGCACTAAAGGTATTCTAATGAGTTGTAAAATCTTTCCCCCAATAATGGCACTATAAAAAATAATTAACAATCCAAATAAATTTCCACCAGGGAGAGCTTCAGAGCCTAAGACTGACCAGGTCGTACACCATATCACAAAGAGTATAACTCCTGAAATACAAAAAAAGTACAGCTATATATCTACATACACATAGATATATACAAACAAAGGATCAATTATCTTTTATCATATATACTAATAACCAGTTCTATAAAATGATACATGGTATAGATCAACGTTGCTTCCTAGTTTGGTGGAAAGAGATATCTGCTTAACATATATTCCAAATAACCTGTCAATTTATGAGATAGGTTTTAAACAAAGTGTTTTTACTTTAAAAATATTTAAAACCTGTATCTGGGCCAGGTGCAGTGGTTCACGCCTTAATCTCAGCACTTTGGGAGGCTGAGGCAGGCTGGATCACGTGAGGTCAGGAGTTTGAGACCAGCCTGGCCAACACAGTGAAACCCCATCTCTACTAAAAATACAAAAATTAGCTGTACGCGGTGGTGCGTGCCTGTAATCCCAGCTATATGGGAGGCTGAGTCAGGAGAATCGCCTGAACCCAGGAGGCGGAGGTTGCAGTGAGCCAAGACTGCGCCACTGCACTCTAGCCTGGGTGACAGAGCGAGACTCAGTCTCAATAAAAGAATAAAAAAAAACCTGTATGTGAACTCTCGAAAATGCTAACCATTATAATATATCATAGTTAAGAACATCATGGCAATATGATGAGATTTACTTCATTTTGTATTTTAAAATAGCTTTTTCATCAGGATGGAAAATAAGAGGATGATTGTCTGTGATAAGAATTCACAACGTTATTGAAGATCACAGTGTCAGGGTGCCAAATCTTTTAACAGGAACCTACTAAATCTTTGTATTGAAAGGATAATTCAATTGATATTTGGCATAAATGTATTAGAGAAGGTAATGGCTAGAAGAAATGAACCTAGACTTTGTGGGAATAAATATAAAGTATCTTATATTATGTGTAGGAAGTAGAGGTAGATAAGATGAGTAGGTAGAAGTTACTAGACATCTTGTTTCTGGCAACTAGGTGCTACTCACAGAGGAATCCATAGGTTTCTGTAAAGGGCAGATAATAACATGGTAAATTTCCACATGCTAATTAAATCATTTGCCATGAATCATAGTAGGTAATGCTTTTAATGTTTTTAAAACAACTTACAGGCATTTTTTAGCTATGACCCCTTTCTGGCTGTATAGAATTTGCCAGGGTAAAAGAGGAGGATTTTTACTTACTCCAGGCAGAAAGTTAGAACAAAATTTCTTTCCCCGCTCCCCTCTGATTATTGTCATCCTGCAAAACTGGAAGCCTTGGAGGGCTAAACTCTTACTAAAAGAACGGATGAGGCTGGGCGCGGTGGTTCATGCCTGTGATCCCAGCACTTTGGGAGGCAGAGGCAGGTGGATCACCTGAGGTCAGGAGTTCAAGATGAGCCTTACCAACATGGTGAAATGCCACCTCTACTAAAAATACAAAAAATTAGCCTGGCCTGGTGGCGCATGCCTGTAATCCCAGCTACTTGGGAGGCTGAGGCAGGAGAATCGCTTGAACCCAAGAGGTGGACATTGTAGTGAGCTGAGATGGCGCCACTTCACTCCAGCCTGGGCAACAAGAGCAAAACTCCATCTCAAGAAAAAGAAGAAGAAGAAGAAAAAAGAATGGACCAGAAAATGTCATCCTACTGACAAACTGAGAAGACAAGGCAGTTTGTCTTAGCTGGTCTCTGGGTGGCAAAGTCTTTTTTGAGAATTCATATGCAACACTGGCCTCATCCAACTTATGTGTAGGGCTCAAATTTACATTACATGTACAGGTTAGGGATCCCAAAGTTCTAAACCTACCATAAAAGTGTCCCTGCATAGAAGTATCCCTAGAACACTTGGTAGATGCTAATTCAAAAAATCTCTAATAGACACTCCTGATCCCAGACCGCATAAAGTCTCAAAGGTAAAACCAAGTGAATCTGAACTTAAAATAAAATAAGAAGAAATATCCCATGAGCAAAAGTTAACAGATACAACAAAGAATGGGATTAGATGTCTAAAAACCTCAGCTAATAGAACCACTAGATAGACACTATAAAATATGTATTTTCAAAGTGACTAGAGACAATTTTTTAAAAATTGGAGACATGAGAAGAAAAAACTACTTGAAAGTATTGCAAAATAATTAAATAGAACATCTAGAAAAAACTTTAAAAGTTACTCAACTAAAAAACCCCACTAAGTACCCCAAATAGCAGTCTAGACATGGCTGAAGGAGAACACAGCAAAGTGGTAGATATGAGGAAATTACTTAAGAGCATAGCATAAAAAAATGAGGTGGAAAATGAGAGATTTAGATGATGGAAAATATCTAAAACACAACTAATAGTAGTTTCAGAAACATAATTGAAAGAATGAACTAGATACAATATTTGAGAAGAAAACTGGCTTCAAATTTTACAGAATTGATTAAGGTTTTTATTGATTTGGACACAGGAAGTCAAATGAGTTCTAATCAGGATTAAGTAAAAGTACACACTTAGATAAAATGTTGAGAAACTATAGACTACCAAAGGCAAAAATAAAATCTTAAAGAATCTAGACAGAGAAAGAGATTAATCATAATGAAATAAACAATAAAGCAGATTCTCAATTCTTAATAGCAACAATAGAAGATGGAAGATAATTAAAATCTTCAAAGTACAGAGATAAAGAAGTCATTCAATGTTGAATTCTGTAGCCAGTTAACTGTCACTCAAACAAAAGACAAATGAAAGATATTGTCAAACAAATACATTTAAGAACATATGCCATTTTTTACTGGGGAAAAATCTACTGAGAGATATGCTTTAGAAATATAACATAGAACCAAAAAGGAAGGATCAATGTGCAAAGTAATCGGTAAAATGTAGGTTAGTCTAAACAAGTATTGGTTGTGTAACACATTAATAATGAAAATTGTTAATCAGAAGATATAAAGATAAGGCTGTGAGGTGACATGAAAAGGTTGGCAATTTATTTCCACACCAAAACTCCCCCCTAAAATTGCACAAAATACCAAAAACAATCATTTTAGTACCCGGAAAACTCATCAAAGACAGTTATCAAATTAAGAGCATTTATTCTTAAAGTGTTAGGGTTTTTGGTAGGATTGGTAAAAGTCTGAGCCCTTCCTGACTGGGGATGCTCCCTAATGTGGTTTGGCTCTGTGTCCCCACCCAAATCTCATCTTGAATTGTACTCCCATAATTCCCATGTGTTGTGGGAGGGACCTGGTGGGAGATAATTGAATCACGGGGGTGGTTCCCCCCATACTGTTCTCATGGTAGTGAATAAGCCTCACAAGATCTGATGGCTTTATCAGGGGTTTCTGCTTTTGCATCTTCCTCTTGCCGCCACCATGTAAGAAGTGCCTTTCACCTCCTGTCATGATTCTGAGGCCTCCCCAGTCATCTGGAACTATAAGTCCAATTAAACCTCTTTTTCTTCCCAGTCTTGGGTATGTCTTTATCAGCAGAATGAAAACGGACTAATACACTCCCATCCCTCTTTTCATCCCCAAGCTCAGTTGGGAAAAACTGTAGTTTTACCAGTATGAAGCTAGATGTAAAAACCAGCAGCTTTCCTGTTAGGGCTGGGGGCAGGAGTGGATTTGGTATGGAGTAGAGGGAAGAAATCAATGGTTTTGCCAGTTAAATATAGCAGAGTGGTTTGGGAATGAACAGAGAGAATCGCAGCTTTACTAGTCTGAAGTTGCAGTCTCAGTTGGGGAAGTGGAAGACAAGACAAAAATTTAAATGAGAGATCCTGAGGGTCAATAGGTGCAGCAAACCACCATGGCACAGGTATACCTATGTAACAAAGGTGCACGTTCTGTACATGTATCCTGGAATTCAAGAAAGAAAGAGAGAGAGAGAGAGAGAGAGAGAGAGAGAGAGGAAAGAAAGAAAAGAAAGACCCACATGCAAGGCTAGAGTTTCCCAATTCCAAGTTCCAATTCTCTCACTGAGAAGAGTGGCTCACTGTGCCTAAACTGTTTATACAAACACTGTGGTTTACTCTGAACAGCTGCTTTCCTTCTGGGAGTCTGGAATTCTGGTACATGTGAAGGAGAGTAATGTCCATAAAATCCTGAGTACTTAGTCTCTAATGAGACTCTGGTCCTGGTAGACGACATTGCACATGTGTTGTCAAAATTTCATGCTGGGAAAGAAAAACACATCCTTGTAACTCCACAGGAGGTGATTCTGGGAAGTTTGTGCCTGGTTTCCTCCAGACTTTACCACATACGCCTTTTTCCCTTTGCTAATTTTGCTTTGTATCATTTCACTATAATAAATTAAAAACCTGAATATTACTTAAAAAAATGAGAGATCCTGGAAAGGAGAGAGTCATAGACAGTTTGAGATAAGTTCTCCACACATATATGGCTGATTGGAAAAGTATGGAAGTGTAGGAAAGACTCAAGAGAGTATGACAAAAAGTAAAAATGAAGTGAGACTTGAGTATTAATTGCAACTTTGAATGCATTCACCCACCCACCCACAGATTATTTGGCAGAGAGTGTAAGCCTTACTAGCTTTAACATGTCTCTCCAAAATCAAGCTATGCAACAGACACAAAGGAAATTCCTAGAAAGACAGGCTAAAATAATAATAATAATAACAACAACACAATATAAAAGACATCACTGCTGAAAACCACTGGGCAGAAGGATTACACAGTACAAGTATAGGCCAATTACCAAAACAATAACAACAACAAAACAATCACAAATAAAAACCAAATCCAGATTTGCTATAATGTATAATTAAAGTGTTTAGTTTTCAATTAAAAATTATTAGACGTGTAAGGAAACAGGAAAATATCGCTCATATTCTGGAAAAAAAAGCAGTGAATAGAAACTGTCTGAATTCAGATATCAGATTTAGAAAATTTTCAAAGTATATATTATAAATATATTCAAATTAAAAATATGATAATGTTCTGTCTAATAGAGAATATGAATAAGGAGACAGAACATATTTAAAAATAGAAATCTAGAATTGAAAAGTACAACAATTAAAGTGAAAAAATCACTAGCGAGGTTCAATAGCATATTTGACCTTGTGAAAGAAAGTATCAGTGAACTTCAAGATAGACCAATAGAGGTTAATCAATCTGAAGAACAAAAAGAAAAAAGGATAATAAACAGATCCTCAGAAACTTATGGGATACCATCAAGAGCACTAACATATGCATAATGGGAATTCCAGGAGAAGAGAGAGATAAGGGGGCAGAAAAATATTTGAAAACATGTCTGAAAACTTCAAAAATGTTATGAAAAACATTAATCTTCAGATATAAGAAGTTCAACAAATCTCAAGTAGGATAAACACAAAGAGATTCACACCTAGAGCCATAATTATCAAATTGGTGAAAACCAAGGATAATAAAAAAATTATGAAAGTAGCAAGAGATGACTTATCACATACAGGAGAACAATAATATGATCAATACTGGCATTTTTATCTGAAAAAAAGGAAGGCTTATGAAGCAACATTTCAAAAGTGCAGGGAAAAATAACTGTCAATCAAGAATTCTGCATCCAGTTAAATGATCCTTCAAAAATGAAGCTGAAATAAAGACATTTCCAGATAAATAAAAATAAAGAGAACTTACCCTTGATAAAGAAACACTAAAGAAAATGCTTTTAAGATAAAAGGACAGAAAACCAAACACTGCAGGTTCTCACTCATAGGTGGGAATTGACCAATGAGAACATTTGGATGCAGGGTGGGGAACATCACACACCAGGGCCTGACGTGAGGTGGGGGGAGTGGGGAGGGATAGCATTAGGAGAAATACCTAACGTAAATGATGAGTTAATGGGTGCAGGACACCAACATGGCACATGTATACATATGTAACAAACCTGCATGTTGTGCACATGTGCCCTAGAACTTAAAGTATATATATATATATAAAGATAAAAGGATATGACACCAGATGGCAACTTGAACCTATAAGGAATAAGTGGCACTGGAAATGGTAAATAAATTTGTAAGTATAAAAGATGTGTGTGTGTGTGTGTGTGTATTCTGATTTAATCTCTTTTAAAAAACCATATGATTATTATAGGCAATAACTATACCAATACTGCTGAGTTTATAGCATAAAAGAGGTACATTGGACCAAAGTTGCTATATAACACTGGAATTAAGTAAAAATTATTAAACCAAAGTAGATTGTAAAAAGTGAAGATGATTGATTATTATAATCCCCAAAGGCACTTGGGAGGCTGAGATAGAAGTATTGCTTGAGGCTAGGAGTTTGAAACTAGCCCAAGCAACACAATGAGACTCTGTTGATATAGTTTGGATATGTGTCCCTGCCCAAATCTCATGGTGAATTGTAATTCCCAAAGTTGGAGGTGGGTCCTGCTGGGAGGTGAATAGATCATGGGGGCAGATTTCTCATGAATGGTTAGTACCGTCCTCTTAGTGCTGTCCTTGTGACAGTGAGTAAGTTCTTGTGAGATCTCATTTAAAAGTGTGTGGCACTGACCCTTGCTCTTTTACTCCTGCTTTCACTATGTGACATGCATTTGCCTTCTGCCACGATTGTAAGCTTCCTGAAGGCTTCCCAGAAGCAGATGCCTCTACGCTTCCTGTACAGCCTGCAGAACTGTGAGCCAATTAAACCTCTCATAAATTATTGAGTCTCAGGTATTTGAAAACAATGCAAGAATGGACTAATACAACTGTCTCTAAAAAAATTTAAGCAAAATTACCCAGGTGTGATGACACATGCCTGTAGTCCCAGCTACTTGACAGGCAAAGGTGAGAGGACTGATTGAGCCCAGGAGTATGAGGCTGCAATAAGCTATGACCATGCCATTGTCTCTTAAAATAATAAGCCCCAAAGAGGCCGGGCATAGTGGCTCACACCTGTAGTCCCAGCACTTTGGGAGGCCATGACGGGTAGATCACGAGGTCAAGAGATGGAGACAATCCAGGCTAACATGGTGAAACCCCGTGTCTACTAAAAATACAAAAAATTAACTGGGCGTGGTGGCAGGCACCTGTAGTCTCAGCTACTTGGGAGGCTGAGGCAGGAGAATGGCGTGAACCCGGGAGGTGGAGCTTGCTGTGAGCCGAGATCATGCCACTGCACTCCAGCCTGGGCGACAGAGCGAGACTGTCTCAAAAAACAAAAAAACAAAAACAAAAAAACCCAAAAAAAAACAGCCCCAGAGAAACCACTACAACAAAAAGCTGGAAACCATAGCAAAAATCAACAGAGAAGTTGAAATAGGGCACTAAAAATACTTGGTTAACATGAAAGAAGCAGTAATGTGAGAAAAGAAAAACAAAAAGATATGACACATGGAAAACAAATAACGAAATGTTAAATGCAAATCCAGCCATATCAATAATTACGTAAAATGTGAATGCACTAAAATCAAAAGGCAACTATTACCATACAGGACTTTAAAAAAACAAGATTCAGCTATATGGTGCCTACAAGAAACAAACTTTACATAAAACAAGCAGGTTGAATGTAAAAGGATAGGAGATTAGAAGATATATGCAAATGGTAATTATGGGTGAAAGAAGAAAACACAAGTGTTTTCTTGTTTTTTCTATATATATATATAAAAATATAATTTTTTTAAACCTATAAGTCAGTTTTATTGTCTGTAAAATGGGGATAAAAAATTATCTCTTGCCAATATACATAGGTTTTGTTACAATAAAATGAACTAGTGAGCATGAAAGAATATTGCAATCTGTAAGATGTTCTCCCAGGAATTCTTGCATTCTAGGAAAATCAGAACATTTCTGGTAATAGAATTTTTGACATTTTGAGGAAAGATTTTTTAAGGATATATGCAAAAAGAACACGTTCTCTTCTCTAATTACATCATGGATTCTCTTTTTGCATTGAGATTTTGCTTGAATATCAATAGACAAGAGAAGGGGGTGGTTCAAGCACTTGTCTAGTGAGCAGAATGCTGACAGGAAGCAAGGAGCCGGAAGGACACTCCCTGTGCTTTCGGTCAGGGGCTCTCTTGGCTGGTGTCAAGGATTTGTTCTCAGTGACAAGACAAACACAGAAATGGAGAGTGATTACAAAGTTCTGTAGCAATCTGACACTGTATCTTATAAAAAGTAAGTATCAGTCTACATCAAATGGGAAATTAAAAACAAAAACTATTGGGTCCTAATCTACTAAGCTTAGTCCCTAGGTGACAAAATAATCTGTACAACAAACCCGCATGACACAAGTTTACCTATATAACAAACCTGAACATGTACCCCTGAAATGTACCCCAAAATAAAAGTTTTTTTTTAAAGAAAGAAAGAAAAACAAAACAAAAAAAACACATCTGTTTCTTCATCACAGATAATTTGAGAAGCACTAGTGTCAGGAAAAAAGAATAATAAACAATATGTATATTAAAACCTCACCAGAAAACATATATGCAGTGGGATATCTTTTTGGACATTAAAGAAATGTGAAAAATCACACATATATTCCTAAAGAACTTGACTATATTATATATGTATGTTTATTTAGAATATTAAATTGAATTAAGTATTAAATTTATTTTTTAAACACTGGTATAAAGGAAGGATGTTCTGATTAAGAAGGATAGATAAAGGGCAATTACAACTCTGAGTAGAGAAATAGTAAAATGCCCAGAAACAGACTGGCAAAAGCTATGGAGTAATTAATCTCACAAAAGGAAGCAGAATTTATTAATATAAATAACAAAGTATTGCTGATAGTTAAATAATTATGAGTTATACTGAATAATTATTTTATATTTTAAAATAGCAAAACCCAAAACAAAACAGTGTGGTAAAGCTGTGGTGAGGTTTGTACATTTTAGGAAGCCTTGGTATTTTTACCTCATATGGTTTATTGATAAGAAAAAATTTTAAAAAAGTTAAAAATGATTTCTCTGCTGCTTAAATTCTGATATACATCTACTGCGTGGTAAGATATGAGTTTAGAGTCATTGTATTTTTTTCATAGTTCCACTAATAAGAATTTTTTTTTTTTTTTGAGATGGAGTTTCGTTCTTGTTGCCCAGGCTGGAGTGCAATGACATGATCTCGGCTCACCACAACCTCCGCTTCCCAGGTTCAAGCGATTCTCCTGTCTCAGCCTCCCGAGTAGCTGGGATTACAGGCATGTGGCACCATACCCGGCTAATTTATTTTTTTTAGTAGAGACAGGGTTTCTCCATGTTGGTCAGGCTGGTCTTGAACTCCTGACCTCACGTGATCCACCTGCCTCAGCCTCTCAAAGTGCCGGGATTACAGGCGTGAGCCACCATGACCAGCCAAAGCTTTACTTTCTAAAAATTATATTAAAATTGATATTTCTCTATTATCTAATCATAAATTACATCAAATATGCTGTTTTGAATTTTATTTTTCCCTTTAAACATAAAGACACACATTCAATTCATTGTGCTAGATAAATTACCAGTGTGATCACAAATTAAGAAATCTAATTCAAAGAATTTGGCATACAAGGAGTCCTGAAAGTGTTAATAACTTTTGATGCAAAGATAATTTTATGAAAGTAATAGAAGACCAAAAAAAAAAGTACAAAACAATTATTATGTAAGTATCTTCCTTTTTCTGAATCACCCATGATTACTTTCTCCACCAAGCAAAAACTGACTGCATACTTATCTGTCTCCAACCTGCCCAACCTCTTTTCCTAAACCTCCCCAGCCTCTCAGGACAGACAGGCTGCTACTGTACTTTGTGCATTCTGCTATTTTTAGCAAGAGGCCTATTTTGTCAGTGTTGTCTGAATACATATTTGCCAACTCCCAGACTGTCAATCACTTATTTATTTATTTATTTAGTCTCTTTTCTTGTATTTCCCTTTTCCTTTTCTTTTCTTTCCTTTCTTTTTCCCTTTCCTCCTCCCTTCTTTCTTTGGCTTATTTTTTTTTTCCTTTAACTCCCATTCACTATTTCCATGACTGTCAAATAGTAGATTGATCCTTTAAAATACTCCTTTTAAAAAATTTATTGTACTTTAAGTTCTGGGATACATGTGCAGAATGTGCAGGTTTGTTATATAGGTATACATGTGCCATGGTGGTTTGCTGTACCCATCTACAATATATCTTATAATAAAAATGGAAATACGCAGGAGACGCGGCACATGGGGTGAGTGGGTTGCCAAGTGCATGGTGGCAGGGTGCTCCAGGGTGGCCAGTGGGGCTAAGTGCTGTGTATTCCAAGCATGGCGGGCTTCCTGCCTTCCTGTGTGGCAGACTGTGGCATCAGGTAAGAGCCACTCAGTGCCCACGTTGGCTCCTCCATGGCCCTGCTCTCAGCCCCTGGCATCCAGCCCACACCTGGAGGTTGAGCTGCATCCACTGCTCTGGGTCTCAGCCCTGTGACAACCTCAGTAGGTATTCCAAACTTGGCTATGCAGGCAACACTGAGCCATAGTTTACTATTCTTTCATGCATTTCTATCAGAGAGTCAGCAAAGGTAGATGACAAAGCCCAAAGGAGAATGTTGAGGGGAGTTGATGACCTTGACTTTTTAAATACAGGATGAAGCCATTGATAAATCTATGTATGCTACAAAGTGGTCAATATGACATGGAATCACTGAAGACTGCGGTATTATGGAAAGGTTCATGGAGCAAGTGGTTTTTAAATATTTTTGAGCTTAAATATTTTTGAGATTTTGAGAATCTGAGTACCATTATTTTTTAATGACAGAACTTCCACGGAATACACTAGAAAACAGAGAGCATTTTTGCAGAAATTATGTTTGAATTATTTAATGTACTAGGATTCTACATTGCAGTTCAGGAGGTACTGGCCTTGGTGGCATCTTGGACATCTCACCAAGTGGGCGAATGTATGTTAATGACTATAGTAATTGACAAAAGAGATGGAGTCACCCATGTTCTCCCAGTTGTAGAAGGTTACGTAATTGGGAGCTGCATCAAACACATCCTGATTGTAGGTGATATTGCGTATTTCATCCAACAGCTGCTAAGGGAGAGGGAAGTAGGAATCCCTCTTGGGCAGTCACTGGAGACCACAAAAGCCATGAAGGAGAAATACTGTTACATTTGCCCTGATATAGTCAAGGAATTTGCTAAGTATGACGTGGATCCCTGGAAGTGGATCAAACAGTACACAGGTATCAGTGTGATCAACCAAGAGAAATTCATAATAGATGTTGGTTACAAAAGGTTCCTGCAACCTGAAATATTTTTTTACCCAGAGTTTGCCAACCCAGACGTTATGGAATCCATCTTGAATATTGTTGATGAATACAAAACTGTCCCATTGATGTGCATTGTCCACTGTATAAGAATGTTGTTCTTTCAAGAGGTTTGACTATGTTCAGGAATTTGAACCTCAACTGCAGAGAGATTTGAAGAGTGGTACACGTCAGATTAAAACTCAGTAAAGGAGCTCAGTGGCAGGAGACTCAAACCTAAGCTTGCAGAGGTTCGGGTGGCAATCCATCACATGCAGCACTATGCCTTATGGTTTGGAAGCTTAATGCTAGCCTCAACTCTGGAGTTATTTCAGACTGTCACACCAAGAAGGCCTATGAAGAATATGGCCCCAGCATCTGCCACCACAGTCTTCTCTTTGGAGTAATGTCTTAATGTCTGCCTTGAAAGCATCATTTAATAGTGCCATGTTGGGGAACAAGTGTCCGTCAGAACCCAGAGAAGACCACCGTTTCTAAATGACGTTTGGTGTTGATGTTTGAGCAGCATGCTTGCATCACCTAGTGCATGAGGCACAGTGCAGAGTCATTTCAGTAAAAGTCATTTCTTTATGTGTTGGCTGTTGTATGCCCACTCCTCCTTCTCTCACTCCCTTTCTTCATACTTCCTCAGTTTCCCTCCTCCTTTTCACTGGAGCTTTTTTGTTGACAAATACCATTCTCAAAGAATTCAAATGTGACTTTGAAAATTGTTAAGAGGAAAAGAAATTTAAAAATGGCCCAAAATAGTTCTCCCCCAGTGGTACAAATCCTTTTTCCCCAGCCTATTTTTATAAATAAAATGTTATAAACTTAAAATACAAAAAAAAAAAAAAAAAAAAAAAAACACAAAACATTATTTACAGGATGCAATTAAAGCAGTGCATAGAGGAAAATGTATAGCTTTAGAAACAGGAAGAAAAAGTAATCTAAAATTGATAATTAAAACTTCCATCTTAAGACTCTAGAAAAAGATGAGTAAACCAAGCCAAAAGTAAGTAGGATGTATGAAATGCAAAGGTCACGGTGGAAAACGATATATACAGAACAGGATATCATTAAAAACAACCAAAGAAACCCAGAATTGCTTATTTCAGAAAGTCAAGAAAATAAATAATGTTTAGTTACATTGACCAAGAAAAAAGAAAGAAGACACTAATTCCCAAAATCAAGAATGAAAGAGAAATATCACTACAGACCTTACCCTTAAAAGGATGTTAAGAAAATGGTGTAATAACTTTAAGGTAAAAAATTAGACAGCTCAGATAAAATAGAACAATTCTTAGAAAGACACAAATTACCAAAACTGACTAAGGGAGAAAGGAAAAAATATATACCAATATCAAGTAAAGAAACTGCATCAGTAATTTAAAACCTTCCTATAGAGAAAAAATATACTTCACTGGTGAATTCTATCAAACTATTAAGGGAGGAAACAATACCAATGTTACAAAAACTTTTTTCAGCAAATAGAGGAGGAAGGAAACTTCCCAACTAACTTTATTTCATTTGATATCAATATTACCCTGACATCGATACGAGACAAAGACATTACAAGAAAACACAGCTATATACCAATATTCCTTGTGAACCTAGACATAAAAATTTTTAACCAAATATTAGCAAACGTAATTGAGCAACATATGAAAAAAAATGAAGTTTATCTCAGGAATGTGAGGTTGACTTAACATCCAAAATCAATGTAATAAACTATATTAAGAGAATAAAGGACATAACCATATGATCACCTCAACAGATGCAGAAAAGCATTTGACAGAATTCAACACTCATATATTTTTAAAAAATCTCATCAACTTATTAATAGAAGAGAACTTCTTCAAATGATCAAGGCATCTACCAGAAGCCTATAGCAAACATACTTTATGGTTAAAAAAAAAATCGAATGTGCTTCCCTCTAGATTAGGAAAAATGCAAAGATACCTGTGTTTACCACTTCTATTTTACAATGCACCATAGGTCTTAGTTTGTGCAATAGTCAAGGAAAAAAAGGTATGGAAAAAAGACAACTCTTTTTGTTATTAGCCTTGTATACAGAAAATCCTGAGGAACACACCCACACACACACCCACATACCACACCCCCTCCCACATACCACACCCCCTCCCAAATTTACTAGAACTAAGAGAGGGGCTTAGCAAGTTTGTAGAGTATATGATCAATATACAAAAATCAGTTGTATATATAGTAGCAATAAACAATACAAAGATGAAATAAAGAAAACAATTCCAATCACAATAGCATCAAAAATAAATGTCTTAGTTTGTTTTATGTTGTTATAATAGAATGTCTGAGACTGTATAAAGAGGTTTATTTAGCTCATGTTTCTCCAGACTGGGAAGTTCAAGAAGCATGGCACCAGCATCTGCTTAGCTTCTGGTGAGGACTTTAGTAGTGCATCAAAACATGGCAGAAGACCAAAGAGGAAGTGGGAATGTGCCAAGAGGCCAAACGCAAGGTACAACTTTGTACAATGGGTTGCTTTATAACAATCCATTCTCAGGGTAACTAATGTATTCCCACAGGAACCAATCCAGTTTCATGACAACAAGAACTCACTCACTATATGAGGACTGCACCAAGCTGCTCAAAATGGCAGAGTCCCCATGACCCACGCATTTCTCATTAGGCTCTACCTCTTAAAGGTTCCAACATGATTTTTGGCAGAGACACTGAAACCATGGCATTCCACCCTTGGAACCCCAAACTCATGTCTCTCTTACACTGTAAAATATAATTATTCAACCCTAATGGTCTTCCAGTACCAATTCAAAGGTCAAAGTCCAAAGTGTCATATAAGGCTCAAGGCAAGTTCCTTCTAGCTATGAGCCTGTAAACTAATAATAATAATAAGAAAACAAGTTATTTACTTCCAAGATACAATGGTGGAATAGTCATATGGCAGACAGTCCCATTCCAAAAGGGAGAAATAGGCCAAAAGAAGAAAGAGGTGACAAGCCTCGAGCAAGTCCAAAACTCAGCAGGGCAGACACTAAATCTTAAAGCTCCAGAATAATTCTCCACTCCATGTGCTGCCTCCTGGGCACAGTGGGGAGTTTTATCCCTAAAGCCATGGGCAGCCCCACCTCCACTGCTTTGTTGGGCATAGCCACATGGCTGCTCTCACTGGTTGGAGTTGGTTACCTGTGGCTTTTCCAGGCTGAGGTTGTAGGTTGTCAATGGCTCTATAGTTCTGGAGTCCCAGTGGTGGTCCACTTTCATGTATTCACTAGGCATTGCGCTAGTACAGGCTCTTTGTGGCAGCTCCAACACCCCATTTTTCTGCTCAGCATTGCCTTAGGGGAGGTACACTGCAGTGGCTCTGGCCCTGCAACAAGTCTCTACCTGAGCTCCCAGTCTTTTCAGTACATCCCTTAAAATCTAGGTGGAAGCCACCATGCCTCCACTTCTCTTGTATTCTGCACATCTGAAAACCTAGTACCACATGGTTATAAATGCCATCAAGGTTTACCGCTTGCACCCTTCAGAGTGGTGTCATGAGCTGCATCTGAGGCTGCTTGATCCACGACTGTTTGCCACCAAGGTTTATGGCTTGTATCTTGTGGGATGGCAGCCTGAGCCACACCTGGGTATGATTGTGCCATGGCTGGGGTGGCTGCTGAGGGCTGTGCCAGAATTTGGGGAGCAGGATCTCAAAACAGCTACACAGGGCAGTGATGCATGGGTCCTGTCTCTTAAAACCATTCTGTCCTCCTAGACCTCTGGAGAGGCAACCTCTAAAATTTCTGAAATGCCTTCAAGGGTCTTTAAAAAAATTATCTCAATAATTATCAACTGGCTTTCTTCTCTCAGTGCTAATCTTTTTAGTATTTCTTGTTCTGCTGCAACCTTGGATTCCTCTCCTGAAAATGCTCTTTCATTCTCTACCACATGGCCAGGCTATTAATTTTCAAATTTATGCTTGTTTCCCTTTCATTTTGCATTTCACTGAATGTAGTAAACAGTAGCTACACAGCTGCTCTATATTTTGCTTAGAAATTTCTTCTGCCAGGTACCCTAGTTCATCAATCTTAAGTCTGGCCTTCCACAAAACCTTAGGGCACAAAGCCTTAGATACAACACAGCCAAATTTTTGCTATGGTGTAACAAGGATGACTTTGTCTCCAGTTCTTAATACCTTGTTCCTCATTTCTATCTGAGATCTCATTAAAATGGCCTTTGCTGTCCATATTTCTATCAGCATTGTGGTAATGACTACTTAACCAATCTCTAAGAAATTCTAAACTTTCTCTCATCTTTTTGTTGTCTTCTGAGCCCTCACCAAAATTATCCTTAATGCTCTGTTTATGACAATACAGTCTTTTTCTACTCTGCTCCTTCAAACTTTTCCAGCCTCTGCCCATTACCCAGTTCCAATGAGGCTTCTGCATTTTCGAGTATCTATATAGCAACATCCCACTCTCAGTACCAATTTTCTGTCTTAGTCCGTTTTGTGTTGCTATAACAGAATACCGGAGACTGAGTAATTTATAAAGAGGTATATTTGGCTTGCAGTTCTGCAGGCTGGAAAGCATGACACTGGCATCTGCTTGGGTTCTGGTGAAAGCTTTAGTGTTGTGTCACAATATGGCAGAAGAAGGTTAAAGGGGAGTAGGCATGCACCAAGGGGCCAAGCATGAAGCGTGACCTTACTGTATAGGAACTCATTTTCATGGTAACTAATCCATTCCTGAGAGAACTAATCTAGTCTCACAAGAGTGAGAACACACTCACTAGTTTAAGAATAGTACCAAGCTGCCCACAAAGGAAGAGCTCCCAAGACCCAAACACTTCCCGTTAGGCCCCACCTCTTAAGCATTCCAACATGAGTTTTGGTAGGGACACTCAAACTATAGCAATAATAGAATAATTAGGAAAAAATTTAACAAAATAAGTGCAAAACCTTTGCACTGAAAACTAAAAAACATCACTCAGATAAGTGCCTAAACAAATGGAGAGATATATCATGTTAATGGATTATATGACTCAATATTGTTAGATGACAATTGATCTACAAATTAACTGCAATTCCTGCCAAAAGTCTAGAAAGATTATTGGAAAAATTGACAAGCTCATTCTAAAATCATACAGAAATACAATAATATCTAGAATAGCCAAAACAATCTTGCTAAGTAAGAATGAAGTTAGAGTACTTAATACTGCCTTATTTTAAAATTCAGTGTAAAGCAAAAGTAGTCAAGACAGTATAGAATCCACATTAAGAGAGATAGATCGATCAATGGAATTAAGGGGAGTTCAGAATCCAACCCACTTTCATTTGATGAAAGTCAATTGATTTTCATCAAAGATGCTAAGACAATTCAATAGGAAAAAGATGTTCTTTCTATAAGTGATTCTATAAGAATTGGTTATTCATTTACAAAAAGTAAACCTAGATCCTTAGGTCATATATGGAAATTAACTAAAATGGATGATAGACCTAACTGTAAGAGCTAAAACTGTAAACGTCTAGGAAAAAATACAGGAGAAAATATTTATGACCTTGGACTAAGCAAAGGTTTCTTAGATATAATATCAAAAACATGATCCATAAAAGAAAAACTGATAAACTGGGACTTCATCAAAATGATGACATCTTTGCTTCTCAAATATTTCTTGAATAAATGACAAAAGAGGATTGTTCCAAGATGGTCAAATAGGAACACCTTTGGTCTGCAGCTCCCAGCGTGATCGACGCAGAAGCCAGGTGATTTCTGCATTTCCAACTGAGGTACCTGGTTCATCTCACTGGGACTGGTTGGACAGTGGGTGCAGCCCAGAGAGGGTGAGCCAAAGCAGGGTGGGGTGTCACCTCACCCAGGAAGTGATGCAAGGGGATGGGGGATTTCCCTTTACTAGCCAACGGAAGCCGTGACTATGGTACCTGGAAAATTGGGACATCCCACCCTAATATTGTGCTTTTCCAATGGTCTTAGCAAATGGCACACTAGGAGATTATATCCCACTCCTGGCTCAGCGGGTCCCACGGCTACAGAGCCTTACTCACTGCTAGTGCAGCAGTCCAAGATTGAACTGCAAGGCTGCAGCCTGGGCTGGGAGAGGGGCATCTGATATTGCTGAGGCTTGAGTAGGTAAACAAAGCAGCTGGGAAGCTCCTTTGAGCTCCACCACAGCTCAGTGAGGCCTGCCTGCCTCTGTAGACTCCACCTCTGGGTGCAGGGTATAGCTGAACAAAAGGCAGCAGAAACTTCTGCAGACTTAAATGTCCCCAGTGGTTCTCCCAGCACGGAGTTTGAGCACTGAGAATGGACAGAGCTGTCAGTAGGGGCCGATTGACACCTCACATAGCCAGGTGCCCCTCTGAGACGAAGCTTCCAGAGGAGGAATCAGGCAGCAATATTTGCTGTTCTGCAGCCTCCACTGGTGATACCCAGGCAAA
Organism: Macaca fascicularis; assembly: GCF_037993035.2. Lineage (NCBI taxonomy): Eukaryota > Metazoa > Chordata > Mammalia > Primates > Cercopithecidae > Macaca > Macaca fascicularis. The sequence goes on from NC_088379.1 coordinate 108,659,954, forward strand.
CAGGGTCTGCAGTAGACCTCCAGCAAACTCCAACAGACATGAAGCTGAGGATCCTGTTAGAAGGAAAACTAGCAAACAGAAAGGAATAGCATCAACATCAACAAAAAGGACATCCACAGCAAAACCCCATCTGTAGGTCACCATCATCAAAGACCAAAGGTAGATAAAACCACAAAGATGGGGAGAAACCAGAGCAGAAAAGCTGAAAATTCTAAAAACCAGAGCACCTCTTCTCCTTCAAAGGATTGCAGCTGCTCGCCAGCAATGGAACAAAGCTGGACAGAGAATGAATTTCACGAGTTGTCAGAAGTAGGCTTCAGAAGCTTGGTAATAACAAACTTCTCCGAGCTAAAGGAGGATGTTCAAACCCAAGGCAAGGAAGCTAAAAACCTTGAAAAAGATTAGATGAATGGCTAACAAGATTAAACAGCATAGAGAAGGCCTTAAATGACCTGATGGAGTTGAAAATCATGGCACGAGAACTACACGACGCATGCATGTGTAGCCAATTCAATCAAGTGGAAGAAAGGGTATCAGTGATTGAAGATCAAATGAATGAAATAAAGCGAGAAGAGAAGTTTAGGGAAAAAAAGAGTAAAAAGAAACGAACAAAGCCTCCAAGAAATATGAGACTATGTGAAAAGACCAAATCTACGGCTGATTGGTGTACCTGAAAGTGACAGGGAGAATGGAACCAAGATGGAAAACACTCTTCAGGATATTATCCAGGAGAACTTCCCCAACCTAGCAAGGTAGGCCAACATTCAAATTCAGGAAATACAGAAAACACCACAAAGAGAGTCTTGGAGAAGAGCAACCCCAAGACATAACTGTCAGATTCACCACGGTTGAAATGAAGGGAAAAATGTTAAGTGCAGCCAGAGAGAAAGGTCAGGTTACCCACAAAGGGAAGCCCAGCAGACTAACAGCAGATCTCTTGGCAGAAACTCTACAAGCCAGAAGAGAGTGGGAACCAATATTCAACATTCTTAAAGAAAAGAATTTTCAACCCAGCCAAACTAGGCTTCGTAAGTGAAGGAGAAATAAAATCCTATACAGACAAGCAAATGCTTAGAGATTTTGTCACGACCAGGCCTGCCTTACAAGAGCTCCTGAAGGAAGCACTAAACATGGAAAGGAACAACCAGGACCAGCCACTGCAAAAACATGCCAAAATGTAAAGACCATCAATGCTAGGAAGAAACTGCATCAACTAACGAGCAAAATAATTGGCTAACATCATAATGACAGGATCAGTTTCACACATAACAATATTAACCCTAAATGTAAATGGACTAAATGCTCCAATTAAAAGACACAGGCTGGCAAATTGGATAAAGAGTCGAGACCCATCAATTTGCTGTATCCAGGAGACCCATTTCATGTGCAGAGACACACATAGGCTCAAAATAAAGGGATGGAGGAAGATCTATCAAGCAAATGGAAAACAAAAAAATGGCAAGGGTTTTAATCCTAGTCTCTGATAAAACAGACTTTCAACCAACAAAGATCAAAAGAGACAAGGCCATTACATAATGGTAAAGGGATCAATTCAACAGGAAGAGCTAACTATCCTAAATATATATGCACCCAATACAGGAGCACCCAGATTCATCAAGCAAGTCTTTAGAGACTTACAAAGAGACTTAGACTCCCATACAATAATAATGGGAGACTTCAATACCCCACTGTCAACATTAGACAGATCAACGAGACAGAAAGTTAACAAGGATATCCGGGAATTGAACTCAACTCTGCAACAAGCAGACCTAACAGACATCTACAGAACTCTCCACCCCAAATCAACAGAATATACATTCTTCTCAGCACCACATCACACTTATTCCAAAACTGACCACATAGTTGGAAGTAAAGAACTCCTCAGCAAATGTAAAAGAACAGAAATCACAACAAACTGTCTCTCAGACCACAGTGCAATCTAATTAGAACTCAGGATTAAGAAACTCACTCAAAACTACTCAACTACATGGAAACTGAACAACCTGCTCCTGAATGAATACTGGGTAAATAACAAAATGAAGGTAGAAATAAAGATGTTCTTTGAAACCAATGAGAACAAAGACACAACATATCAGAATCTCTGGGACACATTTAAAGTAGTGTGTAGAGGGAAATTTATAGCACTAAATGCCTACAAGAGAAAACAGGAAAGATCTAAAATTGACACCCTAACATCACAATTAAAAGAACTAGAGAAGCAAGAGCACACAAAATCAAATCATTGAAAATCATTTCTAGCAGAATGCGAGAAATAACTAAGATCAGAGAGCAGAACTGAAGGAGACAGAGACACAAAAATCCCTTTTAAAAATCAATGAATCCAGGAACTGGTTTTTTGAAAAGATCAACAAAATAGATAGACCACTAGCAAGACTAATAAAAAAGAAAAGAAAGAAGAATCAAATAGACGCAATAAAAACTGATAAAGGGAATATCACCACCGATCCCACAGAAATACAAACTACCATCAGAGAATACTATAAACACCTCTATGCAAATAAACTAGAAAATCTAGAAGAAATGGATAAATTCCTGGACACATACACCCTCCCAAGACTAAACTAGGAAGAATTTGAATCCCTGAGTAGACCAATAACAGGCTCTGAAATTGAGGCAATAATAAAGAGCCTACTGACCAAAAAAAGTCCAGGACCAGAAGGAGTCACAGCCGAATTCTACCAGAGGTACAAAGAAGAGCTGGTACCATTCCTTCAGAAATGATTCCAATCACTAGAAAAAGAGGTAATCCTCCATAACTCACGTTATGAGACCAGCATCATCCTGATACCAAAGCCTGGCCGAGACACAACAAAAAAGACAATTTTAGACCAATATCCCTGATGAACATCAATGCAAAAATCCTCAATAAAATACTGGCAAACTGAATCTAGCAGCACATCAAAAAGCTTATCTACCACGATCAAGTTGGCTTCATCCCTGGGCCGCAAGGCTGGTTCAACAAATGCAAATCAATAAACGTAATCCATCACATAAACAGAACCAATGACAAAAACCACATGATTATCCAATAGATGCAGAAAAGGACTTCGACAAAATTCAACAGCCCTTCATGCTAAAAATGCTCAATAAACTAGGTATTGATGGAACGTATCTCAAAATAATAAGAGCTATTTATGACAAACCCACAGCCAATATCATACTGAATGGGCAAAAACTGGAAGCATTCCCTTTGAAAACTGGCACAAGACAGGGATGTCCTCTCTCACCACTCCTATTCAACATAGTGTTGGAAGTTCTGGCCAGGGCAATCGGGCAAAAGAAAGAAATAAACGGTATTCAGTTCGGAAAAGAGGAAGTCAAATTGTCCTTGTTTGCAGATGACATGACTGTATATTTAGAAAACCCCATCGTCTTAGCCCAAAATCTCCTTAAGCTGATAAGCAACTTCAGGAAAGTCTCAGGACACAAAATCAATGTGCAAAAATCACAAGCATTCCTATACACCAATAACAGACAAACAGAGGGCCAAACCATGAGTGAACTCCCATTCACAATTGCTACAAAGAGAATAAAATAGGAATCCAACTTACAAGGGGTGTGAAGGACCTCTTCAAGGAGAACTACAAACCAGTGCTCAATGAAATAAAAGAGGACACAAACAAATGGAAGAATATTCTGTGCTCATGGAATAGCATGGAAGAATCAATATTGTGAAAATGGCCATACTGCCCAAGGTAATTTATAGATTCAATGGCATCCGATCAAGCTACCAGTGACTTTCTTCACAGAATTTGAAAAAAACTACTTTAAAGTTCATATGGAAATAAAAAAGAGCCCGCATTGCCAAGACAATCCTAAACAAAAAGAAGAAAGCTGGAGGCATCATACTACCTGACTTCAAACTATACTACAAGGCTACATTAACCAAAACAGCATGGTACTGGTACTAAAGCAGAAATATAGACCAATGGAATAGAACAGAGTCCTCAATAACAACACACATCTACAACCATCTGATCTTTGACTAACCTGACAAAAACAAGAAATGGGGAAAGCATTGCCTATTTAATAAACGATGCTGGGAAAACTGGCTAGCCTTATGTAGAAAGCTGAAACTGCATGCCTTCCTTACACTTCATACAAAAATTAATTCAAGATGGAGTAAAGGTTTAAATGTTAAACTTAAAACCGTAAAAACCCTAGAAGAAAACCTAGGCAATACCATTCAGGATACAGGCATGGGCAAGGACTTCATGACTAATACACCAAAAGCAATGGCAATGAAAGCCAGAATAGACAAATGGGATCTACTTAAACTAAAGAGCTTCTGCACAGCAAAAGAAACGACCGTCAGAGACAACAAGCAACCTACAGAATGGGAGAAAATTTTTGCAATCTACTCATCTGACAAAGGGCTAATAACCAGAATCTACAAAGAACTTAAACAAATTTACAAGAAGAAATCAAACAACCCCATCAAAAAGTGTGTGAATGATATGAACAGACACTTCTCAAAAGAAGACATTTATGCAGCCAACAGACACATGAAAGATGCTCATCATCACCAGTCATCAGAGAAATGCAAATCAAAACCACAATTAGATACCATCTCACACCAGTTAGAATGGTGATCATTAAAAAGTCAGGAAACAACAGATGCTGGAGAGGATGTGGAGAAACAGGAACACTTTTACACTGTTGGTGGTTGTGTAAACTAGTTCATCCATTGTGGAAAGACAGTGTGGCGATTCCTCAAGGATCTAGAACTAGAAATACCACTTGACCCAGTGATCCCATTACTGGGTATATACCCAAAGGATTATAAATCATGCTACTATAAAGACAGATGTACCTGTATGTTTACTGCGGCACTATTCACAATAGCAAAGACTTGGAACCAACCCAAATGTCTATCAATGATAAACTGGATTAAGAAAATGTGGCACATATACACCATGGAATACTATGCAGCCATAAAAAGATGAGTTCATGTCCTTTGTAGAGGATGAAACTGTAATCCATCATTCTGAGCAAACTATTGCAAGGAGAGAAAACCAAACACTGCATGTTCTCACTCATAGGTGGGAATTGAATAATGAGAACACTTGGACACAGGGCGGGGAGCATCACACACTGGGGCCTGTGGTGGGGTGTGGGGGAGAGGGGAGGGATAGCATTAGGAGATATACCTAATGTAAATGACGAGTTAATGGGTGCAGCAAACCAACATGGCACATGTATAGATATGTAACAAACCTGCACATTGTGCACATGTATCCTAGAACTTAAAGTATAATAATAAAAAATAAATAAATAAATGAAAAGGAAAGCTATAGACTGGGAGAAAATACTGCTAAATATATATCTGATAAAGAACTTATATTAGGCCAGATGTGGTTGCTCATGCCTGTAATCCCAGCACTTTGGGAGGCCAAAGCACGAGGATCACTTCAGCCCAGGAGTTTGAGATCAGCTTGGACAACATGGCAAAATCCTGTCTCTGCAAAAAATTTAAAAATTAGCTGGGCATGGTGGCAGGTGCCTGTAGAGCTAGCTACCTAGGAGGCTGAGGTTCAAGGATCATGTGAGCCCAGGAGGTCAAGGCTACATGAGCTGTGATGGAGCCACTGCACTGCAACCTGGGTGACAGAGTGAGACCCTGTCTTAAAAAAACAAAAACAAAGACAAAAAAAACCCAACAACAAAAACAAAATAGCATAACTTACATTTAGAATACATGAAGAACTTTTATAAGAATTTAAAAAACCTAATTTTTAAAATGGGCAAAAGATTTCAACAGATACTTCACCAAAGAAGGTATACGAATAAATGCAAATAAGCCAGGTGAAATGCAAATTAAAACCAAACTGAGATAACTCTATATACACACTAGAATGGCTAAAATAACAGGATTAATCATACCAAGTATTGATGAGGATGTAAGGAAACTAGAAGCACCACACATTACTGCTAGGAACATAAAACAGTACAGTCACTTTGGAAAATAAATTGGCAGTATCATTAAAAATTTAGCTGGGCATAGTGCTGCGTGCCTGTAGGCCCAGCTACCCAGAGGCTGAGGTGGGAGAATTGCTTGAACCTATGAGTTAAAAAGTTCAGCCTGGATAACATAGTGAGACCTCATTTCTTAACAACAACAACAAAAAAATTAAACATACTTATACAATACAATCCCATCAATTCTGTTTCCAAAGGAAGTAAAAATATGTCTATTCAAATGTTGATAGCAGCATTGTGTATAATAACTCCAAACTGGAAACAGTGCAAATTTACATCAACTGGTGAACGGATAACCAAAGTGTGGGTCATGATCATAAAATGGATGGATTGCCCACACATACACTCAACAGTTTGTTTAGAACTCCAAAATATATTGCTAACTGAAAGTCAGGTACATAAGACTACATATTGTAAGTTAATCTATTTAACTTTTTTTTTTTTTTTTTTTTTGAGACAGCGTCTCACTCTGTTGCCCAGGCTGGAGTACAGTGGCACGATCTTGGCTCACTGCAACCTCCACCTCCTGGGCTCAGGCCATCCTCCCACTTAAGCCTTTGAGTAGCTCAAACTACAGGTGCGCCATCATGCCCAGCTAATTTTTGCATTATTAGTAGAGATGGGGTTTCACCATGTTGCCTAGGTTAGTCTTGAACTCCTGGGCTCAAGTGGTCTGCTCGCCTCGGCCTCCTAAAGTGCTCGGATTACAGGCATGAGCCACCGTGCCCGGCCAGTCTATGTAAAATTTTCATGGAAGGCAAAACTATAAAGAAAGCAGATCATTTGTTACTTGGGACTTGGGGAGGTAGGAGTGAGGATTTAATGCAAATAAGCATGAGGAAACTTTTTGAGATTATGTAAGTATTCAAAAACTGAATTTTTGTAATTGTACAACTGTATAAATTTACCAAAACTCATCAAAATGTGCATTTAAAATAAATAAATTCTGTGGTCTGTACATTATACCTCAAAAAAGCTGATAAAATATAAATTGGAAGAAAAGTACTGGAAAACAGTAAGTTGGAGATGAATGAGGGTGATCAAAATTAATGTATCCTTCTAGAGGAAACTAGAGATTTTAATTTTAAAATTAGGTTTTTTATTACTTGTTAATTCAAGTACACGTTTTAAATTTCAAGGGTAATCATGAATAGAATAGAACTAGAACATACAACTTTTAAACAAATAGAGGGGAAAAACCTTGATCAATCTAATAGAATGCATTGGGGAAAAGAATTAGAGAAACAATATGGTCAAGAGAAAGCACAAAATATGATGACAGAAGTAAATATAAATTTATCAATAACCACAATAAACTTACATGGTCTAAATTAGTTAAAGACAGACACTTGAAGACTGGATTAAAAACATGAAAATCCAGGTATAACCTGTAATAGTTAAAAACATGAAGACACCATATTCTGAAGGTATGAGAAAAGTAAATGATAAATAAAACAAATATTAATCAATATATGGCTGATATAGCTATTTTCATATAAAAAACTAGAATTTAAGACAAAAAACATTCTGAGGAATAAAAGTCATTACATAAAGACATGTATGCATGTAACAATTCAACCTTAAAATATATGAAGCACAAACTGACAGAATTACAAAGAAAAATGGCTAAATCCTCAACCTTGAAGAAACTAAACCTCTGAGTCAATGATAATCAAAAGGTAGTAAGACTATCTCAGATTTTAACAACTGTATTAAAAAAGCTTAATTTAAAGGAAATATATAGACTTCTGTACCCTCAAATTAGAGAATATATATACTTTGAAGCCTGCTAAAGTCTTAGGAGAACTGAATCTATACTAGCCTACGAATCAAATCACAACAAATAAACAAACATAACATGCAGCTTATACTCTATAACCAAAATGCAATTTATACTAGAAAAAAATGTAAGTTTCTTTCATTTTCAAACTAAAGGCATACCGTTAAATAATTTTTGAGTCAAAGAAGACATGAAAACAAAAATCAGAAAATATTTGGGAGTGAAATACTACATAACAAAACTTGTGAGATAGAGCTGAGGCAGTACTGAAAGGGTAATTTATATCTTTAAATGTTTACATTGAAAAATAGACAGGCTGAAAATTAGTAAGTGTTCACCTTAGGAAGTTTAGAAAGAGAAAAACAGACTGGGCATGGTGGCTCAGGCCTGTAATCCCAGCACTTTGGGAGGCCAAGGTGGGCAGATTATCTGAGGTCCGGAGTTCAAGACCAGCTTGGACAACATGGTGAAAACCCTGTCTCCACTGAAAATACAAAAATTAGCTGGGTGTGGTGGCGGGTGCCTGTAATCCCAGCTACTCAGGAGGCTGAGGCAGAAGAATTGCTTGAGCCCAGGAGGCAGAGATTGCAGTGAACCGAGATTGGGCCACTGCATTCCAGCCTGGGCAACAGAGCAAGACTCTGTCTAGAAAAAAAAAAAAAAAAATTCAGAGTAAACCTAAATGAAATAAATTAAAGGAAATAAGGCTAAAAGTAAGAAACAAACATTAATAAACTATAAAGCAAAGAAACAATAGGCAAGATTCACAAAACCAAATGCTGATTCTTTGAAAAGAATAATAAAATAGGCACACTTCTGGTAAGATTGATTAATTAAAAAGAGAAGTCATAAATAAGCAATATTAGGAATAAAAAATGAGGTATAACATAAAATATGAGTGAAAAAATAACAAAATGAATACTATAGATGTATATATGACAACAGTCTAAAAATGTAAGTGAAATGAACAACTTCCTTGGCTATTATAATTTATAAACACTTAGTCAAGAAGAAACGGGACACCTGAATATTCCTGTATCTATTTCTAAAAATTAAATCAGTAAATACTTTCTCATAGAAAATACCCACTAGTATGAGATACTTTAATATGAAAGTTCTACCAAACATTCAAAGAACATACAAATAAGCACTCTCGTATAAAAATAATTTCAGAGAATTGAAAAAGAGGCAACACCTTCAATTCATTTTGTGAAGCTAACATAAATGCAATATAAATATTTAAGATCATTATAATCCAAGAAAATTGGAGGCCAAACTAAGCTTAGAAATAGACATCTAAATTAAAATAATAGCAAATCTAGTAATGTATTCTAAAAAAATTCTTGACCAGCTGGGTATCTCAGGAATAGAAGCAAACATTTAACAGTTTGCCCAAGCAGTTTTTATTTTATTTTACTATTTTTAAAGAGACAGGGTCTTGCCCTGTTGCCTGGGTTGGAATAGTGGCACAGTCATATAGCTCACAGCATCCTTGAACTCCTGGGCTCCAGGGACCCTCTGCCTTAGCCTCCTGAGTAGCTGGGACTATAGGCACACACCACAGTGCCTAGCTAATTTAAAAATTTTTTTATTTTGTAGAGACGAAGTCTCACTATGTTGCCCAGGCTGGCTTCAAACTCTTGGCTTCAAATGATTCTTCCACCTTGGTGTCCCAAAGTGTTGGGATTACAGGGATCAACCACGGCACCTGGCCTGAGCAGGTTTTAATAAGTCACCCCATGTTTGGAGAAGTTCTAACATTATTCATTTTACTTTCCCAATGTAGAAGCTGGGAACTCGGTTTTTAAACTTCCTTTGTCATGAACGCATAGACACATGATGAACACACTGCTACCGACATTAATTTCTGCTTTTATCTGTACAGTTGGTGCCTCCAGGAAAAGGAGGGGAATGAAGTTGGAAAATAGTACACAGGAACTATATCTATAATGATTTTTTAGATATATATATAGTGTGTGTATGTGTGTGTGTGTTTGTTTTTTTCAGGCTAGAGTGCAGTGGCGCAATCTCACAATCTCAGCTCACCTCTGCTCGGAGCAACCTCCGCTCCCCGGGTTCAAGTGATTCTCCTGCTTCAGCCTCTTGAGTATCTGGGACTAAAGGCGCGTGCCACCATGACTGGCTAATTTTTGTATTTTTTAGTAGAGATGGGGTTTCACCATGTTGGCCAGGCTAGTTTGAACTCCCAACCTCAGGTGATCTGCCCGCCTCAGCCTCCCAAAGTGCTGGGATTACAGGAGTCAACTATTGCACCTGGCCAGGTAATGTTTAAATTAGAAGGTCGCACGCGTTAATATGATATCTTGGACATTGATAAGACCACATAGACAAACCATATAAAAGGAAAAGAGGAAAAGGCCCAGGTCTAAGTCCTGAGTGGTATTTAGAAGTTAGGAAAAGAAGAATGGAATATGGAAGACAAGAAAGGAAGAAGCAGTGAGGGAAGAGGAAAACCAGTAAGTGGTGCCTCAGAATTAGAAAAAAAAGACAGTGTTTCAATAAGAGAGTGGTCATTGGTGTCAAAAGCTGCAAAGATCTTGAATAAGATGCAGACAGAAATGTTCACTGGATTTGGTTAATACACTTAGTCAGATTTTTAAAAAACTAGCAATTTCACCAGTTATATGGTCCTTTTCATACTCCAGAGATGAAGGACAATATTTACTAGCCAATATAATATTCTAGGTCTTGAATATAGATATCAGTATTGATTTACTTTGAACTTCTACTTTAAAATAAAGAAATTAAGTCTCTCCTGAAATTCAAAGATATTATCATTTCTTAACAGTCATCAATAGTTTTCATGACATCTCATTTGAAGCAATAAGTAATTTATATTACATTAGATAATTTAATACATGGTTTCTGAATGACTATTTATATGCGAGGGTAGGTCCCAATCATAAAGAGCTAATCCCTGATTTGAAGGAACTTACAATTAATTTAATAAAAAAGACAGAAATGTTATACAAATTAAAATGGCATAAGTGCCAAAGTAAAACTGGAAAATCTGGAAAAAAAATCATAGGTTCTTGAAAGATGAAATGTCAATAGACAAAGAATAAGGACATGCTAAGTTAAGGGATAGGATGGATACGGATACAGCAACGTGAATTCAAGAGCACATTGAGAGGTAAGTAAATTTGTTCGGATGAAGTGAGATATTTTGGCAGGTGAGAGTGAAAAGAAAATTCATAATTGAAACATGAAGTGTCTTGAATGCTTTGCTAAATTTTAGGAGTAAACATAAGAAATGTTATGGGCTGGGTGCAATGGCTTATTGTCTGTAATTCCAGAACTTTGGGAGGCCAAGGCTGGAAGATGGCTTGAGTCTGGAAGTTGAAGACCAGCCTGCGAAACTTAGGGCGATGCTGTCTCTACAAAAAATTTTAAAAATTATCCAGGTATGGTGACATGTGCCTGCAGTCCCAGCTACTCAGTAGGCTGAGGCAGGAGGATCACTTGAGCCCAGGAAGTCAAAGTTGCAGCGAGTTGTGATGGTGCCACTGTACTGCAGCCCGGGCAACAGAGTGAGAGCCTGCCTCCAAAAAAAGGAAAAAAAAAAAAAGAGAGAGAGAGAGAAATATTATGGAAGTGGAATTGATAGGGCTTATAAACAAAATGAATGATAGCATGAGGAAAAAAGCCAAGTCAAAGATGTTTATGAGCTCTCTAGGCTGTATAACTGAGACAATATTATAACTTAAAAAAAAAAAACAACAGAAAAAAAGAAAGAAAACTAGGAGGAGCAGAGTTTTCTAGCGAGAAGGTGAAGATACTTTTGACTACACTGAGTGTGAGGAATCTTAACAAGAGCATTACAAACAAGATTCTGGTTAAAGAATTTATTATTATGCTTGTAGTTGAGGGTAGATATTTTGTTTTAGCTCTCTGGCAAACAGAACCATATAGGTATTCAATAAATGTTTGCTGAGTAAATGACATTCTGATGTATCTGAATTAATGTTAGTTCAGGAGAGCACCTAAACAGCAATGTTGAGAACTTTTTTGGGAATACTTTAATTATGAACTTTTAGAACACTAATACAATTTTTTTCTAACAACCAGAAAAATTTGTTGTCCCTAATAATTTTTTTCAATGTGCCATTCTCAGAGCCCCAGCTGGGTGCAGTATATGGCTAAGCAATTAATATGGGACTGCTAGAGTTTTTAAAAAACATAGTCTATGAGAAGTTACAAATTTTTAAAAACAGATTCTTATCTTTAGGATAACACTACAAAACTTTTCTAAAATAAATGCTCTAAAACTTTTTATTTGCTCTCTAGTATTTATTGACATGGTTAGCTTTCTGGTTTCTTAATTTACAGTACACGGTTATACTCATTATTAAAAGCTTTTTAAATATGATGCTGTGAAAGGTGTTACAGAGAGCAATTGCATAAATAGTTCTACTTATGACAGGGTAAAAAACCACTGAGCAAACATACTTAATTGAATGCATGACTTCTTGGGGAATAAAAAAGCATTATAATGTGAAACTGTAGGTGAAAACCCTTCTCAAGTTCATTGACGTTAGAGACAAAAGTTTTCCATTCTTTTCATTTCCTATTTGCTCTTTGCCAATATTGGAATAGTAAGTACTTAACCTGATTGGTGAGACCCTCATAGTTATTGAGCCATATCCTAGAACCAGTAGGTAGGATTCTTTTGCCTCAAAAGTGAGAAATCCATTCATGTCTCCGTTTTGCATTGTTTTTCCTTTGTTATTCTCAGTGGTAAACACATGTGGATCAGGACCCCACTAAACGGCAGGGCTAGCAGTCCATTTCTCTTCTCCACCCTCTAGTGAACTCCGGTCTGCTCATGATACTGTTTTTGAGGCAAGTCCGTCCTCCTAGTTAACTGGGTACTCAAAGTCTGCTCTGAAGGATCAACTTTCCAGACAGGAAGAGACATGATCTATGGAGAAGCCTTATCTTTACTCCAGTTTTCCAAGGAGGTCTTTCGTTGGTGGAAGTACTTGGCCCTCCACTAATGAAACTGTGTTCATCCCCACTTGGCTACTTAGTGTCTGTTCTCTACTAACTGTAACCCAGAAGGAATGGGGATATTATTATATAGGCTTTATTGTTTAGAGTAGTTTATCAAATATGTCCCTTTGCAAATATTTTCTTCCAATCTGTTGCTTGTCTTTTCATTCTCTTGAAAGTGTATTCCACAGAGCATAGATTTTTTTCCCTTCTCTTTTACAGAAGGGAACAGCATGGAAGAACATAGATTTGAATGTTAAGGAAATCAAGTTTATCTATTATTTCTTTCATGGAGTATACCTTTGATGTTATATCTAAAACTCCTTACCATACCTAAGGTCGTCTAGATTTTCTATGTTACCATCTACATTTACAGTTCTATGTTTTACATTCAAGTCTATGATAAATTTTGAGGTAATTTTGTGGAAGGTTTTAAGATCTATGTATAGATTCCTTTTTTTTTTTTTTTTTTTTGCATGCATGTGGATGTCCATATGTTTTGGCATCATGTTTAGTTGAAAATATTATGTTTGCTCCATTGTATTGCTTTTATTCCTTTGTCAAAGATCAGTTGACAATATTTTTGTGGGTCTATTTCTGGACTCTATTCTGTTTGATTGGTCTCTTTGTCTAGTCTTTTACCAATACCACACTGTCCTGATCATTGTAGCTTTATAGTAAGTCCTGAAGTTGGGTAATGTCAGTTCTCTGATTTTGTTTCTCTCTTTCAATGTCAGGTTGGCTTTTCTGGGTCTTTTGCCTGCCCAAACAAATTTTAACATAAATTTGTTCATAATCCACAAAATAACTTTCAGGAATTTTGATTGGGATTGCATTGAATCAAGTTAGGAAGAACTGACATCTGACAATACTAGTCTTTCATGAACATAAAATGTTTCTCAATTTATTTAGTTCTTTTATTTATTTCATCAGAATTTTATAGTTGTTACTCAAATAGATCTTGTATATATTTTTGTTAGACATGTCTAAGATGTTAATTTTGTGGTGCTAATGTAAATGGTGCTGTTTTTAATTTCAAATTCCATTTGTTCACTGTGGCACATAGGAAAACAATTGACTTTTGTGTATTAATCTTGTATTCTGCATACTTACTCACTTAGTAGTTGTTCCAGGAGTTCTTTTTTACATGATTCTTTTAGAATTTTTACCTATACAATCATCTGATCTGTAAACAAAGACAAATGTATTTCTTCTTTCCTAACCTGTATACCTTTTATTTACTTTCCTTGTCATAATTCATTAGTTGGACTTCCAGTATCATGTTGAAAAGAAGTGGCAAGAAGAGACATCCTTACCTTGTTACTGATCTTAGAAGAAAAGCTTCTAGTTTTTCACCAATAAATACAATGTTAGCTGTAGGATTTTAGTGGATAGTTTTTATCCAGTTGAGGAAGTTTCCATTCTATTCAAGCTTGCTGATATATATACATATATATATACACACACACACATATATATATGTGTGTATATATACACATATATATATATATTTTTAAATCATGACTGGGCATTGGATTTTGTCAGATACCTTTCTTCATCTACTGATATGATCATGTGATTTTTCTTCCTTAACCTGTTGATATGATGGATTACATTACTTGATTTTTGAATGATGAACTAATCTTGTATATTTGGGATAAATCCCACTTGGTGATGGTCATGGTGTATCCTTTTTATATACTGTTTAATTCAATTTGTTAATATTTTGTGAAGAATTTTTGCATCTATGTGCATAAGAGATATTGGTCTGTAGATAATGGTTCTAAAATGTGTTTTGCCAGATTTTGATATTAGGAATGCCGACCTTATAGAATAAATTGGAAAGTATTCCTTCTGCTTATGTCTTCTAGAAATAGCTGAGAAAATTGTATAATTTCGTCCTTAAATGTTTCATAGAATTCATCAGTGAATCCACCTGGGCCTTTTACTTTTTATTTTGGAAAGAAACATTGATTCAATTTCTTTAATAGTTATAGGCCTATTCATATGATCCATTTCTTCTTGTGAGTTTTGGCAGATTGTGTCTTTCAAGGAATTGGTCCTTTTTATCTAGGTTATTGAATTTGTGGGCATAAAGTTGTTCATAGTATTCCTTTATTATCCCTTTAACACCCATGGGATCTGTAGCAATGTCTTCTCTTTTATTTCTGATATAAGTAATGTGTGTCTTCTCACATTTTTTTCTTAGTTTGGCTAAAGCCTTATCAATTGTGTTGACTGTTTCAAAGAACCAGGTTTTTGTTTCATTGAATTTATTGATTTTCTGTTTTTAATTGTATTGATATCTACTCCAAATTATATTACTTATTTTCTTCTGCTTACTTTGAATTTAATTAGCTATTTTTTTCTAGCTTCCTGAGGTGGAAACTTAAAATTTATTCATTTTAGATCTTTCTTTTTTTCTGTTAAGAAATATTATCAAATACTATACATTTCCTTCTATGCATTGCTTTTGCTGCATCCCATAAATTTTGATAAGTAGTAGTTTCGTTTTGTTCAAAGTATTTGTATTTTTTATTGTTTTATTTTATTTTATTGAGACAGAGTCTCACTCTATCACCCACACTGAAATATAGTGGTGTGATCTTGGCTCACTATAGCCTCTGCCTCCTAGGGTAAGCAATCTTCCCACCTCAGCCTCCCAAGTAGCTGAGACTACAGGCATGCATCACCACACTCAGCTAATTTTTGTATTTCTTTGTAGAGACAGGGCTTCATCATGTTGCCCAGGCTGGTCTCAAACTCCTGAGCTCAAGCAATTGCCTGCCTCGGCCTCTCAAAGTACTGGGATTACAGGTGTGAGCCAACATGTCTGGCTGTTCAAAATATTTTTATATTTCTCTTGAGAGTTCTTCTTCGATTCAGTGTTATTTTGAAGTATGTTGTTTAATCTTTAAGTATTTTGGGATGTTAAAGCTGTTTTTCTGTTACTGATTTTTTAGTTAAAATCCACTGTGGTCTGAGAGCATAGATTGCATCCTTTTAAATTTATTAAGGTGTGTTTTATGGCTCAGGAGATAGTCTATCTTCGTGAATGTTCCATATTGGCTGGAGCAGAATTTGTATTTTGCTCTTTTGGGATGAAGTAGTCTATAAATGTCAATTATATCCAGTTGACTGATGATGCTGTTGAGTTCAACTATGTCTTTACTGAATTTTTGCCTGCTGTCTCTGTCCATTTTGGATAGATGGTTCCAACTAGAAAATGAAGTTCCAACTAGAAAAATGAAATGTATCTCTTTCTCCTTATAGTTTTATCAGTTTTTGACTCATGCGTTCTTTTTTTAAGAAAAAGGGTCTATGTTTCCCAGGCTGGCCTCTTGGGCTTAAGCAATCGTCCTATTCAGCCTCCAGAGTAGCTGGGACTACAGATGCATACCAATGAGCCTGGCTTGACTCATGTATTTTAATGTTCTTTTGTTAGGCACAAATACATTAAGGATTGCCATGTCTTTTTGAATAAGTAACCCTTTTATTATTATGTAATGCTCCACTTTATTCCTGATAACACTCATGGTTAGAAGTCTGCTGTCGGAAATTAATATAGCTAATTTATCTTTCTTTTTATTAGTGTTAGAATGGATTCTCCATCTCTTTCCGTAATCAATATGTATCTTGTAAAAAACACATATTTGGGTCTTATTTTTGACCCACTCTAGCAATCTCTGTATTTTACCTAGTGTATTTAGATCATTGACATTTAAAGTGATTATTGATACATTTGGGTTAATATCAATCATGCTTGTTCCTGTTTGCTACTCATTGCCCTTATTCTTTGTTGCTACTTTTGTCTTCCATTCTTTTCCTGCCTTTTGTGGTTTTAATTGAGCATTTTATATGATTCAATTTTCTGTTAGCATATCAATTATACTTCTTTATAAATTTTTGTAATGGTTGCCTGAGAGTTTACAACATGCATTTACAAGTAATACAAATCTACTTTCTTTTCTTTTCTTTTTTTCCTTCTTTTGTCTAGGCTGGAGTGCTGGAGTGCAGTGGTGCAATTTCGGCTCACTGCAACCTCCATCTTCTGAGTTCAAATGATTCTCCTGCCTCCGTTTCTTGAGTAGCTTGGATTACGGGTGTCTGCCACCATGCCGGCTAATTTTTTGTATTTTTAATAGAGACAGGTTTCATCATGTTGGCCAGCCTGGTCTCGAACTCCTGACCTCAAGTGATCCATCCACCTCAACCTCCCAAAGTGCTAGGATTACAGGTGTGAGCCACTGTGCCCAGTCAAAGTCCACTTTCAAATAATACTATATGGCTTTATATGTAGAGCAAACACTTTATAATAATATTTCTAATTCCTCCCTCCCATTTCTTGTATTATTACTCTCATTCATTTCCTTTACACATAAGCTATAGTCATAAATACATTATTGCTATTATTAATTTGAACAAATTGTTATCTATTAGATAAATTAAGAATTTAAAAAAGATTTTACCCTTGTGTATTTCCTTTCAAATATTCTTCCTTTTTTAAATAGATGTGAGTTTCTGACCTATATCATTTTCCTTCTCTCTGAAGACCATCTTTTAACATCTCTTGCAAGCCAAGTCAACTGGCACAAAAGTTCTTCAATTTTTGTTTATCTGTGAAAGTCTTTATTTCTCCTTCACTTTTCAAGGATGGTTTCACAGGATACAGAATTCTAAGGCTGGTGTTTTTTGCTTTTGTTTTTTCTCTTTCTCAACATTTTAAATATTTCATGCCACTCTATTCTTGCTTCCATGGTTTCCGATGAGAAGTTGGATGTAATTCTTACCTTTGCTCCTTTATAGGTCATTTTTCCTCTGTCTTCTTTCAATATTTTTTTCTTTATCTTTGATTTTTCTGAAGTTTGAATATGATATGCCTAGGTGTAGTTTGTTTGAACATTTACCTTGTTTGGTCTTCTCTGGGCTTCCAGAATCTGTGACTTGGTGCTTGACATTCATTTGCGGAAATTCCTAGTCATTATGGCTTCAAATATGTCTTCTGTTCCTTTCTGTCTTCCTTTTCCTTGTGGTATTCCCATTTCATGTATGTTACAACTTTTGTAGTGACCCCACAATTCTTGGATATTCTGTTCCATTGTTGTTCAGTATTTTTTTCTTTTTGCTTTTTCAGTTTTAGAAGTTTCTACTGGCATATTCTCAAGCCTGGAGATACTTTCTCAGTTTTGTCCAGCCTACTAATAAGCCCATCAAAGGCATTCTTTATTTGTTACAGTGTTTTTGATATCTGGCATTTCTTTCTTACAATTTTCATCCTATATATAATACTCATCTGTTCTTACATGTTTTCTATTTTTTTCCATTAGAGATCTTAGCATATTTAATATAATTGTTTTAAATTCACGGTCTGATAATTCCAACATACCTTCCGTATATGAGTCTGGTTCTGACGTTTGCTCCATTTCTTTAAACTGTGTTTTTTTGCCTTTTAATACACCTTGTAAATTTTAGTTGAAAGATGAACATGATGTACTGAATAAAAGGACCTGTGGTAAGTAAGACTTTAGTAATGTGGTGATAAGCTGTGTGTGTTTGCGGCAGGGGGAGGGGACATTCTATAGTTCTATCACTAGATCTCAGTCTTTTAGTAGGCCTGTGCCTCTGAGCTATGAATGTCAAAAATGCTTTTCAGTTTTTTTCCACTCCCTTAGTTGGTACAGGATGGTTAGAGGGGGCTAGAGTTCGATATTTCCCTTCAACTATGTGGAAGGCTAGAGAAGGCTGACTAGAGTTGGGAACAGAACTTATCCATTAAAATCTTACTATCAGTTTTTACGAAGTTAGCAGTCTTGCAAGTTTAGTTCAAAAATAACATCCCAGAGACTTCCAGTCTCCAATTCTACATGTAAGGATATTAGAAGTCATCACTCTGTCCTAAAAACAAATAAAAAGCTGAAGAAACTGAAAAATCAACAACTCTTCTTAGATCCATCAGATCTAAGTTGGTTAGGCTCTGATAAAAACATGTATAGGTTAGGCTCTGATAAAATTTTTTTTTTTTTTTTGAGATGGATCTCACTCTGTCACCCAGGCTGGAGTGCAGTGCTCACTGCAAGCTCCTCCTCCTGGGTTCACGCCGTTCTCCTGTCTCAGCCTCCCTAGTAGCTGGGACTACAGGCATCCGCCACCATGCCCAGCTAATTTTTGTATTTTTAGTAGAGACTGGGTTTCACCGTGTTAGCCAGGATGGTCTCGATCTCCTGATCTCGTGATCTGCCTACCTTGGCCTCCCAAAGTGCTGGGATTATAGGAGTGAGCCACTGCACCCAGCCTTTTCTTTGGGAGGGATGCGGGGGCCAGACTTTGTAAGAAGAACAGAATGCTTCTTGTGGTATATTTCACAATGGTTACCCTCTCTCTTCCTTGATACTTCCCTCTTCCCCTGCTGGTTGGTTGCAGAAGGTAAAACTTAAAAAAGTGTGGGCCTCTCCCATCCCATAACTGGGGCCCTCCTGGAGTTTTTAACTCTTGACTTTTCCACACAGAGCTTCAGCCAAGTTTTAAATTACAATTCAGGTTTTTGTACCCTGATCCTAGTTCCCAAAGAGGTTTTCATTCCTGTAAGTTATGATTCTCTGAATCTGTCAGTCTAATCACTCTTATTTTTGGGGCAGCAGTTTGCCCTGTGACTCACTTTTCTGATGGATTTAAGAAGAGTTGTTCATTTTTCAGTTTCTTCAGCTTTTTATTTGTTTTTAGGACACAGTGATGACTTCTAATCTCCTTACATGTAGAACTGGAAACTGGAAGTTTCTGGGATATTATTTTTGAACCTTAAACTTCCAAGACTGCTAATTTCATAAAACTGATAATAAAATTTTAATGGAGAAGTTCTGTCCCCAAGATTACTTAAAAATCATAGTTGGACATATAAGAAAACTTTAATTTATTTAAAGAAAAAAAAGCTTCATAAAATATATTAGCATTTTTGTTAAAAGTAGGTTGAAAAGAAACAAAAAGGAATAATAACTTAAGCTCTAAATCTACTGTCCTAGACTATCCATTTATTTGGGATGAAGCAAGCCATTCTCCAAATAAGGTATGTAAACAGTATGATTCAATGTGATTAGACTGATTTCTGTGTGCATTTGAGAGTTTAGATTTCTTATTTAAATTTAACTTGTATGCATTGTGGTATTGGTGAATTAACTATTATTTACAGAAAAACATGTTGTTCTATTTCCTTTTATTATCCAAACTCTATGCAGTTTTAAGAAATTATTTTGTTGTTTCATTCTACTTACACATGGTTGTACATTACTTATTCCATGATGCGGGAGAGTGGGATTCCTAGCAGTGACATATTCTAAGCATACCCGGAGGTTGAGATTCTATACTTTGTGTATAAAAGATACAGTGTGAATGTAGGGAGTGGGTTGAGAGAGAGAGAGAGACAGAGAGAGACTGATTTCAAAAAAGAGAGTGCAAGAATATGCACCCCCAAATAGAAACAAAGAAAATCTCCTTTTCCTATAAATGTCTCCAAAACTGCAAAATCAAAAATGAAAGAAAACAAAGGGGGAAATGAGTTATATCTAAACCTAAAGTTTCAGTTCTGATGTTCTAGAACTCCTCTATTAGCTCCTGAGCAAACTGCAATCCACAATCAGTGAATAATATTTGGTAACTAATACATTTCCCTCTCTTCCACAGGCCCTGGCCCTACTCCTAGTAACTGCTGTGTAGAAATTGCCTACTAAATAGACCAGGTCATGGGAACATGTGTATTTACGAAGGAGTTCCATCACTTACACTGGCGATGAGGACTATTCAAGCTCACAGAAACTTTGATTCAAGGCCATCAATATATTGATATAAATTAAAAAGCAACCTTTACTAATGAAAAAATCAATGAATAAAATTTGCTTCAAAAGTTTAAAGTTAGCAATCAGCAAATAAGAAAATAAAAGTTTAAAACTTCAATTACTTGTGCTTCATCATTTTTAATCAATTTTTTGTTCTCTATAGAGAACAAAATTCTGTATACTTCTTGAAGCCAAAATATCTTTCTCTCATAGGTTTAATCAAACAGAATATTTAGAAAAAAAAAACACAAGAATATCTCTTTTGTAAGTATTTGCTGACAACAACAATATGCTTTAAAATTGTAGTGGGAAAGCAAGTAACATACAACTTTTTACGAGGTTGCAGTTGTTTTAAAACTTAGGGCCCAATTTTAATAAAAAACATAATATTTCCAAAATTATAATGTTCTTTCTAGCTAACTTAAAAGTAAATGTCAAAGTAGGTTTTAAATAAAACCCTTTAATCAATGATGTTTCTAATCCCAAAAATTTAACATAAAAAAGTATGACAAATATTAAAACATACACTTCCTAGGCAATATTCTGTGTTTGTTTTTGTCTTTGAAAGATTCAATAAAATATTTCCTCTTTGTTCACATATTGCTTGTAACAGAGCTGATCATCTCATCTAGAGTATATCGATTAAGTAGTGTCTTTGTTATCTCGTGTTTTAATATTTATCAAACATATTTATCATTTTCTCTTCATTTACATTTTCTTGTTTCACATACCATTTGTAATAATTCTATTCAATGCTCCTCTTAGAGGACAAGAAATGTATGTCTTCTTTTTTGTCTGTGGTTTTATTTCTTCTGTATCTGATATGACAGTTTTAGTTTCTTCATGTGCAGTACTGTTAGGATCAATGAGACTCTGTAGTAAAACAAGAAAATCTTTAAGGAGCTATACTTTTTGTATAATTTTATGAATGTACTAAACCACCAAAGTTTGGAATTAAATTTATATTATCACTGTCAATGCGAGGAATCACAGATAGAAAAGAAGATTCATGCTCCATATCAATAGCTATTTGGGGATGTAACAGCAGTATATTTTGCAGGGTACCTTGATTTAACCTTTTATAGACTTGTGTCCCCATCATTTTCAGTCATTTGTGTATACTGAATAAAGGTGCCTACAGTATGGTCCATCCTCTATACACATCCCAAAGATTATTCACCAAAACTTTTGTGAAATGAAAATACAACTCAATTAGAAAGGAGGTGAAATATAATTTTACTTGGATTCATCTCATTTGATAAATTTATATAACTGAAAGAAAAATGAGAAAAACATAGGTCAAGACTTCAGAAATTCAGGCATGCTTCCACTAATATTTATAGATAACATATTAAATAGTGCAAGGGTATACCTTAATCTCCCAGGCCTTTTAATGGTAACCTAATTATGAAACTGCTGATTTGGAAAAAACAGGAATCTTTGGTTTGTGAGAATATTGAGAAACTTCTTCCAATGTAAAAAACAAACCATAAACAATGATGACAACAATAAAACACCAGAGTAGAGTTAACTCTGCAATAGAAATCTCCCAAATTTGCCTTATGATTGTCATGGGTGGGTGGGTGTGGGTATGTGTGTGCCAGCAATTTGAGTGACTTGATAATACTTTGAGTGAGTGAAAGAGGGAACATCACATCATCATAGGAAACAATAAAAAGGCTAGAGGGCATGGACACATTGAGGAAGGGAATTTTACATGTAATCACTAAGGAGACAGAGATGTCAGAGCAGCTGATGGCTACAAATGAATTATGTAGCTCTTTAAGATCAAAGTTCTTCAAATCTGATCATAATTAACCTATTGGAGTTCTGGTATAGAGGTTGTTTCTAAAAATTCTGTTACCACATAGACACAATGGTGAATTTTTATTAAGGTGAGTGAAAGGTCATATATAGTAAAACCATATTATTTTAAGTTTTATTATTTTAGAATTAGTAATAAACTGATATAGACTAAGATGACTTCTTCATAGATAATTAGAATAAATGGTGAATATTTAAAATATTTTTAAAAACAACTTTTTGACCATTAAGAACTATCGAAATCTGTATTTTTTAAAAATATGAAATTTACAATTCTAATTATAAGCAATTATTACTAAGTAAAACCAGATCAACAGAAGGTCTAATGACTTGCTCTATATAAATATAAAAATGAAAAACTTGAGTCTCTTCAGAATACACAGCACAACATTTTAATTAATCTAGACTTGTCTTTGCCTCCGTTTAAGTTACTGAGTTTTCCCTGAATGTGGCAAGAAGTAATAAGTGACATTTTTCCTTATTCCTAAAATCTGTGCTCTTTAGCTCTAAAATGCACCCCTTTCCATTTGTTTCATTATTTCTGCTCATTTTCTAGGACCTATTATAACTAGCTATTTTTAAATTTACCACTATTCATTTTTAACCAGATATATAAAAGAAATATAAAAGCAATCTATCTAATAAGTAAACTTTAAAAATAAATTTTAAGATCAGATTGATTTTATGTCATATATTACAATATACTTTTAAGTTTTTACCTGAGGAGTTGTAGATGTTTGGAAGTTTTCATCCTCCAAATGTTCATCTTTTGATTCTGTGGTGTGCATGCTAAGATTTAAAATAAAAATACTTTAAAAGAAGAAACAAAGCTATAAATCCATATGAAAACAAACATGGTTAAGTGGGATTAATTTTTAAAGGATTTTTGTTCTAAAGTTGTATCATAGTGAAGTCAGATATCTTTATAGTCAACACAGATCCAAATATTCATCTTTTAACATTATTAACCAAAGCCATACGCATAAGTTTTAAAAACCATTATCATATAGAAATGTAACATTTCTCAACAGTTCATAATGCTGGCCCATATCATAGAATCATGTATCAGAAAACACATAAATTTATTTTATGCACTTGTGTGTTTGAGTTAATATCTACTGTTGATTTAATCTATCTTCAGTCGTGATCCTACATAAAAGACTCCAGAAAAATTTTAAATGAAATATGACCAACTACATTAATACCTACATCTATAAGTTACTGATACATACTATCTTTTTACATGGTCCATTTGAAGGATCTGTAGATCCAACATTTAAACTTATCTATAAAGTGTTATTTTGAAGAAGAATAAACTAGATTAATAAAAGAATAATTATTTCTGATAACTTTTATTTTAAAGTATCTGTTGTTTCTTTTTTTTTTTCCTTTTTTGCTTAGCTTATTAAGGATAAATTTTTGGACAGCTTTCTCTTCTTTTTTTTTTTATTATTATACTTTAAGTTCTAGGGTACATGTGGATAACGTGCAGGTTTGTTACATATGTATACTTGTGCCATGTTGCTGTGCTGCACCCATCAACTCGTCAGCACCCATCAACTCGTCATTTACATCAGGTATAACTCCCAATGCAATCCCTCCCCTCTCCCCCCTCCCCATGATAGGCCCCGGTGTATGATGTTCCCCTTCCCGAGTCCAAATGATCTCATTGTTCAGTTCCCACCTATGAGTGAGAACATGCGGTGTTTGGTTTTCTGTTCTTGTGATAGTTTGCTGAGAATGATGGTTTCCAGCTGCATCCATATCCCTACAAAGGACACAAACTCATCCTTTTTTACGGCTGCATAGTATTCCATGGTGTATATGTGCCACATTTTCTTAATCCAGTCTGTCACTGATGGACATTTGGGTTGATTCCAAGTCTTTGCTATTGTGAATAGTGCCACAATAAACACACGTGTGCATGTGTCTTTATAGCAACATCATTTATAATCCTTTGGGTATATACCCAGTAATGGGATGGCTGGGTCATATGGTACTTCTAGTTCTAGATCCTTGAGGAATCGCCATACTGTTTTCCATAATGGTTAAACTAGTTTACAATCCCACCAACAGTGTAAAAGTGTTTCTATTTCTCCACATCCTCTCCAGCATCTGTTGTTTCCTGACATCTGTTGTTAGATTGCCATTCTAACTGGTGTGAGATGGTATCTCATTGGGGTTTTGATTTGCATTTCTCTGATGGCCAGTGATGATGAGCATTTTTTCATGTGTCTGTTGGCTGTATGAATGTCTTCGTTTGAGAAGTGTCTGTTCATATCCTTTGCCCACTTTTCGATGGGGTTGTTTGTTTTTTTTCTTGTAAATTTGTTTGAGTTCTTTGTAGGTTCTGGATATTATCCCTTTGTCAGATGAGTAGATTGCAAAAATTTTCTCCCATTCTGTAGGTTGCCTGTTCACTCTGATGGTAGTTTCTTTTGCTGTGCAGAAGCTCTTTAGTTTAATTAGATCCCATTTGTCAATTTTGGCTTTTGTTGCCATTGCTTTTGGTGTTTTAGACATGAAGTCCTTGCCCATGCCTATGTCCTGAATGGTATTACCTAGGTTTTCTTCTACGGTTTTTATGGTTTTAGGTCTAACATTTAAGTCTCTAATCCATCTTGAATTAATTTTCGTATAAGGAGTAAGGAAAGGATCCAGTTTCAGCTTTCTACTTATGGCTAGCCCATTTTCCCAGCACCATTTATTAAATAGGGAATCCTTTCCCCATTTCTTGTTTCTCTCAGGTTTATCAAAGATCAGATGGCTGTAGATGTGTGGTATTATTTCTGAGGGCTCTGTTCTGTTCCATTCGTCTATATCTCTGTTTCGGTACCAGTAACATGCTGTTTTGGTTACTGTAGCCTTGTAGTATAGTTTGAAGTCAGGTAGCGTGATGCCTCCAGCTTTGTTCTTTTGGCTTAGGATTGTCTTGGAAATGCGAGCTCTTTTTTGGTTCCATATGAACTTTAAAGCAGTTTTTTCCAATTCTGTGAAGAAACTCATTGGTAGCTTGATGGGGATGGCATTGAATCTATAAATTACCTTGGGCATTATGGTCATTTTCACGATATTGATTCTTCCTATCCATCAGCATGGTATGTTCTTCCATTTGTTTGTGTCCTCTTTTATTTCACTGAGCAGTGGTTTGTAGTTCTCCTTGAAGAGGTCCTTTACATTCCTAGTAAGTTGGATTCCTAGGTATTTCATTCTCTTTGAAGCAATTGTGAATGGAAGTTCATTCATGATTTGGCTCTCTGTTTGTCTGTTACTGGTGTATAAGAATGCTTGTGATTTTTGCACAATAATTTTGTATCCTGAGACTTTGCTGAAGTTTCTTATTAGCTTAAGGATATTTTGGGCTGAGACAATGGGGTTTTCTAAATATAGAATCATGTCATCTGCAAAGAGGGACAATTTGACTTCTTCTTTTCCTAACTGAATACCCTTGATTTCTTTCTCCTGGCTGATTGCCCTGGCCAGAACTTCCAACACTATGTTGAATAGGAGTGGTGAGAGAGGGCATCCCTGTCTTGTGCCAGTTTTCAAGGGGAATTTTTCCAGTTTTTGCCCATTCAGTATGATATTGGCTGTGGGTTTGTCATAAATAGCTCTTATTATTTTGAGATATGTTCCATCAATACTGAATTTATTGAGCGTTTTTAGCATGAAGGGCTGTTGAATTTTGTCAAAGGCCTTTTCTGCATCTATTGAGATAATCGTGGTTTTCGTCTTTGGTTCTGTTTATATGCTGGATTACGTTTATTGATTTGCGTATGTTGAACCAGCCTTGCATCCCAGGGATGAAGCCCACTTGATCCGGATCCAGCAGCACATCAAAAAGTATCTGTTGTTTCTACCTCCTCTGTAATCTTTGCTAGCTTTGAATGTAGGAAGGGTAACTTTTCTTAAAAATATCTTCTCTCAATTTTTGAGTTGTTTTAAGAACAAAACTAAAGATTTCAAGTTTTAATTTTTAGATAGTCTATATTACCATATCATGTAGCATTTCAAGTATCTATACTTTTCTAAAAGGAAAACAATTTTAGTAATGAAAAATTTTAATAAAAAGGAAATGAAAAGGAACATTAACATTTGAGTAGCTATCATATGTTAACTGCTTTACATCTATTGTCTTACTGTAATGAAGTAAAATATTACTGTGTAAAATCCTATAAAGAATCAAAACTGAAGTTATAACTTTATTAAAGCAAAAAATAACCTTTAAAATTTTTGATTAGAAACTTAGATCTAAATTCCTTTAAAGTGTAGTTCCATTTTGATTCAAGTGACTGTCAAAATTATTATCTTATCATTAGAATGAAGTATTAGTCTATTTCCATGCAGCTATGAAGAGATACCTGAGTCTGGGTAATTTATAAAGGAAAGAGGTTTAATTTCACATGGCTGGGGAGGCCTCAGGAAACTTAAAATTATGGTGGAGGGGACCTCTTCACAGTGTGGCAGGAGAGAGAATGACTGCAAGCAGGGGAAATGCCAGACACTTATAAAACCATTAGATCTTGTGAGATTAACTCACAAGATCCAATTACCTATACCTTGTCCCACCCATGACATGTAGGGATTATTACAACTCAAGGTTGAGATTTGGGTGGGGACAAAGAGCCAAATAATATCATTCTGTCCCTGGCCCCTCCCAAATCTCATGTACTCACATTTCAAAACACAATTATGCCTTTCCAACAGTCCCCCAAAGTCTTAACTAATTCCAGCATTAACTCAAAAGCCCAAGTCCAAAGTCATGTCTGAGACAAGTAAAGTCGCTTCTTCCTATGAGTCTATAAAATCAAAAGCAAGTTAGTTACTTCTTAGGTACAATGGGGGTACTGGGAGAAATTGGCCAAAACAAAGGGGCTACAGATCCCATTCAAGTCCAAAATCCAATAGGGCAATCATTAGACCTTAAAGTTCCAAAATGATCTCCTTTTACTCCATGTGGCACATCCAGGTCACGCTGATGCAAGAGGTGGGCTCCCATGGCCTTGGGCAGCTCTGCCCATGTGGCTGTGCAGAATTACAGTCCCACTCTCTGGTGCTTTCACAGGCTGGTATTGAGGGTCTGCTGCTTTTCCAGGCACACGGTGCAAGCTGCTGGTGGATCGACCATTCTGGGGTGTGGAGGATGGTGGCTGTCTTCTCACAGCTCCACCAGGTAGTGCCCCAGTGGGGTCTCTGTGTGGGGGCTCCAACTCCACATTTTCCCTTTGCACTACCCTAGCAGAGGTTCTCCATGAGGGCTCCATCCCTGGAGCAAACTTCTGCCTGGATATCCAGGCATTTCTATATATCCTCTGAAATCTAGGTGGAGGTTCTAAAAGCTCACTTCCTGACTTCTGTGCACCTGTCAGCCTAACACCACGTGTAAGCTGCCAAGGCTTGGGGTTTGCACCCTCTGAAGCAATGCCAGAGCTGTACCTGGCCTCCTTTAGACATAGCTAGAGCTGAAGCAGCTGAGACACAAGGCACCATGTCCCAAGACTGCATAGAGCAGGGCGGCCCTGGGCCTGCCACAAAGCCATTTTTCCCCCCTAGATCTCCAGACCTGTGAGGGGAGGGGCTGCCACAAAGGTCTCTGACATGCCCTAGAAATATTTTCCCCATTGTCACGGTGATTAACATTCGACTCCTCATTACTTATGCAACTTTCTGCAGCAGGCTTAAATTTCTACCTCCTTCCCCAGAAAAATGTTTTTTTTGTTTTGTTTTGTTTTTTTGTATTGCATCATCAGGCTACAATTTTTCTAAACTTTTATGCTCTGCTTCCTCTTGAACACTTGGCCACTTAGAAATTTCTTCTGCCAGATATCCTAAATCATCACTCTCAAGTTCAAAGTTCTACAGATCTCTGGGGCAGAGGCAAAATGCCACCAGTCTCTTTGCTAAAGCATAGCAAGAATGACCTTTACTCCAATTCCCAAGAAGTTCCTCATCTGCATCTCAAACCACCACAGCCTAGATTCATTGTCCGTATCACCATCAGCATTTTGGTCAAAGCCATTCAACAAGTCTCTAGGAAGTTCCAAACTTTCCCACATCTTTGTATCTTCTGAGCCCTCCAAATTATTCCAACCTCAGCTTGTTACCCAGTTCCAAAGTCGCTTCCACATTTCTGGGTATCTTTACAACAGCAGCCCACTCTGTGATGCCAATTTACATTAGTCCCTTTTCATGCTACTACAAAGAAATACTTATGACTGGGTAATTTATAAAGGAAAGAGGTTTAATGGACTCACAGTTCCACATGGCTGGGGAGGCCTCAGGAAACTTACAATCATTGCAGAGGGCAGCTCTTCACAAGGCAGCAGGAAAGAGAATGAGTGCAAGCAGGGGATATGCCAGACACTTATAAAATCATCAGATCTTGTGTTGTGATCACATCAGATCACTCATTATCATGAGAACAGCATGGGAAACCACCTCCATGATCCAGTTACCTCCACTTGGTCCCAGCCCTGACACATAGGGATTATTACAATTCAAGGTGAAATTTGGATGGGGACACAGAACCAAACCATATCAAATGACTACCTTGTCATAAGCTATTACATTATGAGGTAATTGGTAAGAACAAGGGAGGTATGTGAATCACCTAAGTTGTGTCATGTTCTGAATAAACAGGCTGGGAGTTAGAGCCATTAAAAAGTTTGAGCTGAAGTGCACATAAATTTTGAGGAGAGGACACAAAGTTAATTTATTTACTTACTAATTTTGGAATGCCTACTCTTCTGGTCTCTGAAGGTAAAGCAGCCAAACAAAACAAAATAAAACAGAAATATAGGCTTCTGCTCTCATGGATCTTATACTCTTGTTAGGAGGAAGGGGAAGACTATAAAAAACATTTTCAGTACCGCAGAAAATAAATGAGGATCATGTGATAGAGATCAAGGTGACATTTGAACTGTGTCCTAAATGAGGAGAAGCTGAAACATAAGTAAGCAGATGGACTAGGAGCAGGCAAACATAACACCAACAATCATATAAGTAGAGACATCAAGAAAGTAGGCAGCATATTTTAACATCTGCAACTATAATGATTAGGACAGCAGGGCTTGGAACTCAGGCAAGCAGACTATGCATTAGAACTTCAAAACCTAGGTAAGGGGTCTGAATAACAGACGTATAGGTTAATAGCTATAAGAGAAGCTTGAGACTGAGTCAAGCAACATTTGTGACTGGCAGTCACTCAATACCTTCTTTATATATCTGCCAAGAGTGGAATTGGTAGGTGGTATGCCTAAAAGCAAGGACTTTGAGCTGAGAAAGAAATGTATTCAACTCTTCTCTTATCTTTTAATAACTGTAGAAAGTGATTTATCTCCATTGGCCTCAATTTCCTTATCTGAAAAAATATATAGTAATGCTTAGTTTATTGGTTATCATAAGAATTAAATTATAACAGCTGATGCCAGTTGAACTATACTAAGCACTTAACATGAATCATCTTCCTCATTTCTCTCAACAACTCTATGAGGTGTTTACTACTATTATCCCCATTTTATGTTCAAACTATGGAAGCGGGAAAGTTAAGTAATTTAACTTTCAATATAGTCAAAAAACTAGCAAGTGGCAGAGCTGGAATTTAAATGAAGCACTCTTTAATATTACTCAGATCTTTGTCAACTTTGGCATTGTCTCTTTTTTCTTTTAACTGTTGTGGTGACATTGCATTATGAATTTAAATTGCATTTCTATAATGAGCACTTTTTCATATATTTACTGGCCATTTGAATATCTTCTTTAGTAAAGTGTTCAAATCTCTTGTCCATTTTTTTGTTGTATTGGATCCCATTTTCATATTGATTTGTTGGAGTTCTTTTTAGGTATTAAAAATATAAATCTTTTATTGGATATATAAAGAGCCAATATCATTTCCCACTCTGTGTCTTGCCTTTTTACGCTGATGATACATTTTTAAAAGATACTTTAATTTGGCCCAATTTATTCTTTCCTTTCTTTATCCTTAGAGCTTTTATTGTTTGATAAATCTTTGCCAACTCTGAGGTCACAAATGTTTATTCTCCTATATATTCTTCCACAAACATTATTGTTTTGTTTCTCACATAGGAAAGGAACAACAATAGGTCTATGGTCTATGATCCATCTGGAATTGAATTTCATACATGGGGTGTGAGGGAGAGATCAAAATTTATTTTTCTCATATCAATATCTAATTGACTCAGCACAATTTATCAAAAATATCATCCTTTATTCACTGTATTGCAATGTCACTTTTTTGTAACTCAGGTAATCACATATACATGAATTTATTTTCATATTCTATCCTGTTCCACTGGCCCATTTGTCTATCCTTATGCTAACATTATGCTAGAGCTTGTATTTTTTTTTTTTTTTTGATATAGGGTCTTGCTCTGTTACCCAGGCTAGAGTGCAGTGACACAATAATAGCTCACTACAGTCTCAATCCCCTGGGCTCGAGTGATCCCCCCACCTCAGCCTCCCAAGTAGCTGGGACTATAGCCACAAGCCATCATGTCCAGCAATTTTTTTTTTTTTAAGTTTTAGTAGAGACGAAGACTCACTGTGTTGCCCAGGCTGGCCTCAAACTCCTGAGCTCAAGCAACCTTTTCGTCTCAGCCTCCCATAGTGCGGACAGGCATGAGCCATTGTGTCCAGCCAGTATATTAGATATTGGCATCTGGTGGTGTTGTACATTCTCCACTTTTGTTGTTCTTCAGAGTTGGATTGATTTTTTGATCCTTTGTATTTCCATATAAATTTTAGGACCAAGTTGTCAATTTACAGACACACAGCTGGAATTTTGACCGAAGTTACATTGAATCTATAGATTAATTTGGGTAGAACTGACATCTTAACAATATTGAATCTTCCAATCTTTGAACACTGTATATTTCTCCATTTATTTAGATTTTATAGATCTTAATAATTTTTTGTATTTTCAATGTAAAGAACAGTATGTCTTTCATTAGGCTTATTTTTAGGTATTTTATGTTTTTTGGATGGTTATAAAAATTTTAACTTTAAAAACTCATTATTTGTTTCTGGTTGGCATACAAAAATACAAATGATTTTCATTCATCTCACTTTATATCAGGCCTTGATAAATTCACTTAATTCTAGTAGTCTGTAGATTTGTTTGGATTTTCTAAGTACATATATATATAGTCAGCAAATATAAGTTTTATTTCTTCCTCTAAATTTTATGCATTTTTCTCCCTTTTTCTTTTGTTTTTCTGGCTTTAACCTGCCATTACAGTTGCTCTAAATGATTGCTAACCTTGGTATTGTCTGTCTTCAGAATTTGTTCTAATATAGATCTGTTGGTGATAAATTCCTTATTTCTTTGCCTGAAAAATATCTATATTTAACCTTCACTTTTGAAAGTGATTCTTATTAGATATAGGTTAGAGTTTATTTTCTTTAATTACTTTAAAGATGTTTCACTGTATTCTGGCTCCCATAGTTTCTGTTAAAAATTTAACTGTCATTCTTGCTATGACTCCTTTGATAATAATAATATCTTTTTTACTTTGACTGATACTAATCACAAATATTTTAAGCAATTTTCCTGTGGTAAATATGCATAAAATTTACCATTTTAACTACTTTAAAGTATATAGTTCCAGGGGCATTATGTATATTTGCATTGTTAAGCAACCATCACCACCATCCCTCTCCAGAATGCTTTCATTATCTCAAACTGAAACTCTGTATGTATTAATTAAACAATAACTTCCCATTCTCCCCTCCTGTAACCCCCGATAGCTACCATTCTCCTTTATGTCTCCATGAATTTGAATATTCTAGGTACTTTATATGAGTCAAGTCATACAATATTTACCCTTTTGTATCTTGCTTATTCCACTTACCATGTCTTCAAAATTTATCTAAAATTTATTCAAAATTCTGTACATGTTGTAGCATGTACAGAATTTCCTTCTTTTTTAAAGGCTGAATAATATGCATTTATATGAATATGTCACATTTTGTTTATCCATTCATCTGCTGATAGACCTTTTGGCTCTTGTGAATAATGTTGCTATGAAAATAGGTGTGCCAATATCTGTTTGAATCCCTGCTTTCAATTCTATTTGGTATATACTTAGAAATGGAATTGATGGATCATATGGTAATTCTATGTTCAATTTTTGGAGGAACCATCATTATACTGTTTTTTTTTTTCACAGCAGCTATATCATTTTATATTGACATCAACAATGCACAATGATTCCAGTTTCTCTACATGCATGCAAAAAGTTGTTATTTTCTGTTTTTTTGGTAATAGCCATCCCAATGGGTGTGAATGGTATCTACTATAGTTTTGATTTCCACATCCCTAATGATTAATGGGGTTGAGCATCTTTTCATGTGCTTACTATTTGCATATATCTTTTTTGGAGAAATATATCTTCAAGTCCTTTGCCCATTTTTATTTTTATTTTTTTGAGACAAGGTCTCATTATGTCACCCAGGCTGTAGTGCAGTGGCATAAACATAGATCATTGCAGCCTTGAATTCCTGGGCTCAAAGGATCCTCTGCCTCAGCCTCCCAAGTAGTAGGACTAATGATGCACACATCCACACCCAGCAAATTTTTGGGGTACAGCCAGGGTCTTGCTATATTGCTCAGGCTGGTCTCAAACTCCCAGCCTCAAAGTGCTGGGATTATAGGCATGAGCTACTGCACCCAGCATCTTTGCCCTTTTTTAAATTGGGATGTTTGTTTCTTTCTGTTGCTGGGTTGTAGGAGTTCTTTATATACTGTAGGTATTAATATCTTATTAGTAATATGTAAATATTTTCTGTAAGTTGCCTTGTCACTCTGTTGATAGTGTCATTTGTTGCATATAAGTTTTAAATGTTAACGTAGTCCAGTTCATCTGTTTTTCCTTTAGTTGCCTGTACTTTTGGTATCATAGCCAAGGATTAAACTGCCAAATCCAGTATCATGGAACTTTCCTTCTATATTTCCTTTAAGAGTTTTAATATTTTTAGTTCTTATAATCATAGTTACTGTAACCTCTTTAACTCAAAAATCTGGATCCCTTTTGAGTCTGTTTCTCTTTTCAATTTTCTATCTTGGCTTAAGGTCATATAACATTGTCTAATACTATGGTTCAAAATTTTTGTTGAAAGCCTGACATTGTGTACAAATTGTACAGTCTCCAGATGATTACTTCTTTTGTAAAGAAATATGTGGAGTAGGGGGAGTGAAAAATCACTTTAACAAAATCAGAGATTGAGCTTAGTTGATAGCTTTGTAATGATCAGTTTTATTTCAATTTGTCCTTGTTCCTCAAGTATAGTCCTTTAGGGATTTTACCCTAGATGATTTCCTTGATAAATTATGGCAGTCTCACTTGATTCCTCCCATATCAGGCATTGTATTAGTCTGTTTTCACACTTCTATAAAGAACTGCCCAAGACTGAGTAATTTAAAAAGGAAAGACGTTTAATTGACTCACAGTTCAACGTGACTGAGGAGGCTTCAGGAAACTTACAATCAGGCGGAAGGTGAAGGGGAAGCAAGGACCCTCTTCACATGGTGGCAGAAGAGAGAAGTGCAAGCAGGGGAAAATGCCAGATGCTTATAAAACCATCAGATCTCATAAGAATGCATTCACTA
The DNA here is from genome assembly GCF_037993035.2 of Macaca fascicularis. NCBI lineage: Eukaryota > Metazoa > Chordata > Mammalia > Primates > Cercopithecidae > Macaca > Macaca fascicularis. The sequence goes on from NC_088379.1 coordinate 108,694,023, forward strand.
TCTTGAGAATAGGATGAGGGAAACTGCCCCCATGATCCAGTCACCTCCCTCCTTTCATACATGGAGATTACAGGTCTCTACCTCTACACATGGAGATTACAATTTGAGATGAGATTTGGGTGGAGACACAGAACCAAACCATATTGTTCTGCCCTGGTCCACCCAAATTGCATGTCCTTTATACATTTCAACATCAATCATGCCTTCCCAATAGCCCCCCAAAGTCTTAACTCATTCCAGCATTAACTCAAAAGTACAAGTCCAAAGTTTCATTTGAGGCAAGGCAGGTTTTCAAAACCAATCATGCCTTCACAACAATCCCCCAAAGTCTTAATTCATTTCAGCATTAACTCAAAAGTCCATAGACCAAAGTCTCATCTGAAACAAGGCAAGTTCCTTCTGCCTATGAGCCTGTAAAATCAAAAGCAAGTTAGTTACTTCCGAGATACAATGGGGGTACAGGCATTGGGTAAATATTCCTGTTCCAGATGGAAGAAATTGGTCAAAGCAAAGGGGCTACAGGCCGCACGTAAGTCCAAATCCAGTGGGGGCAGTCATTAAACCTTAAAGCTCCAAAATAATCTCCTTTGACTCCATGTCTCACATCCAGGGCATGCTGATGTAAAGGGTAGACTCCCATGGCCTAGGGCAGCTCTGCCTCTGTGGCTTGGCAGGGTATAGCCCCATGCCTGGCTGCTTTCACAGCTGGCATTGAGTGTCTGCAGACATTAGAGGGGCATGGTGCAAGCTGTCAATGGATCTACCATTCTGGTGTTTGGAGAATGATGGCCCTCTTCTCACAGCTCCACTGGGCAGTGCCCCACTGGCAACCCTGTGTAGGGGGCTCCAACCCCACCTTTCCCTACCACACTGCCCTAGCAGAGGTTCTTCCTGAGGCTCCACCCCTGTACCAAACTTTTGCCTGGGCATCCAGTCATTTCCATACATCCTCTGAAATCTAGGTGGAGGTTTCCAAAGCTCAATTCTTGACTTCTGTGCATCCATAGAAGTCAACACCTCGTGTAAGCCACCAGGGCTTGGGGCTTGCAGCCTCTTGAAGCAACAACCTGAGCTGTACATTGACTCATATTAGGCATGGCTGGAACGCAGGGAACCAAGTCCTAAGAGTGCACAAAGCAGCAAGGCCCTAGGCCTGGCCCACAAAACCATTTTCTCCTTCTAGGCCTCCAGACCTGTTATGGGAGGGGCTGCCATGAAGATCTCAGATATTTTCCCCATTCTCCTCATTACTTATGCAAATTTCTGCAGGCAGCTCGAACTTCTCCCTCGAAAATGGATTTTTCTTTTCTATTACATGGTCAGGACACAAATTTTCCAAACTCTTATGGTCTGTCACCTCTTGAATGCTTTGCTGCTTAGAAATTTCTCCTGCCAGATACCCTAAATCATCTCTCTTGAGTACAAAGTTCCACAGATCTCTAAGGCAGGGGCAAAATGCCACCAGTCTCATGATCATTGGTCCAGTTTCAATAAGCTCCCATCTCCATTTGAGATCACCTCAGCCTGAACTTCATTGTCCATATCACTATCCAGGATTTTGATCAAAACCATTCAACAAGATGCCAGGAAGTTCCAAACTTTCTCGATATTCCTCTATTCTTTCGACCCCTCCAAACTGTTCCAACCTCTACCTGTTACCCAGTTCCAAAGTCACTTCCACATTTTCAAGTATCTTTATAGCAGTACCCCACTCTTCGCACTACCAATTTTCTGTATTAGTCCCATTTTCACACTGCTATAAAGAACTGCCCAACACTGGGTAATTTATAAACAAAAGAGGTTTAATTGACTCACAGTTCTGCATGGCTGGGGAGGCCTCAGAAAACTTACAATCATGGTGGAAGGCAAAGGAGGAGGATCTTCTTCACATGGTGGCAGGAGAGAGAAGTGCAAGAAGGGAACAGGCCAGATGCTTATAAAATTATCAGATCTCATGAGAACTCACTATCTTGAGAACAGCATGGGGAAAACTGCTTCTATGATCCAATCACCTCTCTCCCTCAACATGTGGGCTTACAGGTCTGTGGGGATTCCAATTCAGGATGAGATTTGGGTGGGGACACAAAGCCAAACCATATCAGGCATACCTTACCATTTCCTAACTTGGTTTATTTCTACTGTCCATACCTTCCTATACTGGAATAGCTGAATTAACTTCTTCAATGTTACATAACTATAAATAAAGGAATTGGGGCCCATCAGGCAGTCTGACTCCAGAGACCATACTCTTAAAACTAAAGTGCATATAATGTGACAAATATTCTGTGCAAGACATAGACTAAAGCTCTCATAAGAATTTATAGGCTAACATTTAGAAAATGTTGTAATAACTTAAATCTATAAAACATTAAATGATCTACTAAGAAAAGAGAAAAAATCAAACAATTATACAATTTTTTGACTTTTCCATTTTAGAAAATGAACTAGTACAAATAACTTCTCTTGGAAGTAAAAGAGAGTCTTAAGAAAAACTTAAAAATAGAAAACAAAGGGTGAATAAGTCACAGAAGGCTAAAATGGTTTAGAAATAGCTCATTGGAAATCAATTACAAAGCTGTTCAGACCTTTGGGCATTATGCCAATAATGCTATCCATTGCCTTTGAGCAGCCCTCTCCATGGTCCTTAACTCTCGAGTGCTTTCACTGAACACTCTGGAACTTCTGCCAGATGATTATCAAACTGTATTATATTCTCAGCCTCTCTTCAAAGCATTCTCTCAAATTCTGTGCCCTATCTGAAACCAAGCCCTTCCTTTAAGGAGGACACTGCTTCCCCTATGGTCTTCTTACATAACAGCAGTTTATTCACTAAAATTCCTTCTGACACCCTACTGCTATTTCTAAAACTTCTTATATAAAAAAGAAACAAAATCCTTGCTCCTTTGAAGCTTGTATAATTTGACAATACACCTTCCTCCTCTTCTACTCACTGTTACTTACTTACCTTATTTTGATCCCTCCCATTATTCAGCAAAAACATTGGTGCTTGATCCCCATATTTGTAATATTTTCATCTTGCACACTTGGATAATTCATCTACTATCTTGTTTCTTCAGTTCTTTACTTCCTTTCTAATAAAGGAAAGGCCACACTAAAACCTTCTATCATCTGAAATGCTCTATTATTGATAATCATGATTTCAAGCATCTACATCTCTGAATACTACTTCATCTTCTTTCAGTTCTCTTGTTCAGTCGCATTCACTTCATCCCTTCCAATTATTCTTCACTTTCATCAGGATGTGCAGAGTAATGAACCCTTTAACTCAAATTTTTGCCCTCTTCCTTCTTTACTTGTTTTTGTATTCAATATCTGTGATCCATCATCCTCAAAATACTGTTATAAATATCCTAAACTATCTTGAAATATGTTTATTGTTGCTTTGTTGTTGCATATTTCTAGAAACACCTCAATCTAGGAATGCTGCTGCCCTACTCCCACTGATGCCCCTCCCCAGCTGACACACATGCACCCTTTTGCACTGCTGAGGCAGCTGGAATGTGTGAGCAAGCAAAGATCCTCTTGCCACTATCCCAATGAAGCACTCCAATGGGGGTAATTCCCCTTTGGAGTACTGTGGCAATGGACCAGGAACACCTTGGCTCCTGCAGCACACCAGGTTCCTAACCTTGAGGGGCCAGAGAACAGAGCTGAGGGCTTGGTTTCAGACCCCCAGAGCTAGACCACCTAGCCCAGGAGAGCTGAGCTGAGCCTTGACTCCTTAACATCTTCCAGAAATGAAGCCAGACAACTGAATCCACCTTATACCACAACCAAATCCCCAAGGGCATCAAAGAAGATATAAGCAAAAAGCCCTACCTACAGGACAACAGCTTAAATGTTGAAGGAACATAAGCCCACACAGATGAGAAATAACCAGCACAAGAACTCTGGCAACCCAAGAAGCCCCAGTATCTTCTTACCTCTATATGACTGTAGTTGTTCCTCAGCAATGATTCTTAACCAGGCTGAAATGACAGACATATAATTCAGAATATGGACAGGAATGAATATTGACATTCAGGAGAAAGTTGAAACCCAATGCAAGGATTCTAAGGAATACAATAAAATGATATAGGAACTTAAAAATTAAATGGTCATTTTAAGAGAGAACCAAACTGATCTGATAGAACTGAGAAACTTACTACAAGAATTTCATAACATAACCACAAGTATTAACAGCAGAATAGACCAAGCTCAGGAAATAATCTCAGAGCTTGAAGACCATTTCTTTGAATCAACTCTGTCAGACAAAAATAAAGAAAGATGAACAAAAAGAATAAACATCTCTGAGAAATAGGGGATTATGTAAAGAGAACAAATCTACAACTCATCTATGTCTCTGAAAGAGAAGGAGAAAGAGTAAGTAATGTGGAAAACATATTTGAGGATATCATCCATGAAAATTCCCCCAATCTTGCTAGAGAGGCTAATATTCAAATTCAAGAAATGCAGAGAACCCCTGTGAGATACGATATAAAATGACTATCGCCAAGACACAAAGTATTCAGATTCTCCAAGGTCAAAATGAAAGAAAAAAGCATTAAAGGCAGCTAGAGAGAAGAGGCAGGTCACCTACAAGTGGAACGCCATCAAGCTAAAAGTGGACCTTTCAGAAGAAACTCTACAAGCCAGAAAAGATTGAGGGGCCTATATTCAGCATTCTTAAAGAAAAGAAATTTCAACCAAGAATTTCTTATCTAGTTAAAAGAGGCTTCATAAGCAAAGGAGAAATAAGATCCTTTCAGACAAACAAACGCTAAGGGAATTTGTTACCACCAGACATGCCTTACAAGAGGTCCTGAAGGGAGTGCTAAACATGGAAATTAAAGACCATTACCAGCCACCACAAAAACACTTAAATACACAGACCATTGACACTATAAAGCGGAAACTACACAATCAAGTCTGCATAATAACCAGCTAGCAACATGATGACAGAATTAAATTTGCACATATCAAAGTATCAACTCTGAATGTAAATGAGCCAAATGTCCCAATTAAAAGGCACAGAATGGCAAGTTGGATAAAGAAGCAAGACCCAACAATATACTGTTTTCAAAAGACTCATCTCACATGCAATGACAACTATAAGCTCAAAGTAAAGGAATGGAGAAAAATCTACCAAGCAAATAAAAAACAGAAAAAAGCAGGGGCTATTATTCTGATTTAAGACAAAACAGACTTTACACAAACAATAATCAAAAAAGATGACAAAGAAGGACATTACATAATGGTAAAGGGTTCAGTTCAACAAGAAGACCTAACTATCCTAAACATATACATGCACCCACCACAGAAGCAAAGACATTCATAAAATAAGTTCTTAAAGACCTATGAAGAAACTTAGATAACCACATACAAATAGTGGTAAGTTTAAACATCCTGTTGACAGTACCAGACAGACCACTGAGGCAGAAAACTGACAAAGATATTTGGGACTTGTACTCAACACTTGATCAATGAACCTAACAGACTTTTACAGAACTTGCCACCCCCAAACAATAGAATATACATTATTCTCATCTGCACATGGCACATGCTGCAAATTGGCCACATGATCAGCCATAAACAATTCTCAGTAAATTAAAAAAAAAAAACTGAACCACACTCTTGGACCACAGTTCAGTAACAATAGAAATCAATACTAAAAAGAACTCTCAAAACCATAGAGTTACATGGAAATTAAAAAACCTGTTCCTGAATGACTTTTGGGTAAACAATAAAATTAAGTCAGAAATTAAGAAATGCTTTGAAACTATCGAGAACAAAGATACAATATAACAGAATCTCTGAGACAGGGCTAAAGCATGCTAAGAGAAAAGTCTATAGCACTAAATGCCCCCATAGAAAAGTTAGAAAGATCTCGAATTAACAACCTATCCTCACGCCTAGGGGAAATAGAAAAACAAGAGCAAACCAACCCCAAGGTTAGCAGAAGAAAAGAAGTAACCAAAATTACACCTGAACTGAATGAAATTGGGACATGACAAGCAATACAAAAAGATCAAGGAATCGAGGAGTTGGTTTTTTTGAAAGATAAAAAGATTATTTAAAGAATAAATAAGATTATAAATAAGAACAAATAAGATTATTTGAAAGAATAAATAAGACCACGGCTAGACTAACAAACAAAAAAAGAGAGAAGATCCAAATAAACACAATTGGAAATGACAAAAGGACATTACCCCACAGAAATACAAAAAAAATCCTCAGAGACTATTACGAATACCTCTATGCAAACAAATTAGAACACCTACAAGAAATGGGTAAATTTCTGGAAACGTACAACCTCCTAAGATTGAACCAGGAATAAATTACAACCCTGAACAGACAAATAATGAATTCTGAAATTGAATCAGTAATAAAAGCTTACCAACTAGAAAAAGCCCAGGACCAGATTGATTCACATCCAAATTCTGCCAGATATATAAAGAGAAGCTGGTACGATTACTACCGAAAATATTCCAAAAAATTGAAGAGGAAGAACTCCCCAACTCATTCTATGAGGATAGCATCATCCTGATACCCAAACCTAGCAGAGACACAATAAAAAAGAAAAAGGCCAATATCCTTGATGAACACTGATGCAAAAATCCTCAGCAAAATACTAGCAAATGGAATCCAGCAGCACATGAAAAAGCTAATCCATCACGATCAAGTAGACTTCATCCATGGGATGCAAAGTTGTTCAACATATGTACCAATAATTGTGATTTATCACATAATTAGAACTAAACCCCAAAACCATATAATAATCTCAATAGATGCAGAAATGGCTTTTGATAAAATTCAGCATAACTTCATGTTAAAAGCCTTCAACAGGCCAGGCACGGTGGCTCACGTCTGTAATCCCAGCACTTTGGGAGGCCGAGACGGGCGGATCACGAGGTCAGGAAATCAAGACCATCCTGGCCAAAACGGTGAAACCCCGTCTCTACTAAAACTACAAAAAAAATTAGCCAGTTGTGGTGGCGGGCGCCTGTAGTCCCAGCTACTCTGGAGGCTGAGGCAGGAGAATGGCGTGAACCTGGGAGGCAGGGCTTGCAGTGAGCTGAGATCGTGCCACTGCACTCCAGCCGGGCGACTGAGCCCAACTCTGTCTCAAATAAATAAATAAATAAATAAATAAATAAATAAATAAATATAAAAATAAATAAAAGCCTTCAACAAATAGGCATTGAAGGAATATATCTTAAAATAATGTCATTTATGACAAACCCATAGCCAACATCACACTGAACAGGCAAAAGCTGGAAGTATTACCCTTGAAAACCAGAGCAAGCTGAGGATGCCCTCTTTCAACACTCCTATTCAATGTAATATTGGAAGTTCTAGCCAGAGCAATCAGGCAAGAGAAAGAAAGAAAAGGTATCCAAGTAGGAAGAGAGGGAGTCAAACAATCTCTGTCTGTAGATGATATGATTCTAAACCTAGAAAACCCCATAGTCTCTGCCCAAAATCTCCTAGATACAGCAAACAACTACAGAAAAATTTCGGATACAAAATCAATGTACAAAAATCAGTAGCATTTCTATACACCAACAAGTACAAGCTGTGAGTCAAATCAAGAACAAGATTCCATATACAACAACCACAAAAAGAATAAAATACCTAGGAATACAGCTAACCAGGGAGGTGAGGGATCTCTACAATGAGAATTACGAAACACTGCTGAAAGAAATCAGATAAGACACAAAGGGAAAAGCATTCCATGCTACAGTAACTTGGCATTACTATAAATGCATAACTGCCTTGAAATCAGAAATATACTGGCTGTATGATCTTGGGTAATTTACAATCTCTTGTCACCTTTTTTTTTTTCTTTTTTTTTTCCTGGAGAGAGAAATTCACAGTCTGTCACCCAGGCTGGAGTGCGGTGGTGTGATCATGGCTCACTGCATCCTCCACTTCCCCAGCTCAAGTGATCCTCCTGCCTCAGTCTCCCAAGTAGCTGGGACTATAGGCATGTCATGTCTGGTTAATTTTTTTGTAGGGACGGAGTCTCCCTATGTTGCCCAGGCTGGTCTCAAACTTCTGGGCTCAAGTGATCCTCCTACCTTGGCCTCCCAAATCTCATCATCTTTTAATGGGCATAGTACTATCTGTTTTTCTTCATATTCACACCTAGGGAAAGCAGAATCAAATTTGAGGACAGACAGCCAAATATGAGTTTACTGCATACGTTTATTAGAAATTATGGCATGCTTTTTGTACTAACAAAAATAAGATTTCTTACTGATTTATATTCCAGTGTCTTACATATAAATGATCAGCTCAGTTTAAAAAATTTTTATGCTCTACTTATTTCAATAAGCATCTTAAAATCCTTTCTGGAATGAGGTAGATGTAAGTACATACATAAACACACATATACCTATCTTGCTATTATGGGAATTAAGTGTTTGTACAACTTACAGCAAAAGCTATGGTATTTAAAACTTTTATTAGAAGTCTGTACTGCTGTTATGTTGCTAGGCTTTGCTTTTAAAATAGTGAAAAAATTTGATGGATTTAGAAGTTCCATTTTCACCTTGGTTTATTAGAACGTCTGTTTGATTATATATTAATAATGGACACAGTGTAGTATTGTAAAAAGAATTGGGCAATCTAAGTTCTGTTTTTCATTTGCTACATTTTTTTTTTGACAGAGGCTCAGCGCCCAGAATGGAGTGCAGTGGTGTGATCTCGGCTCAAGGCAACCTCTGCCTCCCGGGTTCAAGCGATTCTGCCTCAGCCTCCCGAATAGCTAGGACTACTGACGTGCGTCACCATGTCCGTCTAAATTTTTTATTTTTTGGAAGAGACAGGGTTTCACCATGTTAGCCAGACTGATCTCGAACGGTCTGCCAGCCTCGGCCTTCCAAAGTGCTGGGAATACAGGCGTGAGACACCGCACCTGGCTCTGATACATCATATTGAGTAAATTTGTTTTCATTTCATCCCTTTGCTCAATTCCAAACCTATAAAGTGAGGTAGGGAGTGAGGATCTTAGATGATCTAAGGGCTTTAACAGTTTTTTTGTTTGTTTGTTTTTGTTTTGTTTTGTTTTTGGAGATGGAGCCTTGCTCTGTAGCCCAGGCTGGAGTGTGGTGGCGCGATCTCAGCTCACTACAACCTCCGCCTCCTGGGTTCACCTGATTCTCCTGTCCCAGCCTCCCGAGCAGATGGGACTACAGACGCGTGCTGTTAATTTTTTGTATTTTTGGTAGAGACGGGTTTCACTATGTTAGCCAGGATGGTTTTGATCTCCTGACCTTGTGATCCGTCCACCTTGGCCTCCCAAAGTACTGGGATTACAGGCGTGAGCCACCACACCTGGTCGGGTCTTAACAGTTTTAAGTCTATGATTCTATTATCTGAGGGACATACTAAGAAATAGGCTAAAAGAATAGCAATACATACTGCTTGGGAACTTCATTTCTTAAATGCCGTGTATGTGCATATGTATCACTTAATATAAACAACTTGTCTTTCCTTGGTGTGTCCATACACAGTACTATGGGTTTATGCTTTTGGAGAAATGTTATGCAATAGTGACCTCTAGTGACTATATATCACAGACCATTTAGCAAAACCTTATGGCCAATTTGTACTCTTCTAAATGTGGATGGTTTACTTTTGTATCCCAGCTAAATACTTTTAAATAATTCCTCACCTCTCTCCTCTATAGAAGGAATGCCAATTAAATTTGACAATAGCATTAATAATTGGATAAATAAGAACTGAAATTTCCTTCAAAAATCATAATGTATATGGAATTCAGTATAAATTATTCTAAATGAGACTGCAGCTCTTTTACCTCCATTGAGAGTGGCAAAGCTGGGATTTTGAATTCCAGTGTGTTTAAATACATAGTCTGTTCTCTTACCTGCTATGCATTGCTGACATGTAATAGGCATTTAACCATACTTATTCAATTAATGTTAGGTAAAACACATGCATCAACAGTTGTGTTTGTGAGTATGTATTGCTTTGGAATCTTTGGAACTATTGCTACTTTTCAAACAAAGAACTCTTCTTGAGGTTAGATAAAAGATTAACATGTTAAAAACAACCACAGTATACATCTTTCTGAACAAATGAATTTGAGACCTACATGCACAACAGAATACTCTATAAAAAAGCATTCAGACTTGATCCGCGCCAAGATGCAGAATACGAACAGCTCCAGCCTCCAGTTCCCAGCATGAGCGACACAGAAGATGGGTGATTTCTGCATTTCCAACTGAGGTACAGGGTTCATCTCACTGGGGCGTGTTGGACAACTGGGGCAGGACAGTGGGTGCAGCGCACGCAGCGTGAGCTGAAGAAGGGCAAGGCATCGCCACACTTGGGAAGTGCAAGGGGGAAGGGAATTCCCTTTTCTAGCCAAGGGAAACCGTGACATACAACACCTGGAAAATCTGGTCACTCCCACCCTAAAACTGCGCTTTACCAAGGGTCTTAGCAAACAGCACACGGGGAGATTATATCCTGTGCCTGGCTCCAGGTGTCCCACGTCCACGGAGCCACCCTCATTGCTAGCACAGCAGTCTGAGATCTAACTGCAAGGTGGCAGCGAGGCTGGGGGAGGGGTGCCCGCCATTGCAGAGGCTTAAGTAGGTAAACAAACTGGCTGGGAAGATCGAACTGGGTGGAGTCCACCGAAGCTCAAGGAGGCCTGCCTGCCTCTGTAGACTCCACCTCTGGGGACCGGGCATAGTCAAACAAAAGGCAGCAGAAACCTCTGCCGATGTAAATGTCCCCATCTGACAGTTTTGAAGAGAGTCGTGATTTTCCCAGCACGGAGTTTGAGATCTGAGAACGGACAGATTGTCCGCTCACATGGGTTCCTGACCCCCGAGTAGCCTAACTGGGAGACATCCCCCACTAGGGGCAGACTGACACCTCACACTGAGCTCACACTGCTGGGTACACCTCTGAGACGAAGCTTCCAGAGGAATGACCAGACAGCAACATTTGCTGTTTAGCAATATTCACTCTTCTGCAGCTTCCGCTGCTGATACCCAGGCAAACAGGGTCTGGAGTGGACCTCAAGGAAACTCCAACAGACCTGCAGCTGAGGGTCCTGACTGTTAGAAGGAAAAATAACAAACAGAAAGGACATCCACACCAAAACCCTATCTGTATGTCACCATCATCAAAGACCAAAGGTAGATAAAACCACAAAGATGGGGAAAAAGCAGTACAAAAAAGCTGGATATTCTAAAAATTAGAGTGCCTCTCCCCCTCCAAAGGATGCAGCTCCTTGCCAGCAATGGAACAAAGCTGGATGGAGAATGACTTTGATGAGTTGAGAGAAGAAGACTTCAGACAATCAAACTTCTCCAAGCTAAAGGAGGAAGTTCAAACCCAGTGCAAAGAAACTAAAAACCTTGAAAAAAGATTTGACAAATGGCTAACTAGAATAACCAATGCAGAGAAGTCCACAAACGAACTGATAGAGATGAAAACCATGACATGAGAACTACGTGACAAATGCACAAGCTTCAGTAACCGACTCGATCAACTGGAAGAAAAGGTATCAGTGACTGAAGATCAAATGAATGAAATGAAGCAAGAAGAGAAGTTTAGAGAAAAAAGAGTAAAAAGAAATGAACAAAGCCTCCAAGAAATATGGGACTATGTGAAAAGACCAAATCTACGGCTGATTGGTGTACCTGAAAGTGACGGGGAGAATGGAACCAAGTTGGAAAACACTCTTCAGGATATTAGCCAGGAGAACTTCCCCAACCTAGCAAGGCATGCCAAAATTGAAATTCAGAAAATACAGAGAACGTCACAAAGATACTCCTCAAGAAGAGCAACTCCAAGATACATACTTGTCAGATTCACCAAAGTAGAAATGAAGGAAAAAATGTTAAGGGCAGCCAGACAGAAAGCTTGGGTTACCCACAAAGGGAAGCCCATCAGACTAACAGCAGATCTCTCGGCAGAAACTCTACAAGCCAGAAGAGAGTGGGGGCCAATATTCAACATTCTTAAAGAAAAGAACTTTCAACCCAAATTTCATATCCGGCCAAACTAAGTTTCATAAGTGAAGGAGAAATAAAATCCTTTACAGATAAGCAAATGCTGAAAGATTTTGTCACCACCAGGCCTGCCTTACAAGAGCTCCTGAAGGAAGCACTAAACATGGAAAGGAATAATCAGTACCAGCCACTGCAAAAACATGTCAAAATGTAAAGACCATCAATGCTAGGAAGAAACTGCATCAACTAATGAGCAAAATAACCAGCTAACATCATAATGACAGGATCAAGTTCACACATAACAATATTAACCTTAAGTGTAAATGGGCTAAATGCTCCAATTAAAAGACACAGGCTGGCAAATTGGATAAAGAGTCGAGACCCATCAATCTGCTGTATCCAGGAAACCTATCTCACGTGCAGAGACACACATAAGCTCAAAATAAAGGGATGAAGGAAGATCTATCAAACAAACGGAAAACAAAAAAGGCAGGGGTTGCAATCCTAGTCTCTAATAAAACACACTTTAAACCAACAAAGATCAAAGAAGACAAAGAAGGCCATTACATAGTGGTAAAGGGATCAATTCAACAGGAAGAGCTAACTATCCTAAATATATATGTACCCAATACAGGAGCACCTAGATTCATAAAGCAAGTGCTTAGAGACTTACAAGAGACTCAGACTCCCACACAATAATAATGGGAGACTTTAACACCCCACTGTCAACATTAGACAGATCAACGAGACAGAAAGTTAACAAGGATATCCAGGAATTGAACTCAACTCTAACTCATTTTATGAGGCCAACATTATCCTGATACCAAAGCTTGGCAGAGACACAACAAAAAAAAGAGAATTTTAGACCAATATCCCTGATGAACATTGATGTGAAAATCCTCAATAAAATACTGGCAAACCGAATCCAGCAGCACATCAAAAAGCTTATCCACCATGATTAAGTGGGCCTCATCCCTGGGCCGCAAGGCTGGTTCAACATACGCAAATCAATAAACATAATCCAGCATATAAACAGAACCAAAGACGAAAACCACATGATTATCTCAATAGATGCAGAAAAGGCCTTCGACAAAATTCAATAGTGCTTCATGATAAAAACTCTCAATAATTTGGTATTGATGGAACATATCTCAAAATAATAAGAGCTATTTATGACAAACCCACAGCCAATAACATACTGAATGGGCAAAAACTGGAAGCATTCCCCTTGAAAACTGGCACAAGACAGGGATGCCCTCTCTCACCACTCCTATTCAACATAGTGTTGGAAGTTCTGGCCAGGACAATCAGCCAGGAGAAAGATATAAAGGGTATTCAATTAGGAAAAGAGGAAGTCATATTGTCCCTGTTTGCAGATGACATGATTGTATATTTAGAAAACCCCATCGTTTCAGCCCAAAATCTCCTTAAGCTGATAAGCAACTTCAGCAAAGTCTCAGGATACAAAATCAATGTGCAAAAATCACTAGCATTCTTATACATCAATAACAGACAAACAGAGAGCCAAATCATGAGTGAACTCCCATTCACAATTGCTTCAAAGAGAATAAAATACCTAGGAATCCAACTTACAAGGGATGTGAAGGACCTCTTCAAGGAGAACTACAAACCACTGCTCAGTGAAATAAAAGAGGACACAAATGGAAAAACATTCCATGCTCATGGATAGGAAGAATCAATATCATGAAAATGGCCATACTGCCCAAGGTAATTTATAGATTCAATGCCATCCCCATCAAGCTACTAATGACTTTCTTCACAGAATTGGAAAATACTACTTTCAAGTTCATATGGAACCAAAAAAGAGCCGCATTGCCAAGACACTCCTAAGTTAAAAGAACAAAGCTGGAGGCATCACGCTACCTGACTTCAAACTACACTACAAGGCTGCAGTAACCAAAACATCAAGGTACTGGCACCAAAACAGAGATATAGAACAATGGAAAAGAACAGAGCCCTCAGAAATAATACCACACATCTACAGCCATCTGATCTTTGACAAACCTGACAAAAACAAGAAACGGGGAAAGGATTCCCTATTTAATAAATGGTGCTGGGAAAACTGGCTAGCCATACGTAGAAAGCTGAAACTGGATCCCTTCCTTACACCTTATACAAAAATTAATTCAAGATGGATTAGAGACTTAAATGTTAGACCTAAAACCATAAAAACCCTAGAAGAAAACCTAGGCAATACCATTCAGGACATAGGCATGGGCAAGGACTTCATGTCTCAAACACCGGAAGCAATGGCAACAAAAGCCAAAATTGACAAATGGGATCTAATTAAACTAAAGAGCTTCTGCACAGCAAAAGAAACTGCCATCAGAGTGAACAGGCAACCTACAGAATGGGAGAACATTTTTGCAATCTACCCATCTGACAAAGGGCTAATATCCAGAACCTACAAAGAACTCAAACAAATTTATGAGAAAAAACAAACAACCCCATCAAAAAGTGGGCAAAGGATATGAACAGACACTTCTCAAAACAAGACATTTATGCAGACAACAGACACATGTTCATAGTTCCTCCTTTAGCTCTGAGAAGTTTGATCGACTGAACCCTTCTTCTCTCAACTCGTCATTCTCCATCCAGCTTTGTTCCATTGCTGGCGAGGAGCTGTGTTCCTTTGGAGGGGAAGAGGTGCTCTGATTTTTTGAATTTTGAGCTTTTCCGCACTGCTTTTTCCCCATCTTTGTGGTTTTATCTACTCTTCATCTTTGATGATGGTGACGTACAGATGGGGTTTTGGTGTGGATGTCCTTTCTGTTTGTTATTTTTCCTCCTAACAGTCAGGACCCTCATCTGCAGGTCTGTTGGAGTTTGCTTGAGGTCCACTCTAGTTAGGCTACTCCCAGTTAGGGTCTCCCAGTTAGGCTACTCGGGGGTCAGGGACCCACCTGAGCAGGCAGTCTGTCCGTTCTCAGATCTCAACCACCGTGCTGGGAGAATCACTACTCTCTTCAATGCTGTCAGACAGGGACATTTACATCTGCAGAGGTTTCTGCTGCTTTTTTTTTTTTTTTAAGCTATGCCTTGTCCCCAAAGGTGGAGTCTACAGAGGCAGGCAGGCCTCCTTGAGCTTCAGTGGACTCCAACAAGTTCGAACTTCCCAGCCGGTTTGTTTACCTACTTAAGCCTCAGCAATTGTGGGCGCCCCTCCCCCAGCCTCACTGAGATCTAGCCTTGCAGTTAGATCTCAGACTGCTGTGCTAGCAATGAGGGAGGCTTGTGGGCATGGGACCCTCTAAGCCAGGCACGGGATATAATCTCCTGGTGTGCCCTTTGCTAAGACCCTTGGTAAAGCACAGTATTAGGGTGGGAGTGATCCGATTTTCTAGGTGTTGTGTGTCACAGTTTCCCTTGGCTAGGAAAAGGAATTCCATTCCCCCTTGTGCTTCCCAGGTGAGGTGATGCCTCGCCCTGCTTCGGCTGTCACTCGTTAGGCTGCACCCACTGTCCTGCATCGACTGACCAACACGCCCCAGTGAGATGAACCCGGTACCTCAGCTGGAAATGCAGAAATCACCTGTCTTCTGTGTCACTCACGCTGGGAGCTGGAGGCTGGAGCTGTTCCTGTTCGGCCATCTTGGCACCCCCCCCAATAATGGGTTTTGTTATAGGAACACTCCACTTCTTAGTAACAATTTCTTAGTCCATTCCTGCTGCTATGCCAAAATACTTGAAATACTTGAGACTGAACAATTTATAAATAGAAATCTATTTTCTCACAAACCTGGAGGCTGGGAAATCCAAGATTAAGGTTCAGTCAGGTTCAGTGTCTGGTGAGGTCTCTGCTTCCAAAAGGGTGCCTTGAACACTGTATTCTCTGAAGGGAATGAACATTGTGTCCTCACATGGTGGAAGGGATAGAAAGGCAAAAAAGTCCTAGCTAGCTGTCCCCAGCCCTCTTGTAAGGACTTTTATAATACATTCATGAGGGCAGATCCCTCATGACCTAATCATTTCCTAAAGGCCCCACCTCTTAATATTGTTGCACTGGAGATTAAGTTTCAACATACATTTTGGAAGAGACATAAATAGTCAAACCATAGCATAAACCATTCCAGGCATGTTTTATATTCTTGTCTTTCTCTTAGCACCAAACACAATGGTTTTTCTCAACTATAGACAATGCTACCAAAAACTTATCCAGAATCAAAGGTTTGCTATACATGGAATTAAATTGTCTTACCAGCTTTCTCTCTGGTTCTTTCTTGTGACCCTACATTTCAATCAAACTGTTAACTGCTCTCCATGCTTTTATTTGGTTCAAACATCTTCCCACTGTACCTCTTTGTAAATTTCCATTGATTATTCTAAATAAAGCTTCCTGCAATGCACACTACAAAAACTGGATGTGTTTTTTCCCTTTTGAATTCTCACGTCACTTTGTTCTTTGCTCTATCATCCTTACCTCTCTGGTGTCCTTTCTTGGTCTTTGTTAGTGGTTTCTTTCCCCTATTCATCCTTTAAATATTGGGCTTCCTCAGAATTCTTCTCTATGCCCTATTCTCTTCTCATTCTATATACATTCCTCAACATCTATTCTAATATCGTGGCTATAATTCTAAATAATATGCTGATGAATTTGAACCAGAAAAGCTCTCAAGATTCTATTTAGTATATCTAATTACTTATTGAATATCTCTACTTGTCTTACAAGCATCTTAAGTTAGTATATGCACAAACTCAAGATCTTTCCCCACCAAAGTTTTTCCTTCTCTAGATAATTTCCTATCTCAGAGAATGAAGCCACCTTTGACCTAGTTGCTCAAAATAGAAACTGAGAAGTCATTCTTTCTTGCTGCTTTTCTTTATCCGCTAGCATCAAGTGAATTACTAAATCATATTAATACCAGTTACTGAATGTTTAAAAATTTTATTCATTTCTTTCCAGATAAATTGCCACTAGTCCAGTCCAGGCCATAAGCATTTCCCCACCTAAACACTGTATTGGTCTTCTAGCTTTTCCCCACATCCAGTCTTGTTCCTCTTCAATGCAATTTTCACAATGCAGAACAATATTCTTAAATGTAAGCTTGATTATGGTAACTACCTTCTTAATATTCCTCAATGACTTCCCATAGAAGAAAAATGTTAAAACTCCTTACATTCAGCTTATAGGGCCCTTTGAATAAGGCTCTAACCTTGACCCTGCCTACCTTCTCATTCATCACTTGACACTCTAAACTTTAGCCATACTAAATTTTTGTTCTTCAAACTTGCCATGTCTTACATCTCCAAAACTTTATGCATTCTGTATGCTGCCTTCCAACACCAACACTCTTGCTTTTCATCCAGCTAATGCTTCATCAATTTAGAAGTCATTTCTTCCAGAAGATTTCCTGACACTACCTTCAACATGCATCCTTATCATGGCATCCAACACTTATCACAGCATGCACCCCATTATTTTAATTCCTTGTTTAACTGTCATCATTTTAAAATTTGACAACTATTCATTGAGAGCCCATTATATTACAGATACTGTATTCTCCTCTGTGTACAGACTGTGGTCAATATAGAGTATTGTGGAAGCACATTTAGAATGTGAGAGAAGTCCAAGAAATGCTTCTTAGTGACTTGTGTTCCCATCTATTTCCCTACTATTAAACAAGAGACAGTTCCATAATCATTTCTGAGTTATCTGAATTGCCTAATATAGTATATAGTAGATAAATATTTATACCATCAATTATTGGATTTTAAACACATACTAAATACTCTTTGCATTTTAAGAGGCCACCAACCAGCCAATACTTTCTACCCAGCGAGTTTTTCTTTGATATCACTTTGGATACAACAGAGTGTAAAAAGCAAAGAGACAAACTAATCTAGTGGAAAACATGGGACTTAAGAGTCAGAACACTGTGATTAATAATTCTGCCACTTACTAGGTATGTGTCCTTGGTCAAGACCCTTAACCTCTCTAAGTCTCAATTTCCTCATCTGAAAAAGGCAGTTACAAGAATGAAATGAGATAAAGAGAAAATAAAAGCATAACATGTAAAAGGTTATCCAAAATGATGTCTATTATTATTATTGTTATTAAAGTCAATGCAGATCAAGTTTCCTTATGACTGGTTATCCTAGCTCTGTAATGCTACAGGATTTCCAAAGTTAATTCTTCATCTTCGCCTTACCATCCAAGAGATAGACTTTTGTACTTTAATAAATACGTATTGATGGAAATGGTTAAAAATCACAAAGAAAAACAAGCCAAAAATTGAGTAAGTATACATTAATGTATGAAAGGGACAAGACAAAAGTACCAGCCTATGACAGTTTATAATTTGAATGTATGGACCCAAAAAAAAAAAAAAAGTCAGTACACAATTTTGTTTAATGTTGACCAAAAGGGTAGGTAAGTGGCACAAAAGAGTAGTGCTGTGAACTGTTTCACAGTGAAATGGTAACCCTCTGACCTAGAAAGTCAGGATATCTGGGCTCAAATACTAATTTAGCTCCTAAGTCAACCACTAATACCCAGGTGGTCTACACACCCAACACTCTAGTCTTTCAGTTCCTTGATCTCCTTAGCTCCTATTGTCTTTTTCTTCCACTGTATCTTAGCCACTCACTTACAGGGCCACAAATCTCAAATGGCCACTCAACTTTGCCCAGCTGTGCTACAATTCTGATTGCTTTCCATCCTCCAAATGACTATTTTGTACCTTATCTTTTCCCCTTAAACCTCCTACTCAAATACGCCTCCTCACTCCTTACTATTCTTGCGTCATACCTTATCTTCATTGAGAAAAAGTATTAGTATCAGGCATAAAGGTCTCACCTCTGACCACTGAATCTACCCATCTATCTGCATCTTTACCCATACTTGCTGTCTTTCTTCTTATTACTATAAATTATATGTTCATGTGGCTGCACGTGGTGGCTCACGCCTGTAATCCCAGCACTGTGGGAGTCCGAGGCGGGCGGATCACCAGAGGTCAGGAATTCAAGACCAGCCTGGCCATGGTGAAACCCTGTCTCTACTAAAAATACAAAAAAATTAGCCAGGCGTGGTGGTGCGTGCTTGTAATCTCAGCTACTTAGGAAGCTGAGGCAGGAGAATCGCTTGAACCTGGGAGGCAGAGGTTGCAGTGAGCTGAGATGGTGCCATTGCACTGCGGCCTGGGTAACAAGAGTGAAACTCCGTCTCAAAAAGAAAAAAATTATATGTTCATGTTCCTACCTAAGGCCAACACTTCTATATATTCCCTGGATTCCATACCCTGTTATCTTCTCAAAGACTTCACTCCTAAAATATACACACTCTCTTATACCATCATTTCCACCCCCTCTATTGGATTATTCCCATTAGTCTAAATATGCTTAACTATCCTTTATCTTTAAGAACCCTTCTTTGATCATACATATTCCTCTATTACCTCCATTTATTGGCTCTCTTTTATAGTAAAACATCTTGAGATGTCTATAATACTACGCCAATTTCTTTTCTCTTTTCTTTTTTTTTTTTATTTTGAGACGGAGTCTCGCTCTGTTGCCAGGCTGGAGTGTAGTGGCATGATCTTGGCTCACTGCAACCTCTGCCTCCCAGGTTCAAGTGATTCTCCTCCCTCAGCCTCCCGAGTAGCTGGGACTACAGGCGCATGCCACTACACCTGGCTAATTTTTGTATTTTCAGTAGAGACGGAGTTTCACCATGTTGGCCAGGTCTCTTGACCTTGTGATCTGCCGGCCTTGGCCTCCCAGAGTGCTGGGATTACAGGTGTGAGCCACCCACCGTGCCCAGCCAGCAGTACTATGTCAATTTCTTGACACCACATTTTCTCTTCATTGTACTAGTCAAGGCATAAAACTACTTTATGTTTCAAAAATCCAATGCACAGATCTCTTTATTTTACTTGATTTCTAAGCATGATTCAATACCATTGGCCATGTTTTGTAGTCTTGGCTTTTTTGTTTGTTTCTTTTTTAGTAGAGACGGGGTTTCTCCATGTTGGTCAGGCTGGTCTGGAACTCCCGCCTTAGCTTCCCAAAGTGCTGGGATTACAGGCATGAGCTACCATGCCCGGCCAGTTTTGGCTTTCATGTCTCCGCACTCTTCAGATTTTCTTCTTACTTCATTGGCTATTCTTCCATCTCCTTTGTTTGCTTCTTTTCCTCTGCTTTATACTAGTCAATGCAATGTTCTCTGTGAGCACACTTGCCCTAGGTAGTTTTACATATGCTGATGACTCCCAACTTTGTATCTTTGGTTCCTTGCACTCTGCAGAGCTCAAGACTCAGCTTACCTTTGATTTCTAATAAGAATATAAAAATCAAGGTAAGCAAAATAAAACTCCACCCCCCACCCCCCACTCCACCCTGGCTGCTCCTTTTTCTCCTTTAGTCTTTTCCATTTGGTAAATGGCATAACCATCCACACAATCTTAAGACAAAAACTTAGGGGCTAGAGGTGACTCCTTTTTCATCACCTCTATATTCAAAACATCACAAAGTCTGTAGGCTCTGCCCCCAAAATAGAGCTCACATACATCTACTTCTCTGCTATTTTATCCCGAACTTGTCATTCCTCTTTGGATTTCTGCAATTGCCTTCTGCTATAGATCTTGCTCCCCACCCAGTATGATTCAGTCATCACGTAATAGGCAGAACAAACGTTTTTACAATGTAAATCAGATCCTATCACTCCCTCCAAACTCACTACCGGTTTCTCTTCACACTTAGGAAATATATTACACTATGGAATATATTTCTAAGGAAATATATTACACTATGTTCCAGGTACTGTTCAATCTCAGTGTTTAGTAAACACCCCAGTAACATGGGATTTCGTTAACCAACAGAAGTGTTTAAACAGGATGAGTATGAAAATAAGTATAAAATGAGAAGTACTATAAAAACGATACGTTATATGTTACTATTACAGCAGCTGCCTATTTCCTTTTGTCTTGTAATTGCCAGGACCTTCCGACAAGAGCCAACTGAAAAACAGCAGTATAAATCATGGTACTCTAAAAGCCCAGACTTCAACACCATGCAATATATCCACACAACAAAACTGAACTTGTACTAACTAAATCTGTATAGAATTTTAAAAAGTAAGTTAAAAAAAATACCAGAGGACAATAAATATGAATGCCCTTTTCATAGGCACACAGTGACTAAAATATTTGGGGCATGAATTCTCTAAGGGTGACAATAATAAGTGTTATTTTTCATGCTTCTGTTGCACAAGTAATTATATTTATCTCTAAGGAAAATCAGAGAGTGGGGTGTGGCCTCCCTCAGTGCCAACTGGGCTAATTATCTCCCCACATCACCGAATCTGTTATTTCATAGGCTCTAGGAAACCCAAAGAGGGGAGTGAGGGACCTGGTATGGTCCCTTGAAGAGCTCTTGTAACACTCCTGATTTATGTGACAGACACAGTATGTGTGCAACTGTCCTTTTTCCTTCAAAAGCACTGGTCTAAAGCAGGGATCCCCAACCCCTGGGCAGCGGACAGGTACAGGTTTGTGGCCTATTAGGAAGAGGCCACACAGCAGGTGATGGGGCTACAGGATTATGCCCGAGCTCCACCTCCTGTCAGATCAGTAAAGGCATTAGATTCTCATAGGAGCACAGACCCGATTGTGAACTGTGCATACGAGGGATCTAACTTGCACCTTCTCATGAGAATCTAATGCCTGATGATCTGAGATGGAAGAGTTTCATCCCATCCTGCCTCCCCCCGGCTGCCCCAAATTGTCTTCCATGAAACTGGTCCCTGGTGCCAAAAAGGTTGGGGACTGCTGGAAGTGCTTGTCCACTGGGTTAAAGCCAAGAGGAGTAAACAGGATTAAGGGGCGTGGAGGTGGGTGGGTGGGGGAAGACAGCTTTCTCAGGATGGGCAACCAATCCCAGAATCCTCAATCACAGGAGCATGTATGTGAAGGTTTATTTGCAGGGATCCACCATTTGTAAAATAGTACACGCTTAATAAAATTAATAAAATTTTGCAGTCAATCTTGACTGACAGATCTCTTCTTTCTTACTGCAGAGTAATTGTAAAATAAGAAAAACAGGAGGAAGAGAGAACAAAGAAGAAAGATGTGGGATGAGAGAGTAAGGAAAGGAATCACGGAGAGGAGAGACAATGTCTGTGGCTATTTTCCCAGCGTCTGGGAGAGGAGCCCAAGCATCACATTGAACTGAGCGGGGAGGAAAGGCCCTCCTGGGGCCTACCGCAAGGAAATGATCGCGGGAGACCCGGGACTGGCGCCAAAGGGCTTGGAAGGGCGGAGTTAAGAAAAATGGGCCGTACCTACAACTTCTTGCGCAGCCCTCGCTGGCCCGGGAGCCCAGTAACCGTTGCGTAAGCCACGCGCCACCCAGGTGGGCAGGGTAGTGACGCGAAAGCCCGGCTAGACTTCCGTGCAGGGGCGGGGCGGGGCGGGGCGGGGCGGGGGGGCGGCAGCGCGTTTAAGTGACGTCTTGGCCGCCCGCGCCGGCGGAGACCAGGGTTCTGGGGCTCCCGGGAGTGTCTGGTGTGTTTTCTGTCTATTGAACCCTTTCCTTTTGACGTCTCTTCTGAATATTGACTCATCGGGTTGTAGAAATCCAGGGACAGAGTTGACATCACTGGGCATTTTAGCCAAAAAGCAGTGCTGGGGACTGCATGTGCCAGAAGTAAACTTGTCAAAACTCAGATTGTTTCCCCTAAAAGAGCACGGTCTCTCCCCAAGACGGCCTGAGCTTAAACTGCAGCACTGTCACTTGCTAGCTATGGGACCTAGGCAAATACATCATCTCCCTGAGGTTGTCTTCTCATCTCTAAAGGACGCTGTGGTGGTGCAATGAGACACAGCAAGTGTCTGAACAAAGACACTGTGTACAAAGTAAACAATATACTGTTATCAATATAAAACCTTTTTTGTTTGTTTTTTTCCCCCGCCTGAAATCTTATGTGGAAAGTTGTATGTGAAAGAAATGAAAGCAGAGCTGCGTTGATGGTGGACCCAGAAGCTTTGGCCTTTCAGTCCCAAAGTTTCCAGGAATATAATCCACGCTTCCTATAAAAGACAAAAACAACCATTATTGGAGAAAGTGCAAATTTCTTAGAAAGATAAACGACCCATTCCTATCTAATGTTTCTCCTGACACTCAAAACAATGTTTACTCTTGAACACTGTATTCCTTTTTGACTCAGTGTGTTTTCTAACGTTAATTCCTCTACCGGAGTGTTCTTTTTCTTAGTCATCATCTAAGATCTGATTCAAATTACAGTTCCTTCTTGGGTAACTTAAATACGAAATTATCTTTTTATTGGTTTTGTTGTTGTTGTTGACACAGGGTCTCACTCTATTACCCCGGTCAGAGTGCGATCTAGGTTCCCCGCAGCCTCCGCCTCCTTGGTTCAAGTGATCCTTCTGCCTCCTGAGTAGGTGGGACTACAGGCGGGCGCCACCACCCCTGGCTAATTTTTTTATTTTTAGTAGAGAGGAGTTTCACATGTTGCCCAGGAGGCCTTGAACTCCTGGACTTAAGTGATCTGCCCGCCTTGGCTTGCCACAGTGCTGGGATTACAAGCATGAGCCACCACATCCCTGCCCTTTTTATTGTTTTTAACACCTTCCCTCCTTCAACGTGATACACACATCTCAGCAAGGATTTAATTTTCTTCCTCATTTCAGGAGAGTAGACAGGGTTTCATGATTACAGGATTAAGGGAATGTTTTGTACTCATGAAAAGGAAATGTTTTGTACTCATAGGAAAAGCAGGTAGATCCCTAAAGATAATGGGAGGTGGGACAAATGGTAGAGCTGAGAAGGAAGACCTTTGCTAGGAGTCTGTTTGCCTCCAGGGCACTACTCTTACGCTCTAGAAGGAATGGGCTCCTGGACAGGTAAGTGCTTTAAGGTCCATGCAAGGAAGATGGAGGGCACATCAACAAATGGAGTTTTGGAATTCTCAACAGGCCAGAGGGCTCAGGCTGGATTTGAGTCAGTCAACTATAAATATATTACATGCTCCCCAAATGCCATGAAGCAATTCCCACCTGTTACAGAGAGGTACATAAATGATTCATATAAAAATATAACGTTCTGAGACATTGACAAAATATAGTGGTTCATTGGGAGACAATATAATGAAAATTTACCAATAAAAAATTTAAATAATTATCTGATAACCTTTCTTATAAAAATTAATAGTATTTTAAAAATAAGTAAATTAATAATATTTGCAACAAGGCCATAGAAAGCAAAAGCTTTTGAGGAATAAGGAGAATCTTAACTGAGAGCAATTTTTTAAAACTATATTTGACATGATAAAAAAGTTTTAAAACTTTCTACATAAATATTTTCATACTTCTGAAAGTACTTCAATAAAAATAAAAATTTGGCCAATGATCTATTTAGTATGATTTCAGTGCCAAATTTCTTTTCTAGTTTTATCTCTAATTCTCTTCATCAGTCTCAAGTGCTAATCACTTTCTATGCTCCAGGCTTTACTGTTTTCAAAACTTTGCTAATATGCCAGCCTCCCACATTAGTTGTTCCCTTCTTCACCTTACTCCCTAATACTACCCCATCCGTCCAGATCCTCTCCATTCTTCAAGATCTAGTTCAAGTATTAGCTCCTCTAAGATTTCCTCAACTTCTACACTAGCTATTTGTACATATCTTATTTCCTTCTAAGGTTTTTAAAGGTAAGTATCATGTTTTGTTCATATTTGTATTCCTCACAGGGTCAATTTTCCATTAGAATTCAAGTTCTATTGAAAACCAAGCCCTTGAATATCTTGTTCATCACTGTATTCCCTAGTATCTAGCACAAGACCTGGCACACAGTAGGCATGTTATAATATATTCTGAGTGAGGGAGTAAATGGGTTTTAAAAACAGCTCCATGAAAGCAGGGATTTGTCTGTTTCATTCATTGCAAAATGAGTATCTGAATGTAAACATGAAGGCTTAGCATTCATTATATACAACAAAATTCTTTAATCTGCAGAGCATCATAAAAGTCAAATATGAAGTATTTATGTTGCCTTTCACCCAACAAATTCAGTTGATATCTTTCTGAAAATACATCCCCCAAAACTGCAGTATAATTTTAAAGAATCAAAATAAAATAGATGTTGATATTAAAGTAGTTTCAGTTTTGTTTGTATTTTTCTGTGTTCTAAATTTTCTGCAATGAAAATGTGTTTTTATAATCAGAAAAAATAATCAATATTATTTTTAAAGAATGTAGTGGGTGAGATCATTTGCAAATGTATACCTGAGGAAATTTTGAGGACATCAAGGTCAATCAAGGTGATTGGGAATTAATACCACAGAGGAAAATACTGTCCTGAGAAACACGATACTTCTTTCAGGGACTGAATTATGTCCTTCCCCACAGATTTATATGTTGAAGCCCCAACTTCCAATGTGATGTATTAGGATATGAGGATTTGGGAGGGCAATTAGATTTGGGTGAGGTCATGAGGATAGGGCCCTCATGATATGATCAGAGTACCCTTATAAGAAGAGACACCAGAGAGCTTGCTTGCTCTCTCTCGGCGTCATGTGATGACACAGTGAGAAGGTGGCCATTGGCAAGCCAGGAAGAGAGACTTCGCCAGAGCCCAACAATGCTGGCATCCTGATCTTGAACCTCCAACCTTTAATAGAAATAAGTTTCTGTTGTGTAAGCCACCCAGTGTATGGTATTTTGTTATAGCAGCCCAAGCTGACTAAGATAGACTAAGCAGACTAAGATCCAAACTGTTGTGTGGCAAGTAGCTTTCTGATATTGAGAGAGGATCCCCTTACTCTCAGATTTAGTCAGTAAATGTTTATTAAATGTCTATTGTGTTTCATGTCCTGTGAAAAATGCTGAGGATTCAAGGATAACTAAGAAAAGGTTCCTACCCATAGGGAGCTGGTTTAATAAGAGACAAACATGTAAATAAACTTTAAAAAGTGTTATATGTGCTCTGACAGAAGTATGTATAAGGGGCCCAAAAGTTAGAGTAATTGTTTCTATCTGTGGTTTAAGTGGGGATAGGTTGGGTTGGTCAGTACTCTATCAGGTTAACCCTAAGTTCACCAACCAAGTCAAGAGATGTGACTTTCCATGTGGCAACAAACCTTGGCCTTCACATGGTGAGCCCTGCTGAATGGTCAGCCTCTGTCATTCTTGACCTCACCAGCTCCATGATATATAACAGCAACATAGTCTTATAGCAATAAATTCCTACAAAGAGCTTCGAGGAATAGGCACAAATTTCAGAGATCAAATAGAGGAAGTCAAAAGGCCAGCACTGGGCAGTCACAGAGATTTAGATGGTGGCTACCCTCTTAGAGGTAGAAAAGAGCTTGCTGCATGACCTGCAAAATGAAACAGGTATTGGCAGTGGCTGTTTGAGGTGTCCTTCAATCATTTCTATACTCTGTGGACTTCCATTTCTAATTTTCCTAGGGGCCCTAAACTTATTCAACAGCATTCTCATTTAGTTATAGTAACTGTATTTTGTATAAGTTAATAAATATTCCAAGCCTGTTACTTGGAGAAAATGCCACTGATGACCTGGGAAACAGCATGAAGTGTAACACTTTTTGGTCTCACATCCGTTTTGCTGGCTAAGTCCTAATCATCCCTCAGCCAATACCCTACTTTCTCTAGGAAGCTGTGCCTAAACTCCACCACCCTTGGTTTGATTGAATGCTCCTGCCACGAGATCCCTAGCACCCCTGTAGTTCCTGCATAATAGCACTTATCATATTGTTTTGCATTCTTTTGTTTAATTGTCTGTCATCTCTATTGGACTGTTAAATCCTTAAGGACAGGGACAATATTATTCTTGATGATGTGCCTGGATCTCAAAAGCTTTCAGTAAGTATTTTTTGGATGCATCTACTTTTAAAGCCAGGAAAAATAGAGGACCAGATGATTATTAAGTTTATGGTGCTTCCAGCAAAGTGCACTTAACCAATGAAGTTCAGTTCAAAACACTTATCTGACCTCTGGTATAAATTAATCAAGTCCAAACCAAGAGCATAAACATTAAAGGAATACAGCACCATAGGTAACCAAAGTCAAGCTGACATAAAATTAAAGGCTATTTAGGAGAAGTGAATATTAAACTAGTTTTGAATAGAGGTGAAAGCCATGGTGGATAGGGCTCAAACAGAAGTCTAATGAAGAGAGGAATGGGCTTTATTACGCAGATCAAGTTGGTGGGATTAGGATATTCATAATTCATTAATCTAATACATATTTAGTATCTGCTTCAAAATTAAAATGAACTTTGAATTCCAGGTCGAGGAGTTTAGATAGGATATGACAAGTATATAATAAACACTTCAGGTACACAGATAACATGATAAAAACTGTAAACTGTATGTGAATGTGATTATTTCAGTAACTACACAGAAGATGACCTAGAGTGAAGAGGAACTTAACAAGTGATACACAAAAGCAGAGATGGCCTGTTACAAAGTAGGATAAAATATGACCTATGCAGGTAAGTCTTTCTTCTAATATTTTCTCTCCTGGCAAGTCACAATTTCTGAAATTACTGCCACAGAAGTCACTCTTTTGGTTTAAGGCAATGTCTTTCAAAAGCTTTTGTTTGCATGTAAGAATATGCTACTAAGTGATGGTAACATCCAACACAGTGGAAACTCTGGCCCCGAAAATCTGATGTTCCGTTCCTCCTAGGGGTATGAATGCTTACCTAGAGACAACACTTAGTTGCCTCACAGCTGGATATGATCATTACCAATAAATGTAGGAGAAGAGATGTGTCCAACTTCCACATCCCTTCCTCAAAAATACATTGCTATACTTGCATTTTTCTTGATAGAATGGAGACATGGTAGAGATCCATTTTTAACCCATTTATGCCTAGTGTTCCATTATTAGAACGCTAAGCCTGTGGGAGTTATTTATATCCTACTGCTCAAGGTCATCGCCAAGGTCTGATTTTTCACAAAAAATGTTTGCAACCTCTGGCGTAAATAAGTTAAGCCGTGTCCTAAGCTAGGACATGGCAGAGCTTCAGGACAGAAAGACATGGGACTCTGAGCAGACGTCATGAGCAGAGTAACCCTGTTAGTATTAACCAACCAGCCAGTTTCATTAGAGGGAAATAGAATTCTATTTTCTTTTAAGCACTGTATTTTTTGTTTCTTCATTATAGCACATTACCCTAATGTAATATTCATGAGACTGGCATAGATTTGAAACTTACCTATCTCCCAACTAGAAATGGGAAGAGCCTAAAGATATGGGTCATAAGAAACAAATAAAAAAAGGGCTGGATTAGGGCACTCCTTATGGGAAGGTAGACTCACATGGGCGGCTGAAATAAAGGAATCTGCGTGGTCAGCTAGGGGGCAGGATAAAGTTTTTTGACATCTGGAGGGGGCAAGAGGATGAACCAATGAAGATACTTCATGTACTTTAAAATTTTAGTGGGACCAATCAGTTACAGTAATTTAAAGAAAGATAGTAAGGGAAGGAGAAATGGAGAAAAGGCAGATTATCAGGGAAACGAGGGTAGAAATTCATGAGCGACTGCATTATGATGTTTAACAACAAAAACAAAACCAAAAAAGAGGAGCCAAAACCAATTCAAAGCATCAGAGCCTGGGCAAATATGAATCAGGAAACTGTGAAAGGTAAAAGTTAGAGCAATCCTAGCTGAAGAGGATACTGAAGCTGGTCTTTCCCATGTTAACTGTAAACTGTGGTAGTATATTAAAGTAGATATGTCCTTATGCAAATTAAGATGGATGATGAAGGGGTGTTTGAAAAAAAAGGTAGAGAGATTAAGGTTGGTGATATAGATCATTACCACCCACATGGAAAGAGCAAGGGCTAAAAATGCCGTTTAAAGAAATAGCTACACTTTTCAATGTGCATCTCGAAAAAAGTAGCAGCTTTCTGATCATTATGCTCAGCACTCTCTCTTTTCACCTCTAAACTTGCACAGAAGTCTCTCCTTGAACTTCTTCATCTTTATTTTGATGTTCAACTTTCTGCAAAAGCCTGGGGCCCAGTAAACCAATAAGCAGACTTCCAATTGGGGCTGTGATAAGGATGGACAAAAATGCCACTGTCAACACATCCATTCCGTAGTCTTCTAATTGTTTCTCTCCATGCGACCTTGCTGTGTCCAAAGCCACAGATCCTATTGCAGCCTATAAAAGTTTAAGGGTAAAGATGAAATCATGATAAGACAAGCACATATAAAAAATGAATTTTTTTATTGTTTGCAAAAGCAAATTGCTTGGTTTTTTGCTCAACTAAGAAAGTTCTTTTAGTCTTCTTTCAAAGTGTATTGCAGGTTTTTTTTGTTTTGGTTTTTTACTTTTTTAGAGACAGGGTCTCGCTGTGTTGCCTAGACTGGTCTTGAACTCCTGGCCTCAAGTGATCCTCCCTCCTAAGCCTCCCAAAGTGCTGGTATTACAGGTGTAAGTCACTGTGCCCAGCTCAGCTTGGTTCTGATGATTTAAAAACTCTCTCTGCCCTTGTGTGGGAACATACTGATGACTCATTTGTACCTATCTGTGTAAGGTAGGGTTACATAAATATCAGTAAAATACATTTCAAAACACAAAGCAAATCCAGACTCACAATATTAATTAAATATAACATAAAGTTCTATGTACTAAATTTTTCCTGAATAAAGATGAAAATTATTGGTCATCTCCTTTTATCTTTAGGAATCTGGAACTAAAAAATAAGATGAAAAACATGCAGTGATACCTACTGAAAACTGTTAAATTTTAAATAAATATATATTACTTTAGAGCTTAAACTCATTGTCAAACATCATGAAACATGAAAATAGTGGACACCTTGACAACTTGACGCTGATTTTATTAGGTATTTGGTCAACCCTTTGCCTCACAAGTTGGTGAAATATTTTATTTGGAATGTATCTATTGGAAAGTATTATGAAAATTCTCGGTTTCTTGTAGAGGTAAAATGCAATATTATCAGTGCAGATGGGAAAAATGTATTAATTAATCTGGTTTTCCCTTATTCCACAGAGAACAATGTAAGCCTCTAAGACAATGAGAAAGAAAAGTGTGCATCTGACACAATGGCAGAAACTACTAATTGCTCACAAAAACCTGAATGCCCCCTTTCCCTTCTACAATAGAACTCCTGAAGTTTGGTTGGTCACATTGCTGTCCAGAGACCTTTTTATAGAACTCTTAGCCATTATGTTTCAGACATTTTTGAAAGTCTGATGGGGTGGGGGAAATTCTGGAGTAATGCCCAAATGCAAAGAGCATATAATTGAAATCTGGAATATAATTACTGAGCATACACATCCCCCAAAGCCTCCTAAGTAAAAAACCTTGATTTTTAATTCCTTAATAACAGAAATTTGAATATTTAATTATAAAATAATCTGGGACAAAACAGTTAAATGTTGTTTGATGTAATTAGTCTGAAACTATACAACCAAAGATACATCACATTTGCAACAAATCATAATCTATATAGTTCTAACTTAATTAGCAATCATAGGTATTCTAACAAATGCATGGTCAACAAATTCAAGCACCTATCTATAATAGCTTTATTTATCACATGTTTATTAGAATACAAAAATTTTTGGTTCAGTGAATGAGACATTTGCCAGGAAGTTCAGTGAGTTTTGAATAATTAATACCAACTAATAATCTAGGAAATCAATAAACTACTTTCTAGGTTGTTTTTCAATAAATCTTTTCTCCATTACATACAAAGACTCTGGTCAAGCTCAACTGATCGTCAATCATATTAACATTAAAATATCTCCAAACATTAAGGGGGCCATGTTATTTCTATTTTATTCTTTTCTTGGAAGCTATTAACATGAAAAGAGTTAACAACTCTTTCCTTGGGTGACTTAGAGAGTGCTGACTGATGAAATTCAAACTCTTCTCTCCTGTTACTACTGCTTTCTAGTAGAATAGGGATTTACTGGATTTTTACTTGTACCCTGGTGATCTAAGGAAATTTAATGAGCTATCACATTTAAGGAATGAATATACCAAAAATACAGTTTTTAAAGAACAGATTAGGATAAACTTTTCACACATCCACTTCAATTATTTATTTTCACTAAATTTAAACAAGCCCTCTGATTCAATATTTCAAGGTGTCATGCAGAAATAGCAGTTAAAATACTAAGCCATCCTATCCATCATACCTGAACTGTGGCCTTTGGAAGCCATGCAAAAGAAATAAATATCTTTTCTTGTAAGTTAAAACCAGCAAAACACACCATCAGAAATGTAGTCAAAATTCGTATCAATACTGCAATGCCTACGGTGGCAACACAAAGGCCTGTAAGAAATATTCAATTTTTAGAAATAATAAAATACCAGGAGAGAAACTGTATCTCATGGTAACTAATTCAAAATAACCATCAACAGAAATAATTTTTAAAGCATTAAAAAATTACAAATACAAAAATGTTTAGGCAGAATATATAAAAACAATTAATATTAAGGATCAATCAGGCAATTTGTTTAAAATAAGGTGTTTCCTTAGATTAAAACCAGAAATTAAGCACATTTGAATTCTTATATGGAAGATTTGAATGTTATATATGTATTATGTTTTATAGCAAGAACCATGCTTTTTCATGTGTGTAAGAAGAATTTATTAAATGATATGATTAAATGATAAGTAATAAGCTTTAAACTAAGTACTGGGTACACATAAATGTACAATATATAGACTTTGCCTGAAAGTCAGAGGAAGACAGAAACATAAACAACTAATTCGTAGATTATACAGGAAGTGAGGTATAAACAAACTGAGGGCATAAAAGAGGAAAAAGTAATATTTTCACCCAAAAAGTCAATAATTCTTTACAGGGTATAAGACCAGAAGTGATATCCAAAGTGTTTATGAGCCAGTATGGAGGGAATTAGCCAATCAGAGCTGGCTGGGCACTGACCAATCAAAACAGACACTGGCAGTCTACCACTGTTTCACCATACTGATGTGTAATGGTCGTACTGGTCCCATTTATCCCTGGTTAACATATACAGCTACTCCATGTAGTCCTGTAGAACTCTGTTGATAAAGACAAGTTCATCATCATTTGCCAAACAAGGGATTGTGACTAGTGCTGCTGCATGCTACTGGACCTAAGAATGGTACAGCTAAGATGACTCCTGAGTATTAGCGTGATTTTTTTAAAAAGTAACATTTGTTGAGTGTTTACTCTGTGCCAAGTGCTGTACTAAGCTTTAAATGTATTATTTTACTTAGTCCTTACAACCGGTGGGATAAGTATTATTTTATAGTTGAAAAAACCAGAAACTCAGAAAGGATAAGTACTTTTCTCAAATTCAAAGGGTTGATAAAACATCAGATAGACATAGCGGGAGGATCCGTTGTAAATCTGCCAGATGGCTTTTTTTTTTTTTTTTTTTTTTTTTTTTTTGAGACGGAGTCTCGCTCTGTCACCCCAGATGGCTTTTTTATGGGAAAGTTCTGTGGTTCTTTGTTGAAAGGTATTTCTTCAAGGTTGGAACGTATTCAAAAATATCTGTAGCCTGAAGTACAAGATAAAGAGTTGATACCATTCCCAGAAGGAAACATTGAAAGTTTGAGAAGGGATGAGAAGGAAGTTTTACTTGAGTTTGAAGTTTAACAGGACATACAAGTGGTGCTGTCCAATCAACAACTGGATATATTGATTTAGAGATAAATAGTTTGGAATTATACAGTTTACAGTTGATGTCACTAGTATAGATAAGGTTAGAGAAGTGATATAGAGCCAGAGGCACAGAAGGCCTTGGAAAGAACTTTGATAAAGGGCAGCGTTTAAGCTACATGTGGTGTAAGGAAAGGCTCAAACAGCCCTGGGAAATAAGAAGTTTAAGAACTTAATATAAAGAAGTGTTAGAGGGTCAAAAGCAGCAAATGCTGCTGAGAGATCAAGTAAAGCAAAGACTGGATTTAGCAATATTACCTTGGTGAGAGCTTGGCAGGTTGTGTGATAGGCAGAAGCTGCGCTAAAATGTATAGAAGGAAATGGAAACTGAAGTGGAAAGGGGAATGTAGTGACCTATTTTGAAAAGTCTGGAAAGAAGATGAGAGAGGTAGCATGGTAGAGATGGGGGAAAGTGAAATAGAGAAATTATATATATATATTTATACATATATAAGTTTAACATATTATTTTAATACACATTATTTTAATTGTAGTAAAATACACACAACATTCACCATCTTAATGATTTTTATGTGTATAGTTAGTATCATTAAGTATATTCCCATTATTATGCAACCAATCTCCAGAATTTTTTCATCTTGCAGAATTTAAACTCTATACCCATTAAACAACAACTATCCATTTCCCTCTACTCCCAGCCCCTGGCAAGTACCATTTATGAGTTTGACTACTCTGGATACCTCATGTAAGTGGAATCATACAGGGTTAGTCTTTTTGTGACTGGCTTATTTCACTTAGCATAATGTTCTCAAGGTTCATCCATGTTGCAGCATGTGTCAGAAGAGAAGCATTTTTTTTTTTAAGGTAAGAGAGATTGGAGACTAAATTCTGAAGAGAAGAAAATTGTGATATGGATATTTACGATGTATGAGAAAAGGAAAGAATCCATACAGAAGATTCGGAAGGAGGTAGCCAGAGATGGGATTCCTAGTATGGATGGAAGAATACTGTGATGGAAGGAAAGGAGGAAATAATGAGTACATGTATGCAAATTAATTTTTAAGTGCAGTGTTTTGAATCAAGAGAGTTTTAATATGATGGCTTTTGAATGTATGAATAAATAAAATAATTAATGAACAACCAGGCATTTCTATCCCATGGGTACAAACTATAGAACTAAATAGTTGTCTTTAAAATTCTCACTCTTGTTCAGGACAAGGCTAGATGAATATTCTTACCCTTGGAAAAAGAATTGTAAGGCCTGAATTTTCTGGGTAGTGGTCAGCAGTGTCACTTTTATATACAAGGAACAATATTAAATGTGTAAAATATACTGTCTTAGATGAACAAGCATTATTTTCTAACCAACTACTCTAAAAAACTTAGATCATAATTAACTTTTTATATAATTTTGACAATAGGAACCACTGTACACATACCAACTGGAGATATTTCAACTGAATATATAAAGTAGATTTTATTGGTAAGTAGGTTGACCAAAAAAGGTGAATTTTAACAAAATACACTTTTAAATTCTTACCTACAGTTTCTGGTCTGAGAGACGCAATAGATACCTCTGCTCCAATTAGTCCAAAAAGAAGGGGTTGAAAAATGTCCCAGGCAACTGCAATTATCTTTTCAACCTCTGCCTAAAAGAACAACAAAACACACACAGATTTTTATTATGTGAAGTTACAAATGCAAAGAATTTTATTAATTTGAGGTTTGAATTATTTGGCCTGAGATAAGCTTTATTTCTGTGCCATCTATAACTAAAAGGTTAGCTAGAACAGAGCAAAAAAATTGCATGAAGATCTTTCTAATACAGTTAAGATACATTAGGTGTTTTGGCATACTAAATATTAGTTTGTACATGGATGTTAATAAAAAGATTCTTATAATCTTATGAGGACTCCTACTTCTGAATACATCGTGTGTGTGTGCATGTGTGTATACATATTGTAATATATAGTAGTGTTTTGTAGTTTAAAATTTTATGTCACCTTTCCTTCAACAATATGATTCACAGAGCTTGCAATATTGGTACATATATGTAGATATGCCCCTATTACTGCTGCATAGTAATCTACAGTATGGAAGTACCATAGTTTATTCAATCATTTCTTTATTGACAGATCTTTAAATTGTTTCCAGCTTTATCTGTACAAAAAAATACTGTTTAAGATTATCTCAAATCATGCACAAGAGTAAAATCCAGGTTTACTAAAGTGATTATCAGTGCAATATATCACTTTATTACCCATTATCTCCAATTCCTCTTTCACTGTTGCTCCACAGAATATGCAGCTGGACCTTTAAAATATTTTTCCTTTGCCAGGTAGCACCATGTTAAACTTTGTCAGTAGAGTGTGCTAAAGAGATATTGCATGCTGAAGGTGCTTTTCTTCCTGGTTTCTATGGCTCTTCCTAGCAAGATCTTATAGCATGTACTGGTGGCTTTAGCTCTAGGTTCCTGCATCCCAGGTGGCTTTTCCAGTATCAGGGTCCTACAGTTCATGCAGCCAGCAGCACCTAGTGGCCATTAGGTTCCCTAGCATACTCCTGGGGCAGTTTCATAGCAGATTCTCTTGATCAAGATACCTCCCCATGCACCCTAGGGGATGGATCTCCTGCAAATTGGGAAGGTAGATTTTCAGCAAATTCTGCAAGCACAGCACCACAGCGACTTCTCTAGGCTCTGACAAAGTCTGGATCTCAGCCCTGTAGGCAGGAATGAGGAGGGGACAGGCTTAAGGGGATGATCTATTATAGCCATAGGCATATCTATTCCTATATTCTTTAAGGATGTCTTCACATCTTACTAGCCAATATCTTGTTACTCGAATCCCTGGTTTGGTTAATAATCAACTTTCCCTATTCCAGTTACTATGTGATTTCTCTTTCCTCATGGGACTCTAATTGATACAAGAACTAACTTTGTAACACATAATGGGAAACACTCTAGGAAAACAGTGACACAACTGACTAGAGTAAAATTAAAATGTGTTGTGGAGAAAGAAGACATAAACCAAAAAAGTGCAAACTAGAAGAAAATATCTGTACCATGTATAACAGAATAAGAAACATTAGCCAATCAATAAAAAAAGACATAGACCATAATAGAAAAATGGGCAATGAACCCAGAGACAACATCATCATACTGAATAGGCAAAAGGGGGAAGCATTCCTTTTGAGAACCAGAATAAGACAAGGATGCCCACTTTCACCACTCCTATTTAACCGGAGTACTGGAAGTCCTAGCAAG
The DNA here is from genome assembly GCF_037993035.2 of Macaca fascicularis. Classification (NCBI taxonomy): domain Eukaryota; kingdom Metazoa; phylum Chordata; class Mammalia; order Primates; family Cercopithecidae; genus Macaca; species Macaca fascicularis. The sequence goes on from NC_088379.1 coordinate 108,729,943, forward strand.
AGCAATCAGGCAAGAGAAAGAAATAAAAGGCATCCAATTAGGAAGAGAGGAAGTCAAACTATTTCTCTTCACAGATTATACTATACCCAGAAATACTATATCAAGAATAATATAGAGATGCTATACCTAGAAAACTTCATAGTCTCTGACCAGAGGCTTCTAGCTCTTATAAACAACTTCAGCAAAGTTTTAGGATAAAAAAAATCAATGCACAAAAATCAGTATTTGTATACACCAATAACATACAAGCTGAGAGCCAAATCAAGAACGTGATCTCATTCACAATCGCCACAAGAAGAACAAACTATCTAGGAATACAGCTAACCAGGGAGGTAAAATATCTCTGCAATGAGAATTACAAAACATGGCCGAAAGAAATCAGAAACGACACAAATGGAAAAACATACCATGCTCATGGATAGGAAGAATCAATATTGTTAAAATGGTCATATTGTCCAAGGCTATTTACCTATTCAATGATATTCCTATCAAACAACCAATGACATTTTTCACAGAATTAGAAACAAAAATTCTAAAATTCATTTGGAATCAAAAAAGAGCACGAATAGCCAAGGCAATACTAAGCAAAAAGAGCAAATCCAGGGACATCACACTACCCAACTTCAAACTATACCACAAGGCTACAGTAACTAAAACAGATGGTACTAGTACAAAAATGGACACATAGACCAATAGAACAGGCTAGATAATCCAGAAACAAAACTGCACACCTACAACCACGTGATCTTTGATAAAGCTGACAAAAACAAGCAACTGGTAAAGGACCCCCTATTCAATAAAATGTGCTGGGATAACTGGCTAACCATATGCAGAAGATTGATGCTGGACCCCTTCCTTACACCGTATATAAAAATCAATTTAAGATGAATGAAAGACTTAAGTGTAAAACCGAAAACTACAAAGCCCCTAGAAGATCCAGGAAATACCATTTTGGACACTGGCCCAGGCAAAGACTTCAAGATGAAGACTCCAAAAGCAATTGTGACAAAATAAAAAACGACAAGTGGGACCTTATTAAACTAAAGAACTCTGCACAACAGAAGATACTACCCATGGAGTAAACAGATAACCTTTAGAACAGGAGAAAATATCTGCAAACCATGCATCTGACAACGGTCTAATGTCCAGAATGTTTAAGAAACTCAAACAAATCAACAAGCAAAAAACAACTCCATTAAAAAATGGGCAAAGCACATGAACAGACACTTCTCAAAAGGAGACATACATATAGCAAACAAGCATATAAAAATGCTCAACATCACTAATCACTGGGGAAATGCAAATCAAAACCGAAATGAGACACTATCTCTCATCAGTCAGGATGGCTATTTTTTTTTTTAATATTTAAAATTAACCACAATATCTGAGCTTGTGGAAGTAAACTGGGTGACCAAATGTCAAAGGAAACATAACTGTACATCTTTTGATACTTTTTAATTTTTTGCAAAATTTATTTCAAATTCAGGGACACAGGTGCAGGTTTGTTACATAGGTAAACTTGTGTCATGGGAATCTGTTGTACAGATTATTTCATCATTCCGGTATTAAGCCTATTAGTTATATTTTTCCTGATCCTATTCCTCCCACCCTCCACCCTACAATATGCCCCAGTGTGTGTTGCTCTCCTCTACATGTTCATGTGTTCTCATCATTTAGCTCCCACTTATAAGTGAAAACGTGGTATTTGGTTTTCTGTTTCTGTGTTAGTTTGCTAAGGATAACGGCCAGCCACTCCATCTATGTCCCTGAAAAAGACATGATCTTCTTTTTCATGGCTGCATAGTATTCGATGGGGTATATATACCACATTTTCTTTATTCAATGTATCATTAATGGGCATTTATGTTGATTTCATGTCTTTGCTATTGTGAATAGTGTTGCAATGAACATACTCATGCTTGTGTGGTTATAATAGAATGATTTATATTCCTTTGGGTATATACCCCGTAATAAGATTGCTGAGTCAAATGCATTTCTGTCTTTGGGTGTTTGAGGAATCACCACACTGTCTTCCACAATGGTTGAATTAATTTACACTTTCACCAACAGAATGGCTATTATTAAGTAAAAAAATAACAGATGATGGTGAGGTTGTGGAGAAAAGGGAATGCTGATACACTGCTAGTGGGAATGTAAGTTAGTTCAGCCAATGTGGAAAGCAGTCTGGAGATTTCTCAAATAAACAGAATGACCATTTGACACAGCCATTCCATTATTGGTTATATACCCAAAGGAACAGAAATCATCCTACCATTAAGACACATGCACGTGTATGTTCATTAAAGTGCTATTCACAATAGCAAAGACATGGAATCAACCTACATGCCCATCAACAGTAGACAGATAAATAAAATGTGGTACAGATACATCATTGAATACTATGCAGATATAAAAAATGAAAAAAGCTGGAGGCATCACACTACTTGAATTCAAACTATACTACAAGGCTACAGTAACTAAAACAGTAATGGTACTGGTCCTAAGACAGACACATGGACCAAAAGAACAGGCTAGAGAACCCAGAAATAAAGCTGCACCCTTACAATCATCTGATATGTCACAAAGCCAACAAGAACAAGCAATGTGGCAAGGACTCATATACACTATGTACATATATACCATGGAATACCATGCAGTCATAAAAAAACAATGAAATCATGTCCTTTGCAGTGACATCGATGGAGCTGGAGGCCATAATCCTAAGCTAATTAATGCAGGAACAGAAAATCAAATACCACAGTTATCACTTATAAGTTGGAGCTAAACAATGAGTCCACAGGGACACAAAGAAGGGCCTGATAAACACTAGGGCCTATTTTAAAGTGGAGGGTGGCAGGAGGGTGAGGATTGAAAAAGTACCTATCAAATAGTATGCTGATTGCCTGGGTGACAAAATTATCTGTACTTCAAGCCCTTGCAACACACCATTTATCCATGTAACAAACCTGCACATGTACCCCTTGAAACTAAAAGCCGAAAAGAAAAAAAAAAAAAGAAAAATGGGCAAAACATATGCACAACTAATTCACAGAAGAAGAGCTACAAATAGTCACAAAATCTAAGACACTAAAACTGAGTAATCATGAAACACAAATTAAATTGATATGCCTTTTTTTTTTTTTCTCAAGGGGGAACACCACGTTGGAAAAATACTAAAATGTTTTAATAACGAAAAGTATTCATTGACTTTGTAAGGAAACTCACCACTTGACAGGACAGCAAATTGATAATGCTTTTTTGGAGGGCAATTGAGCAGTACCTGTTATACTGCCTAAGAATTTACATAGAACAGATTTTCTGATAACTAAAAAGAAGCTATATTTTTGGACGACATTTCAATGCTTATAATTACACAATTTAAGGATCTGCAATATATACACCAGGTCCTCAAATAATGTCGTTTCTTTCAACATTGTTTCTCTCCAATAACGAGAAAAAAAAAATCAATTCTTCATGTTCTCCCCATATCTGAAAGCATTTTCTGTAATTTGGTTTCCTCCTAAATCCCAAAGATGTTCTCATTAGGTGAACTCATGTGTCTACATGGTCCCTATATGAATGAGTGTGGGTGTGTGTGAATGCACCCTGTGATGGGACGGCATCCTGTGTAGGGTTGGTGCCTGCCTTGTGCCCTGAGCCTCTGGGATAGGCTCAGGCCTATTATCTTACTTGTTTTTGTTAACCTTTCTGAAATGTATGTGTAGATCACAATTATTTCAATGTTTAATATTCACAGTGTTTTGCTTTTTATTCAGAAGTTTGGTGATGTTTTTGTGACCAGAAATATGCCTTAGGAACTTAGCTCTTGTTTATATCAATTGGCCTATGGTAAAATTGGTTTTGTTATTTGTCCTTTCACTTCAAGTTGCAGCTTCTGAGAACCTATTGACAGTGCTAAAATGAGGACTTACTATTAATATATTCAGCAGTTTGTCATATCAACCTTCTTTGTCAACAATATTGCTACAGCACTGTAGAACTGACAAGTGTGTCATTTTCATTTTCTCACATAATAGTTACAGCAATTTTTTAGATGATTATTGTATTCACTTTAGAGTTGAGAAAACTATTTGAGAAGGCAAATGACTTGCTTGGGATTATACAGCTAGAAAGTCGTAGAACTGGGATTGGCATCCCAAGCTCCATATTTTAAATCTTATGCTCTTAGTATGATATCATGCTGTTCTGGAGGTAACTATAAAAATAATAAGAGTTATTATTTACTGAATGTATTCTATGATTAAGCACTTTTCTTAGTGCTTTGTATAGGTTATTTTACCTAATCCTCCAGTCAGTGAAGTTGTTTGTCATCATCACTGGGAAGTTAGATAACTTGTACATGGTCAGACACACCTAGTAAAAGCTGTAGAGTTGAGATTGGCCTGAGGAGTCGGAGCTCTTGGCCCTATGCTATCCTTTAGAATAAGGTAAGAAAAGGAATCCAAACTCAGAACTTTGGTTTGGTTCCTACAGGAATAAGAACTTTCCTGAGTACTAAATTAGAAAAGATATGGAGAGTGCCTGCCACATGACAGAGTCAATAAACATTACTTTTCCTTCCTTTCTTTGAGGAACCATTTTGATATATTCAAATGGTGTATTCTTTTTTTCTTTTTTCTTTTTTTTTTGAGATGGAGGCTTGGTCTGTCACCCAGGCTGGAGTGCAATGGCACGATCTCGGCTCACTGTAACCTCTGCCTGCCAGGTTCAAGCAATTCTCTGCCTCAGTCACCTGAGTAGCTGGGACTACAGGCGCATACCACCATGCCCGGCTAATTTTTTGTATTTTTAGTAGAGATGGGGTTTCACTATGTTGGCCAAGCTGGTCTCGAGCTCCTGATCTCATAATCCGCCCGCCTCAGTCTCCCCAAGTGCTGGGATTACAGGTGTGAGCCACCGCATCCAGCCTCAAATGGTATATTCTTATCCTGGCTCTGCCACTTACTTTTTGTCCTCTGGTCAAATATTTTTGACCTTCACAATACACTTAGTATTTGTAAGCCTTGGTATCCTGATTTTAAAAGTTGCTGTAATATTTACCTTTCAAGATTATTGTTAAGAATAAATAACATACATTTCACTAACAAAGAGCTCTTCAAAAAAATTAAAACTATTATAAGAGACTGATAGATCTGACTACATTAAAATGTAAAATATCTAAGTGTTAAAAGTGAACAATATAAAAAGGTACAAAGATTACTTAGACTTTTGTTGCTAGGACTAATCGTTTAACAGAAGTCCTTGAATATGTTTCATACACTCAGAATAGTAATGAAAGTAGAAGGACTAAAAAGATTTCTGTATCAAATTATTTTTTATTTCTAAAGTGCAGACAAAGGCCACAATTTATATTTTGATTGTAACACTTTAGTTGAATATCAGACATGGGCTTATATATTGCAAAACACAGAAAAACACAGAAAAGTTACAACGTATCTTCTTGTGGGTTTTTCATAATGTCAAAACTAAAATGAATTTGCCTATAAAGAAAATGGAGTCATTGAATATGCTTTGTATAAAAGATAAGCCCAGAGTAATGAAGACTGTGTCATCACTTATATAGATGTGTGTATTGGGGGTGTATCTTACAGATGGATAATCAACACACATTATGCTTTGGAAGATAATGAACAAAAGACCTATCAAAGAAAAAGGAAAAAAATACAAGTGGCTAAATATGTGAAAAACTGTTCAATTTCACTGTTAAAGAAACACAAAATAAACAAGATGCAACTTTTTACCTATTAGTGTGGCTAAAGATTAAAAGGAGTAATTTTTTTTTTTTTTTTTGAGACGGAGTCACGTTCTGTCGCCCAGGCTGGAGTGCAGTGGCCGGATCTCGGCTCACTGCAAGCTCCGCCTCCCAGGTTCACGCCATTCTCCTGCCTCAGCCTCCCGAGTAGCTGGGACTACAGGCGCCCGCCACTTCGCCTGGCTAGTTTTTTTTGTATTTTTTAGTAGAGACCGGGTGTCACCGTGTTAGCCAGGATGGTCTTGATCTCCTGACCTCATGATCTGCCTGTCTCGGCCTCCCAAAGTGCTGGGATTACAGGCTTGAGCCACCGCGCCTGGCCTAAAAGGAATAATATTTTAAGCCAGTGGTTCACAGTGTAGTCCCTAGACTGGCAGCATCAGTCTCATCTGGAAATTAATTAGAAGTACAAATTCTCAAGCTCCACCACGGTCTAAAATCAGAAATTTGCAGTAGGGCCCAGAACTCTAATTTAACAATCCTCTAGGTAATTCTGCTAAAGTTTGAGAAAACTATTCTAAAGTGAAGTTGTAATGAGCCAGGTACTTCATATTTTACTGGAAGAAAAGTAAATGGATAGAACTCTAGAAAGCAGTTTGGTAATATGTGTCAAAAATCTCAAAATGTTCATATTATTTGACCCCCAAATTTTACTGTTAGGAATATTCCTTAAGGAAGTGATCAATTTCTGATCATTTCAGCACAATTTAAAGTAGCAGAGATTGGAAATAACCTTATAACTATATATAAAGGAATGGGCTAAAAAAAAAAAACAACTATGGTGCATCCATGTGTGTAGATAAAGAGATTCACATAGGAGAGTTACTAGAGGTGAATATTTAAAAAAATGTTAATAGTTATCTTTCTGGTTGTGGGGTTACATTGACATTCTATGTAGCAGGGCTACAGGAAATGTAAACAAAGGGAACAATGGTTTGGTTTGTAAGAATCATTTCAGATAACCACATTACAGTTTCTCTGAATACAGTGTAATTGGAAGTGATTAGTTTCCCTTTCCCTCCTTTTTCTTTCTGTGCTCTTATCCAGTGCCCACTTGCTGGAGGTATCAGTCTCTCCTTGATTTCCCTGTTGCTAAAACTACTTTTTTATGCTCTGTTTCAATGATATTGCTCCTTCTCATTGTTTACTCTTTTTATCCTATCATTTATGAATTTAGAAACTAAATTTTAAACTGTAAAAGTTTAGAATTATGTTTTAATACACATGGTGTTACTCAAACAGATGTCAAAATATAAAATTGTGTCATGTACAATAATGCTACAGTTGTACTACAGCATAGTATAAGTCACCTTGGAGTCAAATAAATCTGAGCCTAAATCTCAGTGCCATTTTCTAATTTTGTGACCTTGGACATATTATTTAAGTCTTTCTACTTTATAGCTTTTATAAAGTAGAAATCATAATACTTTTTCAAAGGTATTTTTGTGAAAATAAATGACCACATCCACTTAGTGCCTCATACAGAGCCACACAGAGTAGCAATAAAAATTTATTAATTCCTTTTTATCTTTTTACCCATGACAATATAATATAATGAGTTGCTTTCAATTTGCAAAGATTTTTAAAGAGGTGGTGACAGAAAGCATTTCTGTTACACTGTTATGAGAATGAATGTTATTTACCCAAAATGAATGTTATCTATGGAAGATCCCCACAGAGATCCACTTAATTGAGTTATGATTATATATCTCATTTCAAAATTTATAACGTTTCCATATTTTTCATATGGCATTATTTTAATTATTTAAGTTTAATTATTTTGAACAGCTGTCTTCAGGCTTTATAAGATTATCTCAAAATGATACAGCTGCATTTATTTTAGGTCACCAACATCTTTGTTAAGCAGAATAGCATACGATCCTATCAGGTTGACATCTACAAAAATGCATCTGGAAATTAAAATAAATAAATGACAATCAGTGAATTTCCATAATACATATAAACGAAATGAACATTCTTAATCTTGAAAATCAGTATGAAAAACCAAAGCAACCTTATAAAAATGGCAAAGGCTTTTGAACAAACTGGGTAGTAATCATATGAAAACATGATTAGCATTGCCCATAAAGAAATGAAAATCAGAATAATAATGAGATATATTTTTAATTCATATCAGCAAATATCTCAAAGACTTATACTCAGATCAGAAAAACAGATCCTCTCACATAATATTGGTAAAAATATAAATTGGTACAGTCTTTTAAAAGGTCAAATTGACATTATCAAAAGAATAAATATGAGTCCTCTTTCCTAGAGCAATCTTATTTCTAGAAATTTATTGTATAAACTAAAATATATACTATATTTTGTTGATTTTAAGATACATATTTTTATATTTTAACATTTCTGAAATTAGAATGTTATGTTATAGTTTAATTGGCACTAATTTTTTTCTTTCTTGATGGCATATGAAATAATTGTGTTTTTTACAATTGACAGACTCAGAGTTTATGAAATATGGTATGTAAGGATATATTATTGAAGCACTGTTTATCTTGGCAGAAAACTAGAAACAACGTAAATATCTATAAAATGCAATACTCTGTAGCCATTACAAAGAATAAGGAAGGCATTACGGTAGTATGACTGTGATATATTTTAAGTAAAGGCATCAAGTTATAGATTAATGTGTAAGGAGGAAAAAAAGATGAACATTGGGCGTACATTTGCATATGCATATAATACAGCTTTTATAATGAAATATTTTATTAATTTGATACTAAGAAAGTATCTGGAAAGCAAACTTAATCTCATTAGAAAAGAGTCATGAGCAGAAAAACTTAAAATTAAATTCACCTTTTCGCTGGTCCATCCCATGCCTGCAAGGAAAGCCATGACCAACGTGCACAGTCCTCCTGATCCAGGGAAACCAAAATGCACACTGCTGAACACAGCTAGCACAGACAACCCCAGCACAAGGAATGTTCTCTTACACACAAGTTTGTCCTTTAGGAGAAAAAAATTCATTTGCTCCATTATTTCAAATCCCTGATTTTTAACGATTGATTTTTTTTCCATATCTAGGATTTAGAAAGAAAATAAAAATTAAAATGTCTATATAAATAGACAAAACAAGTGCACTCCATAACATTTACTTTCTTTTCTTCAACAAAAGCAGAGTTAGCACACTGCAAAGGTGAACTCTTCTTTAAGGAACATCAGTTCTTTTCCTCTGCAGTTGTCAATGCAGAATTTAACAGGACTTAATGAAGTAGCAGAAAAAAAAGTACATGAGCTTTGGAGCTGGACAGACCAAGGTTAAACTTATATCTTTTATACATTGTTGGCGTATGTAGTGGTCACATTACTTAACCTCTCCAAGCTTTGTTTCCTGAAAGCATTTACATCATAGGATTTGTGTGAAGGTTAAATATATATCTCTATTATTTTCAGGTTCTATGTTTACTGTTTTAAATTTGACGCCCCCTTGGTTTTTCTTTCTAAATCTTTGAAAACCAGGAAGCTTTAAGAGGTTCTAGACTGACAGTAGTTTTTGTTGCTGTTGTTTTAAAGTCTAAGAATTGTGTACCTTTTTCCCTTTACTTTTCCCTGTCCAGGCTTTTAAACTTCTTGATCACTTTAGAAAGTAGGTCTTTAAAAGTGCTTGACTTGGCAAAGCATGCAAGCTCTGAAGGTGAATTACCTGAGTTCATTCCCAGTTCCACTGCTTTCTAGCTATGTGACTTTGTTCAAGTCACTTATCCTGCCTAAGCCTCAATTTCCTTATCAGTAAAATGGTCATAGTAATAGAAATCTCTTTATGAACTATTTTGTGGGTTGTAGTAGAGCAGTGCTTTCCAACAGAATGTTTAGTGATGATGGAAATGTTCTGTATCTGCTATAGTCACGTGTAGCTAGTGGCTACTGTACTGAACAAAGTGGCACTAGATGATGACTGACTGATTTATGTATGTGTGTATGCATGTATGTATTAGATATGGGCTCTTGCTATGTTGCCAGACTGGACTCAAACTCCCAGAGGGATCCTTTTGCCTCAGCCTCCTGAGTAGCTGGGACTACCAGGCCTGGCTAGAATCTAAGGTATTTTGATACTAAAAAAGGGTACAAAAAAGCTACTACACATCTGGGTTTAGTTGAGTATTATGAACATTTAAAAAACTTGCATATCCTATTACTTTGGAACTGATATTTGTTTTACAATGAAATTTGAAATGTACAGAATATAAAATAGAAACCCATTACAGGACTGCATTAAAATCTTCCGTATTGAGTCCACTTCATAAATCTCATGGATGGCACTAAGCAATTTTAAAATGAGGGACCACTTGCACAAACATGCCCTTCACATCTGTCTTTGAAGGAAGTGTTCTAGAATGTTTTCCCAATGATATTTAAGAGCACAACTTTCCCACATATTATTTTTTCACCTGGTCACGGCTTGGAAAGTACTGAATGAAAAATCCAAGAACAGATCCAGTTGCCACACCAATTACCACCTCCAAAACTCCTCTGAGGACGTTAAAGACAGTGGAGCCTGAAAAATACATTTTAAAAAACTTAAGAGCTCTAAATCCAACAAATACAAGTTTTATTCCACAATCATCAACATAAAGCCTCTAATTACAAAGAAGAAAAATTTTAAAGACAGTTTCTGCTTTCCATATTCTTAAACATGTAAGTAGAACCTACATTTTCCCCCATAGCATATAGGATTTAGGAAACTTCAATTAAAAAAATTTTTTTGTTAGCACATTGTGCAGAAAATTATATTAAAGCTTCTCCACACATTAAGCTCTTCTTCACAGACTGTCCTAAGAAAAAATGTACTAACTAGTTTCTGTGGTCTGTTGTTATTATGGCAATCATCCTTCTTATCTAAATAAAATTACCTCTGAAGTAAGGATAGCTTTCTACCAGGTAATGCTATGACTGTTAAAAGCATCTAGCTGTGATAGTAGCATTATGCTTAAGCTATTGTGGTAATAATTTACTATGAATGTGTAGAAAGTAGCTAATTAGCTTTAGTCTCTGGTATATTGAGGTGTTAAAAAAAATGTCTTGGGCCCCACCCCTAAAAATCTGATTCAGTAAGTCTGGCAGGGCTCAGATCCAAAAGGTCTAAGGACCACACTTAGTTGGTGGGGTGGGGGGGGAGGGGCGGGGAGAGGAAACACAGCAGAGTCCACTAGGAAGGTTCTTTGAGCTGTAGCTTATGAAAACCTGACTGCCTCTGTCCTTTCTCCTCCCATCACCATGATTCTAATGCAAACTCTGTTGCTCTAAAGCTGTGGTTCCTAATCCAAGCGGCACTGGTTTCCACTCCCAAAGGTTCTGATTTAATTGGTCTAAGATAGGACCTACATAAGAGTATTTTTAAAAACCGCCCAGGTAATTCTAGTGTGATGCTAAGGCTGAGAAAAATTGTTTTAAAGGTGTATACCAGGAAAGCGGTAAGAACATAAATTTGGATATGTGTAGTAGCATTAAAAATAGGAGTATGAGTTTGACTTAATAGGTAACAGAGCATCCGCATCCTCAAGGGTTCTTGAACAAGAAAGAAATGTAATGAAAACAATGTTTTGAGAAAATCAATTTACCAGGGAATGAATGGAAGGCAGGCTCCGGAGCAATGAGAAAGGGTGGGATTCTAGGTAACAGGCATAAATCATACACAATCATAGAATGGGAAGATAACTATAGGGAGATAACAAAAATGTATAACCTGCCAAGAAGATGTGTTCCCACTACAGAATCTAAAGCTAAACTTAGATTACAATTATACTTTGTCAATCATATAATGTTGCAAATTTTATTTCCCAATTTTGAACATAAGATTAAGAAATGAACTTAAATTTGTGCTGTACCACAGGATAATAAGTGTTGAACTGCTTTTGGCCTTTTGGCTAAGATCAAGCGTAGTATCCGTTCACATCAGTTTAATATAGGTGTTGAACAACAGTGGGAGAAAAAATAACTTAAGTTCCTCTTTTATTATACTTGAAACAAAATGCCTCAATTTCAGACACTTACTAAATATTAATAGGACATCCATTAAAATCATTGCTGTTATTACCATAAAAAGCTGAAGAGGAGAGAAGAGAAACTGTACTTATTTTAAAGGCATGCTGTTCCTTTCACTTGGACTGCTCTCTGTCATTTGTGCTCCTCGAAAAACCTACTCATCTTTTGTGTGAAGTCTCCACACATCTTTTGTGTGAAGCCTGAACGTTCCTGGATCACTTCAAGCAGAAACTGTTCTTTAAATTTTTCTACCTTGTACCCCCGCCCCCCCACCCCGCCCCTGCCCCCCGTACTGCACCTACTGCATGCTACTTGAGCAGTCTCTATCTAGAGGGAGGAAGAGAGTAAAGATAGCCAGCTTCTGGCCCCACCTTAGGTGCAGAACTCTTAGTGTTCTTTTGCCTATTTTTAATTTGCCTTAATCAATTATCAAGCAAATATGTCATGCTTATAACATTTTAACCTACGTCTTTAGAGTGCAAGAGTAAAGCCTGTTGTGAACTGATTAGGTTACCTGTGGAAAAGGCTATGCCCAAGCATGTGTTGAAGCCAGTGATGGCCAGAATGTCATCAAAGCTGCCAGCTGCCATGAGCAAGGTCGGGACACCCTTCTCAACACCATAGCCTCCTCCCTGCAGAAGGAGCATTGAAGGCACCACGACAGCTGGAGATACAGCACCTAAAACAAAACTAGGCAGACAGCACTTTAAATATTTATGATAACATCTTACTTATTACTATTTTGAAATTATAATACCCTCCATTTTTTTATGGGTTATACTTTGGACAACTATAGTCTTTCAAATGGCAGAGAAGCATGAATCCAGAAAAACACATATGTGTAAAACTTCTACAGAACACTGTTTTTTAAAATGTAGCCATAGACAACCTGCTTCAGACTACATAGGTTGCCTAAAAATATATACTTACTAGTGGTATAGAAGGCCTAATGAGGGTAGGCCCCAGGATGCTGGCTTTCTTTAAACAAAAAATTCATGTTATGAGGTTTGAAAAGCAATGCATGGACTTTCTGATTTGGAACCCAGTGATGCTGGGCCTTCTATCAGGGCTTGCTATGTCAAATAAGGCAACATATTAGAAGAAAACGATATGACAGTCACATTGATACCAGTAACCACAGCAGTGGTAACAGCTGAAAGCATTTTACAGTACTTACTATGTACCAAATAACATTTTGAGGACTTTACACGTATTGGCTAATTTAATCCTCACAACAACCCTATAAGATAGATGCAATCTATTTTAATTTTATAATTGAGGAAACTGAGGCACAGAGAGATTAAATACTTGTTAAAGATCACACACTGGAAAATCACAAGGCTGGGATTTGAATCCAGAGAGGAGAGTTCCAGAGTCTTAACCATGAGGAGAATTTCTTACTTCTTGCCTACTTATTAGCACTAAATTCTTTTTTTTTTTTTTTTTAGAATTATATCTGAGTAAAGTTTCTGTATTTTTTTTTTTTTTAATTTATTTATTATTATTATACTTTAAGTTGTAGGGTACATGTGCATAACGTGCAGGTTTGTTACATATGTATACTTGTAGCACTAAATTCTTACTAAGTCCTTTCTTATTTATTTACTTTGTGTGGCTCTTAACCGTTGGAAGAATTGACAGTGGAAGGAAGAGATGGCAGAACTGCCAAGTCATAATAGTCTGATGACAGGAGGAAAACAATAGTAGCTGTTGATCACTGCTGCTGTGTTTTTTATCCTTTGTGCAGACTTTAGGTGGAATCCGGTATCTCTTTTAACAGGCATTGAATCAGGTGTAGGCAAAAGACCACGATTTCTTCAACAGTTTGAATAGTAGGAGCTAACTATACGAGTTAGCGCCTACTAACATATAAACTTCTGGCCCCTCCTTAGGTGCAGAACTCTTAGTGTTCTTTTGCCTATTTTTAATTTGGCTTAATCAATTATCAAGCAAATATGTCATGCTTATAACATTTTAACCTATGTCTCTAGAGTGCAAGAGTAAAGCCTGTTGTGAACTGATTAGGTTACCTGTGGAAAATTCTGAAGTTAGAATATTTAGATTATGCTGTAACATCTATGTTGCATTTTCTGATATCTATAAGAAAATTCTATTATGCATTCTCTTGTATGGAATCAGAGAAAGCCCTAAATGTCCCTACATATTTTCCATGACAAAGAAACAATCATTACCCCAGTATAAATCCCCATTGCCATGGTAAACCCAGCAGGTAATGGGCCATAAGAGCAGATGTACACGCCTCCACAATACAGGGACCCATGGACAGTCTTACACAAACGCCCTTTAACTTCTTCAGGGCCTGAAACAGAAAAGCAGACATCCTAATATAATCCTTTGAAGATGTGCAGAGAAGATGACCTTCAACGCTTTCTCTTCAGTATATGGGCAATGTCTGGGTCATCATGAGTTTTCAAGGTAATGAGTTGTATTTAACAAACATTTTAGTACTCCAAGTGTTTACAGACAGCTTATTTAGTCCTCACTGCAACCTTTTAAGATAGGTAATACTATTATCCCCATTTTTTTAGATGTCCTCATCTGAAAAGACACAGGCTAAAGTCATCCGCCTAAGATCATGAAACTGGTGAGTGATGGGGTCAGGTTTGAACCCAGGCAGGCTGCTTTCAGCATCTGTGTTCATAATCTCTAGCTAATTTCACATTATTTTTATTTATAATCTGTGGTTCCAGAATGAGACTAAAGTGAAGAGCCTAATACCCCAAGAAAATTCATTCCTGTACTAAAAAACACACATAAAAAAAAAAAGCATTAGAAAGGCATACTTGAGACTCATTCTATATATTAGGCAGTTTCCTGAGCTAGTATAGTTAGCCCTGAACACTTGCATAGGGCTTCGCAAACCAAAAATATGTTATTTTCTCCACTATGAGCATTATTTATAACCATGGTCTATATCTATGTCAGAGAAAAGTGGGGCCTTTATTCTTGGTGCTGGCCCCATAGACAGACTCTACCTTTCCCCAAGAAAGAGAATGAGATCGGCCAGGTGCAGTGGCTCATGCCTGTAATCCCAGCATTTTGGGAGGTGGAGGCAGGCGGATCACCTGAGGTCAGGAGTTTGAGACCAGCCTGGCCAACGTGGCAAAATCCCGTCTCTACTAAAAATACAAAAATTAGCCGGATGTGGTAGTGCATGTCCGTAATCCCACCTGTTTGGGAGGCTGAGGCAGGAGAATCACTTGAACCTGGGAGGCGGAGGTTGCAGTGAGCTGAGATTAAGCCACTGTACTCCAGCCTGGGTGACGGAGTGAGACTCCGTCTCAAAAAAAAAAGGAAGAAAATGAGACCATCTTTTGAGTTATTGCAAAGCACAAGGTCCTACTTGCAAAACAATCCTCCATGAAATAAATTCTATTCTATTCTCAAGAATGTCATGCAAAGTGTCCACATCCATTTCCTAATGCTTAGCGATTCTATTAGATACTTGAAGTATTGAAGAAACAAAATTCCTATTTAATAATGAGAAATTTACACATCATACCTTTGAATCTAGACCAAGGCCAGCACGAACCAGGATGATAGACAGGGCTATGCTTCTCAAAGAGGAAGACCACTTGTGCTTGATCTGTACATTATCGTTGACGACTGGGATATTTCTGATGAGAAACCCTGCAAGCAGCATGCCTTGAATGAAGAAATCAAACATGTCTAGTTAGTTTTCAAATACAGAAAATATTTTTAGTTAACTTTAATTTTATAGAGACTACTCTATAATTCCAGGAACCACTTCACTCATGCTTAGAAGAAATGAAGTTAAACTTTTAGTTTAACTTGGAAGAAATTAAGTTAAGCTTTTAATTAAAAAATTAGTATAATTAAAGCAGCTAAGAAAATAATGTGCACATAAAAAGATAATTTATAATAATTAATATTCCTAAAATAACTGAACTTAAAAGAGAGACAAGATGCAGCATTTGGATAGAGAGTATGATCAAATTCTACATATAAAATGTTTTAACACAATGCCAGCTCAGTCAGTCCTTTGCGTGCAAACAGCAAACAGTCCCTGAAATTATTTGCTATGTCAGATTACTTGAAATATCAATAAATACCTATATGGATTCTATTTTACCTTCAGATTAGATAATTTCATAAGAGACACATAATCTACTTTGCGAAGGTTTTAGATGTCAATTATGATGAAATGAACATTGCCCTGTCATGTCAGCCGGTGACTCTTCTTTCACTCAGTCATTCAACTCTACTGAATGCCTTCAGTAGTTTAGACGCTAGAGTATGCATCACGCATATAATAATGAACTACTTTTCAACAAGCTTTCAGCCTCTAGGGAACAAGACAAACGGACAATACCAATTTTATGAAAGCATGAGGGGGATGTTACATGAGCTGAGGCAGGAAGGGGGATTTAGAGAAGGGGAAAGAGGATGAAGAAATGGCTGGGGGAGTTGAGAAGTTTCTGGAAAAGACAGTAGTTTATTCAAAGGTAAAAGAAAAAGTGACTCATTCTGGAAACTGCAAGAAGTTGAGTGTAACTGACGAAGCTGGGTAGTGAGTGAGGGAATTCTGCCTTCATTGATATCACATGCCCACACAAAGGGAAAGGTTTCTGTGAGAGACTGTGAGCCTCTTCCCTCCATGCTTCTCCAGCAGTGCCCTCTTCTCACCTCGTCCCTATAAGCACCATACTTCAAACAACTAAATAAATTTACTGAAGTTAGGATATTTTGTGATGCAAGATGGGAGAAGAGAGACAACCTGCTGCACATGAAAGCATCACTCCAGGTGTCTCTCATCACTGCCATTTATCTACGGGAAAGGCTCTAAGTTCTGAATGCTGTGGCGATGGTCTTTCTGGAATGTTTATTGGGCAACAGTATCAACAGGCTTGGCTTTTGGAAGAAGTAATGATGAGTTATATATGCACATGGTAAAATTAAGACATTGCTGACAAAAAGGTAAAGTGACAAGTATATATTGTACCCCAGCTGCAACTTTCCATCTTCATTCCTGAATGGTTTTCACTGTTGAGGATCTTCTGTGCCCTTCCAGAAAGTTTCTGTACCTATTCAAGCATATTTCTGTGTGTATAAGCTCTTTTGTGCTGGACACAAATAGGACACTGATACACTGCTGTACGGCTTGGGTTTTTTCCCATTTAATAATATATCCTGGACATTTTCCCACTGAAGCACATATATATTTGCTTTATTCCCTTTTAATAGCTGGAATAGTATCTCACTGTTTGGAAGTTCCATAATTTTTGGACCACTAATAATAGATTTTAAGAAATTTTTCAGGTTTCTCATTATAAACAGTGCTGAAATGAGCACAATTCATATGTCAAGTATTTAAGTGCCTGCTACATGCTAGCCCTGTATGAGATCCTAGTAACAAAGAGGTGAGCTAGACCAGCAGTCCCCAGCCTTTTTGGCACCAGGGACTGGTGTCGTGGAAGACGGTTTTTCCATGGATGGCAGGGGGAATGGTTTCGGGATGAAGCTTCCCACCTCAGATCATCAGGCATTAATTAGATTCTCATAAGGAGCACGCAACCTAGATTCCTTGCATGTGCAGTTCCCAACAGAACTCATGCTCCTATGAGAATCTAATGTCGCTGCTGATCTGACAGGAGGCAGAGCTCAGGCAGTAATGATTGCTCACCTCCTGCCATGGCCCGGGGCTTGGGGACCCCTGAGCTAGACTAATGTGGTCCTTGTCCATATGGAGCTTATATATTTGTAGGTTTGCATTAACTATATTCATATTATAATTCCTAGCAGTGGAAATGTTAGGCCCTATGGTATAGGTGTATATAATTTTTATACATATTGATGATTTACCAGCCAAAAATACTGCACTAATGCTTACATTCCATTATCATGACAATAGCTCTTTAATGAAATTTAAAATATGTGTCCAAACCACTCCTAAATTAATTATGGCATTCAATGACCTGAAATAAAATGGAGTATCCTAAGAAGAACTCAAAACTACGTTAAGAGGTTTTTTGTTTTGGGGGATATGAGGGGGCATTTTTTTTTTTTTTTTTTTTGAGACAGGGTCTTGACACGTTGCCCAGGTTGGTCTCAAACTCCTGGGCTCAAGCAATTCACCCACCTTAGACTCCCAAGATGCTGGGATTACAGGTATGAGCCACTGCTCTCTCTTGGCCTGAGAGAGCACTTTTCATTCCTGAAATGACTGTGAGAACAGCTTCCCTGGGACACTGTTTCCTTTGCTAGTGGTTTGGTTGATGTAATGTGACCACCTGATCTTGATTTGGCACGTGTCCCCACTCGTGCCTGTAGGGCCTCCCTTGATCATGGAGGAAAGAACGTCTTCCTGGATATAAGAGTGTTGTTCTCTTAACATTTTGTATTATGAAAATTATCAACATATGGCTAATCTCATTTCATCTACTCCCAAGTTTATATTTTTATAATTTGTGTTATGGAAATGTTTTCAATAATGATTTGCCTTCTCTTCCAAAGGGAAGCCATTTTCAAATTCATTTCAGGAATCAAAAATGCTCACTCATACTCGCGTCCCTGGCAATCACTTCAGTTAAACCCTTAAAAATATAACAGGCAACCATCACATATATTTTGTCTTAATAAGTTTCCTTTATGGATTCAGATAATGCTTCAGTTTTGGATACTGGCCTTAATATAATAAGAAGCAGTAAACTTTCTTCCTCTATGCAAGTATACAACTATAAAAAAGAATGTTGAAATATGTATGTAATTTTTGAGAATGATTTCAGTTACCTTAGGAGATTTCATTTTATCACAAATCCCAATACTTTCCATCTTTTTGCAACATGGTATATTTTGTTTTTGCAATAGGCATGGAGTGAAAAAAAGACAAATGGGTGTAATGGGCATTTTCATGTGTCTAGAACAACAGTCTTCAACATAGGTTGTATATTAGAATCATCTGGAGGGCTTTTTAAAACTTCTGATGTCCAGGCCATACCATATTCCATTTCAATTAATTCAGAATCTCTGGGGTAAGATCTAGGCATCAGCTTTAATTTATTTTTTTTATATTTTTATTTTTTGAGAAGGAGTCTCGCTCTGTCGCCAGGCTGGAGTGCAGTGGCACAATTTCAGCTCACTGCAACCTCTGCCTTCTGGGTTCAAGCGATTCTCCTGCCTCAGCCCCTTGAGTAGCTGGGGCTACAGGTGTATGCCAACCATGCCTGGCTAATTTTTTTGTATTTTTAGTAGAGACGGGGTTTCACCATGTTAGGCAGGATAGTCTTGATCTCCTGACCTTATGATCCACCTGCCTCGACCTCTCAAAGCATCAGCTTTTTAAAGACAGGTGATTCCTGGCCTGGCATGGTGGCTCACACCTGTAATCCCAGCACTTTAGGAGGCCAAGATACGAGAATTGCTTGAGCCCAGGAGTTCAAGACCTGCTGAGCAACAAAGTGAGACCCCATCTCTACAAAAACCAAAACGGTGTAGGGGCATGTGCCTGTAGTCCCAGCTACTGGGCAGGCTGAGGCACGAAGATTGTTTGGGCCCAGGAGGTTGAGGATGCAGTGAGCCATGATTGTGCAACTGTGCTCCACCCTGGGCAAATGAGACCCTGCCTCAAAAACAAAACAGAACAAAACAACGAACGAGAGATTCTTATGAGCAGCCAAGTTCTAGAATGAATGATCTTGCTACATAAAATGTGATCTTAGAGCTTAGAAATGCAGAATCTCAGGCCATGAAGACCTACTTAATTAGAATTTGTATTTTAACAAATTCCAAGGTCATCCTTTGTACAGTGAAGTTTGAGAGTCACTAATTTTGATACAAGGGTCAGCAAAAATGTTCTGTAAAGGGCCAATGAGTATCTTAGGCTTTGTGGGCCATAAAGTCTCTGTTAGAACTTCACAACTCTGCCAGTATAATGCAAAGCAGACATAGACAATATGCAAACAAATATACGTGAGTGGGCTCCAATTAATATTAATTTATAAAGAGTAGTAGTCTGCCAACCCTTTATCCTAGCATATAGGCATATTTAGAAACAATTCATTTTAACAATAATTCAATTAATAACATTAGAGAACAAAAAGCACCTATGAGAAATAATATGAATTAAGTGGAATACCTTTAGTTTTACCTAAAATTAGAAATACATTGAGAAATGGGGCATAGTAAGAGATAAATAATTCTACTTCTTTTTATATTTAACTTTAACTACTGACCACAAGTTCAAAAGCAGATAACTTTGGTGTATGTTAGCGAATCCTGATTGTTCTTACTCATACAGCTAACAGAAAAAAAAAAAAAATGTTCAGGAAATGTGTGCAAATATATATGCAAGTATGAAAGGTAGGTTGTTTTTTACTAAAACTGGGCGATTAATAAATCTGTTAGAAATGAACACAAAATGCCTCTGTGGTAAACAAATTTTATAATGCAGAATTCTTTGAAGACACATTAAAGGTATCACATCTAGTTTTAAGACTAATTTGTATATGTGTCTTGTTTGGGCAGTTCTCATTGCCTCTGGAAGAGTATTTTCAGCTATGTCTTTAAGAATCATGGTATTTTATTTCATTTTTATATTTTTTGAGATGGAGTCTCACTCTTGTCACCCAGGCTAGAGTGTAGTGGCACGATCTCGGCTCACTGCAACCTCCACCTCCCAGGTTTAAGTGATTCTCCTGCCTCAGCCTCCCAAGTAGCTGAGGTTACAGGCACCCGCCACCACGCCAAGCTAATTTTTTAAAATTTTAATAGAGATGGAGTTTCACCATGTTGGCTAGGCTGGTCTTGAACTCCTGACCTCAGGTGATCTGCCCGCTTTGGCCTCCCAAAGTGCTGGGATTACAGGCATAAGCCATCATGCTCGGCCAATATTATATGTTAAATATACCCTCTGGTGTGCTGGTAAATGCTTAACAAGTGGCTTGCCAAAAAAGTATGCATTTTATATAGGCACATACATTATTAAATTTTACTGATATAAAGGATGTGCAGCACACACTTTACAAATACACAGCCATCTTCACTGTAAATTCTATATAGCCAATTTATTCTCACAGAATGTTTTCACTGTTTGTCAAAATTCTGTGTCCATAACAAAGTATGGCTGTAGTTCTACTAAGATTTGACAGAATCAGACTACAAATAAATGGTGCATACTATCTGATTCAGCAAAGAAGTCACATATCATGAATGAGCAAGTGCAGTGTCACCGTGAATGCTGGTTGATATTTTTGCTTATATTAATGAATAAGATGAAAATGAAACAATAAAAATACATGTCAGAACTTCACTCTGTCAATGACATAAGTGACTTATACTTTGACAAACCTTGATTTGTAGCATTTCCTGATTTTTTGTTGTTGTTGTTGTTACAGATACTTCTACCATGGCCGATTTTAAGCTACAACATGATGTCACTGTAACTGGAGTTGGGAAGAGGTGGCAGTGGTACACCATTATGTAGTATTTCCATAATCTCAAGAGCATAGGTGAGGGGAAATAGAGTAAAACATTAGGAAGTCTTCAGGGTTGAGCACTGAATGCTTGTTTTTAATGTCAGTTATTTAATTTTAAGTGTGTATATATATACAGATATATATATATATACACACACAGACACAGACACAGACACACACACACACACACATATATATATATATTTATTTTTTATTTTTATTTTTTTTGAGACAAGGTCTCTTTCTGTTGCCCAGATTGGAGTGTAATGGTGCAATCATGGCAGCCTCGACCTCCTGGGTTCAATCAATCCTCCCACCTCAGCCTCCTGAGTAGTTGGAACTACAGGTGCACGTCACCATGCCCAGCTAATTTTTGTATTTTTTTGTAGAGACAGGGTTTCACCATGTTTGCCCTGGCTGGTCTCAAACTCCAAAGCTCAAGCAATCTGCCTACCTTGGCCTTCCAAAGTGCTGGGATTACAGGTGTGAGCCACAGCACCTGGGCCACGATAATTTAATTTTTTAAACTGCCATGTTTAACAACTGGATCACAGTACTCCTCAAAATTTAACAATTGGCTTTTGGCTCCAGCATGGCAAATACAGAAATATTTTATTCCTTTATTTCCCAAAGCTTTCCAAACTATTATTTTTAAAATATGGTTTACTCTGGAGAAAACAGGAAACATTTAGCACTTACCAAGAAGAGAAGGCAGTGGAGGCAATGTAGGTAACTTAATAAGTCCCAAAAGTTTACCTCCAATGATGGCACAATAGAATAGGATTATAATTCCAAATAGGTTTCCTCCAGGAAGACATTCACTGCCAGTAATTGACCAAACTACAGCCCACAGAAGAACAATGATGGTAACTGAAATAAACCAGGAATACTAGTTACTATCAATAAGTTGTCACATGGAGGTTTTGACAAAATCTAAAATAATTTGTAAAAATAAATACTAATGAAAATGCAAATATTTATAATCATGTTTAATCTGTAGAGTATCAGTAAGATGAACAACTGGGTAACTGCCAACATCTTAAGAAATCGCATATTAACAGTACTTTTGAATCTGCCTATGTGCCCCTCCCCATCCATCTCCCTTTATACTGCCAGAAGGAACCATTATTTTGACTTTTTTCACCATTCATTTTTTTCTCTATAATTTAAAAATATATATATTATTTAGTTCTATCTTGAATTAGACATTATTGTTTCTTTTTTTATAGTCAATATTTGTTTAGAATTACCTACAAAGGTACTTTTTCTGAAATCATCATTCATTATGGCATCTCAAACTTTTCTTTTTTTTTTTTGTTTTGAAACAGGGTCTCCCACTGTAGCCCAGGCTGGAGTGCAGTGGTACAATCATGGCTCACTACAGCCTCAACCTCCCAGGCTCAAGCAATCCTCCTGCCTCAACCTCTCACATAGTTGGGACTACAGGTGTGTGCCACCATGCCTGGCTAATTTCTTTAAATTTTTTTAGTGGAGACAGGGTTTCATCATTTTACCCAGGCTGGTCTTGAAGTCTTGAGCTCAAGTGATCCTGTCTCAGCCTCCCAAAGTGCTGGGATTACTGGTGTGAACCACCTCATCTAGCCTCAAATTTTTCATCTGGGACAATTATCTTGCTGCCTAAAGTATTTCCTTTAGGAAAAGAATTTCTATAAGAATGTGAAATAGGCCAGGCATGGTGGTTTATGCCTGTCCCATCACTTTAGGAGGTCAAGGCAGGAGGATTGCTCGAGCTCCAAGTTCAAAACCAGCCTGAGCAACATAGTGAGACCTCGTCTCTACTAAAGTATAAAAATTAGCTGGGTATGGTGGTGGGCATCTGTAATCTCAGCTACTTGGGAAGCTGAGGCAGGAGGATCCCTTGAGCCCAGTGAGCTACGATTGCACCACAGCACTCCAGCCTGCGTTACACGGCGATACCCTGCGTCAAAAAAAAAAAAAAAGAAAAGAAAAGAAAAGAAAAGAAAAGAAATGTTTCCTTGTTTGAAAACTTGTGTTTTACAAAACTGTGCACTAAAAATTGAAAAGTTTATGGGAAAAAGAGAGTTGGGGCAGACCACTCAAAACTGGTGACCAAAGCACTAAGAAAAACCAAAACAATCCTACACACTGAATCTACACACTGACATTTGTGTCTGACACAGGCGGTCTGTGATGGAAATTCTTGAGGGTATTTTCTTTAAGCAGAGCAGTTCCATCGAAATCTGATCCATATTTTAGCCCTCTGCCTCAATACAATAAATTTCAACAAAAGGAAAAGCGTAGGCAGCTTCTTTACCTCAGCTTATACTCTCAGCCACTTCATCCACATGTGTTCTATTAGATAACTTAATGTTGTAGAATGTTTGAGTCCTTGAAGCCCCTAAACCAGCTACTAATTGCATGAAAAGTCAGCACTTCCACAGAGGTTTCATCGTTTAAAAGGTCCTCATGCAGGGAAGGCTTTATCTTTAATTGTAAGAAAGCATATATTTGGTCTTTTTTTCCCCCAGTTCACTTTGCCTTCACTTGCTATTGCTTGACGATACAAAATATTAATGGGCCAGGAAAAATTATACACAAAACTGCAAATTCCATACACTCTAACACAATTCTCCTATTTACCATTGCATATGAGCTAATTCATGATACAGAAACACTCTGTATCACAGCATGCTGTATTTCTCAGGAGGATCTGTTGTAGTAAATTCTTAGTTTCATTGTCTGGAATTATCTTTATTCTCATTCTTAAAAGATAGTTTTTCTAGGTATACCTCAGTTTTATGTTAAATTCTAGGTTGAGTGTTATTGTCTCTCTGTTCTTTGAAAATACTATTCCTTGGTTTTCCGGTTTTGAAGAACCTAATTTCAGCTTTTTAAAGGAATTCTTTTTCCTTGTTTTTAACATCTTCACTTTTTCTTTTGTTTGCCTTTCAGTATGATATGTTTAGGTGGGACTTCCTTTTGTTTTGCTTAAGATTCATGCTTTTTAAAAAAATCAGTTCTGGAAAATTCTTAGCCTTTATTTCTTCAAAGATTTCCTCTTCCCCATTCTCTTTTTCCATGTTGCTAACCCTAGTTTTCATATTTTTCATCTTTGTGTGTACTGCATTCTAGATAATCTCTTCAGATTTATTCACCTGTTCACCATTTTTTCACTTAATCTGTTGCCTAATTTGTCCATTGAGTTTTTATTTTCAATTACTATCCTATATCTTTCATTCCTAGAAGTTCAAGTTGGTTCTTCCTCAAATCTATTCATTTTTTAAATAGTTACTTGTTTTGTACTCATGTTTTCTAATTTTTAACTTATTTATATATATAAATGTGTTATATTCTATTTTCTGATAATGCACATTTTTGAAATCTGTTTTTTTGTTTCCTTTCGCATGTTGCTTTTTTTTTTTGTTGTTGTTGTTGTTGTTGTTGTTGTAGTTTTTTGCCATAGTGAGCTCTCCCTTGGAACTTTGTCTAAAACTAAAGGTTTTAGTTTGTCTTTTGCAACAGTGAGCTCTCCCTTGGAACTGTGTCCAACTTTGTTGAAGCTTTAGGCTGAATGAGTTTTCCCAGATGGGAAATGAATTTACTTCTACCATGTCCTTAAAAGCCATCCCGAGACCATCTGAAAATGTTTGAGCATAGATACATTTTCAAATTGAATTTTTTCTGTGAAATTGGAGACAAATCAGGATGAAGTTAAACATTTTTATTGGAGACTCTACACTTGCCCCAGCCAGCAACCACAGTTGAGACAGGTTTAGTCACAGGCCCCATCTGCAGAACAGGTTTACCTCAAATTTGGCATTACACTGGGTTTCCACTTTATGTGGGTGAAGGAGAATGCTTTTTCCTGTTAGACTTCTCTCAACCTGGGCAGGCACTAGCTTAGCCTCCTGTGCTCCCAGTGCTCTCAAAATCCATCGCAAGTTCCCTGAGGTTTGGTAGAAACCTCCAGGGTGGGGCCACCTTGAGGGCTTATTGACCTCTGTTACTTACACTTTGGTTTTGGTATCTGATGATTCCCTGTTTTCCTGACAGATCATTTCAAAAGACTTAAAATATTTTTTCAGATGCTTTCCTTGGTTTGTGACAAGATTGTTCATTGAGTCTTATCTACCATACTGACTGAATTCAATGTCCCTTTTCCTAACCCTCACAGAATTGTTACAGATTTTCTAGTCTTATGATACTACTGCAGTGGAATACCTAAGGGACTTTTGGTGTTTCCCAATTAGCTACAAGGGTTGACATTTCTATGTGATATCAGAAGTAGAATGGGAAAGCAGGATTTGCCAGCTATTATACTAAATTCTACTTTGTCATAGCATAAACTCAAGCTAACATTAAATTCAGCAAGGTAGAATTAAATGTTTTCTCTTTTCAGCTGGGTGCCTGTAATCCCAGCACTTTGGGAGGCCAAGGCAGGCGATCACGAGGTCAGGAGTTCAAGACCAGCCTGACTAACATGGTGAAACCCTGTCTCTACTAAATACAAAAATTAGCTGGGCATGGTAGCACGTGCCTGTAATCCCAGCTACTCAGGAGGCTGAGGAAAGAGAATCACTTGAACCCAGGAGGCAGAGCTTGCAGTGAGCTGAGATCGAGCCATTGCACTCCAGCCTGGGTGACAGAGCGAGATTCCATCTCAAAAAACAAACAAACAAACAAACAAAAAAAAAGAGTTTTCTCTTTTCTACTTCAAGACTATTAAAAAAATCTCTAACTCTCTTTCCCTGTGCCTTACCTGAAATACAGTTGTAAATACATAGCAAATGGTATGTCTATAAGGTTTCTCTAAATCATGTTTAAATCAGTTAACAATTTACTTCTCATTTATGATTATGGAAAACCACAAATTTTCACATGTAAGATTTACCTTTTTTATTTTATTTTTTTGAGACAGTTTCACTCTTGTCACCCAGGCTGCAGTGCAATGGCATGGGCTCACTGCAACCTCTACCTCCTTGGTTCAAGTGAGTCTCCTGTCTCAGCCTCCCAAGTAGCTGGAATTACAGGCACCCGCCACCATGCCCGGCTAATTTTTTGTATTTTTAGTAGAGATGAGGTTTCACTATGTTGGCCAGGCTGGTCTTGAACTCCTGACCTCATGATCTGCCTGCCTTGGCCTCCCAAAGTACTGGGATTACAGGCGTGAGCCAACGCGCCCAGCCTACTTTTTAAGAAGAATACTGATATATACTGCATAGGCACAGGAAAGAATATAGGACAAAAGTTGTCTTGTAAAATTCTGGAACAGAAAAACAGAAAAATAAGCGATGAGATGTTTATCTACCATGAACCTCATTTTTCAGGCTGCTTTATGAACAATTACATATTTTTAAAAAATGAGTCCCAAAATTATTCATTTTTACTCTTTCCTTATGTCGGTCTGTATCAGTTTCATTGCAAATGTTTTAACTATAAATAGGCCACATTTTGAATAATAAAAGTTTAAAAAATAATAGAAAGAACAGAAAAGGTATTCAATTATCTGTTTTCTTATCAGCTAGTGTATATTTTTGGATTCTGGTTTTCTGTACATGTTCTAAGTTTGAGATTTTCTTCTATGCTTAGTTAAGTAATCTCACTTGGTTTCATTAAAAACACATCTAGAGCCTAAAGTATAAAATATTATGCTTGGCTTTCATTGTCCCAGATGATAATGGCAAACATGTCTTTCAGAGCCCACAAAGTATAACTATGGAATTGAGTCTCATTTTTCAGTAAACATATGTGGGCATCCATATATTTACTTCAATGATGCTATTATTCCTCAACACAATTTTTTTGAAATTGTCTTTAAATTTGCCTTAAAAGGCAAATTTAGTAAGACATAAAACTATGAAACTATTAGAAAAAAACATAAGAAAAAAGCTCCATGACACTGGTTTGAGCAATAACTTTTTGGATATGACTCCAAAAATATAGGCAACAAAAGCAAAAACAGACAAACCAGATTACACCAAACTAAAAAGCTTCTGCACAGCAAACAATCCACAGAGTAAAGAGACAACCTACAGCCTGGAAGAGAACAGTTGCAAACTATGTACTTTGCAAGGAGTTAATGTCCAGAATATAAAAGGAACTCAAAAAACTCAATAGCAGGAAAACAAATAATCCAATTTAAAATGGGCAAAGGACCTGAATTTTTCAAAAGAAGACATACAAATGGCCAACAGGTATAGGAAAAAATGTTCAACATTTCACTTCATGCCTGTCAGGATGGCTATTATCAAAAAGACAAAAGATAACAAGGGGTTGGCAAGGATGTAGAGAAAAGGTAACTCTGTGCACTGTTGGTAGGAATGTAAATTAATACCACCATTATGGAAAGTGGTATGGAGAGTCCTCAAAAAAGTAAAAATAGTACCACCATATGATCTGGCAATCCCATTACTAGGTATGTATCCAAAGGAAATGAAATCAGTATGTTGAAGAGATGTCTGCACTCCCAAGTTTACTGCAGTACTATTTACAATAGCCAAGATGTGGAATCAACCTAAGTGTCCAACAGTGAATGACTGGATAAAGAAAATATGGTATATATACACAATGACATGTTTTTCAGTCATAAAAAAGAATGAAATCCTGTCATTTGCAACAATGTGGATGAACCTGGAGGATATTATGCTAAGTGAAATAAGCCAGGCACCGAAAGACAACTACTACACATTCTCACTCATATGTAGAATCTAAAAAAGTTGTGTTCTTATGGAAGTAGTAAATAGAACAGTGATTACCAGGGACTGGGGAGCGGAGGAGCTTGGGTTTATGGGGAGAGAGTGGTCAACAAGTACAAAGTGATAATTAGATAGGAAGAGTAGTTTGTTCTGTACCACAGCAACGTGACTATAGTCAGGAATAAGGTATTGTATATCTCAAAACAGAAGATTTTCTATGTTCTCACCATGAAGAAATGATAAATGCTTCAGGTGGTAAATATGCTAATTAGCTAGATTTGATCATTATACAATATATAAATGTATTGAAACATCATATTGTACCCCACAAATATGTACAAATATGTGTCAAAAACAAAAATAAATAAATAATGCTGATGAATGGATGTTTATGCTTTTGAACAATTCTTTTTATATTTTGATGTTAAAATTATCTTTATCTTTTGAAAATATGATTTACAAAAGTGAAAAATTGTGGATAGATTCCAGGCATTTAAAAGTTGGCAGGTTAAAACTAGTTTTGCCAGGTGCAGTGGTATATATCTGTAACAAGCTACTTGGGAAGCTGAGGTGGGAGGATCTCTTGAGCCTGGGAGTTCAAGACCAGCCTGGGCACCATAACAAGATCATGTCTCCAGGAAAAAAAAGGTTGGGTGGGGGACGTGAAAGTGGCAGGAAGGCTATGACCAATGCCTTGACATGTAATTTTCTCTAGACTTTAAATCTGAAGATCCATGAAAAAAAAAATGTATACACACATGCACATATAACTCAAGTATACTAAGTGATATATATTGGGCTATTGGTCATAGGACACAACATTTCAGTTAGACAGGAGGAACAAGGTTAAGAGGTTTATTGTACAACATGAAGACTATAGTTAATAACATATTGTATTCTTGAAAAATGTTAAGAGTGAATGTAATGTGTTCTCACCACAAAAAATGATAGCTATGTGAGGTCATGCATATGTTAATTAGCTACAATTAGTAATTCTACTATGTATACATACTTCAAAACATCACGTTGCACAAAGCAAATACTTAAAATTTTATCTATCAATGTAAAAAATAAATTTTAACTCTCAATGAAAGAATATTGTCTTCTTAAAAAGAAACTAATTTGCCTTTATAGATAATTTTCAAATCTCTTCTTTTTTCTACTATATCACATATCCGCCAGCATACACAGCACAGACACACATAAGCACACAATTCATTTCTGAAGAAAAATAGGGCATAAATGAATCTGAACTTCCATATATTTGTCAAATTGATAGCAGAATAACCTTTGGCTTCCTCCAAAGACCAAATCCGTTCCTAAAAGACAAATATATTACAACCCTAAAAATTTGCAAAATAGTGCTGAGATAAACTCCCAAAGAAAAATCCTCCAAATGTCTTATGTAACAGCAGCTCTACTAAAATAAGCTGAATTGTAAACCAATATTCTTACTTATAAAGTAAAAGGATTCATTTGGAAGTATCAATGGGGCTGTGTTTGCTAAAATATTACTTGCATTACTTAACAGTAATAACAACCAACATTTATGTAGTGTTTTAGATAGTCCTAAAGTAATCCTGTGAAATTACTCAGATACAGTAAAGGAAAAGGTCGTTGATCTGTGTTCCTTCCCCCTTCCCACAATGGTGGTGACCACAGTGATCCTGAAAGCCAAGGTGAAGACAGTGGAGCCCTGTTAGTCTAGGTCCTTCCCTTCAGTGTGTGGGACAGAGCCACCCATGTGTGTGAATTGTTCGCCAACTAGTTTTTATGTGTGGGAGAAGTGAACTTTTTGTCTTTTCAACCATATTATTTAGGAATCTGTCATTATAACAACTTCATCTTTTGCCCTCTATTTCTGAATTCATCCTTACCATTTGTTATGACCCTGTCCAGTAAACCATGCGGAGGGCAAGCCAGCATTTGTCTCAGCCTTTGTACGTGATTTGCTTCAGTTGGTGTTTCTTGTAGCTTTTTTTCACTGCTTTTCAAAAGGATACTTCCTTCTGTTGGTTCATTTGCATCTATACCTTTGAGGTTCATAACTGTTTCCTCCTGTATTTAAAGTAATTTTAAAAATCCTTAAAACTGTATATATTTTACACATTTTTATAGGTACTGCATCATCACCTTACAAATCAAATTTATGACTAGACTCAAGTATAACACTTTGTAGGAAAAACACACAGCTTTATTACTAGCTAATCAGCTTGAAACAAGAATTATGCTAGGAGTATTTAGCACAGTCACTATTTTTAGTACAGGTTGAGTATCACTAATCTGGAAATCTAAAATCTGAAATGCTCCAAAATCTGAAACTTTTTGAGTGCTGACATGACACACAAGTGAAAAATTCCACACCTAAACTCACATGACAAGTAACAATCAAATGCAACTTTGTTTCGTGTACAAAATTATTTAAAATATTGTATAAAATTACCTTCAGATTACCTGTATAAGGTGTATATGAAACATAAATACATTTCCTGTTTAGACTGGGGCTCCATCTGCAAGATATCTCATTAGGTGCATGCAAATATTAAAAAAAAAAAAAAGAAATCCAAGACACTTATGGTCCCAAGTATTTCAGATAAGGGATACTCAACCTGTATTATAAATGTCTGGGTCACATAACATTTTATTACGTTTTGTAATACTGGGTTTTAAAATAAGCATATTTAAGATAAAATTCAGGGCAATAATTGGCACATATACCAAAGTAGTTTAGAAAAAGATAACTATCTGTAATGAAAACCACTTCACATTCATTAATCTACTTGAATTTAAGCAATAAAAAGAAAGGAAGAAACCAAAACCATTCTAGAGATTAGGTCAGAGACACAAAGCATTCCACAGGCTCTCCATTTTTCTAGCCACAGGTAGGGTCAACTGACAATGATGTTAGCTGGGAAAACTGGTAGTCACACCTGCCGTGCACTCTTTGAGTTTGGGGATAGGAGAATTGGTAAATGAGTGGTAGAATATGAAGGAAATACAATTCTGTCACAGCTTTGATTTACCTGTGTTTCTTGATGCATGGAGGGCATGTGATTCATTCCTGTGGATGGTTCTGAATCTTCACACGTAATTCTTTTATCTTCATCCCCCATTATTTATAATTAAGAAGATGACAAAGGGAAGAGGAACGAGATCTGTTTTGAAAGAGTATAGATATAGAGCAGTAATTTGAAAGTCTTTTGATTTCAAAGACTTCAGATTGTACTTATTTTTCCCTAAGAATTCTGAATGGCTAAACTATTTGAAATTAGACTATTCTTAATTTTCAATGGCGGTTTTTTTTTTTCTTGATTCTCGTATATTATCACCATTCTTATCTACCTTTTTACTTCTCTTGAAAAAGCCTTAGTTGACCAATCACATTTTTATGATTTCTTTCCCACACTGTTTTTTGAGTTTTACTTAAAAACATTCCAAGCAATATCAGTGTTAAATTGTCCTCTATCATGGGCCAACTGGATGAAGCAGGAAGGCTCCAGGTAACTTTCCAATGTTGATATGAAGAATGAGTCACTAAAGGGAAATCTCCGGATTCCATCCTTTTCGGAGAATCTAGGGTCACTAACTCTTGCCTGGTTCTTATTTCTAAATTAAAGTTTAAAAATACACCACAATTGACTGAGTAGCCACAATGTCTTAGACACTACGAGAAGTGCTATGATAGTCACTTTTTAGTCATTGTGGGGAATTCAAAGATTACCAAAACACAGTGTTTGTTTTCCACTGACTTATCATATACCAGGAAAAATAAATTTATACCAAATAACTAAGAAAACCTGTAAGACTATCGATTGGCTCAATAAACACTCACTTCAACCCATTCTCCCTTGGCTTTCCATGCTATATAGGCTACAAGGCCAATACAGTACTCCAGTTCCTAGCCACTTTTGCAGGTAGAGGTAACCATGTGTCACAGTTCTACATATGAGATTTAGGTGGGAGCTTTGCGGGAGGCCTTTAGAGGATAATACTTTGTACTCTTTGTCCTCTAACATTTCCCTTTCTCCTTCCTAGAATGTAGATACAGTGGCTGGAAGGGCAGCAGACATCTTTCAAGCATGAGAATAAAAGCCCTCTACTTAGGATAGTAGATAAGATAGAAGCTGGTTCCTTGATGACAGCTTCCAGTTGCTCCATCAGCCTTGGACTGCCAAGCATTGGGGTAATTGTTTAAACCACTATTAATCAAGTTTTTTCTTCTTTTTTTAAATAGTAAGGAAATTTACTCCTAATGCAACAAGTACAATGAGTATCTTGATAGAGGTACACACTACAAACTTGTGGTAGAATCAAAGAGAAAATTATGTAAGAGAAAATTATGTGAGAGAAAGGAAAATCTAATTCAACACATATCAAAGTGCCTAATGTGTTCCAGGCACTATGCTAGACATAAAGACAAGGATGAATTAGACAGGACCCCTCCCTCAAGGAATCATTTTCTCTGTTCAACAAAGTGCCAAGAAATTTGCATTTAAAATTTCAAAGAACATCATAATCTTTCTACCACCACCACCATTTTTCCTAATTACAAAACACAATGGTAACCAGAGTGCCATCTCAAAAAAACCTTTAGTTTACTTTTTATTATATATAATTTATAATATGCTTATATGATATATATGTATATGTATATATGTTAGTATATATACTTTTTTAAATTAAAAAACTTATTTCAAAATTTAGACTGAGAACATAAAAGAAAGTCACTTGACCAGAAAATGTTAGACTCAGAGAACACTTGTCTTAAAGGCATGGAGGCAAGAAAGCCAGTGGTGTGTGAGGGGAAACTGCTGGAGCCTGTGGCAGGAGGCTAAGAGTAACGGGAGATCAGGTTTAAGAGTTAGGATATCAGATCTCCAACCACAGCATCTAGCCCTTACCTTCTGAAGTTAATAACCCCAAATATGGTAACTGACAAGATGGGCTGGGTTCGGATTTGGATAAGCCTGAGTCTGAAGTCCATCTCCCTCATATAGCAAATTGCTTAACCTCTTTGTGATTAATTCCTTATTTATGAAAGGGAGACAAGAATAGTTCTAACTATGCACAGTTGGCATTCAATAGTGTTGGCTATTGCTAACCACGCATATTCCTTCTTCCTGATTATCATAAGAAGAATCTTTAAGAATTGTTTTGTTTTCCCTATTAAGCAAGACAAAGTTAGCTCAATCTTGAAGAATTTACTACTTAATCCCATTGATTTTATTTGGTCATGATTTTTCATCTGTTTTTGAGGCCCACTTCTTGATGAGGTGGATGTAACATTCATTTCTTCACCTTTCTCAGTAGGAGAATTACATAGAAATTCTTTGGCAGTATCACTAGAATCATCTCTTTCATGAAATTCTCAAAATCACCGAGTTCTGCCACTTACAAAAACTATTTTTAAATAGTCACGAATTAGAAATTATTATTTTTAGTAGACACAAACTATTGGTTAAAATGAAGCCTTTGTGAACAAATTTTATTAATGTTATCACGGGGTCCTTTTAAACATAAACACCACAACTTGGTATGTTATAACATCTGTGGGATTTATATAATTTTACATCCCAAAAAACTTCCCTATTCTCCAATACTCTCAACCACAAATGCCAAAATACTTATACATGATCAGAAACTACTGCAGAAATAAAGGATAAAATGAAATACCAGTCTTTTAATAAGCCCAGTAAGAGATCTTACAACTAGTCAGCTGTATTTGTTTGCTCTCTGCTGTGTTTCCAATTCTAAAAGACCATTTAAAACGCATGTCTCACTTCAGGAACCCACTTAAATTCAGGAGAATTTCAAAAATGTTAGCTTTACTTAAAGTGACCATGTTCATGGTATTTATTATTCATAGTCATTGGGTCTTGAAATTACAAAAATGACCCTTGAAGGGCCATAAAAAATGTCATGAAACTCTTATTAGAAAGTTTATTCTCTTTACTCATAGAAAGGTTCTTAAGGACTCACTCAGAGCCCATTAACCCTTATTTTGTTTTGTTTGTTTGTTTGATTTTTGAGAGGAAGTCTCCCTCTGTCGCCCAGGCTAGAGTGCAGTGGCATGATCTTGACCCACTGCAACCTCCGCCTCCTGGGTTCAAGAGACTCTCCTGCCTCAGCCTTCTGAGGAGCTGGGATTACAGGTGCCCGCCACCTCGCCTGGCTAATTTTTTTGTATTTTTAGTAGAGATGGGGTTTTTGCCATGTCAGCCAGGCTGGTCTCCAAGTCCTGACTTCAGGTGATCCACCCGCCTAGGCCTCCCAAAATGCTGAGATTACAGGCGTGAGCCACCATGCCCGGCCCTTATTTTGAAAACAATTCTAATGACTTTGCTCCTTTGTTTTTCAAACCCTCAGAAGATTAGGTGTTAAATATTAAAATTCAGGAAGAGATTGCTGTGATAGAGGCAAATTGAGAGCAGCATTAGTGACTGATGACAGTGAAAGAGATGAAAAAGACAGCAATCTAAGAGTCATGAAATGTGGGGATACATATCTTTCCACAAGGGATATTTATAGTGTTGGCCTGCCAAGCACCTTTCCCATCACCTTTCTTGGTAACAGCACACGAATTTTCTTTTGTGAACTCCACACCTCCTCTATTCTCCATCCATGTGGTCATGTGAGATTGTCATTCTGACTTCCCCAACCCACATGCTCCACCAGTGATCCAGGGATGAGGATCATTGACAGCCCTGGTCAATAAGGGAACTCCTTCCTCTGGTTACATTGATGGTTTCAGGCATGAGGACTGACACATACCTCACCAAAGAGAGTCAGCTTTGGGTATTCACTGGAACCTTTGGGAAAGAGCTCTCTCTTGGTGTTGCTAAACCTAGACTTGCTAATGAAAACACTTGTGACACCCAAGAAAGCTCTCCAAAGAATGAAATGACCACAGAGCAAAGAAGATTCTCAATGTGGAAAAGGAGGAAAACTGCAAATTAATCACCACATTGTTGGTACATCCAGAAGCAGCTACTTTTGAGTTAGATGAGCCAATAAATTCCTTTCATTAAGACAGTTTGATTTGGGTTTCTGTCACTTGCCACCAAATGAATCCTCAGTAAGAACCTTCATACCTGAATTGGCCCTGAAAGATCTCCTGTATAATAAATAATGTTTGGAAAAGTGATTCTCATACCTGTAGTCCCAGCACTTTAGGGGGCCAAGTCAAGTGGATCACCTGAGGTCAGGAGTTTGAGACCAGCCTAGCCAATGGTGAAACCCCATCTCTACTAAAAATACAAAAATTAGCTAGGCATGGTGGCAGCCACCTGTAATCCCAGCTACTTGAGGCAGGAGAATCTCCTGAACCTGGGAGATCGTGCCACTGCACTCCAGCCCAAGTGATAGAGTGAGGCTCTGTACCCCTCTAAAAATAAAAAGAAAAAATTATGTTAGTATATTTTGTGTTTAAAAGGCACTAAAATAGATAGTACAATTTAGAGATTTTGTTTAAACAGAATGTTAAACTAAACAAAAATTTGGTATTTAATAAAATAGGTGTCAGTTATCCAGAAAATTAATTTAAGTGAAATGCTTTGTTTTTCAAAACAGTGCTGGTAAAACGAAATATTGTATGTAATGAATCTTACTTTCTCATTATATTCATGGAAGTCTTTTAAAAACCCAACATTAAACTACTTCTTAGGTACCAGAGAAGGTTCAAGAGAACTGTTAAAAATTTATCTGAGACACTGGGTGTCTGTGATTGAAAAATTAAAAAGTAGGAGAAATATAGAGAAACTAGATGGTTTCTAAGTAACTAAGAATCACAGATTAATGGAATAATAATAGTTGGGAAGCCCTTTAGAACCGAACTAGGCCTACCTCTTTAATATTTAAATGAGAAAATTAAAGTTTAGAGAAGCTAAATAGTTTTTCTCAACGCAGCCAATATCGGCCTCATAATAAAACTATAAAAGTTTGTATAATGAGATAGTTCTTTAATTTATATCTTTGACTTCATGTCATTTCTACCAAGTCACTGCATTGCATTTTTTAGTTTCTGCTATAATTCGTTTAAAATCCTACTCATATATGCCCATATACACCTGTAAGTTTGAAAACACATGCTGAAAGTAAATGCAAATATTTTTATTTTCTACCTTGCATCATCTTCAGCTTTACACTTTCCCATTTTTACAAATGTTATAGAGTTTATTATAAGCAAAATAGTTATTAATCCATTTAGACTGTACAACGTTGGTGGCATGACACATTTTGTTTACATATTTTGAATTATTGGTGCCAGTGTGGTGGCTCATGCCTATCACAGTACTTTGGGAGGTCAAAGTAAAAGGCTCTCTTGAATTGAGTTCAGGATGAGCCTGGGCAACATAGCAAAACACTGTCTCCACAAAAAAATTAGAAATTAGCAGGGAATAGTGGTCTGTGCCTGTAGCCCTAGCTACTTGTGAGGCTTAGATGGGAGGACTGCTTTAGCCCTGGAGGTTGAGGCTGCAGTGAGTCATAACTGTACCACTGCACTCAGCCTGGGCAACAGAATGAGACCCTGTCTCACAAAAAGAAAAATAAATGAAGTATTCATCAATAGACTAAAAGATAACTTGCCATATAGGCATGTTTTAAGATTCTAAGAATTAAGGAGCTTTTCTTTTTAAAAAATTCCAGTTCAACTGAGATGCTCTGAGAGACTTTTGTATATCAGAAAATTATATTGAGAACTAGGAAGGCAAGGTATCTTTTAGATAAGGGGTCCACAACCCCAGGGCCATGGACTGGTATCATGTGGTCTGTCAGGAATTGGTCCACACAGCAGGAAGTGAGCAGCCGGCAGGTGAGCCAGCAAAGCTTCATCTGTATTTACAGCCGCTCCCCATCACTAGCATTACTGCCTGAGCTTCGCCTCCTGTCAGATCAGAACAGCATTAGATTCTCACAGGTGTGTGAACCCTATCGTGAGCTGCGCATGTGAGGCATCTAGGTTGCACACTCCTTATGAGAATCTAATGCCTGATGATCTGTTACTGTCTTCCATCACCAACAGATGGGACCGTCTAGTTGCAGGAAAACAAGCTCAGGGCTCCCACTGATTCTATATTATGGTGAGTTATAAAATTATTTCATTATATATTATAATGTAATAATAACAGAAATAAAGCGCACAATAAATATAATGCACTTGATATCCTCCCGAAGCCATCCCCATCTTCCTGGGTCCAAGGAAAAATTGTCTTCCATGAAACTGGTCCCTGGTGCCAAAATGGTTGAGAACTGCTGTTTTAGATAAACACTAAAAGTGCCTGTATGCAGAAACAAAAGATTTTTTCTGCTTCTGAATGAAATGAAGATATTGCATTATTTAAACTGATAAATAACCTGTAAATTATATTAGAAAAAACTTGATCTGTTTCAAATGGCAAGATTTTATAGATCTTAGAAATTCAGTAAATAACATGAATTTAGTCAAGGTTCTATGGCTCAAATACAGAATCCAACAGAAGAGTGAGGTCTGGCTTAAGCAAAGGGACTCGGGTGTTACGACTATCGTGACTGCCCACTGGCTCATCGGTTAGTAGGTGAGGTGTTTTCTAAAAATACTTGCGAAGGCTGCAGCCCATTCATGCCTTTCTCTAGCATACCCAATATTCAGAGTTTCCTACGGGACTGATTCCCATATTTAGAGACTCTCTTGGCTTAATTTGAACGTTATCTTCTAGTATCAGGGTCATATGCCACCAAAATCATAGAGATATGAAGTTGAAATAAAGTTTTCTTGGCTGGGCATGGTGGCTCACGCCTGTAATCCCAGCACTTTGGGAGGCTGAGGTGGGCAGATCCCCTGAGGTCAGGAGTTCAAGACCAGCCTGGCCAACATGGTAAAACCCCATATCTACTAAACAAATACAAAAATTAGCTGGGCATGGTGGCGGGCACCTGTAATCCCAGCTGTAAGCTGAGGCAGGAGAATCATTTGAACCTGGGAGGCAGAGGTTGCAGTGAGCCGAGATCAGGCCACTGCACTCCAGCCTGGGTGACAGAGCAAGACTCTGAATAAAAAATAAAAAAGAAAAAAAAAAAAGTTTTCTTAATCTTTTCTCCTCACTTGAAAGAAAACTGTCCTTAAGAGATCAAGAATGCAAGCAGTTTGATATATGTACCTGTTATGGAATAAACAGAAAAAAAAATCCTTTCACAGCGTTGCCTTTGGGAAGGGAAATGGAGGAGGAGTGGCTGGACTTTCATTTTTATTTTCTACATTATTAAGACTTAATAGGATTTTCTTATATAATTTTAAATACTTTTTTTTTTTTGAGATGGATTCTCGCTTTGTCACCCAGGCTGGAGTGCAGTGGCATGATCTTGGCTCACTTCAACCTCCGCCTCCTGGGTTCAGGTGATTCTCCTGCCTTGGCCTCCCAAGTAGCTGGGACTAGAGGCATGCGCCACCATACCTGGCTAATTTTATATTTTTGTTAGAGATGGGGTTTCACTATGTTGGCCAGAATGGTCTCAAACTCCTGACCTTAGCCTCCTAAAGTGCTGAGATTAGAGATGTGAGCCACCCTGCCCGGCCCAAATTTTAAATACATTTAAAAATAATCTACGCAATTCCCAAAGCTTTAGAGAAAGGAAAATGATATCACATTTCTTGGTAATATTTTTCATAGATACAGTCTGGTGATTTGATTTGAGGTAACTTAATTTCACATGCCACAATTTAAAATCATTTTTTGTAGTTGTGATTTTCAAAGATGAGTAACTGCCTAAAATCACCAATAGCAGTGGTTTTCTAAATTTTCAAGTTTGGTTTTCATGGTTTTTTTTTTTTTTTTTTGAGACAGTTTCACTGTTTTGCCCAGGCTGGAGTGCAGTGGCGAGATCTCAGCTCACTGCAACCTCTGCCTTCTGGTTTCAAGCTATTCTCCTGCCTCAGCCTCCCGAGTAGCTGGAATTACAGGTGCTGGCCACGATGCCCAGCTAATTTTTCTATTTTTAGTAGAGACGGGGTTTCACCATGTTGGCCAGACTGGTCTCGAATTCCTGACCTCATGATCTGCTGGGATTACAGGCATAAGCCACCGCACCCGGCCCTGGTCTTTATATCTTTATGTCAAATATCTTCCATCAAATGAAACCTAATCCTTAAATCCTACAAATGGAATGAATAAGGCAGTGCTGCAGGAGCCCTGTCTACTCACCCCTGTTCCTTCTGGCAAGTGAAGCATACTTTGGAAACCATTTCTGTAAATATGTTTTCACATAGAGAGATATTTGTCAAATGTTCTCTTTTTCAAATTATCTTACTAATCTAAATGTTTACAAGTACTTTCTGTAATATTCCAGAAGAAATAAAGAAACTATCAACTTGCAAATGTCCATAGGCTCTCAGTCAAGTAAAATAGACTTACTGCTATCATTTCAGTTACCGCTAAAAAATACGGATAAAGACTTTTTATTCTTGCTATTTGCCACCTGTGATTTGGATAGGCTGACATTTAAAGGGGTAATCTTACAGAATATTTACATATATTGCTTGCTATGGTTTGAATGCTTGTGTTCCTCCAAAATTCAGATTTTGGAATGTAACTGCCAAGGTGATGGTATTAAGAGGGAGGTACTTTGGGGAAGTGATTAAGTCACCAGCACTCAACCCTCATGAATGGAACTAGTGCTCTTATAAAAGAGGTCAAAGGGAGCAGCCTAGTCCCTTTGGCTCTTTCCCTTCCACCAGACTAATGCATAACACAGCATTAGTCTCTTCCTCCATGTGAAGAACACATGGCAAGAAGGCACCATCTTACAAGCAGAGATCAAGTCCGTATCAGACATCAAATCTAATAGGCACTTGGATCTTGGACTTCCCAGCCTCCAGAACTGTGAGAAATAAATTTCGATTACTTAGTTTGTGGTATTTTGTTATAGTAACAAAAATGGACTAAGACATTGCCAGAGTACTCTGGGTTATATTCATGCCTTTGAAAGTGCATCACTGTGATTGTTCAATACTCTGTAATGATCGTAATAACAATAATCTCCTACCTTTGTGTTCATCCATTCGTGTGTTGAACGTATAGGTTCTTAGTCTCATATAGTATTTCTATATAGAACATACAGAAACATTCCAGTTTCTGTATTTGCTGAACAACACTGATCTAATGCTCATTTTCCAAAAGGAGCCCTACCCAGCAACGAGGAATTCAGATCAGGCTCAGAGTAGGGCTTAACATTTTCTTAGACAATTAATTGCTAAAATGACTAACAACATTTCCCTGGATGAGAACTACCTTATCTGAAAGACTTAGGTGTATCAAATACATGGAGCCAAGTTACCACAGGAAAACAACTGCTATTTTATTTGGTTAATTGATTTAGTAATTCCATTGACTCATGAAGCAAAACACTACATAATGAGATAAGAATAAAAGGAAATTACCCCTACATAAGAAGGGACCCAATACTTGCTTTCATTCTTTCTATTCTCTCCCCTCACCAAAGTGAAATAGATTTAGTAAAAGTTTAAAATATTATTTCTAGGTCCACTAAAATCAGAATCTACAGAGACTGAATCTACCTCAAGTGGGACAGACATGACTTACTGCCTGTCTAAATGCCAAGTATGCAGGTATACCAGCAGGTCCCTTCCCCAGCCCTAGGGATAAGTCACGATTGGTGTAAATCAATCTCTGTAACACCATTCCTCTTTGCCACTTATTGGCTAAGGACTGAGCATGATTCATTTCTTGCCATTGGAATTTGTAGGCAAGATTATTGGGGCACATTACATAAGATTTTCCTTCTTAATAAAGACAGAGAGAGAGGAGGAAAATCCTCTCCTCTTTTTGTCTTTAAATGACCAGGTGAAGAGGCAAGGGAAGTTGGGATTGTGGATGGGTTTCTTGGGACAATTCTAGCAGCCATCATTCACCCATGAAGAAAAGTCAAGATTAGCTGAAGACAGAAAGCAACCTAGAGCCCTGATATTATTGAGCTACTGAACAAACCCTGGACCCACCTACCTTCAAACATCTTCATGTATGAGAACAGTAAATCTGTATTTTTGAAGGGAGTTTTGGCTGAATATCCTGTTACTTGCAGCCAAAAGCATCCTAACCAATATAACAGGTGATTTTGTTGCAGAACCATCCCTGAGAAGCCCTGATGAACGCGGTGATGAGGAACCTCTGTCTTATAAACTTTAGCTTCTATCTCTCTAGCTTCTTGATACAGTGCAAAATCATCACAGACAATGAATGATCAGACTACTGCCTTTGTATTGAAATTTCTCAAAAATGTCCAGAAAATAACATTTTAGAACGTTAAAAATTAGTGCCAAGGTTTTCACTGCCATTCTTTTAGTCAACAGAAATTATTTGGATTGTAAGATTATGTATTTCCCCTCCTCTACCCTGAAGTTAAATTATAAGATTTGAATACTGAATGAAGAAAACTTGGACTTATAAACATTTAGTTGTTTTCCAAATTTCCTCTCATGAAACAAAACAACAGCAATAAAATATCACTACTACTGCTGCCGGGAGTTTCATTTCTGCTTTTTCTACTTGAAAAAATTCAAAATCTAACTCAAATGTCACCTTCTCAGTATTTCCTAACTCCAACATTGACAAACTGTCTCCCTCGTTCTCCTCTCTGAAGATTCATTCATTCATTCAACAAACAAGAGCTATTAAGCTCTTGTTATGTCCTAGTCCTTGAGCTGAGGATTCAGAAGTGAACAGTCTTAAATAGTTCCTATATTCAGATCTTGCAATCTAGTTAGAGGATGATAAATGATTCCTAAGCAATCAATGAACTATGGTTAAGTTTCAATTTTAGACACATGAGATAACAACCCCATCTCTTAATAAGTTTCATATCCTTTTCTTTTCTTTTCTTTTCTTTTTTTTTCGTGACAGAGTCTTGCTCTGTCACCCAGGCTGGAGTGCAGTGGCACAATCTTGGCTCACTGCAACCTCTGCCTTCTGGGTTCAAGCAATTCTCCTGCCTCAGCCTCCGGAATAGCTGGGATTATGGGCATGCACCACAATGCTCAGCTAATTTTTACATTTTTAGTAGAGATGGGGTTTCACCATGGTGGCTAGGCTGGTCTCAAATGCCTGACCTCGGGTGACATGCCCACCTCGGCCTCCCAAAGCCGTAACAAGTTTCTATGGTGTGCTAGGCACAAGAGTAACAAAGATGACCAAGATGCAGTCTGCCCTTTAAGGGAGGGTCAGAGACTGATGCGTATTTACCAAAATCGTTTACTCTTCTGCCTGGGTCCATAGTACATTTCCAGTCTCCCCTGCAGGTCAGTGTGGCACGTGACTGAAGTCTGGTCAATGGGATGTGGACATAAATGGTATGTGATTTCCAGTCCTCACCCATAAGAAACAATCCTCATGCAACCCTCTAATAGCTTTTCCTTTTCTGTCCGTTGCCTGGAAACTAAGGACTCCAAGGTCTTAGGGGATGGCAAAGTCATAATATAAAAGGAGTTTTCGTTCCTGAATAATTGAGTAGAAGGCCATGGAAACTAAGGACTCCAAGGTCTTAGGGGATGCAAAGTCATAATATAAAAGGAGTTTGGGTTCCTGAATAATTGAGTAGAAGGCCAACAGCTGAACACGTGAATGGAGTTGACATGAACGAGAAATAAGCCTGAACTATGTTTAGTTACTGAGATTTTGTACTTTATCTCTTACAGCAGCTACTGCTGTCTTAAGGTTATATTCTTCAGTCAACAGCATTTGATGATTCTTAGCACCTCGAGGATGCTAACCCAGTCCACAAAGGCAACATCCTCTGGTTAATCTGAGAACTGAAATAAAAGCAAGCAAGAAAAACCCACGCCAACACCTGACAACAGTAAACAGGCACGCGCGCGTCACCAGGTGTATAAACAGAAAAGGCTGGGCCCTCGCTCGCGTCTCCGGCCCAGCAGGCCTACAGGGTCCCCGCCGCGGACGCAGGGTTTATTTTTACCCTTAGTGTCTCTGGGGCCTCTCACCTGGCAGTCTCCGGCGGAGTCGACCAGGCTCCGTCTGAACGATTAGAAAGGAGCCGCTGGGGAGGCAGCGGAGCCTGGTCTAGCCACCGCGCTCTGGGGTTCCCGGTTCGCGCATCGTCCCAAGCAGAGCCGGGAGACTGCGGCGACTGCAGATAACCGGCCTAAGGGCGCGGCACCGCGTGTAGGCAGCCCCGCCTTTCGCACATACCCGCGGGGCGACTCCGCGCCGGGAGGTCCGACCCATCGGCTCCCGTACAGGCTCTGGAGTAAGCGTGGGCTGTTCCGGGGCCCGCAGCGGCAGCCCCGTGTGCCTTCTGCCGGGTTTCGGGTCGGGCGGCGCGGGTGCAGAGCCGCGTGCGATGCCAGAGGCGCGTGGCTTCCCCCGGAAAGGTGGTGCCAGGCCGACCACGTACCGGCCCACGTCCCGGGGCCTCAAGCGGCACCGCGCGGCCTTTCAGCTGCTTATCCTCACTGGGTGGGTCCTCAAGCTTCTGCGGCCAGGACCAGCGAGCTCCCGGGGAAGCTACCCGGAAAGCTTACCCAGAGAGCTCAGACCCAGGCGCCGAGTCTTCCCGGAGATGACGAGACCCCGCGCAAGGAGCACAGCGCAGGCTCCTCGGGACTCCGCGGCGCAGGCCGGGCAGCCCATTGCTTGTTTTATCGTTCCCCGAAACCAACCTCTAAGTTGTTTATCAGTCCTCCACCTTTTAGCTGTACTTCTTAGAAGTGTCTTCTCAGCTGCGGTGGGAAGATAGGATTCTTTCTTAAAGTGACCAATTAAATGGCGGGATAAAAGACTTGTTCTGCCCCCCCCCCCCTTTATCGCTTAACACCTGCTCTTCCTGCTGTATTTTAGATTTTTAACGCTTCTATCAGCAGTGATTCTATTTCATTTAATTCTCATTTCATGTTTGTATCTTCCTTTTCTCTGCATTTCCTCTTCTGTGTGTGAAGACGCGCGCACCCCTTACCTGTTTTTCACTCCTGTAAGCAAGTGCCAATCTTAATCACCGCTTTTCAAGCAAGGGAGATTATCCTCAAATTTCTCCA
Source organism: Macaca fascicularis (assembly GCF_037993035.2). Taxonomy (NCBI): domain Eukaryota; kingdom Metazoa; phylum Chordata; class Mammalia; order Primates; family Cercopithecidae; genus Macaca; species Macaca fascicularis. The sequence goes on from NC_088379.1 coordinate 108,773,887, forward strand.
CCAGACAGAAACCATTCATTCTTGTCTCTCAGGTCCTCTTTTGTGATGAACCTATTGGATAGGTTCCATCCAATACCCTTCTTCAGATCATCTGAAATGATTGTTTTCCTAAACTGAACTCTTCCTCTCCTAAAGCTTGCAAAAATTTCTAGTGACATTCAGTTTCCTCTTACCACAGGAATGACATACATTTTTTCCTTTTAGTCATATGTACTTCATTAATATATCACCTGATTTGATTAACATGACTTTGAAGAAGATTGAATTTTTTGGCTAGATTTTACTTCGTTTTTATGGCTGATAGTGTTTATAAAAATGTTTTATTGTTTATGGTCAGCTCTGAGAAAGACTAACTCAGGTCATTTGTTAATGTTGGAGCCCATTTTGTAGAATTTATTGTGCATTTATTTAAAATTCATTTGTTCATATCTATACATATATTATACATGTATACCTGCTCACAGCGTAAAGTATATCATGACATAAGAGTCAGTGTTCTGTGAATTCACTGGAGAAGTTACAGCATTTTGATTATGATACACGAAAAGAAACCGAAGTCATTTAGCTTAACTCCTTAATTTCATAAACCAGAAAACTAAAATCCAAGATAGATTGGGTGACTTGGTCTAGATCACAAATCAAAGTTATCCATAATTCAGTAGTGTAATGCCTGGTCCAAAACCTCATAGATAATCTTATAATCAATGAACTCTTTCGGAATGCTAGTCAAAATGTCCTTTTGTGTGACTTTTAATGTACCTTCATCAACTGAATGATATTCTTCCCCATACATAAAGTGTTACCTTTTCATTGTCCATTTCAAAATTTTCCTTGTTAATATTAAAGTTCTAGGAAAAAAGGCTAAGAATAACTGCACATTTATTATCTCAGTGTGTATCATACCATTTGGTCCTTTGAGGTTGCAACAAGTAAAAAATAAACATAAAACCCTTAAAATAAAAAGAAAAAACTTTGCACTGACAATGTTACAGAATTATCATCCATAAATTTACTTATTTTCTTGAAAAATTTATTTTCTTTAATTTCATTTGTTTCCTGTTATATGATTTATATTTAAATTTACATTTATTTATCCAGAGACTATGCCCAAATTTTATGTCTTCTTGTCTGTTATCCTGGAGTTTGGTGAAGAAATCTGTACTTAATTTAAAAAAGAAATCCCTCTAACTGAAAATATTGTCAGTTAGCTAACTATATATTTCTTAGGCCCATGTCAAGTTATCATTGCTTATTTTAATAAAGATTGTTTAGACTAAGAAAATAGTATTTAATTAATAAGGGATGGCATCCATTAAGTGTAAACACTGGATTATTTTTCATAACAGATCAACAATATAGTTTTGAGGCTGAACTCTTTTACTCCTTTTACTGTAAGTTATTGAAGCCAAACTCCTTCCTACCTTTGTTCATTTATGATGGCGTAAAATTTTAAAATTAGGATCTACATACAGAACAATGCAGAATTATATAAAAATATTTGAATATTGAAAAATAAAGTGGAAATTATTATTATTATTATTCAGGTACAGGGTCTTGCTCTGTCACCCTGGAGTGCAGTGGCATGATTACAGCTCACTGCAGCCTCAAATTCTTGGGCTCAAGCAATCCTCCTGCCTTAGCCTCCCTATGTTAACCAGGCTGGTCTTGGACTCCTGGCAGCAAGTGATCCTCCTGCCCCGGCCTCCTAAATTGCAGGAATTATAGGCATGAGCTACCATCCTAGTCCTGAAATTACTATCATCTTCCTTAACACCCCCCCCAAGAAAAAAACCCATAAGCTTCCTTTTGTCTTCATATTTACATTTTAATTATATATGCTGCAATGGGCTATTTGTATCACCCAAAAGTCAGGTATTGAAATCCTAACCCCCAATATGATACATTAGGAGGTAGGGCCTTTGGAAGGTAATCAGGTCACAAGGGTAGCACCCTCATGAACAGGATTAGTATCCTTATAAAAAGACAAGAGCTTGCTTTTTTTCTCTGCTGTTGCTCTGTGAGGCTATAGCGAGAAGATGACCTGGCCTGACGCGGTGGCTCACGCCTGTAATCTCAGCACTTTGGGAGGTGGGGAGGCGGGAGGATCACGAGGTCAGGAGATCGAGACCATCCTGGCTAACACAGTGAAACCCTGTCTCTACTGAAAATACAGAAAAATTAGCCAGGCATGGTGGCAGGCGCCTGTAGTCCCAGCTACTCCTATGCTGAGGCGGGAGAATGGAGTGAACCCGGGAGGCGGAGCTTGCAGTGAACCAAGATCGCACCACTGCACTCCAGCCTGGGAGACAGCAAGACTCTGTCTCAAAAAAAAAAAAAAAAAAAGAAGATGACCATCTGCAAACCAGGAAGTGGGCCCTAACCAGATACCATATGTGCTGGCACCTTGATCTTGCACTTCCTAGCCTCCGGACTGAAAAACAAATGTTTGTTGTGTATGAGACTCAGTCTATGGTAATTTGTTATAGCAGCCCAAAGTGACTAAGACAGATGCTTACAAATCGAGATTTATTTTAAAAACTATTCTCTTGCTATGAGTTCAATATTTTTATTTCTTTACAATGATTTCAGAAGAGATTACAAAGAGATTAATATACCTAAAGAATCAGACTCTTGCAAACAGTGACGTCATTAAAAAGGGCTGATTTTCATTAACATGTGATTAACAGGAAAGAGATGATTGGTGAGTTTTCTTCATAACCAGGTTCACTGTGGATAGGAAGGGCCTGCCTTCCTTCCCACCATGGAGATCCTAAAATCACAAGCTCCAGCCTCCATCAATGATGACAGGGTTACCAGTTACATAAGCAGACTGCAGTGATAAACACAAGGAGACAGAACAATTAACCAGGTTTGATACAGGCTGTATTTTCAAATTTTCCTATGACTAGGATAACTAAACAATTTACTCTTGTCCTAACAGGAAACCTCACTTAAACACTTAATTCAGGGAAATCCAAATTAACGTTTGGTTGATTGAGAACTGCTGAGTGTCTTGTGATCTGGAACTAAATGGCCTCTGGCTGGGGTCTAAGCACCTGTCACTGTTAGGTATTTGGTCTCAGAATCCCCGAATTAAGGAACGGTGATGTATAGCCATTCCCCAAATTAGGAAATAGACGAAAAGCACATTTTCATTTTGAAACTCAGAACTATTCAAAACTAGCTAAGCTTTATGCCACTAATAAACTTTTGAACATAAGTGTATCAGTCATAAAATGGTCATATTAATGACCAGTTTAAAAAAAAAAGAAAGCATGTATTTAGTTGATCAATATAAGTGGATAATTCTAGGATCTGAAGCACACTAAATGTGTTTTTAAAATTTACATGAATAATAATAATAACTATAATCTATTAAGCTATAAAAATATTCTATATTAGTTTCAGATATCCAAATCTCTATAAAACTGAGGGATTTAAAAAATAATTACTGATTTATTCCCATAAATTTTTCATTTTCTAAATAAGGCTGAAGTGATCTTTTTGGTAGAAGTTTAAAAATCTTCTAACTTAAAATGGATAATAAAAACTCAAACAGTCTAAATTCATCTAAAGCCTGAAACAATGGAAGAGGATGTAAGGACATCATAATGAATAGATAAATTTTAAGAGTTCAATATATAAAAGCTGATCATATACAGTAGGTGAACTAGGGAGTTATTAGTCACTTTACCAAAGAAATACCTCCAACTCCCCCAAGTTCTCTTAAAAGGCAAGCTCTGTTACGCATATGAACTCCTCTGGAAACCTCTAAAAAGCCAAAGGTATTTTGTAGCACATTTCAAGCCAGAACACTTCCAAATATTTTGTAACCTAAGCTCTGGCTAACTAAGGGTAATTTAGCTTATCAGCAGTACCCAAATCAAATGAGCTCTTCTGAAGATATGGATTCAGAGAAATCACAAAGGCTCATGTGCTTCTCCTTTAAACATTTGTCTGTTAATCTCCCCAGCTATTAACAATTGTTGTTAATAATTGGGAGAAGTTCTGAGAAGAAACTGCACTGTTATGGAAACATTTCAATCCCTATGTTTGTCACATTCACCAACTATCTGGTGTGCACCAAGTTACTGGGAAGAGGAGTTATCAGTTGTTCCCTCCTCACTTCCACCTAGTCCCCTTTCCTTCCCCCTTCTCACACATTACAGTTCCTTGTTCACGTAGTATTCAGAGACATAAAACGGAGGAGGAGGTTCTTGTGTTTTATACCTTATAAACGTCATTTTTGCTTTCATGTTAAGCCATTTAAAAGTATACAATAGCCATTAAGGAAAAAACTGTTAAACAGATGCAAAGTGGAAGAGATTAAATTAGGAATTTCCATACACAATAACAAGTAAAAATTTTAAAAATATGTATTTATTTTGAGATGGAGTCTCGCTGTGTTGCCCAGGCTGGAGTGCAGTGGCACAATCTCGGCTCACTGCAGTCTCCGCCTGCCTGGTTCAAGCGATTCTCCTGCCTTAGCCTCCCGAGTAGCTGGCAGGCTGCCACCACACCCGGCTATTTTCTGTTTTCAGTAGAGACGGGGTTTCACCATGTTGGCCAGGCTGGTCTCAAACTCCGGAACTCAGGTGATCCGCCTGCCTCGACCTCCCAAAGTGCTGGGATTACAGGCGTGAGCCACCATGCCCGGCCATAAGTAAGAATTAATAGAGAAAAAAGAGCCAGTGGAATTCTCCCAAACAAGTCACAAGTAAGACTAAAACACCACATGCCAATTCTGTGTCCACTGAACACAAATCTGCTTAATCTTCTCCCCATTTCACTTAAAGCTCTTAAAATCCTAGAGGTTCATTTGTTTGACTTGAATTTAATCAGGGTTTCCCCAGTTATAATTTTTGAAAGGAACTGTCTCTCAGAAAATTGAGCACTTTAACATTTTTAGTCCTCCTTTTTGTTTGCCACAAGATTTTATGTAAAGCTGAATAAGGAAGAGTTAGTGGCTCAGATCAAAGTGGTTTTTCTTTGAGCAAATTAAATGAGAACTTATCCCTATCTTATAAATGTAGCATCTTAGCATATATATGCCATAAACTCTCTAAAATGATATTATTTTGATGAGCAAATTGTGGCCAAATGTGATTGAGGACAATGAACTCCTTGGGAAGAATAGCGCTTACTTCATCAGAAGCCAAATACACGCAGAGCATGGCTATTTCTTCTGCAGTTGCAAATCTTCCCGTCTTTTGTCTCTTCAGGAAATCATTCCGTGCCTGTGACCAGAGACCATACCAGACATCAGTGATGGGAGCAGCTATATCTGCTTATCTGCACCTTCTTCAAGGAGTTAAAGGCAAGAGAATCCACTGGCTTGCTGCCTTGATGAATAATCAGCTAGGGTTATGGTGATTCTTTCGCCAAAGTTAATTGTGTTATATTAAAACCCACAGATATTGTGACAGATCAGAAAGCTAATATTAAAGGATGAAGGCATTATTTTTTTTCATCTTCAAAAATTGTGGTAAAGTATACAGAATATAAAATTCACTATCTTAACCATTTTAAGTGTGTAGTAGTTCAATAGTGTTATGTACATGCACACTGTTGTGCCACCATCACCAGTGTCCATCTCCAGAACTCTTATTTTTAGTATTATTTTTTTTTCTTAGAGACAGAGTCTTCTCTGTTGCCCAGGCTGGAGTGCAGTGTTGTGATCATACCTCACTGTTGTACCTCAAACTCCTGGGCTCAAGCGATCCCCCAACCTCAGCTTCCCAAGCAGAGCTCTTTTCATCTTACAAAATGGAACCTCTCTACTCATTAAGCATTAACTACTCATTTCCCTCCTTCCAAGCCCCTGGCAACTACCATTTCACTTTCTGTCTCTATGAATTTGTCTGCTATAGGGATGGAAGAGGGTATTTATTATCCAAAGGTTTAACACATTTTAAATGCTAGATATACCTCTTCAGGATTTCCTCTGGCTTGTATTCTTTCTTGTAGAGATGGGGTATCAACCGTTCCTAAATCAAAGGGGGATATTCAGCTTGGTTACTCACTTAAACTGAAAAAGAAATCGACAACTAAACTTCCTTTCCATATGATACAACAATCAGTGAGATTCTTCTCCTTGACTTAAAATGACAACTTTACATCTGCCTGCCTGAGGCCTCTTATTTAATAGGCTTATAACTTCTTCAATAACATTTCTATGATTTTAAAAACACAGACTATGATTCTTTGTGACACTATGTAGGGACACTGGATGAATCACCCAGCATTCTCAAGGACATATATTTTAGTCACATTGCATTTATATGATGCTTTATGGATTTTAAATACTTTTATATATATTATCTCAGCTAATCCTCACAATAAGCCTGAGATGTAGATAAAACTGTACAAGCACTTTGCCAGCTTAAGGAGCCAGTTTGCCTCAATGATCTCAAAACCATTCTTTGCTGTCAAGTTCACTGTGGGATCTTTGGGGACAATCCCATGGCTACCACAGTCCTTGCCAATTCAGGTGACAATAAATTTTTCTTAGCACCTTGCCTATTTTCATTGTTTAAAATTCCAACTTTTAACCACAGTTTCAAGTTTTTAATCAAAAATATAATTTAATATAATTTAAAGTTATTTTACTTTAAAAAAGAAAAATACGAACAACACTAACATTTTAAAATTCCACTTAGTTTATGGTCTCCTAGAGCAAGTTACCCAGACTTCTTTGTTAACTGACATAAACTGTACATTCTCTGTAGAAGGCCCTTTCCTCAGACTAAAGAGTACTCTGGCAAATAATGTGATCTTTCTGAGGTTGTAACAAATGGTTTTACAGTCATACTTCACCCTTAGATCATGTTCCTGAGAGTACCATAGATTTGATCTTTGTTCAGAAAACATTTCTTAATTTTAGCATCATTTGCTATTTTTTCTGATGAAGCAGGAAATCTTCAAAATCAGAAAGCCTGACTCCGTTTTGGAACCCCCTCTGTAGGTTGGTTATCTGTCTCTTGTCACATTTTACTATAAGTGGCCAGCACTTTCAAGACTCTGGGTAGAAATCACCTTGGCTAGATCACCCAGTTCATTAGTAACATCTTCTGCCTTCACACTACAGGCAACAGTGTTGATGTACTTTCTGAAACTGTATGACAAAGATCCTCTTTTATCTAATTTTCAATAATATTTTCCTCACTTACCTCAATAGCCTCCTTGAAGTCCACAGTTTTACCAACAGTGTGCACCTCAAGCTTTCACTAACAGTCTCTTCAGAATCCTTAGAGCTTTAACAGCTTTCTCCCTCTGAGGTAAATGAACAGCATGTCTTACATATGACTGGTACTAATGGCTATTAAATAAGAACTGCAGAGCAAGCCCATGCCTTTAGAGGATTCCAATGTCACTGGGTTCAGCTGTGTCCATGGCACAGACATACTATGCCAGGGTCTACACAAGTCTGGCTGGAGATTTGTGACTACACAACCATCAGCAGCATCTCAGACATACTCAGTCCTCCTCAAGTTTTCTTCTGTGATTGGTTCACTGAGTCACAGCTAGTTCCTTGTTCCAAAGAGTTTGATAACATATTTTCCAATCTTCTGATAAGTCCAGTGGCTGAAACAACCACATTTTCCAAATCATTTTACCATTTATTCCACTGGGTAAATGGCACCAAGAATAGCTAGACTCAAGTATCACCAGGATGTACATCAAAACCCAGTGAAATGATCTCTCATGTATTCTTCTTTTTCTTAGCATTACCTATGTTTACATTTCTGTTCCAAGAAAAATAAAACAGAACATCTCAATCGCTGAAATTCTGTAGCTTGGGGGATGTTTAGTTTTCCCTCTTTAAGTCAATGTGTTTCAACTGAAGATTCAATCAGAATCTCCTGTGGGACTTTCTAAACACCACAATTCTCTCCATGAACTCCTTCCCTAAATTCTGGCATGCCCTTCAGGTTTGAAAGGTTCCCAGGTCATATTGAAATGTTTCCCTTTCACACACCATCCCCCATATCAATTGTGCACTACTGAGGGAAACCTTGATCCTGGATATGCAATAATTTCTTTTTAAAGAATATTATAATCCTTATTAGATACCATATGTTCCTTTTAGATTGGTAGAACCGGGTAAAAGTACGTATCAATTTAATAAACACATCTATGGTTATTGTGAAAATGAGACACACCCATGGTTATTAAGAAAAGGAAAGTTCTGCTTTTCTTCTTTCCTCTGTGTGAGGGATCGGCATACCTTTCTTGGTAAAGAGGCAGATAAAAAATATTTATAACTTTGAGAGTCATTTTATCTGTTGTAATTGTTACACTAAACCTGGCCTTTGTAGCATGAAAACAGCCATAGGCAGTAACATAAGCAAATTGGGTGTGGAAGTGTTTCAGTAAAACTTTGCTTACAAAACAGGTGGTGACCCAGATGTGGCCCATAGGCCATGGTTTGCTGGCCCCCTTTTTATAGCATAAAGGAAGATGAATGCCTCCTTTTTATTTATAGGCCACCTCAGTGGTTGAAATGATTTTAGTGGATCCTTGTGTTTTGGAAGACTCCCCTTACTTTTTCGCTGCTGTCCGGTGAGTGTGGTCTATTTTCATCTTTCCCTTGACATCTTTCCCCTGAAAAGGTCAACCCTGGTCTGCTTCCCAACAGCAAGCCTGGCCAACTATGTCTCTTAGCCACTTGCTTCTGAATTGTCCAACACATTTAAGCCTTTTGCATCTGTGGCTCGTTCCCAGTGGCTTAGGATCTCCGTCTCAACTTACAACTGTACCGTTATCTTAATAAGCCCAGCCCTCACCCCCTTTCTCTGAACTTTTTCCCAGAATACAATATAACATGTGGCAAATAAACTTTTATAGATATCTTTCACGGTGGCAAACACAGTGTCAGAGGGCCAAGTTCATAACCCTGCAGTGCCTTACTCACCTGGGCACACACAGTTGCACCTGATGCCCTGCTGGATGAAATCTGCAGCCACAGATTTTGTGAGGCCAATCACAGCTGCCTTGGTTGTGCTGTACACACATCTGTTCACAACTCCTGAGGGTGGAAGAAAGGTTCAACAATTGAAGGAATAAAAAATGTATTTTCCTTTAGAAAGGTAGCACAAATAAGTTTTCCCAGTAGCCATTTTCATGCTTTCTCCCACATTCCTCCCCTTTTAAAAAGATTGATATCAGATTTTTTTCCTTTAATAGAGTCAGTTTCTGGATCTAAGGAAATAATATCAGTATAGGCACAACTTAATTGAGACTTAATTGAAATTCTGAACTTATTTAACATTGGTAGTCTTAGTTTCTCACCATCAGTTGCCGTAACTCTTAGGCAGATTCCCAAAGAAAATAAAGATTAATAACAAAACAAAACAGTAAAACAGGAGGCCTAGGCACTTCTTTACATTCCTCTCTTGTGTATGTTGAATATGTGTATCCTTGCAAAGAGAAGAAATGTTATCTCAGCAGTAACTATTTCATTTTAAACTCACAGATCCAACTATGTCAGATTGTGACATAATCCACATTTTGCACTGCTGCCCTTGTCCTTCAACTTGACTTCTCGCTGATGGCTCAGATCAACTGTCTTTGTGAAGCATTCCACAAACTCACAGGCAGTTATTTCCCTGTATTTTGACAGTGCTTTGTCCAAACCTCTGTTATATATCATCACACTGGAGAAGATGATGTTTGCTGCCTTGCTCCTAGTTTTGGACTGTGAATTCTTTTAGGGGCAGAGCACATACCGGTGCTCAATACACTATTTTCAATTAATTAAATGTTAAATGGTTCTTTCTCCCAGTTTGATGTTCATTTCCATATCCCTTAGAAAGAATAAAAGGGAGGGCAAAAAACCCCCCACATTTTAATTTAATTTTGCCACTGGCTCACATCTAGAGCAAAAGATCTGTGGTTAAGGAACTTAATACCAATTTTGAAAAAAGCACTTTTGAAATTATTTCAGTACTTGAAATTATGATCTCTGCTATGCCTGTTCCCAAACGCAGAGCTTTTAATGATGTATATGTATGAGCATCGCAGTCCTCAGAGGGAGACAGACCCACCTTTGATGCTGGAAGCCACAGAAGACATGTTGATAATATTGCCAGATTTCTGAGCAAGCATCTGCCGAAACAAAACAAATACAAAAAAAAAAAAAAAAAAAAATTCACTTCATGTGCTAAAATACTACCTTTTAAAAAGATTTGCCTTTTCTTAGGGTTTGCAGAATGAATTTAATTACTGTATTAGCTAGTCACATTAAGCAGTATTAAGCAGTCTTAACAGTGAACCCAAAACACCTCATCAACTATTGCTGGGAAATGATGGCAATGTGAACGCACTCACTGGCATTTCCCAGGGGGATTACCACCTTCCCACGGTACAAGAATGTCAGCAAGACTACGAATGAATGCTGACTTTAATGAAACGCAAATAAATGTTGTTATTGTGTGTTACTGATGTTGGGAAACTTACTCCATTCAACACATATTTTTTTAATACCTACTGAGGCCAGGTATTGTGCTAGGTCTAGGAGATTACTGCCTACAGGAGGCAACCAGTCTGGTTAGTGGTTGACATAATCCACGTCCAGCAGAGACCTCCACAGAGATCTAACAGCAGGGTGAGGGCAGAAAGGGAGCAGTTGAGGCTGGGCGACACTCAGAGGGGACCTCCTGAGGAGGAAGGATACAGGCTGAATTTTGAACACTAGAGTATTAATCAGAAAAATAGAAGAAAAGGATGTTTTGAGGAGTGGGTACACAGGTATAAAGGTTCCATCGGGAACTGGGAGGAGGGGCTGGGTCTGGCTGGAATGCAGGGTATAGAAGTAATGATGCTGCAGAGGTCAACAAGGGCTGAATTTAGAACCTGGGTTTTACCCTGAAGGCAATGTAGTGACATTGAAGGGTTTAAAGCAGAGGAGGAGTGGCATGTTCAGACTTGGGGATTACAAGGATTACTCTGGTGCCCAGAGACTAGTGGAAGCTGATGCAGGGTTCAGGAAAGAGTGATAAAGGTGAAGCTGCAGAAATGTCTATGGGTAGCTGAGGAGGAGAGGGCTGAGGCAGGATGGGCAGGACCTGGTAGATGGTTGCTGCAGGGAGGGCGGGCCTCACCAATTTAGGGCAATGTTTCCTAAGAACACTTTCTTCAGACTTCCCCCACTAAAGTGTGAATTTATTAAGATAAGGGTCTTTGGCTGTTTTGTCCTCCTAGACAGTGCACACAGTAGGCAGTCAATAAATGTGGATGAATCAGAACCTCCTGAGGTGCTAGTTTAAAACACAGATTGCTGGGCCCTGTCCTTTACCTGAATAAATATATAATAAAGAAAACTGTTATAAATTTAAAAATGTTTTCAAACTTTACTAATTATAACATGTACATAGAAGTCTCAATAGGCAGTGTAAAGGGCCAGAGAAAAAAATTGACTTCTGTTGGGATGAATTTCTTGAGCAGCTTTTAGAAAAAGAGGTGTAGGAAAGGGGAAAGTGAATGATTGAATGGATCCAGGATCGGTGTGGCCAAGATGATTGATTCCTTAGGATATTCTTCTGACTTTGTTCTGAGATTTAGCTTCTAATTACCCCTAAAAACAGAATCTAAAGTAATCCCAAGGCACTTTGCTGAATGGACTAAGTGGATTCAAGGAGAGGCTGATTGTAACCCAACCAAGTTAAAGAAGACAGCAGGGGAAATAATAATGTTTAATTCAATTGTGTGTTTTACATAATAAAGAGGACCATAATGAAATGGGGTTCTCATAAAAAGTGTCAAAAATGTTGGTCAAGTGCAATGATGTTGAAAAGTAAGCCTTAAAATTGTTCTTTCTTATCCAATTTAGCAAATAGCATTCCCCATTAAAAATACATATAGAATATATATACTCCAATTTAATACATAAAGATGGGTCATTAAGTAAGTCAATTTCTAGTCCTCTCTAGAAATGCAATATTATCTCAGGCAAAACCTTAGAATAAAGCCATCTAAGAGATGTTACTGCTGTCGCCTAACACTTGCACTATCCATTCAACCAAATTCAACCCAGGTCCCTCTGCTGCTTCTAGAGCCCATAGTTGGTGCCTGTTCCAATGCTGCCTTCCCAGTCCAGGTCAGGAGCTGTTGTCATAGTTTCAGGCTCTCCCTGGCTCCCCATGCAATAGCACTCTCTGGCAGGCATGACTATAAAGTGAAGTGTCTGGTACATAATGCTGCTATCTAGGATTGATTTCTCAGAAGCTAAGGTAGGAGGTAGAAATACCCGCTTAAGAGTCCATGGAGCTGTATCTAGTTAGTCTTACTCTGACCCAGCCCTTCCGTCTCCACTGGCCAGAGCTCAGCCCCTAACCCTAGTGAAACCTGGCCACTTGGGTCTCCAGTGGTTCCTGCTGGACTAACAACCTTGATTCATTTATTTATTTGACAAATGTTTGCTGAGCACCTCTATATGCTAAAAACTCTTCTAAGATATAGTGGCGGGGCGGAGTGGGGGGGCGGGCAGGAAGCAAGCAAACAAACTAACCCAAATAACAAAGATATCCCCAAATCTTTGCCCTAATGGATCTTCTCTTCTGGTGGAGCTTGGATTCTGCATTGACCTCTTCTTAAAGTATTTTCAACTTGTTCTCTGCCTTTTGACTGATCTTCCAGTCTTGGAATGCTTTCCTGTGTATCTATCCATGAACAAAAATTTCCTATGAGTGTTCCTATGTTCTGACCAGCTGACCTTCCAGATCTGCCTAGACTCCAAACCTCGGCTTCCCCTGGAAAGTTCTAACCTGGGATATGTGCGTCATAGTTAATGATACAGAGGATCCTAGATAATTATGGCTGGGCATGATTGTGTAATCTATCATCCTTATTTTTTAGCTAAAAGAAATATGTACTGGGAGGTTACAAGTGCCATCTCTATGGCACATGGCCAATTAGGGGCAGGGCGCAGACTGCACCTAAGGACTTCTGATGACAGAGTCCAAGACCAGGATTCGATTTTGTCAGGGTCACTTTAAACAAGTGGCACTAGAACCTTCTAATACCACATCCCTGCCATTAACATCTCTTGGGATTTTTTTTTTTTAAACAAATATGTGTTTTTTGCTCATATGGATCATTGTTAAGATGTTGTAAATCACAAGCAAACTCACTAGTTTGCAAGTTAATGTTTGTATATTTTAAAAATTAACACAAGTTTACATTTCAGCTCCACTGTACTCCACACCTACTTCCTTTACTAAAATTTGTAAAGCAGTTTAGAGCCTGGTTTTGGAAATGAGTCTCATATATGTGCAATAGTCTTAACCACAATGACCTAAGCTTTCCTCCTATACCATAGACTCTGCTCTACCCCTGTAACCTATGCAAAGGATCTGTCTTCAAAAATACGTTTGTGTTCCAAATAATATAGATTCTCATAAACTCCAAAGAGGCTGAAAAAGCAACTTACATTTAAAAAAACAATTTGTTATAAAAATTTGCTAGTTCAACATTCTGTGGACCCACCCAAAAATCTCTTCTAGGCACTAAACAAGTAGATTTTTCAAAGTTCCTTCATTACTAAGTCAGTTTCTCCAATTTTCCTGTTAATGTTCATCTGGAATCTTCTTGACATTAGGTTGAATATTCAGAGTAGAATATCAGCCCTGCTGTGCCATTAACAAAGCTCTTCTCCTGCCCTGACATGGACAGGACATTGAATCCAGCTGGGATGGAAGGGAAAAGTGGTTCTTCTGCCTTTCACTAGGTTCAATTTATAACCTTGGGTTGAGCTGGCTGTGTACCCAGTCTACCCCTTTCATTGTCTCAGCCTGTGCTGTCTGCTACCACTGGTTTATAAGTTCATTTGAAGTCAGGGACGTATGTTGCTCATATTTATACTCCCCTAGAGCACCTTATATAGTGATTTATACCAAGAGGCACTTAATGCTAGTTTATAAAATAAAATTTAAAACATTGATGCATTGTGTGAAGGCTTGAGAATTCAAGGGAAGCAGGCCCAGGAGGAACGTTCTCTTGAGCACACACTTTCTCTCACCTGCCCAGTACCACTGTGGTTCAGATCAAAACAAGAGCGAAGGGAGAAGTTTCAGGGTAGAGAAAAGCAATGGGGTACATCCATCTTGAGAGTGTGAGCCTAAACTGAAATTCATGAAGGGGCTCAATGTCCAGGCTTCAAATCTTGGTTCTAACCATGTGCTAGTTGGGTGACCTTGAGCAAGTTGCCTAAACTCTCAGTTTCATCTTCTGAACAATGGATGAGATAATAGTACCTACCTCATAGGGTTATTCCAGTCTTGTGTGCCTCCCTGCTGTTACCTCTGCCTGGAATCCTCTCTCAAGCTACTTGAATGATGAGCTCTCTCACTTCTTTTGGACTGCTATGACAGTTTCACCTTCGCAGTGGAGTCCAGAGAGGCATTGATATCCTAGCTTCTTTCTCTTCATTATACTTAAAACCACGCCACATATTCTATGTCTATTTGATTACTGATTGTCCCATCTCACCCCCAATAATGGAACCTGCCTTATCGAAGGCACTTTGTTTAGTTCACTTGTGTGTCTTCTGTGCCTAGAATGGAGCCTGGTTTGTGGAAAGTACTTAATAAATATTCCTTGAGTGGATAAGCTGGAAGGTTAAATAGATTAATTTATGTAAAATGCCTTGATATCAATGTTCAATGCATGTTAATCATTATGTTAGTTATTATCGCTCTTCAGCACATGTGGGAATCCCCTCTGTGTGCCCAGTACGGAGACCTAATGTGGTGCTTATCCTGGTGGTGGTGGTGGTGGTGGTCTTACTTTAGGAAGGAATGCCTTGATCATCAGGTACATGCTGCGCACATTGAGATTCATCGAGAAGTCCCAGTCTTTCTCCTCACAATCCAGGACTGTTCCATGATGGACAAAACTAGAAGAGTGATTAAACAATGGAGGAATAACTGCCATTAAAATTTTTCTATTCCATTTGCTGATTATTTCTATTGTCACTTAGTGACTTAGACCACTGTCTCTTTCCCTTATCAAGACTAAACAATTCAAACATAGTATCACTTAGTATATTACATTAGTAAGAATTCTAACAACTTAAGCTAGAAATGTCATCTGAAAACAAGATCCTTTTTGTTTTCCAAACAAAAGTACGGTCACTGAACATAAGAAGCTTTATGCTAATTGTGCTGGAAACATCAATGCCATTAAAAGCAAACAACAAATAAAGGAGAAGAGGGCTAGGCATGGTAGCACACACCTGCAGCCTCAGCTACTTTGAAGGCTGAGGCAGGAGGACCACTTGAGCCAAGGAGTTCTAGGGTGCAGTGAGCTATGATCATTCCACTGCCCTCCAGCCTGGGGAATCCAGACAAACCCTGTCTCCAAAACAAAACAAAACAAACCCCCCCACCTCAAAAAAAAAAAAAAAAAAAAAAAAAAAAAAAAAAAAACAGAGAGAGAGAGAGAGAGAGAGAGAAAAAAAAACCATCTGCCCTATTTGCCTATTTTATTCCTATTTCAAGAGCAACAGTGCCCTCAGGTGGCACAGATTTAGAATTCGCAAGGGAAATCAAAATTGCAAGGAAAACAAGTGTCTCAACATCTCGGAACAGCAACGTGATATTGCTAGTGTTCTAACATATTGAGAGAGGTTAGTTTGTTGTAAGAGAGATGTTAAGGCAGAACAAAACAAACCCTTAAAGTAGCCTTCACTGTTTTTCAAGTTACATTTTCTGACGGAAGCTTCCTAAACATTGGAACCCATGCTGATTTGGTCCTCTGGACCCAAATTATGTAATTAATTAAAAATATTGTTGGCTGTGACTTCCATGTACCAAAGTTCTGCCAGTTCAATCAGAATGTCAGTTTCATGACAGCAGGAACAACAGGATGTATTTCTACATCCCCTACATGGCTGAAAATTTAATAGATGCTTAAAAACTAACTTTGGTAACTATTTTTTCATGTTTCTGGGTGTATTCTTATATGAATACACTCTTATATGAGGATGGAAGACTATATATGAATGATTTTGCCATATTGTCAAAATTCTTTGAATGAAAGTCATAGAAAACTTTCTGTAAGGAAAGTGAAATTAAAAAGTTAGACATTACCCAGCAACATTAAAGAGAACATCAACTCTCTCAACTTCATTGGCAAACTGATCAATTTGTTTCTTCTTTGTGACATCAAGGACACGAGTTTGAATGCCTGAAAAATAAAACAAGAGGCACTATTCCTAAAAGTATTTAGCCTCGAAGTTTAGCTCTTTTGAAGTGTGAAGTGTGAAGATTGCAGTATCTATCCAGCTAGGCTTCATAGATTGCTGACCTTCTTACTAGGGTCTTAAGAATCTTCAGAGTCTCATTAGTAAACATGAAGTCCCATCTGGACTCCTCCAATAACCCATCCATCCCTCTTCCTTCCTCTCTGTCCATTTTCCAAGTTGAATAATAATGGTCCTTTCTGAGTAAAGGCTTTATAGTAAAGTATGACTGGTGTATATTAGATATTTCTCAGTAAGCCAGCAGTAATAACTGAAAGTGGGGTCATTTGAGCCTATCCTTCCCCTGCCAGAGACTGGGTTGCTGGTACCTATGCAGTAATGCAGAATTTTGTCTGAGTGAGGGGTGGGGAAGAGAAAGGGTTCTGGAATAAGAGACTGTTTCTATTTGTGAGCTTCCCCTTTATGTCATTTCCATTATTTATTAGAAATGACTCTGTTATTCAAAGGTATCCAGTCAAATACATGTATTTCTGGACTAAACTGCAAGGAGAAGAAATGACGGGGTCAAAAGAAGGGATGACACACTTGAAGGCTAGACATGAGAGATCTGGCATGGCTGGAGCCTGAGAGATACACACTCTGCTAGCTACTGAGAAACTCCGAAGAGTGTCTAACAAAAGCAGCAGTCATCATTATAAATATATACACATATTATTTATAATGTGCATAATATATTATAATATGTAGTAATATAATTTATAATATATACAATGTGTTAATATGTATATGTATAATATGTAATATATGTGTAATATGTATATATGATATATAATTATTTATAATTTGTATTATATTTTATAATTTATAATATATATAATAAATAATATGTATATGGTTTATTTTATTTTGGGGGAATATAGAAAGAAAAGATTAATAAAGAAAGGGAAGATGGAAATTTTGTTTCAGAAACACTTCCTTATCTCTGTGCTTTCCCAGTGCAGCGGCTTTACTTTGACTTGTTGGGATTATAATTCAACATATTCCAATTCAATTAACTAATTCAGGGAACTAATTGCTGTTTGATTATGTAACCTGTTGTATTTTGCTGGAAGGGTTAACTTTCAAACAGGTTCTCTGTTCTGATGTCTTTGGGCAAGTAAAGTGTAATTAAAATCCCTTGATGTTGGAGTTTGGCTCAGTGGGGTGAAGAAGTGGTGGTGCACACCTAATAATCTGGGGAATCTCTTAGGGTTTCTCATGATGATGTGTGATTTTAGGGCTGAGCTGTCTCCAGTACCGTAGCTACCAGCCACATGTGGCTACTGAGCACTTGAAATGCAGCCAGTCTGAAATGAAAGGTGCTGCAAGTATAAAATACACATGGATTTTAAAGATTTAGTATGAAAATATTGAGATATTGGTCGAAGGGTACACTCTTGCAGTTATAAGACTTAATGTACAGTACAGTGACTATAGTTATTAAGAATGTATTGTATACTCGAAATTTGCTAAGAGGGTAGATCCTACGTATTCTCAGCACACACACACACAGAGGTAACTAAATGAGGTAATGGCTATGTTAATTAGCTTGACTGTAATAATCATTTCACAAGGTATTTTACAACATAGGTGAAAACATGTTGAACATCTTGAATATATGCAATTTTTATTTCTCAATTATACCTCAAAGAAGAGAAAATTAAGAGAAAAGCTGCAAAGAAGAGAAAACTAATGATTGAAGTTTGTAAGAAACTTCTAATAATTTAAATAAAAAATTTAGTACGAAAAAATTAAAATGTTCCATTAATTTTTTAACTTGAGTGCATGTTGAGATTATATTTTAGATATATTGGATAAAATAAAATATAGTATTAAATTAATTTTCACTTGTTTCTTTTTACTTTTTTTTTTTTTTTTTTTTTTGAGACGGAGTCTTGCTCTGTCGCCCAGGCTGGGGTGCAGTGGCCGGATCTCAGCTCACTGCAAGCTCCACCTCCCGGGTTTACGCCATTCTCCTGCCTCAGCCTCCCGAGTAGCTGGGACTACAGGCGCCCGCCACCTCGCCCGGCTAGTTTTTTGTATTTTTTAGTAGAGATGGGGTTTCACCGTGTTAGCCAGGATGGTCTCGATCTCCTGACCTCGTGATCCGCCCGTCTCGGCCTCCCAAAGTGCTGGGATTACAGGCTTGGGCCACCGCGCCCGGCCTCTTTTTACTTTTTTAATGTGGATACTAGAAAATTTAAAATTACACATGCGGCTCACATCATGTTGCTATTGGACAGGGCTATCCTAGAGAAGGAGGACACGGAAGTGAAAAGCTTCATCAAAAGTTAACCTAACAACTAGTAAATTTTCACAATTTTCACATGTAAGTTTGTAATTAGGAACTGAATCCCTCAATGTGTTGGCTAAATAAAGGATTTTTAAAGTGTTCATCCTCAAATTTTTTTATGCATGTAAGTACACAGATTTTTGTCTGTAGGTTCACAAAATATAGATTTCATATCAGAGTGTGAAAATCTAAAAAGCAGGGCAGTGGAGCTCAGTAGCTAAGGAATTTTCTTTCAACATGTGAGTGCCATGTTTATAATACCTTGCAGACACTGAATCCCAAGTTCAAGCTGCTGAGTTGCTTACCCGGGTACTTTTCCAGTTCCTGAAGTTTGGACTCATTAATGTCTGTGGCTATGACTTTGGCACCTTCTCTTGCAAAAGCCTAGTAGACACAAAGTACAAATACATCCTTTGTTTACTTGAATAAACTGTGCTCGTGAATGGAACATCATGTGGTCTTTTTCTCCTTTATCTTATTTTCATTGTTCTTTTCCCTATAAGATAGCTAGAATTTCAAACTATCTAGTCTTACCCCTTCTCCATTGTTATTATTTTTATCATTAATTAGAACAATGTGACATACATTGTGCCTGTCATCTGACTTAGTTCCTTTAAGTAGTATCAAACAAAATAATGTTTTTAAAAAAATGACAGCTGTTTTTAATACTCTCAAAATACTGATCTTCTATAATGAGACTATATCATTTCTGTGTCTGAGTTACTAAACTCCAGATAATAAGATAAGAATTGGTTGTTTCAACACTTTTCCTACCAAGAGTATGATAGTGCTTTCATAAATGTCAAACGATACCCTGCCGTTATACTTAAGGTACAATATTAGTTCAAGAGGGGTACATAATGTAACAGAAATTGATATAAATCAGGAGACAAAGGTAACCTGTCTTATAACTCTGGAGTCACATATCTAAACTGACACAATTTCAGAAAGCTGTGTAACCCTGTTGGCTGTCTGTAGCAAATTTATTATGATGCGGAGAAACTGAAGTAGAGAAATTTCTCAGAGTCAATGGTTATCAGTGATGTCATGTACTAAACATGAGGTATTCATTCCTTTATCTGCCTGGGGTCAGGAGTAGGGAACTATTTATTTATTTGTTTATTTTTATAACTTAAGACAACATAAGCACAAAAGTAAAACAAAAAAGCAGAGCAGAAGTAAACAACCATAGCATCAGTCCACATAATTCAGTATGTCAAGAGTTAGTAGGCAAACAACAAAGATAGTAACTTATAACTTACTAAGGCAGCTGCTTGGCCAATCCCCTGAGCAGCGGCTGTCAGGATGATGACTTTCCCATCAAGTCGACCCATAATGGAACCTGTGGTTTAATCTAAAGACATGTGTGTTTAATGGGTTATACTGTAGAACATGGTCTTGAGCCAGCAGTAACATCTAGAATGAATAGTTCAGTGTGCTCTTTTAAGAATAATTTAGTGAGCTCCTTCAGGAACTTGAAGACAGCACCTCTGTGCAAGTAGTCCCATCATCTGAATTCTCCCAGAATGTTTCCTCTACATACCTAGCTTTGTATATGAAACGCATTTAGCATAACCCACTGAAGTGATGACTGGTGACAGACATTGGCCTTTTTTTTTTTTTTTTTGAGATAGAGTTTCGCTCTTGTCACCCAGGCTGGAGTGTAATGGCGTGATCTCGGCTCACTGCAACCTCTGCCTCTCAGGTTCAAGCAAATCTCCTGCCTCAGCCTCCCAAGTAGCTGGGATTACAGATGCCTGCCACCATGCCCAGCCAATTTCTGTATTTTTGGTAGAGACGGTGTTCCACCATGTTGGTCAGACTGGTGTCAAACTCCTGACCTCAGGTGATCCACACACCTCGGCCTTCAAGAGTGCTGGGATTCCAGGTGTGAGCCACCGTGCCCAGCCCAGACATTGCACTTTAACCTACCTCACCCTTCCTTTAGTACCTGGAGAGGACAGCCTTTGGTGCTGACATTATTCACTACCACCGTCATTCTCTCCATGACCCCTGCACACATTACTATGGCATTATTTGTGTCCTGACTACTCAGGGCTGCTTTTTGATTTCTCTTCCATAAACTTTTGTTGAAGTTTGCACTATCAATTGCTTATGGTTTTTTCTTGTCTCTTGAAAAGATTTCATAGTTGGTCTCAGATATTCATTGAACAAAAAGGATGGAAAAATCAAATCACATCCAATTCTCCCATTTTACAGATAAGGAAACTGCTGAAACCTGCCCAATGTCGTAGAGCCAGTCAATGGGAAAGCCAGAACTAAGACTTCCTGACTCTTTTGCTATGGGAACAGTCCAGCCCACAATGCTGCTGATCCTCTTACAAAGTTTAAGCTTGCAGTAGTAACACATTAACAGGCATAATCAGTAATTTCTAAAAGATTGAGAAACACTGACACAGGGGCTTATATGCATGAGATATTTTGCCAGTGCTTGGATTGTAGATCACAAGGGGAGAGAAAGAGCTAGTGGTGAGGCTGGGGGTGGAGAAGAGTCAAATGACCATCAAAAGAGGCTGTCTTCAAGGACACAAGCTCAGACTCTTGCTGGGCTCTGTCATTAATGTGTGCCTCTGACCTCATATGAACTCACAAAGTGGCTGCTTTGTCCAAGGCATCATATCCACATTTCAGGCAAAAAGGGAGGAACAAAAGTCAAAAGGCTTTCAGAGAGGCCTCACCTTTCTACTTAAGAAGGAAACCTTCTTAGAAATTCCCACCTGCAGTTCATTCACCAGATCTATGCTACTTGGCCACTCCTAGCTGCAAAGAGGTTGAGAAGTTGGGACTTTTGTTTCCAGCTTTGATAAAGTGAAGAATAGGGGAAAGTGAGTTGGATGGTGTTGATGAACCAACTTACAGTACATGCACAACTAGCCTACACAATCACTCTGCTCCATTATCTGCCTGATTTTGTACAGGTTGATAGCCTTGCCTGGAGGGCTTCTATTATCTAGTCCATTCTCTTTGAACTTACCACAGTTCTCTCTTTAGCCAAACTTTTTTTTTTCTGTTTTTCTTTCTTAATACCCAATATGCTCTTCCACTTCAAACCTCCACACTTGGTCCAGTGTCCACATGGTGAAGGGCAAGTTACTCCTATAGGCAACAGCCACTGAAGGATTTATAGAAAGGGTGTGACATGATCAGATTTGTATTTTGGAAGGATTGCTGTGGAGAACATACCTGGGCAGGAGCATGGGGTGCCATTAGGAAGCTTCTAGGGTTATCTAGGGGGGCACTGGTGAAATAGCAGGCTGGAGAAAATAGCAGGGATGGAGAGATAGGTGGATTGCAGAAGTGTTTCAGAGATAAGAGATAGGGCCTGATCACCAATGGGGCTAATTTCAAAGAAATGTGACTTGCCCAGTGTTTTACAGCTATGAATTCAAACCTAGGCCTTCTTGTTGCAGGTCCAAGGGAAGGTCTCATGGAATTGTCTCACGGTACTCAAAGCCCTGAGGGCCTCTCTAAATCCTCACTGTGGCACCATGAGCCTGTGCCTTGCAGACTGCTGACCCCCGAAAGTAATGGACAATGAGGCGCAGCTGCTGCTGCATCTCTGCGCTTGTGCTTAGGCCACCTTCTTGGGGCCGTTACAAGGCAGTGCCTGAGCATGCATGCTTACTAAGGCAGACTCATTTCTGGGAGACATAGAGCTCCTCCCCAATGGATGACTGGCTGGAGAAGCTCCTTACTACCTTGCTGAAGTTCTCTTAGACTGCACAGCTGTCTGGGATGCTTCCACTCAACCTGGCTTCCTTCTCTTCCTCCCTCGCAGGTGGACTTGCATCGAGGTCTGATAGCTCTCACAGCCTTACCTAGTTCTCTCCTCATTCTCTCTCACACCAGCATTTCCCCTAATAAAATCCATGCATATTTAATTCTATCTTGGAGTCTGCTTTTGGAGGAGCAGACTAACACAGTTATGTAAGAACTGGCTCCAGGGATCAGCTTACAGCTCACTGACTTCCTCTGAGTTTGTCCACATTTTTTAGGCGATGGGGAAGCTGGGCTTTAACAGTGCCTGACCTACTTTGATGAAATGAATTTTTGCTTTTCTTCTTCTTACACAAAAGAGAAACTTTCGCTTTCAACATGGAATGATATACTTCAGAAAGATATACTTTATCTTTACCCTCCTTGAATTCTAAGCATGGTGTATAAAAAACTATTTTACAACACTGTCATTAGTGATATTGGGTATATGGCCCTGTAAAACCTCCAGTCAAAGGTTTTGTTAGGAATCTTTGACACCGGAAGAAGCATTTCCAGAACCATTGCCGAAGCACAGAGCAGCCTTTCTACGCACTCTGAAAACCTCCTCTTAGCTGGCCTTCCTGTCTTTCTGGGACCAGATTTTGGGGTCAAAGCCTTAACATTTAATAAACTGTAATCTCAAACTAAAACAGATTTATTTGAGAAAACGAGTGCAAACATGGCCTGAAATGGTAAATCAAGGCATCTCTCAATATATCCAAAGTGAAAACCATACACGTTGGCTTCCTTAGTCCAAAAGTTGGAATCAAAATGTTGATTTTTGATTAGCAGAGACACAAACAGCATATTCAGGAAGTCATTGTTTTCAAGAGCCAGGAAGAAAAATGTTCACTTAGGATACCGTAAGAATCCTTTTTTCTTGGGCTACTTTATAAAACATACATACGACAGAGTTTCAGGCTCGTTAAAAACCCATCTTTACACTGATCCAATTGCTCAGATTAATTTTGAAATAGGCAACGTGCAGAACAAAACAACATCTAAAAATTAAACCTCCCCTGTTTCCTTTCTAAAGTTTCATTTCAAAAGTATTAGAGATCTTACTTTAAGCAGCGAGGTGATGGCGTTCTCCAGAACCCGGTGGGAGCAACAAGCTTGAGACCTTTGTAAAGAAGAAAGTCAAGCGCTTAATAAAGCATGCTGGGATTTGTAGTTTCCCTGCTTTCAGAGCTTAGTGGCTCCAATCCGTGCACTTTATAAATGTGTGTGCTGCCATCTAGTGGAGTTCAGGTAGAACTGTAAATTCCAAGTAGAAGGTGAAAAGTGGAAAAGCACTTTACTTAGGATGTGGAAATCATTTCCTTCACTTCAGCCTCTCCACTTCTGTGTTTTGTTTATGCCTACTATGTGCGGTGCCAGGGTAGACAAGATTGGCTGAGCTGGAAACTGTGTGTGGAAGATAGCAGAGCAACAAAATAGAGGGACTCCAGGTCACTGAAAATCCTGGAGCCTTCTTGGCACTTGGCCTGGACTGCTTTAAGGAAGAGAAATAAAAAAAAAATTCCTTTGTGTTTAAGATACAGTTGTGATTTTTATTTTTTTCATGCTCAGACTATTCTAACACTAATGCACATTTAGTGGCAGAATGCCAGGAGCCTTACTACACTGGGAATGGGGTCGGGGAGAACGTGAAACTTGGATGACAGGGTGGAGGCTTAAAAGGGAACATGTTGAGTTAACAGCAAAAAACCCCAGTTTGGCTGAAGAGAACAGAGATATAAGGCCAAAAAGAAAGGACTAGATCTCATGAGCCCTCTAGGTTAGGATAGCAACATGTGCTTTATCTGTAGTGCCACTGAGCAGAGTGATCGTGTAGGCTACTTGTGTATGTACTGTATAAATTGGTTTCCTCAGCACCCATCCAACTCACTTCCCTCCTTTTCAACTTGTCAAAGTTGGAAAACAAAAGTCTCGACTTCATAGCCTTGTTTGCCGCTAAGGGTGGCCAGGCAGCATAGATCTAGCCAATGAAATGCAGGTGGGAATTTCTGAGGAGGGCTTCCTTCTTAAATAGAAAAGTAAGCCCTTCTGAAAGGCTTTTAGCTTTTGCTCCTCCCTTTCTTTTTGCCTGGAATGAAGATAGGATGCGTGGGACAGAGCAGCCTTTTAGTGAGTTCGTCTGAGGTCAGAGGCACACATTAATGACAGGGCCCAGCAAGAGAAGGAGCCTGTGTCCTCCTTGACAGCCTCAAGGCAACAACTCCTCTGGACTTCTTATGTGAGGACAATAAACTTTAGACTAGTGTTTTTCAGGTTTTTTGTTACATGGAGCTAAGTGATTTCTAACAGTCGCAGTGGATAAGAACAAAGACCATGGCGTCAGAAAGACTAGAGCAAGTTCCATATCTTTCTCTCACTAGCTGAGTGAGTAAATCACTTAAATCTCTGAACCTCTCATGTTTCTCATCTGTAAAATGAAGGTAAAATAGCACGTACCTCAGGGATGTGGTGAGGAGGAACGACTAAGCCTATGAATCCATCAGCACAATGTTTGCCACACAGGTACTTAATACATGTTAGTGATTATTATGATGAATACATTTTTGGAGAAATTTAATTATAATGGATGGTAAAAGTTGCCCTTTTTAGTTCTTTAACAAACTGGACTTTCTGCATGTGTCCATGCAAGGTCTTTGGTAAAATTGTCCCTCCTTGTTCCTTGTTTCAGCAGCTTCTAACGCTGGCTCTAACAGTCTGTAATCACATCGAGCTTTGTTCCTGCTTTACTAATAATGCCCTTTGACTCTTGAGGCTTTTGGAACAGACTATTCATGAGTTTGAGAGTTCTCTAATCAAAGCCAACTCCAATGCTTTTCTTTTTTTTGAGACGGAGTCTCGCTCTGTCGCCCAGGCTGGAAGGCAGTGGCGTGATCTCCACTCACTGCAAGCTCCGCCTCCCGCGTTCACGCCATTCTCCTGCCTCAGCCTCCCGTGCGGCTGGGACTACAGGCGCCCGCCACCGTGCCCGGCTAATTTTTGTATTTTTAGTAGAGACGGGGTTTCACCGTGTTAGCCAGGATGGTCTCGATCCCCTGACCTCGTGATCCGCCCGTCTCGGCCTCCCAAAGTGCTGGGATTACAGGCGTGAGCCACTGCCCCCGGCTAACGCTTGTTGATGTAGCTTTCTTCAGCCTCCCTCTGTAATCTTCAGCAATAATGCTTACTTGGTGATAACAGCCTAAGTCACATGGTATTGCACATACTTGCTTACCCATTTGTATTGTCAGCAGACTAAATTTCTTCAAGGGTGGGGACTGTATATTTTACTCCTTTACATTGTGATTAGGTCGTATTAAAAGAATATTAGTTTCTTGTTTTCTTATCTACAATATGAGTTCCACATTGGTAGTGCCTTTCAGTGCCTAAAACAGTAATTGGCAGAGAGTAGATGCTCATTAAATATTTGCTGAGTGAATGGCAGTTTCTTAATAAGTTTCCTGAGTATAATTCTGCCAGGCTCTCAAGTCAATGTTTGTGATAGTTAATTTTAGGTGTCAACTTGACTGGATTTACAGATCCCCAGAGAGCTGGTAAGCATTATTTCTGGGACATCCGTGAGTGTTTCTGGAAGAGATCGGCATTGGAATCAGTGAACTGGGTAAGGATCTTCACCCGATGTGGGCAGGCACTATCCAATTGGCTGCGGGCCCAGATAAAACACAAAGGCAGAGAAAAGGTGAATTCTCTGTCTTCCAGAACTGGGACATCCATCTTCTCCTGCCCTTGGATACCTGAACTCCAACCAGATTCTCAGGCCTTCTGACTTGGACTGAGCCACACTCCTAGTTTCCCTGGCTCTCCAGCTTGCAGACAGCCTATGGTGGGACTTCTTAGCCTCCCCAGTTGTGTAAGCCAATTCCTCTAATAAACATCCTCTCTCTCTCTCTCTCTCTCTAAATATATATATATATATATATTCCTCAACCTTCAATGGGGTTACATCCCAAAATCCCATTGTAAATTGAAAATACCGTCAGTTGAAAAATGTATTTAATATACCTAATTCACTGAACATAGAGCTTAGCCAAGCCTACTTAAATGTGCTCAGAACCCTTGTTAGCCTACAGTTAATACAAAGCCTATTTTATAACAAGGTGTTGACTGACTCTTGGTATTTATTGAACAGAGTACACTGAACAGTGACAGTTGTTTACTCGTGATCCCATGGCTGACTGAGAGCTGTGTCGTGACGCCACTGCCCATGATCACAGCAGAGTATTGCTATCTTGTGAAGAGATCAGAATTCAAAGTAAACTTTTCACTGAATGCGTATTGTTCTCACACCATCCTAAAGTTGAAACATCGCAAGTTGAACCATGATAAGTTGGGGACCATCTGTATATATTCTATTGGTTCTGTCTCTCTGGAAAATCCTGAGACAGATTTTGGTACCAGGAGAGGTTCTAGAGGAACAAAATTTTAAGGATGAGTTTCCTGAGTTGGTTTTGGGGTTCCTGGAATTGGCTCTCTAGTCTGATTAGAACTGAAAATGCTAAAGGCTCTACTTTTTATTTTTGAGATGGGGTCCCACTCTTGAACAGGTTGGAGTGCAGTGGCACCATCACAGCTGACTGCAGCCTTGAATACCTGGGCTCAGGCCATCCTCCTGCCTCAGCCCTCCAAATTATTATTTTTTTGGTAGAGATGAGGTCTCACTATGTTGCCCAGGCTGGTCTCAAACTCCTGGTCTCAAGTGCTCCTCCTGCCTCAGTTTCCCAAAGTGTTGGGATTACAGATATGAGTCACTGTGCTCAGTCTGGCTCTTTCAATAGTACAGAGAGCACTGACTGTCCAAGAAATGAACTGTTCATAGAGATATGCAAAATATCTGCATTGGATACTCCTTATCAACCACTTGTTAGAGGTGAGGCACTTAAGTGACTCTGTATATATAATACCTTTTTTTTTTTTCCGAAACAGAGTCTTGCTCTGTCGCCCAAGCTGGAGTGCAGTGGCATGATCTTGGCTCACTGCAACCTCTGCCTCCTGGGTTCAAGCGATTCGTCTGCCTCAGCCTCTCGAGTAGCTAGGATTACAGGCATGCACCACCATGCCTGGCTAATTTTTGTTATCTTAGTAGAGATGGGGTTTCACCATGTTGGCCAGGCTGGTCTCGAACTGTCGACCTCATGATCCGCCCGCCTTGGCCTCCCTATGTGCTGGAATTACAGGCATGAACCACTGTGCCCGGCCCTGTAATACTTTCAAATATTTATGGAAAACTAAGAAATATACCAATGTTGGTTGGCTGCTCCTAATGTTGTTGGGCAAAGTTATTTAAAAAAAAAAAAAAAAAAAAAAGAATGACTTCAGGGATTCAAATTCCTGGCTCAAGCTCCACATAAGTAACCTAAGAACTTCTAGGCGTGCCCTGAAAGAGGATCTTCTCTCCTGTAGACATGAGGCTAAAATTGCTGAAAATCAAACACCAGTCTTCATCATTTGATTGATGCAATTGCAAAAGGTGAACTCTGCCTCAGTGTGTCTACTGGTAAAATGAGCCACAGTGACTGGGAGAGTGAGATTCTGTAAGTTGGGATGGGGACGTGTGGGAAGACCCTGTAGCCAGGAACACTGAGCTCCATTTTTCTTCCTTTTCCTTTTCTTTTTTTCAGTTTCACGCTGCCGGCCAGGCTGGAGTACAAAGGCACTCCTGCATTGCCTGAGGAAATAATAATGGCCTCCCCTGAGGCAGCTGCCAAGCAAGACAATGCTGATTCTCCTCTGACCTACCCCCACCAGCCCTCTATGCTCCTAGACCTGACTAGACTCAAGTCCCAGCAGATCCCTAATGTGAGGTACAAAGTGTGGCCCATGAGGAGCTGCGTCACAATCAAAAGAACCACTTGAGTTTTCTAACTTATACAAGCCAAAAAATCTGAGAAAAATGTGTGGGAATAGATATTAAGGGTGTGGGATAATGGTGGCAGCAAAAGGGACACGGCTTATTTGAAGAAATAATGGTCACAAACTTCCCAAATTTGAGGAATAAAACGGACACCCAAATTCAAAAGTTAAAAATATTCTACTAGGCTGGCTACCTGACAACTAGTAGATTTTTAATGACTTTAATGTAGTTTTATCATCCAGGTGAACTTAACCACTACTTTGGGTTACTTTTGTTCGATGGAGAAGCAGACATAAAGAATCAAACCTACAGGTGTGTTAGTGTTTTGTTTGGATAAGGGTGGGAAGCAGAAGACAGACTCTTAAGGTACAGGTCTAGGGGAAAAGATTTTAGGAAGGGATAGTTTCCCCTTAGTCCTAGTTAATTCCTTTGGTGGTATGTTAAGATATGGGAAAAAATGCACTCCACAGACTTTAAAATACTAGATATGATGCAATCAATAATCTCTCCCTTTGACTGAATCTTACCAAAGAGCCGAGAATGCCTTGAAATCACTTTACCTCTGTTCTATAACCTAATGCAACTTGTTTTAAGTGGTTTTTCAAAGTCATATGGTATAAAAGTAATATCAAATATCCTCTAAAGCCATAGTTCTTAGATTTTTACAGGATGACGGGCCCCTCTAAGAATCTGATAAAACAAAGTATAAACCCTAGTATCCCCTCCCCCAAAATAAATCCACACAAAAAAGTTCACAAAAAATTTCAAAAGTTTTACAGATTACAAGAAGCCCATCCATATATGCTTCATCTGTCTGTGGGGACTCCAGGTTTAGAAAACTTTACTTTGATAAAAACTCTGGTACTGTTTCCTTATGTCTACAATGAAGAGGTAGAATAAATGATCTATAGGTTCCTCCAGGCTGGGAGTGAGGGGCAATGAAAAACAAAATCTAATAATAAACCAACCAATTTAGAGAGTTTGTATAGGGATTGGGATAGGTAGGTTACCAGGAATGTGAGAAGGAACTTCTGTGGTTATTACAGCAAAAGGAATGTTAGAACTGGAAAGTTAAGAGGACATAGCCTCCGCTATCCTTTAAGAATTTAAATCCAGAAAGCTTGTGTGTATTTTCATAGCAAAATATTGAGTCAACAAGAGAGACTACCTCACCAAGAAACCATTAACATTGCATAGAAAAGTGGTGATTCAGAACTACTAAACATTTATTGAATGTGTAAGGTATTAAAAATGTTTACAATTTTGTTAATAAAATGTTTTATATTAATGTATGTGTTATGCTTTGGAATATGCTAAGTCATGTAGGTAACTTTACATTCCTTTCAATAACTTTATTCTTTACAAAATATACAAATAAATAAAACAATTCAACTTTTAAAAGTATTACCATATGCAAGAAGAAGAAGGTATTGCTATCACCATTCTAAATTACCACAATGCATTCATGTCCTGTTCCCTTATATTTCAACTCTAGTGGCAAAGTAAAGCCTGAATTGAAATTAAGCTGCACTACGACATCATTACCAGGGAGAGACACATAAACAAAGTCATTTCCAAACAAGGAATGCTGGACCTCCAGAGAAGTGACGAAGAGGAGTCTACTGAGTTTTGCACTCAGGCACATCTTTTCCTGAGGAGGCGTGCCAAGGACCTGGCTGAGAATCCACGCTCTCTGCTCCTGCATTTTGTACCTCTGAGAAAGAAAATGGAAACATTCATCCTATTACAAAAATACACAAGAACCAAGCACAGCTGGAAGTGGAAAGGATGTTAAGACAGGAGAGATGTGAACAATGAAAAAGGGCAACATGGTTCATCATGTTTGGTCATGAAGACGGTGTATTTCACCTTAGAGTTGGAGAATTTGACTCCCCATTTTGTCCTAAAATGAACTATTAGACAAACCATAGTTAAACTGAGAGATAATAAAGTTTTATTTGGAATTCTTCAATTTGAAATTCAAAGTGAATCAAACATGGACTGATTGAGTTTTCTTTCATCCTGTTTCTCAAAATAAATGGTGTGCTAAACAAATAGTATTTTAGAGAATATTTAGTCATCTTTGGAAAGCTTTCTGTGAGCCTTTAAAAAGGACTTTAGCTGCATCTATTTGCTTATAAACAATATTTATTTTATAATTATTATATTTATAAAAGTAAATCTAGTATAACTGGTCTTAGCAATTACCTTAGTTTGTTAAGGTAATTTAGATTACCTTTTATAATTAAAAGTAAAAACTCACATTTACTTTTTAAAAGACTGGTATTAATTCAAGCTGGGACTATCTCATTTAATTCTGAATTGGTCAGTTTTTGATTTATGTATTCTTCTAGGCTACTCTTTTATTTATCTAAAAACAGTACCAGAGAGATCCATACATTTAAAAAGGACTCAAACATTTTTATTTGCAGTTTGATGAATTCACATTATGCGTACACCTCTGGCACCAGCAGACAAAACCAAAAGGTGATTACAGCTGGGTGCGGTAGCATGCACCTGTAGTCCTTGATGCTTAGGATTGCTTGAACCTAGGAGTTCAAGGACAGCCTGGGCAACATAGCGAGACAGTTCCATGCAAGTGTTAGCTAGCTAATAGAAGTCCTTAAATGTTTGTTAAATACTATTTCATGAAGAGAATATTTCAAACTTTTCTTATTCCAAATGTTTCTGTGCCTACCTATCTCCCTAAGAACACTTTTAGACTGTCAACTTGATCTAATTTTGATATAGTTGATGAGAATGGATAGATTTTTTCTTAATCACAAAGTAGAGGTTTATAAACTCTGGCAAATATTGCTAAAGGTTTTAAATGATTTGGCAACTGCCTTTCTTAGTGTACAATTTTGTTGCTTTAGATTTCTACAGTTGCATAACAGGGTACCTCTGGTAGGGTAGGCAGATACACTGTCGCAAAGGGCTGTGCACAATAGATGCTATGTGGTGAGAAAGACTACAAGAAATGCCATGTTACAGTTTCTCCTGCAAGTCCCCCCACTTCTGTGGACAACCTCCATGCAGAGCTGGGGGTGATCCTTGATACCTCCCCACTCCTTTGTTCAATCAGGTGCCTGGTGTTGCTGATTTTACTCCAAAATCTCTCCTGTCGGTCTACTTCTCTCCATCTCTACTCCAAGTCCACACTACCATCATGTCTTATTTAGACAACTGTCAAACTCCTGCTCCTACTATTTGCTGGTCACCTTAGAGACGAGGTGATGTTTTCAAAATGTGTGACTCACATTCTCCTGCCATTGCTTAAGATCTTTCAAAGTCTTCCTCTACACAATAAATGAAAAAATTCCTTTATATAATTTATAGAAGTCCAGCATTTCTGGCTCTTAATTCTCTCTTTGGCCTCACTGACTTCACCCACACAAGCTTGTACTCACCGTGCTCTGACCACACCACATTTCTTTCAACTCTTTCCCTGGTCATGTTCCCACCTACCCTAACGCTGTTGCTGTTCCATCTGCCTGAGATGCTTTTCCCTCTGTTCTTTGTTAAGATAACTCATGTTACCCTTTTAGATCTTATCTCAGTTTCCTTCCTCAATATTCCTCAAATACTTATTATATTCCTCATAGTCTTTTGTAGTTGCACTGCTTGAATTTCACTTTTTTTTTTTTTTTTAACCATTTGATTACTGTCTATATCTTCCATCAGAAGTAAGCTCTATGAAGGGAGGGACCACGTCTGGTTTTGCTTATCAATGTGCCATCAGGATCTAATCCTTAACACATAGAAAGGGCTCAAAACAATTTTGCTGATTGAAAATGAATAAGTAAATGATTCATCTATTATCTGGCTTGGGTAAAGTAAATGTAATGCTATTGGATATTCTGGTCCATTGAATTGATAAGACTTTTCAGTAAAAGTTGCTTTTTAGGGTAGTATCTTCATGTCCTTGAGAAAGTTGCTTGCCTCTCTTTGGACAAAACTAAGCGCTTAAAGGGTAGACTGAAGACTTCACTTGGGATAAAAGTGAATTGCACTTCATTGCTATGCCTTGGAGAAACCAACTTTCTTACACAGACTCAGCAAATGAAGCCTGACATTGTAGCTTACTTGACTAAATCACTAATCGACTAATAAGTTCCAACTGTTACCTTCTGATTTTAAAGTAACCAGTATATTTACTTACCTGGACAAAGACCTAAATTTGAGTTATCAAAATAGCGAACTGGATGAGGTGATGGTAAAGACTTTGATCGGCTATCAAAAAACCAAGATTTTGGTGATTCCTTTGGCGTAGGATCATGTAAATTCCGTTCCTTGCATTGAGAGGGTGTAATTTGTTTCTTTTTAGAAGCTGTTCCAGTCACTTTAGGAGACTTCGGAGAATTCTCACAAGTTACTTGTTTGTAAGCCTCTCTTTTAAGTGTTCTTTCCTTCCAAGTTTTGACCTCATTGGAAAGATGCTGATTATTGCTTAAATGTGGGGGAAAAAAAGAGACACTGTAAGACTTCTTGATTCTTAAGATGTATTCACATTTATATTTAAAAATTAAATTGTGATGAAATATATATAACATCAAATATACCATTTTATCACATTTACATTTTAATTTCAACCTCATGCTTCCTGTTTTGACTATTTCCAAAGTTCAGAAAACAAAATGGATCTATATCAATTGAATAATGTAGTAAGTTTCCATGATCATGGAGTCTTGAAAAGAAAGCTCTAAGTACAACATTAGGTTTTCAAATAAATCAATGATATAATCCAGAGTGGCTTATCTATTGATGCTTTGCCACAATAACTTGATAAATTAGTCTCCTGGATAGATGAATCTTTGATGTACCTTTCTTACTGTAAAAGAAAGATTACACTGTGCTTTTCTAGTTACAGTGCTGCTGCTTACAGAAGATGCCACCAGCATTTATCCAGTTCCTCCAGAGACAAACCTGGGAAACAATCCTAGAGACCTCACTCTCTTTCATTTTAACAGTCATCCAAGTCTCTTGATACAATCTCATCCTATCTATCAAATTCACTTCCTTGTTTTTATCCCTATTGGAGCCAAGCTAGTCCATGCTAAAATTATGTTTTGCCTGAATTACCATAAACACATTCTAAGATTGGGTCCCTCCATAATGCTCTAGCAGCCAAAGATGCTATAAGATCTCATCAGGCCACTAGCTTAAAACCCTCCAGTGCAGGTAATCCTGCCATTACATTTAGGATACCACTCCACATTCTTCAAAATGAACCATAAGGGCCCATGTAATCTGAATCCATTTACCTCTGGCACCTTGTCTTGCACTTTATTCTGTCTCATTCTCTACACCCTGGCCACACTGGATGTCTTTCAGTTCCACCAATTAGTTATTCTTCTTCACTCAAAGACCATGAACACGTTGTCCCCTGGCCTAGAAAACTTACCCTTCTTCTCTCATCTAGCCTAATTCCTATTCATTTTTCATATGTATTCTGATATAGGCATACCTTGGAGATATTGCAGGTTTGGTTAAAGATCACTGTAATAAAGCAAACTGCAGAAATCTTTTGGGTTCCCAGCGTATATAGTAGAAAGATTAGTGCAATAAAACGAGGTATGCCTGTTTGTTGGCTTCTTGATCAACCAACCCTCTACCCCTAACACCTAGATAATATTGGATTTCTCTTTCATAATATAACCCTTTTATAATCTCCTTTTTGTTTTTGTTTCTTTTTTAATAGCTTTCATGGCAAAGAGTCATTCGTAAAATTATTTAACCCTTTTTTTTCCTACTATATCATAGTAGAGTGCTTGAGGAAAAGATTCTAATCTTCCACTGTGCTAGAAGCCAAATAATTTGTTAGATCTGTTTATAAAGTAAAAAGCCTACAATAATGGATGTAAGGAGTTCCTAAGTAAAGCCTCACTGGCTTGGGTATATGGACTTGTGGTGTATTTCAGCTGCCCCCTCAAAGGTCTTTGTTTCTTCCCTGTTTCTTGGCTTGGTTAGGAATTGTCAGTTGATAGACAGCAAACACTGGAATAGTATACCCATATTCTCATTTTTTAAAAAAGACACTTATTACATGAGCTCTAAAAATTACTGTCCCCATAATGACTGAAGTGTTACCACCTGCAAAAAATATGTGCATATACCATGTCCCTACATATATGTAATAGCCATAAGCATAATATCTGTATCATGTAAGCAGATCTTACCTTAACAAGTCATTCTTTTGCTTTATTAGCTGTTCATTTTGCTGCTTTAACTTAGAAATTTCCTTTTCTAGCCTTATATGTTCACTTTTCAAAATAAGAGCTTTTGTGTTTTGTACAATGCCGCTGCCACCTCCACAAGTTAAGGGTTTATTTGAAGGCTGAGAATCAGTATGTTCTGATATCACTGTGGGAGGAAAATACACAAATAGGTGATAATTTTAATTGTCTCCAAAGTTCAAAATAAAGGAAATACTATTAAGCACAATAAGCCATTATAGAGACCAAAACACCTCAAGTCTTGTTTCCCTGGAAGTCACCCTTGACTTCAGCCTTCTACTGTACTCCCTCTGTTTATCTGACCAACCATCAATTCTATGCCTCTAGAATCCCCCTCCACCAATTTCACTAACATATCCCGATCACCAAGATCTTTCACCCGGACTGCAGCAATAGCAATCCTCTCCACTTACAGCTGTCCTTTGTTGATCTATATTTTCCCCTGGAGGGCTTGTTACAACACAGTGCATGTATGGCGGGGAGGTGAGGTAGGGTGAGAGGGCCACCCCGTCATTCAGTGCATTGTATATATTCAATACATACTATTAACTAAATATATGTTAGGATAATATTGAAGCACATATTAAATATTCTACACTATGTGTGTAAAGAGACTGTTTTGTAAATTGTAGGCAAAGTTGCATAAAAATGTGAGATAGTTATGAAGTGGATTAATCCATTAGGTCACTGGGAATTCACAAAAGAGGGATAGTGTGTGTGTGTGTAGGGCAATTCTTGATATCTATTTTATTTTGAATTCATCTACACTATGTACCTGAAAGTCATCTACAAATCAAGAATAATTATCCTCAACCTTCTGAAACAAAGAATCCTCACTTCTGTTTTTAGCTCTTTAAGTTTCTTGGTAGGTGCTGTGGTT
The DNA here is from genome assembly GCF_037993035.2 of Macaca fascicularis. Classification (NCBI taxonomy): domain Eukaryota; kingdom Metazoa; phylum Chordata; class Mammalia; order Primates; family Cercopithecidae; genus Macaca; species Macaca fascicularis. Next base: position 108,809,182 of record NC_088379.1, read on the forward strand.
ATCCTGTAACAGACACTAGGGAAGTTTAAGCTACAATAGGTACTAGACAACACCTTAACACCTTTAGCACCATTTTTTGTTTTTTTTGAAATGATACAATAATACAAGCAAAACAAGCAGATATCTTGTTTTGCTTAGTATTTGAAATTTTCAATGTGCTTTTACCCACAACTTTTGGTTTGATCTTTATGTATGTGTGTGTGTGCGTGCATGCATATAAATAAGTGTATATGTATATATGCTTTTTAAAAAAAGACACTTATTACATGAGCTCTAAAAATTACTTTCCCCATAATGACTGAAGTGTTACCACCTGCCAAAAATATGTGCATATACCATGTCCATATATATGTGTGCGTTTAACTATATATGTGTGCGTGTGCGTATATATATGTATATACACTTATATATATCCTGTAACATGTAATATATGGAATTCTATATATTCTGTATGTATTATATACAAGTAATATATATTGCACATTGAAAATTCCAAATACTAAGCAAAACAAGATATCTGCTTGTATTATATACACTTATATATAAGTATATACACTTATATATACATGTGCATGCACAAATATGTATACTTATATATGTATATATGTATATACTTATACATATACTTACATATACATGTAGTTATACATATATACTATAAGTATACTTATGTATAAGTATATATACATATATACATATATACACTTATAAGTATACATACACATACATACATATATACACTTATATATACACATACATATATACACTTATAAGTACATATACACATATAAGTACACATACACATATGTATATAAGTGTATATAAAAGTGTATAAGTGTATATAAAAGTGCATATATAAGTGTATATGCACTTACAGGTATATAGAAGTGTGTATATATACTTAAGGATATGTAAGTATATATATGCTTGTAAGTATATATAGGTGTATATATAAGTATATATGTGTGTATATATACTTATGAGTATATATTAGTGTGCATATATATAAGTATATATTAGAAAATCCTTCACAGCAGTTCTGTTTATTCTCCTGTAAAAAAGTATATATAAGGAGGCATTAGGAGATATACCTAATGTAAATGACGAGTTAATGGGTGCAGCACACCAACATGGCACACGTATACATATGTAACCTGCACATTGTGCCCATGTACCCTAGAACATAAAGTATAATAACAAAAAAAGAAAGTGAAAAGACAACCACAGAAATGAGATAAAATATTGTCACATCATATATCTTGTATGTGACCTCCATCCAAAATACATAAAGAATTCTTACTAAATAAGACAACCAAATAAAAAAAGTATATGAGTATATAAGTATACTCACATATACATTTAAGTATATATATACTCACATATACATATAAGTAAATATACTCACACATACATATAAGTACATAGTATATATACTCACATATACTTGTAAATATATACTATAAGTATATATATAAGCATATATATATACGCCTATAAGTTAGATGATCAGGTGCTAACCCCACGATTTCACATAGCCATTGAGATCTGCACCTGACTTAGTTCAGTACTTGTTCTACTGCACAGCTATCTCAAGTACTGTTAAAGCATTCTTTCTTTTCAAACGGGACCGACAGAATATGAAAAAAGGTAGTTTGAGGAATGCATATATATTGAGAAATTTGACCAACAGATCTAAAAAGCGTATCTCAGATAAATTTCAAAGACCTTTGCAAGTAAATATTAACTTGGTATTTTTAGTTTCAAGAACAAACAGAATAGTATTTATTTTTACTGCACACCAATTATAACTTATGAAATGTATACACTTAAAATCTATGAAGACGTGTTTCATTTTATTGGGAAGCATAATTCTACACTGATACAGTATAAGTCATTCCTTTATTGCCTGAAGGTATCTTCACTAATAGGCAAAGATTTGACAATACAAAAGTAGAGTTAATATTTTTCAAGAATCTATAATGGATAAGCATCTAAGATTACAACAAACTAAGATGTCACAAGATATTTGGAAACACGGTTCCAATAAATTCATTTAAAAATACATTGGTGGTCAACTTCTGTTTATTCTCGACTGTCACATACTACATAATATTAGTCTTCAAAGTCTGTTGTGTGTTGAGAAGTAAAATTTAAAGGATCTGAAAATATCTGCATTTTCTACTTACTTGAGGTATCTTGGGCCTGTTGACTTCTTCTGAGATTTTCTCTCAATAGCCGTATAACTTCCTTTTGATATTCTACAGTGGCTTTTGTAGCACTGATTCTAACAAAAACAATAAAAAGATGTGAAAAGTTCAGCAACTAATTTTTTACAGAAGAATAAACAGAGCTGCTGTGAAGGATTTTCTAATACATCACATTGACGTAATGCCCGTAAGTGGCAGTAGATAAGCCCTCATAATACCTCTCTGGTGCCATGTGCCTTATGGCATTAATGCCATCAAATTAGAAGCATTTTGCTCGGGTGCAGTGACAGTCTGGTTTTCTTATATTGAGAAACCCCAGTTCTTTTGAAGCTTCTGGAGGCCTAATTCATTGGATATTGAACAAAATTATAACTACCTACTTATTTTTTACCATGGGGTCCTAGAAATATCTTGAAGGTATAAGGAGCATGAAAGAGAAAGTGCAGCTTTATTGCTGTATGGTCAGGAAAGCAAACCCTGACTGCAGCTCTGGTCTAAGATGCTACAAAGGTCAAATTCTGATCACTGTTCTCTGATAGAAAGAGGTATTTTATGAGAGTTGCTAGTTTAGGCATTAATCAGCAACGATAAATTATGACTTTCTGCCTTTCTTAATGACTATGAATGTATCTGTATCTGCTGACCCTATTCTTTTTTTTTTTTTTTTTTTTGAGATGAAGTCTCGCTCTTGTTCCCCAGGCTGGAGTGCAATGGCATAATCTCAGCTCATTGCAACCTCTGCCTCCCGAGTTCAAGCGATTCTCCTGCCTCAGCCTGCCGAGTAGCTGCGGTTACAGGCACCTGCCACCATGCCCGACTAATTTTTGTATTTTTAATAGAGACAGGGTTTCACCATGTTGGCCAGGCTGGTCTCAAACTCCTGACCTCAGGTGATCTGCCTGCCTTGGCCTCCCAAAGTACTGGGACTACAGGCATGAGCCACTGCACCCGGCCCTGCTGACCCTATTCTACAAGTAAAATTGTTTTTATAATTGAGAATCTAATAGATTTATGTTTCACTAAAACCAATAGGCTGCTTAGAGAGCATGAAAATTCCGAGTTACTTCCTGGGCAAAATAAGAGATCATTAAATATTTATTCAAGATCCTTAGGAAGAATGAAAAGTGTTACAAGACAGGAAGCATCTTAACAAATCCTCTAATATAAAACTTTCTTTACTGATTATGAATGCGAGGACCAGAGAGAATAAACAGTATAAGGTGATGCATTAGTAAGTGAGAACGTATTTCATTTTTTTTTTTGAGTCTTAAAATCTATGGATGTTTATACTTTTTAAAGAAGAGCAGTAACAATGTTTTCATAAATTTTATTTTAAAAATTTAACTAATGAAAAGTATATGTAGTTTAGGAAGAAAAGCTATTAAAATAACATTAAATTAAGACAAATACGTACTCCTTTTCAAATTCTTTGGCATTTTTCATTTTCTCTAGGTCTATTTTCACAAGCTTCGTTTTGAGATCTTCAATTTCTTCTTTATACGGCTTAGCTCCTAAAGCAACTTTGTCCTATTTTTTTTTTTTAGAGAAAATAAAAATAATTATTAGAGGAGCTTCAATTTCTCCAATTTTAAAGAATGGTTAGCTGTCTTTGCTCTAATTAAGGACATTTTAAAATAGCAAACAATTCCAAATATATGAAAAAGCATCAATTTTAACTGAATAACTAGATATTGATATGAAGTCTATTTGAAGCTAATAAGCAATTAGAAACACGATTTTCGCAATTAGAAACATGATTTTTGGCGGGGCGCGGTGGCTCAAGCCTGTAATCCCAGCACTTTGGGAGGCCGAGACGGGCGGATCATGAGGTCAGGAGATCGAGACCATCCTGGCTAACACGGTGAAACCCTGTCTCTACTAAAATATACAAAAAACTAGCCGGGCGAGGTGCCAGGCGCCTGTAGTCCCAGCTACTCCGGAGGCTGAGGCAGGAAAATGGCGTAAACCCGGGAGGCGGAGCTTGCAGTGAGCTGAGATCCGGCCACTGCACTCCAGCCTGGGCGACAGAGCAAGACTCCGTCTCAAAAAAAAAAAAAAAAAAAAAAAAAAAGAAACATGATTTTTATTTCTTAAAATAAATATATTTTTTTCAATTGAAAGTACCTACAAAATGAAAAAAGATGGAAATAATGAAAAGGCCACTGGAAAAAGGTAAATCAGAAAACGAAACAAAAAGATGTTGGAGCAGTGATGTAAACATCAAACTAGAACTAAATTCAGGCCACAAAACAGAGCATTACTAGTTATATTTTGTACTGAAACATAGTTCCATCCAGTGATACAAAACACTATATTTGACAGCAGCAGTTTTAGTTTCCAGAAAAATGGAATGGAAAACACTGGGAGTTCCTACATACCCAGTGTCCCCTATTCCTTTTTCCCCATATTAACATCATGTATTAGTATGGCACATGTTATAAGTGATGAATATTGATACATTATTAAGATCTATAATTTCCATGACAGTTTATTTGTATTGTTCATTCGGTGGGTTTTGACAAATGTAAAATGGCAAATGTCCATCATTACAGTATCATACAGAATAGTTTCACTGTCCTAAAAAACCCTGTGCTCTGCCTATTCATCCCTCTCTTCTGCATTATCCCTGGTAACTTTATTTTTTTTTTACTGTCTCTTAGTTTTGCCTTTCTAAAAATGTCATATACTTGAAATCATACAGTATGTAGCCTTTTCAGATTGGCTTCTTCCACTAAGCAATGTGTACTAAAGGTCTTATCATTCCTTTCTTTTTTTTTTTTTTTAAGACAAAGTTTTGCTCTTGTCGTCTGGGCTGGGGTGCAGTGGTGCGATCTTGGCTCACTGCAATCTTCGCCTCCTGGGTTCAAGCGATTCTCCTGCCTCAGCCCCCTGAGTAGGTGGGATTACAGGCACTCACCACCATGCCTGGCTACTTTTTTTGTATTTTTAGTAGAGACAGGGTTTGCCATGTCGGGGAGGCTGGTCTTGAAATCCTGATCTCAGGTGATCTGCCTGCCTTGGCCTCCCAAAGTGCTGGGATTACAGGCGTGAGTCACTGCACCCGGCCCTCTCATTTAATTGCTGAAAACTATTCCATTGTATGAATGTACCAGTTTATCCATTTACCCACTGAAAGACAGCTTGGGTGTGTCTAAGTCTTAGCAATTATGAACACAGCTGCTCTTAACATACACATGCGGCCTTTTGTGTGTACATACATTCTCAGCTCATCTGAGTAAATACCAAGGAATACAACTGCTCAATCATAGAAGTATGCTTAGTTTTGTAAGAAACTGCCAAACCATCTTCCACAGTGGCTGTAGCATTTTGCATGTCCACCAGCAATTAGTAAGAATTCCTTCTGCTCCATACACCAGCATTTGGTGTTCTTGGTGTTTTGGATTTTGGCTATTCTGGTAGGTTTGTAATTGTCTATTATTTTAATCTGTGATTCTCTAATGACATATGATATGAAGCATCTTTTCATATGGTTATTTGTCATCTGGGTCTTTTGCCAATTAAAAGATTGACTGGTTGTTTCTTATAGTTGGTTTTAAGAGTTCTTTGTCTATTTTGTATAACATTCCTTCACCAGATTCATCTTTTGTATATAGTTTCTGCCAGTCTGTGGCTTCTCTTTATTCTCTGGACAGCGTCTTTTGCAAAGCAGAAGTTTGTCTCAATAAAATCCAACTTACCAGTTTTTTTCTTTATGGATTGTACTTCTTGTATTATATCTAAAAAAATCGCCAAACCCAAGGTCACTTAGAACTGCTATGTCATCTTGAGTTTTCTAGTTTCGCATTTTACATTTATGTCTATGATCTATTTTGAGTTAATTTTTGTGAAAAGTATAAGTTCTTTGTCTTTTTTTTTTGCTTGCGGATGGATATTTAGTTATCTAGCATCATTAGTTGATCAGACTATCCTTTTCCCATTGAGAAGCCTTTGTTTCCATCTCTCCCAGAATAGAAATGAGAGTTCTGAAAACAGCTTACAGGGCCTTTATGATCTGGTCCTCGGCTACTTCTCACCTTACTTTCTACCTCTATCCTCTTGCTCATTCTGCTCTGGATGTACTACCTTGCTTGTTGTTTTCAGTTTGCTATTTCCTGTGCCTGGAACATTTCTCCCTGGCCACACAGTTTGCCCTATCACTTCCTTCAGATCATCTTACTGGTGTGACATTCCTCAACTCCCCTATATACAATCATCTCTCTTCCCACACATGTCCACCTTCACCCAGAACCATGTACCCCCTTGTCTGGCTTAATTTTTTTCCATTTCACTTTTCACCACTTGAGATATAATATACTTCTTAATATATATAACATATATAACAATATACCTTCTATATTTTACATTTTAAGTTAATATTCTGTCTCCTTCAACTAGAATGTAAGTTCTTTGCTGGCATGGGCTTTGTTTTTTCACTGGCCTCTAGAACAGTGAGTGACACATAGCTGGTGCTCAGCAAATATTTGTGGAATGAATAAAAATTGTGATCAATTATTTGTAATATTAAAAAATTACAACATTCTAAAACTTTATAGTTGAATTTTTTAGTTTCCAGCTATAACAATAATTGTCAAAAAAATTAATTTTTCCTTTTGCCTCTCTACTCATGTCTCACTGAATAGACCAGAATTTTTAGAACAATGTTAAATATGAATAAAGCAGGCGTTCTTGACGTGTTCCTAATTTTAACTGGAGTGAAAAGACACTGGAGCAGAACAGCAAATTTAAATATGCCAATTCGGATCAGACTTGAGTAGAAGAAATGTGAGAAGTGGCTGGAACTAAAACAAAAGGGAGTAGTGATTAATGAGTGTGTGATTTGTCTAATGACATTCAAGTTGAAAAACGTTTAAATTATGGTTTTTCCCCCCAAAACAGGTCAGATTCAGCCCATGGGACATCAGGTGGGACTCAGTAACAGGGGCAGTAAGTAGAAAGAAAAGAATTTAAAAATATACTTATCTAACAGTATTATATATTTTGATATACATTTTTTTTGAAAAATGAAAAAAATATACACTTTAAACTGTAAACATGTATGTCTTTTAAAAATTATTTTTCCAACATAATAAAAATAACATTTTACATGACAATACGCTCCTACATTTCACTTATAAGTTAAGTTGCTTCTGCATGAGTATTGAACTTCAGACACACATAGGTAGTAGGAAGTTGTCGTGAGATGGAAGAACAGAGCACCAAGAGATTTGCTGAATTCAATATGCTAAACAAACAAACAATTTTTATTTTTATGTTTAAGTTACCTGAAGTACTTGAATTGTCTCTTTTGTTGTTTCAAGGCATTTATTTGATTCATTAACTTTGGCTTGAAGTTTTGCTATCATGTCATTAGTCACCTCAAGTTCTTTCTGCATCTTTATAATCTCGCTTTCCTTATGCATAGCACTTTCTTTAGCTTCATGTAGTGAATTTTCCAGTTCTCGAATTTTCTATTAGAAAAAGCACACATTCATAAGCTCTATCATCAAGACAGAATCACAGTATACAAATTTGAGACAGAGATGATCATATTTAGGTATTGTTAACTTTTCACAGATTATATTAACAAAGAGAGGCCAAACATCATTCAATCTATAGACATGTTATTTCCCTCATTTAGATGATGATTTTTGGATTGAAAATGTCAAAGGTTTATATTATAATCTGTCTGCAAATTCTTAAAACATGCAGTTAAAAACAGCACAGTGGTTATGTGATTTATTAGTCAGCATAGTGCTAAGCATATTAAACAGGCACTCATATTTTAAATGAACACTACTTAAACAAACGACATTTGTTAATTGACTCTCTAAAGTAATATATATAACTTATCTTTCCCTTTACTTTTATTAATTTTTATTTATTTGTTTTTGTTTTTTTTTTTTTTTTTTTTTTTTTTTTTTTTGAGACAGAGTCTTGCTCTGTCCCCCAGGCTGGAGTGCAGTGGCACGATCCCGGCTCACTGCAAGCTCCGTCTCCTGGGTTCAGGCCATTCTCCTGCCTCAGCCTCCCGAGTAGCTGGGACTATAGGCGCCCGCCACCGCACCCGGCTAATTTTTTGTATTTTTTTAGTAGAGACGGGGTTTCACCGTGGTCTCGATCTCCTGACCTTGTGATCCGCCTGCCTCGGCCTCCCAAAGTGCTGGGATTACAGGCGTGAGCCACCGCGCCTGGCATTAATTTTTATTTATTTATTTTTTTTGGAGATGGAGTTTTGCTCCGTTGCCCAGGCTGGAATGCAGTGGCACAATCTCGGCTCTCTGCACTCCACCTCCTGGATTCCAGTGATTGTCCTGCCTCAGCCTTCCGAGTAGCTGGGACTACAGGTGTGTGCCACTACGCCTGGCTAATTTTTGTACTTTTAGTAGAGATGGGGTTTCACCACGTTGGCCAGGCCAGTATTGAATTCCTGACCTCAGGTGATCTGCCTGCCTTGGCCTCCCAAAGTGCTGGGATTACAGGCATGAACCACCATGCCCACCCTTATTAATCTTAAATAGAAAAACACAAATATGTAGAAAAAAATTCAAAGACATATAATGCAGAGTAAGCCTCCCCTTCTCAGACCCCAAGTTGACCCTGAAGCAATCACTACTAAACTTTTTCAAGTGTATTCTTCCAGAAATTTTCTATCTATAACCAAATATACATGAATATAGTTTCTAAAAATAGTATACACACAATATACTAAATATAGTTCTGCTTTATTTTAAAACTTGAGAACATATTTTTTCCAGATCTTTCCATTATCAACACATAGATCGCTCCTATTTTTTGTCTTCATGGACATATAGAATCTCTTTTCATAGAAGTATCACATTATTCACACGTACACACCACACTTTTTTTTTTTTTTTTTTTTTTTGGGCAAAATGTCTGGATTTTTGGGGGCCCATTTAGAATTCATTTTTGTTTAATGAGTGAGACAGGAATCCAGTCTTATTTTTTTCCAGTTGGCTATCCTGTTGTATCAAAATCATGCATTAAGCAAACCATCTTTTCTTTCTTTTCTGTTTTTTTTTTTTGAGAGTGTCTCACTCTGTTGCCTAGGCTGGTGTGCAGTGGCATGATCATGGCTCACTGCAGTTTCGATCTCCCAGGCTCAAGTAATCCTCCCAGCTAAGCCTCCCAAGTAGCTGAGACTACAGGTGGACGCCACTGCACCTGGATAACATATTTAAAAAACACTTTTTTTTTGTAGAGACGGGGCCTTACTATGTTGTCCAAGCTCATCTTAAACTCCTAGGCTCAAGTAATCCTCCAACCTTGGCCTCCCAAAGTACTGGGATTACAGACTCACACACCTGGCCAAGTAAACCATCCTTTTTTCCACTGAATTGAATGTTACTGTTATCATACACCTGTACTACATTCTGATACTTAATTGGGTATATTTCTGAACTCTCTATTCTGTTCCACTGCTCTACTTGTCCATTCTTGCATCAAACTTGCCTAATGATAGTAGCATATATTTTATTATCTGCTAGACTATTTTCTTGGGTCATTGAAGATTGACCAACTTTCCTTTTGTTTCTTTAAATTATTATTTTGGTAGATGGATTTCATCTTTCCTCTATTTTATCTGTACCAGCTGACTGAGGTCTGTAATGCCCTACAAATCAAAACACAGTATACTAGTGATCTAGTTTTCATTAAGCTGGTGGTTGATGTTTTATCGTAAGTTTTTGGTGAAAAATGATAAATTTTAATTTACCATTGGGATCCCTACAAAGTCGTTTTGTGTGCTAACACAATATAACATTTTGCAATGTTGTTAGACTCCTGAGTAAGGGTAGTTAATAAGGTAATTTGATTATTCAAATAATGTACTGGTTCTTAGATACAAGTTAATCTGCATAACAATCTTGTTATATTTTTAACCTCATATTTTTATTGTGATTACAACATGAAGCAATATTAAATATGCTGGTGATAATAAGAGAAAAGTTAAATTGCTATTTCTCTCCAAGCGAATATTTGTTCTGCATACGGACATAGATCACAGTTCAATAGAAAGTCACATGATTTGGAAAATTTTCATGGTAATTGTACCTTAAGCGGTAGTAACTTAAACTATATTTTATGAATTTAATAATCAAATGAAGTTACAATTTATGTTTTATAATAGTATCTTACATAATGTCTAGCTTTATAATTAGTTTAGTTAAATGATAGCCAGAGTAGAACTACTAGTAAAAATCAAGCCCATTACTTACAAAAATAAATGTATTCATGTTCGGTAATAAGTAAATACTATAATTTTGCTCTAAACTCTGTGGCGAAGCTGCAAAGTGAAGAAAATTTTATAAGAAATTATATACCTCTGTGGTTAACTGTGTAGCTCTTGATGTAACATGAGGATTCTTATTGTCTTGTGTGGTAGGATTAACCTGGGCACCAGATGCCAAGGAGGTCTTTAATGTTTGGTAGTTTTTAAATAGTTTTTCATTTTTCTCTTTCAGTGATTTCAGGTCCTGTTCCCACTCTTTGGATATGGTAGCACTTCTTTCCTCAAACTCTGTTGATTCATTCATTATGGCCTATTGGACAGTAAAATACCATTATAGCTCTAAAACGAGTTATAGTAGTCCCCACTTACCTGCGATTTTATTTTCCATGGTTTCAGTTACTCTCAGTCAAAAATGGTCTGAAAATATTAAATGGGAAATTCCAGAAATAAACAATTCACAGGTTTTGAAATGCACACCATTCTGAGTAGCACAGTGAAATTTTGAGTCATCCTGCTCAGTCCTGCCTGGGATGTAAATCATCCTCTTGTCCAGCATACACTACTTGTTCACTTGATAGTCGCCCTGATTATCTGATTGCTGCTGTATTGCAGTACTTGTGTCCAAGTAACCCTTATTTTAATTAATAATGGCCCCAAAGCACAAGAGTAGTAATGCTGGGAATTTAGACATGCCACAGTGAAGCTGTCAAGTGCTTCTTTTAAGTGAAAAGGTAAAAGTTCTCAACTTAATAAGAAAAAACCATCATATGTTGAGGTTGCTAAGATCTATGGTTAGAATGAATCTTTTATCTGTGAAATTGTGAAGAAGGAAAGAGATATTTATGCTATTTTTGCTGTAGCACTTCAACCTGCAACAGTGTGTGATAAGTGCTTAGTTAAGCTAGAAAAGGCATTAAATTTATGGTGGAAGACAAGAACAGAAATGTGTTCTAGTTGATGACAGTGTGATGACCAGCAAGCATTAAGCATCTATGAAGACTTCAGCAAGGGATCCCCTGAAAAAAGTGACATCAAGCCCTTTACTGCAAGTAAGAATTATTCATGGATTCAGGAATACAGAAGGTCAATAGCAGTCTAAGACTAAATCAAAATGTCTAGGTCATTCATATTTCTTCATCTTATCAGGTAGGCACTTATCATCTCACATCGTAAGAAACGAGAGTGCAGTAAAATAACATATTTTGAGAGTCCACATTCATATAACTTTTACTATAGTACATTGTTCAAAATTCTATTTTATTAGCTGTTGTTATTAATCTCTTACCGTGTCTAATTTATAAATTAAACTTTATCATAGGTATGTATGTATAGAAAAAAACAGAATACATAGGGTTTGGTACCACCCATGGCATCCACTCGGGGGTGGGGGGTCTTGATATACATATTTTTAAAAAACTTTAAAAAACCCTAGAATTCTAGGACAGTGTATAGGCTGAGGTTTATTATTTAGAACATTCTAAAACAGTACTTTAAAAGAATGTGAATATTCTTTGTAGTTTGCATCAGTTTCTGAAATTTCAGATGTTGGATGTGGATGATGACAATAAAATAATGACTAGAGAGGATTCATATTGATCTGCAAGATGATAATCTCACTTTATTAGATTGTACTAACATACGAAAAGAACATGAAGAATTATGCAGGTTAAAATCATTATATATGCTATGGCTGATAATGAAACATTAACCAATATCTAACAGCACAGCATAGCTAGAAACTTAACAATTATCTATTTTTCTGCTTCATTACAAATCTCAATGTTAGCCGGGCATGGTGGCTCATGCCTGTAATCCCAGCACTTTGGGAGGCCAACACAGGTGGATCACAAGATCAGGAGTTCGAGACCAACCTGGCCAATATGGTGAAACCCCGTCTCTACTAAAAACACAAAAATTAGCCAGGCCTGGTGGCGGGCGCCTGTAGTCCCAGCTACTTCGGAGGCTGAGGCAGGAGAATTCCTTGAACTTGGGGACAGAGGTTGCAGTGAACCAAGATTGCGCCACTGCACTCCAGCCTGGGTGACAGAGCGAGACTCTGTCTAAAAACAAAAACAAAAACAAAACAAACCTCAGTGTTAAAAGGGAAAACAACTCACTGCTGTTGGCAATTGATCTGAGTATCCTGTATTTCTGTACAGGGAATAACAAACAATACTCTTTTATATTGAAGGCTAACTAATTTTGAAATTACTGATATCTTTTTTACTTCCTAATTCCTACTGATTGTACTTTCTGTTCTCATCATGAATGCCCCATTGGTATCACCTCATTTGTGGCTTTGTGGTCATTCTACCAGGCTCAGATCTTAAATTCGTTGTGTTCCTGACACCCTGAACACTCCTTGGCTCTGGACTACAGACCTCATACCATACCAAGTTATTAATGCCGACTCTTATGTACTGGAAGAAGCCACATATACATGCTGATCCACACAGTAGAAATCCCTACTCTCTAATCACAACTGGGTCCTCAATATTACAAGAAAAACATCAAATTACAAATAGAGAGGATCTCATCCAAACATCGGTTTTGTGCCTTTCTCTACTGATTGTGGACTCTTTTGTTTTTTCTTGAAATAGCCAACTGCTATTTTGCTAGCTCTGGCTAATCAATAAATAGGATGAACTCTCCATGGGAAAACTTTTTAAAAAGGGCATTATTCCTTATTTCAACATGATTCCAATATAATTTGCAGATGAAATTAAATTGTCAGAAAAGAACTACCCAAACATATGCACTATAAAATATATTTTGGAAATGATAATATTAATCTAGCTACCACAGCTCCAATTTAATAAAAAGAAGCAATCTTTTGACTATTACATGTTTTACCAATGAAAAAGAGAAGGGATTACTTCTGAAAGCAGGATGAATACTGCAATTACTTTTGCACTCAACAAATACCAATCAGTGAAATGTAAAACAAGTTAACAAACTGGTCTTAAGCAATGTTAGTCCTTATGACTCAGTACATTTGGGCTGATCACCTTGGGAACAATGATAAAAAAAAAATCACAATTTTGAAGTTTCTAGTTTAGCATTTTAGGTGTTTAGAAGTTGCCAGTCCAGGACATGTGCAGTGGCTCATGCCTGTAATCCCAGCGCTTTGGGAGACTGAGGCGGGGGGATCACAAGGTCTAGAGATCGAGACTATTCTGGCCAACATGGTGAAACCCCGTCTCTACTAAAAAATATACAAAAATTAGCTGGGCCTGGTGGTGTGCACCTGTAGTCCCAGTTACTCGGGAGGCTGAGGCAAGAGAATCGCTTGAACCCAGGAGGTGGAGGTTGCAGTAAGCTGAGATTGAGCCACTGCACTCCAGCTTGGGTGAGAGTGAGACTCCGTCTCAAAAAAAAAAAAAAAAAAGAAGCTACCAGTCCATCCTAACAACAAGGAAAAAGCAAAACAGATGAAAAAAAAATCTACAAGTCTGCTTAGATCCACCAGAGAAGTGAGGTTGCAGGCAAAGGGATGCTCCCCAAACTGGAGAGGCAGAGAGGGAGACACAGAGAATCATAACAGAGCAGAAACCTTTGCAGGAACCAGTTATGGGGTAGGAAACCCTGAATTGCAATGATGAACTATTGGAGCTCAGTGTTAACTCTGAAAGTTAAAAACTTTGGGGGACCTAGTCATACAGTGGCCGCTACACTTTTGCGTTTTACCTTCAGGAGATCTATCAAGTCATCACAGTCAACATTGGAGAAATCCCTTTGTGAGTCTGGCAGGAGAGGAGAAAAGGAACCATTTTGAAATAAAAGAGAGCATTTTTATTTTTTCTTAAGGTCTGCCCTCAGCAGAAACTATTTTACCAGAGCCTAACATACTGGGGTTTTATCAGGGCCTAATATATCTGGAGGAGGGGAAAATACTAAGTTTCAGCTGGCTCTTGCCTTCCATGTGAAGTCAGGGAAATATACTCCACCTGCCACACACCACACATACCTTGCCACTACACTACTAAAGGCCTATTTGCTACAGTTACTTTTACCCAGTAAATCATGCCTGCTTTTCAGCAAAAAAAAATTACAAGACATACTAGAGGGCAAAAAACACAGTTTGAAGAGACTAAATAAGCATCAGAACCAGAGTCAGAAATGCCAGGAACATTAGAGTTATCAGACCAGAAATTTAAAAAAAATTGATTAATATGCTAGGGGCTTTAGTGGAAAAAGCAGACGACATGCAAGAACAAATAAACAATGTAAGAAGAGACATAGAAATTTTGAGAAAAAAAATAAAGAGATGTTAGAGATCAAAAATGCTGTTAACAGAAATGAAGAATGCCCTTGAAGAGTTCATCAGTAGACTGGCTGAAGCAAGAAACTCAACTTGGAAATATGACAATGGAAACTTCCAAAACTGAAAAGCAAAGAGTAAAAATACTGAAAAAAACCCTAAACAACATCCTAGAACTGTGGGGTAATTATAAAAGGTGTAATGTATACATAATGGGAATACCAGAAGGTGAACAGAAAAAGAAAGAGCTGGAATATGTGAAGTAATAATGATTAAGAATTTCCACAGATTAACAATGTACACCAAACCAGGAATCGAGGAAACTCATAATGCTAAACGGGACAAATACCAAACAAAACAAAACAAAACAAAAACTACATCTAAGCATATCATATTCAAACTTCAGAAAAATCAAAGTTTTAATATTTGAAGAAGCTGGAAGGGAAAAAACACCTTACCTATAGGGGAGTGAAGGTAAGAATTACATCTGATTTTTCTAAAGCTATTCAAGCTAGAAAACAGTAGAGTGAGAAAACATACCAAACTATAATTCTATACTATGTAAAATTATTCTTCAAAAGTGAAGTAGACATAAAGACTTTCTGAGACAAACAAAAATTGAGGGAATTTGTTGTCAGTAGACTGGCCTTGCAAGAAATGTTAAAAAGAAGTTCTTCAGAGGAAAGGAAAATGATATAGTCAGAAACTCAGATCTACATATAGAAAGGAAGAGCACAAGAGAAGGAATAAGTGAAGGTAAAACAAAAACTTATTTTCTTATGCCTAACTGAGCTAACTTATGTATGCTTATCAATAAGTGAGATGAATGATGGCAATGATACAATGGATGGGAGGGAGAAATGATAAATACGTTGTTATTATAAGGTACTTATATTTATATTATCTGTGAGGTGGAAAGTGTTATTTGAAATTGGACTCAGATTAGTTGTAAATGGATATATTGCAAACTCTAGAGCAACCACTAAAACAAGATAGAAGTGTACTTGTATGCTAAGCAGAGAAGATGGAATCATAAAATAATTAAGATCATAAAAGGCAGAAAAAATGTGGAAGACAAAAATAGGTACAAAGAATAAGGACAAAAAATAGAAAACAGAAACAATATGGCAGATACTAATCCAATTATATCAATAAACACCTTAAATGTCAATGGTCTAAATACACCAATTAAAAGACTGTCAAAGCAGATCAAAAAACAAGAGCTGACTGTATGTTGTCTACAAGAAACCCATCTTCAATATAAGGACACATAGAGTAGAAAGTAAAGGGATGGAGAAAGATACACCATGTTAAAACTAGTCAAAAGAGATGAAGTAGCGATACTAATTTCACACATAGCAGAGTTCAGAGCAAGGAAAACTATCAGGGATAAAGGGACATAGTGATAAAGACATCAATACCCCAAGAAGACATAACAATTTTTATTTTGCATGCACCTAGCAAAAACGCATTGAAATACTTGAGGCAAAAAATGATAAAACTACAAGGAGAAATAGATCAATCTATTATAGTTGTAGACTTTAATGCCTCTTCATCAGAAGTGAACAGATCCACCAGGCAGAAAAATCAGTAAGGACATAGTTGAATTTAACAGTACCATCTATCAACTGGATGCAATTGACATCTATTGACTACTTCATCCAACAACAGCATATTATATATTCTTCTCAAACTCACATTGAATATTTGTGAAGACAGACCACATTCTGGACTCATCATACCATGTCTGCTCTCAGACTACAATGGAATTAAACTAGAAATCCAAAACAGCTGAAAAATCCGCAGATAATTAGATATTTAAACAATACAGTTCTAAACAACACACTTCTAAACAACATATGGGTCACAGGAGAAATAAAGAGAAATTAAAATGTATTTTGAACTAAATAAAAATGAAAATATGACTTATCAGTATCTGTGGAATGCAGTAAAAGCACTGCTTAGAGGAAAATTTGTAGCATTGAATATATGTATTAGAAAAGAGGAAAGACCTAAAAATCAATAAATGAGGCTTTAACCTTAGGAAACTAAAAATGAGCAGCAAATTAAATACAAAGTAAGCAGAAGAAATAAAAGTTAAAGTAGAAATCAATAAAACTGAAACAGAAAAATTAATAGAGAAAATAAATATCCTAAAAACTGGTTCTTTGAAAAGATCAATAAAGTTAATAAACCTCTAGCTAGGCAAACTAAGAAAAAGAAAAATAATACAAATTACTAATATCAGAAATGGATGAGAGGACATCACTATAGAGCCCATGGACATTAAAAAATATTATGAACAACTCAATTATTACAACCCACAATTATGAACAACCCACAAATTTGATAATTTAAATGAAATGGACCAATTCTTTGAAAGATACAATCTACCAATACACAAGAAAGGCAGTTTGATTAGGCCTATATCTATCAAAGAAATGGCATCAGTAATTAAAAACTTTCTAAAACAGAAAGAACCAGGTCTAGATGAGTTCAATGGTGAATTCTACCAAATATTTAAGAAATTTAAGGAAAAACTACACCCATTCTCTACAATCTACAATCTCTTCCAGAAGATAGAAACAGAAACTCATTCTATGATGTCAGCATTATTCTAATACTAAAACCAGATGATGGATGACATTATACAAGAAAACTACAGACCAATATCTCTCATAAAAATAGATGTAAAAGCTGGGGGCAGTGGCTCATGCCTGTAATCCCAGCACTTTGGGAGGCCGAGGTGGGTGGATCACGAGCTCAGGAGTTCGAGACCAGCCTGACCAACATGGTGAAACCCTGTCTCTACTAAAAATATGAAAATTAGTCAGGCATGGTGATGTGTGCCTGTAATCTCAGCTATTCAGGAGGTTGAGGCAGGAGAATCGCTTGAACCTGGGAGGCGGAGGTTGCAGTGAGCCGAGATCGCGCCATTGCACTCCAGCCTGGGAGACAGAGTGAGACTCCATCTCAAAAAAAAAAAAAAAAAAAAAAAGAGATGTAAAAAACGATGTGAAAACTACAACAAAATATTAGGAAGTCAAATCCAATCATGTGTAAAAAAGATTATACATGACCAAATGGGATTTTTCCCAGGTATGAAAGGCTGGTTTAACATTCAAAAATCAATTAATGTATTCCATCACATGCTAAAGAAGAAAAATCACATGATCATATCAATAGATGCAGAAAAAATATTTGTCAAAATCCAATACCCATTCATAATTTAAAACTCTCAGCAATAGAGATGAACCTCTACAACTTGATAAAGAATGTCTACAAAAAACTACAGCTAACATCATAGTTAATCATGAGAAACTAGAAGTCTTCCTGCTGTGATCAGAAACAAGGCAAGGATGTCCCCTCTCACCTCTGGTTTTCAACACTGTACTAGAGGTCCAAACTAATGCCATAAAACAAGTAAAGGAAATACAAGGTACACAAATCTGTAAAGAAGAAATAAAATAAAACTCTCTGTTTACACATAACATGATTATCTACATAGAAAATCTGAAGGCATCAACAAAAATACTCCTGGAACTCATATGCAACTATAGCAAAGTTGCAGGATAATAAGTCAATATACAAAAGTTAATAGCTTTCCTGTATACCAGCAATTTACAAGTGTAATTTGAAATTAAAAATACATTATCATTTTACTAGCACCCCCCAAAATAAAATACATAGGCAAATCTAACAAATATATACGAGATCTATATGAAAAAAACTACCAGACTCTGATAAAAAAGTAGAAGAATCAAATAAATGGAGAAATATTCCATATTCATGGATAAAAAGACACGATATTGTTAAGATGTCAGTTCTTTCCATCTTTAAATTAGAAGCAATCCCAGCAAAACCATAGGAAGTCATTTTGTGAATAGGGACAAACTAATTCCAAAGTTTATATGGAGAGGCAAAGGACCCAGAATAACCAACACAATGTTGAAAAACGTGAGAGAACTGACATTACTTGACTCCCAGATTTACTATAAAAATCAGCAGTTTCCAGATTTGCTATCAATGAAAGAACAAATAGATCAATGGAATAGAATAGAGAGCTCAGAAATAGATCCCACGTGGTCAAATGATCATTGACAAAGGAGCAAAGACAATACAATGGTGCTGAATCTGGACATCTACAAGCAATAAAAAAAAAAAAAAAAAAAAAAAAAAGACGTTAAGCACTTCAGAAAAATTAACTCAAGATGGATCATAGGTTTAAATGTAAAACAAAAACTATGGAAGACAGCATAGGAGAAAATCTAGATGATCTTGGGTTTGGTGATATTTTAGATACAAACTCAAAGGCATAATCTATGAAAGAAATAATTGATAAGCTAGACTTTTTTTAACACTAAAAATCTGCACTATGAAATACAATGCCAAGAGAATGAGAAGACAAGCTACAGACTGGTAGAATATATTTTCAAGACACATCTGATAAATGACCAATATTCAAAGTATACAAACAATTCTTAAACCTTAACAATGAGAAAACAAATAACCTGACTAAAATAGTGGCAACAGACCTGAAGAGACATTTCACCAGAAAAGATACACAGATGACAAATAACTATAAAAAATGTTCAACATCATATGTTATTAGACAATTGGAGATTGAATGAGATACTACTATACACTTACTAGAATGGTCAAAATCCCAAACTGACAACACCAAATGCTGATGAGAATGTGGAGCAACAGGAATTTTATTCGTTGCTGGGAGTGCAAAATGGTACAGCCCCTTTGGAAGACTGTCTGGCAGTTTCTTACAAAACTAAACAAATTTTTACTATATGATCTAGAAATTGCATTCCTTGGTATTTAAGTTGAAAATGTATGTCCACACAAAAATATATACATGTATGTTTACAGCAGCTGAATTCATAATTGCCAAAACATACAAGCCACCAAAATATCCTTTGGTAGGTGAGTAGATAAACAGGTACATACAGACAATGGAATATTATCCAGCATTAAAAAAAAAAAGAGCTATGAAGCCACGAAAAGACATGGAGAAAACGTAAATAAATATTACTAAGTGAAAACTGTCAACCTGAAAAGGCTATATATACTGTATGATTCCAACATATGACATTCTGGAAAAGGTGATACTATGGAGACGGTAAAAAGATTAGCAGCTGTCAGGGTTTAGGAAGGTGAAGTGATGAATATAGGTGGAACACAGGGGATTTTTATGGCAGGATAGTAAAATTACTCTGTATGACACTGTAATGATGGATACATGTCATTTGACACTTGTAACTCATAGAATGTACTATGCCAAGTGTGAACCCTAATGTAAGCTACAGACTTTGGGTGATAATGATGTATCAGTGTAGGTTTATTGATTGTGCCAAATGTGCCACTCTGATGTGGGTTGTTGATAGCGGAGATTGTTTGTGGAGATGGGATATAAGGGAACTCTCTGTACTTTCTGCTCAATTTTGCTGTGATCCTAAAACTGCTCTTAAAAAAAAAGTTTATTAAAGCACATGAGGCCCAACTAAAGTAGCTGACCAGGCTTGTCTATGACTTTACCACAGTTGCTGCCCATAGCCTTGAAACAGACTCATGTCTTACGATCTCTAAGGCTACTTGTGTAAAAGGCTCAGTTCTTACAGAAGCAGTGAGAAGGAGAAGAAAAAGAGAAGAGTAAGAAGATTCAAGATTTCACAAGTGGAAACTAAATATTATACAAAAAGATTTCGTTACCTTGATCAGTATGAATTGATAAGGATACATTAGAGGAAGAACACGTTTTACCAAATCAATTTTTTAAAAGCATATACAAATAAAGAAAATATACATAAGTTGCCCTTTTAAGAATGAGTTAGGACAAGTAAAGCAAACAGCAACAAAAAAGAAGTAGTACAGCAAAAAGTAATACTTACAATTATTCTGTTATTAAAGAAGTTATTCATTTGACAAATCCTATCATTTTCTTTCTGGATGCCATTTTTAAGCTTTTCTATATCAAAACGAGTATTTAACCACTCTTCCAAAAACTGTGTCATTTCTTTCCTATTACTTAGTATTTGCTGAAATTCAGTCTTTATGGTAGGGAACTCACTTTCTGAGAAATCTTTGAGAATTTCCTGTGTGAAAAATAAGTGTCAAATTGTTTAAACACTAGGAAAGTTTTGATCCAAATATCATGTATATATATACACACACACCACAAAAAGAGGGCAATACCTACTGGACTCTTGCTTTTCTTCCTTTTTACATCACTTCTTAATATTTTAAAGTAAACTAAGAAATATAATTGTAAGTTAAAACTTTATTCTAGTTATTTGCATAATATAATTTGGGCGGTATATGTGATGTAACAGATTGTACCTATTAAAATAAAAACTTGTAAAAATGACAATTTTGTGACTAATTGCTACAATACCTGAAGTGCATCTTAATTTTTATTTTTTGAGATGGTCTCACTATGTTGCCCAGGCTGGTCTTGAATTCTTGGAGACAAGTGATCCTCCTGCCTGAGCCTCTTAAGTGGCTGGAATTATAGGCATGCCACTGGGGCTGGCTTCATGAAGTGTTTCTAAATGTAGCTTTTTACTACATTTAGCAGACCTTACATACATGTTGGGAACTGGATGCCAGCCTCACACAGATGAATAAAAGTAACACATTCCATGTGGAGTTGTTGCAATAAAGAAGTTTCTGACTCCTAGTACAGAGGTAAGAAATTTTCCTGTATCTGTGGAGGTCTGAAGGGAGGCTAGTCCGTTATTTGCCAGTCTTTATGTCTGGCCAGGTATCACTCTGCAACCTATTTTCAATTTCTGGTAAGTGAAAATAGCTCTAAACACATGAAAAAGTACCTTTCTACTTGATAAAAAGGCTTAAAATCTAATTAAATCCATTTAAAATAAATTATACCTCAATATGTAGATCCATATTCTGGTTCAATTTGAGATCCCTTAATTCTCTGGATGGTACATCACAATCTTGTTGAAGGTGCTGTATTTTAATTAGCAATTCCTTTTGCTTTTCCACTTCATCAATAAAATCCATTTCAAATTTATTGATGGACTCATGTTGTTCTTCTTTTATTTTTGTAACATAGCTTAACACATACTTGCAGAAAAAATTAAACAAATTGGAAAATGAAAATTCTGTCACATTTACAGGAAGTTTTAATCCTTGAGACTGAGGTAGGATGACATCTCTTATTTACCTATATCCTCTCACAAGTGAGGAAAAAGGAAAGAGCTTCTCTCTATCCTCATTTTTTTCCTCTTAGTATCTTAAGAGAATAACTAACTCCCAGACCTATACTTCCTTATTTCTGACTTCCTATTAGATATACTTCTTGGATGTCTTACAAGTACTTCAAATTCAACATATTTAAAATGTAACATGATCCCTTTTTCTACAAGTCCTCCTTTTTCTATTGCCCCGTTTTTGACTAATTACATTGCCAATCACCTGGGTTTCCCAGTTAAACTCATGAGACTCATTTTCAACATCCTATCCTGCCAACCCTGATTGGGTAACCCTGATTGGGTAACCAAGAAGATGATGTTACATGTCTCAAGACTTCCTTGTTGGTCAGACACAGTGGCTCATGCCTGTAATCCTAGCACTTTGGGAGGCCGAGGCAGGCGAATCACAAGGTCAGGAGATGGAGACCATCCTGGCTAACATGGTGAAACCCCGTCTCTACTAAAAATACAAAAAATTAGCTAGGTGTGGTGGTGGGCACCTGCAGTCCCAGCTACTTGGGAGGCTGAGGCAGGAGAATGGCGTGAACCCAGGAGGCGGAGCTTGCAGTGAGCTGAGATTGCACCACTGCACTTCAGCCTGGGCAACAGAGCAAGACTCCATTCCAAAAAAAAAAAAAAAAAAAAAAAAAGACTTCCTTGTCAAGCATATTTAGATATTTGGCTTCAAGGACACAACAATTTGAATGCCATATGTCTCATGGACTTCATGAATAATTCTAGATGTCTGATTACCAGGATTTGTGGAAGAATTACCAGGGCCTGAAGGGCAATCTACCCATGTAGGGTAGATAACAGCTTCCTTATTCCTCAACTTCCACCATTCCTTAATCTATTATAATCTGGTCTCTTCCTTAACTACTCAATTGAAACTGTTCTGACAATGATCACTAATGAGTTCCATTATCACCACATTGAGAGAATATCTTCAGTCCATATTCTGACTCTCTGAAGTATTTGCCACTCATAACTTCATCTCTGACATGCTTTTCTCCACTGATTTGGGTAGCAGCACTTTTGCTAGGTTCTCTCCTGTTATCTTTGACTTTTCCAACCTTTAACCCATGTGTTGCTCACTTTTCTGCTACTGACTCTTAGACATTTATCTTTTCCAGAGTTCTGTTTTTATCCTAAGGCTCTTACTCTTCATTATGTTTCCTGGATGATCTTACAAATGTATTATCTATCACCTATATGCTGATCAGTCTCAAATGTTAGTCCTTATTTTCCTCCTGCCAAACCTCAAACTCACATCTAAATGTCTACTTGGTTTCTCTTCTTGGATGTTCCATCATACGTATTTCAGCCCCCAGACATCTCAAATTAAACAATCTCCTGCCTCATCTACCTTGTTTCTCTTTCTATTTTTGAATCTTAGTTAATGGTACCACTATCCACAAACCTCACTAAGCCCAAATCCAAGAACTCCATCTAAACTTCTCTCCCTTATGTCCACTATCAATTATGTAGACCTGCTATTTTAAGCTGCTAAATATTTCTTTAACCTTGTTTGTCCTCTCTAGCCCTATGAAACCTTCCCTAGTAGTACAGTCACATATAAAATCTCATCTGGACCACTGTAACTGCCTCTTATTGCTTTCTGCCACTAGGCTTATCTCCCTCAAACTCATTTCTTCTTTGTTCTTTAGTTTAGTACCTAAGTGGTAATCAGATCCTGTTACCACCACCACTTAAAATAACTGTCTAATGATTCCCCATCTACAAAAAGGACTCCAAGCTTTGTTATTGAGTCTGGCTTCCACTACAGTTTCATCTTCTGTAACTTTATTTAGTACGTCATATAACTTGCACGCACTTCTATCATTGCACTTAATACCTGTTTATATGTCTGTCTCACCCCAGACTATGAGATCTTTGAGATGTTAACTATCATCTGCCTCCTGAGCACCCTGACATAACGTCTAGGCCCACAGGCAGAGTTCAGGTGTTGTTGAATGACCAGGTGATAGGCGTATTGACTATCCTACATATTACTGTGCTCAGACTCATATAATCTTTAATTTGGTAGTAAGAATACTAAATAGCAAATATGCCGGCACCCGAAGCAGGATGTTTGTAACTGAAATTTACAGCAATATTTACAAGGATATTACTAAAAAAGATGGTACCTTAAGTTTCTTCATGATTCTGTGGAATTCCATGGAACATCTCTGGTTTGCAGTAAAAAGTTTTTCAATGTGTTTGGTTTGTAAATAGGGAAGTGAGAGGTTTGCTTTAACTCTCATTGAAAGCTCTTTTTGGATTTCAATTTCCTTCTCCAAGTCAAGAGACAATCTATTCAAGCACTCATAATGATCATCCATCTCTGAGTATCTCTTCAAAAGCTCCTAAAGGAAATGAGAATTCACTCAATTTATAACAATTCATTCTAATATAACAATAAGTAGTTACAACTCTAGAATTGTAACAAAACTCACACTTTAACATTTTCTGTAGGGCAGAGATAAAGATCTTTGTATTTAAAAACAAAAGGAAACTCTTGTTGTCATTTTGGATTACAGAAATAATAGATAATCATTATGGCAATTTTAAAAATTTAAGCAAATATAACAAAGAAAGCCAGGACCAACCATTCTTAACATTTTGATGCATTTTCTTTTAGTTTTTTGAATATTCATGATTTGAATCAACATTGACAAAGTCTGATGAGAAATTTGAGTAAATTCAATTAAGTATGTATTGTAGTTCATGGTTGAGTGCTGGTTTATGTTTACAGTAGGCAGTCGGAGTTAGCAGATAAAACAAGTGATTAAGAATCAAACCACCTATTTGTCAGCTTGGTATAGATACTTCACACAATCCTACTATCTGCCTACAGTCTGTTTTCTATCCCTTTATCAGATGTAGAGTTCAGGTTCCAGCCATGCCACTTCTTGACTGGGGAAGTCACTGAGCCATTTTCACAACAGGAAGACCACAATAATTACCACAAAGTTTTCTGGGGTCAAGTAAAATATATGATCTATACCTATATATCTATGTAATTTATAAAACAGACACAGTCATTTAGCTTGAAGGAGACAAAATTATATTTATAAAAATGTTTCTACACCCAAGTTTTGAAATAAGTCAGATACAAGTCTGACTTAGTTTAAAATTGAGATTCTACCAATTTACTAGCTGTGTAACCTTGGGCAACTGCTAAACTTCCTTTCTGAGCCGCAGTTTCCTTGTTTATGAACGGAGCAATAAAGCCTATATCATGAGGTAAAACACCCAGTATGGTACGTGGCACACAGTAGACATGCATAAACCTGGGCCCATAGACTCAAGTGACTTGAGGCTATGCAGGTGACACACTGGTCAGAGCACAGGTAGAGAAATATGTAAAATTCAAGTTGCTGTAATCATGTAGTGGGTAACATGTTTAGTTCAGGGTGCGAAATAATAAAACAAGGGCGTTCTCACAAGAATGAGCCCTTTATTTTTAATAATTTAAGAAAAGCTAGATGTTAATCAATCTGGAGTGTTGGAGAGGGGATTCCTGTTTTTGGTTTTAGGATGAATCAGCTGAGGGTATACAGCAGCATATTGAACACTGACTTATGTCACGAATGTGCTAAACGATACAGTCATAAACAAAACAAAAATGTCCTTAGAGATCTTGCATTCCAACAGGTGTGACTGCAAATCCTGTTGGCTTTCCCTTCAATGTATATTCAGAATCTCAACACTTCTCACTACCTCTATTGCTCCCTCTCTGGGACAGGCCAGGATGATCTCTGCCTGGGTGATTGAAATTAGTTTTTATAATGGTCTTCCTGCTTCCACTCTATTTTCAATGTAACAATTAAGAGTCATCCCTTTAAAATGTAAGTCAGATTATGTTTCTCTTGCGGTAAAAATTCACCAGTGGATCTCCATCTCACTTAATAAAACTCAAAGTCTTTTTTCGCGTCCCACAGCTTGCCTCTTCCCTGATAACTCTCTGAACTCATTTGTTAGCAGCTTGCCCCTTTTCGATGTTCCTTGAACCACCACGGAGTCTTCTGCCTCAGGAACTTTGTACTCGCTGTTCCCTTTGCCTATAAGGGTCTTTTCAGACATCTGTATGGCCTGACCCTTTACCTCCTTCAGGTATTTGCTCAAGTATTACTTTTCTGGTGAGGACTTAAATTCACAAGGTCCCATTGTTGTTTGTGTATGTGTGCATTACACATACACACCTGTACTAGGTTACAATGTTTAGAAAAATACTGAGCACTATCTATTCATTTCAGAGGTTCCTTCAATTCCACTTTAGGTTTCGGTAAGTCTTTGGAAGGGAACCAATAATGATTTGTAGTTTTAACAGGAGGTACTTACTTTTATTCTAGAGCACTTTTCCCTCAGGCTTTCTGTAAGGTGCTGTTGTCCATCACTTAGTAACCTCTTTTCAGGATTTACTTGGTGGTTCTGTTGGTCCTGCTTTGGTAAAAAGAAAAGAAAAGAAACAGGGCTTTTGTCATGACTATATTCACATATAATGTCTAACAGGACACTTGAATTACATGACATTTTAATAATGGAATTAAGTATTACACTTGTAACTCAAAAGCAATGTTAAAATCATCAGAAAATAAATAACAGTACCAGTAAGTTTTATAGGGAGTGACCTCAACTCACTGGGAAAAAAGTAGAAAAACCATATAATTTTTGGAGATAGGATTTGTTTTCACAGCTACAAATTAGGTTTTCGGGCCAGGCATGGTAGCGCACGCCTGTAATCCCAGCACTCTGGGAGGCCGAGGCAGGAGGATCACTTGAGTTCAGGAGCCCAAAACCAGCCTGGGATACATAGTGAGACCCTGTCTCTATAAAAATAAATACATAAATAAATAAACGAACAAATAACCAGGAAAACAAACAAATTAGATTTTAATTTCTGATTCCTACTCTTCCAAATCTCTGCATTATTCACTTGTAGTTTTAACAGGGGCACTTACTTTTATCCTAAAGCACCTTATTGCCACCAACCAAATATACTTAAAATCACCTGTACTGTCTATTGTGTTTCAAACCCTAGTCATATATTCTTCCCAGCCCCTTGGAAAAGTTCATATTCTGTGTACATTTTGCATTTCTGATTAAAAAGTATAAAGTAAAACAAAAACATTTTCTCCCACTTATTTATCTTGTTCACTACAGTACCTAGAAGAATATTTGTTGAATCAATTAAATCTCTTTATAAACTTAGTTAAGGCCCATATAAAGAAATGAGAATAAACAATATTTTTACAGATTTTAATCAACTTATTTGTCTGAACTTTGTTACTTTTAAAAAGAGGATTTAATTAGATATTTTAAGATATATAATTCTGAATATCTAAAAATAGTCATACCAGAGGAACTTAATTTTTATATTTATCTTGCCTTTTTTTCCTTTTAACTTCACCAATAAGAGCCCAACTCTAGAACTCCAGCATGTATAGGTAGAGAAATGGGAATATTTGCTGTCTTACAAATCTAATCCTTCAAATATTTCTCCATTTAGAATAATGCTATCTCTTGATTTAAAAAAAAAAAACTTTAAAATGTTATATTAAGGGAAATAGTCTGCTTTAACACACTTTATAAAAATAAAGAATTAAATGTTATTTTCTGAAAATATTTTTGCTTCTTTTAAAACTGTTTTCTATTGTGTGAAAATTATAGTAACCATTTCCCACTATCCTTTACTGTTCATAGAAATTTCCAGAAAGAGAAATAAAAACATTGTAATTCTTTTCAAAAAAGCTTAATTCTTATTAATAGTTACTACACAGCAGAAGATTCTGAACTCACTCTAGCTATCATTTCCCTTAAGGTTGCTACGAATTGGTCCCTTTCCATTTTGAGAGATTCTTTTATCCTCCTTAGCTCATCTCTTTCTTTAGCTACAATTCTAATTTCTTCAAGGCTTTCATGAAGTTTCTTAGTCAACTGGAAGTTATCCATTCTCACATTTTGCACAGATAAGTTTTGGGCCTCAAATTGCTTCTTCAACTGTTCCATCTCATTAATTTTTTTATGACTCATATTGACATCTTCTTTCATTCTAAGCAGATGAAGTTCTTTTTTCCGAAGTTCTTGGATCTTGAGATAATTGTAAAACAAGTTAGAATGTAAGCAGTTTCTTCAAGGAAGGAATATAGCGTCTACTTGAGTTCTATATGCACATGTATATCTACATATCTGTATCTATATCTTTTTAATTCCACGAATAATTCGGACAAAGTTACTTCCAAAAGAAGAACAAAACAACACATACCTTTTTCTGTAATTCATCTTTTGATTTATCTAAATCCTTTTGAATGTTTGAAATTTGAGTTGTCTTTTCTAAAATTTTTTCTCTAAGCTTATCAATAGTTTCCTTGTGTTCTTTTGATAGCATATGAGCAGTTTTTAGTTCCTGTTGTATTTCCAGATCCTTTATTGTTAGAAGAAATCAAGAAATATAATGACATAAAAGCACATTACCTTTACTTAATAATTAATGAGTTTAAACAAAATCTTAAAAACTATACACTCACAGTTAAAAACAAGCATTATACAACCTCCCAAATTAGAACAGTAAAGTAAAATTTCCTGCTGGTAGCCTCCTCCATAGCCTTCTCCTTTCACACCACTTGGACATCTTTCTAAATCAATATCACATAAAGAGTACACCATTCTTATGCTTAGTTTTCCATTCTTGTGCTTAGTTATCCATTATACAGATAGTGCCTTATTGGTGGACAGTTAGATTACTTCTAGGTTTTGGTCACCACACACAATGCTGCAGTGAAGACTGTATTTTTGACCAAATATGTGAATATAATGGTAGGGTAAAGAAAGAACACAACTCACTCTAGCTTTGGTTTCTTGTAGGCTTTCCATGAGTTGGTCTCTCTCCAGTTTGAGTGTTTCCTCTACTCTTCTTAGATTATCTCTTTCTTTCATTACAGATTTCATTTCTTCAAGGTTTTCATGAAGTTTCTGAGCCAAATTTAAGTTCTCTGTTTCTATTTTACTCAGAGTTAAGCTTTGGTCTTTTAGTTGTTTCTTTAGTTGCTCCATTTCGGACACTTTTTTCTGTGTCTCATTGACATCTTTTTTTAACTTAAAAAGTTGATGTTCATTTGCCTTAAGTTCTTGAATCTTAAGATAATCATAAAATAATATGTTAGGTGGCTTTTTAGGGACAGATAAATAATAGTTTCTAAATTGATTAAGACAACTGTCTACCCCTGTTACTCTCACTGATATCCTGCACAATTCCACATAGAATTTTACTTTCTTTTGAGGTATAAAATATATAAAGCATACTAATCTTCAATGTATAACTTAATTTATTCTTGACACAGGAATAAATCTATGAAACTACAACCCAGATTAAAACAGAGAATATTTCCAGCACTTCATAAAGTTTCTGTATGCCCCTTCCTAGAGACAGCCACTATTCTGACCTTTATCATCCTGGTTCAGTTTTGCCTGCTTTTGAACTTATATATCAAAATGTATGTATCCATTTTCCTGCTGATGAACATTTGAGTTTTCAGTTTTTTGCTAGTTTGAATAAGGTTGCTATAAACATTCTTGTGTCTTTTTATAGAAGTATGTATGTACTCTTTTCTCTGAGGTACATACCCAATAAGTGGAAATGTGGGCCTCAGGCAGGTTACGTCCAGCATTAGTAAATACTGCCAACGTGTCTTCCAATGTGGTTGAACCATTTTATATCCCCAACAATTTTAGGCACAGACAAATCAGATATCCAATCAAACAATCCCCCCACAAAAATACCTTTTCTTGTAATTTAGCATTTGAATTTTCTAAATCTTTTTGCATATTTGATATTTTATCTGTCTTCTCAGAAACAATTCCTCTGAGTTTGTCAATAGTTTCCTGGTGCTCTTTCAGATGCATGTGAGCAATTCTTAGTTCCTCTTGTTTTTTCAGATCCTTTATCATTAGAGAAATTTTAAAAACAGTGACATATCTTAGTATTAGTTTTTAAAAAATAAAGTGATATATTTTCTTAGTAAAAATAATAATAGTGTTACTCTATATCTTTGCTGTTGTTTTTAAGTTACAGGTTTTCTCTTCCCCGTCCTCATCTCTTTACACTCTACTTCTGCTTTTCAGAGGCAAACACATTACACATATATTACTTTTTTTAAGTATTGCATAGTATTTTGACATACTGTTTATATTTACTGTTTCCTTCCGAGGAACATTTAGATTGTTTCACATTTTTAATTTTAAAATCACTATAATAAATAACCTGTGGTATATGTATATGTTGTGTTTGTATATACACACACACAGTCCTTTAACAGTACATATGTAGGCTAAAGTCCACAAAGAAAATGCTAATTGCAGACTTGAACATTTTCAAGAACAGTACCAAATTAAAAGGCTATATCATTTTATTCTTGCCAACAGTCATACTTGGTTCAAAGAAGGGTTCATTGCTGTAAGAAGACAATACATTGAATTGCTAGAGAGGAATGAGCTTATTTTAGCTTCTATTTCTCTAAGACCTTCCCTAACTTGGTCTCGCTCAATTTTAAAGGTTTCCTCTACTCTTCTTACACCATCATTTTCCTTAGTAACAGATCTTACATCCTTAAGGTTTTCATGAAGCTTCTGAGTCAATCTTAATTTCTCCATTTCTACACTTTCCAGAGTTACATTCTAGGCCTCTAGTCACTTCTTTAACTGACCTGTTTGATACATAATTTCCCTAAGATCATTTTTTACTTTAAGAAGTTGAGGCCGGGCCTGGTGGCTCATGCCTGCAATCTCAGCACTTTGGGAGGCCGAGGCGGGTGGATCATGAGGTCAGGAGATCGAGACCATCCTGGCCAACACGGTGAAATCCTGTCTCTACTAAAAATACAAAAATTAGCTGGGTTTGATGACATGCATCTGTAATCCTAGCTACTTGGGAGGCTGAGATAGGAGAATCGTTTGAACCCGAGATCATGCTCCTGCACTCCAGGCGACACAGAGAGACTTTTCTCAAAAAACAAACAAAAAACATGTTCTTTCTTCTGAAGTTCTTTTATCTTGAGATAATCACACAATAAGTCAGGATATCAGCAGACACAAAAAGATCAATGACAGTTTCTAAAATGAGTAGGCAAGTAAGTCTTCACTTGCCTTCAATTTTAGGGTACTTCATATCTTGTTTCATTACACAAAAAGATTTGATTCATATTCTCAGTAACTGAGATAACTTAAAAAAAAATACCTGTGCTTTTAAGGCAGCATTTGAGTTTTCTAAGTCCTTTTGCATATTTGATATTTCATTTGTTTTCTCTGAAACAATCCCTCTGAGTTCATCAATAGTTTCTTGGTGCTCCTTCAGATACATGTGAACAATTTGTAGCTCCTCTTGTTTTTCTAGGTCCTTTATTAATAGATAAATAAAAATAATACATTGAGAGTAATACCATTCACACGGTATAGAAAGGTATAAGGCAGGAGGTAAAAAACCTTCCACCCTCTTCTGAGGCCTCCTAGTCCTCACCCTCTAAGCTACTTTTAGATGTCAATACATTCTAGATACATTACTCCTGAACTTACCTTGTTCCCTAACAGGACATTTCACACTTCAAATCAGCACTACAGCTCTACCACATTTTTTATTTGTGGCATAGTATTCCATGATGTGAATATGCTGTACTTATTTAACCAGTCCCCTATCAATGGATGGTTAGAATTTTCCCTGTTTTTGTTTGTGTTATTTCATTAATACAACTTGTTGCAAAGAATATCCTACAAATATCTTTATACGGTTGTGCAAATGTGTGGAGGATAGTTACAATTTGACTTGTGGATCAATGAATAAACCTTTTGAAAAAATTGGAAGGTATTACCAAATATACCACCACCAACTTTCCTCAATATTGGACCAATTTTATACTCCCACCAACCCTATGGCAGATTTTTCTCTTAGGACACAATGCCATAGTTACTAGAGGTATAGAGAGATGGTAACTCACTCTAGTTATAGTTTCTCTAAGGTTTTCCTTGAGCTGGTCTCTCTCTACTTTGAGCGTCTCCTCCACATTCCTAAGGTCATCTCTTTCTTTTGTTACAGATCTCATTTCTTCAAGGTTTTCATGTAGTATCTGAGTCAACCTTATATTCTCCGTTTCTGTGTTTTCCAGGTTTAACTTCTGGGTCTCAAATTGCTCCTTCAAGTGTTCTATTTCACACATTTTTTCCTGAGTCTCATTGACAGCTGTCATCTTAAGAAACTGATATTCTTTTTCTTGAGATTCTTGCATCTGAGAAAATTATAAAGTAAGTTACAACATAGGCAGAATTTTTTTAGGAAAAGGAAGAATTGTCCCTAAAATAAGGCAATCATTTTTACATTGTAATCTAAAGTATATACTGCTTTCTTTCATGAGGGATATGAGTAACAATAATTAGATGTCATTTTCCAATTTAACGAAACAAGTCCCACTTCTTCCTATAATTCACCATCAGAATTTCCTAAATCCCCATGAATATTTGCTACTTGAGCTGTCTTCTCTGAAATATTCTGTCTACTAACAGTTTATTGGTACTAAGTTGAATATAAGCAGTTTTTGATTCCTCTTTTATTTCCAGTCCCTTTATGATTAGAGAAAAATCAATAAAACATCACAAGAACACCATCATTATCACCTTAACACTATTTCTGTGTCCAAAAAAAGTAAGATGGAAACTTACTTTAGCTATAATTTCTTTAGTGTTTTCTTGCAGTTGGTCTCTCTCTATCTGAAGGGCCTCCTGTACTCTTTTCATTTCCTCTTTTTCCTTAATCATAATTTGTATTTCTTCTTGACTTTCTTGAAGTCTGCTAGTCAACTCGAGCATCTTACTTTCTATACTTTGTAGTGTTGAATCCTTGGCTTTGAGATATTCCTTGAATTGTTTCAGTTCATTCACTTTTTCCTGAGTCTCACTAATTCGTTTTATATTAAGTTGTTCCTCTTTCTTATAAATCTCCTGGATCTTAAACATAATTATAAAATAATAGTAAAAAAAAATGTAAACACACACACAGGGGGAAAAGGTTGTCTTCCAAAACAATTAAGTATGCTAAACAGCAGTCTTCATAATCCAGTTAGCTACTCCATCCCCACCCATTTTCCTCCCACTGTTTCTTCATCCCCAATTTACCTTGTTCTGTAATTTATCATTGATTGCTTCTAATTCTTTTTGAATGGTTGATATTTCAGTTTCCTTCTCTGAAATATTCACTCTTAACTCATCAATAGTTTCCTTTTGTTCTTTCAGGCAACAATGAACAACTTTAAGTTCCTCTTCAGTTTCCAGGTGCTTTATTATTAGAGGAAATTCCAATAAATTTACAGAAACATTATAACTATGATGCTGTAATTAACTTCCTTTTCCAAATATTTAGGGTTTATAAAAATATTTGGTTACAAAATATTTTTTAAAAACATGGTGAAAAGATGAAACCTACTTTAGCTGCAATTTCTTTTATATTTTCTTTGAGCTGGTCACTTTCAGACTGAAGAACTTCTTGTAGCCTCTGTAGGTCATCTTTCTCCTTAGCTACAGATTTCATTTCATCATGACTTTCTTGAAGTCTTTTGGACAATCTGAGCATTTCTATTTCTATCCTTAGTAGTGCTGAATCTTTGGGTTTGAATTGCTCCATCTCACTCAGAATTTTTGTAGTCTCATTGTCTTTTTCTTTCATATTTAAGGACTGTTCTTGTTTGCTTTGAGACTCTTGGATCTTAAGAGAATCATAAAACAGTATAGTTGATATCCAGAGATATTGTGTTTTAGGGGAAAATAAATCAGGATGCTTTCTAAAACAATTAAGGCAGGATTCAATGCCTCATTTACAGAGCAATCTCTCCATTCTCCCACTCTTCCATTACTCAGGCATTTAACGCCTTTTAAAAATTGAGGTCTCACTGTGTTGTCAGCACCTTATTTGAGGCTGGAGATAAAATGATGAGACGTACAGGATCTCTCTCTTTTTGACACTTATACTTTAAGGACAAAGATAGATATGATGTCAAATCTTACCAAACAGAGATGTTGACTTCTCCTAGGGCCCAAGTGTCATATATAATCTATTGTGAATGATTAGAAACGGCTTCCTAGAGGAGAGAAAGCTTTAACTGAGATCTGAAGGATGAGAGCATTAGTTAGGCTAAAAGGAGTATGGAAGTACTGCAGGTAGAGAGACTTGAGAATCTGAAAGCCATGAGCTGAGGAAGAGCAATACATGAGTGTGGTTGGAGAACAAAGAATAGGAAGAAGAGTAAATTGAAATAAGACCGGTAAGATCTGCACCTTGGACCTCATAGGCCACATAGAGAATCCTGGTCTTTATTTAAAAAGTAGCAATAAGGTATTAAAATAATGTAAGAAAGGATCATTTAGGCCCTGTGTAGAAACTGGATTAGAGAAATGTAAGAATGAGTATGGAAAGACAAGTTAGGAGGCTACTGCAGATACTCAGGGAAAGAAATGATGTTGAGTTGGATTAGGGTGGTGGCAGTGTGGAGAGAAAAGCAGGATGATTTTTAAAACACACACTAAAATCAACAAGATTTGGAAACTGGATTATAAAATAAGCAGAGAGGAGGAGATATTAATAGGGATAGCTCCCAGATTTCTGACTAAAACAATGAGAAAAGACAGTAGTGCCTTATGAAACATTAAAGGAACAGGTTTAAAGAAGAAAATAAAACAATCTCATATTTGGTTTCACCCTTTCTTGTAATTTAGAATTATTTTTTCTAAATTTTTTTAATATTTAAGAAAACAGTTCTTTTCTCTGAAACATCTCTGTTTCAATAGGTTCTTGGTATTTATAAGCAATTTTTAATTGTTCTGTTCTAGTCATTTCATGATTAAGAGAAATTAAAAAACTGGTAACACAATTATAAAACAAACATTATAACTATAACACAAAACAAGCCTTGATTCTTATAAGACACTTATTAAAATGAGAGGAAAATACGAAACTTACTTTAGCCAAAGTTTCTCTAATGTGTTCTTTCAGCTGGTCATGTTTAACTTCAAGGGCTTCTTTTATCATTTTAAGGTTGTCTCTTTCCTTGGTTAGAGATTTTATCTCTTCCTGACTTTCTTGAAATTTTTCATTCAACTTGAGCCTTTCCATTTCTATGCTTGCCAGTGTTGTTGAGTCCTTGATTGTGGACTGTTCTTTTAATAACTCCAGTTCATTCACTATTTCCTGAGTCTCACTGACTTCTTTCACATTAGGAAGTAACTCCCGTTCCTCATTAAGCGCTGGGATCTTAGGACATTCATAAAATACCAAGGTTACTATCTGCAGATTATTATCATATATATATACATATATATATATATATTTTTTTTTTTTTGAGATGGCATCTCACTCTGTTGCCCAGGTGGGAGTGCAGTGGCGCGATCTCAGCTCACTGCAACCTCCGCCTCCTGGGTTCAAGAAATTCTCCTGTCTCCGTCTCCTGAGTAGCTGGGATTACAGGTGTGTGCTACTATGCCTGGCTAATTTTTGCATTTTTAGTAGAGATGGGGTTTCACCATGTTGGCCAGGCTGGTCTCAAACTCCTGACTTCAGGTGATCTGCCTGCCTTGGCCTTCCAAAGTGCTGGGATTACAGGTGTGAGCCACCGCATCCGGCTGGCTATTATAAATGTTTAAAGGGAAAAGATCAGGATACTTTTCATGGCAAGGAAAGTCATTTTGAACCCTAAGGCCTACCTTGGATCACAAACTCCTCATTACTCATTTTCCCTGAATTCCTGCTAAAGCTATTCATGACTTTTCTGGTAGTCATATTCTGTCATAATTTTCCTTCTTTCTAGCTCAGACCCAAAGTGAACCAATCCTTATACTTTACTAGCAGTCTGTTGCATACTTCTTATTTCTCCACTAGTTTCCAAATGCTATAAGAGAAAAACCATAGTTGAGCAAACTATATCCCAATAAGTGTATGATTTCCATTTTCAGATGGGCTCCAATGCTATGTCTTAATTTTTCTATGTGTATAGATTGATTTCTCTTTCCATGATAAATTAGTGGTACCATGTAATTTTGCATATTTCTGCATTTACCATATTGGAATTAAGGGATTTTTTTTCTAGCTTATAATGGGGTGAAAGAACAATGTCTTATTTATATCCACAATCTCAATGTCTGGCATGGAGTAGATTTAATATAGGCTGGCCCTGTTATCCCAATGTTTCACTTTCTCCATAGCATTTACCACTATTTGATGTTTTCTTGTTCATTTGAGTGCTTATTTATCAGCCTTCTTTCACTACAAATGGATCGGAGGGATTTTAGGGGTTTTGTCCACCTTGTTCTCATTGTATTTCTGTAACCCAGGAGTATGCCTGCCACATTAGACACTCAGCAAATACCCAGGCAATTAACAAGCCACATCCTAGCCACTTCTTACTGCTTATTTTTCCCTCAAAGCAGAAAGGAAGGAAGAAGTGACAAAGGATGAAAGGAATAAAAGACATACCTCTTCTTGTAATTTGGTATAGGATTTTTCTAAGTCCTGAATATTTATTATTTGAGCTGTCTTCTCAGATACACTTCTTCTTAGTTCATCAATAGTTTCTTGGTGTTCTTTTAGGTGAATGTGAGCAATTTTTAGTTCTTCTTTTGTTTGTAGGCCCTTGCCAAGTGAAATTTAAAGAATATTGTAACATTATTCCAACATTGCTCTCCTCCTTCCAAGTGGCTCAGATTTTAAAAGAAACACTTAATAGATGAAGGAAAAGGGTATAACTTACTGTAGCTTCAATTTCTCTTATATATCCTCTAAGTTGGTCTCTCTCTGTTTCAAATGACTCCTGTAATTCCTTTAGAACTTTTCTTTCTTTGGTTATAGATTTCATTTCCTCATAATTTTCATTAAGTTTCTGAGCCAACCCAAGTCTCTCTGTTTCCCTATGTTCCAATGTCAATTCTTTGTTCTTTAATTCATTCTTTAAATTCTCCATTTCATTAATCTTTTTCTGCATCTCACTCATCTCTTCTTGTACATTAAGAAGTTGTTGCTGTTTTTCTTGGAGTTGCTGGCTCTTAAAATGCACAATTTTTATAATTACCATTTTATCTATATTCTCAAAATTCTTACATAAAATCATTAACAGCCCTGCCTCCTATCACCATATAAATAGACAAGTAGCATTAAAAGTAAACAAAACTCACAGGCATAAATGTCTGTAGTGGATTGAATATTGTCCCACCCAAAATTCATGTCTCCTAGGAACCTCAGAATGTGAACTTATTTGGAAACAGAGTCTTTGCAAATGCAATTGGATTAGGATTGAGATATGATCCTACTGGTGTAGGTCTTGATTCCAAAGAGTGTATTTATAAGAGACATAAAAGCACATAGAGAGGCACAGAGAAGGAGGTCATGTGAAACAGTTACAAGCCAAGGAATGTGAAGGGTAGCTGGGAGACACTGGAAGCTAGGAAGAAGCAAGGAATGATTCTTCCTCAGAGCCTTCAGAGGGAATATAGTATTGCTGACACTTCAAATTTGGACTTCTAGGACTCAGAACTGTGATAGAATATGTCTCTATTGTAAGCTATCAAGTTTACAGCAATTTGCTATGGCAGCCCTAGGAAATTGATACAGGCTGATTAAGCAGATAAAATAAACTGATTAAAGAGATAAGGGGAAGATGAGATAAAGTAAAAAAGCAAAGACACTAATTAAATATACAAATACAGCTACCAAATAACTGTAATTCCTCCTCCTCTTAAAAACTTTTGGAGAATTTATTTTCACTTCCAATGAGCTGCTTATGGGTGGCTCCCCAAAATACTGAGACATTAACCTTCATAGGCTGATTTTACCTTTTTTATAGGAGTATGACATAGACATAAGGTCTTATTAAATTTAGTTAGGTGAGATAGTGAAAGGGATCAGAATTAAAAGAAAACACACATTAAGGAAAAAAACCAGGCTGGTCATGATGGTTCACACCTGTAATCCTAGCACTTTGGGAGGCTGAGGCAGGAGGACTGCTTGAGCCCAGGAGTTCGAGACCAGCCTGGGCAACATAGTGAGACCTCGTTTCTACCAAAAATACAAAAATTAGCTGGGTGTTGTGGTACAGCTAATTTAGTCCCAGCTACTTGGGAGGCTGAAGTGGGAGGACTGCCTGAACCCAGGGGGGTTGAGGCTACAGTGAGCTGTGATCATGCCACTGCACTCCAGCCTGGCTGACAGAGTGAGACCCTGTTTCAAAAAAAAAGGAAAGAAAAAGGAATTATTATTCTGGAATCACAGAATAATAATAGAACCACAGTATATTATCTATTATGCAAGTGGCACTGCCCTTAGCTTGTATAGAAAGATTTCTATGGGTGCATTTTAGAATCTCTTGGGAACTACAGCTGTTACAGGGGTCTTAGCTCTTACACAAATATCCCAATAACACCTAACTTCTATATAAGAAATGATTTGGGACACTGCAAACATCTAAGAGATGGTAACAGTGATAAATCTTACATTTCAGAGAATGGCTAATGATCTCTGCAAGGAAAGAATCTTTGTTTTGTTGACTAATAGATCTCAAATGCCTAGAACAGTGCCTGGCCCATGACAGTGCTCAGTAAATATTTGATGAATGAATACATCATATGATTTGTTTAAATGATACAAAGCCCTCTCTCACCTAAAGACTCTAGAATAATATTATCCTCACAAGGTATGTTAGTTTAGATCTCAGTGTAAGTTGAAACTGTCCAAAATGCTAGCATTGAAATATGTTCATTTGGGAGGTATGTGCTATTTCTGGATTTAGGTCTACAGAAATAAAAATTAGCAAAAAAAAGTTTAGTTAGGAAAAATGGCCAGGGAAATAATTTTAAAAATTCACCTTTTCCTTTAGTTTTTCTTCAACTTCTGCCAGTCTGTCACAGGTCCTAGAAAGCTCTTCTTCTTTCTTTATGGTATGGTTCTTTTCTTGTGCAACTATCTCTTGCTGCTTTTTAAGTTCATCTCCAAGAATTCTTAATTCTTCCTGGTTTTCAATGGTCTAGAAAGAAAAACAAGTTGAGATTAAAGTTAAATATTAGCTAACACTTATGAAATCAGGTAAAATATCAGCATTTCCCTTGGTCTGCAAATGAAGAAATCAGGGAAAACTATATAGGAAAAGACAAATTTCAAAAAAGAGAAGTCCTTAATTTAATAGTACAAGATGCCAAGAATCTGCTTTTTATACTGTTTCTTTACTGCTCAATTTACATTCCTACCATGAGAATTAGAATTGGATTTAACATTTTATCATGAGAGCTTAGCTCATTTCTGCCTTTAAGCCAAAAGAGACTTTTTCTGAGCTATCACTAAGTAATAATAAGACTATAGCTATGGTTTTTTCAAATACTGGGATGGCTTCAGTTTTAGCACTGATAACTGCCAGCTAGCTCAAAATGGTAGCCACCCTCTGCTAGCATGACTTGGGCTGATCCTAGTTATTAGGCTCACACAGTGATATTCTCAGGTATCAAGACCACAAAAACATAACAAGCCAGAGACTGAGAAGAAAATACCATTGTTTGTTAGCATGTTTATTTACATTCTGCTGTTTTGACAAAGCAGACATCCCCAAAACTTACAAAATTAAAACAATACAAATGGTCACATTCTACTATGATCCACAGTGAACTTCTCCAAGTATTTATTTCAACCGATACACATTATATCACCCCTAAACATAGAAAAACTAAAGTGTGAAAATATTGGCAGGCATCAACAACAAACAATTAAAAATAAAATTTAAAAATTATGACAGCAAAAAATAAAAGATATACAATGGTCTATAAACACAAGAAAAAATGTTCAACATCTTTAGTCATCAGGGAAAGGCAAATTAAAATAACAATCTACACACCCATTAGAACTGCTAAAATTAAAAGCACCAATAAATATGAAGTGTTGATGAAGAAGGATGTTTGAGCCACCAGAATTCTCTTAATTTGCTAATGGGAATGTAAAATGATATAATTACTTTGGAAATCAGTCTAGCAAATTCTCATCAGGTTAAACATATTCTTCCCTATGACACAGCAATTCCACTTAGATATTTACCTTATATAAATAAAGATACGTAAATAAAAAGAGTTGTACAAGAATGTTTATAGCAGTTTTATTCAAAATAGCCAAATACTGAACATAACCCAAATTTCCATCAATAGGAAAAAGAATAAAAAAATTACGGTGTATTAATGCAATGAACTATTCCTTGGCAGTAAAAGGGAGTGTAGAAAGTCAAACATAACAGATGACACACTGTATGATTCTATTTGTATAAAGCTTTAGAAGAGACAGATGATTTAAGGTGAACATATCATGACTGATAATCTGGCGGGGAGGAGGTGATGAGCGCCTGTGACAGGGGTGTGAGGAAACTTTCTGGGGGTGACGGAACGTCTTCTATCTTGACTGGGGTGAAGAGAAAATGGGTAGAGACATTTGTTAAAAGTCGTCAGACCATACACTTCCATCAGATGCATTTATTGCATATAATTTTATTGCATATAAATTATACCTCAATAAAGTTGATAAAAATCTGAAACAAAGAAGACAAAAAGGTATTGCCAAGTATACAGTGCTAAATCCTACCATTTCAATATTTTCCTTTAGGTCAGTCTTCAATTGTTCCTTTTCTGCTATAACACTCTCTAACACTTGTTGGAGTTCATTCTTCTCCTGTATTAAAGAAAATATCTTCCTCTGTTGCTCGATTATCTCATCATCCTTAACATCTGCAGTTAGTGTTTGGGTATTTTTAGCTTCCAAATCCTGTTTTTTATCTATGTCAACCATCTAAAACATAAACACATTACAGAAGAATCTCTTAAGTAGTTAACAACAACTTTAAAAATAATAAAAATAGCCAACACATCTCTTATGTGCCAGGTACTTTTCTCATATCTTAACACATTTAATCTTGACTGTAACTCTATGAGGCAGGTATTACTGTAATCCTCATTTGACAGATGAGGAAACTGAACTCGAGAGAGGTAAAGTCACTTGCCAAGGTCACTCAGAGGCTTAGCCAGGTTTTGAATCCAAGTGGTCTGGCTCCAAGTTTGCGCTCTTATGTCTGTTCACTAATCAGAACAATATGGACAACTATAAATATTAATAATTGTCTTCATGTATGATAGGTTAACATGATTCTGCATGTTTACTTACTTCAAAATAATGACATTAATACACAAAGGATATCTGACTTTAGTTTGTACATATCTTCCATAAATATTTTCCAAGTTTCATTCGAGTAGCAGTTTGTTTATTTACTACTAAAGGAGTAAACAATCTTGAACTCTATCGCTTTATCTATACTTCCTCGTAAAAGCTGGGAATCATTCCGTCTCCCACTCCCTGCAAATCTTTATTTTCAGAGGCAGTCCTACTTACAAAAGGCTGGAGTTTTATTATATGTAGAGGGCTAAATAATTTTGATAGAGACCTATTTCATCAGGGCAAAATTCATCTTTTCTTAATGTATGTATATTTTATATACTGCTTAAGAAAAATACATTATATAAATTCATTTATCTATAAATAAGTCATGACCAAAGGTAACCTAATGCATGAACTCATTGGTAAAGGGAGACAGAGACTGAAATTACTATTGCTGGTATAAATTTAGGGTATTATTATATAACATTACTCTAGTTCAGCAAACAGTCAGCTCCATATTGCCTACACAGGTATTTAAAAGTTTTTATAATAATTTATAATCACATTAGAAAACAAGAGAAAAATAAAGGATAAAAATTATCCATTGTCACCAACTTCACATAACAAACTATTAGAATTCTGGTAAATTTACTTCTGGAGTTTTTGCCATTAAGTTTTTTTTTTTTTTAAACATAGCTATTATAATTAATTTATATATGTGATTATTTTTAGTTTTTATCTTTTCCACTTAGATCATACGTATTTTCACATGCTGTTATGTAACCTACAAATAATTTTTAGTAGCTGCTGAATTCTCTAGAGTAGACATAAACCATACTTTATTTAGCAACCCCCTTATTGTTGGTAATGTGCATGAGCTTCTGATAATGGTGAACACAGAGCTAACTACAAGAGAAATTAAGGTGGGGAACACATAGTCTTTTGGAACTAGTCTGTTAGATATTATAATTCAGAATCTCATATCTTTCAAATACAAAGCAGATTGAGACAAAATGTTCTGTAATGATAGTCAAGGTTTATTTCAAATCTGAACTCAGCCTAGAAGGTACTTCGACTATCACAGTAATTAATAAAATCTAATAGATCTAATTATTAAATAAAAAATTGTTAGAACATGAGAAAAAGGAAAAAAAAAGTCCTTTATATAAGTTTACTAATCATAAAATATTTTTGTTGAGATACATTGAAGATACTGCATTTCCAGACACAGACACATCAAGTAGGATTGAAAATGAGCATTCCAAGGAGATTCATGATAGACCTGCTAGTGCAGCTCTCTGGTGCCCAGATGAACAGCGGAGCACCTGAAATTCCCCATTTCCACTCTTTTATTCCCAGGCCAGATTCCAGCATGAGCACGATACAAGACCAAACTGATCTCAGCCTTCTGTCCCAGACTTTAGGATCCCTGATGAACAGAATGGCCTCAGAAAAGCCCCAGTTATATCCTTTTATCAATATGGATAAATGATTCCAGCATAAACTTGGAAACATAGGATCTTAGCTGTTCCCAGTGAGTATAACTCTACTCTTCCCTTCATCTTCTATTTTCTCTATAATTGCATTTTAGATTTTTTTAAAAACAGTTATTAATTGCCATATATTGTCAAAAGTCTATTAAAAAAATCTTCCCATCATAAAAGTGGAAGTTATTATTTCTTTCTTTCTTTTTTTTTTAGACAGGGTCTCACTCTGTTGCCCAGGCTGGAGTGCTGTGGAGTGATCTGGGCTCACTGCAGCCTCAACCTTCCTGGGTTCAGGTAATTCTCCTACCTCAGCCTCCTGAGTGGCTGAGACTACAGGAGCGTTGCTACCATGCCTGGCTAATTTTTGTATTTTTTTTTGTAGAGACGAGGTTTCATTATATTGCCTAGGCTGGTCTTGAACTCCTGGAATCAAGCAATCTGCCCACTTTGGCCTCTGAAAGTGCTAGGGTTACAGGCATGAGCCATTGGTGCTGGGGGTAAATTTCAAATTGAGGTCAAATGCCTTTGGCCTATGGTTATTCCAAATTATAAATATGCTGAGAACATAAGATACAGAACAAGTGAGAGAGAAGAACTAAAGCATTAGGAGATGGAAATAAAAAAAAAGTTCCTTTTTCCAAGGCACTATTTTGCCCCGGAGTAAATGGGGGAAAATGCAGTTCATTTTATAGAAGTAATATATAAATGTACAGAGATTTTTTTATATCAATTGGATCTTACTGAATTACTTTGAAATATGTATTTGCTTTTATTTAATAATGTATTCTGTTAAAAATGCATGACTGTACAAACATCAGTTGCATTTCTGTACACTAACAATGAACAATCCAAAGAAGAAATTAAGACAATTTTATGTATAATAGCATCAAAAAAGAATAAAATACTAAGAATAAACTTAACCAAGGAGGTGAAAGACTTACCTGCTGAAAACTGTAAATGTTGCTGAGAAGAAATTAAAGAAGACACAAACGGAAAGACATCCCACATTCATGGGTTAGAAGACAATATTTTTAATACATCAATACTACCGAACAATCTACAGATTTAATGTAATCCCTATCAAAATCCCAATGGCGTCTTTTGCAGAATTAGAAAAAAATCTTTAAGATTCATATAGAATCTTAAAGGATCCCAAATAGAGAAAAGAATCTTGAAAAAGAAGAATGAAGTTGAAGGTTTTATACTTCCTGATTTCAAAACTTATAAAGCTACAATAATCAAAACAGTGTGGTGCTATCATAAAGACGGACATATAAACCACTGGAACAGAACAGAAAGCCCAGAAATTAACACTTGTGTATATGGTCCACTATCTTCAACAAGGATGCCAAGACTACTCAATGGGGACAGGATGATCTTTTCAAAAAATGGTGTTGGGAAAACAATAGCCACACACAAAAGA
This sequence comes from Macaca fascicularis, assembly GCF_037993035.2. Classification (NCBI taxonomy): domain Eukaryota; kingdom Metazoa; phylum Chordata; class Mammalia; order Primates; family Cercopithecidae; genus Macaca; species Macaca fascicularis. The sequence continues at coordinate 108,853,232 of NC_088379.1, forward strand.
ATGAAGTTGTGCCCTGACCTTACACTATATATACAAATAAATGCAAAATGGATTACAGGCCTAAACATAAGAGCGAAAATCACAAAACTCTTACAAAAAAAACATAGGGGAATAGATTCATGAGAAAGGTCTTGACAATGATTTCTTGGATATGACACCAAAACACAGGCAACAAGAGTAAAAATAAATAAACTTGATTACATTGAAATTAAAAACTTCTATATATCAAAGGATACAATCAACAGAGTAAAAAGACAACCTATGGAATGGGAGAAAATTTCTGCAATATTGCATATAACTGATAAAGGGGTAATATTCAGAAGTATAAAGAACTCCTACAACCCAACAACAAAAATCAAACAACCCAACACAAAAACAGGCAAAAGACTTAAACAGACATTTCTGCAAGGAAGATAAACAAATGGCCAAAAAGCACACGAAGACATTCGACATCACTAATCATCAGAAAAATGCAACTCAAAACCACGATGAGATACTGCCTCACGTCCATTAGGATGGCTACTATCAAAAAAACCAGAAAGTAGTGTGTTGGCAAAGGTGCATATAAATCAGAACATTTATGTCCTTTTGGTGGGAAGTAAGATGGTACAGCTGTTATGGAAAACACTATGGTGCTTTCTCAAAAAATTAAAAATAGAATTACCATATAACCTAGCAATTCCACTTCTGGATATATACATATCCAAAATAATTGAAAGCAGGGTTTTGAAGAGGTATTTGTTCACCCATGTTCATAGGAGCATTATTCACAATAGCCAATAATGGGTAGAAGCAACCCAAGTGTCCATGACGGATGCACAGATAAGCAAAATGTAGCATATACATATAATGGAAATTTACCCATAAAAAGGAAGAGAATTCTAACACATGGTACAACATGGATGAAGACATTATGCAAAATGAGATAGGTCAGTTACAAAAAGACAAATACTGCATGATTCCACTTACATGAGGTACTCAGAGTAGTCAAATTCATAAAGACAGAAAAGTAAAATGGTGGTAGCTAGGGTCTGTGGGGAAGGAAAATGGGGAGTTGTTGCCCAGTGGGTATAGTTTTGGTTTTTGCAAGATGAAAAGAATTCTGGAAATTGGTGGTATCACAATGTGAATGAACTTTACACTAGTGAAGTATATACTTAAAATGGTTAAGGTGGTAAATTTTATGTTATGTGTATTTCACTACCAATTTAAAAAATATATACTACTATATACTATTCCAAGCTATAGATTTACAGAAGATTATTTCACCAGTCTCCTAGTGAAGAATATTTTAAAATTCTAGCAGTAAATACTCTGGATAAAATAATATGAACTATAATAAAAATGATATATTATTTAAAAATTAGTTACCAATATACCTTAGAGGTGTTTTAGGAAAGTAGAAAAGAATACTATTAATGAATGAAACCCTGGTATAACATTATAAGGCAATCCTCCCTGCAATGGACTGAATTGTAAACTCTAAGCAAGTTTAGTATTGAAAATCTGACATAAAATAAGTATCAGCTATGCAAAATTTGGACTAACACTTTTTTGGGCCCCTTCCTTTTCTAATTGGATAAGTTTGTCAAATTGTTAGTTATTAACATTGTGAATAACAAAAAAAATTGAGAATATTATGTTTAAGTTTTTGAGGTTAAAGTGTATATATACAAGTATATGAAAACTTTGAAAATAAACACCCTTTACCTTTTGCTGAAATTCATCTTTAGTTTCTCCTGTATTTTCCTCCATATGCAAATTCCTGGAAACTTCCTCAGAAATTTTCAATTTTAGTGTATTAATTGTTTCTTGATGTTGTTTCAAAGATTCAAGAGCATTTCGTAATTGTTCTTGAGTATCTATGTTCTTTGTTAGAGAAATATAAAAACAATTTCCATTAGAATATGAAACAAAATTATTTTATAACTACATAATCATAAATAATAAATGATGGCCTCTGCAATGCTTTTAAGAGTCTCCAATTTTTCAAAGTTTAATCAATCAAAACCTTACCATGTTTACAGTATCGTGAATATCACTTTTGAGTTGGTCCCTCTCAATTTGCAAGCTCTTTTGGAGTTGTTTTAGGTCATCTTTTTCTTGAGTTAAAGTTTTTACTTCTTCTAAAGTTTGCTGCAGTTTCTCAGTAATCAGTGTTTTCTCCCTTTCTACAGTTTGCAGTGTAGAATCTCTATTTTCTAATTGTTCCTTCAGCTCTTCCATCTCATTTAGTCTTTCTTGAACCTCACATGTTTTCTTCTGAAGTTCTTGGGTCTTGTAAGAAAGCTTTAAAAAAGAAAAAGTTAATGTCACACGGTAAAAGCAGAGCAGTCTGAGGCATACATATACACAGAAACCAAAACCCCAGGAGACTAAGGAGCATTTCTCAAAATAGCATCTTTTACCAACCTCGGTCTTCAAAGCATCCAAACTTGAATCAAATTTTTGTGCTTCTTTAGAGAGATTAACTATTTCCTGATTCATTCTCGCATTCTCCTCAAGGACCATCTTATACTTTTGCTCAAAGTCAATATGAAGGCTTTTGAAATTTTGGAATTCCTGATCAGTGCTTTTATAATTTGACTGGGTAGTTGCTAGGTCATCTTTTGTTTTCCCAATTTCTTCAAGTAAACCTTGAACTCTACTCTCCTTATGAACTACTTCAGAAAATAATTTATGTTTTTCTGATGTTATTATATGGAGCTCTTCAGATTTGTCATGTATCTACGGAAAAGAAATAAAATTTAGGGATATTAGCAACATATGATTCACTGAAGCAATTTTTAGGAAAAAAAAGCTTTCTTTGCAAAAAGAGAAGTTATTTACATTGAGCAAAAATTTGACTGAGGAAAGGCAATACAGTAGTACTCTTATTGTCACTTTTCTCTAACTCAGCTTGTTTAACTCTACCTTCGATGTTTTATTTTCTAATCTCTTTGTATTCTAGAAAGTAAGGCCTGCATGGAGAACAGTCAGTAAAGGCACATAATCAGATTGTCTTTATTTCCTTACCCATCATTCTAAAGTGTTTTCTAACTTTATCATGTGGCAGGCATTTCTCAGAATTTGACATTTTTTTCCCTAAAGGCTTTGAATGTGTCTCAGGTTTCCAAAAACTTAATCAATGAACAATGTAAGTAATGTTTATTCATTTAAAATTGTTATTTAAGAAGTATCTTAAGTATCAGGTATGGTCCATGAAAAAAATAAAAATAATAAGTATTACTTAATATGTAAATAATTACATAATTTAAATAAACCATATCTTGTATATTAACAGTTTAATCACTGTGAAAGATAAGGGCAGAGGGAGATGAGAAAAAGAGATAAAGGAGGGACAAAATAAAGAGGGGCAATACAGCATAGTAGCTACAGTTTAAGAGGCATATTTGTGTGGCTCAACTATTAGCTTGATAATGGGTTATTGGAGATAAAAGACTACCTACTTTTGAAGAGTTTATAAGACGAGTAAATGAAATAATGTTTTTGAAGTTCTTTAGCATGATGTTTGCCGTATAGTAAGTACTCACATTTTTAACATTTTTCTTTTAGACAAGTAGAAAGAAAAACTGGCAGGCCATGGATTTACAGAAACATTCACCAGCCTGAAAGATCTGCATTAACCTCTAAAACTTTATCAGTGCCACCTCTTTTCCCTCATTACTGTCTTTTATTCAAAATAACGATACTACTACTATCAAAAAAATGGTAAAGACTAAGGGTGGGCCGTAATATTGAATAAATGCAACATTTGAGGAATGGCTGCTACATGGATTATATTACTAAGTATACAGTTAAATACACTTTGAAAAAATATACATTTTTTAAATCTAGTAGCATAAGAACAAATTAGAAGATGAACTATATTCATTTCTATTGCTAACTAGTCAAATGTTTACAGCATCTCTTTTGCCTGCTAGTTTAAAATAAACTATACCAAAATATTTAAGGCACTATTATCGCAAAGGTATTTATTTCAAAATAAGGGATAAGTGTTTATAAATGTGTTTACCTCTTTCCTCAGTCTTTCTACTTCAGAAGGTAAAGATTTCAATTCTGAAAGCAAATTGACTTCTTTCCGCAAAGCTTCATTTTCTTCAACTTCTTTATTTAGTTCTTTCTGAAGATCAGTAATCTTTCCTTCCAATTCCAAATTATAGAGCAAATCTAGAAAGTTTTGGTAAACTGTATAAAGATCCAATGTTGGCAAACAGGTAATTTAATTTTTAATAGTCCTTGAATCACCTTTTTCAGGATCAGCTAAAGTTTATTTGAAAAATAATCCTTTATGATTTGAAACCCATGGAAATCTTTATAAATATTAATACCAAAAGACACTAAAGCATAATATTGAGTTTTTAAAAAATCAGAGTATAATGAATTTTTAATCATTGAAATATGCTTGAAAAATTGTTTAGGTACATTTCTAGAAGAAGTCAGATTTGAAAAAAGATGTTTAAAATTACAAAATACCTTTTGGAACTTTGCCATCTATAAGGGAGGTGAGTTTTGTTATCTCATTAAAAGCAGATTGTAATTCTTTCTCCAGATCAACTTGCATTTTCTTTTTTGCCTCCAATTGGCTTTGATATAACTGAATATCATTTTCCATTTGCTTGTATGTACTTGCAAGTTCTTGCTATTGAGAAAAACATTGCAAATGCACAAAAATGCACTGATCATTACAACTACTTTACTATAAATATTACAAAAAATACTTACCATTTTCTCCTTCAGCTCCAGATTTTCACTTCTAAGAAAGGCTGATTCTCTCTTGGCATCAAGGGCTACAGTTTCAGCATCAAACAGAGTCTGTTTCATTTGTTTTTGGTCTTCAATGCTTTCCTAAACAGATGACAAAAGGGGTTCAGTGAAACCTAATTTTCAGAGTTGGAAAATTCTTAAGAGAATATGTATATAAATGTTAACTCTGGATAACCAAAAAGCGTACAAATATGCTAGTTACCAAATATATAAAAAGAAATCACGTTTTCCTAATAAAAATATTTTTTAAAAATTCTGGTCATATTTTTCAAATTATATAAGCAATATATCAAATTATATAAGCAACATATCATAATTTAGATCTGTTTTGTTTAAAAGTTAACAGAACTGTTGTTCAGCGAGGTTGTTTTCTATGGATTTTTATTTTGAGTTATTCTCTTCAACACATGATAGGTAAGTAGTTAACAGTTATATTAAAGATATTAACCCACAAATTGAAAAGGAAAAAGACAAATGATCTAATAGAAAAACAGAGAAAAGATATGAACAAGAAATTCACAGATGAAAAAATGCAAATGAAAAATAAATGAAAAAAATCTACAACCTCATTTCTAAAGAGAAGTGGTATTTTAATATGACTTTAGCTTATATGAAATCAATGATACGTCCTTGGAAAAAAATTAATAAATTAATACATGAATAAATAAGGAAAAAGAAACAGTAATTTTTAAAAAGTGGGCAGTTCTGCTTGCCACCCTATGAACAGACACTCCAGAATATATAAAAGTGACTTCCTATCCAGGGCCTCAGAATAGGATGATATAAATGGTATGAACCCCTTTAAAAAGAATCATTTGTCACAAATAAAAGGCAACAAAAGAATAGAAGGTAACAAAAACTGAAAAACTCAATTGAAAACAGAAGAACAGAATCTAGTCTTTTAAAAGTTCCAGCTAGAAACTGTTACTATTAAAAAAAAAAAAGGTACTAAAAACTGGAATCAAACATACTTTCTTGAAGCAATCAGGTATATTGAAAGCAAACTGAAGAGATTAAATGACATCAACATCAGATTCAATGTTATTTAATGCCAAGATCTTCTATCAACTAAAATCATCTAGAACTATAAAATTATGAAAAAATATACAAGTTTAGATATTTAAGACTTTGACTATATACTACTGCATGCATTTGTATAAAACTACTGAAAAAAATTCAGAATTTTAAAAATTTACTTTTTTTTTTGGAGACAGAGTCTTGCTCTGTTGCCCAGGCTGGAGTACAATGGCATGATCTTGGCTCATTGCAGCAAGCTCAAGCAATCCTGCCATCTCAGTTACCCAAGTAGCTGGCAGTATATGCCAGGCTTATTTTCACATATTTTGTAGAGACCAGGTCTCATTATGTTGCCCAGGCTGGTCTTGAACTCCTGGGCTCGAGTGATCATCCCACCTCAGCCTCCCAAAGTACTGGCATCACAGGGATTAGCCAGCGTGCCTGGCCTAAAACTTAGTGATTCTTAATGGGAGCCTGTCCTTAACTTCCTTATATTTACTCAAAGGATGATATGATCAACTTTCTACAAACGTAACTTTATCTCTAAAATGGCAAATATACTAACAGTCCCTATGTCATAGGGTTATTGACAGACTTAATAAAATACATATAAATTTATTACAACAATACCCAGCACAAAGTAGGTCCAATATAAGCATTTGCTAAGATGATGGTACGCTATATATATTTATGTGATTACATAACAAAATAAGCCTGATTTTTACCAATGAGTATGACAAGTCCATTTTTATATTTTCTAGCTTTTGAGAGTCGATGTATTCCTGTAGCTTCTTAATCTGGTCTTCCTTTTCTCTAAGCAGCTCTACTTTTGAACTTAGTTCATTCTAAAAGAATCAAAGGAGAGAGTAACAATTTAGAATCTGATCTGAAGTCTACGGGATAAAAACAGAACTTATATATATTAGTTTAAATCCATAGTAAAATTCAAAGTTACTAATATTTTAAAAACATAATTCCCTTATTTCTGACATTATGATCAGTTACATATGTTGCATGTTTTATAGTTCTAATTGCTTATCAATAGAAATACCCACATGAATGCTCACCTCAAGATCTTGATTATATACTTCTGCATGCTTAACTAAATTCTTTAAGTTCGAAATTTCATGAATTAGTTGCATCTGTAAGAGCATGTGAACAGGTAACAGAGCAAACCAATAGTTAATAAAGCAAAGCAAAGCAAAAAAAACAAAAAACAAAAAACAAAAAACAAAAAAACAAAAGGCATTGGTTCACTGCTTCAGAATCACCCAACAGTTAGAAAGGACTGAGATCAATTGTTCAAGCTATTGCAACAAAGCACCTCATTATTTAAAAATACTAGAAATATCACCCAAAACATATCAAACAAATGAGGAAAAAACCTCAGCATGACCCCACCAAGTAGCTGGATCATCTGTTAATAAAGCCACAATAATGTCAATAGCAAATTAGTCTGCACCACTTGGAGGAGAGATTTAAAAAGTGGTAATCAAACCTTGAAAAATACACATTTAGTAGATTTTTGTTTTCAGTCAGTTAAGTACAGAAATGTATTAATACTTATAAAGCTTTTTTTTTTTTTTTCTTCTCATAAAGTATCCATCTGGCTCTACATTGGTGTACTACATTGTAATAAGCTCTGATTTAGAATCTAGGTTTGGTTTAGGGTTGTTTCATGCAGTGCCTTTACAATATTATTACTTTCCACCAATGTTACACAGGTATGGAATGATCAACTATTACCTTGATTTATTCCAGAGGAAATATTGTACTCCATTATACTGTTCAACCATGTAAAAGTATAAAGGTAGAAGTATTTTTATTGAGGTTTCCTTTCTACCAAAATATCTGTAGCATTAAATATCCGAGTACTAAAAAGTTTGTTGAAAACAAGTAAACCACACATAACCAAGATAAACATTTTCCCTGTAATTATTTAATCTTCATAATCAGATGAGCACTTACAAAGTAAAAGTACATTCTAATACTACGTAAGGGGCTTGAAAATAGTATCTTAGGCCGGGCGTGGTGGCTCAAGCCTGTAATCCCAGCACTTTGGGAGGCCGAGACGTGCGGATCACGAGGTCAGGAGATCAAGACCATCCTGGCTAACATGGTGAAACCCCGTCTCTACTAAAAAATACAAAACACTAGCCAGGCGAGGTGGCGGGCGCCTGTAGTCCCAGCTACTCGGGAGGCTGAGGCAGGAAAATGGCGTAAACCCGGGAGGCAGAGCTTGCAGTGGGCTGAGATCCGGCCATTGCACTCTAGCCTGGGCGACAGAGCAAGACCTTGTCTCAAAAAAAAAAAAGAAAGAAAAAAAGAAAATAGTATCTTATTTAAATATTTTCTGGATGTTTAACTGAGTCCTGACTAGTTTTAAATTTCAGACTAGTGCAAGTGTTGACATTACTATTTCAGGTCAGCGCTATCCAAGAGAAACATAATGTCAGACACATATGTAATTTAAAATGTCCTAGTAGGCACATTAAACATAAAAAGAAAAAGGCAGAATTAACTTTGATAACATATTTTATTTAATCGAATATATGAAAAAAATTTCTTCCAAAATGTTTTTTCAGGTAATCCATCTGACATGTTTCTTTAGGTAATCAATATAAAAAAATGAACGATTTTACATTCTTTTTTATACACTTAGGCCAATTCAGACTGGTCCCATTTCAAGTGCTTAATTGCCACATATAGTTAGTGGCTACCCCACTGTAGAGCACAGTCTTAGACATTTGTACTGCTTTTAATTTAAATTGGCTCCATCTTTTACCTTTTCTTCCCTATTTTTAACTTCTGTGAAAGAAAATCACATTTACCAATAAGGAAGAATCAAAAATCAATCCTAACTTTTAAAAATACTTAAAAGAGATTGGGTACATTCAGGGTAGTACAGCCATAGAAAATGAAAGCATTTAAAGAATACTCATTCAGAAAAGAAAATTTTCCTACTTCTTATTTGAAATAGCACTTTATCTTAGGTACTGGTTCTTATACACAGAAAATAATTAGCTTTTGTAAAAATAAAAACATATGATCTGATCTATAGTTAATCCATTGCTACCATTTAAATTGCATAAATACTATTTACATTGCAGATTTAAATGGTAATTGTCAGTAGGTAAAATGAAATATTTAACTTAAATCTCCAAGCAGTAAAAAGTATAAAATTAAATACACCAAGTTAAAATACGTAGATGGTAAAGATTTTTCTTATTCCTTGAGTATTGTGATACTTGACATTTCCCATTCTCCCTCTAACACATACTATTTAAGCATCTCATGTTACTACTATATTCCCACTAGAAAATTATATACAACTTGGGTGAGGATTTTGATAAAAGCTTTAGGAAAACCAGGGAAATGACTCCATGTCCTAAGGCCATAATTTGACTTTTATTCCCTTTTAGCTACACCTTTCCCCAACATGTAGGTTTTGGAACATATTTTGCCACATACACATAGACTTATATTTTTAACATGGACTAGATACTGCAAAACTGTTTTTGAACAGGATAAGTTTTTATTACATAATCTTTTAAGTAACCTTAAAATTTGTGTCTAATTAAAAATAAAAGGCCTAGAGCAGTGGCTCACACATGTAGTCCTAGCACTTTGGGAGGCTGAGGTGAGCAGATCACTTGAGCCCGGGAGTGTGAGACTAGCCTGGCCAACATGGCAAGACCCCCGTCTCTATAAAGAAAAAGTTTTTTAATTATATATTTTTTAGATTAGAAAGCTGAGTGTTTTGTTAAAAAGAAAAACAAAGAAAAATAAATTTAAAAAGAAGGGAGTAGGATTTTTTCTCCCTCAACTGTGGTTAAAATGGAAGAAAAACTGCAGTGTGATACATGTCATATATTCTGTGGTATTTTTGTAATCCTTCTCTGTGTTGACTCAATTCAATAAGCTTCAATTTTTCTTATTAATATATTAGTGATGTGAGAAAAATATTAGAGAAATTATTGCCATTTATCCTAAAAGTTAGTTTTATGTCATGTTAATATTACATATAAAAAACATATAAAAATTAGATGAAATTTTAAAGTCAGAAGGGACCTTGGTGAGCACCTGGTCTCTACTTCAAGGGTGGAGAAATACAGGAAGCCCTGAGATTCAATGACTTGCCCAAGGCCTTGGCAATAATTCGTAATAGGATTGGATCTGTGGTGAGTTTATAAGTGGCAAAACTGGGGCTTAAATCCAGGCAATTTCACTCTGGAGACCATGTTCTTAATGATGACACTAAGCCAGTCCCTTTGATAAAACCTAGTTTTATTGATTAAAGTTCAATGGTTTTGTCATGCATGACATTTTGCACTTCATTAATATGCATTTTAAAACAAGTTAAATGAAACCCTGTGGAGAACTTACAGACTTTTACCTCTTTGAATATAATACCTATGAAATGAAGAAATAATTTTAATTTGTAGGTAGAATGGAAACAATAGCTTTGGCATATAATTCTTTTTTCCTTTAAAAAAGAAAAGAGATTGAGAAACTGAACAATGATATTAAGGAAAAAGGATCATGGCCTTTTGGGCTAGCCACATAGAAGTCTGAAAAGTAGCTGCAAATTAATTCATCTTTTAACTACATAAAACACTGGGTCTTATTTTTTTTTGAAGGGAGGCGTTCATGAATCATTTCGCAAGCCTGATAACAACTACAGATTCTTGTTCCAGAAAAATGAAAATGCATTGAAAAATTCTGCAAAATAATTTCACAGCATCTGTGGCCTCTAGGTTAAGGACACTTTGCACTAATAACTCCTTTTAATCTTTTGGACAATTTCTGAGTCCCTAAAGTCTAATGGTTTCTGGATTAAGTTCTCTTAACATGTAGTCTAATATTTTATACTTAGAAAATGAGTGATCTGTTTCTAAAAATTCCATTAAAACTAGTATTAGTTATACTAATTTTCATATAACTCTCTTAGATGGAGAAGGAAAAGCAAAATGTATAAAATTAGCTTCTCTATCTATTCTAATGTTTTAATTATTTAGAAACATACTTTCTAAAGAAAAAGAAATCCATTAATATGTAGCATCCATATATAAAACAGTCATCTAGATATTAAAATTCATACTGATCTCAGTAGGAAACGGCTATGCTCTAGGTAGCATTTATGTATGCTCAATAAAATGTAATATACAAACTATAAGGAAACAATTTCAAGACAAATCCATCAAGAGGCAGACACACCAAACCTTCCCACAAAAGCTTTTAATTCCTTCTTCTCTTGCATAAGCACCAGGGAAACAAATATGATTTAACTATTTTTAAAATATAAATGAAGAAAATATTTCTTAAATTTTCTAAATTGTATATACATATGAAAAATGGTTAGATCTTCAACACCTCAATCTTAGAAAAAAAATATCTTTAAGACAATACTTCTGAGTGATGTCAAGAAGATGACAGACTAGGATGTCACCTGTTCATATCCCCCCAAAACAACAAGAATTCTGTACCTATTACAGACAAGTCTTTTTGTGGGAGCCTTTGGATTCAGGTAGGAGGTTGCAAGACCCCAGTAGAACTCAAGACTTAGAAGTGTTGTTTTTGAGAGTGTATACCAACACCCAGGTGGGAGTCCTGCTAATTGTGCTCCCAGGTTTATATGCAGAAATGGTCCCATTCCTTGAAGGACTTAGCTACAGCCCTGTTTGGCCCAGAGCCTGCAACCAAAACTCTCTGTCAAGGGGTCCGGGAGGAATCACACACTCTAGGGTCTCGGCAGATGGGCTCTTTTGCCTGTTGACATTGGTCTTGGCAGTGGACCCAAATGTTAGCCTGTCACTTGGCTCCTGCCCTCTTCAAGCTGTAGTCCTAGCTTAGTACTGCTTGCACAAGGACCCAGAAGGGAACATGCCCATCTGAGCCACCAGGATAGGCTTGTCGGCCTCTGTCCCATAGCAGATTCTGAAAGAGACATGTATTGGTTCTAGCCCTTCCCTGCTGCAGCCTCTCTGCTCCCACCCACACAGAGAACTGCCAAGAGATGAACTGTCTAAGCCACTGGGATAGACTTGTAGTCCTCCATCCCACAATAGATCCTGAACGGGCCCTGTCTCAGCTTCAATGCCTCTTTGCTGCAGTCAGGAAGCTATCTCGACTGTTTTGGGAACTGCTGGGTGAAGCACCTGCCTCAGCCACCAGGATAGGCTTGATGCATCTTTTCCATAATAGATCCTAAAGGGGTCTTGTCTTGACTGCAGTCCCTCTCTACTGCAGCCTGGCAGTTATCCTGCCTGTGTAGGACAGGCCTGCTGGCTTCCATCACATAGCAGTTCTGGAAAGAACCTTGACTGCCCCAGCTACAGAATGCAAGCAATCCTCCCTGCATAAGGAACTGCTGGGAGTCTTGACTGCTGGTGCTACCAGTTTAAGCTTACCAACATTGGTTCCATAGCACATTCTGAATTAACTCTGAAGCTTGGTTTCAGTTTCTCCTAGCGATAGTCTGAGAATGGTTTCACTAAGCCAGAATCCTACCGGGAGACAGATGTATCAAAGTCCCTGTGGCAGGTTTTGCAACCCTTGTCCATCAGCAGATTCTCAAATGGCCCTGGATCTTGATACTGACCCCTGTCATCTGTAGAATAAGAACAGCTCTGCCCACCTGGGGACCTATAGAGAAAGGTGTCCAGTAGTGCCTCAGCAGGATATCACGCTGACCTCAGTCATACTATGGATCTTGAAAAGACCTTATAAAGATGGTGAAGACTAAAATAAACAGCTAAATTTGTCTTAAATGTGCAGACACTGCTGCGTGACCACAAGTATCATGATCAGGGAAAAATGATGTCACCAAATGCACAAGGTAAGGTACTGGTGACTGATCCTAAAAGATGGAGATGTATAATCTGCCAAATAATTCAAAAGAGTTATTTTAAGCGAGCTCAGCAAACTTCAAGAAAACGTAGAGAAGGCCGGGCGCGGTGGCTCAAGCCTGTAATCCCAGCACTTTGGGAGGCCGAGGCGGGCGGATCACGAGGTCAGGAGATCGAGACCATCCTGGCTAACACGGTGAAACCCCGTCTCTACTAAAAATACAAAAAGAAATTAGCCGGGCGTGGTGGCGGGCGCCTGTAGTCCCAACTACTCCGGAGGCTGAGGCAGGAGAATGGCGTGAACCCGGGAGGCGGAGCTTGCAGTGAGCCGAGATCGCGCCACTGCACTCCAGTCTGGGCGACAGAGCGAGACTCCGTCTCAAAAAAAAAAAAAAAAAAAAAAAAAAAAGAAAACGTAGAGAAACAATCCAGAAATTTACCAGGGAGACTGAAATAATAAAAAAAACCAAACAGAAATCCTAGAGCAAGAAAATACAATGAACAAAATGAAAAATGCAATAAAGAACATCGACAGAAGAATTGATCATGGAGAAGAATTTGTGAGTTTGAGACAGGCTATTTGAAAATATAGAATCAGAAAGCAAAAAAAAAAAAAAAAAAAAAAATGAAAAGAAATGAAGCTTATGGGACAAAATCAAAAAACAAATATTTGGGTCACTGCAGTTCAAGTAGAGAAAAACAACAGGACAGAAAGCTTATTTAAAGAAATAATAGCAGAAAATTCCCAAACCTGAAGAAAGCAATACATATTCACATATAGGAAGGTCAAAAGTTACCAATCAGATTCAATCTAAATGACCCTGCCCTAAGACATATTATATTCAAACTCAAAAGTCAAAGACAAAGAGAAAATCCTAAAAGCAGCAAAGTAGCAAGAGTAAAGAGGCAAATAACATAGAAGGGAGTTCCATTATGGTTAGGAGCAGACTTCTAAGCAGAAATCTCACAGGCTAGGATCACTAAAAAGTCAGGAAACAACAGATGCTGGAGAGGATGTGGAGAAATAGGAATACTTTTACACTGTTGGTGGGAGTGTAAATTAGTTCAACATTGTGGAAGACAGTGTGGCAATTCCTCAAGGATCTACAACTAGAAATAACATTTGACTTAGCAAGCCCATTACTGAGTATATACCCAAAGGATTATAAATCATTCTACTATAAAGACACATGCACACATACATTTATTGCAGCATTGTTCACAATAGCAAAGACTTGGAACCAACCCAAATGTCCATCAATGATAGACTAGATAAAGGAAATGTGTCACATATACACCATGGAATATTATGCAGCCATAAAAAAGGATGAGTTCATGTCCTTTGTAGGGACATGGATGAAGCTAGAAACCATCATTCTCAGCAAACTAACACAAGAACAGAAAACCAAACACCACACGTTCTCACTCATAAGTGGGAGTTGAACAATGAGAACACATGGACACAGGGAGGGGAACATCACACACTGGGGCCTATTGGGGACTGGGGGGCTAGGGGAGGGATAGCATGAGGAGAAATACCTAATGTAATTGACAGGTTGATGGGTGCAGCAAACCACCATGGCATGCGTATACCTATGTAACAAACCTGCATGTTCTGCACATGTACCCCAGAACTTAAAGTATAATTAAACAACAACAACAACAAAAAAAAGGAATCTCACAGGCCAGGAGGGAGTGCAATGATCCAGTCAAAGTACTGAGGGAAAACAGTTGTGACATCGAAACTTAGAACATCAAATATTCAGAAGGTGGAAGGAGATCAAGTGTGGAGTTTGTTTAGTAATCAATGATAATCTGTTATCAGTTTAAAATAACCTGCCATAACTGTAAGACTTTCTTGTAAGCCTGATGGTAACCACAAAGGAAAAAAGTCTATAATAAATACACTAAAAATAAAAAGGTGTCAAAACATACTATCAGAGACAATAATTTAACCAATAAGGAAGACAGTAAAATAAGATAAAAGGATCTAAAAAACAAATAGAAAACAATCAGCAACATGGAAGTAGTAATTTCCTACCTATCAATAGTTCCTACCTATCAATGTAAATGGATTGATTCTCCAATTATAAGACAGAGTAGTTAAATGGACTACAAAATCCAATTATATGCTGCCTGAAGAGATTAACTTCACCTATAAGGATACAAATAGATGGAAAGGAAGGGGTGGAAAAAGATATTTCATGCAAACTGAAATTGTAAGACAGCAGGAGAAGCTATACTTATATCAGCTAAAATAGACTTTACATCAAAAAGTGTAAAAGGAGACAAGGTCATTACATAATGATAAAGGGGTCAACTCAGCAAGATGTTACAACAATTGTAAATACATATGCACACTGAACATGGCAGAAAATATATAAAACAAATAACAATAATCTGAAGGAAGAGAGACTGCAACACAATAATAATAGAGGATTTCGAAACTACACTTTCAGCAATGGACAGATTATTCAGACAGAAAATCAACAAAGAAATAGCAGATTTAAACTGCAGTCTAGACCAAAGAGACCTAACAGATGTTTACAGAACATTCCATTTAACAGCTGAAGAAAACACATTCTCATCAACTGCACATGGAACATTCTCTAAGACAGATAATACGTTAGGCCACAAAAACAGTCTTAAAAAATTTAAAATCAAAATTATATCAAGTATCTTTTCTGACCACAATGACATAAAACTAGAAATCAATAATAGCAGAAACTATGGAAATATTAATTAAACATGCTCCTGAACAATCACTGGGTTAATGAATTAAAAGAGTAATTTAAAAAAGTTAAGACAAATGAAAATGGAAACACAATATACCAAAACGTATAGGATGCAGCAAAAGCAGTTCTAAAAGAGAAATTTATAGTAATAAACACCTACACCAAAAAAGAGGAAAGATCTCAAACTACCTAAACTATTACCTCGAAGAATTAGAAAAACAAGAACAAACTAAACCCTAAATTAGCAAATGGAAAGAATAAAGATGAGAGCTGAAATAAAATAGGGACATAAAAAAATCCACAAAATAAAGAGTTTTTTTTTTTTTTTTTTTTTTAAATAAACAAATTCAACAAACCTTTAGCTAGACTAGGTAAAAAAGCTGACTCAAATAAATAAAATCAGAGATAAAAAAGGTGACATTACAATTGATAACACAGAAATACAAAGAATCATGAGACTAGTACGAACAATTATATGCCAATAAATTGAAAAATCTAGAAGAAATGAATTCCTGTACCACATTACCTCGCAAGATTGAATTATGAATAAATAGAAAACCTGAACAGGCCAGTAATGAGAAAGGAGACTTGAATCAGTAATAAAAAGTCTCCTATCAAAGAAAGGCCCTGGACCTGATCGCATCACTGCTGAATTCTACCAATAGTTACAGAAGAACTAATACCAATTCTTCTCAAAGTATTTCAAAAAATTGAAGAGGAAGGAATTTTTCCTAACTTATTCTATGAGGCCAGCATTACACTGATACCAGAAATAGACAAAAAAGGAAAACTACAGGCCAATATCACTGAAGAACAAATGGAAAAACCGTGAACAAAATACTACAAAACTGAATTTAACAGCACATTTAAAAGATAATTCACCATGATAAAGTGGGATTTATCCCAGGAATACAAGAATGGTTCAACATAAACAAATCAACAAACATGACATACCACATTAACAAAACAATGAAAAAAAGTCATACAATCACTTCAACAGATGCAGAAAAATCATGACAGAGTTCAATACCTCTTCATGATAAAAACTCTTAATTAGGTATAGAAGGCCACATACAATGAACCCACTGCTAATGTAATACCAAATGGGGAAAAGCTGAAAGCCTTTTACTCTAAGATCAGGAACAGGATAAGGATGTTCCCTTTTGCCACTTTTATTCAACATAGTACTGGAAGTTCTAGCTAGAGCTATTCAGCAAAAGAGAAAAATAAAACATAATAGGAAAGGAGGAAGTTAAATTGTCTCTATTTGTAGATGATATGATCCTATATACAGAAAACCCTAAGGAATCCATCCAAAACTGTTACAACTAATAAAAAACTCAGTAAAGTTGCAGGATACAAAATCAGCATAAAAAAACAGTAGTATCACTATATGTTAATAGCAAACTATCTAAAAATGACACAAAGAAAAAAATCTCATTTATTACCAAAAAAAATACCTAGAAATAAATCTAACCAAGGAGGTGTCAGAAAATGAAATGAATTTGAGGTGTCTCTCAAATGAGAACTATAAATCATTAATGAAAGAAATTGAAGAAGACACAAATGGAAAGATATGCATGTTCATGGACTGGAAGAATATTGTTACGATGTCCATATTGTCCAAAGTGATCCACAGATGTAATGCGATATCTATCAAAATACCAAGGACATTCTTCGCAAAAGTAGATTAAAAACAATCCTCACATTCGTATGGAACCCCAAAAGACCCTGTATAGCCAAAGCAATCTTGAGCAAAAAGAGCAAATCTGGAGACATCATACCATCTGCCTCCAAAATATATTACAAAAGTATAGTAACCAAAATAACATGCTACTGGCATAGAAACAGACAACAGGCCAATAGAACAGAGAACCCAGAAATAAATCCACGCATATACAGCCAACTGATTTTTGACAAAAGTACCAAGAACATATGTTGGGGAAAGGATAGTCTTTCTTCAATAGTGGTGCTGGGAAAACTGAATGAATATCTATATGTTGAAGAAAGAAACTAGATCTCCTGTCTCTCATGATATATAAGAATCAATTCAGAATGAGTTAAGGATGTAAATATTAAGACTTGAAACTACGAAACTACTAGAAAACAAGATAGGGGAAATGCTTCAGAACATTGGTCAGGACAAGGAATTTTTGGATAAGACCTCAAAAGCACAACCAAAAAGACCAAAAATAAATAAATGGAATTACAACTAAAGTAAAAGGAAATCATCAATAAAGAGACAACCTACAGAATGGCAGAAATATTTGCAAACTATACATCTGACATATGGTTAATATCCAAAATATATAAGAAACTCAAACAACTCAATAGCAAAAAAACCCCCAAACAACCCAATTAAAATATAGGCAAAAGACCTGAACAGACATTTCTCTAAAGAAGACATACACATAGCCAACAGACAGATGAAAAAAAAGTTCAGTATTACTAATAATCAAGGATATGCAAATCAAAACCACAGTGAGGTACTGCCTCATCCCAATCAGAATGGCTTACCAAGAAGGCAGAAAAGAACTTCTTGGCAAGGATGTGGACAAAAGGGAATCCTTTTTACACTGTTGGTGGAAATATAAAGAAAAGAGTATGAGGGTTCCTCAACAAAGCAAAAATAGAACTACCATAAGATCCAGCAGTCCTACCACTGGGTATATACCCAAAGGAAATTAAATGAGTATGTCCAAGAAATATCTGCATTCCCATATTTACTGCAGCACCTTCCACAACAGCCAAGATATGGAACCAACCTAAAAGTCTACCAACAGAGGAACGGATAAAGAAAATTTGGTATAAAGTCACAATAGAATATTCTTCAGCTATTAAAAAAAAAAAAAAAGAAAGAAAGAAATCCTAGCATCCCACCATTTGGAACAACATGGATGAACCCAAAGGACATTATAAACCAGGCACAGAAAGACAAATACTGCATGATTTCATATGCAGAATCTTAAAAAGCTGATCTCTTAGAAGTAGAAAGCATAATGGTGGTTATCAGAGGCTGGGGTGTTTAGCAGAGAGAAGGAAATGGGGAAATCTTGGTCAGATGACATAACGACAGATAGCAGGAATAAACTTCAACAGCTCTATTGTACAGCAAGGTGACTATAGTTAAAGACAAGGTATTGTACTCTTAAAAAACATAAAATTTGTGGATATTATGTGCTATCACCACAAAAACAATTTAACTATGTGAGGTAGTACATTTGATAGCTAAATTTAACCATTCCACAATGTATATATACTTCAAAACATCATACATCATGTTGTATACAATAAACACATAAAATGTTATCTGTACATTTAAAAAAATATAAAAAAGCTTACATTATAGAAAAAAGAGAATACTACTTTTGAAAGTAGGCTTTTAGTTTAGTTTTACATTTCTGTCTCTCTTACCTCTTGATCTTTTTTAGTTTTTCTTTCTAGAGCCTCAAATTCATCCAAATCATTCTTTTCTTTTAATTTCAATTCCATTTCTTCTTTTTCTGTTCGTAGTTGTTCATAGTCTAATACCAGGTTATCATAGTCAGCACGAAGTGAGTTCAACTCACTTTCTATATTCTCCTATTATAAACAAGAACAGATTTTCCAATCAGAAAATTCATATATTTTTTGTTTCCTTAACAAAATTTGGATTATTTAAATAACTAATTTAACTTTGATTTGATATCTTTCTAAAGGTCTACATTTTGGCAAACTAGCTAAGTTAGAATAGATTATTTTGAAAGAAGGAGAATTTTAAAAATATATCAATAAATTGTATGTTTGCCTGTGCCTGACAGGAAATTTTGATCGTAAATCCTCAAGCTCCTCAGTAATAAAACTGATAATTTAATTCCCCAATCTAACTAAATCCTATTTTATGTCTCTGATGCTTCTGAATTCAAGAACGGAAACAGAGATATTATTTATTGACTTCTAAAGCTAATGATAACTGTTTTACTATACTTAAAGAGGCCTATTTCTATTTTCTATATTATTATAAGAAAAGAGATAAACCATGAGTTAAAAAGATACTTTTCTACACCAGAGATTGTAAAAAAAAACCCAAGAAACTTCTAATGTATGTCTTAGGAACACAAAAACACTTTGTCAATAATACTTCATAGGAATTAACTAACAATAATAAGGAGCACTGCAATTATATTCTAAAATTCAAATGAAAATTTCTTTACTACTTTATACAACTATACATCTTTAAACACAAGCAATATACAAAGTAAACAAGGAATCTAAACTTACTGATGTATTCACCAAAATTACCTCTCCCTGATGTATTATTCTAAACAGTATAAATGCCTGACAATTGACACTTTTAAAATCAGTCTTGTCACCCTCATGAAGTTTACCAAGGCAAAACAGAAACTTGACAAACATCATGAATACTAAGATCTGCTAGTAAAGAGGTAGAAGCAAAGGTTTAGCTGCTAGCACATGTCTGCCTTATGAAATTTTTAGTCTTCCTCTAGGTGCCTGATGGTTATGAAGTAGAAATGTAAAGAGAGAAGCCTTCATTAGAGCCAAAATCATTACTGAAATTAAATGAGAACAAGTAACAACAATATCTAATAACAAAAGAATTTTAAAAAGAGTAAAAGCATTATATGCTGTAAAATACATTAAGTTACCTGATTTAGTAGCTTTGTTGCTGGATTCCATTCTATCTCATTTAATGTATCAAGAGTGTTACTGAAAACATCAGACTCTGAACAGACAGCTATAATTAGAGAAAAAAAAATTGTCCATAAACATGTTTACCAAATTTCCTAAGTCAAATTAAAGATTACTAAAAAAATTCTTATCAGAGATACTAAGAACTTCAAATTAACTAATATGTTCTCAGAGTATGAATACCAAAAGTACATTAATAGATACGGTGATTTATATTATTGTATGAATTAAGATGACCACTGGTTGGAATTAGTGACACAATTCAGGATCCTTAATGAAATACAGGTTAAAAGGACAAATTCTGAATTTGAGATTTGATCATTGTAAGTAGATTTTAAATGCCCCCCCAACAGACTGTACTATTGAAGAAATAATTTTGAAACAGATTCCTATGTCAATGCCACTCTTTTAAGATTAGCAAAGGCAGATGCCATATAACTAGTAATTTAATTGAATAATTAGAACAAAAATAAAAACACCTGTCTCACGTGTGTTTCAACTAGTGCATCATTCTTAAGAGAATCAGAGTAAAGAACTTATGATTACTTTATATTTATTTATTTATTTTTGAGACAATTTCACTCTTGTCGCCCAGGCTGGAGTGCAATGGATCTTGGCTCACTGCAAGCTCCGCCTCCCAGTTTCAAGTGATTCTCCTGCCTCAGCCTCCCAAGTAGCTGGGATTACAGGTGCCTGCAACCACACACAGCTAATTTTTTTGTATTTTTATAATTACTTATTTTAAATAATAATCTCTATTGTAATCACATGTGAAATACACAGTATTTAAACATGTTTATCACATTAACTGAGCTATAAACATAGTTTCCCTTTATAAGGATGCTTTTATAATCAAACATAGTTCCACTTGAAAAAAGCACTCACATTCATCAATTTCTCCTAATACATTTATAGACAGCTTGTGGGTTTTTGTTGTTATATTTGTTGGCATATTAAATTGATCTACATAGTTTGAGTTCTTCATTTTGTTAATTTTGCCAAGACACCAAGTAACTCTTCGTTTTCTTTTAGCCTAGGAAGAAATTAAAATTATGTCATATAGATTTGTATTCAAACATAATAAAACAAGGGAACTAGTTTCTATTTTTGAAAACCATTGACTTGGTAGAATTCTTATTAAGCCTAGTTTAAATTTTTACTAGTCTAAGGATATTGCTTTAAAAAAAAAAATCAAACTCTTGACTCTTCACTTCACGCTAACTACAGTTTTCTTTATTTCCTACTTTGTCCTCATGATTTATCCACTCCTTCCTCAGCACTTCAGGGACCCATCTCCTGGTTCTTTCCTTACCCAGCTGCTATACTTACTACTCACTCTGGTTTCTCTTCCTGTGCCTGCCTCTTAAGTAGTTTTTCCAGGTTTCACAGTCACCATTCTTCTCGTCTCTTTACTCAGTGCAAGTATCATCTCATCTTATTTGACTCTCTCAGCAACCCTAGGGTTGTAATCACATCTGAAATACACAACCCTAAGGTTGTTGAGAGTCAAATAAGATGAGATGATACTTGTATCGAGTATCAACCTTACTACATCTTTTTAACAGATGAGCTGGGTGCCCAACAAGTTTGGAGAAGTTGTGTGATGTTGTATAGCCAATTGGTGGCTGAGCCCATGTCTATTACTTCAGAGCCTTTCCATGCAACCATTCCATCACATTGCCTCTTAAGATTACTTGTTGTCCCCAGAATATACTGCATACTGTCATGCCTGAGTGCTGTTCTGCTTGACATGGCCAGCCCTTTCCACGTCCTGCTCTGCAAAAGCCCCATCATATATAAATCCTCCAATAACCTTCAGTTTAATGCTAGTTGCTACCAAAGTCACACCTGGACCTTATCATTATCTGAACGTCATAAACCTAGACCTCTTGCTCTTATCACTGTTGTTATCCTTCCAAATCATTAATTTAGTTAATCCCACTATAGCTATTTAGCTTATCAGGGGCTATTTAGCTCTGTTCCCTTGTTGCGTGACTTTTTTTTTTTTTTTTTTTTTGCCATCTCTCTCTTGGTTCTCACCCTATCATCTTAGATTCCATAGATCACTGTAATCATGTTTGAAATTTGAGGTTAACGTTCTCAAATTATTTGACCCATTCTCTGTCCCTTACATGTACCCCACATGGCACACTCAAATGACACTGTGTTCAAAACCTTTATCAGCCTCCTGAGCACTGCCAGAGCCACACAGCCAGAAGACTGGCTGACAAGATAAACAGGATCTTTAATGCTGCTTGGCAATATTCCCTTCCCCCTTGTCAGCTTTCTTTTTCATTACCTACAAAGGCTAGCCTATTTCAAACCCTTAGTATCTCTGTAAACTTATGACTCTACCATCACCTGCCATCTCAGCAGAAAAATTAAACCTATTTCACAAAGAAAGTATAAACCTAAACTCCTAAGAGTACTACCTGCACAGAGGCCTGTCCTTTCCTCTGTGTTTGTTCCAATTCAAGAGGTGTTTCTCCTATGGTAGTCCAATTCTTTCTACTATATTCAAGATCTCATCCATCTAGGCCACCTCAATACACTACAAGATGGCTTTCACAACCCTGCTACTTAATAACTCAAATCACGTTTGCAAATAAGCTGTGTTTCCAAATGCAAATAATTTTTCGTCCATCTTTATCTTATTTAACTTCTTAGCAGAATATTACACCACTGAACACTACCTCCCTGAAATATTCTCTCCCCTTAGCTACTATATTCACTAGGTTTTATTCTTAACTCTAGAGCTAAACCTGGGCTTCTTTACAGATTCTTCTTTCTCTGCCTTACCCAATTGGACTTTTGCCTTCTGTTACTTTGCCTTCTGTTGCCTTCTCTCAATATGCAACCAGAACAAACTTTAATTTGGATCTGTAGTAGTTAATGCCCAAATTGATATTTATATCTCAAATCTTCTACCTAATATTCACACATTTGCATTTTCAACTGCCTGATATCTCAAACAAAAGAAATCCCAAATAAAACACCCACCATTTCCACTGCTCTTTATTCAGTGTTCCTTAACTTAACCAATATTGTTACCAGCTACCCAGGAGCCAGGAATTGCTTGCAAGTCATTCTGGACACCTCCTCCTCCCTTTCTCTGCCCTCAACATCCAAACAACCACAAAGTCCTGCTAAGTTTACTTTCCAAACACTTCTCCAATTTATCCAATTCACTCCAACTCCAGAGTCAGTCTTTGCAGGCCCAAGCAGTCTGACGTGCACAGCAGCTACATCTTTCCTAACTATAATTCTGATGTCACATGCAAGGCTGTTCTTTGTTGTTAGCAAAACGTCACATTCAAATCCCTCAAGGGGGTTTAAAACGCCCCTGCTACTAGAACATCTTAAGTGCAAGGAATGCATCATGTTTCTTCACAACTCCAAGCTTTTGCACATGTAGGTCTCTTTTGAAACATTCTTCTCTAGGTCCTTCATTGGGCTATTTCCTGCTCACCACTCAACCAATAGTTCTTGATTGTGTTCTGTACACCAATGTACATAATGCTTATTCATATTAATAACGTACATTAGTTGAGAATATGCGGTGTGGCAAGTGCTGTGTTGAGCTAATTCTACCTATTATCTCATTTAATCCTCACACAACACTTATGAGGTGAGTATCAAGCTCTTCCACACTGCTACTTCCACAGGAAAAAGCAGCAAAGTAATTCAAGAAATTGTCTAAGGCCAAGAGTTAGGAAATGACAGATTTAAATCCAGGCAGTCTAGCTCCAGAGATCATCCTCTTATCCATGACACCCTCACACCCCCAAAAGTCTATTCAATAAATTCCTACTCAATTAAAGACACACAAAAAAACCCCACATAAACAAAGTCAGAATTTTGTTCACTATGTTGTTTTTATTTTCTTTCAGCAGACTCTACATTGACACAATTATGTTGTTTTATATTCTACACCAATTTTCCTGAGATTAATATTTCTGTTTAAGTATAAAATAATATTTCCACATATTCTAGAAACCTGTGGCTTCCAATCACCCAGTTTCTTTAGAATTTATTAAGCAGCATATTGCAAATAAATTATTTAAATAAACTCCAAACTTGTTGAATTAGAATCTCTACAAGTGAGAATCAGAAATTGGTATTTTTAATGAATCTCTTAGGTACTGTGAAAACACAAAATCTTCTGGGTTTCTTGAAAATATTGTATCAAAGGATAGAAAGTGCATACTACATAATAAACATATAGAAATAACAATTCTATTCTCTGTACATCAAGTTTAAGCTGTCATCTTTTAATTTTACCTTTAATTCCTGTTGTGATGTGAGGGAAGAAGAGGTCACCAGCATTCGTGTTAAGTTTTCAATTTTCTCATTCTGTACTTTCTGAAGCAAATCTTTTTCTTCCAAAAGTTGGGCCAATTGGTCTTTTTCCATTGCCTGAGCTCGCGTCTCTAAAGAAACCTATAGAATGCAATATTGGATTATGTTAATAATACATGTGGTTAAGTTTTAAAACCTTAAAAGTAGCATAAAAGAATAAAATATAACATTTGTATATGAACTATAAGAATTTTAATTTCAGTGAAATAAAATTTACTCTAACTGCAGAACATCAAAATGCAGTTACCATAATCAATAATTTCTCAGACTTATAATAAAATGCACATTTCTTCTCATGTAACTATTCTATATACCATGTATAAGACAACAATGCTGTTAGAATAACTGTATTAATTGTCTAAGAAGATATGAATAGTCAGAAGTCATAAAACAAAGACTTGAAGTCCGATAGTAAAGACAGAGATGTTCTCATAAGATTACCATTTATATTTTAGCTCATTTTAAAAAAGATCACTAATGCATGATTTTTTACAAAATATGGGGACCATGATGGTTAAAACAAATGAGAAATTATGCTATATTATTAGATTGCAATCTAAGGGTTAGAAGAGGAATTCAGGATAACATGAAAATACAGAAAGTGGTTCTAAGTAACTCTGTAGTTTCTCTTTTTAACCGAATTCATATGTATTTGTGAAAAATTTTAAGAAATACTTCTACTTGGCCCATTTGATAATCTCAGATTTTGAAACAAAAAACAAAATCTAAAATAATTTCAAGAACCAAATCTTACAATTTATAGTAAATTAAACTAAAATTTTTATGAGTGGATTTCTTCTTGTTTAAAAATGATTTAAAACTTAAGTTGTAGCAACTCAGATATTCAGGAATGAATAGTCTCTGAGCATTTGGGCAGGTCTCCATTCTAAATTGATTCTTTCTATTTAATGAAATAAATGATTCATACATACCTCCTCTAATTGTTTTTTAAGATCCATTATTTCTTTTCTATACCTTTTCAGGAGAGCTTCATCAGTTGATACCTCATTAACATAAGGAGTATTCTTCATATATTTAGCAGTACTGGCAAACTGGAAAAAAAATACAAAAGTGCTAAGTGTTCAACACTTAAAAAAATTCAAATTTAATTAGTAATATTTAGCTTTCTTATATTCAAGTTTAAAAAACATTAATACTCTTTCCAGTTGGCTTAATACTTTTGAACAAAGGGAACATTCTATGTCCTTATAACAATGCTCTGTAAATTACCCTGGCTGATAGTCTTCAGGAGAATAAAAAAAGATATATTGAGAGAACTTAAAAACATCAGCTTATTGGAATCCCATTTACCCCTCAAGGTCCAGTGCTAACGCTTCCTCTACTCTGAAGTTTTGCTTCTAGCCAAAGATAACTCTCCTTCCTTTAAACTCTATACTAGTTATTAACTACTTAACTACTAAAATTATGTTGCAAGACAAGTGTTATGTGCCTTGTCACAGAATTCATTAATTCTGTTAAGCTAGGGACTCTAGTTTCTCTTTGCACCTGATAGTACCTTGATCTGGTGCTCAACATCTATTTAAAGCAATGTTTCTCAGAGTACAAGTACCATAAGTAACTTTAGGTGGGTACATGAAGGTGACCATTAGATTACATTGAATCGTTCATTGAGAAAGCTACCCTGCTGACATTTCTCATTTTTCTTGAGACATAGTTTCGCTCTTGTTGCCTAGGCTGGAGTGCAATGGCACGATCTCGGCTCACTGCAACCTCCGCCTCCTGGGTTCAAGCGATTCTCCTGCCTCAGCCTCCCCAGTAGCTGGAATTACAGGCATGTGCTACCACACCTGGCTAATTTTGTATTTTTAGTAGAGAAAGGGTTTCTCTATGTTGGTCAGGCTGGTTCCTTTCCTTTTTAAAATAGAAAATGTAGGCCTTAGGCTCAGAGCAAATGAAGGCAACAGTTAACTACCAGGAATTTCAGAATTATTTTGTTATACAGACAGACATACAATTTTTTTGTTACCTTCTATTTGTGGCAAGTAATAATAGTTTCCTATTGATAGGACTAATATTAAAGTTTCCTTTTACAATAAATTAAGTACAAAAAGTGAGTTATTTAAAAAAATATCAAGTCAATTTCAGTAAACTAGTGTTGGATGTGGCAAAAATTGTGAAGGTAAGATACAAATAATTGAAGTCTGGCAAAATTAAATTAAGAAATGCTATTTAGTAGACAACATATTGATTATAACAGGTGTGTTAATTTAAAAAACTTTGCTTAATTTTAGTAGGTAGTTTTTTCTGCTTCAAGTTGATCTTCCCCCATATTAAGTTGAGATAAAAATCAAACTCACCTGGAGAGTAGTAAGGGTTTCATCAAAAGATACTGGAGTAATTGTGCAGATAATACGTGTCTTTGCGTTTCCTCCCAAGGAATTCTGGAGAATTCGTGTTAACTTGCTATCTCGATAATTTATGAAACCACTTAGCAAGGAATAAGTTTATGGGAGAAAAAGATTGAGAATGTTTATATAACAAAGTAGTTGGTTTTTAACGCAGAACTCTTAAATCAGCCACAGTTTCAAAAATTAGTTTACAGGTTATATGAGGCAGATTAAAACTACTAACTAAAAAATATTTAAAACAGAAAGTAAATTCAATAGATTATAGTTGTATGTATAAGCTTTTGAATATATGGAAAAAATCAGTACATTTGAGTGTCATTGAAATATTGCAATGTTCAACCTAATGAAAAAGGTAAGAATTAGTAGGTAAGTACACAACGGGATAAACTTACCCAACCTGTCCATCACTAAGTTTCTTGATCACTTGTCCCAAAATAAATAAGCTTCGATTTATATTACAGCCTTCCTTGAGCCGCACACCTGAATTTATTAAACAAATACGAAAACCAAACTTGACTCCTTTTCTAGATGATAAACTTATTTATCACTAAGTTAATGAGAGAAATTGGAGGGCAGATGCTAAAGTCTATGCTCTGGTTTAGACATGAGCCCATCTTTAATATCAGTGGTAGAAGGAGCTCTTTCCCTATTGGTCCCACTTCAAGTGAATCAGAAAGGTTATTACCTGAGAAAAATAGTAAAAAGAAAAAAATGAAGAGGGAGGGAAGAATGTAGGGGAAAAAAAACCTGTTTCCTGAAAGAGCTTCTGTAGCTCTTCGGTTCAAATCAATTTTTTTTTCCAACATCTAAATATAGGCAACTATGAACTTACAACCAAATTAACCTCTAATTTCTCATTTTTAAATTGTTAATATGCTTACATGGTTCAAAAAGTTTTTTAAAAAGAAGTAAACTTTGAAAAAGCTCCCTTCCACTTTTATCCCATATTCGACCAGTTCCTATACCTCTACCAGGACACCACTGTTATTAGTTTATTCTTTAGAGATTTTTAAAAATACAAGTTCATATACATTTATTTCCTTCTTTCTTCACCGATATCAATAGTAACAGACCATACATACTATTTTGCACTTTGCTTTTTTTCACTTGGCAACATAGCTTAGAAAAATTTCCATATCGGTAAACACTGATCTTTTTCATTCTTTTTTGAAGTATAAAATTCCATTTTACGGCTGCATCAGACTTCATTCACCCACCCCATCCCCTGTTGAAGGACATGTAGGTTTTCAATCTACTGCCTATACAAAAAAAATTGCAAAAAATAACTTTGAACAGATGTTATTTCACAGGTGCATTAATTAGCTACTGCTGTAACATTACTACCTAATCAACCAGCTAACACAAGCATTTATTTTTTGTTCACAGGTCTGAGGATGGACTGGTTTGGAGGAAGTAGGCTAGGCTCAGTTGAGTGCCTCTACAATAGGCTGCAGAATGAGCTCAAGTCTGTTGAACAAACTTCTAATAATCCTTGGATCAGCAGCTCTTCTAATGGCAAGAGTGCAGGTGCAAGCTAAACCATTTAAGCCTTATGAACTATTCACTTTTATCTTTGCCCAGTTTTTTGTTGCTTTTAAATTTTTAAGGCATCCGGACTTTGTATCAGTTACAAAAGGGTTTGCCCACTGTAAGTTGACTTCCAATACTTTTTATAGTTTTTTTTAATATTGAAATTTTTGAGCCACTTATAACGCATTCCTTGGTATATGATATATGGATAATTTTTTTTCCCCAAATGGCCATCAGTTAATGAATAATCTATCTTTTCTTCACATATTTGAAGGACCATTTTTATTGTATTCTAACTTCTGTATGTATTCAGGACTCTTGATGGATTTTCTATTCTATTCCACTGGGCTGACAATTCACATAGTTTTATTACCATGGCATTATAATGTGTTTTACTATCTTATAGTAAGATAGTAAAATCTTAAATTCCACTTTCTGCTTTTTGGAATTTTTCCGGCTACTCTTGTCTGTTATGTTTCCATACAAATTTTAAAATCATCTTACCTAGTTTAAACATGAAAATGTACTCTTGATATTTTTATTAGGATTGTGTTAAATCTAGAAATTAACCCAGAGGCCTGATATCCTTGTGATTTTGAATCTTCTACATCTAAGTATGCTTTTCCATTTTTTCAAGTATTTGTTTGTGTCCTTCAAGTCTGATTTACAAGTTTTCTTAGGCCGGGTGTGGTGGCTCACCCCTGTAATCCCAGAACTTTGGGAGGCCGAGGTGGCGGATCACTCGAGGCCAAGAGTTCGAGATCAGCCCAGCCAACATGGCGAAACTCTGTCTCTACTAAAAATACAAAAATTAGCTGGGCGTGGTGATGCATGTCTGTAATCCCAGCTACTTGGGTGGCTGAGGCACGAGAACTGCTTGAGCCCAGGAGGTAGAGGTTGCATTGAGCTGAGATCGTGCCACCGCAGTCCAGCCTGGGAGACACAGTGAGAGTCTGCCTCAAAAAAATTAAAAAAACAAAAACAAAAACAAAACGTTTTCTTTATATCAGTCTTGTACAAATCTTTGTTGAGTGTCTTCCTAGGTATCACATCTTTTAGGTTATTATAAATAACCTACTAAAATATTTTACTAAATATTTTAACTGGTTTTTGTTTATTAATATTTTAACTTTCTAAAATTAGTATCTGTATATTAATTGTATACCCCACTATCTTTCTTAATTTCCTTATTTTGAAAGTTTAAATGGCTTTTATGGAATTCTCATGGGCTTTCCTGCTGTACAATACCATCAATTGTATAATTTTCATTTTTTAATTGATGCTATTGTAGACTAAAATAAAAATTAACCAGATACAGATGCTGATTTCTATGTTAAAGACTTTTATCAGAAAATCATCATGAATGAATATTATTAATAATGAATATAATTACTTTATCAATTTCTAAAAATGCCTGGTAGTACTTTTTAATCCTATAAAATAGGAAGACATTAAGACTAACATATTTCATGAGTTTTAATTACCTTCAGCTCCTGTTTGAGCAGCTCTTTCACTGCCTGCTAGATCAACCAAATTCTGTAAGATAGATAAAAACAAATCTTTAGGGCAGAAAATTTGAAATAATAAAATTCAAACTACTGAAAGAATATTTTTAATACATGGTATATCTGAATATTCTATCTGTATCCATGTCTCCCATGCTACTGTTTAGGCATTCCCTTTTTTCTCTGAGTCAAACTGTTCTCTATCTGTTCCTTTCTTTATATCTTCCATAATGCTGCCAGTATAGGTTCTGTTTCCTATACAAAGTCCAAAAACTTACTATGGCAAATATAATTCTTTATAAGCTGGCACTTGCATTGCTCCAACTTTGTATCTATCTATCCCTTATTCTTATCTCTAGTTGAACTACTCACTATTCCCCAAACACCCCATGTACTTCTACACCTTCAAGCACAAGCTTTTTGCTATTTCCTTTATTCAGTTAGTTCTAATGTTCTAGTCTGTCCTTATTCTTTATTTAAGAACCAGGCACAAAGATTATCTCCTCGAGGTAGCTTTGCCTACTTTATCCTTCCTCCCTGCCAGATCTCAGATGAACTGCTCCTTGAACTGCATAACCAGAACTCTTTATAAACATGACTTATAGATACAACTTACAGTTATAACACTTATTTTGTTGGGCTACTCATGTATGCTAGCTGTACTATGCTGTAGCAATACCATGACTTTACTGTGGCATCTTTAAGAGCTGGACCTCTCTTTCATTTCACAAATATTATTGAAAAGAAGTGGCTACTTATCATGCTCCCGGAAGTGCATCAGGTGCTAGGGCTACAAATAAATAAGATCTCTGCTCTCATGGAGCTTACATTCTACATAGAGGAGGAGGCTGGTGAGAAGAGATAAAAAGACAAATAAGAAACATGTTGTGATAAGTGTAACAGAGATTATTTAAATATAGAGCTGGAAAAGGGGCCAGTAGGTTTAGGTTCACGGGATTGGACAGCAGTGTAAGGCTTGTCGTTAAGCTGAGATCTGAATGACCAGAGAAGAGGAAGCTGGTCCCAAAAAGCTCAAGGGAAACAGTAGTCTAGACAAAAAGAGAGCCAAAACATTTAAGTCACAAAGCAGAATGTGCTCAGTGTGTTCAAAAAAATAGAAAAGGCAGTGTGGAACAGTTGGTGAAGTGAAGACAGGAAAAGATAGAATAAGAGAAGCAGACAGGGGCCAGATTACGCAGGACTTTTTAAGTAAGATAAAAAACTCCGAAATGTTTAAATTCAATGAGAAGCCATTGCAGGGCTTTATGCAAGGGAATAATAGAACCCTGCATAAAGCCCAGCAATGGCTTCCACAATGGATCCACTACGACTACTGGGTGGAGGATGGATTGGGAAGGGGCAAGAGCAGCCGCAGGCAGCCCCATCAGGCGGCTGGGGCAGGAATCTGGGTGAGAGATAATACCAGCTTGGGTTAGGGAGGTGGCAGAGGAAACTGCTTGTAAGAGAAGCAGTGGAGGGATGTCTTGTTTATTTATTTTTTTAGTCTCAGAGCCCAACACCATGCTCAGAACACACTAACGACTTAGTAAATATTGTGAGTGATATGAAAGAAAGTCAAACCTTTGTTATTTCTCTCTGTGGAGATTTTTGAGACTAGTTAGGTAAATATGCATTACCAGTTGAGTCTGATTTTTCTTGCATAGTGTCCACTACAGATGACACAGATACATAATAAAAGGGCAAAGTGGTAATGAAGGCAGCATGAGTGAAGGTTAAAGATGAGAACAAGCATTCATATTCAAAGATACTCAGAGGCCCAACCTATGAGGGAGGAGTTCATTGAAGCAGAAGGAAATAAAGTTAGATTGGTTAAGAGTGTCCAAATCTTGCCCCGGGAGGTGACATACAAAAGCAGTGGTTAGTATATTAGAAATCCTTATTATGACTTCAAGAAACAAAAACAAGAGTCATGGAGACAAGGTTCCAGGAGACTGACGTAATTCAAGAGAGATGAGAAAGTAAATGAGTGTAGCACCCACGGGAATGTTCAAAGGTAGGATCAATAAGAAATGGGACAAGGGGACAAAGAGAAAGGCAGAAAAAGATGAGTCAAAATTGACTTGGGTGTCCACCTTAGGCAGCTAGGATAATGCTGCTTTTACTGGAAATAAGGAATATTCACTATGGTAGGAAGAAAATAGTTTCGTTTTACACATATTAAAGTTTGAGATATTGATGGGACACAATTATAACTATCTTTAGGAAGACATGAATTAGAATTCAGAGACTATACATAAAATATTTGGCAGTTATCAACATGGAAATGATGACAATGTTTGAGAGCAAGAATTAAGGAAGAAAGGCCACAGGATACCTCCAAGTTTTTTTTTTTTTTCAATTTTTTTAGGAGGGTAGAGAAAAAGAAGCCAGGGTAGAAAACAGAGGAGTACAGCTAAGAGAAACTGGATATTATCATCCCACCAAGGCCAGGAGATAATCAGAAAAGAGCCACCTCTAAAGAGCCAGAGATGACTCCTTAGAGGAGACTTCTTTCCAAGAAGATTCTTAGTGTAAGTGGGTAGGCTGGAGGGTTGGAACAGATAGAACACCGATGACAAAGCATCAAGTAACATGAGGAAAATCATCAAGGAGATCACTGAATATGCCAAGAGTATTAAAGCTAAACTATTGAAAGTTAAAATTATATGAAATATCACAGTGTTGGATGAGAAAATAAAAGAGGTTAGGTTTTGGTTTTTTATTGTTAAATTAAAACAAGATTAAAGTCTACTAAAAATAAGTTATACAATTTTATAGCAAAATAGCTAAGGTGAAATTAGGATTGAATATTAAGTAATTAATAATCTAACTTTATAAAATCTGAAAATGAATAAACATATCATAGATTGCTTTTTTCCCTGAAGTTTTCTACTCAAATAATCTTAAATCATATCCCACATCAAGCTAAAGAATTTAGGCCCTAAAGGTGCAGAATAAAGCAATATGGTAAAGGGTAGAAAAGGAGCAAGAAACAGACAGCAATAATTTAGTGTGGCAAGAAGGAAGTGAAGGTTTACTTATGTGCTATATAAGAATGTTTGCATAATGCTTACATTTACTTATTCAACAAATCTATATTAGACATAAAATAGGTACAATGTGTTGGGGCTACAAGGATGAATGCAGTATCACTCCTCAATGGATTTAGTCTAAAATACTATGTTTATAATACAAAATGTATTTTCTTATTGTACTTAAGTAAAACCTAAAATAATGTGATTACTTTTTAACCATCCAACCTAGATTTTTGTTGATCACCTAAATTACATTGGCTGAGATTTTTAAAAAAGACCCTCAAATTCTAAGATGACTTAAATTGTTAAATGTGTATAGAAAAAAATTCTACTTCATTAATGGTTAGAAAAAACATCAATCCCTATAACCCTATAGCCCTGATATTTAAATTTTAGGAGATGGCAACCATGACATAACAGGAAGAAAGATCCTCTGAATTTTTCCTACAACATTTTAGCTAGGAATTTGATGATACTGACAAGACTAAGCAGACAAGTTGTAGACTTCCTCCCACATTTAGTTCAGTTAACAGTTCTTATTAAACCAAACATCCAGCAGCTAAATTAAATTTTGTTTTGGCTCATACAGTACATTATTATGGTTCATTAATACTCACCAAATGGGATACCTTAACAGATCCTTCACAATTAGAAGGTTCACCTTTCTCTCTACTTTCCAAAATCTAGATAGAAAAAGCAAGCTGTAGAAAAATTAGTGCATTCTTACTTGGAAGATCTAATAGATAGACAGAGAGAATTACCTACCATCCTAAAGATGGTATGAGAACGACTGCTTCTTTGATTCATTTTTGTTTCTCCATAATGCCTGTTCTCTGTAAAAATGAGTTATATTTCAGCTGCATATATATTAAAATCCACAGAAACACAATAATTTTTAACTTAAAGAAGTGTGATTTGAAGCCTAAACGTGCTTGATTGAAAAGATAGTTTTTACAAATGTTTTAAAGAAATACAGCATAAAGTCTTACTTTCTCCCTTTGTAATCCACTTCAAAGCCATTTCTGATGTATATACAACTTCTTCTGTGAGATCAGCAACATACACATTCCTCTGAAACAAGTTTAATTACAGAGAAGATTAGAGAAATAGAAGTCACAAGTTTGCTTTTCAAAACAAGGTGCAAACTATTATAGAATTCATTTGTGAAAGTTAAAAGTGGCAAATGGAACCATAATTCTGTAGAAATGTAACAAATAATTCTATGAATACCCACAATTTATTTCATATACCAAAGCACACAAATTCTAACCTGATACTTCCATCTTGCTATTTTTACACTTAAACCAAAATATTAGCGCTGTCAGTATTTGAAAACTATTCATGTTGTTTAACAGATGAATATAAATACTTCAAAAAAACCCTCACATATTATAGAAATAGGAGACACTTTAAAAACTATAGAAATTACAGGTAAATGTTCAAGAACAATAAACTCAATAAGTAAGTCAATTTTAAAGCTCCCTTAAGTCTGCTACTCACATTGACATCTTCTCGAATAATTAGAGGTTTCATTTTTTGAGTGCCACAGAGTAAATCTGTAATGGTTTCATTGTATATTTCCATGTAAGATACACGTAAGAGAAATTCCCTATCAGGAAACTAGAAGAAAAAAATTATATAAAAACACCAGGAAGCATCCAATTGTGAAAACCTAATACTAAATGCTCATGTGCTTAAAGAGGTAAAATGTCTGTAAAACAAACTAAGAAAACCCTTGGTTCTAATGTTGACAAAATAATAAACACAAAAATATAAAAGCATCGCTACAGAAATAATGAAAAGTGAAGTACCATAAAGCTGGGAGAACACCAACTCTAGGCTCAAACTCTAGGCTCAAAATAAAACCTTATCAAAAGATGTTCTTATTTTTTTTTTCATTTTTGATATAAACATTTAATAAAATAGGGATGGGTAGATTTTTCTCTAATAAGATGGAGTACATCTGTCTCAGCAAAAAAGTCAATATCATGTTTAATGAGATGACACCAGAAGTATCCCCACTAAAGTTTCCCCACTGAAATCAGGAGCAAGACAAGAATATCTGCTATCACACTACAAGATGTTCTTATTTTAATAAAAATGCTAATTTAAAACCATCTCTTAACTAACTAGGTTGCCTATTCTGGCTTTCTGCCTCCCTTCTTTTTTTTTTTTTTAACCTACATCTACTTTCTACTGTTCCTTTATAATCACTGATAGTTAAATGGTTAGGTGGAGCTAACCATGATAAAATTTTCTTGTTCCTTAATGCCTACTTTTTGTTCAGAGTATTATTGTTGCAGAATTCAAGGGAAAGAATAAAAGAAATTTAAGTTTTATAAAGTAAATTGTGGAGATAAAAGTGAATCTATGCTATGTCTTTCTTCTTTCACCATGGATAATCAAACAATAACTGTAAATCTACTTCCTTTCATCTTTACAAGAGAAATACACTAAGACTCGTACCCAGTTTTTACTAGTTTTACCTGTACGTACTAGAAATCCAGTTAAGTTACTTACCTTCTTAATTTTTTGGAAAATGTCATGAATTGCCCTGGGTGTAACTCCCAAATGATCTTCTGAACCCATCATGGTATATGTTTTTCCTGAAGCGGTCTGTCCATAGGCAAATATAGTACCTGCAAAAAACAAAACACACATATGCAAAGATTAAAAACAAACCTATAATGGGTAAAACTATGCATGCTTGTTGCACAGACGCCCAAGACTGAAATGTTTCTGCAACATTGAGTGAATACAAACCATTGTAGCCTTGTATGGCAGAATCGATGATTGGTGCTGCTATTTCTTCATACACATTTTTGGTAGTTTCATTACCATGAAAGACACGATCTAAACAACAACAGCAACAACAATAACACAGAAGTTAAACCAAATGAATCAACTGCGTTTTCATTGCAAATCAGTAATTATTCCTAAAAGTAAAACTGTCAGAATGTAGGATGGTCAAGTATTTAAGACAGTATTTTCTTCAACTTTTTGGTTCTCTGAAAATACCCTTCCCTAAGGTGAAATGAGTTCATTTATACACACAAAAAATACACTACAAATCAACTTTTCTATGTTCTTTCCAGAGTCAGTAAGGCATAGTGTTTGCACATGGGGGTCTGGAATCTACCTAGATGAAAATTAGATAACTGTCATTACAACTGTTTTAAATACCAGTTGGTTACCTTACTTAAACACATGATGTATAAACAATTTTGTTTCCAGTGAAGCAGTTTGTAGAAGGCTTAATCTAATCTTTAGTGACAACTCTAATATTATTGATTAACCTTTTGTAGTTTTAATAGCAAAAGGATAATACGGTAACTTTTTATGCTATTATAAGCTTACCAAAATTGAAGGATTTACTTCCATCAACTTGATAAATGGCATTATTGTCAGTTTTCCAGTAAACTTGGGCAGTTTCTCCAAGTGATTCTTCTCTAAAAGAATAAAAACACTGCATTTTAGCCAGTCATAAAAGTCATGTCATAGGAGGGATAATTTAAAAGATTTCACTTTCTAAAGGATATTTTGAAAGATAATAATAGAAGAGAATGACAGAAAGTCCATCTTTGAGGATTCAAGTCTTAAATGGAGCTTCAGTGACCTCCTGCCCCCTCAAAAGTGTATTCTTGTGAAGGCTTTCATTCTCACCCTCTCCCCCAGTACTGGTAAATGAAGGGATGGTTCAAAATGCAACTCTGATTGTGTCTGTCTTGCTTAAAATTCTTAAAACCTTTTAGAAACTTATGAAATCCTCAGCATGGTACGAGTCCTAGATCATGTCTTTTCTCTCTTCCATTTTCCTCTGAATTCCTAGATACATCCTAAGCTCTACCTGAAGGTCTTCCCCAAATGACAGATGTAACCTCTCTGTGCCTGGAGTACTCTGACTTTCCTTTCCATTAAGTAACATAGCCATTATTTCACTCTTGAAAAGTGTCAAGACTTTCCTGACACCAGTTCACCCCACGGAAGCTGTCTTCTCTCTGATGGGCTAATGACTCCTCTAGCAAACATTCTCCACCCGCCCATCATTAACACTTGTCACAAAGTATCTTAATGGTTTCTTTATGCAGCGGTTTAAGGCATTAGATAACAAGCTCCTCAAAAATAGGAAATCCCTGATCTTGGTATTTACATTTATTAAACCCCGTGTTCAATAAAAATTTCACACTCACACAAAGTGTTAGCATTTTGGGTCGAAGGCCAGAAGCCAGCGAAGCAAACTGACTTCATTTATTCTTCTTCCTGCTTTTTCTCCATAGCATTTATCAAGTACATATCACCACATAACATCTTACATTTTCAACTTTACTTTCTGTCTCTCCCCATTAGAATGGAAGAGCCACTGGGCAATGACTGGAGTGTCTGTGTAGTATAAAGGTACTAAAAAAATTGATAAATACTTGTGGAATGAATGAAGTCTTGAGTGACGACTAACTCAATGTCACAAGACAGACTAGCTCTTGTCTTCAGGGGGTCTGAAGACAGCAGTTACGTGCAAAATGACTAACTGTGATGAGAGCTAGGAAGGCACGGTCCCATACGACTTCTCTAGGGCGGGGAATGGGGCAGGGAGAAGCAGACGCGGCAAGGCAGAGCAGCACAGAAGGGAAGGTCTGTAATGTCAGCGAGACTGAGTTAAATTTAAGTGAATCTCTCAGCTGGAAAGTATCTTCTAGATCTCTGATCCTCCCCCGTCACTTTACAGACCCTGAAACGGTGGCCAGCGGCCGAGTTACTAGACAGCAGAGCCGGGAAGCAGCTGCTCCTGGAAACGCCGCAGGCCTGGCTCCTCCGGCTCAGGGCGGCACCGCAGGCCCAGCGGGCACCGGGCCGTGGTGTGGGCCCCCTACCTGCTGTTCAGCGGCCGCACTCGCACGCAGACGGCCACAGCTCCTTCCTCCGCCATCGTGTTAGGCTGAACAGGTCCCAGGAAAATGGCCAGGACCCTCCGCGGCCGACGCTTCAGGGCGCACGGGCCGCCCCGCCTTTAAATTTAAAATTTCCCAAACGCTGCATCTGATTGAGCCGTGGCCTCGTGACGTCATGGGCCATTCCACCTGCGGGGCAGCGCGGGGGACGCAAGGCGGGCGGCGGGACTACAGCTAAACACGAGAGGGGATTTAAAGGGCCTGGCGGAGAGTCGCAGAAGAGGGTCGGAGGGAGGGGCGCCCGGGAGTCGGCGGAGAGCGGTGGTCCTGGAATACCAGAATACTATAATCTGCCAAAAGCCAGCAAACATCATCCTCCACCCCATCCTTAAAGAGTTTGGAACCCGTAGACGAAACCAGGTAGAGATACATGTATTTTTCATTACCCAAACAGAATTGCTGTCCTTTAAAGAAACTGCACCAACAGTTTAAAATAAACTTCAAACAGCAGGAGTTGAAACTCACTGTGCAGTCCAGAAACGTGACAAGCCTGTTGTGCGCCTTAGAAAATCTGAGTTTAGGCTTTTTTCCTGTTTCTTTCTCTCTTTCTGTAACTCGTTTCCATTAGCTGTGGCTTCCTAAGAGGTTGAATTAGGGAAAATAATTACTGAGGACTGAAAAACTGAATGGATTGATACTTTTTTTTGGAGACTGAGTCTTGCTCTGTCACCGCAGGCTGGAGTGCAGTGGTGCCATCTCGGCTCACTGCAACCTCCACCTCCTGCTTTCAAGCGATTCTCCTGCCTCAGCCTCCGGAGTAGCTGGGATTACTGGCACTTGCCACCACGCCCAGCTAATTTTTGTATTTTTAGTAGAGAGGGGGCTTCGCCATGTTGGCCAAGCTGGTCTCAAACTCCTGACCTCAGGTGATCCACCCACCTCAGTCTCCCAAAGTGCTGGGATTATAGGCGTGAGCCACCCCTCCTGGCCTGAGTTGTTAACTTTTATTAACTGAGAGGGAAATCTATTCTAAATACAGTATTTTTTTCCTCAAAAATAGTGCTTGTCTTCCTTTTCTCTCTCTCTCTCTCTTTTTTTTAATAGACATGAGTTCTTGCTCTGTCACCTAGGCTAGAGTGCAGTGGCCTGAACACAGCTCACTGAAGGCTCAACTCCTGGCCTCAGCTCAAGAGGGGTTCCCGCCTCAACCTCCTGAGTAGCTTGGATTACAGGCACATCACTAGCCCAGATGATTTTTAATTTTTTTGTGGAGACGGGGTGGGGTGGGGATTAGGGTAGGGAGTGGGGTCTCACAGTGTTGCCCAGGCGTTTCTTGAACTTCTAGGCTCAAACGATCCTCCTGCCTCGGCCTCCCAAAGTGCTGGGATTACAAGCATGAGCCACTGTGCCTGGCCTAGCTCTTTATGTGTACTTTAGAAACTTATCCAAGATGTTTCATTTATTACGAGAAATTCAAGGTGCACAGTTATGTACACAGAATATGTCTGGATATACATACATAATTTCTGGAAAGATACACAGAATATGCCTAATTTCCTTGCAGAGTGAGGACTGAGTTAGATGGTAGACTGAGTTAGATGAAAGTAGTTTCTTTCAATTTAAAGAAACTAGTTAATAGATAAGAACAGTAAAGAAAACTGAGTCAATTCATTCAATATTTGTTTAAATATTGGTTATTTAAATGTTGGTTAACCAGCTGTGAGGTAGTATAAACAACTCTTTTTTATTGCTAGACTGTAAAGATACTTGGCTATATCTAGTAAGAAAATACAGAGTTAAGGAAGGTATATTTTAACTGTAGTTTTTATTTTTAATGGTGGGCAAATATGCCACATAGCTGAAGGCAAGGAACCTATGAAGAAGGAGAAGGGAGATGTGATTAATCAAAATTTCTAATGAGACAAGAGGAGATTGGTTTGCGAGTAAAGAGAAGGCATCAGCCTTTCATAGTTGTGCTTATGATAGTTGCTATGACTGTCTTTTTGTTGTTATCATCACAGCAGGTGACATTTATTGAATATTTACTATATGCCAGGCTTTCTATTATATACTCTATATCCAATTTTTCATCTGACTTTCCAAATTGTTCATCAAGAAATATTCATTGAACAACTATTATGTGCCAGATACGGTTCTAGGGTCAGGAA
Source organism: Macaca fascicularis (assembly GCF_037993035.2). NCBI lineage: Eukaryota > Metazoa > Chordata > Mammalia > Primates > Cercopithecidae > Macaca > Macaca fascicularis. Next base: position 108,893,140 of record NC_088379.1, read on the forward strand.
GCACAACAGTGAATAGAATAGACAAAGCACTTGTTGTTGTAGAGTTGTTATTCTCTTAGGGGAGATGGATACTGAAAAATCTCAATCTCTGTCTCTCTTTCTCTCCACACACACACACACCCACACACACACACACACACACACAATGTAATGATTAGTAGGGTCAGGAGACAGAGAAAGAGTGATAAGGTGGGATAAGAGTGCTAGTTTCTTACGAAACACATTCTTGTGGGAAGCAGCAGACAATACATAACAAATATATAGTAAAATAACATGTTGGAAGGAAGGTTTACTTTAGATGAGATGTTCAAGAAAGACCTGAGGAGGTGACCTTTGAAGTGAAACCTATGTGATAAGAATGAGCCAGACTTGGGAGGACAAGAGAAAGGGCGTACCAGACAGAGGAACAAGTAAGTCAAAGAAGCCAAGGCTTGATCGAGTTTGTCATCTGCCTGAGACACAAAGGGGAGGGCCCTGTGACTGAAGCATTTATGGCAACGGAGAGAGGTCGGCAAGTCCAGGTCCAGGCCCCATGGGGCCTTGTGGACTGTGATAAAATGTTTGGATCTTATTCTCAAGGGTGAGGGGAAGCCTATGGAGTGTTTTAAGCAAGGGAGTAAAAAGGGATTCATTAATTCCTTCAAACAAGACATTCTTCATTTCACTATGAAAATAGAAACTTCCAGAAAAGACTTTGCCTTAGCTCCTGTCAGCCTGGCTACTCACTATGTGCATTTGTGCTTGCATACTCGCCTTCCAGACTGTAACTTGATAAACACCTGTGTGTTTTCCACTCTGGAAACTCTCCATGTGTGCACTGGATCCAGTTCTCTCCTTCTCACTCTCTGTCCTGCATTGTCATTTTCTCCTGCTCTAGTAAACCAGTCTTAACAGTAAACGTTAACTTAACTTCTCCCATATTGAGTGTCTAATATATGTGGCAAACTTAAAATGTCTAGTACCAAATTCATGCTCTTCCCCTCAAAATCTGCTCAATCAGCAGTTTTCTGCTTCTCAGTTGATGGCAAGTCCATCCTTCCGGTTATCCAGGTGCAAACTCTGGAGCCATGCTGCTCAGCTTCTCACCTGAAAATTCTGTCAGGGCCACCTTGAGAATATTTCAGAATATGACAGTTTGTCACAACTTACGCTTCAGCTACCTGGTCCAAAATACCATCATCTAGCATTGAGCTCATCTCAGTGTTTCTACCCTTGCCCACCCTCACTGCCAGTCTGTTCTCAACACAGCAGTTTGAGTGATTCTTTGAAAATGTGTCAGATCATGATACTCCTCTCTCAAGACCCCCAGTGCCACACCTTCATCCCCACCCTCTGATTTCTCTCAGAACAAAACCCAATGTCTTTCAGTTGTCTCCAAACCTCACATGATCTTGCCCTTTGTTTGCCCTCTGGCCTTACCTCCTACCACTGTCCCTCCCCTTTGCTCTCCCTACTCCAGCCACACCGGTCATGGGCAGTTTCCTGAATCCCAGACAAACCCCCTCTTAAGACCTTTGCACTGGCTGTTGTGTCTGGATGGAAGGCTCTCTCTCCAGATATCCATGTTTCCCTCCTTCCCACTGATTCCAGCGTCTATTCAAATGTCACCCTCTCATAGCTCTCTCTGCATAAAATAGCAATTCCATTGTATGTTACTTCTATTTCTTAAATCTTCTTCTTAGTTATAAGATTACTTGTAACTTTTAGACGTAATATGTGTATGAGTGTTAATTTATGTATATATGTCTCCTCTCACTAGAGTGACATAATTTTTGTTTACTCCTTATCCCCTGTGCATACAAAGGTGCTTGACATAGAGTAAACATTCAATTAAAAAATACTTATTACTTAAGTATTACTCAAATACTTATTGGCGTAATTTCTGGGAAGATACACAGAATACACCTAGCTTTCTTTGGAGGGAAAGGACTGAGTTGGAAAATAGATTCATCTTTCATTTTATAATATTATTTCATAACTATTAACATTTTAACCACATGAATATTAGTTTCTCTCAAGTTAAATAAATTAGTTGAGATAAATCAGTGTATAAAATAGAGTCTACTCATTCAGATTTGTTTTGGTTATCTAGCTATGAGCTCATAGGGATTACCCTTTTTCATGACTAAATTGTGAAGAGGCAGGGCTGCTTCCAATAAGATAATCCAGAGTATCATGATGTATACATACCATGGAATACTACTCAGCCATAAAAAGGAATAAAATAATGGGATTCACAGCAACCTGGATGGAATTAGAGACCATTATTCTAAGTGAAGTAACTCAGGAATGGAAAACCAAATGTCATATGTTCTCATAAGTGGGAGCTAAGCTATAAGGACTCAAAGGCATAAGAATGATACAATGAACTTTGGGGACTTGGGGGAAAGGGTGGGAGGGGGTGAGAGATGAAAGTCTACACATTGGGTACAGTGTACACTTCTTGGGTGATGGGTGCACCAGAATCTCAGAAATCACCACTAAAGAACTTATTCATGAAATAAATAAGTTAAAAATAAATAAATAAAATAAAAGAATAATAACCAACATGCATGGAACTGGAGGGCATTGTCCCAAGTGAAATGACTCAGAAACAGGAAGTCAAAAACTGCATGTTGTCACTTATAAGTGAGAGCTAATCAATGGGTACACATGGACATTGTGTTAGTCTGTTCTTATGGTACTTATAAAGAAATACCTGAGACTAGGTAACTTCTGAAGAGGTTTTAATTGATTTACAGTTCTGCATGGCTAGGGAGGCTTCAGGAAACACAATCATGGTGGGAGGCAAAGCAGAAGCAGGCACCTTCTTTGCAAGGAGGCAGGAGAGTGAGTGGGAGCAGGGGAAATGCCAGACGCTTATAAAACCATCAGATCTCTTGAGAACTCACTCAGTAATAGAGAATAGAGAACAGCATGAGAGAAACCATCCCCATGATCCAATCACTTCCCACCAGGTCCTTCCCATGAGACATGGGGATTATGGGGATTAAAATTCAAGATGAGATGTGGTGGGGACACAGGCAAACCATATCAGACATATAGAGTGAATATAGACACTGGCAACTCCAAAAGGTGGGAGAGTGCTAGGGGACTGAGGGATGGAATACTACCAATTTGGTACAATGTTCACTGTTCGGGTTATGGGAACACTAAAAACCCAAATTTCATCACTACGCAATATATCCATGTAACACAACTGCATGACATGCACAGATGTACCCCCTAAATCTAGAAAAAATTTTCAAAAACAGGAAAAAGAGATAAACATGTTCTAATAAAAAAGAGATGGACCAAGTAAATCCAACTAAAAAAAGTTTAAAAATATAAAAATAAAAATAGATTGAGTGGTCAGGGAAAGCATAAAGATTAAATAAGCTATCTAAAGTGATAGAACTTCTGGACAGAGAGGCTTAACATTTGGATGCCTATCATTTCTCTCATAGGCAATCAAAATTTTTGTTAACTTTTTTTTTTACCTGAAAGATCAATACCTGCACATGATCAAAAGAGTCAAATGAACAGAAGATTCACAGCGAAAAACAAATCTTCCTACATTGACTCCTAAGGTGTCATTTCACCTCTCTGGAGGCACCTGTGCCATTTCCTAAAGTATTCTCCTCAAAATAATTTACAGATATGCACACTTATAGATCTTTTTCTATATTGCCTATCTTTTACATAAAAAGGTACCTGTCATACATGCTGTAGTGAACTGTGCTTAAATATGATCTTTATGTAAGTATTTTCATTCAGTTTAAGAAGAAAAGTGAATTTCTGAGGCATATTAATTGCATACACGTTTATCTTGATGTTTCAATTACTGTTTTTCTCCCAACTGTGTTATTTATGCTGAAGCTGCAGAGGGCACTGTAATATTTCCCAAAGCATGGCATCGCCTCGAATGGTGTTTTGAAGAGTGTAAATATGGTGCAAACTGTAGGATCTGGAGAAGCTACTGATATTAAAAATATACATCAATTCAAATTACTCACCTGTTCTCACTTATTTTAATGCATTTCATATAAAAGTAATTGTAATATACTTATTACATATGATTGCCTTTAATGGGGTAATTTTTTATTTCAAATTTTATTTTAGGTACAGGAAGTACATGTGCAGATTTGTCACATGGGAATATTGTGTGATGCTGAAGTTTGGGATATGGGTGTCATCCATAGTGAGCATGGTGCCTGATAGGTAGTTATTCAACCCCCTCCCCCCTCCCTCCCTCTCCTTTCTATTGTTCCCATATTTACATCCATATGTGGTCAATGTTTAGCTCCGCTTATAAGTAAGAACATGTAGTATTTTATTTTCTGTTCTTGCATTAAGTTGCTTAGGATTATGGCCTAAATAGTAGTAATTTTTGTTTAATAGAGAGAATGCCTAATTTTCAAAGCATAATTCTTATTTTTAATTCGGAGACATCTATTTGTAATGATCACAGACATAGTATCTCTTACCTTTTAATCACAGTAACGGGCTATTTGTATTTGTATGGCATCATGATAACTGCTCTGACCTGGGTCAGTCCAAAGACTATTTCTAAGCTATGCCGTACTGGAAAATCATTTATCAATGTGTGTCACCATTTTCTAATTCATACAATGAGAGAATTGGACGAGAAAATTTCTAAGGTTTTTCTTCAGCTTCAGTAATTCTATAATGTCTTCATTAAAAAAAGAAAATTGAATTGCTAGGAGAATAGATTTTAAGTTACACAAAAATATGTGAGGTAATGCATATATTAATTACCTTGATTTAGCCATTCCACAATATATACATACTACAAAACATCATATTGTACCCCATAAATAGAAGTACTTTTTGTCAGTTAAAAAATAATAAAAAAATTTTTAAAGGGAAACTTGTTCAAATTGAGTATGGATGAGTGTAAAATTGAATATAGATTTGTGAGGGAGTAGGAAAAGTGATCTATGTTACTGAGAAAATCTAAGATAGTCACAACTTGGCAGAGGATGATGGCAGCCCACCAAAATCTATTCTCTTCTTTCTGGCCAGAAGGCAAGGTTACATTCCCAGCCTGTCTTGCAGTTAAAGGCCACTTCTAGGCCTATATAAAACTCCAAGGGTGCACTTTTCCTGCCTTATCCTTGGTGAACATCCTTTCTTCTTTTCTTCATTGATTCTTCCAAATCCTGACTACTCTCTTCAAGCCTGGGTTTCATCCTCATCTTTATTGAGAAATCAGGACCATCAGGCAAGATGTCTCAACTCCCAGGTTTCCCACCCTACCTCCTGCACCCCTACTGATCTATATCTCCCCCAACTCTTCCCTCTTTTCATGCACGTACAGAGTGAAGGGTCTATGGTGTCTGAGATGAGCCTTTCCATGTATGTCCTTGGCTCTTTTCTCTCCAGTCTCCTCCACATCCTTGCTCCAGCAGTTATTTGCTCTCCTATTTCAGAAAAATGCTAGAAAATAACAAAAAGAATCATCTGTAATTTCTTTTTTTAATTATTATTATTATTAATAATAATTATTATTATACTTTAAGTTCTAGGGTACATGTGCATAACGTGCAGGTTTGTTACATATGTATACTTGTGCCATGTTGGTGTGCTGCACCTATCAACTCGTCAGCACCCATCAACTCATCCTTTACATCAAGTATAACTCCCAATGCAATCCCTTCCCCCTTCCCCCTCCCCATAATAGGCCCCGGTGTGTGATGTTCCCCTTCTGAGTCCAAGTGATCTCATTGTTCAGTTCCCACCTATGAGTGAGAACATGCGATATTTGGTTTTCTGTTCTTGAGATAGTTTGCTGAGAATGATGGTTTCCAGCTGCATCCATGTCCCTACAAAGGACACAAACTCATCCTTTTTTATGGCTGCATAGTATTCCATGGTGTATATGTGCCACATTTTCTTAATCCAGTCTGTCACTGATGGATGTTTGGGTTGATTCCAAGTCTTTGCTATTGTTAATAGTGCCCCAATGAACATACGTGTGCATGTGTCTTTATAGCAGCATGATTTATAATCCTTTGGGTATATACCCAGTAATGGGATGGCTGGATCATATGGTACTTATCGTTCTAGATCCTTGAGGAATCACCATACTGTTTTCCATAATGGCTGAACTAGTTTACAATCCCACCAACAGTGTAAATGTGTTCCTATTTCTCCACATCCTCTCCAGCACCTGTTGTTTCCTGATTTTTTAATGATTGCCATTCTAACTGGTGTGAGATGGTATCTCATTGTGGTTTTTTTTATTTTTTATTTTTTTATTTTTTATTATTATTATACTTTAAGTTCTAGGGTACATGTGCATAACGTGCAGGTTTGTTACATATGTATACTTGTGCCATGTTGGTGTGCTGCACCCATCAACTCGTCAGCACCCATCAACTCGTCATTTACATCAGGTATAACTCCCAGTGCAATCCCTCCCCCCTCCCCCCTCCCCATGATAGGCCCCGGTGTGTGATGTTCCCCTTCCCAAGTCCAAGTGATCTCATTGTTCTGTTCCCACCTATGAGTGAGAACATGCGGTGTTTGGTTTTCTGTTCTTGGAAACCATCAATCATCTGTAATTTCATCTTAAAAATTATCTAAATTGTATAGAGGAATGTTCCTTCTATTACCCAATCATCAAATTTCATCTTCCCTAAGGTAATCTATGTTAATTAAATTTATCTTTCTTGAATATATGCAATACATCTATATGGATAAATAATCAGATATTTTCATATTTTCAAGAATAAAATTATTCTGTAATTGATTGAAAATTTGCTTTTTATACTAACAAATCAGTATATAGATCTGCCTTTTATATTGGCTGCATGATATTCGATTATATGGTAGCATTAGAGTTTATTCAATCATTTCTTTCTTTTTTCTTTTCTTTTTTTTTTAGATAGAGTCTTGCTCTGTCACCCAGGCTAGAGTGTAGTGGTGCAGTATCAGCTCACTGCAACCTCTGCCTGCTGGGTTCAAGTGATTCTCCTGCCTCAGCCTCCTGAGTAGCGGGGATTACAGGCACCTGACACCATGCCCAGCTAATTTCTTTATTTTTAATAGAAACAGGGTTTCACCATGTTGGCCAGGCTGGTCTTGAACTCCTGACCTCAGGCAATCCACGTGCCTCGGCCTCCCAAAGTGCTGGGATTACTGTGCCCGGCCTCAATCATTTCTTTATGTATATTTAGATTATTTCTAATTTTCAATATTGCTTATAATACAAAAATCCATCTGCATATATCTTTCCATACTTATGCTTTTAGTTTCATAAATTAGATTGCTAGAAGCTAAAATGCTGACTCAAATGATATGCTTGTTTTGAATTATAACGAGTACCACCAAATTACTTCTCAAATAAATTGTACCAATTATATTACAACCAAGAGTCTGTGAGTGTCCACTTCGCCATTTATTCGTCATCACTGGGTACTAATCAATATTTCTAATTTTTGTCAATTTTATAGGAAAAAGATATTTTATTTTCATGTGCAATTTCCTGATTACTAGTAGGATTGAGCATCTCATCATTGCTTATTAGTAATATTTGTCTTATTTTTTGCATTGTACATTTGTACTGTATAGTCCTTTGCTCCTTTGCCCAGTTTTTTTTCCATATGAATTGTCTTTCTAATTGACATGTTATAAGTCTTTAAGTATTACAGATTACCTATCTAGCAAATATTTCCATTTGGTCAGTCATTCATCTTCTAAATTGTCTTTGTGTAAGGTTTCTTTATAGCATCCTTATTTTTGTCCATTTGGGAAGTACTTCCCTACTTTGAGGTTATAAACATGTTTTATTACTTTTTCTTTTAACTTATGTTATTTCATTTCTTTCATTTACAAGTTTAATTCTTGTAGTTTTTGTTTTTAACTCTCTTGATGGGTCTGTCCACTCAGTTAATAAAAATTTTAGTTTTTTTTTTTCCTATAATTTGAAAGCTTTTCTTTGTGTTAACCTGCATGTATCTGGAAGGAAGCCTTTCTCATTTCTTTTTTTTAGTCTATGAAGTAATTATATTCACTGTCTCACTTCTTTGTTTTCCAATCAGTCTTCATATATTTATAATTTGGCTTACAATCCTACTGTCATGTTAATAAAATTAATCTATGGGCACCACAGTGAGTAAATTTCTGAACAAAGTGGACATTTTTCAGTGCTTTGGGGCATTTTTAGTGCCTCTGGGCATTAGGTAGTCTCCAAAGATGGCTGCTCTAAATTTCTCCCCTTGCTGTTGTGCATCCATCACTCCACCCATCAAAAGATGGATTCGATTTACCCTCGTCTTTAATCTGGTCCTCTTTCTTCCTTGCACAGTAGTCTCAGGATAGCTAAACTTCTTACATGATGGCTGGCCTTGCAGAATAAGATGGAAGCTGCCAGGCCTCTTAAAGTTTAGGCCCAGAGCTGGCAGAGTCATTCCCACCATAATCTCTTGGGCTAACTTCACAAGCCCAAGCTAACCATAGGAAGAGGCCACATGGAGGAGCTCCAACATGCCAGACACGAGTGAAGCCTCTTTGACCTTCCAGGTTAGCCCAGTTTCTGATCAATGCTGCCTTGTAAATTTCCCTGGCTAATGCAGCATAGAGCCAAAGAAGCATCCGACTAACTCCAGTTGATCCCCTAAATTGTGAGAAATAATAAAATTCAGTCTTTGATGTATAGTTCTAATGAAGTTTGACAAATAAGTGGAATTGTGTGACTCTCACCGAAACAGTTCTGTCATCCTCCAAAATTCTTTTGTGCTACTCTTTTGTTGTCAACCCTCCCTCACACCCAAGATTTGGAAACCACTGATCTGTTTTGTGTGCTACTTTTGCCTTCTCCAGAATGACATAAATGGAATTTTACAGTTTATAGCTTTTTGAGCCTGATTTCTTTCACTTACATTAATGGATTTCAGATTCATTGTGTGATTGTATCAGTACTTTGTTCCTTTTCATTGGTGAGTAGCATTCTGTTTTTTGGATGTATCGCAGTTTGTTTTATTCAATCACCGGGACATTTGGGACATTTGTTTTCAGTGTTTGGCAATTTCGAATAAAGCTGCTAGAAATATTTATACAACGGATTTTGTGTGAACATCAGTTTTTATTTCTCTTGGATAAAATACCTAAAATTTAATTTTATAAGAAATTGCCAAACTGTTTTCTAAAGTGGCCATACCTTACATTCTCACCGGTAGTGAGTGAGTTCCAATTGCTTCACACGTCCTCATTTGAGCTTGGTATTGTCATTAAAGAAAACCCCTAGACAGTCTAATAGGTATATAGTAGTATATCATTGTGGTATTAACTTGCATTTCCCTAATAATTAACAATGTTGAACTTATTTACATGTGCTTATTTGCCATATATATATCTTCTTGGTGAAGTACCTGTTCAGATATTTTGCTCACTTTAAAAAATTTGATTGTTTTCTTACTTTTGAGTCTTGAGAGTTCTCAATAAATTCTGGATTCAAGTCCTTTACTAAATATAGAATTTGCAAACATATTCTCTCAGTTTGTGGTTTTTCTTAACAGTACTGTTCTCTTAACAGTGGCTTACACACAACAAATGTTCGTAATTTTTATGCAGCCCAGATTGTAGTTTTTTTCTTTTATGAATTGTACTTTTGGTGTAATATCTAAGAACTCTTGGCACGACCCAGAGTTACAAAAATTTTCTCCTACGTTTACTTTTAAAGGTTTATAGGTTTACATTTTAAAGTAGATCTATAGTCTATCTTGTGTTAATTTTTATGTAAGGTGTGAGATATAGGTTGATATTTACTTTGGGGCATATGGATAGTCATTTGTTCTAGCACCATTTGTTGAAAAAATTGTCTTTACTCCATTGAATTACCTGTGTGCCATTGTAAAAAAATTATTTGATATTACTTATCTGGATATATTTCTGGACTCTCTATTCCATTTCATTGATGTGTATGTCTATCTTTAGTTGTTACTGTTTTAAGCCATTAAATTTCGTATTTGTTTATTATATAGCAAAATGTAACAATATGTGACAGAGTCACTATTAAGAACTTTGAAAAGGCTGAAATTTTACTCCTCTTGAAAGCTAACAAGTTAGCCTGCCACAGTTTCATGAATCCTGGTGGAAGACCCAAGACTTCTGGGTCAAGGATGAAGAAAAATTTACTAATCAAACCAATAGCTGTAGCCAGAGTATTTGCATTTTTTTATGCTGGTTTTCTAAACCGCAAGTCCCACAAGATGATGCAAAGAGGGCCAGGTGACACCTGTACACACAGGTATAATTTAATCACTGATGCACAAGAGATATAATAATACCACTATTACTATAAGTGGTAAGTGACATAGTAGTACCACTGATGTATTTCAGCCTCCTCTTCTTTTTGTGGCTTTTTTTTTTCCAGAATCAGGTCAGACATTATCTTCCAAGCAACCTCTGGTTCTTTATCCTCTGAGTTCCTGTAGCATCATATTGTAGAATTATGACTTCCAGTATTATGTCTTCCTTATTAGGCAGTGAACTCTTTGAGAGTAGGCGCTAACTCATTTTCCTTATACTCCAGTTTGTCAAACTATTAAAATGATGTACTTCCTTTTGAAGTATCTATTGATACAGTTACCATGTCTTCAATATCTTGATGTTTTCACAAGAATTGGAACAAATGGAATACTTGTAATAAAAGGCCCTATTTTTCTTGATGATTGTTTCCCAAATAAGTTACTTCTGTACTGAAGGAAGTAGCTGAAAATACCTATGAAGTAACTGCTTTCCTGAAAATAGTACTTGTTATAGTATAAGTAGAAGGGGTCTTAACATATAATTTTTAAAAGGCTTAGCAGAATAAATTGACAAGCAGGGCACATAGTTTACATTTCCATGGTAGATAAGAATGACTATTTTGATTACAATTTCATATGTTTTGTTTACTTTTTTTTGGTGGGGGGACAGAGTTTCGCTCTTGTTGCCCAGGCTGGAGTGCAATGGTGTGATATTGGTTCACCACAATCTCTGCCTCCCAGGTTCAAGTGATTCTCCTGCCTCAGCTTCCCGAGTAGCTGGGACTACAGGCATGTGCCACCATGCCCGGCTAAGTTTGTATTTTTACTAGAGATGGTGTTTCTCCATGTTGGTCAGGCTGGTCTCAAACTCCCGACTTCAGGTAATCTGCCTGCCTCAGCCTCCCAAAGTGCTGGGATTACAGGCATGAGCCACTGCGCCCAGCCTCCTTTGACTTTTACAGCCTTCAATGTCTTCATCCTAGCACAAGAAGACACAGTGAATTTTTATAATAAAACATTTATTAAATTTGGTGAAGTATGAGGTCTGCTCACCAGTAAAACACCCTGGTTTAACTTTATTATCACTTATAGTTTTATAAGTTTTAAGCATAACTGGTTTAGTTTTTGAAAGTTATTTTCTGAATATTTTGGCAAATGAATGTGCACCAGCATCATGAGTTTTCTTGGTGCACAAAATAATAATGCTATGGGTTTATCTGGGAACCTATTAGTAAAGCTTGCCATAGCGTAACATGGAGCTCTTTGCTGGAGTGTACTTTCTGCTGTTAATTTTTCAGTTTCTTCTAAACAGGTTTGTAATTTGATTTTTCTATTTCTGAGAAAATCTGTCATCTTAAAAGAAACTTTTGGAGAGTTAACTGAAAGTGAAAGCAAGTTCCAAGGAACCCCCAAAGAAATATCATAACTCATTCCTTTATCCTACCACCAACTTTTGCTGCTTCACACAGAAAAAAAAACAGTAATAACTCAACCTTGTAGGAATTTATGCATCTACTATTTGGAAACATAGAGTTAAATGTGCATAAGCTATAGCTAAGAGATTTGAAAGAGGTTGCCTCTGAGCGGGGGCGGCGGGGGGGTGTGTGGGTAGTAGATGTGGAGTAGGGATTGTGAAGTATGGTTTTTTGTTTTCAGCCATAAAACAACTTATAAAAATAAAACATAAAAGGAAATGATCAATCCGCAAACTGGACTTAGTTCTTGCATTATTTCTTATAGGCTGGATATAGACCCACACAAAGGAGGCTGGATTGACCCTCCTTTAGTGGAGGTTTCCCCAAAGACCCTCCTGGAGTGAAGGGTCCCCAGAGGAGAGTGAAACACAGGAGTTAGGTGGTTGAGGCACGAGTTGGTCATAAGCAAACAGTGAGGGTAAGAGAGGATTACTCATACCAAGAGAATCACAGATGAGAGAATCTTCCAACACCCCCAAATAAAAAAAGTCAACACAGTTGCTTCCCAATGCAGTCTACTCCATCCTGCTTTCCAAAGTCTGATGTTCCCTGTTTAAAAGGCAATCTAACTAAAAAGCCCGCAGTTTTGGGACCCTTTGACATGTGGCTCCTTCACCAAATCCTGGTATCATCACTGTGAGAAACGTGAGAGCAGAATCCACTTGCATCATCAAATGTCCTGGGTCTTCTTTGCTTGTCAATTGAAAAAATAGATAAAATGAAAGTATCTCAAATCAGGCTACAATGTCATTCTTACCAATCTTTGTACCTTGACCCAACTTTGTCATTTGAATTAGAGTGTTCTATATTGGGAACAAAGTTGGCCAGAATGACTTAATGGCTTATGATGGGAGCTAGGAAAGATGGGACAAGGATTGCTGCTCACTACATAGGTATGACTTGCCATGGTCCATTCCCTTTGGAGGCATTGAGCTCTGGGTTCTCATCAGTGATATTTTTCTGGTTATTCAGAGAACCCAGAGGAGGTCTCCACGTAGAGTAAAAGGGAAAAGGAAAATAGAGCTTTGGTGGACTTTCCTGCATTGTAGGGAGGAGTCAGTCAGATAGAGGGCAACTCGTGGAGCTAAATATCCCGTTAGAGCAAGTGCCTCCAGGCAGATCGTATCAGCTTTTCCAGGCAGATGGCTATAAATGACATTTTTTTCTGTCTCTACCAGAATCAGGTTGTCTAAAGCTATTATTTTATTTTCATTTCCCTTCAGGATCACTTCAGTTCACTAATGATCAAACAATAAGAAAGACCATGAACTAACAATTAGCCCACCTAATTGTACCACTTAGCCAGTCTTATTTCTTTAATTGTTCCCCCCAAAAGAAGAGCCTTCTCAACTGAATTAATGAAGGCAAGATACATTATGTCAACTACATAACACTGATTGATTATTGAGTATCTCTTTACGTCAGGAACTAGGCACTTGGGATGCATCTTTGAACAAAACAGGTAATAATGTTTTGCTCTAATTATGCATTTTTCATTTTAATCAAATTTAGTAATAGCTTAGACCAAGAGATTAAAAATTCGAAGTGCATCTCCATTCCTTGTAGACCTTTGTGCTCTACACACACACACACACACACACACACACACACACACACACACACCCCACTTAACATTTGAGGTATTTAATGGTAAATGTTGGAGTACAAATGTGCTTTTAACTTTATTGTTTTCTACCACCCTTATTTTTTTCTGCTAATGGCCATAAAGTACATTATTTCTGAATCTTAGTTATATTTGCTTCTTTTTTTGCTAAGGTATTTTTTAACCACTGGATAGCAAAAGTCAAATAATCATGTACAAGTTTTTAATTTTATCTGTCTCAAACATGTTTTTGGTTTTGAAGCATTGTGTATACTGTTTTATTTCTTTAAGTAGCAGTTAAATTCATAAAGTTAGATTTTGTCTTATATAGTAATAAAGATGGTTTTCTTACTCCACTTCCTGTATTCAAACTTATTATCAATGATAGATAACATATAGGAGAGAAAATTAAAATAAAGTAAGAATTTTTATGAAATAGAAATGGCACAGCAGTATAAAGTGAAAAAGCTAAAGCCAAGGATCTGCTGGGAGTTTAGTCCCTTTGAATTAAAGGGTCGGGCAAGAAAACCAAGCCAGATTTGAGTTTGAATTCAGGGACTACAATAGAACTTTTCTATTCGGCAGAGGAGACTGATAAAATTTACTATCAGTATCTGCCTGGAGCTGTGGTTTAAGTCTGTGAAGGTTTCTGGATATAGTGTTTTGAACAGATGTTGAGCCAAGCTTCCTTCTGGTATGGCAGATTGATTTCTTTTATATTCAATATTACTGAGAGGCAGGAGCTCAGACCAACCAATATGAGATTTGGTTCTGCACTGTAAAACTACTGGGAAAAACAGAGGTGAGCAGAAACAAGAGAACATCAACAAGAACCTTCAATTAGAGAAAAAAAAAATCCAAATCTCAAAACACGTGGAAAATTAAATTTAGGAAACATATCCAACAAAATCAATAAGTGAAAGGTCAATGTATCCTAGAGGAATGAAGATAAAAGCATGATCCGAAGGGTCTTTTAAAATATGTTGAGGCCCTTCAAACATACAAATGAAGGGATAATTCACAACAAGAAAAAAACAAAAACAAAAATGAAGAATATATGCATATGAAAAAATGAAATCTTGGAAATGGAAAGCATAATAATTGAATTTAAAAAATCTTTAACGTTATCTGACTTCGAATTGTACTATGGAGCTATAGTAATCAAAATTGCATGTAACTGGCACAAAAACAGACACACAGACCAATGAAAGAGAATTGAGGACCCAGAAACAAGTCCACACACCTACAATGAACTCATTTTCAATAAAGGTACCAAGAACATACACTGGGGAAAAGAGAGTCCCTTCAATGAATGGTGCTGGAAAAACTGGATATCCACATGCAGAAGAATGAAACTAGACCCCCTATCTCTCTCCATATAAAAACATCCAATCAAAAAGGACTAAAGACTTAAGTCTAAGACCATAAATTGTGGAACAATTACAAGAAAACATTGGGGGAAAATCTCCAGGACATTGGTCTGGGTAAAAATTTTTTGAGCAACACCCCACAAGCACAGCCAACCAAAGCAAAATGGACAAATAGGATCATATAAAGTTAAAAAGCTTCTTCACAGCAAAGGAAACAAACAACAAAGTGAAGAGACAACCCACAGAATGAGAGAAAATATTTGTAAACTACCCATCTGACAAAAGGTTAATAACCACAGTGTATAAGGAGCTCAAACAGCTCTATAGGAAAAAAATCTAAAATACTCTGATCAAAAAAATGGGCAAAAGATATGAATAGTCATTTCTCAAAGGAAGACATACAAATGGCAAACAGGCATGTGAAAAGGTGCTTAAACATCATGAGTCATCAGAGAAATGCAAATGAAAAGTATACTGACATATTATCTCAGCCCCATTAAAATGGCTTATATCCTAAAGACAGGCAATAACAAATGCTAGTGAAAATGTGGAGAAAAGGGAATCCTTGTACACTGTAAATGTAAATTAGTACAACCACCATGGAGAACAGTTTGGAGGTTCCTCAAAAAACTAAAAGTGGAGCTACCATATAATCCAGCAATCCCACTGCTGGGCATATACCAAAAAGAAATCAAAGAGGTATCTGCACTCCTATGTTTGTTGCAGCACTGTTTATAATAGCTAAGATTTGGAAGCAACCTAACTGTCCATCAACAGATGACTGGCTAAAGAAAGTGTGGTACATATACACAATGGAGTACTGTCAGCCATAAAATAGAATGAAATCCAGTCATTTGCAAAACATGAATAGAACTAGAAATCATCATGTTACGTGAAATAAGCCAGGCACAGACAGACAAACCTCACAAGTTCTCACTTATTTGTGGGATCTAAAAATCAAAACAATTGAACTCATGGACATAGAGAGTAGAAGGATGGTTACCAGAGACTGGAAAAAGTAGTAGGGGGCTAGGGGAGAGGTAGGGATGGTTAATGGGTACAAAAAAATAATAGAATGAATAAGACCTCTATTTGGTAGTATAGCAGGGTGAATATAGTCAATAATAACTTAATTGTACATTTTAAAATAACTTAAATGGTATAATTCGATTGTAACTCAAAGAATAAATGCTTGAGGGAATGGATACCCCATTCTTCTTGATGCACTTATTTTACATTGCATACCTGTATCAGAACATCTCACTTATCCCATAAATATATACACCTACTATGTAACTACAATAATTAAAAATTTAAAGAATCTTTAGATTGGGGAAAAAACTATAATGTCTGCTGATGGATGTCCTACATACTGGAAATGTAGTGAAAATGGGGATGGTGATGTAGAATGAGGAACTGGTGGATTGTGAAGCAGGTTCACTGTGCACTGCTTGCCACTTCAGCATATAGCATCCTGGGCTGCACTTTTACTATGTACCTGAGTCTTGTGAGATAAAAAACTCTCACACGCATGAATTACATAAAGTAGTTTTGTTACTTATAGATGGGCAGAAAGGGACAACAGAAGCCTAGGAGTTATGATGAGATAGTCCCCCAGGGCTCAGGAAATCTGCTCAGAGCAGATGGAGTCTCTTCTGAGTGCCTTATTGCTCCCAGGGTAAAAAACCCAGGGTGGGCTGCTTTCCAGGGTCCGTTGCACCACAGCTAAGGCACCCTAGAAGGCAGCCCACCCTTGGTTTTTCACCCTGGGAGCAATAAGACACTCTGGGCTAAAGCAATGAAGGCTATACTGTTTCTAGGGGGAACAAGGACAGACTCTGGGCTCTTCTGGCCAATTCCTCCTTATCTCAGGATGTTGCATGTCCAACCCATTCTACAGTTAATTCTGCAGAACTACAAGTAAAAACTGGTGGAGTACTGGGTTGGTTCAATGCCACCCATGGAACTGTCCTGCAGTAATGTCATGTGTGGAAAAATATATGGGTATGTGAAAAATTAGTAGAAAGAAAGAAAAAAGAGCTTGTTAGCACATAGGATAAACTCTAGACAGGTCAAAATCAAATAGAAAATTAGTAAATTGGAAGATAATATTTAGAAATGTGCTCAGAATGCAGCCCGGACAAACAAAAAGTGATTTAAAAATATGAAAGATTCATTAAAAGAAATGAAGGATAGTTGCAAAGACTGCAACATACGTACTTATAGACACTCTATGAAACCCCACAAGTTCCAGGAGATGCAAATAAAGGAAATAAAGAAGCAATATTCAAAGAGATCATTTCCGAGGAATTTTCAAAATTTGAGAAAGATGTGATTTCTTAGATTGAAAGTGTACCCCAAAAAGCATGTAGGATCATTAAAAGTAACTCCATACGCAGTCACAAATTTGTGAAACTAGAGAATATCAAGAATGAAAAGTCTTAAAATCTTCCTGAAAGAAAAAGAGAAAAGATTACCTAAAAGGACTGACAATTAGAATGAGAGCAGACTTCTCACTAGTAATAGTATGTGCCAGAAGATATTTGTTAATTATCTGCAAATTGCTGCGGTAAGATTACTGTCAACTAGAATTTTATATCCAGCTAACCTATCACAACAGTGAGGGTAAAATATAGACATTCAGAGACATAGAAATAAGGTAACTTAACTAAAGCATACTCCCTAAAGAGAGGAAGAATGAAATTTTAAAAAATGATAAATGCAGGAAGTGGCAAAATATGTTGATGAATTTTACTAACTTAAAAAGAAGATTGAGGGAGGCTGGCTAAGATTGCCAACTAGAAGCAGCTAGTGTGCCCTGCTCTCACAAAGAGAAATAGAAGAGGCAAGTAAATACAGCACCTTCAATTGAAACATCCAGGTACACACAATGGGACTCATCAGGAAAACAGCTAAAACCATTGGGAACAGAGAAAGGCAAGGCAGGATTACTGCCCACCTGAGAGTGACAGGGAGCTAGGGCAGCCTCCCTCTTTCAGTGAAGTGGTGAGTGAGTGAGTGACCCCTGGGACCCATGCTTCTCCCATGGATCTTTGCAACCCTTGGGTCAAGAGAGCCCCTTGTGAACCTCTCTACCAGGGCCTTCAGTCTGACACACAGAGCTATGTGGAGTCTTGGCAGAGCAGCCACTCAGGTACGTGTGGAGCCTGGAGAGCCTTAGATACATGGGCTTCCCACCAAAAGTGGCTGCAAGTCCAGCAAAGCATAAGGTTAGACTGCTATACATATCCATAGGAAAGGGGATGAATCCAGGGGCTGAGAAGTGACAGTTTGCAGGCTCTGCTTCTACAGCACCTTGCAGGACAAGACCCACTGGCTTGGATCCTGTTTCTCTTCACTAGCCAGAATCTATTGACTGAGGTCTACAACCACCCTCACCAGTGTTTTCCAGGAGGCATCAGTTCCAAACTTCCCTGGGATGGAGCTTCCAGAGGGAGGGGCAGGCCACCATCTTTGCTGTTTTGCAGCCTTAGGCATTGTTGCCTTCATGCTTTGGAGAGTTCGAGGTGACTGGGGGCTGAAGCAGACCCCCAGTACAGCACAGCTGCTCTATGTAAAAGTGGCCAGACTGCTTTTATGCAGTAAGTCCTTGATCCTGTTCCTCCTCACTGGGTGGGACCTCCTGAACAGGGTCCCCTGCCACCTCTGCCAGTGTGTTTGGGTTGGAAATATCCATACCTCCCTGTGATGGAGCTTCCAGTGAAAGGGACAGGCTGACATCTTTGTTGTTTTGCAGACTTCACTGTTGATACCTTCAGGTAATAATAGAAAATCCAAGGTGACTAGGGACTGGAGCAGAACCCCAGCATTCTGCAGCGGCCCTATGGAAGAGTGGCCAGACTGTTTTCCATACATGTCCTGCTCCTTACTTCTCTTCACTGGGCAGGGCTGCCTGACCGGAGACACCACCACAGCCACCCTGCCATTGCCTGACCACTTCAATCAGAGGCAGCCCAGCATTTCTCTTAGGAGAAAATCCTAAAGTCAACCCACAGCCCTCTGCCACTACAGTTGCAGTGGTACTGCCCTAATAGCCCACAGGCTGGGGAAAGAATAAAGGCCTAGTCACTTCCTGGTACCTCCAGCATACCACATCCACTATATGGAGAGGAGTCCAGCCCCTCTGCCCTAGGAATCTACCCCCTACACTCTTCACCAGTCAGGGCCCCCACCTTATAACTGCAGAAATGTCCCCCCTATGATGGAGCATACCCACTAGTAGTGGCTTGGAGTTTTCTTGTGAGGAGGCTCCCAGAGGCATCCCACAGCCATTCTGCCACTGCCACAGCAGCAGTTCTATTCTCCCTGCCCTTGGTCTGGGAAGAAGCAAAGAGCCTGAGGCCTACACCTGAGCTGACAGTATACCACAGTCACCATATGGGGAACCAGTATCTCCTCCCAGTGAGCCCTTAATCCCCTACTCCCCAACAACAGAGTTCTAAACTCATACCACCAGTCCTGCTGTCCCACCCCACTGGCTGAACACTCCCAGTAACAGCAGTTCTGCATTGCTCGGAGGTGGGGCCCCCAGAGGCAACCCAAAGCCCCTCTGCCACTGCCTCTGCAGTGGTACTACCCCTTCTACCCTTGGACTAACAGGAGCAAAAGCCCTAAGTACCTTATCCACACCTTCAACAAGCTGCAGTTGCCTCAAGGAGAGGAGGCCAGTTCATCTTCCATGAGTCCCACCCACCCACCTCCCTAGTGATGATGCCTAGCTCATCACTAGGCAGGGAACCCCCAGCTTGGTCCCACAGCACAGATCCCTAACTTGGGCTGATTGCACTGAGAGATAGCTGACCCTCATCTCTCTGGAGCAAAGCCCCCAGGAGACAAGTAAAAGACCCTCATCACAACCACTATGAAGTTCCCGTCCTCTGCTGCCTCCAAGTTGGGAAGGAAGCATTAACCTTGAGATTACCCCAGAACTGTGATGGGCAGCCTGGGAGTGCCAAGCTGTGATCTACAGCCAGTGCTGAAGTGGGAGAGGAGCCCACATTTTCAGAGCATTGAGAGGCAGCATGGCTACAGCTGTGAGGAAATATAGGAGAGCCACAGGACCGAGCAAGAGCCTCCTACTGACCACTATGCCTAAGTGCCACCCACTGGATGACATCCCAAAACTTCAACACCAAAAGTACCTCACTAACATACCCCACTGTGAAACCAAAGACAAGAAACTACAAATAATGACCCACACAAAGCCTTGGTCCTGTGAAAACATCCAGAAAAGAAGTCAAGAAGTCTAGTGACTTTACTCAATCTTCACTGCGGTTAAAGGAACACCCACATGCAGAGATGAAAAGGAACCACCACAAGAACCCTGGTAACTCAAATAGCCACTGTCTTATGTCCTCCAAATGACTGCACTAGTTCTCAGACAAGGGTTCTTAACCAACTAATTGGCTGAAATGACAGAAATAGATGGTTAGGAATGAAGATCATTGAAATTCAGCAGAACAGCAAAACCCAATCCAAGGAAACTAAGAATCGCCATAAAATGATACCTGTGCTGACAGATAAACTAGCCAGTATAAAAGAGAATGTAACTGATCTGATAGAGCTGAAAAAGACACTGCAATAATTTTACACTGCAATCACAAGTATTAACAGCAGAATAGATGAAGCTGAGAACAGGATCCTGGAACTTGAAGACTAGCTCTCTGAAATAAGATAGTTAGACAAAAATAAACAAGAACGAAGAGGAATGAACAAAACCTTTGAGAAATGTGGGATTATATAAAGAGGCCAAATCTACAAATCATTGGCATCCTTAACAGGGATGGGGAGACAGCAGAAAACTCGGAAAACATATTTCAGGATATCGTCCATGAAAACTTTTCCAGCCTCACTAGAGGGGCCAAGAATCAAATTCAGGAAACACAGAGAACCCCTGCAGGATTCTATACAAGAGATCACCTCCAGGACACATAATCATCAGATTTTTCAAAGTTGAAGTGAAAGAAAGAATCTTAAAGGCAGCTACAGAGAAAGGGGCAGTTCACTTACAAAGGAAACCACATCAGGCTAACAGTTGACCTCTCAGCAGAAACCTTACAAGACAGAAGAGATTGGGGGCCTATATTCAACATTCTTAAAGAAAAAAAATCTTCAACCAAGAATGTCATATTCAGCCAAACTAAGCTTCCTAAGCAAAGGAGAAATAAGGTCCTTTTCATATGAACAAATGCTGAGGGAGTTCATTACCATGGAGTTTTGTATTGTTACTAGCCAATAAAAAACACACTCCAAAAAGACATAGTCTCGCACACAATAAAAGTGGGAGACTTCAGCACTCCACTGACAGTATCAGACCAATCATTGAGGCAGAAAGTTAACAAAGAAATTCAAGAACTAAACTCAGCACTGGATCAATGGACCTGATAGACATCTACAGAACTCTCTACCCCAAAACAACAGAATATACCTTCTTCTTATTGCTACATGGCACATACTCTAAAATCAGCTACATAAACAGACATAAAAGAATCCTCATCAAATGCAAAAGGACTGAATTATAACAACCATTCAATTGGACCACAGTACATTAAGATTAGAAATGAAGAGTAAGAAAATTACTCAAAACCACAAAATTACATGGAAATTGAATAACCTGCTCCTGAATGACTTTTGGGTAAATCATGAAATTAAAACAGAAATCAAAAAGTTATTTGAAACTAATGAGACCCACAATACAACATACCAGAATCTCTAGGACACAGCTATGGTAATGTTAAGAGGGAAATTTATTGCACTAAATGCCTACAACAGAAGGTAAGAAAGATATCAAATTAACAACCTAACATCATATTGAAAAGAAATAGTGAAGCAAGAGCAAACCAACCACAAAGCTAGCAGAAGGCAAGAAATAACCAAAATTGGAGCTGAACTGGAAACTGAGACAGAAAACCCATTCAAAGGGTCAATAAATCCAGGAGTTGGTTTTTGAAAAAAAAAAAAAAAAAGATAAATAGGCCACTATTTATCTTATTATTGTAATAAGACTAATAAAGAAGAAAAGAGAGATGAGCCAGATAAACACAATTGGAAATGACAAAGGGAATATTAACGCTGACTCCACATAAATACAAATAAGCATCAGAGACGGCTACAAACAGGTTTATGCACACAAACTAGAAAACCCAGAGGAGAAGGATAAATTCCTGGGCATGTACACTCTCTCAAGACTGAACTAGAAGAAATTAAAACCCTGCACGGACCAATGATGAGATCCAAATTGAATCAGTAATGAATAGGCTACCAACCATAAAAAACCCAGGACCAGATGAATTCACAGCCAAATTATACCAGATGTACAAAGAAGAGCTGGTACCATTCCTACTGAAATTATTCCAAAAAATTGAGGGGGAGGGACTCCTCAATTCATTCTATGAGCCCAGCATCATCCTGATACCAAAATCTGTCAAAGACACAACAAAAAATAAAACTTCAGACCAATATCCTTGACAAACATTGATGCAAAAATCCTCAACAAAACACTGGCAAATCAAATGCAGAAGCACATCAAAAAGCTAATTCACCATGACCAAGTAGGCTTTATCCCTGGGATGCAATGTTGATTCCACATATGCAAATCAAAAAATGTGATTCATCACATAAACAGAACTAAAGACAAAAATCACATGATTATCTCAATAGTTGCAGAAAAGGCTTTCTATAAAATTCAATGTCTCTTCATGTTAAAATCCCTCAACAAACTAGGCAGTGGAGGAACAGACATCAACATAATAAGAGCTATTTATGACAAACCCACAGCCAAAACCATAGTGAATGAGCAAAAACTGGAAGCATTCCCTTTGAACCAGTGCTAGACAAGGATGCTCTCTTACTTTTCCTATTTAACATAGTATTGGAAGTCCTGGCCAGAACAATCAGGCAAGAGAAAGAAATAAAGGGCATCCATATAGGAAGAGAGGAAGTCAAATTATCATTGTTTGCAGACTACATGATTATATACCTAGAAAACCCAATAGTCTTGGCCCAAAAGTTTATTAAGATAATAAACAACTTCAGCAAAGTTTCAGGATACAAAATCAATATACAAAAATCACTAACAGTCCTATACATCAGCAGCAGTGAAGTGAAGAGCCAAGTCAGGAACACAATCCCATTCACAATAGCCACAAAAGGAATAAATAACCTGGGAATACAGCTATCCAGAGAGGTGAAAGATCTCTACAATGAGAAGTAAAAAACAATTCTGAAAGAAATCAGAGATGACACAAACAAATGAAAAAACATTCCATGTTCATAAATCAGAAGAATCGGTATAATTAAAATGACCATACCACCCAAACAATTTACAGAATCAATGCTAATTGTACCCAACTTTTAAAGACATTCTTCATAGAACTAGAAAAAATTATTTTAAAATTCATATGGAACCAAAAAGGAGCCCAAATAGCCGAGACAATCCTAAGCAAAAAGAGCAAAACTGAAGACTTCATGCTACCAGATTTCAAACTATACTCCAGGGCTAGAGTAATCAAAACAGCATGGTACTGGTACAAAAACATACACATAGAGCTATAGAACAGAAAAGAGAATCCAAAAATAAGGCCAAACACCTGCAACCATTTGATCTTTGACAAAGTCGGCAAAAACAAGCAATGTGGAAAGGAATCCCTATTCAATAAATGGTGCTGGGATAACTGGCTAGCCATATGCAGAAGATTGAAATTGGACCCCTTCCTTACACCATATACAAAAATTAACACAAGGTGGATCAAAGACTTAAATGTAAAACCCAGAACTATAGAAACCCTGTAAGACAACCTGGACAATATAATTCTGAACATAAGAACTGGCAAATATTTCATGACAAAGATGCCAAAAGCAATCTCAACATAAGGGAGAGACCACCTCTAATATTGTCTTATGCCCAATTTCTGCCTCCAAAGAAAGAAGAAGTAAAAACGAAAAGGCAGAAATGAAATCCACAGGCAGAGAGCCTGGCGCTGCGCCCTGGGCCTGGTTAAAGATCAACCCCTGACCTAACCGGTTATGTTATCTATAGATTCCAGACATTGTATGGAAAAGCATTGTGAAAATCCCTGTCCCGTTCTGTTCCGTTCTGATTACTGGTGCATGCAGCCCCCAGTCATGTACCCCCTGCTTGCTCAATCAATCACAACCCTCTCACGTGGACCCCCTTAGAGTTGTAAGCCCTTAAAAGGGACAGGAATTGCTCACTCAGAGAGCTCAGTTTTTGGAGATGTGAGTCTTGCCAAAGCTCCTGACTGAATGAAGCCCTTCCTTCTTTAACTCAGTGTCTGAGGGGTTTTGTCTGCAGCTTGTCCTGCTACATTTCTTGGTTCTGTGACCAGGAAGTGAGGTGATTAACAGATGGATGGTCAAGGCAGCCCTTTAGGCGGCTTAGGCCTGCCCTGTGGAGCATCCCTGTGGGGGACTCCGGCCAGCTTGAGCAATGCAGATCCTGAGAGCGCTCCCGGGTAGGCATTTGCCTCACTGGAACACCTCATCAGAGAGGTGCATGGCAGGCCCCCACGGAGGATCAACGCAGTGACTGAACACTGGGAAAGAACTGGTACCTGGAGTCTGGACATCTGAAACTTGGTAAGGCTGGTCTTTGGAACCTGTCCACTCCATCTGAGTGAAAGCGTGGCCTGATCACCCACGACGTGCTTGTACCAGTACTTTGGTTTTTGTTTTTGACTTGAATTGGATTGCTTGATGCTTTGGTTTTGGTTTTGACCTGGCTTGAATTTCCTGATACTCTGATTTTGGTTTTGACTCTGGTTTGGTGTAAACTGTAAAAGTGTGTGTGTGCCCTTTTTACCCATTCTTTGTTTTGTGGTGTGCGTGTGGTGTGAGCGTGGTGTTGTCTCGAGAAAGCATGGTTCAGGCACAAAGTAAGCCCACCCCACCAGGAACTATGTTGAAAATTTTCAAGAATGGATTTAAGGGAGACTATGGAGTACTATGACACCAGGAAAACTTAAAACTTTGTGTAAGATAGACTGGCCAACATTAGAGGTGCATTGGCTGTCAGAAGGAAGCCTGGACAGGTCCCTTGTTTCAAAGGTATGGCACAAGGTAACCCATAAGCCAGGGTACCCAGACCAGTTCCCGTATATAGACACTTGGTTACAGCTGGTTTTAGATGCTCCCCCCGCCCATTCCCCTCCCCTCCCTACACACACAGTGGTTGAGAGAACAACAGCATAAGTGGCTGTCAGAGGCATGGAAAGACCAGCAGAGAGAGAGAGAGGAAAGAGAGAGAAAAATAGGCAAGGAGAGAGAGGAAAAGACAGAGGAAGAGACAGAGAGACAAAGAGGGAGTCAAGAAGAGAGAGAGAAAGAGAGAGACAGAGAAAGAGGAAGAGAAAGAGGCAAAAGTAAAGTCAGAGAGACAGAAAGTCAAAGAGAAAGAAAGAGAGAAAGAGAGAAATATACAAGTAGTTAAGAAAAAAACAGTGTACCCTATTCCTTTAAAAGCCAGGGTAAATTTAAAACCTATAATTGATAATTAAAGGTCTTCTCCATGACCCTACAACACTCCAATACCACCTTGTTGTAAGTGTAAACAAGGACGTAGCTGAAAGCACTGAGGCCACTGACAACCTGTAGCCTCCCTATCAAAAATCCTTAACACAGTAACCCGTGGATGGCCCAAATGCATTCAGTCTGTAGCGGCAACTGCTTTACTAACAGAAGAAAGTAGAAAAATAAATTTTAGAGGAAACTTCATTGTGAGCATACCTCACCAGTTAGAAGTATCCTAAGTTAAAAACAAAAAAGATGATTTAACATTAACCACTGAAAATTCCCTTAACCCAGCAAGTTTCCTAACAGGGGATCTAAATCTTAATCACCGTACAAAGGTCCGACCAGACCTAGAAGGAACTTCCTTCAGGACAGGAGGATAGATGGTTCCTCCCAGGTAATTGAAGGAAGAAAAAAAAAGCCATCTATACCAATTCTAAGTTAATTTGGACTAAGCAAGTTCTTATTAATAGCAAAGGACAATTGAAATCCAAAACTTACAAGGTTTTCAACAAAAGTAAAGTTTGCTAAAAGTTAACAGTGTAACATGTATTATAGTAACTTCTAATCTTGTGGCCTTAGACAGTCTAGTCCACAGACATAAAGGAAGTTCGCTTTGGAAAAGAATGGTTATCATCTTTGAAAAAAAAAGGGAAAAAAAATGGGAGCAGAATTTATGTAAAAAGAATGTTATATGGTAAATTCTTGTCCTGAAATAAATTAACTGATTGTTTAAAGAAAAAAATGTTTGTAATAAGTCAGAAAGTTGAGGCATGTCAAAGAATTGTCTGTGAAAGTTGTGAAAAAAAAGTTATAAAAAGGAATTTATACCAGAAATATTATATAATTTAAAAATCATAAGGCCTCCTGAGTACTACTGAAGAAACAGTTTATGTGCAAGCTGTATAAGGAAAGTAAAATATACGTTTGGTAAAAAGGTTATAAGGAGGCATAAGAATGTGAATTTTTACCTACATTAAAGGTTAAAAAAATTTTGTTTTGAAGGTTTAAGCAAGTTTTAAAACGTTAATTGTAAAGAAAATTCTGTGTGTAAACATATTAGCTAAAGTTAAAGGGGGATCATCCAGTTTTTCTGTGAACTAGACATTAAAGTAAAAACAATGGATTTTTCTTAAAGCACTAACCTGCTCTTTAACAAAGATTATAAAAGGTTAGAAAGGGTCTATAAAAATCTTACCTTATGGTCTGACATTAAAAATTAAATAAATATGTCTACAAGTTTTATTAAAACTTGGTTTAACATTAATAGCACACTAATATAAAGGTAAAATTTAGCTTATCTGGTATAAAAATCATACGGGAAGCATTGTCAGATATAAAATGGTGCTTATTAAAACTTGGTTTAACATTAATAGCACACTAATATAAAGGTAAAATTTAGCTTATCTGGTATAAAAATCATACAGGAAGCATTGTCAGATATAAAATGGTGTTTGGCTTCTTTGGTCTAAAAACTAACAAGGATAGGTACTAAAGGAAATTTCTCAGTAGAAAGGTACCAAGGACTATAAAGTCCACTGCTGATGTCCCCACATTTTAAACAAAAGGTCAATTTCTTAAAAATTATATGCTTGGTTTATCTTACACTTTCCTTTCCCTCAAAACTAAAAGTCTTTTAGCACATGTACCACCCCTAGAATTTCCAGTAAACCAGCACCAGTCGGAAGATCACATTCTCATCAAAAGGTGAAAAGAAGGGAAACTCGAGCCAGTCTAGGAAGGACCCTACCTTGTGCTGCTAACCACCGAGACTGCTATTTGTACAGCGAAAAAAGGATGGACTCATCACATCCGAGTCCAGAAAGTGCCACCCCCTCCAGAGTTGTGGGCCATAGTCCCAGGGGAAAACCCTACCAAACTAAAACTAAGAAAAATTTAACTCTTTTGTCTATTCTATTACTCTTTCTTCTTTCCTCGCTCTATTGTTGACCATCTAGTTATTAACATAACCAAGTCAATTTTGCTTCAAACTGTTGCATTTAATGCTTGCCTTGTTAGACCCTGTGGGGACTTGCCAAGTCAAAGACAGCTCTCTACTTCAGAAAAGTACCTCTGTCCCTCCTGACTCTCCTCAGACTGGGCATTAGTAAATTAGGACCATTTAATCTGCGGAAATTTCGATAAAGACTTGAGTGTCAACCAGAAGTCTTGCCCCTCAATGTAGAGCTTTTATGCTGTAGTTGGTCCAACATTCTGTGGACAACTAAAGAGCAAGGATGGATGGCCCCAACAGGTTTTTGTAATTTCCTAAAATCATACATTCATTTTACTAGAGGATCATAGAAGTGAAAGATTTAAAAGAAACTTTGGCAATTAAGACAGGATACCAAGATGCAAATGCCTGGTTGAAATGGATCAAATATTCCATCTGCATGTTAAACAAAAGCAATTGTTATGCTTGTGCACATGGCAAGCCAGAGGCCCAGATTGTCCCTTTTCTACTAAGGTGGTCCTCCAGTCAACCAGGCGTGGGCTGCATGGTAGCTCTTTTCCAGGATTCTTCAGCCTGGAGTAATAAGTTGTGCCAAGCTCTTTGTGCTATATCCCAAAGTCCGGCACCCTGCGGGTCAGCCCCCGAAGGCCATCCAGCTTCCATCTCCCAACACTAAGTTCACTTACTGTCTCTCACAACAGGGAGGAAACTTAGCGTTCCTTGGAGACCTGAAAGGATGCAGTGAGCTTAGGAATTTTCAAGAGCTTATCAATCATTCAGCCCTTGTTCTTCCCGGAGTGGATGTGTGGTGGTATTGTGGTGGACCTTTACTAGGCACTCTGCCGAATAACTGGGGTGGCACTTGTGCTTTAGTCCAATTGGCTGTCCCTTTCACCCTGGCATTTCATCAACCAGAGGGAGGAAAAATAAGAGATCGTAAAGCAAGAGAAGCCCCTTTTGGGTCTTTTGACTCTCACGTCTATTTAGACGCAATTGGAGTCCCACGGGGAATACCAGATCAATTTACAGCTTGAAATCAAATAGCTGCAGGATTTTAAGTCAATATTTTGGTGGGTGACAGTTAATAAAAATGTAGATTGGGTAAACTGCATCTGTTACAACCAAGAGCAATGAACTTTTCATGAGTTAAAAGAAAAACTCATGTCAGCCTCAGCCCTGGGGCTACCTGACCTGAAAGAACCCTTTACACTCTATGTGTTAGAAAGAGAAAAAATGGCAGTTGGAGTTTTAACCCAGACTGTGGGGCCCTGGTCAAGGCCAGTGGCCTATCTCTCAAAACAACTAGACAGGGTTTCCAAAGGCTGGCTTCCATGTCTAACGGCCCTGGCAGCAGTGGCCCTGTTAGCACAAGAAGCAGATAAACTAACCCTTGGGCAAAACATGAATATAAAGGCCCCCCATGCTGTGGTAACTTTGATGAATACCAAAGGACATCATTGGCCAACAAATGCTAGATTAACCAAGTACCAAAGCTAGCTATGTGAAAACCCCCACATAACCATTGAAGTTTGCAACACCCTAAACCCCACCACCTTGCTCCCGGTATCAGAGAGCTCAGTTGAACATAACTGTATAGAGGTATTGTATCGGGAGATCCTGCCCCTGATAGTTAATGTTGGTTCTTTTCTATTTCCTTAAGTGTCTCAGCTGGTCTGAGAAATAAAGGGAAAGAGTACAAAAGAGAGAAATTTTAAAGCTGGGTTTCTGAGGGAGACATCACATGTTGGCAGGTTCCATGATGCTCCCTGAGCCATAAAACCAGCAAGTTTTTATTAATGATTTTCAAAACGGGAGGGAGTGCACGAATAGGGTGTGGGTCACAGAGATCACATGCTTCACAAGGTAATAGAATATCACAAAGCAAGTGGAGGCAGGGCGAGATCACAGGACCACAGGATGGGGTGAAATTAAAATTGCTAATGAAGTTTAGGACATGCATTGTCATTGATAGCATCTTATCAGGAGACAGGGTTTGAGAGCAGACAACCTGTGTGACCAAAATTTATTAGGTGGGAGTTTCTTCATCCTAATAAGCCTGGGAGTACTACAGGAGACCGGGGCTTATGTCATCCTTTTGGCTTCGACCATAAAAGACAGCCGTCTCTAAGGGGGCCATTCATAGACCTACCCTCAGGGGCGCATTCTCTTTCTCAGGGATGTTCCTTGCTGAGAAAAAGAATTCAGCAATATTTCTCCTATTTGCTTTTCAAAGAAGAGAAATATGGCTCTGTTTTGTCCGACTCACCAGCAGTCGGTCTAAGGCCATCTCCCTTGTTCCTTGAACGTTGCTGTTATCCTCTTCCTTTTTCAAGGTGCCTAGATTTCATATTGTTCAAACACACATGATCTACAAACAATTTGTGCAGTTAACACAATCATCACAGGGTCCTGAGGTGACACACATCCTCCTCAGCTTACGAAGATGACGAGATTAAGAGATTAAAGACAGGCATAGGAAATCACAAAGGTATTGATTGGGGAAGTGATAAGTGTCCATGAAATCTTCACAATTTATGTTCAGAGATTGTAGTAAAGACAGGTGTAAGAAATTATAAAAGTATTAATTTGGGGAACTAAGTGTCCATGAAATCTTCACAGTTTATGTTCTTCTGCCATAGCTTCAGCTGGTCCCTCTGTTCATGGTCCCTGACTTCCCACAACAGTATTGGACTCAGTTTATTCTACTGGGCCCAACCTCCAAGACTATCCTTGAGCATCAGTAAACTGTGAGCTGTACATGGATGGGAGCAGCTTCACCAACCCCTGCTTCAGCCACACCCGGAAGTTAGGAATAGGATGTCGTTCTCTTAATTAGAAAAGAGGATATATGGCAGAAAATAAGTACATTTGTCATGAATTAGGACTGTGTGGAAATGAATGTGCATACTGGTCTTGTGTCATTTAGGCTACTTGGATAAAAAATGAAAAAAATCCTGTCTACCTTCAGAAAGGGAAAAGTGGCCCTTTCTTTACCAGCAGTCAGTGTAACCCCTTAGAACTAGTAATAACAAATCCCCTTAATCTTCACTGGAAAATAAGGGAATGTGTAACCCTAGGAATTGATGGGGCTGGACTGGATCCTTGAGTAAATATTGTAGTTTAAAGAGGAGTTTATAAATGCTCTCCTGAGACAGTATTTCAAAACTTCTATGATGAACTGAATGTGCCAGTACTAGAAATTCCAGGGAAAACAAGAAATTTGTTTTTGCAATTAGCCAAGCATGTAGCCCAGTCTCTCCGTGTCACTTCACGTTATGTATGTGGAGAAACTGTAATAGGAGATCAATGGTCATGGGGAGCCCGAGAATTAGTACCTACAGACCCAGTTCCTGATGAATTCCTGGCTCAAAAGAATCACTCTGATAACTTCTGGGTTCTAAAAGCTTCAATCATTAGACAATACTGTATAGCAAGAGTAGGGAAGGACTTCACCCTTCCTGTGGGAAAACTCAGCTGCCTTGGGGAAAAGCTGTATAATAGTACTACAAAAGCAGCCACCTAGTGGAGTTCAAACCACACTAAATTCCCGAAGTTATTTAGTAAATTCCCAAAGTTGCAAACTGTGTGGACCCACCCGGAGTCCCACTGGGACTAGACAGCCCCCACTGCATTATACTGGATATGTGGGCATAGAGCTTATGCCAAATTACCTGACCAGGGGGCAGGTAGTTGTGTTATTGGCACTGTTAAGCCATCTTTCTTTCTACTGCCCATAAAGACAGGCAAACTCCTGGGCTTCCCTGTCTATGCTTCCTGCAAAAAAAGAAGCATAGCTATAGGAAATTGGAAAGATGATAAATGGCCCCCTTAGAGAATCATACAATATTATGGGCCTCCTACTTAGGCACAAGATGGCTCATGGGGATACCGTACCCCCATTTATGTGCTCAACTGAATCATATAGTTACAAGCTGTCTTAATCACTAATTTTTAATCACTAATATTTAATCGCTAATAAAACCGGCAGAGCCTCGACTATTCTGGCCTGGCAAAAAACTCAGATGAGAGATGCTATATATCAAAATAGATTGGCTCTCCACTACTTGCTAGCAGCTGAAGGGGGATCATGGGAAATTTAACCTTACTAATTGCTGTCTACACATAGATGATCAAGGGCAAGTAGTTGAAGACATAGAGATATGACAAAACTGGCACATTTGCCTGTTCAAGTGTGGTCTGGATTTGATCCTGGGGCCATGTTTGGAAAATGGGTCCCTGTGCTAGGAGGATTTAAAACTCTTATAATAGGAGTTATAATAATAGAAACCTGCTTACTGCTCCCTTGTTTGCTATCTGTTCTTCTTCAAATGATAAAAAGCTTCATCACTACCTTAGTTCACCAAAATGCTTCAGCACAAGTGTACTATATGAATCACTATCGATCTGTCTTGCAAGAAGACATGGGTAGTGAGAATAAAAGTGAGAACTCCCACTAATGAGTGAAATTCTCAAAGCGGGGGAGTAAAGGAGGAGATCACCTCTCATATTGTCTTATGCCCAATTTCTGCCTCCAAAAAAAGAAGAAGTAAAAAATAAAAGGCAGAAATTAAATCCACAGGCAGATAGCCCAGTGCTGTACCGCTGCACCCTGGGCCTCGTTAAAGATTGACTCCTGACCTAACTGGTTATCTATAGATTCCAGACATTGTATGAAAAAGCATTGTGAAAACCCCTGTCCTGTTCTGTTCTGTTCTGATTACCAGTGCATGCAGCCCCCAGTCACATATCCCCTGCTTGCTCAATTGATCATGACCCTCTCATGTGGACCCCCTTAGAGTTGTAAGCCCTTAAAAGGGACAGGAATTGCTCACTTGGAGAGCTTGGTTTTTGGAGACGTGAGTCTTACCGAAGCTCCTGGCTGAATAAAACCTTTCCTTCTTTAACTTGTTGTCTGAGGGGTTTTGTCTGCAGCTTGTCTTGCTACAAACAAAAGCAAAAATTGACAAATGGGATCTAAGTAAGCTCATCACAGCAAAGGAAACTATCAACAGAGTAAACAACCTACAGAATGGAAAAAAATGTTTGCAAACTATCCATCTGACAAAGGTCTAATATCTAACACCTATAAGAAACTTAAACAAATTTACAAGAAAAAAATCCATAAAAAAATGGGCAAAAGACATGAACAGACACTTTTCAAAAGAAGACTTGCATGGAAACAGAGCATAAAAGTTCAGAACATTTGCAGCCTGACAATGTCATAGAAAAGAAAATCCCATTTTCTGAGGTGAAATTCAAGCTGGCTGCAGGAATTTGCATAAGCAATGAGGAGTTGAATGTTAATCCCCAAGACACCAGCAAAAATGTCTCCAGTGCATGTGGGAGGTCATCACAGCAGGACTTCCATCACATCCTGGAGGCCTAGGAGGAAAAAGTAGTTTCATGGGCCCAGGGTCCACATGCTGTGTGCATCCTAGGGACTTGGTGCCCTGTGTCCCAGCTGCTCCAGCCATGGCAGAAAGGGGCCAATGTAGAGCTTGGTCCATGGCTTCAGAGGATGTGAGCCCCAAGCTTTGGCACCTTCCATGTGGTACTGAGCCTGTGAGTGCGCAGAAGGCAAGAATTGGGGTTTGGGAACCTCCACCTAGATTTCAGAAGATGTATGGAAATGCCTGGATGCCCAGGCAGAAGTTTGTTGCCAGGACAAGGCCCTCATGGAAAACTTCTGCAAGGGCAGTTTGGAAGGGAAATGTCAGAGCCCCCACATAGTGTCCCTGTTGGGGCAGTGCCTAGTGGAGGTGTGAGAAGAGGGCCACCATCCTCCAGACCTTAGAATGGTAGATCTACTGACAGCTTGCACTGTGCACATGGAAAAACTGCAGACACTCAATGCCAGCCTGTGAAAGCAGCCAGGAGGGAGGCTGTATCCTGCAAAGCCACAGGGGTGGAGCTGCCCAAGACCATGGGAACCCACCTCTTGCATCAGCGTGACCCAGATGTGAGACATGAAGTCAAAAGAGATCATTTTGGAGCTTTAAGATTTGACGGCCCTGCTGGATTTTGGACTTGTATGAGGCCTGTAGCCCTGTAGTTTTGGCTAATTTTTCCCATTTGGAATAGCTGTATTTACACAATTCCTGCACCCCCACTGTATCTAGGAAGTAACTAACTTATATTTTATTTTACGGGCTCATAGGTGGAAGGGACTTGCCTCGTCTCAGATGAGACTTTGGACTGTAGCCTTTTGAATTAATTCTGAAATGAGTTTAGACTTTGGGTGACTGTTGGGAAGGCATGATTGCTTTTGAAATGTGAGGGCAGGAGATTTGGGAGGGGCCAGGGTTGAAATGATATGGTTTGGCTGTATCCCCACCCAAATCTAGTCTTGAATTTCCACATGTTGTGAGAGGGACCTGGTAGGATGTAATTGAATCATAGGGGCAGGCCTTTCCCATGCTGTTCTCATGATAGCAAATAAGTCTCACGAGATCTGATGGTTGTGAAAAAGGGAGTTGCCCCTCACAAGCTCCCCTTCTCTTGTCCACCACTATGTGAGACTTGCCTTCTGCCTTCCACCATGATTGTGAGCTGTCAACAGCCACATGGAACTGTAAGTCCATTACATCTCTTTCTTTTCTAAATTGCCCTGTCTCGGGTATGTCTTTATCAGCTGTGTGAAAACAGATGAATACACTGGGTATATACCGAGAGGAATATAAATCATTCTACCATAAAGACACATGCATGTGAATGTTCACTGCAGCACTATTCACAATAGCAAAGACATGAAATCAACCTAAATAACCATCAATGGTAGGCTAGATAAAGAAAATGTGGTACCTTTACACCATGGAATATGATACAGCCATTAAAAAAGAATGAGATCATATTCTTTGCAGGAACATGAATGGAGCTAGAGGCCATCATCCATAGCAAACTAACACAGGAACAGAAAATGAAATACCACATGTTCTTGCTTATAAGTGGGAGCTAAATGATAAGAACACATGGACACAGAGAGGAGAACAACCAACACCAGGTTATACTTAAGGGTGGAGGGTAGGAGATGGGAGAGGATCAGAAAAAATAATATATTGGGTCCAAGGCTTAGTATCTGGGTGATGGAATAATCTGTACAACAAACCCCTGTGACACAAGTTTACCTATGTAACAAACTTGAACATGTACCCCTGAACCTAAAATAAAAGTTAAAACAAAAGATTATAAAAATAACTTGGCTTTTAGAATGTGTGTGTTTGTAAGAGATAACAAAACCCTAGCAAAAACAATAAGGAATACAGGATGGTAGTAATGTTCAAAGGATAGTTGAAGCATGTTAAAAATTTTGCTTGCTTTGGAGGAAACAAAATGTCTCCAATAATGCCCTCAGATTTTGTTAGAAAAACTTAGAGTTAACTATGCACCAGTTAGGTTCTATAGATGAGCTATAATCTCCTTTGTCATGATACCTAAATGTCTGTGTATAAATTCCACTTCCTGAATTCAGAAATATGCTTGGATGAGGCTTTCATTGGTGAGGTTGAACGTGACAAGTCAGGGCTGTGGTTGTGTCTGAGTGTGCTGTGCTATTCTATACCCTGCCATATTACATAGTTCATGACTCCAGATTGTCATCCACCTGTACCTTGTCAACCCGCATTCACATATCCTGAATGGCATATGAGCATATGGACCAGGATAGTGGTTTCTTTGGGGAATGGGGCCTTAGGGGGACTTCTAGGGTACTGGTTATATTTTATTTCTTGAAATTCATGGAGGTTAGAAAAGTATGTTCACTTTGTGAATGTTCATTGCATTCGTATATTATGTATTAGAGTATACATCGTTGGTATATTAATTATAATAGCTAGTTTATAGTTTGTGTATTATTTATATCATACTTCAGTTACATATTTTCTTTTTAGAAAGGTGAGTTAAATATTCTCATTTCTATTTCTTAATTGTGCAAATTAGCTTAGAAGATTGATTTATTTGGCATTGAATCAGCTGTGGAACACAGGTCTAATGCTTGTGTACCACTGCTACAGCTTTCAAAAAGATTTTACTTAAATTAACATCCATTTAGATAATTAAACTTTTCCTAACATTCTTCACCTTTTACTTTCTCTTTAAAAGACCATATAGTAGATATTTTGGGCTTTAAGGGTCATATGGTCTTTGTCGTAACTACTCAACTTTGCCAGTGTAGTGCAGAATCAGCCATAGACAATACATAAAAGAATGAATGTGATGGTGTTTCAACATAAATTTATTTATAGGCAGTAAAACTTGAATTTTATATACTTTTTACCTATATGAAATAGTATTCTTCTTTTGTTTTCTTTTCAACCGTTCAAAAATATGAAAACCAAAACCATTCTTAGTTCTTGAGCCGTACATAAATGGATAGCAGACTGGATTTGTCCATGAGCCTCAGTTTGCCAACCCCTGTTTAAGGAGGTTTATTCACAGTGTTGACATTAGTTATAATTTATATCAATAACTTATGTATTTTCTTATATGCATGGGCAAAGGAGCAGCACCCCACCCTCCATACTGTCAAGATCTTTAAATTGTAACATTTTCAGCTTATTTAGTATATCACTAATTTCATGGCTCATAGGTTAAGCCAGAAAGTTCCCTGAAAAACATTTCTGTTTGCAAGTTCTCTCCTGTGTTTTCTTTCATTTCTTCCCTTTGCATTTAATGAGAATAAACAAAATGTTCTGGGATAAGAACAAGTAGATTCATCAAATGTCAACAGCTGTTGAACCAGCTGTTATTGAAAAAGTGTTTGAGTAGCACCCTAGGGCGATCAAGCCACTTTAGCTGCGGGTGTACTAAGTGAAAGAGGAAATAGAAGGCACAGCTAACTAACGATGGGTTTCACTATTGATGAGAGCCCACCTCATTTGGAAAAAGATGCACATAACAAAGGAGTAGTAACTAAAAGACTGCTAAAAAACTATCCTTCATAAGAACTCATGTTTATTTTGGTAAAAATATTAAAGAAAGTCAAGGAATGTGAAAAGAAAGAGCTGAAAAAGTTACCTGTTAATATGTAAAATCAAAATCTGATGGTCTATATGTCATTGATTCTCAGTTGATTTCCTGGGGCTTGAATGCTAGAGATTTCCCACAAATGTGGTACCAGATTTTGCTCATCGAGTTTTGGCTACAGCTGAGAATGAAAGCTATTTTAGAAATGTCTGGCAGACTGAACTCACAGCCCTGAGTGTCATAAGATGTGGTGTAGTTGATCCTACCTCCATAGAGCTGGAAAAAAGATGTGGCGAAGAGTGGAGCAAAAATTGCTGCAAGGAGCATAGAAGAGGTGGCATACTTCCACAAACTTAGCACCTAGGAAAGACTTGGGTTTACTGAAACAAATGAGAATTTGGCCTGGGGAGATTATGGAATGGAATTCAAGGCAGTAAACACACTTCTATTCAAACAGCAAGACAGTGCTAAAGGTCATCCAAGGAAATGCAGTAATATATGGCTACAATTGCATTTCTTTGAATGTGCATCCAAAAATTCTGGTATTTTGTGTAAAGTGTGCCATGAACACAATCATGGTTTAAATAAGTGTTTCTCAACATGAACACTACTGGGACAATGGGCAGGGTAAGTTTTTTTGTTGTAAGAATAGTCTCACATGCTTTGTAGGGTGTTTTTCATTCCTGGTGCCACCCACTAAATTACGACCATATCTCCCAGCTATTGTGACAACTAAAACATCTTTACGTCTTCACACTCTTCCAAATGCCTATTAGATATATAGTACCACCAATCCTGGTTCAGAAACGCTGGTTTAAATAATACACTTGTTCTATGTCGTGAATCTTATTCACACTGGAACTTTGTCAGGCTATTTGATGGACAGGTATCTTATACACTACTAGAGTTTGCAAAAATAGACACCTTGGCAATAATACATAGAGATATGAAGTGCTTCTTTCGCCCTTCAGATGAACAAAGTAAAAAGGACACGTTAAATAAAAGATGTTCATCCCTAAAATTAAAGTATATTGTTCTTTATTCTCTCTATTTTATATATGTATATAAGGGTGGCATATTAAACTTTGTATATGGCCATTTCTAAAAAGCAGGACTTAAAAAAAATTCAATAGATTTAGGGATACAAGTTGTTTTTGGTTACATGACTTAATTGTATAGTAGTGAAGTCTGGGCTTTTAGTGTATCCATCACCCAAATAGTGTACATTTTACCCAATAGGTAGCTTTTCATCCCCTCCCCACTCCAACCCTCCCTGCTCCAGTGTTCATTATACCACTCCATTTGCCTTTGCATACACATAGCTTAGCTCCCACTTATAAGGGAGAACATGTGGTATTTGGTTTTCCATTCTTGAGTTACTTCACTCAGGATAATGGCCTCCAGTTCTATCCAAGTTGCTGCATGTGACATTATTTTGTTCTTTTTTATGGCTGAGTAATATTCCATGATATATATACATATATGTGTATATGTTTGTGTGTCTGTATATTATAAAATATGTATATATAAAACAAAATCACTTTTAGTTACATGAACTAATGCCTCATATAAAATAAAATGTATATATTATATACATACATATATGTATATATATCATGGAATTCTGGTGTGTATATATATGTGGTATGTATGTATATGTAGTATACATGTGTGGTGTGTGTATATGTATGTGTGTGGGGTGTGTGTGTATATATATATGTGGTATATATACACGCACGCACACACACACACCCCCCCACACCTCATATTTTTGTTATCCACTTATCAGTTGTTGGGAACTTAGGATGATTCCTTATTTTTGCAATTGTGCTGCAATCAACATACATGTGCAGGTGTCTTTTTGATATAGTGAATTCTTTTCTTTTGGGTAGATACCCAGTAGTGGGATGTTGAATTGAATGGTAGATCTACTTTTAGTTCT
The DNA here is from genome assembly GCF_037993035.2 of Macaca fascicularis. Taxonomy (NCBI): domain Eukaryota; kingdom Metazoa; phylum Chordata; class Mammalia; order Primates; family Cercopithecidae; genus Macaca; species Macaca fascicularis. Next base: position 108,931,246 of record NC_088379.1, read on the forward strand.
TTGAGAAATCTCCATACTGTTTTCCAAAGAAAATAATTGTTGTTAATTTTTAAAAGAGTGATAATCTTTTAAATAAAAAGAATCCTTTTCTTTTAGACATATACTGAAATATTTATGAATTAAATGGGATGTTCAGTATTTGCTCTTCATTGGAGAGTATCCTGTCCCATTGACCCTCCAGGATTGTTTAGAATTTGTGGTGATATCTGAACAGCTCAGGCAAGCTTTAGGGTAACATAGTTATAAAGATTGTACTTCTTGGAGAAAATGAAAATGAAATTGCTTAATAGATCATTCAGCCATCTCTTTATCATCCATTAACATTTCATTATCTACCTCTAGCAGAGAAATAGGCATTGCTTGTTTATTGCTTCCCTGAAATTAGATAAAAATGTCCCACTTGTTTTCAGGTTTTCCACAATTTCAGCACGGTCTTGGCTTAAGTCTTTTGAGAGCTATCTTCAGACTTTATGTCACTTCTGTATCATTTCTGTTAAAAACTTTGAGATCATCATATTTTTCTCTCCTTTCTCAATACATTTTAAATTTGTTGTTTGGCTATGTTTGACTATGTCTAGTATTTTTTCTGCTATTATTTATTCCAAATTGAAGAGGTCATTTCCTATCTAAATTTCTGTCATGCTCATATTACAAACTAGTCCAAAATAACATGTTAAAATAGCAGTTAAATATGTTTATTCAAGCTTGTGCATGGGGATATTATCAGAAAGGGAAGCATGAAGATATTATCAGAAGGGGAGGAAGTAATGATCAAGGCCGGGCGCGGTGGCTCACGCCTGTAATCCCAGCACTTTGGGAGGCCGAGGCGGGCGGATCACAAGGTCAGGAGATCGAGACCACGGTGAAACCCCGTCTCTACTAAAAATACAAAAAAATTAGCCGGGCGCGGTTGTGGGCGCCTGTAGTCCCAGCTACTCGGGAGGCTGAGGCAGGAGAATGGCGTGAACCCGGGAGGCGGAGCTTGCAGTGAGCCGAGATCGCGCCACTGCACTCCAGCCTGGGCGACAGAGCGAGACTCCGTCTCAAAAAAAAAAAAAAAAAAAAAAAAAAAAAAAAAAAAAGAAGTAATGATCAAAAAATAAAAATAAAAGAGGGAGAGAAGACTAGAATATATCTGAGGCAGTTTTTTAAAGCAAGATTTGGCTTCTAGTAGATATTCAGATAATCCAAAGTCCTCATCACTACCATCTCTTGCCTGTGCTGAATTTGTCACCTGTGTTAGGGATGATTCATTCCTGTTTTCTATGTGGAAATCTGTAATAACATTATTATTTCCCTTTCTTTCTCATCTGAATGCTCTCCACTAGATTGGCACAGTAAGGCTTATGAATCAATAAGTTTGATTCTTGTATCATATCTATGTAGCCACTGTTGAGTTATTTCCAAAATCATGATCTTTAATAGAAGCAGAAGGAGAAACACTACGTGTGCCCCCGAACCACCTAAGTTTCCTAAGTAGTGCTTCGAGGTTGCTCAAGTTAAATTCTGCCTATATTGTTTCTCACAGTGAATCAGCAGAAATGAGTCCACATCCAATATGGTTACATGTTTTGCCTGACTCACTTCAACGCAATTACATCTCTATCAAAGTTTTGAAAATAATTATTGTTATCTCCATAATAAATCTTATTCAGTAATATCTCAATAACCTAACTAATGGGAGTCACTTGGTTTCTTGTGTCAAAATTTTGAGTTATTTTTAATAAGATTTTAATAATGCTTAATCCATATGCTGCTATGTAGTGGTACCATACCTTAGTAGAAAGAACATCAGAATGGGTGTAAAAAATAAATCCTAATATAATGACTGTAGAGTTTGTCAGCAGTATGACTTACTAGTATACCCTAAACTTTTCTAATGCTGTAAGGGAGAAATGACAATACCTGAGATTTTTTTAATACATGTAAAAGTACTTCACAAACATTTCATGTACACATGCAACTATAAGTTAGTGTGATTGATATATCAACCCTTGAGTCCATGTGTTTTTTTTTTTTTTTTTTTTTTGGTTGATGTTCTTTTCTCTTGTTTCCTTCTGTATCTGATTAGAGATCATCTCTGTTACTTTCTTTCTGTATCATACTTCTATCTTAGAGGCAGTGTACTGAGACAGAGTTTTAAAACCCCAGGTCTTCTTTTTTTTTTTCCTCTGTAATTTACTGATTTGTTGCTTATTTGTAAAGTTAGGATAATAATACAATCTCATTAAATTGTTGTCAGGGTTAAATAGAAACATGATAGAAAAATCAAGAGTTCTTGTGTTGAATTCTTTCCCGAACCCAAATATCCAACTATGTAGTAGATAGTCCCTCACTGATTTTCACTATTTCTTCTAACTCAATTTTTTAAAGACTGAAGCAATTTTCTCATACAAATATCCTCCTGTGTTCTCTATCTTAATCAATAACTCTATGATGTGCCAACTAGCCCAAGTATCTGGGACTAATCTCTTTTATTCCATCAACAATGCAGCCTTACTGAATTGACCTTGTATAATTTTAATTCTTGTGGCTCTCCATTCCAATTTTCACTATGTTAGTTCAGGCACTTGTGATTTTATACCTGGGTTATTGCAATGGCCTTCTAACTCTCCTTTTAGTCTATAGAATTCTCTGTCCTGTGTCCAACTCATTTTCCTCCTTGGTGTTGGTAGGTGCTTTTTAGAATGTGTATCTAATCACCTATCTAATTCCTTGAAATATTAAACAGCAATGGTAATAGTAAGCAGACAACCTTATGTAAAAATTCATCCAATGTTCTTCCCTTAAGGATAAGAACATATTAAAAAAGCATCCAGTGAGTCCTGTTTTATTAACTATTTTCTTCTTTTTTAAAATCGACAATTGCTGCTAAACTATGCTAAATCCTTTTTCTATACCTGTAGAGATAATTGTATGATTTTTCTCTCCTTTGAGCTATTAGGATTTCATGATATTGAACAATTTTTGCATTCCTGGAATAAACTTACTTGGTCATCCTGTGTTTTCTTTCTAGTGTGCTGCTGGATGACATTTGCCAATATATTATGTGTAATTTTTACATTGATAATCCTAAGTGATATTAGTTTATAGTTTTTATTCTTGTGTAAACCTTGTAACTTAAGGTATCAGTATTATCCCTGCATCTTTAAATTGAATTTGTTTTTTTCTCCCTTTTGTATATGCTCTGAAACAGTTTAAATAACACTAGAATTGTGTGAACTAAAAATATTGAGTAGAACTCTCCCCAGAAACATTTGAGTCTGGTGCCCTTTATGGAGTAGCTCTTTTATCTTTTTTTTTTCTATTTTTTTGATGGTAATTGGCTTGTTTACAGTTTTACATTTCTTTCTTCTGTTAGTTATGTTACATCGTAATCACTAGAAAATTTTCCATTTCACTCAAGTTTTAAAATGTATTTAATTATAGTTTTATAATATAGTTTTCAAAACAAAAAATTGATTTATATGGTTATTTGGCCTTTGTCGTTTCTTATTTTGTGTATTTATGCTCTTTTATTTTTATTAAATCATTTCCTATTTTAAAAATGTGTCTAAGTAGCAGATTTTAATTTATATATTAGTTTTACTGTTTTTCTGTTTCCTATTTCATCAATTTTGAATTGATACTTAAAGTGCATATGCTAAATGACTATAGATGCATAGATTTGACTATATTAATGATATAACATGTAAAATGTATGCATTCAATAAATACTTATTGAATGAAAATTTTCTCATATATTGGAGAATATTTGAATATATTACCTATTTAGAAAATACACTTGGGTTTTCTAGTTGTTTTTTTTTTTTGAGATGGAGTCTTGCTTTATTGCTCAGGCTAGAGTGCGCTGGCATGACCTCTGCTCACTGCAACTTCTACCTCCTAGGTTCAAGTGATTCTCCTGTCTCAGCCTCCTGTGTAGCTGGGATTACAGGTGCATGCCACCACGCCCAGCTAATTTTTTGTATTTATAGTAGAGACAGGGTTTCACTGTGTTAGCCAGGATGTTCTCGATCTCCTGACTTCATGATCTGCCTGCCTTGGCCTCCTAAAGTGCTGGGATTACAGGCATGAGCCACTGCACCCTGCTGGGTTTTCTAGTATTTTATCAGTGTTGTCTTTTATGGTGAGTGGTTAATCAGTCCTTAGAATTTTCATCCTAATATTTTAGAAAAAAGCTTTATGGGCTAAGATTTCTGAAAGGACTGAAGTGGTGCATCATTGAAAAGTGTGCTAAATTGTAGCTACAACTAATTTTGGACTATTAGGAAGAAATAAACTAAAATTAAAGGCCATTTGCAAAATAAAAGTCTTTATCAATGGATAATGCAAGACATTTAATAATTGCTATGATTAAAGTCTGGGGATATTGTTGGTTTCTCTGTAGATATTTTTAATCTTTAGGTGTAATATAGGAAGTGTCACTATAAAGTAATTAATATAGGAATGTTTTATTTGGCTTATAGCAAGTATACCAGTACTCTCAGAAACGATATTAAGAATGAAGAAACCAGGATAAGAGTACACCAAGATGTGTACAGAGAGACATTGTAGCTAGTGGAAAGAGAATTGGAATAAGAGCAAGAAGAACCCCAACTCTGCCAACAGCTGGTCATGTGAGTGAGCCCAAATTACTTGACGTTTTTTACCTGCAGAGTCATTGGCCAATTCATCCTTAATACCCATTTTCTGATATCATGATTTTAGGTTTAAAATAATTTAAATGACCAATGAAAGTGTTGAGATTATGTGTAGCTAATTAGCTCAGAATGATTGATGCCTAAAAAATTAAATGTAGATTAAAGTTGTGTGTATATGTGTTTATGTATATGCATGTGTATGTTAGAGAAAGAGTTTAAAAGAAGAAAGCTTAAAGAGGATGATTATTTGTGTAAGATGCAATATGGAAGTAAAACTTGCAATACTTTAGTTTGCATTTTATATTTGGGTTATTTTGCTTATTTTGCTGAAATTGAAAAATATTCAGATCAAAATCTAAACTGAGATAAGCATCTTCAAATGCTTTTCATTAGGTTACTTTATATTGGGTTAAATGTGGTTTCAGTTGAATGAAATGTAAAGAAGTGGGTGTGGAAAATCATGGGATGAAAACTGATGCTAGAGAATTTAGAAGCACCATATTAATTTGTTGGTTTATCTCTACACCTCTGTATCTGACACAATGCCTGGCCCGTAATAAATGCTCAATAAATCTCTGTTGGATTGAATTGTGGCAGTAAATAGCAAAAATAAAGTATATAGCAGGTCATTCACTGTTTTAATATAAAGTCTGTACTCATATATATATATCTGTAGTACATATGGTTACATTTTGCTTTGCAGTAATAACATTTAAGGTTTTATTTATTTATTTATTTTTTTTTTGAGACGGAGTCTGGCTCTGTTGCCCAGGCTGGAGTGCAGTGGCCGGATCTCAGCTCACTGCAAGCTCCGCCTCCCGGGTTTACGCCATTCTCCTGCCTCAGCCTCCCGAGTAGCTGGGACTACAGGCGCCTGCCACCTCGCCTGGCTAGTTTTTTGTATTTTTTAGTAGAAACGGGGTTTCACCGTGTTAGCCAGGATGGTCTCGATCTCCTGACCTAGTGATCCACCCGTCTCGGCCTCCCAAAGTGCTGGGATTACAGGCTTGAGCCACCGTGCCCGGCCAACATTTAAGGTTTTAATTGAATGAAGCAGATTGTCTTGAATGGGTGGTTGGTATTTTAGTCTTATTCATCAGTACTTTACATAAAACACAAATTTTTCTATTTATCTAAAATATTAATATAAAAAACCATGGTAAGTAGCAAAATTAAAGAGTAAGGGGAATATTTCTTACAGTGTTTTTAATAGGACAAACTTCCATAACATTTGGCACTCTCCTCACTCACTTTTATTACTATTTACTTATTTCCACCAAAATTTCCTGCATAGACTTAATTTGTATGTATTTAGCAGTACATTTAAAATACCTTACTTGAAGTTGGGAGCTCTTCTTGGATGTTTGCAGTTCTCTGGTGTTTCAAGCCAGTCAGCTTATGATAATTGCTTTTGTGCCCCTTTCTGATTACCCCCTGTGATTAATAATTGACCCTGTGATTTTATTTTGTATTCTTTTGAAATAATTATTTGTGGTTTTCTACTTCCCAAGTTTTCAGAATTCTGCTTTCATCTTTCGTACATCGTAACCCCAAATATAGTCTTCAGGCAATTCTCTGCTTTTCAAGAAGAGTGAACGCTAGAAACCTGTTTTGTTTGCTGACCTTTGCTTAGAGTCACTAGCACAATATTTACATTTAATATAATTGCACTCTCATATTAGTCACTTGCTTTTATGTGGTTTGTTTTTATTTCTCTAAATTTTAAATTGAGCACAGAGATTATGTGTCATATTAGGTTTTGTGTTTTCACGGCACTTGTCACTGAAACTCACTCAATTTATATCTGAAATTTGTAAGTGAAAATGGTTTCAGGTTTCTTTTACTCCTTTCTTCTTTTGTGAATCTGTACAGCCACCTGTAATGAATGTTATTATTCACTTTAAATAGTGCTGCTCTGAAAGATTTAGAGATAGTACATAATCTTTCATCTAATATCTTTATGGCTACAAAAAAGAATGGATAAGCAAAATTTTTATTGACCTTAGTGACTCATTAAAATATTTTAAAAACATAATTCTAGAAATAATAAAATCATGAAAGCATGAGTTCAGCAATTATTTTGAAAAGTTTAGCATTTTTTGAATACTTGGCTCTGTCATAATATTATTCCAGGTAGAAAACTTACATGTCTTTCTTTGTGGTCTAAAAAGATTAAATCTTCTTGTCTACAATAAAAATGTCATTTTTTTTTTCTTCTTAGAACCCTCTTACTGATAGAGAATGTCTGGTCCCAGTTACCGATAAGGAAAAAATAAATGTTTTAGAAAATGTGTATTTTATTCAACCTGAATTCTACTTAATTTTCCATATATCAAATAGTTTACTCAAATATAACTTCTGGTTTAATATTTTATGTGATTTGTAGTATATGTTAGTCATGAAACTTTTTAAAAACTTTTTTTTTATTTCAGTAAAACTTCCAGGGAACAAGTGGTGTTTGGTTACATGAATAAATTCTTTAGTGGTGATTTGTGAGATTTTTGTGCCTCCATCACCCGAGCAGTGTATGCTATACCCAATGTGTAGTCTTTTATCCCTCGCCACCCCCCAATCCTTTCCCCTGTGTCCCCAGAATCCAATGTATCATTCTTATGCCTTTGCATCCTCGTAGCTTAGCTCCCACACAGGAGTGAGAATGTATGATGTTTGGTTTTCCATTCCAGAGTTACTTCACTTAGAATCATAGTCTCCAATTCTATCCAGGTTGCTGTGAATGCCATTATTTTGTTCCTTCTTATGGCTGAGTAGTATTCCATAGTATACATATACCACATATTCTTTATCCACTAGTTGATTGATGGGCATTTGGGCTGGTTCCATATCTTAGCAATTGCAAATTGTGCTACTATAAACGTGCATGTGCAAGTATCTTTTTCGTATATTGACTTTTCCTCTGGATAGATACCTAGAAGTGGGATTGTTGGATCAAACAGTAGATCTACTTTTAGTTCTTTAAGGAATCTCCACACTGTTTTCCATAGTGGTTGTACTAGTGTACATTTCCAGTGTAAAAATGTTCCCTTTTTGCTGCATTCATGCCAACATCCATTATTTTTTTATTATAGTCATTCTTGCAGGAGTGAGGTGGTATTTGTATTTCCCTGATAATTAGTGATGTTGAGCATTTTTCCATATGCTTGTTGGCCATATGTATATCTTCCTTTGAGAACTGTCTGTTCAACCCCATTTTTTGATGGGATTGTGTTTTTCTTGCTGCTTTGTTTGAGTTCATTGTAGATTCTGGATATTAGTCCTTTGTCAAATGTATAGATTGTGAAGATTTTCTCCCAGGCTGTGGATTGTCTGTTAACTCTGCTGGTTATTTCTTTTGTTGTGCAGAAGCTTTTTAGTTTAAATAAGTCCCATCTATTTATTTTTGATTTTGTTGCTTTTGCTTTTGGGTTTATGGTGATGAAGTATTTGCCTAAGCCAATGTCTAGAAGGGGTTTTCTGATGTTAACTTCTAGATTCTTTTTGGTTTCAGGTCTTAGATTTAAGTCGTTGATCTATCTAGCAGTTAGTTGATTTTTGTATAAAGTGAGAGATGAGGATCCACTTTTATTCTTCTACATGTGGCTTGCCTATTATCCCAGCACCATTTTTTAAATAAAGTGTCCTTTCCTTTTATGTTTTTGTGTGCTTTGTAGAAGATCAATTGACTCTAAGTATTTGGCTTTATTTCTTGGTTCTCTATTCTGTTCTGTTGGTCTATGTGCCTATTTTTCATACCAGTACCTTGCTGTTTTGGTAACTATGGCTTTATAGTATAGTTTGAAGTTGGGTAATGTGATGCCTTCAGATTTATTCTCTTTGCTTAGTTTTGCTTTGGCTATGCAGGCTCTTTTTTGGTTCTATATGAATTTTAGAATTGTCTTTTCTAGTTCTGTGAAGAATGATGGTGGTATTTTGATGAAAATTGTATTGAATTTGTAGATTGCTTTTGGTAGTATGGTCATTTTCACAATATTGATTCTACTCATCCATGAGCATGGAATGGGTAGAATCAATATTGTGTTGCTTATGAATTATCTCAGCAGTGTTTTGTAGTTTTCTTTGTAGAGGTTTTTCATGTCCTTGGTTAGGTATATTCCTAAGTATTTTATTTTTTGAAGTTGTGATGAAAGTGGTAGAGTTCTTGATTTGATTTTCAGCTTGGTCACTGTTGGTGTATAGCAGTGCTACTGATTTGTGTACATTAATTTTGTATCCTGAAATTTTGCTGAATTCATTTATCATTTCTAGGAGCTTTTTGGATGAATCTTTAGAATTTTCTAGGTATACAATCATATCATCAGCAAATAGTGACAGTTTGACTTCCTCTTTACCAATTTGGATGCCCTTTATTTCTTTCTTCTGTGTGATTTCTCTGGCTAGAACTTCTAGTACTATGTTGAATAGAAGTGGTCAAAGTGGGAATTATTGTCTTGTTCCAGTTCTCAGGGGGAATGCTTTCAACTTTTCTCCATTTAGTATAATGTTGGCTGTGAGTTTGTCATAGATGCTTTTATTACCTTAAGGTATGTCCCCTCTATGCCTATCTTTCTGAGGGTTTTAATCATAAACAGTTACTGAATTTTGTCAAATGTTTTTTCTGCATCTACTGAGATGATCACGTGATTTTTGTTTTTAATTCTGTTTATGTAGTGTATCATATTTATCAACTTATGTATGTTAAACCATGCCTGCATTCCTGGTTTGAAACCCACTTGATCATGGTGGATTATTTTTTTGATATACTGTTGTATTCAGTTTGCTAGTATTTTGTTGAGGATTTTAGCATCCATGTTTATCCAGTATATTGGTCTGTAGTTTTCTTTTTTGTTGTGTCCTTCTCTGGTTTTGGTATTAGGGTGATACTGGCTTCATAGAATAATTTAGGGAGGACTCCCTCTTTCTCTATCTTGTGGAATAGTGTCAATAGAATTAGCACCAATTCTTCTTTGAATGTCTGATAGAATTCAGCTGTGAATCCATCTGGTCCTGGACTTTTATTACCATTTCAGTCTCTCTGCTTGTTATTGGTTTGTTCAGAGATTCTATATCTTACTGCTTTAATCTAGTAGGGTTGTATATTTCCAGGAATTTATCTATCTCCTGTAGGTTTTCTAGGTTATGTGCATAAAGATGTTCATGGTAGCCTTGAATGATCTTTTGTATTTCTGTGGTATTGGTTGTAATCTCCTGTTTTGTTTCTAATTGAGCTTATTAGGATCTTCACTCTTCTTTTCTTGGTTAATCTTACTAATGGTCTATCAATTTTATTTATCTTTTCAAAGAACCAGCTTTTTGTTTCATTTATCTTTTGTATTACTTTTGTTTCAATTTCATTTAGTTCTGCTCTGATCTTCGTTATTTCTTTTCTTCTACTGGGTTTAGGTTTGGATTGTTCTTGTTTCTCCAGTTATGTGAGGTATGACCTTAGATTGTCTATTCTTCCATGTGCTGATGAATAGAATGTATATTCTGCAGTTCTTGGGTGGACTGTTCTGTAAATATCTGTTATGTTTGTTTATTATAGGGTATAGTTTAAGTCCACTGCTTCTTTGTTGATTTTCTGTCTTGATGACCTGTCTAGTGCTCTCAGTGGAGTAAAAGTCCCCAACTATTGTTGTGTTGCCATGTATCTCACTTGTTAGGTCTAGTAGTAATTGTTTTATAAATCTGGGAACTCCAGAGTTAGGTGCATATATATTTAGAATTCTGATATGTTTCTGTTGAACTGGTGCTTTTATCATTATATGATGTCTCTGTCTTTTTAAACTGCTGTTGCTTAAAATTTTGTTTTATCTGATATAAGAGTAACTACTCCTGTTCACCATTCCAGTTGCATGGAATATCTTTTTCCACCTCTACTTTATGTACATCCTTGTGTGTTAGGTGAGTCTCCTGAAGACAGCAGAAATTTGATTGGTGAATTCTTATTTATTTTGCCATTGTGTATATTTTAAATAGATCAGGTAAGCACTTTGTATTCAATACTAGTATTGAGATGCGAGGTACTATTCTATTCATTGTGCTATTTGTTTCCTGAATACCTTGTTTTTTTTCATTATGCTGTTGTTATATAGGTTCTGTGAGATTTATGCTTTAAGGAGATTCTATTTTGGTGCATTTCAAGGATTTGTTTAAAGGTTTAGAGCTCCTTTTAGCAATTCTTTTAGTGCTGGCTTGGTAGTGGCAAATTCTCCCAGTATTTGTTTGTCTAGAAAAGACTGTATCTTTCCTTCATTTATGAAGTTCAGTTTCCTTGGATACAAAATTCTTGGCTGATAAAGGAGGCTAAAAATAGGACCCCAGGCCAGGCCCGGTGGCTCATGCCTATAATCCCAGCATTTTGGGAGGCCGAGGCGGGTGGATCACCTGAGGTCAGGAGTTCAAGACCAGCCTGGCCAACATGGTGAAACCTCGTCTCTACTAAAAATACAAAAATTAGCCAGGCGTGGTGGCAGGCACCTGTAATCCCAGTTACTCAGGAGGATGAGGCAGGAGAATTGCTTGAGGCCAGGAGGCAGAGGTTGCAGTGAGCTGAGATCATGCCACTGCACTCCAGCCTGGCCAACAGAGCAAGACTCTGTCTCAAAAACAAAACAAAACAACAAAAAACAAGAACAACAAAAAATAGGACCCCAATCCCTTCTAGCTTCTAGGGTTTCTGCTGAGATATCTGTTGTTAATCGCTAGTTTTTCCTTTGTAGGTTACCTGATACTTTTGCCTCAGAGCTCTTAAGATTCTTTCCTTCATCTTGCCTTTAGATAACCTGATGACTATGTGCCTGTGTGATGATCTCTTTGTGATGAATTTCCCAGATGTTCTTTGAGCTGCTTGTATTTGGATGTCTAGATCTCTAGCAAGGCTAGGGAAGTTTTCCTCAATTATTGCCTCAAATATATTTTCCAAACTTCTAGATATCTCTTCTTCCTTGGGAACACCAATTATTCTTAGGTTCAGATGTTTAACATAGCTCCAAACTTCTTGGAGGCTTTGTTCATTTTTAAAAATTCTTTTTTCTTTGTTTTTAGTGGATTGGGTTAATTAGAAAACCTTGTCTTCCAGCTCTGAAGTTCTTTCTTCTGCTTTTTCAATTCTGTTGCTGAGATTTCCCAGTGCATTTTACACTTCTATGTGTCCTTGATTTCCAGAAATTGTGATTGTTATTTATGCTATCTATTTCACTGAAGAATTTATTCCTTTCATATCCTGTATCATGTTTTTTTATTTATTTAGTTGGCCTTCACCTTCCTTTGGTGCCTCCTTGATAGCTTAATAATTGACCTTCTGAATTCTTTTTCTGGCAATTCAGAGATTTTGTCTTGGTTTGGATCCATTGCTGGTGACCTGGTGTGATCCTTTGGGGGCATTAAAGAACCTCGTTTTGTCATATTTCCAGAGTTGTTTTTCTGGTTCCTTCTTATTTGGGTAGACTATGTCAGAGGTAAGATCTGGGATTCAAAGGCTGCTGTTAAGATTCTTTTTTCCCACAGGGTGCTTTCTTGATATGGTATTCTCCCCATTCCCCTAGGAATGGGGCTTCTGAGAGCTGAACTGTAGTGATTGGTTTTGCTCTTCTTGGTCTAGCCACTCAGCAGAGCTACTAGCCTCTGGGCTGGTACTAGGGAGTGTCTGCAAAGAGCTCTGTGATGTGATCTGTCTTCAGGTTTTGCAGCTGTGGATATCAGCACGTGCTCTTGTGGAGGTAGCAGGGGAGTGAAGTGGACTCTGTGAGGGTCCTTGGTTGTGTTTTTGTTTAGTGTGCTGGTTTTGTGTTGGTTGGCCTCCAGCCAGGAGGTGGCACTTTCAAGAGCTCATCAGCTGTGGTTCTATAGTGAGGAGGCTAACTTGCTCTAGGGCTACCTGGTTAGGTATTCAGGTGTCTCAGGCAGTGGACAGAGCTATAGAACTCCCAAGAGATTATGATCTTTGTCTTTGGCTACCAGGTTAGGTAGAGAAAGACCATGAGGTTGGGGCAGGGATAGGTGTGTCTGAGCTCAGCCTCTCCTTGAGGGGGCTTGCTGCAGCTGCTGTAAGGGATGGGGATGTGGTTCCTAGTCCAATGGAGTTACATTCCTAGGGGGATTATGGCTGCCTCTGCTGATTCATACAGGTCACTAAGGAAGTGGGGGAAAGCTGGTAGTCACAAGCTTCACCCAGCTGCCATGCAACCTGCTGTCCAAAACGCCTATGTCATCCCCACTGTGCCCCCTGAATAGCACGGGGTCTATTTCCAGGTGCTGGTGATCAGGACTGAGAACTCGCCCCAGAGCACAAGCCTCCCTGTTGAGAAAGCAAGCAGACTCACAGGTTTTCACCATCTCGGGGAGCCTGCAGTGGTGATCCAGTTCCTTCAAAGGGTCCATGGATTCTCTTGGCTTTCCTGGTGTGTTCCTATGGTAGTTCTTAGAGCAAAAGTTCATGATGTGTCTCCACATGCTGCTGTGTTCATCTGAGCAGTAGCTGCAGGCTAGTCCTATGTCCTATTGGCCATCTCCTACAACAGTTCTGGTCATGAAATTTTAAGCACAATAGAGCATATCATGCCTATTAATTATGTATTTACTTGCTTCAATATTGCTATGAAAACTTTGAAAGTTAAGAATAGAGTACTAATATAACTATTTTAATATTTTTGTATGCCCGTTGCAAATACTGCCCAATGCACAGAACAGCCCCTCCCAACAATTACTAGATCCAAAATGCTCGTAGCACTGAGGTTGAGAAACTCTGATTTAGATTGCTAATATGTGAAAGAAAATCTATTCGAGAGCCTCTGGAAATTATTTTCTTTCTGCCATTAAAAGATGTAGAGGATGACATTGCTTCTTTAATTTAATTTAATTTAATTTAATTAATTTATATTTTGAGACGAAGTTTTGCTCTGTCACCCAGGCTGGAAAGGAGTGGCATGATCTTGCCTCACTGCAACCTCTGCCTCCTGGGTTCAAGCGATTCTCTTGCCTCAGCCCAGCTAATTTTTGTATTTTTAGTAGAGATGGGGTTTCACCATGTTGGCCAGGCTGGTTTCAAACTCCTGACCTCAAGTGATTCACCTGCCTTGGCCTCCCCAAGTGCTGGGATTACAGGCGTGAGCCATTGTGCCCAGTTCCGAGATTGCTTCCTTTAAGTTTTTTTTTAATTTTTAATTTTGGGATTGCTTCTTGTACTGCTGGATGTTGTCTTGTATGAATGTGACACCTGGAACTCTGGTAGCTATCTTGTGACTCTGAGGGGAAGCGAGGTATATTAGTTATGGTTCTCCAGAGAAACCATTAACAGGCTATACCTGTGTCTATCATCTATATCTACAAAGAGATTGATTTTATTTTAAGGTATTGGCTCATGTGATTATAAAGGCTAAGAAGTCTCAGAATCTTTCCTCTGAAACCCAGAAAGACTGATGGTGTAGTTTGAAGGCTTGAGACTTGGAGAGCTGATGGTGTAGATTTCCCTTCTCAGTCTGAAAGCCTGAGAACCAGAAGCATCGAAGGCAGAAGACTGATATTCCAGTTCAGCAGTCAGTCAAGGAAAGAAAGAGAAAGAGGTAAAAAATTCCATTACTTCATCTTTTTCTTCTTTTCAAACCCTCAATGGATTGGGTGATGCCCACCCACATTGGGGAAGATGAATTTCTTTGCTCATTCTCCTAATTCAAATGCTAATTTCCTTCTGATACATCCCTATAGACAGACTTAGAAGTAACGTAAGTAACATTTAACCAGATGACTAGGCATCCCCTGATCCAGAGAGGTTGACAAATACAACTAATTGTCACAAGTTCATTCTTTTTCAACTTGGCACCCATATGCATCTCCTTAAATTATATTTAATCTCCAGACAGAGACAATAGCAAGGCCATAGTTCTGCTGTGATATAGTTACACTGCATACAACCAAAAATACACTCCCTCTTCTGTCTCAGTCTGCTCAGAATGCTATAACAAAATAACTTAGACTGGGTAATTTGTAAGCAATAAAAATGTATTGCTCATAGTTCTGGAAAAGGGGTGTCCAAGATCAAGGCACCAGCATATTCAATGTCTGGTGAGGGTGTGCTTTCTGCTTCAAAGCACCTACTTGCCCTCACATGGTGGGAGAGGGTCAGGGAATTCATTTGAACTTCTTTTATAAGTGCACTAACCCCTTCATGAAAATGGATCCCTATAACTTAATCACTTCCCAAAGGCCCCACCTCTTAATACTATCACATTTAGCATTATGTTCCAACACACAAATTTTGGGGGGACACCAACATTCTGATCATACACCTTTCCTAAAAGAAGAGGTAAATCTTTGAGTGTTGTTTACCCTTTTTATGAATATTCTGTAATTTAATAACTTTGTTGTAAAATAAAATTTATGTTGTACTCACATAAAATCAGTACATCTTGTTATATGATAAGGGAATAAGAGAGAGAAGAAAACAAAGATATTTTAGATACACACACAAACACACATGTTCATAACAAAGTACTCATGACAATTACAGGCTTCATTTTTATAACTGGTTACAAGATTCTTATAACTTGTCGTACGATTGTAGTTGATATAACTGGTACATGTAACTATCTTCTTCCACTACCCATTTTGTATGGTGCTGGTTCTATGTCTGGTAGACTGACCCAAACCTTTTCTTCTGAAAGGTCTAAGTCATTAGTGGTCCTATCTGAATTGAGTTGTGATAGTTTTCCATTGATCTAAATCACAGGGCATGCTAATACTAAGAGGCATCTTAAAAGATCTACTGCATTCAAGACATTGTTTTTCTTACTTCCATTGTAGAGTAGTAGTTCAATTTCCCCCTGGTCATTAGCATCAATCACCAACATAGTAACTTTGTTCTTTTCTTATTGATTCAGAGGCATGAGGATTTCAAAGTGGGCAGGTGGCAGCCTTAACTTCCAGTTCAGTGGAATCATTGCTGTGTCTCCTGGTAGAAGTATCTTCTCTTTGAGACTAGGACATTCAGGCCAGCAGAATATCAGGTTGCATGAATAGGAAGCAAATATTTTGTTAGTGGGTCACAAGTAATAGTAGCATCACTCCTGTTTTTACTCCTTGATTTCTGAACCTGTAAATCCTGGCTATGGTAGAAACAGCATCATTTATCAGATGTTGATTCAGAGCATATCCTCAGAATCTTGCCCCAACCTTGCAAGTTCTTGCCACCCAGCTGGCACTAACTGAGTCTTTGGAAGAACATCCCACCATTTTATCAAACCAGCTGTTTTAGGATGGTGGTGAACATAGAAAGACCAGTGAAATTCCAGAAGCATGGGTCTGTTGTTGCACTTCTTTTGTTGTGAAAGGAACTCCTGGATCAGAAGCAATGCTGTGTGGAATACCATAATGCTGGATAAGACATTCTATAAGTCCACAAATGATAGTTTTGGCAGAAGTATTGCATGCATTGAAGGTAAATCCATATCTCGGGTAAATGTTGGTTTTAGTAAGAACAAAACACTGCTCTTCCATGATGGAAGTGGTCCAATGTAATCAACCTGCCACCCGGTAGCTGGCTGATCACCCTGGGGAATGACGCCATATCAGGGATTCATATGTGTTTTTTACTGCTGGCAGATTGATCACTCAATGGTGGCTGTAGCCAGGTTAACCTTGGTGAGTGGAAGTCCATGTTGCTGAGCCCATACCTAACCTTCATTTCTGCCACCATGGCCACTTTGTTCATGAGCCCACTGGACAATGACAGATGTGGCTGAGGAAAGAGACAGATTGCTAGCCACAAAAACAATCATCCTATTCACTTGATTATTAAAATACTCCTCTGCTGAGGTCACCCTTTAGTGAGCATTAACATGAGACACAAGTATCTTCATGTTTTTTGCCCATTCTGAGATCTATCCAGATACTTCTTCCCCAAATTTCCTTGTCAGCAATTTTCCAATCACGTTCCTTCCTAGTTCCTGACCACCCTTTGCCCCAGCTCAGGAATTGATATACAATCACAAATTAAGCCATTTCTTCTTTTAAGAAAAGTGAACAACCAGGTGCACTCCCCTAAGTTCTGCTCACCAAGAGACATTTTCTTCACCAGGAAATTGTCCTTCAGCGATGTTCTAGAAAGTGGTTGTAGTGCTGTTGCTGTCTTTTTGTGGTGCTTGTATATCACACCAGTCCTGAGTGTCCTCTGTAAACCAGTCCTGAGTGTCCTCTTCCTCTGCCAACTGATTATAGAAAACAACTCATGAGACCATCAGTACAGACTCAGAAAGAGACAGCAGTGAAGCAACGGTGGGGACCAAAGGCATTTGGACCAATTCTTCATGTTACTTGTTCCTTCTGGATGTCCTTAGCTCTGATCACATATGTACCACTTCCACTTGATGGCAGAGAGCTGCTGTACATGCCCAACTTTATGGCATGGTAAGTCAGATGACATTCAGTAAATGATGAGCGGCTCAGTTTCCATGGTTACTCAGTGGCCCATTGTCAAACATTCAGCCTCTACTAATGCCCAGTAGCAAGCCAAGGGCCATTTCTTAAAAGGAGAGTATTATCTGTGGTAGATGGCAAACCTTTGCGCTGAATTTCCAAAGGACTACCCTGCAATTTTCCAATAGGGTCTGCCAAAGACTCCAAATAGCATCCCATCTGCCATTTCTACCTTTCGACCACTATTGTATCTGCTCGATCATATGGCTCAAGTAGCAGAGCAGCTTGCACATCAGCCTGGACATACTGGGGAGCTTTCTTTTGCTCTGAGCCCCACTCAAAACTACCAGCTTTTTAAGTCACTAGGTAAGGGGGCTGGAGTAACACACCCAAATGAAGAATACGTTGCTTCCAAAATTGAAAGGGGCCCACTAGATATTGTGCCTTTTTCTTATTGTAGGAGGGGCCAGATCCATCAACTTGTTCTTCACATTAGAAGAAATATGTCAACATGTCCCATACCACTGATCCCTAGAAATTTCACTGGAGTAGAAGGGCCATGAATTTTAGTCAGATTTATTTTATATCCTTTGACATGAAAATATATTACCTTTAAGTCTAGAGTAGTTGGTACTTCTTAATTACTGTGTCAAATCAACATATCATCAATGTAATGGACCAGTGTGGTATCTTGTGGAAGGGAACAATGATCAAGATCCCTGTGAACTAAATTATGACATAGGGCTGGAGAGTTGATATGTATGTGAAATACAACTGTGATGTATTTCTGACTTTGCCAGCTGAAAGCAAACTGCTTCTGGTGGGCCTTATGGACAAATATGGAGAAAAAGTATACTTTTTCCATAGCTACATGGTAGGTACTAGGAATGTGTTAATTTTCGCAAGTAATGAAACCACATTTGGTACAGGAGCTGCAATTAAAGTTACCATCTGGTTGATCTTACAATAATCTATAGTCATTCTGGTCATTCTGTAAGATTCATTTGTCTTCTGAATAGGCCAAATGGAAGAGTTGAATGGGGATGTGTTGGGAACCACTACCCTGCCTTTTTATTTATTTTTTTTTTGTAATTATACTTTAAGTTCTAGGGTACGTGTACACAACATGCAGGTTTGTTACATATGTATACATGTGCCATGTTGGTGTGCTGCACCCATTAACTCATCATTTACATTAGGTATATCTCCTAATGCTATCCTAATGCCTCCCCCCTCCCCACAATAGAACCCGGTGTGTGATGTTCCCCTTCCTGTGTCCAAGTGATCTCATTGTTCAGTTCCCACCTATGAGTGAGAACATGCGGTGTTTGGTTTTCTGTTCTTGAGATAGTTTGCTGAGAATGATGGTTTCCAGCTGCAGCCATGTCCCTACAAAGGACATGAACTCATCCTTTTTTGTGGCTGCATAGTATTCCATGGTGTACATGTGCCACATTTTCTTAATCCAGTCTGTCACTGTGGACATTTGGGTTGATTCCAAGTCTTTGCTATTGTAAATAGTGCCACAATAAACATATGTGTGCCTGTGTCTTTATAGCAGCATGATTTATAATCCTTTGGGTATATCCCCAGTAATGGGATGGCTGGGTCAAATGGTATTTCTAGTTCTAGATCCTTGAGGAATTACCACACTGTTTTCCACAATGGTTGAACTAGTTTACAGTCCCACCAACAGTGTAAAAGTGTTCCTATTTCTCCACATCCTCTTTACACTGCCTCTTTCAAGTCCTTTATGGCTGCACTAATCTCTACAATCTCTGTAGGAATACAGGGTTGTTTTTGGCTCACTATTTTCCTAGGTGGAGGCAGTTCTAGTGGCTTCCATTTTTTCCCCCAACGTAGCCTTCATTCGATAGATTGGGAATCAATGTGGGGATTCTGTCAGTGGCTGAGTGTATTTATTCTATTATTTATTTATTTTTTGAGACAGAGCCTCACTCTGTTACCCAGGCTGGATTGCAATAGCATGATCTTGGCTCACTGCAACCTCCACCTTTCGGTTTCAAGTGATTCTCGTGCCTCAGCCTCCTGAGTAGCTGGAACTGCAGGCTGTAACTACAGGCTGTAACTACAGGAGAGTACCACCATGCTTGGCTAATTTTTGGCATTTTTAGTAGAGACAGGGTTTCACCATGTTGGTCAGGCTGGTCTCGAACTCAAGTGATCCATTAGCTTTGGCCTCCCAAAGCACTGGGATTACCGGTGTAGGCCACTTCACTTGGCTGATTCTAATTATGCTTTTTCAGAACTAGAAAAATAACCACAGGATGGATTTGCGGACCTTCTGTGAGATGGACTTGAGTTCAAACTCCATTGGTCATCTGACTCAATAAATTCCTACTGTGACTAGTAGGCCACAGTGATGTTTTGGGTCTCCAGGAATTAATGTTAGTTTAGAGCCAGTGCCCAAGAGCCCCTAAAAACTCTGATTATTTCCTTTTCCTCAATGAAATCCTGATAACTGTATGTCCCTTTGGGAAAGGGTGGGAGAAAGATTAGCTGTACAAATTTTTGGCAATGTACCAGGGCTGTTCCTCAAGGGGAATTGGCTACCCTTTCACCCAAGGTGGCTGAGTCTGTAAACCAGCTAAGGTAGAAAAACAGATTAAGGGGCATATGTCTCTGTTTTTCTGATTCAGATTAGACTTTTGTTTACTTGACTTAGAACTTTTCTGCTTATACAGATCAAATGTATATATCATGGTTTCTTATTCATTTCACTTCTAGGAACGTCGTGATCAACTAGCTAATGACACAGGCCTGCACAAGTCAGACCATTCTGCTTGCTGTTTTTGCTTTGTTATCCACCACAGTAACAATGCCCACCATGCTTTTGATAGCTGAGTGCTTTCACTTGGCTCCTGCCACTGTAGCATCTAATTAGTCTCATTGTATTTATGTTTCTCAGTGTAGCATGTGCAGTTTCCACTGTAAGTTCTGGCTTACTGAGAAGAGCAGTCTTGAGCCCTTTAGCCCAGTGTTGAAGCTCTCCTCACAGATTTATTTCTCACAGTAATGTAAGTAAGATAAGTCTTCTGGGTCCTCCCAGCATGGGTGGGCAGGTCTTCAATGACAAATCCACTCTAACATTCTAATCTCCTTAATCTCCTTAAGTGTTTGTATTTATTCCTCTACATTCAACAAAGGTAGGTTGGGCATTTCCAGTTTCCTTACTGTGGGCCACATTTTGGTCCATTTCAGCCCACCAACCAAATGTACTGCTAGAGTTCATTCTAGCTCCCTGAGCTCAAGATTAAATGCAAAATCTCTGCTTAGTGAGCCAATATCAATAGATTTAGCCTGATCCATATTTATGTTCCTTCTATGGTTATTCCACACCTTTAGAATCCATTCCCTCACATGTTTCCTAGATTGTAATATGTATAAATTAGAAAACTCAGGTAGTTCTTTTGGAGTGTAATGTACCTTCTAATGGGTCACATTTTGTACCTTACATTAGGGGCCTGCTGGAACTCAAGTTTATTTATAGGTCTAGAAACAAATAGGTGGGTCTTTGGTGGAGGTGGATCCCTAGGAGAATCAGCATTGTCTTGTAGGGCTACTGCTTCAGGGGAGGCCATTACAGTTTTCTCAGTCAATGCAAGGTTAATACTCAGCTAGGCATAGAAAGGCTGATAATAAAAGGTGTGGGAAGGTTGCTACTGCTTGGAGTGAGGAGATCTCTTTCACTGTCAAAGAAGACTCATCAGAATTTAGAAGCTTATTATCTCCAGCATCATTAGGGTCTTCCCACATGTCCCCATCCCAACTTACAATATCTCATTCTTTCCATTCAACCTTCATTTTAACAGTAGACATTCTGAGAGGCTGATAGTTCATCTTGAATGGTAATTTAGCCAGTCATAGGAGAGGACCCATGTTTGATTTCCAGCAAGCTCAGCCCTGTAGCTGCAGGAGATAAGCGTTTTGTTCAGAAGAAACATAGGAGATTTCTGGTCATCTTAAAAGCTCTTCACTGAGGAATTTGAATCCCTGAGGGCATCCTCTTTTTCGTTTTTTTTTTTTTTTTTGGTCCAGCAATATTAGGAGCAACCAGCTAGTCTTACTCTATTAGTTTTAAAAAATGTTCTAAAGTAGACACTCAGCTTCTTTCTTTCTTTTTCTTTCTTCCTTTCTTTTTTTAATAGGATCTTGCTTTGTTGCATGGGCTGGAGTGCAGTGGTATGCTCACCTCCTGGCTAATTTTAATTTTTTATAGATACAAGGTCTTCCTGTGTTGCTCAGGCTGATCCTGAACTCCTGGGCTCAAGCGATCATCCTGCGTCAGCCTTCCAAGTACTGCGATTATAGATATGAGCCACCACACCTGGCCAGCTCTTTGCTTCTTATAAGTGGTAGTACCAAATTCAGATATTTTGTATCTCTCTATTGCCATGTTATATCATTGCTCTCTTTATTACTGGACTTTAATTAGATTAGAAAGCCAATTCCAGAAATTCTAGAAAACCAATTCAGAATATTCATGCTTAAAATTCGGTTCCCCTCTGGAACCACTGCTGGCACCAAAACCTTTATTAGTCAGGGTTTTATACAGAAATATAAGGAATAGAATATCTATAGTCTATAGTCTAGTTAGAGTAGAAATAGCTAAATATAATTTGGCCTGATAACTCAATAGACTTAAAAGGCTGGTTGTGCTCACAACTTCTTTTAAAACCAGGTATTTTGCACTGCATGTATTGCAACATTTATTACCACTGAATAATTTTCAATGCTGGCCTTACAGAGGCTATTTTTTCCTAGGTATTATATTTGTAATTAAGAGATATTCAGCAGTAGGCAAACTCTAATTACACAATATTCAGTAAAAGTAAAATTTAATATGTAAAAGTAATAAGTATATGATGGGAATTTGATTTTGGCTGTAGAGGACTATTTTTTCACTTTTTAAATAAAAATTTTAAGGAGGTCCCACTTAGGGGAGAATAGTGTAGATTTGATTTTCCTTATTTCTCCCTCTCAGTGCAACTAAAAACTCTGGACATTAAATAAAGAGCAAATAAGGCTGAGGTGGGAAGATCACTTGAGCCTGGGAGACAGAGTTTGGGGTGAGCCAAGAATGCACCACTGCACTCCAGCCAGGCATCACAGTCAGATCCTGTTTAAAAAAACAAAAAACAAAAAACAAAAAAACAAAAAACCAAACAAACAAAAGCAACAACAAAAAACAAATAAGAAGACTCTGAAAGGTGTGAAAGGAAGATAGAAGAAGACAAACTGGCCAGGGAATCTGGAACACAGTGGTGATAACAGCCAATGAGAAAAAACACATTCCCTAAAGGGGAAAAAAAACATTCAAATGACAGCCGATTTCTCATCAGAAACCATAGATGCTAGAAGAAAGTTTAGGCATTACAACATTGTAAAGTGTTTAAAGAAAAGAATTAACCCAAAATTTCCTATTGGGTGAAAATATTATTCATGAAGAAAAAAAATATTCTGAGATGAATGAAAACTAAGAGAATTTGTCAACAGCTACCTACCCTAAAAAATGGCTAAAGGAAGTTGTCTAAACAGAAAGTAAATTCTGAAAAAAGAAATCTTGGAACATTAGAAATGAAGAGAATAGTTGTCTTCCCGGGACTATCCATCTTTTCCCACCGTTCACTGGCCTTTGGAGGAGGGTGGGAGTTCATGCTGCTCTCTAGAAATACCTGCTCAAAGCCAGGAGTTGCGGGGACTGGTGGTCGCGGATGTCCTTCAGGTCCTAAATCTTAAGGAGCAAAGGACATACTCTAGGACTGTTAACTAGGCTGAGGGCCTGGAGGGGAAGAGGATGTGTGGGTGGGGTCAGGGGTGAGAGGTCAGAGGGCTGCGAAGGGGGCGGAGGGAACCGGAGGCGGATGGCGGCTATGGCGGCTCATTATTTTCCACCGCAGGGGTGCTGAAGCGGGGACGTGGGTGGGACGCGTCCGGCTGTGGAAGGAGAGCAGCGGCCGCTCACAACATGGACAGCCTGTTGACGGCTGCGCCTGTGCCTACTGCACTGGCACAAGTGGATAGAGAAAAGATCTATCAGTGGATCAATGAGCTGTCCAGTCCTGAGACAAGGGAAAATGCTTTGCTGGAGCTAAGAAGCGAGAATCTGTTCCTGACCTTGCACCCATGCAGTGGCATTCATTTGGTACTATTGCAGCACTTTTACAGGAAATTGTAAATATTTATCCACCTGAAAGACACAACCTTCGTCCAGGTGCTAAAATATGACACCACCACAAAACGCTGGCTTGCACAACTAGAGAAGAACCTGCAAGAGGGCCAGGCCACCGATCCCAGGGGTATCCCCCTGCCCCCTCAGTGATCCTTCCCTGTTCCCTCCCACTACTCCCCCAAATTGGGGAAAGGAGGGGGAACCTACAAGAAAAACAGCTCAGGTTTTATCACCGACTAGGAATAGACAATCTCAATGCTGAACCGCACTGGAGAAAAGGGGCAAGGTACCCCTGCTGAGGTGCATGGGCTGCCATCTCAGGCTGTCTTGAGGACCTGGGCTCCCTCTGCTACTCCCAGGAAATGGGCTCCTGACACAGCAGTCTGCCACCACAGCCCCAGGAGGGTGTCAACACCAGCAAATGCTGTATTTGCAGCATGTCCAAAATGACCCTTCTCCCCTACCTCTACCTAGCCACTGGCAGGGAGGGGAGAGAGTGGTGATAGCAGCAGCACTCTAGGCATGGCGAACGCCTGGGACCAAGCCATGTGGCGTTTTTTATTTTACCTTCCTGGAAGACTCAAGATGTGTCTCTTTATTCTCTCTCAGTATTTGTTTACTTTGGTTTTTTTGTTTTTAATCTCAGAGAGAGGTGTGTTGAGTGGGCACAAGCTGTAATATTCAGCAAAACTTTGTCAATTGGCACCGTTTACAAGTCTGTTAGCTGCATAAGCTCAATAAAAAGTTGGTCTGGGCATTACATCCCCTCTGGCAGGCCAATAGCTGCATCAAGCTGTTGGGAGAAATGGGAGGGCAGGGGAAAGATGTAAAGCCAAAGGACAGCAGGAACCTACCACCTGTTTTCCTTCTCCCATTCTACTCCCAGTCTGGAATGCCACAAGGACCTTAACCTAGTTTCTGGCTTTAGCTGCTAATTTTCCCAAATCTCAGTGCTTTCCCTTTTTAAACTTCCCTTCCATTAAAATTAAAACAGATGTCTTAATTCATTGGGAGGTGCTTGGGATTAAGGTGACAGTCCACTTGATCCTATTCTTTGTTTTGGTGTGAATTTCAGCAGTTCCATCTGTCTTCATGATTGTACTTGAGCAGTATTAGCTGTATGAGTTAATTTTATTCAAATTGAAGATGGTTGAAGATGGAGGGCTGGATTCTGCTCACTCAGTCTTTTTTTTTTTTTCATACATTCTCTTTTGGTCTATGAGAATTACAGGGTTGCTGCTAAAATATTCACTTGTTCTTACTGTGTCAGAGATTTCCTCTTCTCTGGAGCTTAGGTGGCTCTTCACAGTCCACAGGCTTGAATCTGCTAGCAAGTGTAAACTGCCTTGCTTTCTCCAGTCCTTTCCCCTGCTAGCACCTGCTTTCTCATCCCCATCTCCAATCAAAGATGTGATTGCTTAATCCAGCTCTGGAGAGGGACCAAGTCTTTTCTGCCCACATCTCACACAATTGAGGTATCTGAACAAGTTTAGGGAGGGCCTATAAGGGGCAGGCTCAAAAAAAAAAAAAAAATATGCAGAAGCAGTTTTGCCAACACAAGGGCTCTTTCAAGCCGACTTTCACCAAGAAAGCTGGACTTGTTAGTTGGCTTCTGTCTTTTTAGAGCCAAGAAAATAGTAATTAAGTAGCCTAGATATAGGAAGGGCAGAATAAGCACTTACTCCCCCTGCCTTCCAAGATGAAGAGGAGAAGCAGGCAAACCCTTAATAATCAGAAGTCTGAAGAGAAGTGATCTTAAAGAAAGCAGAGAACAGAATGGACTGGATAGACATGTTGACTCTATTCAGCCTGTAGTCTGTGATCTGGAGAGTCCAGTTAAGGTAACCCTGATTTTTGACAACTGCCTTCCTGCTGAGCCAAAGTTTTCGCATTCCCCCTCCACTGGGGAAGCAGCTGAGGCCCAGGGCCTTGCTCCCTGGGAAATTCTCTTCTCTCCATCTTTGGGTGCATTGGCCATGTTACTGTGCCAAAGTGTCTTAATTCTTGTCCCATCTATTCTCAGCTGGCCTTGGAACCCACATAGGAGTTGGTGGGGGAGGGCTGGAATGGGTATTATTCATTGTAGTTGATTCTGATGTGTGTATTATATAAAGAGACCCCTCCCCTTATTTTGTGTTTTCCATCCCTCTCCCTCGACAGGATTGAAATAAAACATGCTTCTGTTTTGTTAAAAAAGAAAAAAAAAAGAAGAAATGAAGAAAAAACATACAACAAAAAATGGATAAATCCAATAGACTTAATTTCTCCTCTTCAGTTTTGTAATTTATACTTGACAGTTGAAAGAAATTATAACACTGTGTAATGCAGTTGTCAATTTGTGTAGAGGAAATATTTAAGGCAATTACAAGTTGGGGAGGATAAAGAAACATAGAGAGTGTAAAGTTTATACACTTCATTCAAACTGGTAAAATGTTAATACCAGTAGATTCTAATGTAATACTTAGGATAACCACTAAAAGTTTTATCAGAAGAAATAACACTCAAAAACACTAGACATGAATCAAAATGGAATTCTAAAATATGTTCAAGTAACATACAGGAAGACTAAAAAAAAAATAAGAGAGAGAAAAAGACCAGAAAAATCAACAGAAAACAGAATAAAATGGCAGACAAGCCTGGATATATCAATGATGACATTAAAGTTTATATAATATTCCTCTCTGACTTTCAGTTGGTGCATTTAGATCATTTACACTAATGCATCAATTAAAAGACAAAGATCGGCAGAATGGATAGAAAACAAGACCAACTGCATGAGTTTTCTACAGAAAACTCACTTCAAATATATTTATACACATAAGTCAAAAGTAAAAGGATGAAAAATATATGCAAGCATTCAGGAAAATAAAGGAGGAGTGGCTATATTAATATCAAGTAATTTAGAATTCAGAGCAAAGAAATTACAAGGAATGGAGAGTGACATTACACAATGACAAATGCATCGACCCACCAAACAATCCAAATGTATGTGCACCACACAACAAAAGTGTAAAATATGTAAAGAAAAAGGAATAAAACTGAAAGTAATAATAGGCAAATTCACAATTATTGTTAGATATTTCAACATCCATTTCTCAACAACTGATGCAATAATTAGACATAAAATCAGTAAGACTATAGAAGAACTCAACAGTATTATGAACCAACAGGATCTAGTTAACATCTACAGAACGTTCCACCCAACAGCAGAAGAAGACATTTTTTTCAAGTACCCATAGCAAGAGACACAATATTCAGAGTTACTCAACAAATATAAACAAATTTAAAAATATTGATATCGAGGGCGGAGCAAGATGGCCGAATAGGAGCAGCTCCAGTCTCCAACTCCCAGCGCCAGCGACACAGAAGACCGGTGATTTCTGCATTTTCAACTGAGGTACTGGGTTCATCTCACTGGGGAGTGCCGGACGATCGGAGCTGGTCAGCTGCTGCAGCCCGACCAGCGAGAGCTGAAGCAGGGCGAGGCATTGCCTCACCTGGGAAGCGCAAGGGGGAAGGGAGTCCCTTTTCCTAGCCAGGGGAACTGAGACACACAACACCTGGAAAATCGGGTAACTCCCACCCCAATACTGCGCTTTAGGAAACAGGCACACCAGGAGATCATATCCCACACCTGGCCGGGAGGGTCCCACACCCACGGAGCCTCCCTCGTTGCTAGCGCAGCAGTCTGTGATCTACCGGCAAGGCAGCAGCGAGGCTGGGGGAGGGGCGCCCGCCATTGCTGAGGCTTAAGTAGGTAAACAAAGCTGCTGGGAAGCTCGAACTGGGTGGAGCTCACAGCAGCTCAAGGAAACCTGCCTGTCTCTGTAGACTCCACCTCTGGGGACAGGGCACAGTAAACTAAGACACACAGACACCTCTGCACAGACGCAAACGACTCTGTCTGACAGCTTTGAAGAGAGCAGTGGATCTCCCAACACGGAGGCTGAGATCTGAGAAGGGACAGACTCCTTGCTCAAGTGGGTCCCTGACCCCTGAGCAGCCTAACTGGGAGACATCCCCCACTAGGGGCAGTCTGACACCCCACACCTCACAGGGAGGAGTACACCCCTGAGAGGAAGCTTCCAAAGCAAGAATCAGACAGGTACACTCGCTGTTCAGAAATATTCTATATTCTGCAGCCTCTGCTGCTGATACCCAGGCAAACAGGGTCTGGAGTGGACCTCAAGCAATCTCCAACAGACCTACAGCTGAGGGTCCTGACTGTTAGAAGGAAAACTATCAAACAGGAAGGACACCTACACCAAAACCCCATCAGTACATCACCATCATCAAAGACCAGAGGCAGATAAAACCACAAAGATGGGGAAAAAGCAGGGCAGAAAAGCTGGAAATTCAAAAAATAAGAGCGCATCTCCCCCGGCAAAGGAGCGCAGCTCATCGCCAGCAACGGATCAAAGCTGGACGGAGAATGACTTTGACGAGATGAGAGAAGAAGGCTTCAGTCCATCAAATTTCTCAGAGCTAAAGGAGGAATTACGTACCCAGCGCAAAGAAACTAAAAATCTTGAAAAAAAAGTGGAAGAATTGATGGCTAGAGTAATTAATGCAGAGAAGGTCCTAAACGAAATGAAAGAGATGAAAACCATGACACGAGAAATACGTGACAAATGCACAAGCTTCAGTAACCGACTCGATCAACTGGAAGAAAGAGTATCAGTGATTGAGGATCAAATGAATGAAATGAAGCGAGAAGAGAAACCAAAAGAAAAAAGAAGAAAAAGAAACGAACAAAGCCTGCAAGAAGTATGGGATTATGTAAAAAGACCAAATCTACGTCTGATTGGGGTGCCTGAAAGTGAGGGGGAAAATGGAACCAAGTTGGAAAACACTCTTCAGGATATCATCCAGGAGAACTTCCCCAACCTAGTAGGGCAGGCCAACATTCAAATCCAGGAAATACAGAGAACGCCACAAAGATACTCCTCGAGAAGAGCAACTCCAAGACACATAATTGCCAGATTCACCAAAGTTGAAATGAAGGAAAAAATCTTAAAGGCAGCCAGAGAGAAAGGTCGGGTTACCCACAAAGGGAAGCCCATCAGACTAACAGCAGATCTCTCAGCAGAAACTCTACAAGCCAGAAGAGAGTGGGGGCCAATATTCAACATTCTTAAAGAAAAGAATTTTAAACCCAGAATTTCATATCCAGCCAAACTAAGTTTCATAAGTGAAGGAGAAATAAAATCCTTTACAGATAAGCAAATGCTTAGAGATTTTGTCACCACTAGGCCTGCCTTACAAGAGATCCTGAAGGAAGCACTAAACATGGAAAGGAACAACCGGTACCAGCCATTGCAAAAACATGCCAAAATGTAAAGACCATTGAGGCTAGGAAGAAACTGCATCAACTAATGAGCAAAATAACCAGTTAATATCATAATGGCAGGATCAAGTTCACACATAACAATATTAACCTTAAATGTAAATGGACTAAATGCTCCAATTAAAAGGCACAGACTGGCAAACTGGATAAAGAGTCAAGACCCATCAGTCTGCTGTATTCAGGAGACCCATCTCACACGCAGAGACATACATAGGCTCAAAATAAAGGGATGGAGGAAGATTTACCAAGCAAATGGAGAACAAAAAAAAGCAGGGGTTGCAATACTAGTCTCTGATAAAACAGACTTTAAACCATCAAAGATCAAAAGAGACAAAGAAGGCCATTACATAATGGTAAAGGGATCAATTCAACAGGAAGAGCTAACTATCCTAAATATATATGCACCCAATACAGGAGCACCCAGATTCATAAAGCAAGTCCTTAGAGACTTACAAAGAGACTTAGACTCCCATACAATAATAATGGGAGACTTCAACACTCCACTGTCAACATTAGACAGATCAACGAGACAGAAAGTTAACAAGGATATCCAGGAATTGAACTCATCTCTGCAGCAAGCAGACCTAATAGACATCTATAGAACTCTCCACCCCAAATCAACAGAATATACATTCTTCTCAGCACCACATCATACTTACTCCAAAATTGACCACGTAATTGGAAGTAAAGCACTCCTCAGCAAATGTACAAGAACAGAAATTATAACAAACTGTCTCTCAGACCACAGTGCAATCAAACTAGAACTCAGGACTAAGAAACTCAATCAAAACCGCTCAACTACATGGAAACTGAACAACCTGCTCCTGAATGACTACTGGGTACATAACGAAATGAAGGCAGAAATAAAGATGTTCTTTGAAACCAATGAGAACAAAGATACAACATACCAGAATCTCTGGGACACATTTAAAGCAGTGTGTAGAGGGAAATTTATAGCACTAAATGCCCACAAGAGAAAGCAGGAAAGATGTAAAATTGACACTCTAACATCGCAATTAAAAGAACTAGAGAAGCAAGAGCAAACACATTCGAAAGCTAGCAGAAGGCAAGAAATAACTAAGATCAGAGCAGAACTGAAGGAGATAGAAACACAAAAAACCCTCCAAAAAATCAATGAATCCAGGAGTTGGTTTTTTGAAAAGATCAACAAAATTGACAGACCACTAGCCAGACTAATAAAGAAGAAAAGAGAGAAGAATCAAATCGACGCAATTAAAAATGATCAAGGGGATATCACCACCGACCCCACAGAAATACAAACTACCATCAGAGAATACTATAAACACCTCTACGCAAATAAACTGGAAAATCTAGAAGAAATGGATAATTTCCTGGTCACTTACACTCTTCCAAGACTAAACCAGGAAGAAGTTGAATCCCTGAATAGACCAATAGCAGGCTCTGAAATTGAGGCAACAATTAATAGCCTACCAACCAAAAAAAGTCCAGGACCAGATGGATTCACAGCTGAATTCTACCAGAGGTACAAAGAGGAGTTGGTACCATTCCTTCTGAAACTATTCCAATCAATAGAAAAAGAGGGAATCCTCCCTAACTCATTTTATGAGGCCAACATCATCCTGATACCAAAGCCTGGCAGAGACACAACAAAAAAAGAGAATTTTAGACCAATATCCCTGATGAACATCGATGCAAAAATCCTCAATAAAATACTGGCAAACCGGATTCAGCAACACATCAAAAAGCTTATCCACCATGATCAAGTGGGCTTCATCCCTGGGATGCAAGGCTGGTTCAACATTCGCAAATCAATAAACATAATCCAGCATATAAACAGAACCAAAGACAAGAACCACATGATTATCTCAATTGATGCAGAAAAGGCTTTTGACAAAATTCAACAGCCCTTCATGCTAAAAACGCTCAATAAATTCGGTATTGATGGAACGTACCTCAAAATAATAAGAGCTATTTATGACAAACCCACAGCCAATATCATACTGAATGGGCAAAAACTGGAAAAATTCCCTTTGAAAACTGGCACAAGACAGGGATGCCCTCTCTCACCACTCCTATTCAACATAGTGTTGGAAGTTCTGGCTAGGGCAATTAGGCAAGAGAAAGAAATCAAGGGTATTCAGTTAGGAAAAGAAGAAGTCAAATTGTCCCTGTTTGCAGATGACATGATTGTATATTTAGAAAACCCCATTGTCTCAGCCCAAAATCTCCTTAAGCTGATAAGCAACTTCAGCAAAGTCTCAGGATACAAAATTAATGTGCAAAAATCACAAGCATTCTTATACACCAGTAACAGACAAACAGAGAGCCAAATCAGGAATGAACTTCCATTCACAATTGCTTCAAAGAGAATCAAATACCTAGGAATCCAACTTACAAGGGATGTAAAGGACCTCTTCAAGGAGAACTACAAACCACTGCTCAGTGAAATAAAAGAGGACACAAACAAATGGAAGAACATACCATGCTCATGGATAGGAAGAATCAATATTGTGAAAATGGCCATACTGCCCAAGGTAATTTATAGATTCAATGCCATCCCCATCAAGCTACCAATGAGTTTCTTCACAGAATTGGAAAAAACTGCTTTAAAGTTCATATGGAACCAAAAAAGAGCCCGCATCTCCAAGACAATCCTAAGTCAAAAGAACAAAGCTGGAGGCATCACGCTACCTGACTTCAAACTATACTACAAGGCTACAGTAACCAAAACAGCATGGTACTGGTACCAAAACAGAGATATAGACCAATGGAACAGAACAGAGTCCTCAGAAATAATACCACACATCTACAGCCATTTGATCTTTGACAAACCTGAGAGAAACAAGAAATGGGGAAAGGATTCCCTATTTAATAAATGGTGCTGGGAAAATTGGCTAGCCATAAGTAGAAAGCTGAAACTGGATCCTTTCCTTACTCCTTATACGAAAATTAATTCAAGATGGATTAGAGACTTAAATGTTAGACCTAATACCATAAAAATCCTAGAGGAAAACCTAGGTAGTACCATTCAGGACATAGGCATGGGCAAAGATTTCATGTCTAAAACACCAAAAGCAATGGCAGCAAAAGCCAAAATTGACAAATGGGATCTGATTAAACTAAAGAGCTTCTGCACAGCAAAAGACACTACCATCAGAGTGAACAGGCAACCTACAGAATGGGAGAAAATTTTTGCAATCTACTCATCTGACAAAGGGCTAATATCCAGAACCTACAAAGAACTCAAACAAATTTACAAGAAAAAAACAAACAACCCCATCAAAAAGTGGGCAAAGGACATGAACAGACATTTCTCAAAAGAAGACATTCATACAGCCAACAGACACATGAAAAAATGCTCATCATCACTGGCCATCAGAGAAATGCAAATCAAAACCACAATGAGATACCATCTCACACCAGTTAGAATGGCAATCATTAAAAAGTCAGGAAACAACAGGTGCTGGAGAGGATGTGGAGAAATAGGAACACTTTTACACTGTTGGTGGGATTGTAAACTAGTTCAACCATTATGGAAAACAGTATGGCGATTCCTCAAGGATCTAGAACTAGATGTACCATATGACCCAGCCATCCCATTACTGGGTATATACCCAAAGGATTATAAATTATGCTGCTATAAAGACACATGCACACGTATGTTTATTGCAGCACTATTCACAATAGCAAAGACTTGGAATCAACCCAAATGTCCATCGGTGACAGATTGGATTAAGAAAATGTGGCACATATACACCATGGAATACTATGCAGCCATAAAAAAGGATGAGTTTGAGTCCTTTGTAGGGACTTGGATGCAGCTGGAATCCATCATTCTTAGCAAACTATCACAAGAACAGAAAACCAAACACCGCATGTTCTCACTCATAGGTGGGAACTGAACAATGAGATCACTCGGACTCAGGAAGGGGAACATCACACACCGGGGCCTATCATGGGGAGGGGGGAGGGGGGAGGGATTGCACTGGGAGTTATACCTGATGTAAATGACGAGTTGATGGGTGCAGCACAGCAACATGGCACAAGTATACATATGTAACAAACCTGCACGTTATGCACATGTACCCTACAACTTAAAGTATAATAATAATAAATAAATTAAAAAAAAAAAAAAAAAAAAAAGAAAAAAAAAAAAAGAACTAAAAAAAAAAAAAAAAAAAAAAAAAAAAAAAAAAAAATATTGATATCATACAGATTGTATTCTTTGACCACAATAGTATAAAACTTGAAATTGATGAAGGAAAATTAACAGGAAAACCCCCAAACACTTTGAAACTAAACAATACATGCCTAAAAATTTCATGGGACTAAGAAGAAGTCTTGAAGGAAATAAAAACCTGCACTGAACTGAACAAAAATGAAAATACAATATATAAAAATTTGTAGAATTTAGCTAAAGAAATTTCAAGAGGTAAATTTGTAGCACTAAATGATTACATTAGAAAAAGAGGAAAAAGTCTCAAAAATCTAAGCTTCCACTTCAGTATCCATAAAAGAGCAAAATAAATCCAAAGCAAGCAGAAAGAAGAAAGCAATAAAACAAGAGCATGTATCAGTGAAATTAAAAACAGAGAAGCAATATAAAAGATCAATGAAACAAAAAGCTGTTCCTTGAAAATATGAATAAAACTGACAAAACTATAGCAAAGTAAAAAGAGAGAAGACACAAATAACAAATATCAGAAATGAAATGGGAGATCTCTCTGCAGATCTTGAAGACATCAAATGCCTAGTAAGGCAATACCTCAGACAACTCCAAAAACACTAATTTGACAACTTAGATGAAATGGACCAATTTTGTCTCAAAAAACCTAAATCCAATTTGCACAATATGAAATAGATAATTTGATAGCCCTTTAACAAGGAAATCAAGTTTATAATTAAACATTTCCCCTCAAAAAGAAAGCTGCAGGCCCAGATACTTTCACTGGATAGTTCTACCAAATGTTTAAGAATTCACACTCATTCTATACAATCTGATCCAGAAAACAGGAGAGAGGAGAATACTTCCTCACTAATTCCATGGTGCAAGTGTTATTCTGATACTAAAACCAAAAAGAGACAATGTAAAAAAGAAAACTAAAGACCAGTATCTCTCATGAATATAGATAACAACTTCTTAACAAAAGACTAACAAATAGAATTCACAAATAGAAAAAGCTGACTCAATATTTGAAAATAAATTTAATAACAAAATTAACAGACTAAAGAAAAAGACCATATGACTATATTGGTTTATTCAGGAAAAGCATTTGACAAAATTAAACACCCATTCATGAGAAAAACTCTCAGAAGACTAGGAATAAGGGGAAACTTCCACAACTTTAAACATCTTTAAAAATCCCCAGTTAATGTCAAACGTAAAAAACTGAACACTTTCCCCTAAGACTGGGGCTAGACAAAAATGTTGACTTAACATTGCTATTCAACATAGTGTGTGAGAAATTTTAACTAGTGAAATAAGCAAGAAAGGGAACAAAAAGCATCAGAAAAAAAAGAAATAAAACTGTTTATAGATTATATGATGCTTTACAATGATTCCAAGGATTATGGGACAAAAGGCCAGTTTCAAACTGGGAGAAAATATTTGCAAACCTGACACATTTGCTAAAGACAAATTTTAGAATGTAAAGAACTCCAAAAGTTTACATTAAAAAGTAACTGAAGTAAGAAATGAGCAAAAGACACGAAGAGACATTTCACTGAAGATAATACAGTAGTTCTTCCTGGCCATGGTTTTGCTTTCCAAAACCAAAAATATTAAATGGAAAATTCCAGTAATAAACAATCCATCATTTTTAAATTGCATGCTGTCCTGAGTTGCATGGTGCAAACTTGTGCTGTCCTGCTCCACCCTACTAAGGACATGAATTATATCTTTGTCCAATGTATCCCATGCTGTATATACAACTTGCCTGTTAGTCGCTTAGTAGCTTGGTTATCATATAGGAAAAAAACATAGTATATATAGGATTTGATACTATCAGTGGTTTCAGACATTCACTGAGTATCTTAGAACATATGTACCCTAAGTAAATAAGGGGAGACTATTATATACAGATGATAAATAAGTGCATGACACGATGGTAAGACAAAAGACAACAAGTGTTGCCAAGGATGTGGAGAAATTGGAAGTTTTACACACGTTTGGTGGGGATGCAAAATGGTATATATGCTATAGAAAACAGTAGGAAGGTTTTTCAAAAAATTAAAAATATAACTACCATATGATCCAGCAATCCCACTTTGGGGTATTTATCTGAAAGAATTGAAATCCTCATCTCAAAGAGTTATTAGAATTTCCATCTTCACTGCAGCACTATTAACAATAGCCAAGATATAGAAGCAACATAAATGTGTGGAATATATAATAGAATGTTATTTAGTCTTAAAAAGAAGGAAATTTACAGAATATGACAACATGAATGAACTTTGAAGACACTTAACTAAGTGAAATAAGCCAGTCACAGAAAGACAAGTACTGCATGATTCCACTTATATAAAGTATCTATAATAGAAAAATTCATAGAATCAAATATACAATGGTGGTTACCTAGGCTGGAAGGAGGGGGAAATGGTCCATTACTAACCAATGTCCATGGACTAACCCATTACTAATCAGTAGATTAAAGTTTTAGTTAAGTAAGAAAAATAGTTTCTAAAGATCTAGTGTAGAACATTGTACCTATTTTTAATAATAATATATTATATATTTAAAGATTTAAGAGGCTGATATTGTTTGGCTGTGTCCCCACCCAAATCTCATCTTGAATTCCCACGTGTTGTGGGAGGGACTTGGTAGGAGGTAATCAAATCATGGGGGCAGGTCTTTCCCATGCTATCCTTGTGATAGTGAATAAGTCTCATAAGATCTGATGGTTTTAAAAAGAGGAGTTTCCCTGCACAAGGTCTCTCTCTTTACCTACTGCCATCTGTGTAAGATGTGACTTGCTCCTCCTTGACTTCCACCATGGTTGTGAGGCCTCACCAGCCATGTGGAACTGTAAGCCCATTAAACCTCTTTCTTTTGTAAATTGCCCAGTCACGGGTACTTCTTTATCAGCAGCATGAAAATGGTACAGTAAATTGGTACCAGTAAAGTAGGGTGCTGCTGAAAAGATACACAAAAATGTGGAAGCGACTTTGGAACTGGGTAACAGGAAGAGTTTGGAACAGTATGGAGGGCACAGAAGAAGATAGGAAAATGTGGGTAAGTTTGGAACTCCTTAGAGGCTTGTTGAATGGCTCTGACCAAAATGCTGATAATGATATGGACAATGAAATCCAGGCTGAGGTGGTGTCAGATTGAGATGAGGAACTTGTTGGGAACTGGAGCAAAGGTGACTCTTGTTACATTTTAGCAAAGAGACTGGTAGCATTTTGCCCCTGCCCTAGAGGTCTGTGGAACTTTGGACTTGAGAGAAATAATTTAGAGTATCTGGCAGAATAAATTTCTAAGCAGCAAAACATTCAAGAGGTGACTTTGGTACTGTTAAAGGCATTCAGTTTTATAAGGAAAGCAGAGCATAGAAGTTTG
Source organism: Macaca fascicularis (assembly GCF_037993035.2). Classification (NCBI taxonomy): domain Eukaryota; kingdom Metazoa; phylum Chordata; class Mammalia; order Primates; family Cercopithecidae; genus Macaca; species Macaca fascicularis. The sequence continues at coordinate 108,967,374 of NC_088379.1, forward strand.
AAAAATTTGCAACCTGACAATGTGATACAAAAGAAAATCCCATTTTCTGAGGAGAAATTCAAGCTGGCTGTAGAAATTTGCATAAGTAACAAGGAACCAAATGTTAGTTTCCAAGAAAATGGGGAAAATTTCTCCAGAGCATGACAGAGTTCTTCACAGTAGCCCCTCCTATCATAGGCCTGGAGGCCTAGAAGGAAAAAGTGGTTTCATGGGCCGGGTTCAGGGTCGCCATGCTCTGTGCAGTCTAGGGAGTTGGTGCTCTGCATCCCAGCTGCTCTAGCCATGGCTGAAAGGGGCTAAGGTAGAGCTCGGGCCATCACTTCAGAGGGTGCAAGCCTTAGGTCTTGGAAGTGTCCATGTGTTGTTGAGCCTGCGAGTGCATAGAAATCAAGAATTGAAGTTTAGGAACCTCTGCCTAGGTTTCAGAGGATGTATGGAAACACCTGGATGTCCAGGAAGAAGTTTGCTGCAAGGGCGGAGCACTCATGGAGAACCTATGCTAGGGCAGTGGGGAAGGGAAATGTGGTGTGGGAGAGCCCACACAGAGTCCTCACTGGGACGCTGCCTAGTGGAGTTGTGAGAAGAAGGCCACCATCCTTCAGACCCCAGAAGGGTAGATCCTCTGACAGCTTCCACTATGCACCTGGAAAAGCCACAGGCACTCAACACCAGCCAGTGAAAATAGCCAGGAGGGAGGCTGAACCCTGCAAAGCCACAGAGCCAGACTGCCCAAGACCATGGGAACCCACCTCTTGCATCAGCATGACCCAGATGAGAGACATGGAGTCAAAGGAGATCATTTTGGAGTTTTAAGATTTGACAGCCCTGTAGGATTTTGGACTTGCATGGGGCCTGTAGCCCCTTTGTTTTGGCCAATTTCTCCCATTTGGAATGACTGTATTTACCCAGTGCTCTCATTGTATCTAGGAAGGAGCTAAATTGTTTTTGATTTTACAGGTTCATAGGCAAAAGGGACTTGCCTTGTCTCAAGTGAGATGTTGGACTGTTAAGACTTTTGAGTTAATGCTGAAATGAGTTAAGACTTTGGGGGACTCTTGGGAAGGGGTAATTGGTTTTGAAATTTGATGGCATGAGATTTGGGAGGGGCCGGGGCAGAATGATTTGGTTTGGCTGTGTCCCCACCCAAATCTCATCTTGAATTCCCATGTATTGTGGGAAGGACCTGGTAGGAGATAACTGAATCATGGGGGCAGGTCTTTCCTGGGCTGTTCTTGTGATAGTGCATGAGTTTCATGAGATCTGATGGCTTTTAAAAGAGGAGTTTCCTGCACAAGCTCTCTCTCTTTGCCTGCTCCCATCCATGTAAGACATGACTTGCTTCTCCTTGCCTTCCACCATGACTGTGAGGCCTCCCTAGCCATGTGGAACTGTAAGTCTATTAAACCTCTTTCCTTTGTAAATTGCCCAGTCTTGGGTATGTCTTTATCAGCAGTGTGAAAATGGACTAATACAGAGGCTAAATCGCATGCTTTTTCTCTAAAAATATCTTTTTAAATAAAAAAACTTAAAAAATATCTCTATTATAATAAAGTTACACACATATCACACATAGTAGAATTTGTAGAAATATAACTACCTATCTAATGATGTAAATCTCTGTCCCAATATTCTTACCTGTGACTTTAAATCTTGGTTTTCTATAGGAATCTTTAAAACAATTTTTCATAGCTTTTTAGCATTTCTCAGAATACTACCGTATCATTCTTGCTTATTTTTCATGTGACACCTGTGGTATAAGGGCAGCCATTTTGAGTTTAAGTCTCCTAAGGCGATGGCCTCTTTCTAGCAGGGTCTGTTTACTCAGAGAATGAGGCAAACAGTCAGTTCTAAATAAGATATAGGTGACGTATTACCATGGGAATAATTTCCTTTATTGAAACAATTTTTAGGTTCTTAAATTCTGCTTTAGGATATTTTCTCCAAGTTCACTTTTTTCTTAAAATATTCTTTCTGAACATATAAGAACATAACTGAACATGATTCAAAGGATGCATGTTACGAATAAGTGGATTTTAGTTCAACATAGCAGGAATTTTCTAATAGTCAAAGATATTCAAAGATGTGATGTATTGTAGAAAGGAGCAATTAAGCTAGAGAAACTTTGAAATCACTTCCAACTTTAAGGTTATATCAGTAAAGAAAAGCTGGGCTGGACGCTGTGGCTCATACCTGTTATCCCAGCACTTTGGGAGGCCAAGGCGGGGGATCACAAGGTCAGGCATTCAAGACCAGCCTGGCCAACACGGTGAAACCCCATCTCTACTATAAATACAAAAATTATCCAGGCGTGGTGGTGCATGCCTGTAATGCCAGCTACTTGGGAGAATGAGGCAGGAAAATTGCTTGAATCTGGGAGGCGGAGGTTGCAGTGAACAGAGATCATACCACTGCACTCCAGCCTGGGCGACAGAGGGCAACTCCGTCTCAAAAAAAATAAAAGTAAAGAAAAAAGTAAAGAAAAGTTAACATTTATACAGTGGTTTTCTTTACAGAAAAACTAAAAAAATGGAAAATGTTCCTTTTCAAAGGGAAATGATGCTTGCTGAAATCACAGAGAAGTTGTTATAAATTATTAAAATTATACCCCTTATTAATGAACTTATTTATTCATTAATTCAACAAATATTTATTAGATTCTACTCAGTTCTAGGCATGATTCTAAGTTTAGGGCTAGGTGATCTAGAATAAAGCAAGTCTCTGCTTTCATGGAACTTGTATTTTAGTGGAGAGAGGGCGAAAAATACAAAGATACATGATAAGCATGTGGTAAATATTGTGTAGAGAAACATAAATCAGGATAAAGGCAATGGGAGATAAGGGGTGAGGTGTGTGCTTGTAATTTTATATAAATTAGCAAAGAAGGCCTCTTTGATTAGGTGATATTTGAACCTAAACTTAAAGAAAGTGAGAGAGTTATGAAGGTATTTTGGGTGGAATGGGGAGAGTGGGATTGAATTCCAAATAAAGACAGCTGCTGTAATGAACTGGGTATGTTGGCAGAACACCAAGCAGGACAATGTGGCTGGAGTGAAGTAAGAAAAAGAGTAATAAAGGAAGAGCTTCATTGTTAATAACAATATATTGTATATTTCAAATTGCTAAAGGAATAGATTTTTACAATCCTCTCCAAAGAAAAATAAGTTGGTGAGATGATGTATGTGTTAAGTAGCTTGGTTGAATCTTTTACAATGTATAGATAGATGAAAACATCACATGATATCTCATAAATATACAGAATTATTATTTTTCAATTAAAACTAAATTTGTAAACACAGAAAAGTTTAGAGGAGTGGTGATGGAGCAGAGTGGTTAAATTATAGGACATGGTAGGCCGCGATGAGTCTTTTAGCTTTACTATGAATGAGGTGGGAAGCCCTTGAAAGTTATGAGCAGAGAGTAACTTCAACTTTCTCATGTTTTAAAAGGATTGTTCTTGCTGTTCTGTTAAGAACAAACTGAGCATGTAAGAGTGGAAGCGGAGAGACTACTTAAGGAGGTGACTATTGCAATATTCTAAGTGAGATGAAAGTGGATTGGAACAGGCTTGGGGGTGGGTAGTGGTACAGGTGAGAAGTGGATTCAGCATATAATTTGAAAGTAGAAACTACAGGATTTGCTGGTGAATTGGATGTAGGATGTAAGAAAAAGAAATAAATAAAAATATTACATCCAAAATGTTTGGCTTGGACAACTGGAAGACTATAATACTGAATCAGGTAAAATGCATGATTGAAAGTTTCCAAGTGTTGAGGAATATGTCTTTGAGCTTGATGAGCTTCAACACATGGCTGTTGCTGCTCCTTGGTTCATATTTGTAGACTTGGTGAAAACATTTACTCTTTTTCTTCTTCTTGCCACTTGCTACCACATATATGTCTGTGGTGCCTGATAATTCATGGAAGATGAGTATTAGCCAGTGCTTAAATACAATATACCAGTGACAGAACGTGAATTTAAATATTATGAGTACAACTCAAATCAATCAAGGCAGGGTGATTTAGAATGCCTGTCATTTTGTAATTAGGTTTTATATCATTATGTGAAAAATTTTATGTGACTGCTTAACTGGACCCATTATTTGGTTTCTCTTTTTGTCTTTAACTGCTGTATTCCTGCCTAGCTGTAACTCCAAGGCTAATCTAGGTTATCAAAGGTTTTCTTTCCTTAAAATACACCTTTCAAACCAATAGAAAAAGTTGACAGCTTTCTTTTAAAACACTACTGCATGTCACCTTTCAACATATCCAATAAAATGTTATTTGTACAATACTGCCTAGGATGAATGATAGTATCCATTTTACTTGGAAGGACGTTGACTGTTTTTTCTGAGTGATGTTTTTGGGTTTCTCTATGGCATACTCTAAGTGAGTATTCTGGAAATTTTTATTTCAATTTACACAACAGCTTACTAGTTTTTGTATGCTTTTTATATCAGTTAATTTGACAACAAAATCCATGTTGAAAAAAATGTGTTTGAAGAACTTTGAAAAAATGTGAATATAGGTTCAGGGGAATAAGAGACAAAACTCAGAAATAATTAGATGGAACAAAGTTAAACATACAGTTATATATCAAGCCATAAAAATCTATAAGTAACTGTAGTGTTAGAATAGATTTTTAGATCAGTCCTCAAGACCATTGGGAATAGCAGGATTAAAACACAAGCAAGTTTCAATGATGAATGAAATAAGATCAAAATAGTTACTTTAAAAGGATACTGTCAGGAATCATAATCTTGAGTATAATATTAGTTGTTGCGGTCCAGCAACAGTAGGAACAGCTAATTGTTGCTGAATGGTGTCATGTAGATTGATAGTGAGGAGTGGAGAAGGCACTGAGAACTTCTCTGGGTGCCATAAGAGTAGTTAGAGTTGCTTTTGTTTGACTTTGTGATGGCGTCACCATAACCCACCAATGAATAATGGGCAGGGCAGTGTCTGGAATGTACTGAATGCAGGTGATTGCCTGAGTGCCATCCTTCAAGGAGCCCATCGTAGCTCAGAGGACTTGAGGAAGGCTGAACAGATCGTACAGTTGACCCTAAAATATTGAGAATCTCGTACTCTAAAATCGTGTACTTTCTTCTGTATGGTACACATCTAGGCTGAATGTTGCTTATTTAGAACTACTTTTTCCCACTCAATGCTACTCTTTAGGGTTATTTAAAAACTCTAGAGTTCACCTGAATCTTAATTTTCTAAAAACAAAACAAACCCCAGGATCAGGGAGAATTAAGCAGAACACCATAGTAGGCATGGCATGTGCTTTGGAATTGGGGAGCATTCTGGGAAAGGATTCTGGGCCTACCACTTAATTTGGTGTGCAATCCTGGGCAAATTGCTTAATTCCTCTGTGCTCCAGTTCATATATCACTAAAATGGAATTTCTAATAGTGTCTACTTCATAGAGTTGTTGTGAAGAATAAATATGGTAATGGATGATAATGGATATAAAGTGCATAGCACATTATCTGGCTCAAAAAATAGTAGCTCATATTAATAGGTCATTTAGTTGGCCCACTAAGAAATATCTTTCCACTTCCAGAAAATAATAAAGAGGAAAAAAATCTCTGTGGAGTTTAATGTGCACTGATAGATAATATTTAATCTCAAAATTTGCTATTTTTAAATAAAAAAACCTGCTTTTTAAACGTGGGGATTTATCTAGTGATTAGGATTTGAAATTTTAGATCTAAAATATTCGAACTATTATAGATATATATATTTTTATAGGGAAAAATTTCATTTTCTTTAAGGAGGACACCTTCCATCTCTTAACAATTTGTAGTATATACGTTAAAATATTCTGGAATAAGCTGTCATTCAACGTGAAGCTTAAAACTAAAACTCAGCAATAAACATTTCATAGAAACAGGAAAAATTCAAGAACAACACGTCCTTTGGTGGTGCAGGTCTCCAGGCATGACCAGTTATGGATGTGGAAAGGAAAGCCAGTGTGGAAATGATTAGATGACTAGCCAAGGCACAGGTATAGTTTTCTTTTTCACTGTCTAGAATTAATGCAGGTTTTCAGTTGCTTTCCTGGCTGGCTTCAGCTACAAGGCAGCAAGTTTGTTTCTTGATAGCAATCCAGCTTTTTATGCTCTCTCAGATTTAACCTTACATTGATTATGTTGTCCCTTCACTTTTGTGGTCAGCTGATAACAAAAGAAAGGAGCTCAAAGAATTCAGTTAGAAATTCACATCCAAAACAGCAGACTTTTCTTTGAATTCTACTATCAGTTTGTCTTTCTCTTATGACATGTATACTCTGTAGTGGCATTTTGTTTTGCATATAAAATTTCCCCTACTACTGAAGATATTGGAGAGCTTTCTACCTACCACTAGTATTTCTTTTCTCACACCTGTAACAACTGATTATCAGCCCCTGCTCCAAAACTTTCAGTCATCAGAGGTTTTATTTCATAACATATTTTTGGATAGATAGGTTCTCCCAACCCCAATTTTATTGAGCTGAAATTATTAATACTTTATTGGCAGAAATCATGTAACATTTTCGTTCAAAAAGAATACCTTTTTTTTTTGTCTCATTACGTTTCTTCATGGATATTTCCCCTAGTTTTCCCTAGTCAGAATCTGCTTGCACAATTCTTATTAGCCTGCAACTCAAACACATTATTTTTTTCAAACTGGTTCCTTCTACATGAGCCGTCTGGAACACTAAAGCAAGAATCAATCAGTCAGCAATATTTATCAAGCACACACTAGGCACAGAAAACTGTACAAAGAGTTCTAAAGTCTGCAATATTGATTGTACCTGTCAGCCAGGGTCAGATCATCTTGTAAAAGAATGCTGACATTTGCCTTGTGCTGTAAAAGGAAGCAGAAATATAAAGATACGACTTGGATATTCTAAGCCCTGGCATGTAAAGGCCCTTATTACAAGAAGGAGGTCTCCTTAATACAAGTTTTGGGTTAGCAGGATGAGGGATCTGGACTGCAGTGAGAGACTGAGACATTGCAAAACTTCTCTGCTTAGGAAATAAACAGTAATTTCGGGGTGGTGGGGGAGGTTCAGGGGTGAATGAATAAGGAAGGAGATACGAGGTGAGGAAAGGGTATAGGCAGGTAGGGACCTATAATATGATAGGAGTCTAGAGCCTGGGAAGACACAACTGTTGAAGACACCTCTGAGGCAAAAATGGCAGAAAGGAGGGCTAATCCTTAACTGTAACTTGTTGGCAATGCTAAGCAGTGATGTGAGCATCAGGTCCTCTCTCCAAATTTCAGTGAAGTCTCCTGTAAGCACAGCTTTGAGTCTTTGGTTGCTGAATGACAAAAGGAGAGGCCAGATGGAGTGGGGAAAGGGAGATAAGTGTAATGAAATGAGCACATGAACCTACCTCACCTATGGGAGTAGTATTACTAATAATGTTGAGGCTGCCTTTGCAACATTGTACCCAAGCAAGGAGCAGATTCTCCCAAATTTAGGAGCCTATTTTATTTTAATCACCTTATTACTGAGCTTTTGCTTGGTCTTTGCAGGCTTCTTCTAGGACAGTGAGGATTAAGAAGCCATTGGAGCATGTGGTGATGGTGGCAGCGGCAGGAACAACAGGGTGTGGGGTCATACTTAGGCACAGGTGAGAAAGATTCCTAATTTCTATAGATCCTGGCTGTTTGAGAATCACTTATCTTTAGCCTGGTTCAGCAGTGCAAAGTTAGGGGCTGTTTATCTTACTGAGGTGGCGTATTTCCCATCTGTCCCTCTGATTCTGAATATGCATACGCAATTGCTAATCGTGATGTGGGAAAGGAGAAGGCTTTGCACAACTACCGATGTACCTGCTTATGTCCTTTGCCTAGACTCATCTCCTTCATGAGGTTTTAGATAGTCAGATTGGGGTCTTAAACCTCAGATATCTCATTCTTCAAAGGCAAAGACTTACCTTTTAGGGCTCGTTAAGAGTCTTCAGCTTACAAATATGAATATGATACCCAGAAAGTCACTGTATGTGCCAGGTTCTTGCCAGGAAAGAGATGGCACACTCAAACTGGGTAACTGAGTGAGTTTTAAAAAACAACGATCTATGAAGGCATAGGTAGGGTTTAGTGAAAACTATAAGAGACAATGCAGTGCCCTAGGGCTAGTATCAGGTAGGATCTAGTGGGCAAACAAAAGATATCAAGCTACTGCCACATTATTTTTTCTGTATTTTGAGGGATTCAAGTGTTATTCAAATATAGGCTATCTTATATCAGGTATCCGGAGGCTACTCATTTCAGCCCTGCTGAATACCATTTCCTCCAAGAAAGCTTTCTCATAAACCCAGACAGAGCTTTGTTATCCTTTGAACATCTACAGTAACTGTATTTCTCATACTTATTGAACACAACAAGATATTGCTTTGAATTCAATGTACAGAAAAACCTCTCTATTAATTTTTTGGCTCCTAAGGCCAAATTGTTGTCTGGCTTATTTTTGCATCCTCCCAAATGCCTGGCACAATGCCTTGTACCCTTTTGTTCCACTAAAAGTTAATTGTTGTTTTTTGTTTTTTTGAAGTTACCAGCCACAGGGTAGCAGGGAGAAGATCGATGCCTACTCAAATGTAACAGATCCTTGCCTCATGTTTTCACTCTTGCTAAGATAATCCAGTCTCTGCCTGGATGCCACTGACAGCACTTTTAGCATGATTCATGCCGTCCTCCTTCCATGCAATCTCTAAGACATGGAGCAGCAAGAATTATAAACTTGAAATATTACTGGGATGATTGTTCCCTTGTTGTGAAGTCTCTTGCTGTTTACCTACTTCCCGCTTTAGCAGTTTCTTTTATACTTTTCTCATCTGTTCCATTCTGAAGTCTGACTCGCTTTTCCTCATTACTCTTTATCCCAGGCTCCTTGCTCTAGGGTTAAGCAAAGTTACTTGTTGCTGTTTCCTCAGTATGAACAGCCTAATTTGCCTCAGGTTTTTCACATGCATGTTGTTAAGGGCCTACTAAATGACCTATTAATATGAGCTACTATTTTTTGAGCCAGATAATGTGCTTTCGACTTTATATCCATTATCATGCATTATCATATTTATTCTTCACACAATTCTATGAAGTAGACACTATTAGAAACTCCATTTTAGTGATATATGAACTGGAGCACAGAGGAATTGAGCAATTTGCCCAGGATTGCACACCAAATTAAGTGGTAGGCCCAGAATCCTTTCCCAGAACGCTCCCCAATTCCAAAGCACATGCCATGCCTACTATGGTGTTCTGCTTAATTCTCCCTGATCCTGGGGTTTGTTTTGTTTTTAGAAAATTAAGATTCAGGTGAATTCTAGAGTTTTTAAATAACCCTAAAGAGTAGCATTGAGTGGGAAAAAGTAGTTCTAAATAAGCAACATTCAGCCTAAAGATGTGTACCATACAGAAGAAAGTACACGATTTTAGAGTATGAGATTCTCAATATTTTAGGGTCAACTGTACGATCTGTTCAGCCTTCCTCAAGTCCTCTGAGCTACAATGTGCTGGGATTACAGGCCTTTTCTTTTTTAAAAATTGAACTAATTTTAGAAATTATTTTTTAAAACTTTTGTTTCAAGCAATGGGGAAAGAATTCCCTATTTAATAAATGGTGCTGGGAAAACTGGCTAGCCCATATATAGAAAGCTGAAACTGGATGCCTTCCTTCCTTACACCTTATACAAAAATTAATTCAAGATGGCTTAAAGACTTAAATGTTAGACCTAAAACCATAAAAACCCTAGAAGAAAACCTAGGCAATACCATTCAGGACATAGACATGGGCAAGGACTTCATGACTAAAACACCGAAAGCAATGGCGACAAAAGCCAAAATTGACAAATGGGATCTAATTAAACTAAAGAGCTTCTGCACAGCAAAAGAAACCACCATCAGAGTGAACAGGCAACCTACAGAATGGGAGAAAATTTTTGTAATCTACCCATCTAACAAAGGACTAATTTCCAGAACTTACAAAGAACTCAAACAAATTTACAAGAAAAAAACAAACAACCCCATCAAAAAGTGGGCAAAGGATATGAACAGACACTTCTCAAAAGAAGATACTTATGCAGCCAAGAGACACATGAAAAAATACTCATCATCACTGGTCATCAGAGAAATACAAATCAAAACCACAATGAGATACCATCTAAGACCAGTTAGAATGGTGATCATTAAAAAGTCAGGAAACAACAGATGCTGGAGAGGATGTGGAGAAATAGGAACGCTTTTACACAGTTAGTGGGAGTGTAAATTAGTTCAACCATTGTGGAAGACAGTGTGGTGATTCCTCAAGGATCCAGAACTAGAAATACCATTTGACCCAGCAATCCCATTACTGGGTATATACTCAAAGGATTATAAATCATGCCACTATAAAGACACAAGCACACATATGTTTATTGCAGCACTATTCACAATAGCAAAAACTTGGAACCAACCCAAATGTCCATCGATGATAGACTGAATTAAGAAAATGTGGCACATATAGATGACGGAATACTATAGAGCCATAAAAAAGGATGAGCCTATGTCCTTTGCAGGGACATGGATGCAGCTGGAAACCATCGTTCTCAGCAAACTGTCACAAGGACAGAAAACCAAACACCACATGTTTTCACTCATAGGTGGGAAATGAACAATGAGAACACTTGGACACAGGGCGGGGAACATCACACTCCGGGACCTGTCGTGGGGTGGAGGATGGGGGTGGGAAAACACTAGGAGAAATACCTAATGTAAATGATGAGTTAATGGGTGCAGCACACCAACATGGCACATGTATACCTATGTATCAAACCTGCACGTTGTGTACATCTACACTAGAACTTATAAGTATAATAAAAAATAAAATAAAATAGGAAAAAAAACCCCCGAAAACCAAAAAACAAACAAAAACCCTTTTAAGTTCAGGGGTACATATATAGGTTTGTTACATAGGTAAACATGTCCCATGGGGGTTCGTTGTATAGATTATTTTGTCACAGAGGTATTAAGCCTAGTACCCATTAGTTATTTTCCCTGATCTTCTCCCTTCTCCCACCCTCCACCCACTTATGGGTCCTAGTGTGTGTTGTTCCCCTCTATGTATCTATGTGTTCTCATCATTTAGCTCCCACTTATAAGTGAGAACATGCGCTATTTGATTTTATGTTCCTGCATTAGTTTGCTAAGGATAATGACCTCCAACTCCATCTATGTCCCTGTAAAGGACATAATCTCATTCTTTTTTATGGCTGCATAGTATTCCATGGTATATATGGACCTTGTTTTCTTTTCTTTTTGAGACGGAGTCTCGCTCTGTTGCCCAAGCTGGAGTGCAGTGGCACGATCTTGGCTCACTGCAAGCTCTGCCTCCTGGGTTCACATCATTCTCCTGCCTCAGCCTCCCGAGCAGCTGGGACTACAGGCACCCACCACCACACCTGGCTAATTTTTTGTATTTTTAGTAGAGACGGGGTTTCACCGTGTTAGCCAGCATGGTCTGGATCTCCTGACCTTGTGATCCGGCCGCTTCAGCCTCCCAAAGTGCTGTGATTACAGGCGTGAGCCACCACCCCCGGCCTCGCACCACACTTTCTTTATCCAGTCTATCATTGATGGGCATTTAGGTTGATTCCATGTCTTTGCTATTGTGAATAGTGCTGCAGTGTGTCTTTATAATAGAATGATTTATATTCCTGTGGGTATATGCTCAGTAATGGGATTGCTGTTCAAATGGTATTTCTGTCTTTAGGTCTTTGAGGAATCACCACCCTGTCTTCCACAATAGTTGAACTAATTTACACTTCCACCAATAGTGTATAAGTGTTCCCGTTTCTCCACAACCTCGCTGGCATCTGTTATTTTTCGGTTTTAATAATAGCTGTTCTGATTGGTGTGAGGTGGTATCTCATTGTGGTTTTGATTTGCATTTCTCTAATGATCAGTGATGTTGAACTTTTTCCCACAGCTTGCATGTATATCCTCTTTTGAGGATTGCATGTTCATGTCCTTTGCCCCCTTTATTATCGGGTTGATTATTTTTTTCTTGTAAATTTATTTAAGTTCCTTATAGGTGTTGGATATGAGACCTTTGTCAGATGCATAGTTTGCAAGTTTTTTCACCATTTTGTAGGTTGTCTGTTTACTCTGTTGATAGTGTCTTCTGCTGTGCAGAAGCTCTTTAGTTTAATTAGATCCCATTTGTCAATTTTTGCTTTCATCGCAATAGCTTTTGGTGTCTTCTTCATGAAATATTTGACTGTGCATTTGTTTGTGTATGGTATAAAGAAGGGGTCCAGTTTCAATCTTCTGCATATGGCTAGCCGGTGATCACAGCACCATTTATTAAATAGGGAATCCTTTCTCCATTGCTTGTTTTTGCCCAGTTTGTCAAAGATCAGATAGTTGTAGGTGTGTGGTCTTATTTCTGGGTTCTCTATTCTGTTCCATTGGTCTATGTGTCTGCTTTTGTACCAGTACCATGCTGTTTTGATTACTGTAGCCCTATAGTGGAGTTTGAAGTCGGGTAGTGTGATGCCTCCAGCTTTGTTATTTTTGCTTATGATTGCCATGGCCATTGAGGCTCTTTTTTTGGTTCCATATGAATTTTAAAATAGTTTTCTCTAGTTCTTTGAAGAATGTCATTGGTAGTTTGGTAGGAATTGCTTTGAATCTGTAAACTGATTTGGGCAATATGGCCATTTTCATGAGTCTTCCTATCCATGAGCATGGAATGTTTTTCCATTTGTTTGTGTCCTCTCTCATTTCTTTGAGCAGTGGTTTGTGGTTCTCCTTATAAAGATCTTTCACATCCCTTGTTAGGTGTGATGCTAGGTATTTTATTCTTTTGTGGCAATTGTGAATGGGAATTCATATATAATTTGGCTCTCGGCTTGACTATTGTTGGTGTATAGGAATACTAGCAACTTTTGCACACTGACTTTGTATCCTGAGACTTTGCTGAAGTCACTTACCAGCTTAAGAAGCTTTTGAGCTGAGACAATGGGGTTTTCTACATATAGGATCATGTCACCTGCAAATGGGGATAGTTTGACTTCCTTTCTTCCTATTTGAATGTTCTTTATTTCTTTCTCTTGCCTGATTGCCCTGGCAAGAACTTGCAATATTGTGTTGAACAGAAGTGGTGAGAGATGGCATCCTTATCTTGTGCTGGTTTTCAAGGGGAATACTTCCAGCTTTTGCCCATTCAGTATGTTGGTAGTTGTGAGTTTGTCATAGATGGCTCTTATTATTTTGATGCACGTTCCTTCAATACTTAGATTATCGAGCATTTTTAACATGTAGGAATGTTGAATTTTCTTGGAAGCGTTTTCTACATCTGTTGAGAACATCATATGGTTTTTGTCTTTAGTTGACTGTTTATGTGATGAAACACATTTATTGATTTGTGTATATTAAACCAATCTTGCATCCTGGGGATGAAGCCTACTTGATCATGGTGGACAAGCTTTTTGATGTACAGCTCTTTCTTTTTACCTCCCTGGGTTACTAGGCAGTTGGTGTTGCCCTGAGGTTCTAGGCGCAGATCTCAGCAGAACTGGAAAAAAACTGCATAAAGCACATTTCTCAATTTGGCATTGTTGTATCTGAAGTTTGGGGTCTACAGATAGTGTTTAAGGTTTTCCTTAAAAAATGTTTATCTTTCTAACTTGGGTTTATTAGTATAGGCTATTACATATTGCATCTTGGTTTTTCTCTCAAACATCTGAATGATTTCTCCAAGTTCTATTCATCTGCACTTTTTAAGGCATATAGTAAATTTTTTTCATGCAAAATGTTGGTGAAAACATCAACATAATAATTTCTTGTGGTTAAATTTGATACATTAAGCAACACTCTCATTTCATGTAGGCATTAATTCACTCAGTTGTAAATTATCCAATTAATAAGTACATCATTAAAAACTTCAAATGCCTTGCTACAACCCAAATATAATCTTTATGTCAACCTGGCTATCAGAAAATAATATTAGGGCTGGGCATGGTGTCTCATGCTTGTAATCCCAGCACTTTAGCACTTTGGGAGACCGAGACAAGTGGATCATCTGAGGTCAGGAGTTTGAGACTAGCCTGGCCAACATGGTGAAACCCCGTCTCTGCTAAAATACAAAATTTAGCTGGGCATGGTGGCTCATGCCTCTAATCCCAGCTACTGAGGCAGAAGAATGACTTGAACTCGGGAGGCGGAGGTTGCAGTGAGCCAAGATCACGCCACTGCACTCCAGCCTGGCGACACAGCGAGACTCTGTCTCAAGAAAGATAAAATGATAATTAGGTTTTTGCATAATTTATTCTTTATAATGCAAGGTTGGCTGCTAGTGGTTAGTACTTATAAATGTTCACACACTCTGTTAATAATTTGTTCAAAATTTTTGCCAGTGATTGAAATATGCCTTGAAAGTCTGTAGTTTCTAGAATATACATTTGAAAAATGAAACGTGTCTGCTAATCTTCAGTCTTCTGCCAACTCCTTTATTCACTACAATGTCTTAAATACTGATATTTGTCCTGCATTATGCTTGAAAATCCTTTTAATATTAGGGATAAAATTTGTCGTGGTCCCAAGGAGTGGGTTTGTGCTTCTTTGTTTTGTTCTGACTATATTGTTTATTACCCTTTCCCCAGAAACAAGCAAATTAACAAACAAACAAACAAACAAAAAACACAATAAACCAAGCCAAGATTAAAACCAAAAACCAAAACCTGACTGAAATAACCTCTTTTAATTGGAAGGTCTGGTCTTGGGTTGTGAAAGCCCAGAGAAGAGGATTGCTTCTAACCTGCCTTCTGAGGTTTCCATGGTGTTCAGCTATTCTTGTAGAGTTTACTTTGCTTTTTAAATATTTTTGCAGCTTTTAAATGTATTTAGATAACTTTTCAGTATACTACCACAATTTTTTTATGAGTTAGAAATGAAACAATAATTGCCAGAAGTGCCCAGAACTATAGAGATAATAGCAAGAATTCACAGACAGGTGTTCTCCTGAGTCTATTTGCCCAATATCAGTTTGATTTGATAATTTCACCACAGAATCTCTTACTCATCACAGTATTAGCTACTTCTTTTAAAACTTTACCCCTCAGCATTTGACTCTGTTTTTCTCCTCTCTGTTCAACACAACAAAATTCCAAGTCTTATTCATAAAGACTCTTCACTAGAACACTAAAACACTTGGTAGCTGTGGGTTTATATGCACACACGGGAAAAATGTATGCATATAAAGTTATTATTATGCTGTTTCATTTGTGTTGCTGTGGTGTATGTCTGTTCTAAGTATGGATCTTTGATCTGATAAATTGATTTTTGTGAGTAATTCCTTGTTATTATAAGCCAGTAGAGGTGTGCATTAATTCAAGATACTAAAACACAGTTGCTAAACAGAACTTGGTACTCCTTAAGGATTCTGCCTTGTGATATATACAATTATTATAAAGTACATTTTTCTTATCAAACTAAAGACAACTTAATAAAATTTTAACTATAAGAAAATCTTTTTGGTGAAGAATGATGTTTATTTATTGCTCATTTTTTGCTGAAGAAAGACAAAACGAACTGATATTGAACTGCACATAAGGGACTGAAATAAATTTTGAGAAAAATTTCCTAATAACAAGAATAAAATATTAGAAGAGAATTCTGTCTGCTTTTTGGGAAGTGAGGTGGGAAGAAAGAAGGTAGAAATGAGGCCACTGAGACATCATATTTGGGGCAGATGATTTTCAGATGGGCTTTCACAAGATGATAGATTAAAGAAAATTTAAATTAGAGTCTCTCTTGGCCAGGCACGGTGGCTCACGCCTATAATCCCAGAGCTTTGGGAGGCTGAGATGGGCAGATCATGAGGTCAGGAGATTGAGACCATCCTGCCTAATACATGAAACCCCTTCTCTACTAAAAATACAAATATTAGCCTGACGTGGTGGTGCGCACCTCTAGTCCCAGCTACTCAGGAGGCTGAAGCAGGAGAATCACTTGAACCCGGGAAGTGGAGGTTGCAGTGAGCCGAGATCATGCCACTGCACTCCAGCCTGGGATACAGAGGGAGACTCCATCTCAAAAAACAAAACAAAACAAAAAAACAAAACAATCAGAGTCTCTCTGGAAGTACAAGGAGGATAATAGAGGGTGATTGTATAGCAAACAGTATTTTAAGATCTTGGTTAATATTATAGTTTTATGATTAGCCGTTTTTAACAATTCAGTTGCAAGTTTATTTTACATACATCACACTGTCTATAATTAAACCAAACAACACACATGTATTGAACATGGTCATATAGAGGGCTCTTCTAAGTTGGCTGCAATTTGTATTTTGCTAAGTGCAGGCATTAGTACTTAGGGGTAGAGATGCTTACTGTGAATACTCAGGTTGAGTTTAGATGATTCATGAAACTTCTACCCACTCAAACTCTCAAGTTCCTATGGCTTCATTATTTTGTAGAAGTTTAAGGGTACTATGTGGGGGTGACTCTCCATGTATAGCGTATTTGGCAGTCTCACATGAGGCCAATGATGCATGTTGATCATGTATTATCTGAAATTCTCCAGGTCACACAGTAGCTACTAGGACCACCCTTAAATCCAGGTGAAGGAAGCCTCTTCCTCGGGTATTTTTATGAGCTGAATTGTGTCCTCCCCAAAGTTATATTGAAGTTCTAGCTCCCAGTACCTTAGAGACATGTTAAGACTTTTGACTGTAAGGCCAGGAATGGGGGCAGGAAGTAATCCAGAATTTACACCTGGGGAAGGAAGCATTGTTTACATATGCAGATCTCTGGGGTCAGATAATCTTTGGTGAATCATAACTTTAGCGTTTTTTGGACTGTGGCTGCATCAGTCCAGGTACTCTAGGAAGCAGATGCTAAGACAAAGTTAAAAGTGTAAGAAATTTATTGGGAGTATGCCCAGGGAAAGAAAAAAGGCAGGGCTAGCAGGAGCGAGCAGGGAAATCCTTCAGGAAATGCCGCTGTTCAGGGTTTCACTTTCTTCTTGTTTTAAACCTGAGAGGTTGTATGTTTTCAGGAACTTATCCATTTCTTCTAGGTTTTCTATTCTGTGTACCTGGAGGTGTTTGGATTATTCTCTGCGGGTTTTTTGTATTTCTTGTGGTCAGTGGTAATGTCCCCTTTGTCATTTCTGATTGTGTTTATTTGGATTTTCTCTCCTTTTCTTCTTTATTATTCTAGCTAATGGTGTCAATCTTATTCATCCTTAGAAAGAACCAAGTCCCACATTAGATCTTTCGTATGTTTTTTTGCATCTCAATTTCCTTCAGTTCAGTTCTGATTTTGGTTATTTCTTGTCTTCTGCTAGCTGTGAAGTCAGTTTGCCTTGTTTCTCTAGTTCCTTTAGGTGTGATGCTAGGTTGTTAATTTGATATCTTTCTAACTTTTTGATATGGACATATAGTGCTATAAATTCCTTCTTTTTTTTTTTTTTTTTTTGAGACGGAGTCTCGCTCTGTCGCCCAGCCCAGGCTGGAGTGCAGTGGCGCGATCTCGGCTCACTGCAAGCTCCGCCTCCCGGGTTCACGCCATTCTCCTGCCTCAGCCTCCCGAGTAGCTGGGACTACAGGCGCCCACAACCGCGCCCGGCTAATTTTTTGTATTTTTAGTAGAGACGGGGTTTCACCGTGGTCTCGATCTCCTGACCTTGTGATCCGCCCGCCTCGGCCTCCCAAAGTGCTGGGATTACAGGCGTGAGCCACCGCGCCCGGCCTAAATTCCTTCTTAATACTGCTTTAGATGTATCCCAGAGATTCTGGTATGTGGTATCTTTGTTATTAGTTTCAATAAATTTCTTAATTTCTGCCTTAATTTCACTGTTTACCTAAAAGTTGTTTAGGAGCAGGTTCTTTACTTTCCACATAATTGTATAGTTTTAAATGATTTTAAAGTATTTATATGTTTATTGCCTGTGGTCTAAGAGTGTGTTTGGTGTGATTTCAATGTTTTAAAAATTTGCTGAGGATTGTTTTATGGCCAATTGTGTGGTCAATTTTAGAGTATGTGCCATGTGCAAATGAGAAGGATGTGTATTCGGTTGCTTTTGGTTAGAGTGTTCTGTGGATGTCTTTAGGCCCATTTGGTTGTGTTGAGTTAGGTCCTGCATATCATATCTTTGTT
Source organism: Macaca fascicularis (assembly GCF_037993035.2). NCBI lineage: Eukaryota > Metazoa > Chordata > Mammalia > Primates > Cercopithecidae > Macaca > Macaca fascicularis. Next base: position 108,985,510 of record NC_088379.1, read on the forward strand.
AGTTTTCTGCCTCAATGATCTGTCTAATACTGTCAGTGGGGTGTTGAAATCTCTCACTACTATTGTGTGGTTGTCTAGGTGTCTTCATAGTTCTCTAAGAACTTGGTTTTTGGATCTGGGTGCCCCAGCCTTGAATGCATAAGCATTTAGGATAGTTAGTCTTCTTGTTGAATTGAATCCTTTACCATTATGTATTGGCCTTCTCTATCTTTTTTGATTGCTGTCAGTTTAAAGCAGGTCTGGTGGTAATGAATTCCTTTAGCATTTGCTTGTCTGAGAAGAGTAATTTTTTTTCTCCTTCACTTATGAAGCTTAGTTTGGCTGAATATGAAATTTTTGGTTGGATTTTCTTCTCTTTAAGAATGCTGAATAAAGGCCCTGAATCTCTTCTGCCTTGTAGGTTTCCTGCTGAAAAGTTCATGTTAGCCTGATGAGGTTCCTTTTGTAGGTGACCTGCCCCTTCTCTCTAGTCGCCTTTACTATGTTTTCTTTAACTTTGACCTTGGAGAATCTGAAGACTATGTCTCTTGGGGATAGTTATCTTGTATAGGATCTTGTAGAAGTTTTCTGCATCTCCTGAATTTGAATGTTGGCCACTCTAGCAAGGCTGGGGAAACTTTTGTGAACAATTATCCACAAATATGACTTCCAAGTTGCTTGTTTTCTCTCCCTGTATTTCAAGGATACCAATGAGTCATAGATTTGCTCTCTTTACATAATTTCATATTTCTTGGAGGTTTTGTTCATTCTGTTTTATACTTTTTTATTTCTTTCTTTCTCAGTGAATTAGTTTGAATAACCAGCCTTGAGCTTTGAGATTCTTTCCTCAGCTTGGTCTATTCTGCTGTTAACAGCCTTACAGAATTTCCATCTAGTTCTTTCTTATTGTTTCAGTTTCGTTCTTCATATTCTCATTTTGTTCACACATCATTTTTGTGATCCTTTGGCTGCTTCTCTGTGTTTCTTGTAATTCATTGAGCTTCTTTAAGATGACTATTTCAAATTCTTTTTCAGTACTGATACATCTCTCTTTCTTTTAGAGTCATGCATTAGGTCTGCTTGGGATGCCTTAACTAAATATTACAGACTGGGTGGCTAAAACAACAAAAGTTTATTCCCTCACATTCTGGAGGCTGAGATATTTAATATTAAGGTGCCAGCCAATTTGGTTTCTACTGAGGTCCTCTTCCTGGCTTGTGAATATCCACCTCTTGCTGTGTCCTTACATGGGGTAGGGGAAAGAGAGAGAGAGAGAGAGAGCAAGAGAGAGAAGAAAGAAAGAAAAGAAGGAAAGGGAAAGAAAGAAAGAAAGAAAGAAAGAAAGAAAGAAAGAAAGAAAGAAAGAAAGAAAGAAAGAAAGAAAGAGAAAGAAAGAAGGAAGGAAGGAAGGAAAAGAAAGCAAAGAAAGAAAGAAAGAAAAAGAAAGAAAGACTCTCTGGTGTTTCTTCTTATAAGAACTCTAGTCCTATAGGAATAGGGTCCTATCCTTATGGATTCATTTAACTTTAATTTCCTTCTTATAGGCCCTATATCTGAGTACCATCACACTGGGTATTAGGGCTTCAACATATGAAGTTTGGGAAGACACAATTCAGTCTGTATCAGGTCAGTTTTTGGAGATGTACTTTGTTCCTTTGATTGGGCCATGATTATTTGTTTTTTTTGTCTATCTTGTTATTTTAATGAATAATTGATTGATTGCTGGGAATTTTTTTTTTTTTTTTTTCATTTAAGAAGGAAGCCATCTCTGCAAATCTTTAAGGACTGGCTTTGTACAGGGAAAGGCCTTCACTGATCAGTCTGACTAGAGATTCTGGGGTCCTTTCTTTCAAACCTTTTCTGGGTATATGTCTTCTTTGAGCTTGCACATATCATTTCTTTTTTTTTTTTAAGGTGTTGAAAGGTCTCTCTATATATGAAACAGCCTTGGTTTGGTGCTATATCATTTATGAGACTGAAAATGAAATTATAGGACATAAAATATAAAAAACCTAATCCATATCATATAAGAAGGAAGCTTGGAAATTTAAAGGACTTCTGATGTGCTACACTTAACGCCACAAATATGGCATGTGGAGAGGAAATTAGAGTTCAAATTATGCTCAGGTCACCTTGTTCAAGGGTAACACTTCTTCCATCAGCTCAATTGTGAGGCCTGGCATCCAAGACAGGTATTGATTTCTGTGCCTTCCCCTGTTGCTCCTCCTTCTCCTTACTCTTTTTAATAGCAGGTAAGCTTACTGTAAAATGATCAGTTCTTTTATTATGTGAAACTTGTGAATGCTTTCTGATCTTAAACATGAGCAGTAAATTATTAAGAGACATTATGTCTGTGAAGACACGGAGGAGAGAATTTTGAGAGGTTTTCAGGAGTTTGTAATTTCTTGTTTCCTCTGGTGTCTGTCTTCAGTACTGCAGCTTCTCCAGTGCAGCAAATAACTGCCTGGCTCTCTTGCTCTCAGCGGTGTCAAGGCATTCAAGCTATGCTGGTTCCCTGCTAGTGCTTCAAGTTGAGCAAGACAAAAAATAGTCCCTCAGGTAGCCCCTGGGAAAGCTAAAACATTGCATGTATGTTTTACTTTTTTCTTTTCCTCTTTAGAAACAAGCCATAAGTTGGTCACTTTCTCCTGATTGAGCTGAGCTGTGCTAGCTTGGGGGAAGGGATATGGATGTTTTTGGCTTTGCACTCTTGCCTGTAGTACTGTAATTCCTTAACTTGTTTCTGAAGTTCTCTAAAGATTTTTAGACTCTATATTGTTAACTATGTCTGTTTTGGGGACTGAGATTTGTTGTTTCCTATTCTGCCATCTTACTGATATGACTCTTGATATGTACTTCTTTTAAGGATCCTTTTACAAAGCCCTACCCTACAACTTTTGCTTATATCCCATTTCCCAGGATACTGCCACATGATACCTACCTGCAATGGTGGCTACATAAAGTAATTTTTCAAAATCTGGGTTTGATAGTAATAGAAAAGTTAAGAACTTACATCTGGTAGTCTAGACTCCTTTGGCTACTCAATAAACATCCATATTCATTCTTCCTGCCTTACATGGAATACTCTCTCTCTTTAAGAGAGACAACTCCAAGGTCTCATTTGTTCACGTCATCAGCTAATTTAGTCTCATTTAGTCATTTCTTAAGCCATGGTATGCTGCCATGATTCTCAAGTCATGAGTATCAAATCCCTGAGGTATACATAGCAAACATTATCAGTCTACTAAGTTGTATTAATCAACTAATCAATTATGCTATAGTTAGTCCAAAAAGTCATACATATATGCACAAAAAATTAAATATAGGATGCTACAGTTGTGATAACTGAAATTTAAAAAAATTTTAAATGCAGTGGTGCAAGATTCTGATTAATGTAATGTCCTCTTCATTGGATCCTAATATGGCTTCTGTGGTTCAATATCCTATAAACCAAAAGGCAAGCTATCTGTCCCAAGCACCACATTCCGCACCATCCCCTAATTATATGAATGGAGAAAAAAGCCAAGATAATCACAGTAAAACCACTTATTATAGGGGAAAATTAGAAATGGCATAGTAGACATTGCCCATAATGATGCTTGAACGATGTTGGACAGGAACATCAAGGACTTACTGCCTTAGCTGAAGGTGAAAATTCTTGATTAGGTCACCTGGTAGACCATGATTCTGTTATCTGGGAGAAACTCTAGAGTATACTCTCCTCTCCTATCCTCTGGTAGCTTTAAATCTTGTTTTTATTGAATTACATCATTACCAACAACATGTAATGAACATCATGTATTCTAATTAAAAATTATCAGATATTTGTCCTCTAATTTAGTTTATACCCAGTGATAGAATATTTTTGGAGTAACCCTTTTTAATATAAAGAACTTCATGGTTCCATATATTATGTAATTGTAGTTACAGTCCTTCTTGCTTAATATAATACATAATGACATCACTGCATTTAAAAATTTATAAATTTTAGTTATAACAGCAGCATCCTATATTTAATTTTTTGTGCATGTATATATAAGATGACTTTGTTGACTAATTATGACTTAATTGATTAATTATTACTAATATGACTTAGTAGGCTGATAATGCTTGGTATATATATACCTCAGGGATTTGGTACTCATGACTTGGGAATCATGGAACTAGACCATGAGCTTATTTAGCTGCAGACTTATGCTTGGCCCTCTGCAGCATTTGGCACCAAGGTTTGCACATGGCTGGTCGTCTGGAAATGTTAGTTGGTTTGCATCCCTTTTTTGATCACTATCAATTGCCTAAAACTGGGGTTGCTTTCCTGTCAGATTCGCCATGGGAAAGAAATGTAGATTCTCACAATTCATCCTATCCTTTTGTTCCTAAAATGAGCCTTTTGGATGTTTTCTAAGGATCATTTTTGTTTTGATATCAACGACTATTGGGAAATAAGAAAATAAGAGAAAAATACCTTCACTTTTTGGCTGCCTCCAGTAATTGACATTAGGATTGGAAGTAGCATGGGTGAAAAAAAGCTAGGACAGGGATTGCTGATAGAGGAGTAATAGAAAGTGTTGAGAACTGAGTGGACTGTATGACAACTGCCATGTAAGAGTACAAGCCCATTTTTGCTACATCTTTCAGTTATTCAATAGCAGCCAGAAATGTAGACTTTATGGTACATCCTATTACAATGATTAAAAATAAAGCATAGCACCCCCCCCCCCAAAAAAAATCAAGTCTCTAGGTTGTATTTGGTCAGTAACTTATAGGTTCATAACTTCTGTGCAAGGAAATCTTTATGCTTTGGCTTGTGTCTCATGCCTTTAAAGTTCTTGTTATTGTAAATAGCACACCAAATGTCAGGAACACTTTATAACAATATGATATCATATGAAGGCTTTTGCCTAGGGTGCAAAAGGGACTTCATTAGAGAAGCAGCCGAATGGTAGGCAATGCATTGTGAAAAAGCTTGCTAAGGCTTAGAGTTTAGTGAAACAAAAAGACTGTATTTTGACAATTTTTAGTAAATGTGTAGAGTTGTGTAGCCATCATCATAATCCAATTTTAAAACTTTTCTCATACTCCCCAACTATTCCTTGATCTCACTGGCAATTAATCCCAGTTCCACTCGCTTTACTCCTAGGCAACCATTGATCTCTTTTCTGTCTCTTTAAATTTGCTTTTTCTGGATATTTCATATATGGAATAATATAACATGTCATCTTTGGCTCCTTTCACTTAGCATAATATTTTTGAGGTTCAGTAATTTTTATGAATAAACACTTCTTCGTTTGTTGGGTGCCTTTGTTGGATTTCCAGTGGGCTAAAATGATTGTGACAGTTTTGCTCAGCTTTATAGCTGTTTTTTGAGGACCGGGTTGCTGAGCTCTTCTATTGATGCTGGAAGTGAATCTCCTCTTTGGCAAGTCTTTTGATTTTATTGACTGAATTTTTTCCATCTCAAGAAATTTAACCTGAAAGTTTAAACAGAAAATTTCTGAAAGAAAATTCTGGCTGATTTCAGTCATTTGATGGTCTTTACCCCTTTATCCCTGTTTTTTTGAAATTTTCTATGCTCTTTATCATCCTCTAGTTCTTCTCATAGCCTGTAGCTGCATCCCTCAGGTCAGTTGGCTCTCCATGGCACGTTCGAACTGTTCTCAGTCATACAAGAACACATGTTCTTGCTTTCTAAGCCACAGCTTATGGGGATTCTTTGAGGTTTCCTCAATCTGCCTTTGTAGAAGCTTCATGTAGCCATCTCTAATACACTCTTGTATGGCCCTGTTTGTCTCACAGTGGAGATGCTCTATAAATCTCATCCTTTCCCGGGTTCTACATTGAAGTAATGCACATATTTTTTTTCTGCCTTCAGAACCTTAGTTCTATTTAAGGGTTTGCTGTTACTCTTTACAAGTCTAAAATCATCCTTATGTGGGGTTGGGGTACAAGGCCCCTTCTAAGATAAACACTGTCTTACAAGGGACAAAGAGTTAAAGATTATTTTTTAGGTGATTTCTGATTTCTATATTCCCTCTATCCAAAGACTTTACCTACTTTGGCATGGAGTGTTTTAACTATGTCTATTTTTTCCAAGTTTTTATATGTATTTCATGAATATTATGCCCTGAATCTGGTAGAATTTAGATTTTGATATTTGAAAGTTTCAATTTTGAACCTTGAAAGACTTTTTTTCTCAAAAGTGTTTTCTCTGCCATCAATTTTAGAAAGTTATGTTAAAACCCAAAAGCTATGAATTATTTTCCTTTTATTATTATCTGTGATTTAATCCCTTTCTTGAAGTAATAGGCATTCTGCTTGAGGCAGCGGAGAAACATGGGATAAAATGAATAAATGGGACTGAGAAATAAATTATTTGATATAGGTAAACATTATTTTACTACATACTACATATGTATTTTAAGAGTACAAAAAGTTTAGTGTTGAAAAATCTGGAGATTTTCTATTCTATGGCATAGAACATGAGATAACAAAAACAAATTATGAAGTAGTATATCTCATATTTTCAACTTCATTTTTATTCTTTCTTGTTTTCTATTTCCAAGGTATCAAAAATAAATAATTTATGGTAGTTAGACAATAAATATTGATAAGTAAAAGTGTGTGGAATGCCTACTATTACCAGATAATATTTACAGATTACAAAAATTTTTTGTATATAATGCTATACATAAGAAAGAGGATTTCATTGCATCTTTGGGAATAAGAGGATGTGGGGTGAGAGAAGGCAGAATAATAGCAGCCAGCAAAAAGTGTTTTGGTGCAGAGAGATTATCTTGTGATTTGCTCCACATTCTATCCCAACGTACTGCCTGACTCTTATTCTGCTGGCATAGGCCTACTTTATGCACACCTCTGAAGCCTCTTGTGTCTGTTATGACTAAATATACTTTTAAAATCCACATTTCAAAGATATCCCCTTTTATTTCTCTTTTCATTTATAAACTTCATTTAAAAGTTAATAAAATCCTCTCACCTTTTTCCTCACAATCAAACCTATCAATGGGAGAGATTGAAAACATTGTCAGCACAAAAACTATAATTCACATGTATAGAAACAGCTAATCTTTTGCAGGTGTATAATTCCTCTGTGGAAACACAAGCATACTCCAGAGATATTGTGGGTTCAGTTTCAGACTACTATAATAAAATGAATATCACAATAAAGCAAGTTGCCCAAAGTTTTCAGTTTCTGAGTGCAAGTAAAATTCATATTTACATTATATTGTGGCCTAGTAAGTGTGCAATGGCATTATGTTTAAGATACAATGTACTTAATTTAAAAATACCTTTTTGCTAAAAAATGCCAACAATCCCCTGAGCCTTCAACGAGTCATAATCTTTTTGCTGGTGGAAGGTGTTACCTCAATGTTGATGGCTGCTAACTGATCAGAGTGATGGTTGCTGAAGGTTGAGGTGGCTTTGTGTGGGAATTTCTTAAAATAAGACAACAACGAAGTTTATCACATTATTTGACTCTTCCTTTCAAGAATGATTTCTCTGTAGCATGTAATGTTGGTTGACAGCATTTTACCCAAGGTAGAACTTCTTTCCAAATTTGAGCAAATCCTCCCAAACCCTGCCATTGCTTTATCAACTAAGTTTATGTAATATTCTAACTCCTTTGTTGTCATTTTAACAATGTTTACAGAATCTTCACCAGGAGTAGATTCCATCTCAAGAAACCACTTTGTTCATTTGTTGAAGCAACTCCTCGTCTGTTCAAGTTTTGTCGTGAGCTTGTAGCAATTCAGTCACATCCTCAGTCTCCATTTTAAAATTCGAATTCTCTTGTTTTTGTTTTTTTTCCAACACATCCACAGTTACTTCCTCCACTGAAGTCTTGCACTCCTCAAAGTCACCCATCATGGTTGGAATCAACTTTCAAACTCTTTTTAATGTTGATATTTTGATCCCCTCCCCTGAATAATGACTGTTCTTAATGGTATCCAGAATGGTGAACACTTTCCGGAAGGCTTTCATTTTACTTTCCCTAGATCCATCAGAGGAGTCACTATCTGTGGCAGCTATAACCTTACAAAATGTATTTCTTGAATAATAAGACTCAAAAGTCAAAATTACTTTGGTCAATGAGATGCAGAATTGATGTTGTTAGCAGGTAGGAAAACACTGATCTCTTTGTATACCGTCATCAGAACTCTTGGGTGACCAAATACATTGCCAGTGAGCAATAATATTTTGAAAAGAATCTTTTTTCTAGACAGTGGCTTAAACAGTGGGCTTAAAATATTCAGTTAACTATGCTGTAAACAGATGTGTTATCATCCAGGCTTTGTTCCATTTCTAGAGCACAGGCAGAGTAGATTTTGCATAATTTTCTAAAGGCCTTAGGATTTTCAGACTGGTAAATGAGCATTGGCTTCAAGTTAAAGTTATCATCTGCATTAGCTACTAATAAGATAGTGTGTCCTTTGAAGCTTTGAAGCTAGGCATTGACTTCTCGTCTGTAGCTATGTAAGTCCTAGATGGCATCTTCTTCTAATAGAAGGCTGTTTTTTCTACATTGAAAATCTCTTGTTTAGTGTAGCCATCTTCATCAATGATCTTAGTTAGATCTTCTGGATACCTTGCTGAAGCTTATCCATCAACACTTGCTGTTTTATTTTGCACTTTTAGTTTCGGAAATGGTTTCTTTCATTAAACCCCATGTACCCACCTCTGCTAGATTCCAACTTTTGTTCTGCAGTTTCCTTCTCTCAGCCTTTGCGGAGTTAAAGAAAGTTAGGGCCTTGCTCTGGATTAGGCTTTGGCTGAAGGGAATGTTATGGTTGGTTGTGCCATCTATCCAGACCACTCAAACTTCCTTCATATCAGCAACAAGGTTGTTTTGCTTTCTTATCATTTGCATTTTCACTGGAGTAGTAGCACTTTTAATTTCCTTCATCTTCCTTTGTATTCAAAACTTGGCTGTTTGGTGCAAGAGGCCTGGAATTTGGCTTACCTTGACTTTCAACGTATCTTCCTTTCTAAGCTTAATAATTTCTAGCTTTTGATTAAAAGTGAGATACGTATGACTGTTTCACTTGAACACTTAGAGGCCATTGTGGCACTTTTAATTGGCCTAATTTCAATATTGTTGTGTCTCAGGGAATATGGGGACTCACAGAGAAGGGGAGATGTGAGAGAATGGCCAGTCAGTGGAGCAGTCCAAACGCATACATATTTATCAATTAAGTTCACCAACTTATGTGGGCATGGTTTGTGGTCCCCCAGAACAGTTATAATAGTAACATCAAAGATCACTAATCACAGATCATCATAACACATATAACAATAATGAAAAAGTTTGAAACATTTTAAGAATTACCAAAATGTGACACAGATACACAGAGTGAACATATGCAGTTGGAGAAATCGTGCCAATAGACTTGTTCAACTCAGAGTTCCCACAAACCTTTAATTTTTAAAAAACCCACAGTCTGTAAAGCATAATAAATCAAAGTACAATAAAATAAGCTTGCCTATAAATAGAATCTTCTATCAAGATTATCCATATTATAGCACAAGAATGCAAAAAATGAAACTCCTCAAAATCTGAAGGAATGACTGGATTTAGAAAATATTTACATTTAGTATTTCAAAGAGAATTAGACCTATAAGAGATAACCTGTACTTTCTATCTCATTTACTACATTGTTGTATCTTCTCAGTAAGAGGTGGTACTTTAGATTCATTGAATGCATTCATTGTTTTGAATTTCCTGAGTACTAATGTAAAAATACATCTGACATATATATTATAAAATACAATGAATACTGTTATTTTCTAATTCACATAAATGGTAGAGCCTAGTTATTTTGCTTATGGTTTTACAAAGACTTCAACTTATTTAGAAATTGTCTTTCATAAAAAACTTGCAACTAAGTTTATTATCTTTCAGTGCAAAATATTCTCAAATAATTAAATAATTTATAAATTTCAATGCTCTGTAAAAGATAATAGTGACTGCAAGGAAACAGTCTTGGCATAACAAAAATATGTAGAATTTTGGGGAGGGGTATGGTCTTATTACTCCTTTCAGAATCAATTATATAACAATTTGGATAATTTAGATATTTTCAAACTTGATTTCTGAAACACTAGTTAATTGAAATAAAGTCATCTTTCTCATCAGTTTACCTTAACAGCTTTCGTTCTGTACCCAGGCTATGTCAGAGATACTTGTAATACTTATGTATACACAGAGTAGGTATTCAATAAATATTTGTTGAAGTGATGAATCAATACCTGTGCTTGCCAAATATTTATAGGGTAAAAATGATAAGTGAACACTAATGTCGCATTCCATTGCGTGAAATCAGCCCACACATCCTGTGGCCCAATGTTTGCTTTAAAAGGGAAGTCAAGGAATAATCTTTATAATAAAAGTCTCCAGGTTAGAGTCCTATTAGTGCAACATTTGGAAGCTTAGCTTCACATGTGTTTTACTTTCTGGTGGGAGGCTCTGATCTACAGGGTGGTCCAGGGATGCAAGTACCCCTATTTTATTGCTTCATCAGCCCTGAAAGCAATACTTCTCAAACTTCAAAGTGTGTACAGATACCCTGGAAATCTTGTTAAAATGCAAATTCTGTTATTTCTTAACATACTCTAGGCCTAATGCTATCTCTTTGCTTTGTTGGATACTTTATGTTTTGCTTTAATGCAGGATGAAAGCCTGCTGAAGTTTGTTAATTCAATTTATTTACTGAAAACATGAATAACCAATAAAGTACAAATAGCTACATTTATTCCTCCCAATGCATAGTTCAATCCTTGGGTTAATTATAAAGCATAAAATTGCCTTATTTGGATGCTGTGGGAATAATTGAATGCCATTAATGATTAGTGAATCTCGCTTGTTTGCTGTCCTTCTTCAAGGCTTGCTAAATAGACTTGTATACTATTTCAAATCCCCTTGTGTGATTTATTTATTAAACTGAATTGTTTTCTTACATAGCTTAAGGCATGGTATTTTGTGGGTATCTTTGAGTCCATAATAAACCTTTCATAGTCTGAGCTGACTGCTAAATTCATTGTTATTCCATATCCTCTGACGTAAACTGTTAGTGTATGCTAAATTTTGTATCTTCTCAGAGTAGAAAGAGAAGTTAAACATGAACCATAGTGCACTCGAACAAAATACATGCTACTGTCATAAATTGAGTGAATCAATACATACTGAAACATCTCCCAGTGTAGTCTATTAAGAGTCTTTGGTTTATTTGACTCCACATACTTTTGTTATGCCAACTCAGATTTTTTTAAAAAGGTAGAACTTCCACCATCAAAGGCATTTTTAACCAGATAAATATGTTGTAGTGGAAGAGTGACCACTGCACAGAGGTTTTAATAGCTGGCCATCTAGATGACAAGGTGACAATTGCCTTTAAGCAAATGATTGATTGTAATGCTATAGACTCATTTGTAAAGGTAAAAACTTGCAATTGGCTTCTATTGTAGGAACTCAATTATTGAATTTACAGAGATATCTTTTAGGCCTCTTTTACATTTCCTTATCTACAAAATGGGCTCCATGTGAGTTTATTACCTGAATATCCAGCTAGAATTAAAATGGGCCCTGGGGTGGTGGCCCATGCCTGTAATCTCGACACTTTGGGAGGCTGAGGCAGGTGGATTGCTTGAGCTCAGAGTTCAAAACCAGCCTGGGCAACATGGTGAAACCCTATCTCTGCCAAAAATACAAAGATTAGCTGGACATGGTAGTGTGTGCCTATAGTCCCAGCTACGCGGGAGGCTGAGGTGGGAGGGATGCTGTAACCAGGGAAGTTAAGGCTTCACTGAGTCATGATGGTGCCACTGCACTCCAGCCTGGGTGACAGAGTGAGACCCTGTCTCAAAAAATAAATAAAGAAGAATAAAAATAAAAATAGATTAAATACATACATAAATCAAATTAGACCATTATGTGAATATGATGAAATTCATGGAACTTCTTCAAGAAAAATGCACACATATAAATATGCTCAAGTTTTTTTTTTTTTTTTTTTGGCTGTATTTTATTTTAGGTTCTGGGGGTACATGTGCAGGTTTGATACATGGATATATTGTATAATGGTGACATTTTGCCTTCTAGTGTAACCATCACCCAAATAGTGAACATTGTTCCCAATAGGTAAGGTTTCAGTCTTCATTCTGCACCAGCCTCTCCCCTTTTCAAGATCCTTGTGTCTACTGTTTTGATCTTTATGTCCATGTGTACCCATTGTTCAGCTCCCAATTATGAGTGAGAACATGTGGTATTTGATTTTAAATTGATATTCTGATTCACTAGATCTGAGATGGAACCCAAGAATTTTTATATCTAAGAAGCTCTTAGATTATATTGGTGCTGCTGCTGTTCTCAGTACAAGCGGAGCAGCAAGATTCTAGAGTGGTATCTACTGACAAGTGAAAAAAAATTACCAATATATTCCTATATAGAAAAGACTATTCTAAAAGTTACATAAATTATCAACCATTTCTTTAAGATATATATAAAAGAAATATGTCATATTATATATTTACATATACAGGTATATAACATTTATATGCACAGTAAGTTGACACAAGCATAGTTTGTGTGCATGGCTGTCTCCTCAAATCTATTCTTCCTCTCCAACTTGGTTTTCATTTTGTATTCCTGATGCAGTTGAGAAATCTAAGAGCCTTGGAAGAAGTTGTCAATGCTCTTTCCTCTACTTTTTCTGGTTTGGTAAATATACATTTGAATCTGTCTTTTCCCTCTGGTAGGCAAGATCAATCAGGTTTTGGTCTGGATTGAAATTCAACTTCAGCAGACATTACAAAAGTGAAGGATATGCCTTAAAATACTGGCAGTGGCTGTGGTAAGGTGGTGTGGTTGGGAGTGTTTCCATTGAACTTGTATACACTTTTCCATTTTGGGGACAATATATCACTTCTATAACATAAAATATCTTATTATCTCTGTATGAATATGGATTTTCTTATTGGAGGCAAATATTGCCTGATTTACTGAAAATTCTAAAAGTTGTGTAACCCTTGATTTGTTTCTGTATATGGTTACCTTTGTCTTTTCGTGTACTACCTTCCTCAATTAAAAACATGCCAAAAAATGATACTTTTCCCTCTAGTTAATAGCACCACATCAAATTTCCTCACTGTTAGGGGAGATGATGGGCAACGGGGCCAGCTGGGTTACAGCTATGTACAGAATGAATGAGGGAATGATCACATCTTAGCTGATGGGTGGAGTACAGCTTGGCAGTCTGGAAGTGGGTGACACTTGAATATACAGGCTGGGAGACATTTGGTATCAAGAAGTAATTTGATACCATTGATTCTAATTTCTGGGCCAGAGGTCAGGATCAGAACTCTCATATGTGAGTAAGGCCCGAGAAAGAGTAAGTTTCAGGGTTCCTGTTTTGAAGATGTTATATTCTGGGTATTTTTGGAATTGGGGATTCCCATTCACTTACTATGTAGACCTTCCAAACAAGGTGAATCTTTTCAGTATCTAATTCCAGTGAAAATACTGTTATGAAGCAGTTACAGGGGCCAAAAAAGAAACAAGGGAATACTCTAGTAATTCAAAACTTCGGTTGTAAGATTGGGGCTGGACCGGAGTGAGGGTGATGGATACTGAGTCTTGAGTATTGGGTTGGTGTTTCTTAAGTTCCATCTGCTGGAGGTTGGATTTGGTTTTAGAATTTCCTGCTTGGGGTGAGGATGGTGGTGTGAGGTTTGTGTTTGCAGAAAGGAGGAAGTGTGAAGATACATGCAGGGACTGAAAATGAATTAGGTTTGTCTTTTTCAGTATAGTCCTAAAACCACCTTCATTTGAATCATTTTGATTGCTTACTAAAAATGCAGATTTTCAGACCCTCTAAGTGATTAAGTGTATGTCAAGGAATCTGCATGGTTGTGAAGTACTTCAACTGTGATAAGAACTACACATTTCACAGAGCAAAACCATGCCCTCAAGATGAGCCTCTGTCTCAAAATATCTTTTGCTTTCAAGTCTGCTGATACTCCCATCCTTTGTTATTCAGCTCAAATGCTATCCCTTTTGCAAAGCTATTCTCAGTCTTCCTAGATGAAATATATCAAGTAGTCATTGATGCTTTCATGGTACTTTACTGTGTTTTGAATAAGTAAATATGCTTAAAATACAGTTATTTTTATGTATGGCTCTACTTGTATTGGGGCAGTGCACTGTATCACAGTAGTCAGCCTGGATTTAAGGCTCAGATCCACCTTTCATCTACTGTATAATTTTCATCAGTTGCTTACTTTTAAAAAATGCTTTACTTTTTTAATCTGTAAAACAGAGGTAGTTATGAAAATTCAATGCATTAATGTAAGTAAAGCACTTAGTGTGTGGCACATTGTGTATTCTCAAGAAACTTTTGTTATTATTATCTTCTAGGGGAATATGACACATTATATTATTTTTTGTCAAGCACCCTGTGCAAAAGTAGGCACTTAAGAAAATTGGTTAAATTGAATGAAATTCATCTCACAAGACGTGTATAAGCCCAGAGAGGACAACATCCAAGGGGGAAAGACACACTTGTTTCTCTGGAAGAAATACAGGAAAATGCAAAATGTAATATTTATGGTTTTGAATTTGAGAGTGTGATGGTGAGGAGCTTTAATTTAAAGATACAAAGAGAAACCAGGGTGAGAGAATTGCCAGAGTTTTCAAAACACACCCTATAGTATATTTGATATGCTGCCATGTATATCTTATAGAAAAGAATTGCTACTAGCTAAATGACCTATGCCCTTCCTGACTTTTTTAAAAGCAGAATGCTGGTTTAGAAGTGTACCATGAAAGTGAATTCAGAACTATCAGGCAATGTCTCACTTCCTATTTGGCTTTTAGGATTCTGGTACAGGGGAGCTCAATTTGCAAGTAACAGACATTTACTAATTAGTAATAAAAGTAGTAAAGAAAGTAAATATAGGCTATATGGGCTGTGTTTGATAATAAGATTTGTTAGTATATAAATTTGAGGAAAATTTTAATTATGTTTTCTACTTAATTACTTATATTTTTGCCTTTTTCCATAAAAGATTTATGGTCACTATTTAGTCATTTTGATAAAAAGCAGTTTTTTCCAATCTCTTAAAATTCAGAATCAAAAAAATTTCTATAAGTGGATTCGTTTATATTTTTCGTAATCCTACTACTCATAGCTTAGCAAAACTCCTTGCTTTAAAAAATTAGGTTTATTGCAACTTATCAAAGAGCTGAATATGAAATAAATCTCATATAATTTTATATTATATATCTAGACATATTTTTAGTAAAAAACAAAGGCTATTATTTTCTTTTTTTAAAACTTTTCAGTTCAAGGGTATATGTGCAGGTTTGTTATATAAGTAAACTTATGTAATGGGGGTTTGCTGCACAGATTATTTTATTACCCAGTTATTAAGCCTAGTACCCACTAGTTATTTTTACTGATCCTCTCCCTCCTCCCATCCTTCACCATCTGACAGGCCTAGTGTGTGTTGTTCCCCTCCATGTGTCCATGTGTTCTCATCATTTAGCTCCCACTTATAAGTGAGAATATGTGGTATTTGGTTTTCTGTGCCTGAGTTAGTTTGCTAAAGATAATGGCCTCCATCTCCATCCATGTCCCAGTGAGGAACATGATCTCATATTTTGATGGCTGCATAGTATTCCATGGTGTATATGTACCACATTTTCTTTATCCAGTCTATCTCGGATGGGCATTTATCATGGGTGGGCATTCCACATCTTTGCTATTGTGAATAGTGCTGCAATAAACATACTTGTGCATGTCTTTATAATAGAACAATTTATAGTCCTTTGTATATACTCATGGGATTGTTGGGTGGAATGGTATTTCTGTCTTTAGGTCTTGGAGGAATTGCCACACTATCTTCTACAATGGCTGAACTAATTTACACTTCCACCAACAGTGTATAAATGTTTCTCTTTCTCTACAACCTTGCCAGCATCTGTTATTTTTTAACATTTTAGTAATAGCCATTCTGACTGGTGTGAGATGGTATCTCATTGTGGTTTTGATTTGCATTTCTCTAATGATCAGTGATGTTGAGCTTTTTTTCATATGATTGTTGGCCGCATGTATGTCTTCTTTATTTTCAGTGATAAAAATACGTATGACTTTATTGATCAAGAGTCAGTGAACAGTTTCAAGGAACCATTGGATAATACTGCTTTGTTGGTGTGTAGTGTAAACTGGAGGAAATGATCATTTCAAAATTTGTACAAGATGTCTATGTTATTTAAAATATTCTTTTTGTGTCACTGCTGATACTCTCTGTTTAACAAACGTTGAGAGTAAAAGCACTTGCATTCCTACAATAAAATATTATTTTCAGATTAAATGTTAAGACTTCAGGACACAAGTATAGTAAAATGGGCTAGTAAAACCATATTGAAGTTTGAGCCTATGCAGCAGTATGCAGGCACAGGTGGCCCTGGCTGGTAGCAGAGGCCCCACGTTGTATTTTCTCGGCCTGTTGCGTTTTCAGACAAATATCCCCAAAGGCAAAGGGTTTTCTTCAGCAAAATCTCAAAGCCATGTTTCAGTGTAAAACACTAGTATCCCTACTTCCAGTTTACAGTCATGATGGAGTAATAGGGACCAGGTTTACTCTCTTGCCTAAAACAATTTTAAAATAGACAAAAACAGAAGAACCATTTTCACCTTGGGCAGTTGGTAATGAAAGACTTACCTCTAATGGAAGGGAAACAAATAAGATGAGCTTTTGATTCTCCAGTTTACTGCCTGGAGAGAGTTTACAGGCTGCACAGCAGGAAAGGCAAGCTCATACTGAGCCTGGAGAGGTTTCTGAGTTGAGAAAACAGAGTTAAGAAGTTTCAGGATATAAAGGCAGCTAAAAGCCATGTGATGGAGTACTGGGGATGAGAGAGTTGCACAGAGGTATAATTCTAGCAATCTGCCAAAGATTCCTCCTTGAGTGTTCGGATGAGTACTGAACAGTGCTTATGCATGATGAAATTACCCATTACTGGAAAAGAATCACGGTGAAGAAGCCAGTAGAAGAATCCCTGATGGTTATAGAGTTGGGAATAGGTTGTATCTTATCAGCCACAGAAGAAAAATACATGGATATTAGTCATAATACTCAGAAGGGTGATGCTTCAGTAATGGGGCAAAATTAGCTCTACACCAGCGGCCAGAATCTTGACTAATAAAGCCTGAAAGAAAACCTCAAAGGTATGAAACATTCCAACTAATTTAACAATGTTATAGAACAAAACTCAAGAATATCAAAATATCCAGCACCCAAAAGGTAAAACTCATAATGTCTGACTTGCAAATAATCAGAAAAATAGGACTCATCACAAAGAGAAAAATCAAACAATTCAAAGAGATCTGTAAATGGCACAGATGATGGGAGTAGTAGACAAGGACATTAAAACCCTATTACAACTCCACTCCATATGCTCAAGAAAGTAGAGGAAAGCATGAGTATGATGGTAAGGACATTAAAAGATGTGAAAAAAGACCCCAATAAATTTGTAGAGATGAAAAATACAAGGTTTGAAATGCATGCATTGAATTAACAGTTGATTAGATACTGCAGAAGAAAAGACTAATGAGTTTGAAGAAATTGCAATAGAAACAATGCAAAATGAAACATAGAAAAAGAGTGGGGAAAAAATGAAAAGAGTATCAGTAAGCCTTAGAAAAAAATTCAGGTGGCCTAATACATGGAAAATTAGAATCCTCAAAAGAGAGGTGAGAGGGACTAGGATGGAAAAAAATATTTGTAGAAATTATGGCTGAAAACTTCTTCAAAATTGATAAAAGCTAACCTACAGATCCAAGAAGCTTAATAAGTTCTACATGTAAGAAATATGAAGAATATTTACCCCAGGCACATCATAATCAAAATGCCTAATAGTAGTGATAAAGTAAAAATAGGAAAAATAGCTGGGTGGGACAGAATACATTACATATAGAGGAATAAAATAAAAAATAATAGTGACTTTTCTTCAGAAACAATGAAGGGAAGAAGATAATGAGTGTAGGGAACTCTGAATCGACACAAAGAAACGAAGAGCTACTGAAATGGTAAATATGTGGGTAAATATAAAGGATAGAAGCAAAACTCTCAAATACTGCTATTGGAAATATAAAATAGTACAATAACTTTGGTAAAGAGTTTGGCAGTCATTTTGTTAAATTATACATCACTTACCATATATATAAACCATTCATTCTATTTCTGAGTGTTTACTCAATAGAAAAGAAGTAAGACTTTTAAATTGTTATAGTATTTTTATTCAAGATAACTGAAAACTAAAAATAACCATACAACTATCAACAGGTAAAGGAGGAAACAAATTTTGTGATGTGTCCATATAATGAAATTAAATAATACTACAGTATAAGTATCAATATGTATCAAATAATACAACAATAATAAAAGTAATGAAGTATTGATAAATACAATAAAAAAATACAATAAAATGGATGAATCTAAAAATTTGTTTTTGCCTAATATGGGCTAAATGGGATACATACATACTTTATGATCCTATTTATATAAAATTATATAAAATTCTATAAAATGCAAACTAATCTATAATGACAAGAAGCATATTAGTGTTTGAGGATTTGGAATTAAGAGAAAGGGCTGAATTACAACGGGATGAGAAGAAACTTTTGGAGTTGATATATGTATTGTATATATTCATTATCTTGATTGTGCAGATGGTTTAATAGTTATGTAAACATCAAAATTTGTTAAAGTGTACACTTTATAAGAAGTTTTATTGTGTAATAATCATACCTCAGAAAAGTTATAAAAGTTATATTAAATATATATCTACTTTTACCTTTTTCTGTCACACACAGGTTTATCAGTCACATAACAAGTACATGCTAGGATGACTAAAAGAGAGGTAATACCACTAACTATGATATGTGCAGTTCTGCTTCATCAAAGATCTCGGTATGCTTTTACATTCATTACTAAATGTAGTACATGCCTTAGCCAGAATGTGATTCAGATGTGTGGTGGCCACATTTGGCCAGTTGGCATGGTGGACCAATTATCATTGCATTCACATGAAGATTGAGAAGGATGTTGCAAAATTCGTCCTGAAGGAAGAAGGAACCAGACTTGATAAACTTGATTTAGCAAGAAAATCGTAACGAGTCTCTGAGAGTCAGGCACAATGAAGAAAACATATGCCAGGGTGTCTCATTCATGCCTGTATTATTCAGCACAGGCTGCTATAATAAAATATCAAATAATGTGTGGCTTAAACAACAGATATTTGTTTATTATGGTTTTGGAGGCTGGGAAGTTTAAGATCAAGGGGATAGCAAGGTAGATTTCATTCTGAAGCCTCTTCTCTTGGCTCGTAGGATACTGCCATCTCACTGTATGCTCACATGACCTTTTCTTTCTTTCTTTCTTTTTCTTTTTCGAGGTGAAGTCTCACTCTGTTGCTCAGGCTCGAGTGCAGTGGTGCTATCTCAGCTCACTGCAACCTCCGCTTCCTGCATTCAAGTGATCCTCCTGCCTCAGCCTCCTGAGTAGCTGGGACTACAGGCGCTTGCCACCATATTCAGCTAATTGTTTTGTATTAGTAGAAGACACAGGGTTTCACCATGTTGACCAGGCTGGTCTCGAACTCCTGACTCAAGTGATCTGCCCACCTCAGCCTCCCAAAGTGCGGGGATTACAGGCATAAGCCATTGCACCCAGTCTCACATGACCTTTTCTTTGTGTGTGTGGAAAGAAAGAGTGAGAGAGAGAGAGAGATCTCTAGTGTCTCTTCCTCTTCTTCTGAGGATATCAGTTCTATTGCATTGGGGCCCTACCCTACGACCTCATTTAATCTTAATGACCTCTTTGAAGGCCCTGTCTCCAAATACAGTCACATTGGGAGTTAGAGCTTCAACATATGAATTTGTGAAGGTCATGGGGGACACAGTGCAGTCCATAACACCTTCTGTAATTGGACTGCTACAGATAGAAGCAATTTGAATAGTATTCACATTCCTCCCTCCCTCCCTCCCTCCCTCCCTCCCTCCCTCCCTCCCTCCCTCCCTTCCTCCCTCCCTTCCTTCCTTCCTTCCTTCCTTCCTTCCTTCCTTTTTTCCTTTCCTCCCTCCCTCCTTCCCTCCCTCCCTCCCTCCCTTCTCCTTCCCTTCCTTCCTGCCCTCCTTCCTTTTCTTCTGACTTAATCATCACCATTGAAGGAATACTATATGTGAGAAACTCTTCCAAATGCTAAAGATAAAGAAGTAAATAACTTAAAGTCCTTGATCTCACTAAGCTTACAATGAGGGAGGACAAGAAAGAATATAAAAAAACCAACTGGGTGTGTAAAAGAAAGTCTTATAAGGATAAATGCCGGTAAGAAATGAAGCAGAGTGAAAGAATAGAGGGTGATGGGGCAGAGCAGTATAGATATATAAGACTGGAATAATCAGTAAATGTCTCTTAGCTAATCTTTGAGGAGAACCCTCATAAAGGGAGGGAAGGAGTCAGGCCAAAGGGTGTGAGACTAATAGGTACTAAGGTCCTGAGGGTGTTTTATTGGTGTGTTTGAAGAACAACAAAGGGGCCAGTGAAGAGAGCAAATTGGAAAATAGTTGGAGAAACATGTGAAGACATGATAAGGTTCAGGTGATATAGAAATTATAAGAAATGTTAAGAATTTGGGATTTGTTTCCAATTATCATTAGAAATCATTAGCATTCTGCATAGAAAAAGGGCTCAAAGTGAGTCACATTTTAGAAAAATCATTCAGTCTTTTGTAGAGAACAAAGCAATGGCAGCAAAATTGGAAGTAATAAGACTAGTTAGAAGGCTATTAAAGTAATTTTAGACAAGACATAATGGCCAATTTTACTAGATGGGAGCCATGGGTATGGTGATAACTGAGATTTGGAATGTATTTTGATGGTAGACCCACCAGCCTTAATGATGGATACGATGTGTGTTATGAGGTAAAAATAATAGCAAAGGCAACTTTTAATTTTTGTTCTGAGCTACTGAGTGAATTGTGGTGTCATTTACTAAGGTGGGGGAACATTAAGAGAGAAACAAGCCTTACGAGAAAAACGAAGTCATGTTTGGAAGCTGTTAGGTTTTGGATATGTAATAGATATTAAAGCAGTCAGTTGGATATATGAGTCTGAAGCTCCGGAGTGATGAAGAAATTGGAGATATAAATTCGGGAGTTACAATGAAGAGATAGTATTTAATGTGATGAAACTTGATGGTATACAGTAAGGATCTAGTCAGGAAAACAGAAACAGGGTACTCAGCAGAGGATATTTAATTTAGGCAGCTGGTTGTACAAGTGTTAAAGGCTGAAAGAATAAAATGGGAACATCAAGGTACTCTATAGGTGATCACTGCAAGAAGCAGTTGCCAACTGATAGGAATGAGAGAAAAAAAGGGACAAATAGGGTTTTGGAGGAGAAACCCCTCAGAGATAATGTTCAAACCACCAAGAATGGAGTCCAGCCTGGCTGCTGTTACTACAACTAAAGGGCACAACAAGGCTAGTTGAGGGGATCCTGAAATAATCCGACACTCCAACATTTAAAGGTTGGGAAGAGGTAAATCTGCAAGATAATTAAGGATAAATAGCCTATGAGGTAGAAGGAAAGTAGGAGAGGGTAAAATCCTAGAAGCTAAGTGGAGGAAAAAAGACTTTCAAAAAGGAGGAATTATCGTGATGCCAGATACTGTTTAATGGTCACATAAAAGTTGGTCACATAAGTTGGAAACTGAAAATTCACTATTGGATTTGATAAAATGGAAGTTGTTGATTGCCTTGACAACAGTGGATGCATAAGGGTTATGGAGATAAAGTCTAGTTGAAGTGAATTCAAGTAAGAGTAGAAAATATGGCAGCATGTATGTGGAAATAAGTTTTTTCAGGGAATTTTGTAATAAGTTGGAGAAAGGAAGTAAAAAAACGATGTGAGAGTAAGGTTTTTTGTTTTTCTTTTAATGTCAGATATGACAAATTCATTTGTTGTTGAAAAAATAATTGAGAGGGAAAAGGTTGATTACAAGAGAGAGAAAGGGGTAATTGCAAGAGCAAAATGCTTGAGTAAGTAAGAGATAAAGGATATAGTATACACGTTGAGGGACTGAGCATTCATTTACGTCAACAAGACAGAATTCAGGGACTATGGGTACAGACAATGGAGGGTAAGCTGATTTTGTGGTAGGATGATGAGGAAGTTCTTTTGATTATTTCTGTTTTCTCAGGGCATTACAATGTACTGCAGTCTTCTAAAAGTTAAGAAGAGGGGGTGAATGAGGTTTGAGAAGGGAGCAAAACTGTAAAATAGTAATTTTGAGATTGAGCTCACTTGAAGTTAGTAGTCCTATCTGTGGAAAAAGTTGAGATAGTGGAAGCTGTATCATTCTCGGTACAGAAAATTAGGCATAAACTGTATGTTAAAGTTTAAAAATAATAAACCAATTAAAACTTGGTCTGTTTTTTACTATCACTATGTGTAAGTATTCTAAACAATGTCAATGATAAAGTACTACTCCCTGAAAAGAATCTTTTATTGATCTAAATCCTAATATAAACAAGTGCTGTGATTACTTTTGAGTTTTAATAGTACATATTTAAGTTCATTTTAGCACATGAAAATGTGCTGAATTGCTAGATGTATTTAATATTTAATAAATATTGTAGTTTATATGGAAGCTATTTTGGAAAACTCCTATTTTAAAAATTGGCCCCTGAGCTCCAACACAGGCAGACTTAGCTTCACTGGTTCCTTTAGTATTCTAAAATGGTACAGAATCATTCGCGCTTGCTTCAGGCAAGTTCACATCTATATGTATTCCTGTGTTTAGAAGATTGGAAATAAACAATAGCCTAGTGATTGTAAACACAACAGAACTTGAGTTATTTCAATTCTGTCACTCCCTGGACAGTTTTTAGTAGTGCTTAAAATTTACAACAGTGGAACAGAGTTCAAATTGCAAGTTGTTTTAGTTTTGTTGAATAATTCAATTTTTAGTTCATCCATAAAATAGATTAATTCTCAGTCATAATTGTTACTGAACATAATTTTGTTATATGGAGGAAGAGAGTGTGGTAAAACGTGACCCATTCCTGGTGTCGATATGCCACATGCAACATTGGTTGTCATGAATCTTAAGATCAACTAGCATATTTATATGTCTACTCTACTCCACAAAATGTTTAGCTGTGGAGTCATCCCACATCCTACCCACTACCATTCAGGGGCTTTGAGGTAGAGGACAACATGTAAAAGGCAGAGCGGAATATGAGAAATCAGTTCATAAACATATTTGAGACACTTTGAGGATTTAAAGGAAGTGGGGACCAAGATTCTATATAATGAATTTGGGAGAAGTGAGCAAATACGTTCCAAATTACTACTGTTAATTTGCTTTTGCTTGTACCCCCAGGCCAGTCAAGGTTGGAAAACTTGGGTTATATTTACTTGTGCCGTATACTATTTGTGCCATTATCCTATTTTTCTTTGAGGTGTACAATGGAGTAGGTAAAATGTTTAAATATATCTGATTAACAAATTTGATAAATGAGATTTTAACTCAGACTCACATATTTTCTATTTGGTGATTTATATATTAAAACAGGTCAAAATATATGGTATGCAGAAACTATGAAATAAACTTTTTTATTGTACTCAGTACTAATTAGATGCTCATTGCTATCGTCTGAATGTTCATATACTTCCAAAATTCATGTTGAAACTTAGTCTTCAATGTAATAGTGTTAAGAGTCATGGCCTTGAGAGGTGAGTTTAGTTATTTTTACCACAAAATTAAAACAACTATTAGTACCCAGGATTAGTTTCCTAAATTGATAAAAACGTTATTAAAGTTAGGTAGGAAACCCAAAGTTATACAGCAGTAGTAAAAAATAAAGGCAAAAATGGGATTCTATAGGTGAGCTAACAGACTTCAATAAGAATCAACTTTCCACTTTCGATGGGTTGGATGTGTAGACATTTTCTACTTTCTACTGTACTTCTAATCAAGGGCATTCATGGAGATAAGCCACGAGTTTGCCAGAGAGATCAGCCAGAAGCTACTCTAGGCAGCAACATGTAAGAAGATACCCTGTCAGAGATTTAGTGAGACTGGTTCCACCTATAGGTTCTGATTGTAGCCAGCCATGTTGACTGACTTACCTTTTTGATTCTGCAGTAAAAATCTTATTTAAAATAATAGTCTTGCTTCTCCTATTCTCTAGGGAGACCTTGACAGAAAGTTCTATGTTTAGATTAGAGTGCTAATGGGAAGACAGTGACTCTTCCTCCTCCCTTCCAGCTGACCTCCCATTCTCCAGGAACACAGTCAAGGCAAGTTGGGTGGTAGTGCTAGTGGCCAGGGGAGCCCTATGAGCTGGTACTACAAGAAGTGACAAACACAGGAAAATTCAGCAGGAAGACACCATACTGGGTCCTCTCTGAAGGATACTACACCATAGAGGAAATCTCCAAAGGGGTGTGAGTAGCTAGCTCTTAAGGAGATAGGGAAGTGATTACAAACATATAATTCCCCAAGCATATCTCAGACTAAAAGAAAATTGCAATGGTGGCATCATTTGGTTTGTGGGTGCAGCTATCATTTGCTAAATTGGAGACGTTTGACTCTGGCTCTTAAGAATTGTACTGCTGTTTATAGAAACAAATCTTACATTTAAAAGTTAAAATAAAACAGATTGTGATCTTCTTTACATAATCCAATTTTCAGAAAACAGCAAATAACAACGTTTTTCCAATTTGAAATGTGAAGCATGTGTGTTGGTGAGCACCTGTTCTAGAAGCAACATGTATCTACTTGACCTAATTTTATTCTGTATGTTGGCCTGCAATGCAATAGGAAGTCCATAGAGAAGATAAACAGAAAGCTTAGTGTGCAGTCTCCCTCTGCCACTAGGAAATAAATGACAAAAGAGTCAGTCAATCCTATAAGTTTCCACTGTTTTCCATTTTTTAGCTAGAAGGAAGGGGAGCAATGTAATCAAACAGAGACCAGATAACAAAAATAAAAAATAAAAAGAATGATCAAATACCTCAAATATCCAAAGCAATCTTGAACACACACAACAAGACTAGAGGCAACACACTACCTATTCCTGAATATACTACAAAGCTGTAGTTATCAAAGCATCATGGTACTGGTGTTAAAAGCAGACACATAGACCAGTGTAACAGAATGAATGTGTAACAGAACCCAAAAATGAATGTGCACATTTATGGTCAATTGATTTTCTACAAAGATGCCAAGAATATAAAACAAGGAAAGGAAAGTCTCTTCAATTAATGATTCTGGGAAAACTGGATATCCATGTACATAAAAATAAAATTAGACCCTTATGCCACACAACATCATAAATCAGCTCAAAATGGATTAAAGGCTTAAACATAAGACCTGAAACTGTACTATTAGAAGAAAACATATGAGAGAAGTTTCATGAGATTGGTCTGAGCAATGATTTTTTGTTTAATATGACACCAAAAGCACAAGCAACAAAAGCAAAAATAAATGAACAGAATTACATCAAACTAAAAAGGTTCTGCACAGAAGAGGAAGCAATCAATAAAGTGACAACCTATGAAATGGGAGAAAATATTTGTGAGCCATATATCTGATAAAGGATTAATATCCAAAATATATAATAAATGCATACAACTAAACAGCAAGAAAACAACAACGAAAAAAAGTCACCAAGGATAGGGAGGAAAAATGGGTTACAAACAGAAAAAAATGAACATAACTGTATTTTGAATGAATAATATAACAACACCAAAGTGTTGGGATGATGGGAAGAAATAACCTAAACAACTTTTATACGCAGTATTTTGATTCTGTATCTTCAGGTGAGAGTAACAGCTATTGCATTCAAATTGGTAGATCTGTTCTTACCATGATATGGATTAGTAGTTTCTAAGTTTGGGGAAGAAAATGTTTAGCAGCTGGTCTGTGATCAACCTATCTGTCATTACCAGGAAAGAAAGAAAGAAATAAGATCTAATCTCTTGGCAAACATGTTGATAACAGATGTATGGTTTATCTATGGAATCTCTGGAATGATTTAACAAGAAGTCCCAGTTAATGATTGCTTATGGGAAGTAAATTTAGAATCTATAAATTTATGTGGCAGTGCTTCCTGAAAAATATTTAATCTATGTAAATATTTGAGTATAAAATGGCAATGTTTCATAACCAAAAATGCTCCCTGCTATGTAAGTTAGGAGACTATTCGTAGTTACTAAATTATACTTTTTTCCAATAATAGATATTGAATTGATACATGTAATGGGAAAAATTCATTGGATTCTCAATGTAATTAAAACATTGGGTCATAAATAGATTCCTCGCCATGACCTATGCCAAAACTTGAGAAGCACTATTTTGCTGTCTTAAATTTAACAATGTTGATATGTTTTCTGTTTACCTTACAGCTGATTTTCTAGATAATATAACTTTGATATATAAGGCCCTGTAATTATAAAATTGTTAACTAAAAATGTAATGGTGTCTAAGATGTGAGTTGCCAGCTCACAGTTAAATATTCTACAGGAGAACTAAAGTCACAGATCTCGAACCTGTTACACATTAGAATTGCCTGAAACATTTTGGAAGCTATACTGATAACCAAAATTTCATATTATCTATTTCTGTATTAAAAATTATTCCAACACTTAGTGGTTTAAAACAATGCCAATTTATATCTTACAAGTTTACAGGTACAGAATCAAGCAAAAATTGGCTAGGTGATTCTTCTGCTACACCTGGCTAGGCTTGGCCGAAGCTCAGGGACAGCTCCTCCCATGTGCCTGGTACCTTGAGGACATCTGGAAAACTGAATTCATCAAGGCCTCTTTCCCTCAGTATGTATTCTCAAACCTCTCTATAGTGTCTCTCTAGCAGGCTAATTTAAGCCTCTTAAATGGAGGTTCAGGGCTCCAAATGCTAGTGTTTCAAAAGTCCTAGAAAGTAGTAGAAGACTTTCTGTGACATAGCCACAGGTGTCCCAGATCATCACTCTGCCACCATCAAACAAATCACTAACGCTGGTCCAGATTCAAGGCGAGGACAGTTACATTCTATAGCACAAAAGGAGTAGCAAAGAATTTGCAACATCTTTCGTCTACTACATAGGCATCACCTGAGACCAATTAAATCAGAATCTCTAAGGATGGAATTTCGCATCAGTATCATTTTAAAGCTGCTTGATTCTAATGTGCACCTAAGGCTGAGAATTACTGAATTAAAGTAAATGGCACTAGTAATTTCCAAGTCATTATTCCATTTGTTAATTCTTTTTAAATGAACTTCTAAAAATAGTTTACTTCCTATTTTTGCAAAGCAGCCACCCTGATGAAAACGAATAATGTGTGCAACACTTGAGCTACATTAATTTTTATACACACAAAAAATGTTGCTAATCTATCCTCAGGAGACAGGACTATTTAAGATAATTTTTCACATTTATGAAAGATTTGTGTTGATTTATGCCGTCTTTGCTTTCCAGGTGTTTCTTATAAGGGATCTGACTCATTAGCAGTTTTCTAATCAGTTAAGATGTTTACAAATATATTAATCTCATCTGTAACCACCCTCCTTGAGGAACCAATCCATGTTGCCAAATTCTATAGCTTTTCAAAATCGCACCATTTACTTTTTCAGTTCTATCCCCTTCGCTACTCGTTGAGCACTTTGCACTCCATTCACAATGAACTCTACACTATCTCTTTGCAAAGTTCAAATATCTCTATATATGCTTGATATATCCAATATTTGAATGCCCTCCACATCCAGCTTCTATAACCTCAACCTCTATACCAACCATCTTTTGATGCATGCTTTAAAAGCCAATTCCAGTGTTCTGTCCTTTGTGAATCCTTTCCAATCCCCCAGCCCTTCGCAAACTGGCAGGAAGAATTGTTTCTTATGTTCCCACAATTGAGTATGAAGAATTACTGTGTTGTAATACTTGTCTCATCATAGTCTAATAATCTTTCTTTTTACATGTCTTTTTTTTTTCATTCAGTGAACTCCAAAAGAGAAGAATTGAGCCACTAATTTCTATATTTTTATTACTTAGCAGAATGCATGATATATAACAGGTGCTCATTAAACGTTTTGTTTCCTAGAACTTTAAAAAATATATAAAAATGTCAAAGAACAGTGCAGTATAACTTGTAAACAATGATTAAATTTAATCAGTAGATACTGTGAAGGAAAGTTGACGGGATGTTTTAACTACCTGTGCCTATGGGTATCCCACTTAGTATTTTGTTTAGTCTAGTTTTTTCTGTGTTGTTCCAAAAAAGAATATAATACAGATATGATTTTGTACATATATATATATATTTTTTTGAGGTGGGGTCTCACTCTGTCACCCAGACTGGAGTGCAGTGGCATGATCACAGCTTACTGAAGCCTCAACCTTCCACACTCAAGTGATCCTCCCACCTGAGCCTCGTGAATACCTTGGACTACAGGTGCATGCCACCACACCCAGCTAATTAAAACAATTTTTTTTTTGTAGGAGATGAGGTCTCACTATGTTTTCCAAGTTAGTCTCAAACTTCTTGGCTCAAGAGATCCTCCCACTTCAGCCTCCCGAAGTGCTGGGATTACACCCATGAGCCACTGCACCCAGCCTGTATGATTTCATCTAATTCTTTAAACCACTGTAGCCAAACCCCTTACAATGCAGCGTGGTTTAGAAACAGTTGTCACTACTCCATGCTCTGAGCATATTGGTAACAGTTTCAGGCAGATGATCGTATGAAAGGCCTAGGGAGGTAGCCAGGTTATCAACTCTTACTTGCTTATTTTCCGATTCCGTAAGTGCCCAGTGATTCTCTTATCTGCCAAACCAGGACAGCAAGTTGGAACCAAACTTTGCCCTGTATTCCAGCGGCGCACCATATAGCAGAGTCTACTTTGTATATTATTTCTGTTAAGCCATGTATACATGGGGCTAGTCTCTGTGATCTAATTTGCCTGTTTTTCAGGTAGAATTTCTGAAATTATCTGGCATTAATTGATACAGATACTGTGTGCCATGTACTCAGCCAAGTTGAGATGCTCTTCCAGTCCCCATGCACCTGCCACTGTCTCTCCTCTCCTTACTCAACTGACAGTCTTTTAGAACTCAGTTGCCCGGCCCAACTTTTTCGTTTTCAGTCCCATTCTCTGATTTCTCTGTCCATGTTGCCCAGCCAATGAGCCCACTAGTTTACTGGTCATTGATTTCCACCGAGCCCTGATTATACTCAATGGCATGACTAGAGGCAAGTAGGGCACAAATGAATCCCTAGTCGGGGTTAGGATATGGAACATAAAACTTAATTCATTCATCAAGGCATTGATCATTATTTTTTACGTAAAAGAGTGTGCCACAGGAAGATGAAAACTGTGGCAAACTGAAGTGGAATCCTAATACATAAAAATAAGACAAGAGAACCATTCTATTTCTTGCCATGTTAGATGGCTATTTTGCACACAAGATCCTCCCTCTATGCCCTATCCCTGGTTGACTCCTACTAGCCTTTTAATAGTTAAGAGTCATTTTTCCCTGGAAGCCTTCCCAGATTTGTACATTATTATACATACCCCCTTCTTTCTCATCTCACAAAGTATTCTAGGTGGCCCTCTCTAGAACCTTCATAGTATGAGGCACCCAGTGATGAGTTGCTTCTATCATTGGGTTGTAGCACTGTTTTATAGTGTTTATGAGTCCTGTACCCACTACTCACACGTGACTGGGCATAAATCTAGTGTTAGTCATGCTTGTGTTGTCACTGTCATAATAGAGAGCCAAAAATATAATGTTTTCTTGACATATTTGATGAACAAATGAATATATTAATGAATGCACTATATGCATTGTTCTGTTATTTTCATTTAATGTCCTTGCATGAATTATTAATTTTAATTCCAGATATGGAATTGGAATGATTTAGTTCTGTCTCTCAAACAAATTTACCAGAATAATTCCAAAACATCTGTTGTCACTATATAACAAAAGAAATTAATTTCAAAATTAAGATCAACATATTTTAAATGTGTAATGCAAAATACTACACTGTCTTAGAAGAAACCAAATTAGTTTTTGAAGTCAGAGAATACTTCCTAAGTAATTGGTATTTAAGGTGAGTTCTGAGAGACAAGTGGTGATTTACCAGTCCTACAGAAAAAGAAGAAAAGTTTGACTATAACAGAGGCCAAAATATCAGCATCTTAAGACAAAAATTTACTTCTCAGTCACATAGCAAACTAAGCATAAGCAATCCAAGACTGATCTGTTGGCTTCCTGAAACTTCATGAACACAGACTTCTTTTTGCTTGTTGCTGTGCTGTGTTCAACAAGTAGCTTTTATCTCATTGTCTATGATGACTCTTCCAGCCCCTAAGTCTTGTTTCAAGCCAGAGACAAGGAGAGAAGTCATACTCCTCTCTTTTTATGACTACCACCTGGAAATTGCACACCTCACTTCTACTTACAGCCTATTGTCTAGAACCTAGTCACAAGGCCTTTTGTAATTCCCATACAAAAGATACTGGGAAATAAAGTATTTAGCTGGGAGGCCAGGTGCCCAGATAAAGCTCTAGAGTTCTATTTAATAAAGGAAGAAGCAGAGAGGGTCAACCAACAGAATGTGAAAAGTCTCTGACAAAAGAAAGAATATGGTGAATCATAGGAACTGAGAAAAATCCAGAAAGGGATCAATCACAGGGGTGATGACAATAGAGCAAGCAGCAACGGACAACAGAAGTCTCACAGAACTGATTCCAACTCTTGGTTTCTAACTTGTAAGTTTTCTGGTTTGAAATTTCAATTATCTTCCCGTCCTTAAGTCCAGGCTCGAATCCCAGT
This sequence comes from Macaca fascicularis, assembly GCF_037993035.2. Classification (NCBI taxonomy): domain Eukaryota; kingdom Metazoa; phylum Chordata; class Mammalia; order Primates; family Cercopithecidae; genus Macaca; species Macaca fascicularis. The sequence goes on from NC_088379.1 coordinate 109,016,411, forward strand.
TACCTTCTCCAAGATAAATGTCCTGCCTCAATCCCAATCTGGCAAGTAAGCTTCATTTTACTGATAAATCACCAGTTATAACCCAATTGCGCCTCTAGCATCCCTGGACATCATTATTCTTACCTGGCCTCCCGATGCCACCTAATCCACCTGATTAGGAAAATTTTCGGAAAAGGAGCTGTGGCCTAGGAGAATATACTGAAAGTTGCCATCTACATATTACTCTGTTTGAGTTACATTGGTTATCCATAATTCAGGATAATGGATTTAGAGTTGTTAATAGACTAATTATCACCCACATTTTAATATCCCATTACATGAGATCAAGAATTAGCATAGAGAATTCCATCCCCCAGCTCATGCCTCTTTCCTAAAAATGTGCTGTAGGTGCTGCTTGACTTTTAGAACTAAAGATGGGTAATTCTAAGAAAACAATAATTACAGAAAGATCTTCCAGGTGATCAGATTGAAAGAATCATAAATAACATCCAGGTTTGGTTATATTTTGAAGAAAATTATCCATGATTCCTCAACATAGAAATAACCAGTATTTTGGTATATTTTCTTCTAACCTCTTTAGGTTAGAAGACATGCTTTTTTTACATAAGTAAAATCATGCCTCATGTATGTTTTTCTATACTGATTTTTTTCAAGCATTTTCTCATATCTTAAAAGATTCTGAGGGTATCTCTGAGGTGTACATAGTAATCATCTTTTTAATGTATTTTAACTTATTAGTCTGTTTCCTGGTTATTGGACACTGATGCAGTTTCAGTGCTTTTATTGAAATTCATACTCTAATAATCATTCATCTGTGGATATAAATCTGTATAAAACAATGTTCCTAATTGTTTGCTGGAATTGTTGGGTTTAATGAATAATAGATTTCATTTTTAAAGGTTTTATCAGTTTGTACCCATATGAAAAGTATATAAACTGAATTTTTCATTATGATTTCATCACTATTACTTTTGAAAATAATTTCTAATTAGATGGGTAAAAAATAAATATCCCATTGTCTTAATTTGCGTAATTTATGTTGGTATTGAGATTAGGCTTTTGGGGGTTTTAATATATTTAAGGGTTATATGTGTGTTTGATCTATGAGTTGTATATTTGATACCCTTCTTTTAGGCTGGACCTTGCAGGTGGTGGGGTTCTTTGAGAGCTATTTATTTTGTCATCTTTTGTTGCAAATATGTCTGAGTTTCTAATTTCCATTTGAATTGGGTTTGTGGGGCTTTTAATATTAAGAAATTGTTAACTACCGTATGTCCAAGCCTATGAATTTTGATCTTTGTGATTTTTTTTTCATTTCCTTTAGCAAATCTTTTTCCATTTGGAAATAAGTATTACTCATATATTATGTATAATTTTAAAAATTGTTTTCTTTTATTTTTAATTAATTTTTATTTATAATTGACACAAAATAATCGTACATATTTAGGGGGTATAGTGGGATGTTTCAATGCATGCATACATTGTATAATGATCAAATCAGGGTAATTACCATATCTATCATTTTAAACATTTATCATTTCTTCCTGGTAAAACAACATTCAAAATATTTTAGCTATATTGAAATAAATACTACACTGTTGTTTTTTTTTTTTTTTTTTTTTTTGGCGGAGTCTCGCTCTGTGGCCCAGGCTGGAGTGCAGTGGCCGGATCTCAGCTCACAATACTACACTGTTATTTGCTGTAGTCACCCTACTGTGTAATAGAACACCAGAACTTATTCTTCTTGTTTAATTGTGACTTTATACTCCTGTATACTCATTGACCAACCTCTCCCAGTCCCCTTTCCTCTCTACCTTCCCCAGTTTCTGGTAACCACCATTCTACTCTGTGCTTCTATGAAATCAACTTTTTTAGATTCCATATGACTGAGATCGTGTGATGTTTGTCTTTCTGTGCCTGGCTTATTTCACTTAACATAATGTCTTCCAGGTTAATCCATGTTGCCACAGATGAGAGAATTTCATTCTGTTTTATGGCTGAACAGTATTTGATTGTTTGTGTATACACACATCTACAGATAAATGGATAATGAAATGTTATGCACATACAACACACACATATATATAACATTTCTTTATCTGTAGATAGTCATTTAAGTTGATTTCATATCTTGGCTATTGTGAATAGCACTGCAGTAAACAGAGTGTGAATATCTCTTGGACATATGATTTCTTTTCCTTTGGACATATATCCAGTACTGAGATTGCCAGATCATATGATAGTTCTATTTTTAATTTTTTGAGGACCTTCCATGCTATTTTTCATTATGGCTGGAGTAATGTACAGTTTTACCAATAATGTATAAGAGTTCCCTTTTCTTCACATCCTCGCCAGTATTTGTTATTTTTTGTCTTTTTGATAATAAGCATTCTAATTTGGGTGACGTGGTATCTTATTGTGGTTTTGATTTGCATTTTGTTTTTAGCATTTAACTCTGATACAGCTGCAATTTACTTTTGGTGAATGTAGAAGTTGATTTTTTGCATCAATTCAGTTTTCAATTTCAACTTTCCCTTTGGCTAATGTAATTTTTAATGTACACAAGCAGTAAGAAAATATTATTGCCTCAAAATTATAGAACTGATAAGGTAGACTTGGAAAACAATGACACAAGCTAAAGAAGAGTCAAAGACCTTGAAGATCTCTCAGGAAGGCTTAGCCATCACCAATAAAAAGCATTGGTTGGGGTTGTCGTTTGGGAAGTTTTAAAGTCCAGGCCTGGAGCATATTATGCTAAGTAGGATAAGCCAGACACAGAAGGATAACTACTGCAAGATCTTAATTATTTGTAGCATCTAAAAAGGTCAAATTCATAGAAGTCGAGAGTAGAATGGTAGTTACCAGGGTTGGAAGTGGAGGAAATGAGATGTTGATCAACGGTCACAAAGTTTTGTTATGTGGGATGAGTACGTTCAAGAGATCTAATGTACAGCATGGTTGACTATAGTTAATAATACCATGCTATATACTTGAAATTTGCTGAGACAGCAGATCTTTAGTATTCTTATCACACATACAAAAAGGTAACCAAGTAAGGAGATAGATATGTTAATTAGCTTGACTATAGTAATCATTACATCATGTTTATATATACCAAAACATCACATTGTACACTTTATATATACACAATTTTTATTTAAAAAAATAAAAATTAAATAAATGAATAAGTCCATCTATTCCCCAAGGGAATCACAAAACAGAGCTGCTTTATATGAAAACTACATGTTCTATTAATCTGAACTATTTTAGATATAGGAGTCTGAACTACATCACAAAGTTGCTTCAATTTTCTAATTCACTTAGTCTGTATAAATGCAGCTTCAGAACAGTCCCTGGCTATTAAGTGGCTTATGCTAGTGGCATGACAAGATAAAGATGATCTTTTATTGCTAGTACTTCCAGGCATGATTTCACAATAACAACTATGAAAGGAATAAAAATCAAACAGAAATAATTATTTCTCTCCCTATGCCCTATAAAAATTGTACCTATTGCAAAATGGATGCCTAAAATACATTCAGGGAAGAAACCACATGAATTATTCTTAACCCGGAAAGAAAGCTGTCCGTAAAGGGGAATATTCCCTTCTTTTTAACCTGTGTTACTTTGTGATAATAACCTCAAAATTCCAATTTTGTCTCTACTGGATTAAAAGATAAGTTTAAAAAAAGAGTCTCAAAAAGTATTCTTGTAAAAATAATTTATTGATGGAGGTCAAAAGGGGACTTCCTTAGCGGGCAGAAAAACTAAGCCAGGAGGTGTTCTCGGCTGGAGAGGAGCTTCAGTCTGATTCTACCGGGAGCTCAGGGGCATGAATTTCACAACAGAACTGCTGCCACCTTGAGGTAAGGGAGTTAGTGATTGGCTGTGGGTTACGTAGCCCTTTAAACAGTCACCTACATGTGTAGGAGCCACAAAACGGGACTTCAGCACCCCACTGCCACCACCACAGCCTCCTCGCCACACTCACTTTTCTCTGGGCCTGGAAAGTCCTCCCTTTCCTAACTCCCATGTTATCTACTAAGTGAAGTCTTTTCCAGCCTCCCACAAACATCCCCAACTCCCTTGCTCTCTTTGTGTGTGATCTCACTATCCTCTCTCCTTTCTTGTAATATTTATGACATCATATTGGAGCAATCTGTCTACATGTCTTTCCTTTCCTCCTGAGAATGCCCGAAAGAAAGCAATTATGACATTTATTTTCATGTGCCCAGTGCTTGGGAGAGTGCGGAATACATGACTGATGTTCAATAAATCTTGGTAATTCAAAACTTCTAAATACAAAACCAAAAGTTAAATTATAATGCGGCATCGCTGGGTATCCAATGATAAAATTTAGGCAGCAGCAAATGCAGCAGAATAGCCTTTGGGTGTCTTGAGTGCTTGAGTGTTAATGGTGGTCAGACTCCAGTACTTACCCTAGCTTAGTTCTTTCTCTGTTGTTAGATCCATAACTCAGTTATCTGTAAGAATTCTCAATCATCTCCTTAAAGCAATGGAGCAGCCACACTATATACCCCAAATAATATCTCTCACTGACAAACTAGAAAGTATTAGAAATACCTGCTGCTGCTCCATACCCCATGGCCCAATTCCCTATGCTCTTCATCTAAAAGTTTCGTGAGAAATTCAGGATACCAATTTATATCAGTTAGACATTACTGCAAAATAAATCATTTAAAGACTCAGTGGCTTAAAACAAAAATTAGTAATTCTCATGAACACATTTACAGATAAGCTAAAAGTCAGCTGATCTGGGCCAATTTTGGCTGAGAGTCTTTGCTTCCAGCTGCTGGTGTACCTATCTCAACTCCTTATTATGGGTCAATTTCATGTTCTTCTCCACTTGTGTTCCTTCTCATTTACTTTGTAAGTTGTTCAGCCCCCACCAACCCCCCCTCCAAACCTGTAAGTGTGATAAGGTCTACAAAGCAGTAGCATGTTCTAGAAAAATCTCTGCTAGTTATGGAGTCAGAAAATACTTTCCTAAGGAATTGGTATTTACGCTAAGGCCTGAGAGAAACTCCTAGCAAGACCAAAAATGAGGAAAGGGATTACTAGGCAAGAGAAATCTTATTTTAGTTGGGATATGGTTTAACCTCTGAAACAGAGACCAAAACAACAGTGGTTTACACAAGATTAAAGTTTATTTCTCAGTCAGGTAACCATCTGGGTGAAGCAGATCAAGGCTGTTAGGATCGCTCCATGGTGCCAGGAGTTTAAGCTTTTCCCATCTTTTTGCTCAGTCGTCTTCAACATGCAGCTTCATTCCATGGGCTAAGATGACGGCTTTGGTTGTGTCCATATTCCCACAAGGCTACACTTGTCCACATAAAGCTGGTAAATTCTGTGTCAGAACTGATATCATACTTACAGGAAATCCTTTATCTTATTGCTTCATGTTTAATATAATTTGAATATTTGTCCACCAAGTCTCATGTTGAATTGTAATTCCTAATGCTGGAGCTGGGGCCTGGTAGGACGTGTTTGAATCATGGGGGCAGATCCCTTATGGCTTGGTGCTGTCTTCCTAATAGTGAGTTCTCATGAGATCTGGTCATTTAAAAGTGTGTGGCACCTCCCCCGACACTCTCTCTTGCTTGCTCCTGCTTTCACCATGTGACGGGCCTCGTCTGCCTTCGCCTTCTGCTGTGAGTGAAAGCTTCCTTAGGTCTCCCTAGATTTCAAGCAGATACCAGCACCATGCTTCCTATAAAGCCTGTGGAACTGTGAGCCAATTAAACCTCTTTTCTCTATAAACTACCCAGTCTCAGGTATTTCTTTATAGCAATGCAAGAGTGGCCTAATACAGTGTTGCTCAATAATAAACTGCAAAGTACAAGTACAGAAACTTTCTGCTCCAACTACACAGACTTAATGCAGAAATCTATTGCATATTTCCTCTGCTTCTGCTATGTGTGCTCTTATTTATAATATCACAATGTGGAAAAGAGGGAATATTGAAAAAGTATAGTTCCCCTGGAACATAAACATACTCCTAATTTCTAAATTCTGTCTATCATTCGAAATTCTTGGAGACTACATGGCTGCATATACCACATGTCATCTCTAGCCCAACTTATTGTAGTAGATATATCCTAAATAACTTCCTTTCCCCCAGGCAATCTTTATGCCATTATTCTGGTTCACTGCCTTCATTGCACTTATCACTATTTGAAACTATCATGTTTATTTACTGTATTCATTTGCTGCTGGAATATAATTTCCATAAAACACAAATTTTGCTTACCTTGTATCACTGTATATCAATTGCCTTGGATTATGCCAGGCATAAAATGCACATTTGACATTATTTGTTCAATGGATGGTACTCAGGGTTAATGCATATGGGGTATAATTGTCAGAGAATGAGTTATGAACTGGCAAGGTGCTCTAAAATTATTGTTAGTATAGTTGAGTTATACAAAGTAGATTTTCAAAATACAGAGCAATTGACTTAGAATTGTAAAGAGGATAATGACCAACTACATCTTGTATCCAATCTCTTAATATAAAAATAATTAAAGTTTCATCTCTACCCCTGCATCTCTCTTCCAAAGATAAGTACTTGTTCCTTCCTAGCTTAGAACTAGAACTGGCTGACTCAGAGGAAACAAGAAATAATTACAAAAAATAACTTCAGGGTGATCTATATTGGAAAATCAGAAATAACATTTAGGTTTTGAAAAAAACAGGAAATGTTCTATTTTCAATTTTTTTTTTTTTTTTGCTTCAGACATTCAAAATATTTACAGGCCTCTAAATCTAGAATAAAGCTTAGCTACCTTGACTCATGTAGCAGCACTTTCAATGTGGGCTTTTTCATTTTTTTAAATATATTTTCATTTTGATTAAAAATTATTATGTAAACTTTAAAAAACTCATTTAAATTTTCAAAATGTTTGTTTTGAGATTATTAAACACTGAAAAAGCAAATGAAATCATCCACAACCACCAAAAAAAGAGTTACCTGCTATTAACCTTAAGGCATATTTACTTCTAAGTCTTTCTCAAAATGTTACATAGAATCCTAACTTGATAGAATATTATTTACTAATTTTATAATTGTTCTCATGTCTTTAAATTATTTTAAGAATGACTTCAAAGTCTATATAATATTTTATCACTTGAGTTTATCATAATTTACTGATTGTTGAATAATAACATTGTTTTGATGTTTTTGTATATAAATAACACTGCAACAATTACATTTGATATAAATTTCCCCCATATTGCTATAATTTTCTTTGTAGAAATGAATTATTAGGTAAATGATTATATAAATGGGTGTTTATATACTGATAAATAATTTTTCTTTAACAGTTCATTAATTGCTCAATTTTATATTGATACATAATGGTTTACATATTTATGGAGTACATACAATATGTATGTAATATGTAATGATCATATCAGGGTAATTGAGATATCTATTACCTCAAACATTTATTATTTCTTTGTGCTGGGAAAATCTCAAACCTTGTCTTCCAGTTATTTGGAAAAATACTATAAATTATTGTTAATTATAGTTGCCCTACTGTATTATCAAACACTAGAACTTATTCCTTCTAACTGTATTTTTGTACCCATTAACCAGCCTTTCCTTATCTCCCACTCTGCTTACCCTTCCCAGCCTCTGGTAACCATCATTCGACTCTCTACCTCCAGTACATCAACTTTTTTAGCTCCCACATGAGTGAGGATGTTTGATATTTGTCTTTCTGTGCCTGACTTACTTGACGTAAGTTCCTCCAGGTTTATCCATATTGCTGCAAATGACATGATTTCATTTTTTTAATGGCTGAATAATATTTCATTATGTGTATGTACCACATTTTCTTTCATCCATTAATGGGCACTTAGGTTGATTCCATGTTTTGGCTATTGTGAGTAGTGCTGCAATAACCATTGGAGAGAAAACATCTCTTTGACTTATTAATTTCCTTTCTTTTAGATATATATCCAGTGGTGGGATTGTTGGATCATATGGTAGTTCCTTTTGTAGGTTTTTGAGGAATTTCCATATCGTTTTCCATAGTGGCTGGGCTAATTCGCATTCCCACAAACAACATATGAACGTTTCTCTTTCTCTGCACCCTTGCCAGTATCTATTTTCTGTCTTTTCAAACTTTTCATTTTTAATTATTATGTGTATATATTTAGGGGGTACATGTAATGATTTGATACAGGCATGCAATGTGTAATAATCACATCAGGGTAACTGGGGTATCCATCGCATCAAGCATTTCTCATTTCTCTGTGTTATATTCTGTCTTTTTTGTAATAGCCATTTTAACTGGAGAGATGATATCTTATTCTGGGTTTGATTTCCATTTCCCTGATGATTAGTGATGATGAACAGTTTTTCATAAACCAGTAGTTATATGAGCAGTTTTCATATACTGGAATCAACAGGTATATGAAAAAGATGAAAAAAAGTGTTTCTTTTGAAAGAAAACATAGAAATATTTATTCAGATCTTTTGTCCTTTTAAAAATCAGATTATTTGTTTCACTTTTGAGATGTTACATTTCCTTATATATTCTTGTTATTAATCCCTTGTTGAATCAATAGTTTGCAAAAATTTTCTCCCATTCTGTAGGCTGTCTTTTCACTTTGTTGATTTAATTTCCCATTTTTTACCAGCAGTTTATGAGTATTTAATAGCAAACTAATTAGCATATTATTTTTCTTAAAATGTTTCCCAAACTGTTATGTGAAAATGACATTTCATTGTTTTAACTTGCAATGTTTACATAGATATTGAAGTTCAGTTTTTATATTTTTTTTCACGTATTTGCTAACATTATTTTTCTGTGAGTGGTACACGTAGTGCTCATTTTAAGTTGTGTCTCAGAGGCTCTTTGTATTGCGTTTGTACATCTTTTTATTTAAAACTAAAATATAGATACACAAAAGAACCTACATGAAATGAAGGTAGAACTTAAATTATCATTGGGCAAAAACTCTTGCATAACTATGACCCAGGTGAAGAAACAGAACTCTCTAGTTCTTGTCACTCAGAAGTCACTCCGTGTACTCCATCCCAGTCACAATCCCCTTCTGTCAAAAAGTGACCAATATCCTGTGCATGCCCAGGATCTAACTCTGCCATGCCTAACAGAAATTGCATGCTCCCAGGCTAAAAGATAAATGATTATATCAAAAGCTGTACCATGCTGGGAGATGTTGGAGCATCAGTCCAGCTAGTATGGAGAGACCACACCAAGTGTCTTGGACATTTAGTTGAGATGACAAAAAGGCCACAGTGTGAAAGTCAAAATTATGCCCTGGCATAAGAGTCATGTGTTAAGATTAAATAAAAAAGTACCCTCTCACCCTAACAAAGAAAAAATACCAAGCCTGACAAGACCCAGAATATGTGAAAATTTAACCACCAGAAATAAGGTGAATACCCTTTAAAAGAGAATGCATAATTCATACTCACAGCAATGTATCATATACAAAATGCACATTGTACAATCAGGAATTACTAGATATACCAAAAAAGATAAACACAGTGCATAAGAAAAACTGCCAGACAGTAAAGACATACCCCTTAAATTTACACAAATAAAGAAACAAAAAAGAAAGCACAAGTATGACCCAAATATTGAAATTATTGGTAAAATAAATTAAAGCACCTATTGCAAATATATTCTGATACCTAAAGGAAACTATGGTCATGCTGAAAACAGATAAATATTCTTAGCAAATAAAAGCAATTCATGAAAAAGAACTGAATGATAATTTTAGAACCAAGAGTATAATATCTGAAATAAAAATTTCACAGGATGGGTTTAAAAGATTTAATATAGTATATAAAAGGAACAGAAAATTTGAAGACAAATCAACAAAAAGCATCCAATCTAAAGAACAGATAGAAAAAAAGGAACAGAGCATCAGTGACTATTTAATCAATATCAAGCTCTCTAACAGAATTAAATTTTCAGAAGAAGAAAAGATGCAGAAAGGTCCATGTGGATAGCAACCAACAGCCAGTACAAACTTGCCTTCTATCTATGTGAGTGAGCCATCTTGAAAATGAATCCTCCAGTCCTAGTCAAGCCACATAAACAGACATGGTATGAGTAGAGACCGGCAGCCCCTGCTTGAGCTCTGCCAAAATTTCAGATTCTTAAGCAAAACAAATGATAGTTGTTGTGTAAAGCCAAAGAAGGAGGAGGAAGAGGAAGGAATGGAACAAAAAATAATAATTTTAAAGAAATAATGGCCAAAAAATTTCAAAATTTGTAAATAACATAAATAGAGGCCAACATGTCAACTAACCTTAAGCAGAATAAGTACAAAGAAAACAATGTCTAGCTATTATAGTCAAACTTGAAAATCAGACATTAAGAGAACATTTTGACAGAGGATAGTCACAGGTATATATGATTTAAATGATTACTGACTTCTAACTAGAAACAACAGGGACCAGAAGACAATGAGCCAACACTTTAAGGTAAGGAAAGAAAAAAAAGAGTCAACCCAGAATTCTATGTCCAAGGAAAATAGCCTTCATAAAATAATAATGAAATGAAGATATCTTCATATCAATTAAAACTCAGAATTTCTAGCAGAACTACACTACTTGACATGTAAAATAAAATTATTTATCCTGAAGAGAAATCTCCCTAGAGAGAAACTTAAATTTAGAGGAAAAAATAAATAGTATCAGAAATAGTAAATCTGTGGTAAATATAAGGATTATGTAATTTTTTTACTTCTATTAATATCTTTAAAATACATATGACTGCTTAAAACACTAATTATAATACTGTACTTCAGGATGTATAACATGTATAGATGGGATGTAGATTAATATCATAGCCCAAAAGATAGAAAGCAAACAGAACTTTATTGTTGCAAGGTTTTTACTTTTAACACAAAATAGTAAAAGTTAATTCTAAATAGATGTGACAGGGTATGTATATTGTAATCCCTTGAGCAACTTATAAAAAATGCAAAGAAACCATAGATTAAGCAGTCAACAAAAGAAAAAGAAACAAAAAAATATTTGACTAACCCAAAAGACATCAGGAAAGAAGGAACAGAGATTAAAACATATGGGATAAATACAAAACTAAAAGGAAATTGATACACTTAAATTTAAATAAACATATCAATAATTGTATTAAATTTTCACAGACTACACATAACAATTAAAAGACAGAGATTGCCAAACTGGGTAAATGAGCAAAATCCAACTATATGCAGTCTATAAGAGATGTTCTTTAAATATAAAGAAACCAATAAAGTAAAAGGATGAAAAATGATAGATCATGCATATAAGTTATATAAGCATAAAAAACTGAAATGAGGATATAAATAGCTGAAAAGATAGCCTTCAAGACAAGAAGTATTATCAGAAGTAAGGAGGAACCTTTCATTAACTTAAAAGAACCTACTCATCAAGGCGACAAAACAATCTTAAAACATGTAAACAACTAATAACAGAATTAGAAAATATAGGAAACAAAAATGACAGAACTAAATAGGGAAAATGTAAATATCCATAGCCATAATTGTAGTTTTTAATATTTTCTTACAGTAACTCATAGAATAACTAGACAAAAAATAAGAAGGGATATAGAAGATCTGAACATCACCGTCAACCTTACTGACTTGTCTTAGCCCATTTTATGGTGGTGTAACGGAATGCCAGAACTCATTAAGAAAAGAAATTTAGTGGCCGGGCGCGGTGGCTCAAGCCTGTAATCCCAGCACTTTGGGAGGCCGAGGCGGGCGGATCACAAGGTCAGGAGATCGAGACCACAGTGAAACCCCGTCTCTACTAAAAATACAAAAAATTAGCCGGGCGCGGTGGCAGGCGCCTGTAGTCCCAGCTACTCAGGAGGCTGAGGCAGGAGAATGGCGGGAACCCGGGAGGCGGAGCTTGCAGTGAGCCGAGATCGCGCCACTGCACTCCAGCCTGGGCAACAGCGTGAGACTCCGTCTCAAAAAAAAAAAAAAAAAAAAAAAGAAAAGAAATTTATTTCTCACAGGTTTGGAGGGTGAGAAGTGCAATATCAAGCTGCTGGCCTCAGGTGAGGGCCTTTCTACTTCATCATCCCATGGCAGAAGATGAAAGGATCAGCGAGGGAGAGAAAGCAAGAGAGCAAGAGAGGGCAAAACTCACCCTCACAATAACAAACCCATTCCCTCAAAAGTGACATTAATCATTATAATCATGCCCTCATGGCCTAATCGCCTCTTAAAGATCCCACCTTTCAACACTATTGCATTGGGGACTGAGTTCCCAACACATGAACTTTGGGGGACATGTTCAATCCATAGCAGGACCCTGCCCTCCAAAAATACAGAGGTATTTTCAAGTGCACATAGAAAATGTATGGAGATAGACAACATGCTTCGCCATAAAACAGCAGCCTCTAGAAGCTGGGAAAGTCAAGAAAAAGGATTTTTCGTTAGGACTCCTAGTATGAACACAGCCCTGCCAAACTTTTAGCCCAATGAGACCCATTATTGACTTCCAACCACCAGAACTGTAAATAATAAATTTGAGTTGTTTTAAGCTACTAAGGTTTGGTACTTCGTTTTAGCAACATAAAAAACACATGCTTAACCTCTAAAACTAGTATTAAATATAAAAATAGAGTTCTGGCTATAGCAGGGAGTGGGGAGGCAAAGTTTTCTGTCCAATCTCTGCAGTGGTTCGCTAAGAAACCTGGCAAAAGCTTAGAAAGGTTTTGTCAGTATGGTACATCTAGGCTCACAGTACCATAATCAGCCTTCCAGAAAGATTCCCCAAGCATTGCAACAAGTAAGCAGAAACATATGAAATAAAAATAGTCAAGCTAACAAAAAAAATGAGAGTATCCTTTTCTACATCTGAGTTTTTAAATCGAAATTCAGTAGATATTTCCTGATTTTATACCATCAATATTTTCTTATCATATAGTGGATACACACAGAAAAATTGCTGTAGATAATTCCATACAGTATAAATCAGTTTTTGAAATAAAAATCACAATTTAAATGAATTAAAAAAAATTCCTTCACAAAATATCCCTAAATTGACTTTGGGATATAGACCACTAATTTTGCTTGAAGCAAGATGCAATCATGCTTCCAATGAGAAATCATTTTACAATGCTAGTTACATCTTAATTGTTTTCTCTAGATATTCCCAAATTCTGCACATCACACTAGCTGAGAAAATCAGAAATAAATGTTACTTTAATGAGTAATATATTTAATATTTAATGAGTGTCTTAGTCCATTTAGGCTGCTGTAACAACATACCTTTGACTGGTAATTTATAATCAGAATTTATTGCTTACACTTCAGGAGACTGGGAAGTCCAAGATCAAGGCACCAGCAGATGTGGTGTCCTGTAAGGGCCTGTTCCTTATAGATATCACTTTCTTTCTGCATCCTTACATGGCAGAAGAGGGGAAGCTCCCGAAGGCCTTTTTTATAAGACACTAATCCTGTTACCTGAATGGCTCCAGTGTTGTAACTGATCATCTTTTCTCTCTTTCTGTCTCTAAAATAATAGACCCTTATTATTTTTATGGGTGTCAACAATATCGTTAAACATGGACTTTTTAAATTAAAACTTTAAACATAAGATTAAAATGTATTTTAATGTCTAATACTTAAATAAAACAAATTATGTTATTTTTAAACACCTTTATTTGAGGTACAACATATATACCAAAATATTTAACAATTTCAAGTGTACAATTTAGTGAATTTTAGTAATGCCACAGAGCTATGCAACTATCCTCACAATTTTAGGATATTTTAATTTCTCCAAAAGGATCCTCATGTCTGTTTTACTTGCCTGGGCATCCTTTTAGAAAATCAGTTGAATGTAAATGTAAGGATTTATTTCTGAATTCCTGATTATAGTTCATTGATATATCTACCTTCAGGCAAATGCCACATGGTTTTACTTACAATAGCTTTGTAGTAAGCTTTGAAATCAGTGTGAGTTCTCCAACTTTATTCTTCATTTCAAGATTGTTTTAGCTATTTTGCGTCCCTTTGAAATTCCATGTGAATTTTCAGTTCAACTTGGCAATTTTTGCAAAAAAAAAAAAAAAAAAATGCAGCTGAGATTTTTGATGGGGATTGTATTGAATTTGTAGATCAATAGATCAATTTGGGAGTATCATCATCTTAATATTAAGTCTTCCAATTCTTGAACTATAAATAATTGTTAATTCATTTAGATCTTACTCCAAATTCCAATTCTAAAAATTTCTGTTCCCTGTCCCTGTGCCCCAGTTGTGTCCTTATGAGTATTTCCTGGTAGACACAAGAAACTAATACTGGTTATTGCTGCTAGGAAAACACCTAGGTGGCTTTGAGACAGATAGGGAAGAGGACTAATATAGTTTGAATTTGTGTCCCCACCCAAATCTCATGTCGAATTGTAATCCCCAATGGAGGAGGGGCCTGGTGGGAGGTGATTGAATCATGGGGGTGGACTTCCCCCTTGCTGTTCTCATAATAGTGAGTTCTCATGAGATCTCACTTAAAAGTTTAAAAGTGTGTGGCACATCCCTTTCCCTCCTCCTGCTCTGGCCATGTAAGATTTTCCTCCTTCCTCTTTGCCTTCTACCATAATTATAAGTTTCCTGAGGCCTCCCCAGCCAGGCTTCCTATAAAGCCTATAGAACGATGAGCCAATTATATCACTTTTCTTTGTAAATTACTCAGTTTCAGGTTTTTCTTCACTGCAGTGTGACAATGGATTAATACAGAAAATTGGTACCAGGAGTAAGGTATCACTATAATGATACCTGAAAACATGGAAGCGGGTTTGCAACAGGGTAATAGGCAGAGGTTGGAACAGTTTGGAGGACTCAGAAAAAGACAGAAAGATGAAGGATGTTTGGAACTTTCTAGAGACTTTTTGAATGGTTGTGACCAAAATTTAAAATTTAAAAGGGAAGCAGAGCATAAAAGTTTAGAAAATTGCAGCCTCTTCTTCAGGTGGAAGAAGAGAAAAATCCATTTTCTGGAGAGGAATTCAAACCAGTGGCATAAATTTGCATAAGTAAAGAGGAGTGCAATGTTAATAGCCAAGACATTGGGGAAAACACATCAAAGGCATTTCAGAGACCTTCACAGCAGCCCCTCCCATTCACAGGCCTGGAGGCATAGGAGGAAAGAATGGTTTCATGGGCTGGGCCCAGGCCCCTGCTCCCCTGTGCAATCTCGGGACACTGATCTCTGCATCCCAGACATGTCAGCTCCAGCTGTGGCTAAAAGGGCCCCAGAAATGTCTCAGGCTGCTGCTTCAGATGGTGTAAGCCATAAACATTAGTGGCTTCCATGTGGTATTAAGCCTGTGTGTGCCCAGTGGGCAAGAGCTGAGGCTTTGGAACCTCTGCCTAAATTTCAGAGGATATGTGGAAATGCCTGGATATCCAGACAGAAGTCTGCTACAGGGGCAGAATGCTCATAGAGAACCTCTACTAAGGCAGCATGGAGGGGAAGTGTGGCATTGGAACCCCCACACAGAGTCTCCAGTGGGGCACTGCTTAGTGGAGCTGTGAGCAGAAGGCCACTGTCCTCCAGACCCCAGAATGGTAGATCCTCTGATGGCTTGCATAGTGCACCTGGAAAAGCCACAGGCACTCACTACCAGTTGTGAAAGCAGCTGCAGGGGCTGTGCTCTGCAGAGCCACAGGGGTGTAGTTGTCCAGGGTTTTGGAAGCCCACCCCTTGCATCAGTGTGGCCTGGATGTGAACATGAAGTCAAAGGAAATTATTTTGGACCTTTAAGATTTAATGACTGCCCTGCTGGGTTTTGGACTTGCATGGGGCCTGAAGCCCCTTTGTTTTGGCTAATTTTTCCCTTTTGGGACAGTAGTATTTAGCCAATGCCTGTACTCTCATTGTATCTTGGAAGTAACTAACTTGTTTTTTATTTTACAGGTTCATATGGAGAAGGGACTTGCCTTGTCTCAGATGAGACTTTGGATTGTGAACTTTTGAGTTAATGCTGGAATGAGTTAAGACTTAGGGGGTCACTGAGAAAGGTTGATTGTATTTTGCCATGTGAGAAGGACATGAGATTTTATAGGGGCCAGGGGCAGAATGATATGGTTTGAATCTGTGTGACTCCCCAAATCTCATGTCAAATTCTAATCCTCAGTGTTGGAGGAGGGGGCTGGTGGGAGGTTACTGGATCATGGGGGTGGACTTCCCCCTTGCTGTTCTTGTCATAGTGAGTTCTCATGAAATCTGGTTGTTTAAAAGTGTGTGGCACCTCCCCCGCCCTCTTTCTCCTGTTTCAGCCATGTAAGAGATGCCTCCTTCCTCTTCTGCCACGATCGTAACTTTCCTGAGGCCTCCCCAGCCACGTTTCCTGTACAGCCTGTGGAACCATGAGCCAATTAAACCTCTTTTCTTTATAAAATGCCCAGTTTCAGGTATTTCTTGATGGCAATGTGAGAATTGACTAATATAAGGACTTATATTTTACTTTCTACTCTTTTGCACCTTTTGGATTTTATACACTGTACACGTATAAGTTATTTAAAAATTAAGTTTACTAAAATTTGCTCCCAGTTTTATGAGATGCAGTAAGATGCACAGACATGAATGTGTTAGATGGGTCATATTTGTGTAATTAATTCCTGTTCTGCCTTTAGACTTCTCTGAATATTGCCTCACGTTGTTAGTGAAAATCCCCAGTTCTTGTCAATTTGGGAGAAAGATTTCAGGCAAGAGATGATTTAAGGATAACAGAAAACTTTATTGAAAGGAAATAGGGAGAAAAGAGCTTGTTGTGGGACGAAATAAGTATTCTCCCAGACAAGAGTGGGCTGATCCTGCAGGAAAACAGCTTCGAGGGTCCTGCTCTGTGAGTTTTAACACGTAGGGCTCCCTCTCAAGTTCCCACTTCTGTCTTAAGTAAGTCTCCGCTTTTTCCTTTGTCTACTTTTCCTTCTTCTGCTTTAAGTCTCCACTTTTTTTTCCCACCCATGCTGATGGGATTCTTCATTATGTTGGTTAATACCCATGCACAAGTTGGTTGGTGATCAATATAAATCTTGCTTAATGGCATTCCTGCTCATTACTGTCACTCCAGGAAGGTTGTATAGCAGTCAAATGTCTATCTGTTGCACCTGAATATTTCTTAGGAATGTCCTCCTTTGCTCTCATCTGTACTTGTGGCAGCAGTGTACCTCTTAGGAATGTCCCCTTTTGCCCTCTTTCTGTCCTTATCAGCATGTACCTAGTGACATTCTGACATTTTTACTGCAGAGTGAATGATTACTGGGGCATCTTAAAAGGAATTCTAGAGCATTTATTTCTGCCTAGGTACTTCATCTCCTTCTTGCCCACCCCCTCCAGCATTAGAGATGCTATTGCTATGAAAATTTTGGGTGGTCCTTTGGGTCTGAGACTTCCCAGACTTTTCTTTTCTCAAGTGGTCCCCCTCCTGCTCATGTCTGGCTATCTGCATACTCTAACAACATCAGGCTATCTCATATCTATTTCTTACCACCTCTCCAGTTTCTCTTCTTTATCCTGATGCACAATTTAATCTGTTTTTGGCTCTCATTCTTCTCCATATTTTAGTCAGCTATTGATCAGTTTGCTTTCTTCTGGATTAAACCAGGTAATTATAAGCAAGTATAGACTGCTCTCTCTTCCCTTTTCCTTTCCTGGCTACCTTCTACTTCCTGCTTCACCCTAATATAATCTATAGTACCACAATTTTATCTTACTTTTGTAGGGTAAGATTTTTTTTTTTACCTACTTTTGTAGGTATTTTACTTTTATCTTACTTTTGTACTCTTTCTTATCCTAGAAAGGCTGTATTTCAGATACTTTCTTACTCTCTTTGAACCATTAACTTAGATTTCCTAATTTCTTACCTATATGTCTTGAATCTTGTACTTATTTTTGCTAATATATATTTTTAAGTAGGTAGTCATACAATATACTCTCTGTAAAGTGGATTTTATTTCAAAACTTGTAAGTATTAAAACACAAAATAAAATAACCCATGTATTAAATCAATATTTATTAACAAAATGATAGTGAGTTAAGATACAGTACCTATGAGAATAAAACACACAAAAATGCTTATTTTCAGTTATAAAGATAACTTTTTAAAACTTGAATAGATTTAGAGGTACGAGTGGCTTTTAGTTTCATGGATGGATTTGATAGCAGTGAAGTCTAGGCTTTTAGTGTACCCATCACCTGAATAGTGTACATTGTATCCAAATACGCAATTCAATTATAAAGATAATTTAAACAAAATATTTCAAGCAACATACCAAAGATAATTAAACAAATATTTAAAGAATGACTCTAATCATTCTTTTTAATAAAGTTATTATTTTTTATTACGATGTGATTTATATTTGTTGTGAACAAATCCTATCATTACAAAGCATATAAAAGTTAGTCCACTTGTTATCTCAATCTCTACAGGTCACTTTACACTTTTTTTCCTACAGATGTGTTAAAATGTATGTTAGAAGATGCTTCCTGCTGTAATTGAATATATGACTAATGGTGACTTAATGATTTAAAACCTTTTATTATTTCACATAATCAAGAAGCCTGAAGATCATCGATCCCAGGGTTGGTGGGATGCTGAGAGCTGTAGGACCCAGCTCCCTTCCCCCTGCTACTCTTTAGCTGTTGGCTGTTTTCCCAGAAAGTTTCTTGTCTTGTGGTTATAAGATGGCTGCCACTTCCCCACGTGCCACATCCTCATACAAGGGTTTTGCAGGCAGTAGGAAATGACTGCATAAAGAAAAGATACTTCCTTTCATCAAGGAGAAAAATGATTCCACAATCTTCTCTACCCCTCCATCAGACCTGACTCCTTTGGCAAATTTGTGCCAAGAAGGCTGAGAAAGTGAGTATGTGGCATATTGGAATGATGATGGAAATGACATGAATATAGTTGGCCAATTATGATTTTTTTCAGAGTTCTAGAGAAATTGTTTCTGCAAAATAATTGTGATTCTTTTTTATTATAAAACGAGGAGAAGGGATATTGAGTAGGCTGCTAGTAGCAACGGCCTACACACATTGTATCAGTGCATGTGTATAAAGACTTAGGTTTGCCTTTAAGTAATTCAGACCCACAATAGCACTCGTTTAAACAGAAAGATTGGCCTCTCCCCTGCAAAAGTTCAGAGCAGATAGGACAAAGAATCAGTTTCCTTCTAGATTTCCCCTTTGCCACCTAGAGAATGGGCTTTTTCTCCTTAATTCGAAACGGTGATCAGCACATGTAAATTCCAAGTGGTGGGATGAGAAAGGGACAAGGTCAAAAAGGGTCAAAAGGGCCCGCACTGGCTGTCATTTAAGTAAGGTTCCTTGAAGCTACTCTGAAACATTCTGCTTCTATTCCATTGTCTGATACTTAGTCATGTGGCCATGCCCAGCTGTGAGGGAGCTTGAGAAATGCTCCTTTTATGAACAATAGCTATGTGTTTAGGTAAAAATTAGTGCCTGTGAGAACAGGAGCCCTAAAGAATGAAAGTAAAATGGATTCCAGAGGATTGTTAGTAGTCTCTGCCATTTATGGGCATAAAGGATATTCAATGTTGCCATTATTGTAAAAAGAGCATCATTCTGAAAGTATTTATTTGTATCTTCTTTTTATTTAAAGGAATATTTTTAGGTTAAGGCATGTGCAAGTTGTGGGGAGCCACACCTTTCAGTTGTTTGATTTATCCCTACATTTTTTCCAATCTAGTATTTTTATCAGGACTAAAGCAAACATTACTGAATGACACTGAATTTTCCTATTGTAGACATTTTGAAGAACATTTTTGGTAGATGTCTTTTTGGGCATGACTTGAAATCTTCAACATTTCCAAAAAGATATGAAGAACTGAAAGATTTCTCAAGGGTCTTAGTCAACACTATTCAGGTCTTTTATTCTATGTGTAAGATATTAAGCTGTGTAAGAAATCCTGTCACCACAGGGTAAACCATTAAATAGATGGTTCGTTTTCTTTTCTGAACTTTTCTTTCTGTATTTTTTCTGAATGTTTACCAGATACTAGATACTAGGATTTTATTGAACAGATTTGCGTGTGAAAAGAAAAGCCATAGTAATCTCTTTTATGTGTACTTTTTGAAATTGCTTCTGCACAGATTAAATCTTATATCCAAGCTTAGAAGTAAAAAGCAAGCTAGTCATATAATTGTTCTTCATCTGGCCTGGTTATAGCCTGCTGCAGGAATCTCATTCAAATATGGACACTTCAATATTTCTAGCACAAAATAAAAATGTATCCTTTTTGTTCACCTAAATAATACCATGTAAGTGTATCTTTATTAGTTCTGGCTTTGTGAAATGAAGTTTCAAAATCTACTAAGTATTCTCTAATTCAAATAATTGCTCTAGTAGAAGGAAAGAAGACAACTGTTTTCTTACTCAAAGATCGTATAATCTGTTTTCAGTCTCTCTTTCATTGCTGCATTGGTGGAATGCTTGCGTTTAAGAGATAAAGGAATCCAATTTTATAACTTCTGTCTTCCAGTCATTCCTCACAGTGGTGCTGGTGACCAGCTGTCTGAGAATCTACTATTAAGGGTTGCATCCGCATGCCACATGATGTCTTCTTGCTAATACCGTGTAGCTCTACAATATTCTTTATGAAGTCTCTTAATCACTCCATTATTCCATGTTGCTAAGCAGTCAAGCACCTGCTAGCTACTGAAAGGAGAATTTGCTTCACATATTTTGTACCACATTTAAGTAGGCTTAGATTTTTGTAATGTCACAGATGGTGTAGCATAAATAAGAAGGTTACAGGGACTGTGGTAATATTTGGTCTCTGCTTACAACTGAGATTTTTGGAGCTCTTCTGTGTGGCATTGTTTGATTTTGTTTGTTATTTTTTATTGAAGTTATTCTTCTATATTAGAATATTAATCATTTATATTTTATTATATACAGAACATTGTTCTGGGTGCTGTGAGAGATATAATACAATAAGATAGGATTTTTGCCCATTTATCCGTGCAAACTCTTAAAGTAATTGTGTGGGGATATAGTAAACATTTCCCCTTTTTGCCTCACCCTAACCCCAATATTTGAAGCTTCTAGTAACTCAGGAGATTGCACCTACCTCTCACTAGAGAACCTCCCTTCTAAGCCTTCCTTGCATCTGTATAGGCATGACCCTTGACTTAGCTCTGAAAAGCAGATGAAGCAGATATACATCCTCAGATAAAGGAGGAACCATTCGAAATGCATTCTGGTGAAGCAAGGTGGTGGCCACTTCTGCATCCACTTTCCAGAAGCAACAGGCAACAGTAGTAAGGTGTGTAGCAGGAGCACCCAGTGGCTGGCATTGCAGCATTCCTGGAGGTTTTAAGGTGTCTGTATCCACAGGTGGTAGTCATGTTGTTTTCATGAGACCAGTTTTGTGATACAAAGTTGGGCATTTCCCTGGTGGAGAAGTCTCTATGACTAATTGCTGGGCTTATCTGGAGATTCTATGAGTTACTTAAAGTTAATAGAATGAGAATTTTTACTGCTTGTAACTAAGCATACTGATTGATACAAGAAGCTAAAAGCTATTATACCATTAACAAGTAACAAGGAAATGTAAAATAAAAATTTGGGGTTAGATATATTAATGTGATCTGATGGAGATAGATAAGGGCTCAAAAGATAGGAAAGAGTCACACAAGATGTAGATGTGGAGCTCTGTAGCCTTAATTGATTCAACAAATACTATGAGCTGCTAATGGACACCAGAAATGGTATTACATGCTTAAGATAAAAAAAAATGAGCAAGAATGACACAGTCCTGCTTTCATGAAGCTTACAGTACAATGGGGAAGAAATGAACCAAGTTATTATAACAGTCCTGTCAATCACTCTGTTGGGAGAAGTAAGAGGATACAATGTAAACTTTTATCAGGGGTCCCTGTATCTAGAATAGTCAGGTGAGGCTTCCTTCCCAGAGTTACTTTAAGAAAAACTGACTATGCATGGATCATGCCTGTAATCCCAGCACTTTGGGAGACTGAGGCAGGAGGATCAGTTGGACCCCGCAGTTTAAGACCAGCTTGGGCAACATAGTGAGATCCTGTCTGTTAAAAAAAAAAAAGAAAGAAAGAAAAAGGAAAAGAAACATGAACAATGTGTAAATTAAAGGGAATTGAAGGAATGCGGTCACAGAATGTCTGAGGAAAGGCATCAGCATTTGAAAAAGACTTTGCAGTGAGAAAGAAAATGGCACATTTGAAAACTGAAAAATTTTCTATGTGGTTAAAATATAGAATGTGGAAATGGGGAGTGTCTAGGATGATCTGGAGAAGAGAACCAAATATATTTTCTTCTGTATTTAGTTGGTGATTAGTGAGAGTTTACTGAGTTAGTGTTTATGAAAGATAATGCCAATCCTGCAAATAATATGCAACGTTATGGTGATAGTATTATGATTTGTAAATAAAGATTGCTTTGCTGGTCCTTAAATGCACTTTATTAAGTCTTAATATCCTGCATAATCTTGAAATACAACTTGGCATGGGTTTACGCATGGGTAAAGAGTTGATATGATAATCTGAAGAAGACAAATCATTCTAAACAACTTTAATTGAGTCAAACTAGTACAGTGCTTGGCAATTATAGGATTTTTAATTCATGCTTTTAGAATTGATGGGAGGCTGTAACAAAATTCGGGAAATGTTGGTTTTCTTACTTTGTAATGGTTGAGTATCTCTACTTCATTGTGTGATAGTATACTGAATAGGAATAGGAATAGTAGCAATATTCAAATGGATAAAGAGAGATAGACATATTTAAGGTATATCTAGGATATTTGGTCATTGACTAAAAGGATAAGTGAAATGAAGGAAGCAATGCAGTCAAAATGTTGATCCTTATTTGAAGGTCACAGACTTGTGGTTCCTAAGTGGTCTTTCTGTCTACCTGTGATTATTTAGTTAATATTAAATAAATCATGTAAAATTTATATTTATCCATCTTGTCATCTAATTTTGAAGGTGCAAATACCTTTAAAAAACATAATAGTAATGTCCCTAAATCTACTCCTCTTCTCCTTTGACTAGCAAGACTTTAGGTGGAAGATCCAGGATGTATCTATTTCACTCTAGTGGCTGAGGCAAAATTTGACATTTGCTTTAGATAATAATGAATCTGAATGACACTTAGGCATATATTCGAAGAGTTGTATATAATTTATTACATATAATTAATTATATAATTATAACAATAATAATTATTATGCAATAATTATAATTATGTGTTAAGTAAAATTATGCATATAATTATAACAAATAATAATTTTCCTTGACATAGCAAGTTGTATTTATTTTCAAACACATTTTCATTATTTTATTTTCTATTCACCAAAGCTCTGTGAAAGGCAAAATTATCCCTATTGTACATATGAGCACATACTAGCTTATAAAAATTTAATAGCTGTAAGTTTATCCAGACTGCAGGTAGCAGAACATGAACAGAAGCTTGGATTTTGAGCTCCTTGTTCAGAGATGTGAAAAGAGGTAAGCATTTTTTTTTTTTTTGAACACTGGGTGATTGTTTTCCAAAGGTCCAGGATGCATACTGCATTAAATGAAGACTTGAAGATTTATTAAAAATAGGAGATATATGAACTTCTAATTAGATAACCAATCACTTAATTATAATTTGGAGTGATGTGATTATGGTGCTTTTCCTTAATAAAAACACAAGCTATATTTATTCAATCAAAGTGAAATAGAGAGTTGATCAATTGTTTTTCAAACGTCACTCAGTAAAGAGCCATTAAATTCATCTAGTCATTATTTCATGTCTTATTCATTTGTGGTTTTTTTTTGTGTTTGTTTTATATTTTGGACTGCATTACTCCTTCAAGCTGGAATTAGTCCCTGTGCTCGAAAGTAAAGACATTATTTTCTCCTATTTGCACATTTTCCCCAAAATCTTGTGCAACCTCCAGTTAATTGCACTCAAAATTATTGATGCTTAGGAGCTCAAAAATGCCATTGCATTAAAAAAAGCCTTTCAAAACCCAGCTTGGCTTTAGAAGCTAACTTGCTGAAAAATGCCTATAGCAATGAAATATCATTATTCAGCTCTGTGAGGTGCTAGCTGGAAAGTTACAATGTCATTGTTTAAAGGGCTATATTTGTTTATCGATGGACAGTTACAAGTGACTCTGGGGGCTGAAGTTTTGTAAAATTATACACTTATGTAGGTCTCCTGTTGGCCCAGTTATATATCTACAAATAGGTTTTCTTGGCTTGAGGGCCACATAACTGACGATAAAATTGTGCCTGTTAAACAGGATATATAATTACCAATGACCATAGTCGGATTTGGTCAGGTTTTAATCGGTTTGCAGAATACATTAGTGGTGCTTGAAAATCTTATGAAATACAATTCCTTACACAAAGCCAATTAATTTATATTTTCTAAAGAACTAAATTAAATTAGAGTTTATCAAACATAGAATTTAAATATTATATATTAAAAACACAACCACACACACATACACGAACATACAGTGTACATCTGTGTATGTTTATTGTAAAGTTTCCAAATGATCTCTAAGGAGCCAAAGCCCTTCTGCATGTTACCAAGCTAAGAACCCTAACTTGACGGTATTCTATTAGTAAGTTTGAAAATGGCAGTGGAGGGCTGAAGGAGGTGGAAAGAAAATTGAAGTGCCAGACTTGGGCGTTAGTAGGGATAATTTGCTGTATTATTTCTTAATTGGATTAGAATGTTGAAGGCTTTGAGAGAGAATTTATTTAGAAGACAGTCTTATTTTCCTGGATAGGAAAGTTTAGAAACAGTGTTTGTTACCACTATGTTAATAGAAGTGTCATAGTAAGTACTATAGGATTTTTGCATCACTGAGATTCAAGGAAAAATTCCATAACTAGTGAATCAGAAGTCTTGGCTTTTACTGAAAAACGAGGAAAAAGATTGCCATCTAATTGGTTGTGTGGACTTATGTGGACATTATCTTGAAAGGCCATGATAGGAAACCTGAACTGCATGGTCAGACCTCAGAACTGTTTTGATCCCAAACTAATTTCCTCAAGTGAATAGTAAGAAATTGCTTTCTTATAACAATTTCAAAAGGAATGAAATAGGAGAAAGAAGTGGGTCATCAAATAAATGGCAAATGGTCTTATTAAAAAAAAAGACCCACACACAAGACATTAGTCTCTCCAAACATGGTAAGAGAGGTTTGGGGAGGGGATAAGAAAGAGAAACACTTTAGTGATCCTCATTTTTGTCTTTCAATATTTATTTTTACATTGCTCCTGAAAAAGATGAATATCCACATCCATTTTTAAACGGAATAAATTGCTATATGGTGGAGGATGAGCTATTTTACAAAACATTGTAGAATAACCACCAAATGAAAACATAATTCAGTTTGGAGTCTTTTGTTTATTCATGAGGCATTTTTTCCTGATAAGCTTTGTTGCTTCACTCTAGAGGCTCTGATAAGATGCATCATCCAACCTAGGCTTAAAAAAAGGCCTCAACTGAATATCTGATGAACAACATGAGATAACTCAAATAAGTTATAATGCCAGCATTCATTTACAATTGGTAGCCTTCATTACCATTTAGAGCATTTGTTGAGAAGATGAAGCTGTTATCCTTTGAGAGCAAATTGTCTGAGTATAAAGTGCCCTCTGAATATTCTGTAGGACATCCTGTTTCCTATTTCCTCACTTCATGTCCTGCAATGGTGACAGCTGTACCTACATTTAGTACCCAGGATTTTGACTTTTGTATCCAGCCTCTTCAATCATCTCTTAATTGCTGCTGTGCTTGAGTACTCTGCCAAAATACAGGAGGGCAGCGTTAGGCTGGGAGAGGACAGTTCCCCATGGATTCTGCTCAGCTTGCCCAGGCTCATGAACTCTCAGGGTTGTTGCTTTTGCAGCTGCTTTCCCAGTGAGGTTCCATTTAAAGCAGTTTTGAAAATATTGAGAGACACCAGAGTAACAATGAGATTTTCTTCCCTTTTTTTTTTTTTACTTTAAGTTTTGGGATACAAGTGCAGAACTTGTAGATTTGTTATATACACCCTGTGCCATGGTGGTTTGCTGCACCTTTCAACCCACCATCTAGGTTTTAAGCCCCACATGCATTAGCTATTTGTCCTAATGCTCATAAAAATGATGTTTTCTGAAAACAGATACTACTAGTCTGTGTGGGATACTATTTCAGCATCTTATTAAAAGCAAAAGTTGTGTAAGTCCCATTGCTTTTAATAGGTGGCACTTTTCTACTAAATCTGGGAGTATTGTAATCCAAAACTAAAAATTAACAGATTAGAATATTCTAAATATAGAAGATAAATATTTAAGATACTAGATGTGGAAGGTATTACTGATCTTACTCTGAATGCATTTCTTATTTCTGTTCTATACCCAGGTGCTGTCATCTCTCACCTGGTTTCTCTAATTCTTGTGTAAGTATTTTAGTGTGTGAATACTTGTTCAAATGAATGATTCTGCAAGAGGATGTGCACTGGAAGGTTCTATTTCATGATCTTGACATTGTCACTGGAGCACCCTCCTGGATGCATTTCTGTAGTCTTCAAAAGACCTTGGTAAGGAATGCCGGTTAAAATGTTAATAAAGTCTCTGAGCAAAGTTGCCTATACATAAAATCCAAGCTACTTGAGAGGTTGATGCTGGAGGATCCTTGGAGCACAGGAGTTTGAGATTTCAGTGAGCTATGATCATGCCACTGCACTCCAACCTGGGTCACAAAGCGAGACTTCATCTCTAAAAAATAAATATAAAATGTCAATGAAATAATGATTAAATAATCTCTAATATGTGAATTTGAATGATGAGAAGGAACCAAGATGATATCCACATGCCAATGGGCTTTAGTTGCTGAATATTTAACAAACGTGGGGTGTCTGGAAATTATTATTCTTGGTGGTGTTAGAAACTTGGTAGATGTGTGCAGCAAGTCAATATGTCAAAATGCCAGGTTGCAGCAGAGAAAGAGGTGTAATCGTGGGGCCACTGAACAAAGAGAAAAGAAGAAACCTCAAATTCATTTCTCAATGGAGTTTGCGACTAAGGCTTTTAAGAGTTTCTGAGTGGACCTAAATGTGGAGATCATTGATTGGCTGAAGAGTGCAGGGTGAAGTCATGGGGCAGGGAGATGAAAAAACTATAGTCTTATGCTGACTCAGGTCTATTGTGGGGGGTCTTTGAACTGGTTGGTGTCAGTTGTGCCACTGAAAGTCAGGATCTGCTTAAACAATTCTTAAACAAAGGTCTTATGATTCTAATATGGAGATCCTATCTATCTTAAACAAAAACCTTATGACTAATGTCAGAAATTTTATCTATAGGAACAATAGGGATGCAAATGGTCCGTATCTAGAGCTACATGACTTTCGGTTACATGGCAGTGAGTCAAAGTGCAGCCTGATTAATGCTTAAATATAACTCAATTTATGTCCACAATTCTTGTTAACCCTGGGAGGGTGGCTTCTTCACGACCTGCTACCAGAATGCTTATTCTGGTCTCAGGCTACAAGGAAGCAAAGGACTTAGGGAATTTGGCCTGCATATGCTCAAGGAGATGGCTCCTTTTTCAGATAGACTTAAACACTCTTGCTCTGAAGAAGAAAGCCTCTGCTTTTATTCAGACGAGATACCCAAGTGAGGGCCTCAGTGAACATCTGACAAAAGCTTCTGTTAGCACAATTCATCTGGCTGACCCTGGCTGATACTTCCAAATTTGACTTAAACATATTTCACTGAGTCTAAGACACCAGTGGTTCTAAGACAGATCATTATTTACTATGTAAGAGAAAAAATGATGACATAAAGGTAAGATTCTAGTGTCTGTTATTCAGGGTTCTACAGAGAAACAGAACCAATAGGAGATAGAGAGATAGAAAGACAGAAGGATGAGAGGGGATTTATTAGGATAATTGGCTCACATGATTAGGGAGACCCAGAATTCCCACGACATGCCATTTGCAAGCTGGAGACCCTGGGACGCTGGTTGCATGGCTCATTCCAAGTCCAAAGGCCTTAGAACTAGGGGAGCTGATGGTGTATTTGATAATCAGAGACTGAAGGTGTGACCACTCCAGGGGGCAGCTGGTATAAGTTCTTGATTCCAAAGGCTGGAGAGCCTGGAGTGCTGATGTCCAAGAGAAAGAGAAGAAGAGCATTCCAGCTGCAGGGGAGGAGGGGAGAGAGAGAGAGACAGAGAGAAAGAATTGCCTTTTCTCTGCCCTTTCTATTCTATTCGGGCCTCTAGTCAATTGGATGATGCTTGCCCACATCCATTCGTCTGGGGGCCCAGATAGAATAGAAGGGCAGATCTTTCCCACTCAGTCCACATACTCACACACCAATCTCCTCTGCCAACACCCTCCAAGACATACCCAGAAATAATGTTTTACCAGCTCTCTAGGTATTCCTTAATCCAGACAAGTTGACACCTGAAATTAATCATCACAGACTCTAAGATGCATCTCTAAAGTGTCTTAAGGGTCTGTGATGTGCGTATTAAGATGCACAGATTCTAAGATGCAGAGAAAACATGCATCTTAAAATAGAATAAATAATCTTCTCTCCACCTGAATCCAAGTCTTTCCTAGTTGGGGATGCCTAAACTTCAAAAACTTAAGCCATCAGCTTATTCATTGTCTTGTGCTTTACACAGGGGTTTTATCTTTCTCTTTCCACTTTGCCCCAGCCCTCCGTCATATACTGTAGAAATTGCATAAAATCACGAGCTGTTACATTATGGGGGAGCCCCAGCTTTCTGTGTATCTGTGTATCATACTATCTGGCCTTGATAGTATGTGGATGTATGGGTGCAGATTATGACAATCTTTTTTTCTCCCTTGGATATTTTTGTCTGATAATAAAAATTGTTATGTTGGTAAGATGTAGTTAATCTTGGCAATTCTTCCCTCAGTGCCTCT
Source organism: Macaca fascicularis (assembly GCF_037993035.2). Classification (NCBI taxonomy): domain Eukaryota; kingdom Metazoa; phylum Chordata; class Mammalia; order Primates; family Cercopithecidae; genus Macaca; species Macaca fascicularis. The sequence continues at coordinate 109,045,381 of NC_088379.1, forward strand.
TTAAGAGTTCTGTCTGGGAGAGAGTACCTACTTCTCTAGGTTTCCTGATTCAGTCTATGCTGAATGCTGAGTTGCAATCCTCCCGGGTGACATCTTCTGCTTCTGAACAGTTAATAGAAAACTCCCTTCTTCCCTCCAGCCAATATCATTCATAACAATTGTGTTTTGAGCCCCTTCAATGTTTCAGGCACTATTATAGGCTCTATTGAATATAACATATTCGATAGCATTACTGATAGGAATGACAAGAGCCAACTGTATTTGAGCAAAGATATGAAGAATGTGAAGCAGTGGGCTATGTGGCTATCTAAAGGAAGAAAGTCCCTGGGAGGGAGTAGCAAAGGAACAGTTTCGTTGTGCATAGTAGAATGTGCATAGTGTGTTTAAGAAACAAGGCAACAAGGAATACGCCAGTGTGGCTGAAGTAGAATAGGACAGTAGTGGGAGAGATGAGCAGAGAGATGTTGAGGAGAGGGCAGACAAATGTAAAAGACTTTGATTTTTACTCTGAATGAGATGGGAAGGCACTGAAGGATTTTATACAAAGGATTTTATACTCTGACTTTATTTTAAATGCATATGTTAAGTCTATGTGAAGGGAGAACTTTAGCATGGAAGAGTGGAAACAATGAGACCAGACAGAAGGCTAGTATAATAATCAAAGATGCTAGCACCTGCAAGGGTTCCAGTTGAGGACTAAACTCTGATTTTTTTTATCTTGCCCAAATTCTTATCTAAGAAGGGATCTGGGGAGTCATGTCCTACAAATCATAAATTCTCATCAGATGCATTTTATTTAATCCTATATATCATGATTTACTTTCCAAACTGACTCTGGCATAACGTTACGAGACAAAGAAGAAAATCCAAATATTTTACACCAAAACATGTTTCTTTGCCGTATTTTGAAATGATCCTGTAAAGCTATTCTTTGTGGGGGAAAATTTGCATCTGTGAAGAATCTCTATTAACATAGCTAGATCTTTTTCTTCCAGACCCTCCCAATCCTAAACAGATTAACTAAGATCTGAATAGGAAACATTTGTCACCTATAGCCTGTAAGGGCAGTCACTCTAAGACTTCAAAAGAATTTTGATCTCTACAATCTTTATCTTAACCTGAACATTCCATTGTTTCTATCTATCCCAGGTCTTTAGACAAACTCAGCCAATTGTCAACCACAAAATGTTTAAATTCACCTATAGCGTAGAAGCCCCCACTTTGAGTTGTTCCACCTTTCTGGACCAAACCAATGTGTTTCTTAAATGTATTTGATTGATGTCTCATGTCTCTCAAAATGTATAAAACCAAATTGTGTCTCGACCACCTTGGGCACACATTCTGAGGACTTCCTGAGGGCTGTGTCATAGGCCATGGTCACTCATATTTGGCTTAGAATAAATCTCCTCAAATATTCACAGGGTTCGACTGTTTTCGTCGACACAGTGGTGGAGATGGTAGGAAGTAGTCAGTCAGTCCTGGATATGTTTTGTATGGAAATCTGCCAGGTTAGATTGACTAAAGGGTAGGGAATGGAGTCCAGGATGACTCAGGGTGTTTGGCCTGAGTAGCCTGAACATTGAAGTTGCCATTGACTGAGATGGACAATCATGTGGGAAAAACGGTTTGAGGGGAAGAATTAGGAGATCAGTTTTGGGCATCGTGATGGTTAATACTGAATGTCAACTTGACTGGATTGAAGGATGCAAAGTATTGTGCCTGGGTGTGTCTGTGAGGGTGTTGCCAAAGGTGATTAACATTTGAGTCAGTGGGCTGAGTGCCATGGCTGATGCCTGTTTTCCCAGCACTTTGGGAGGCTGAGGCGGGAGGATCACTTGAGGTCAGGAGTTCGAGACCAGCCTGACCAACATGGTGAAACCCCGTCTCTACTAAAAATACAAAAATTAGCCGGCCATGATGGCAGGTGCCTATAATCCCAGCTACTCAGGAGGCAGAGGCAGGAGAATCGCTTGAACTTGGGAGGCAGAGGTTATAGTGAGCCAAGACTGAGCCATTGCACTCCAGCCTGGACGACAAGAGCAAAACCCCATATCAAAAAACAAAACAAAACAACAACAAAAAAACATTTGAGTCAGTGCACTGAGAGAAGCAGATCCACCCTCAATGTGGGTGAGCACAGTCTAATCAGCTGCCAGCGTGGCTAGAATAAAGCAGGCAGAAAAATGTGGAAGAGGACTTGCTTAGTCTTCTGGCCTTCATCTTTCTCCCGTACTAGACGCTTCCTGCTCTCAAACATCAGACTCCAAGTTCTCAGCTTTTGGACTCTTACACCAGTAATTGCCTGAGGCTCTCGGGCCTTCAGTCTCTGGCCACAGACGGAAAGCTGCACTGTTGACCTCCCTACTTTTGAGGTTTTGGAACTTGGACTGGCTTTCTTTCTTCTCAACTTGCAGATGGCCTATTGTGGGACTTCACCTTGTGATTGTGTGAGTCAGCTCTCTATAATAGCACCCCTTCATATATACATCTATCTTATTCTGTCCCTCTAGAGAACCCTGACTAATAAAGGCATGTTAAATTGGAGATGCCTGTTTAATATTCAAGTGGAGTTTTCTGCTGTTCAATACTATGTGAAGATTCTGCAGAATCACTAATATACAGAGTGAGGTTAATTACTCTTCTGTTTGTCATATGTCTTCCATTTGTCATATCTCCACATTTTTGGACTGCTCAAGAGGGCGAACATGATATTAGATACCTTCTATCGTGTACACAAGATTTAAGAGAGACTTCTCATGATGTCTTTGTGAACTGAAGTGAGTCATAAATACTGATTAGTTGTCTAACCTAACTATTAGTAATATGTATAATCTTGTCAATATACTTTTCTGGTATTCTTATTCTTTCTATTTTTATCAACTATTCTAAATTATGATGATTGTTAGTTATTTAATTCTACTTAGATGTTTGTAAATCCCATTCATATTTAGATATGTCAGTGCATATTAATAACTAATATGTTTTATATTACTTGAACTGCTTTATTTTTTAGAAAAGATAATGATTAATTGAATCATATGCTGTGATGTGTTCCTTTGTTACTCAGGCCTAAAGAGAGTCTTGGAACATTAAGTTGTCTCCTCAGAGCTTGCTTAGTGGGAGAATCTGACTTGCAGATAATGCCAAGGGGACAATACAAGTCTAGCCCAGACCTTTTAAGTAGAAGCAAATATTCTGCAGCAGACATAAAAATAATAAAATATTACTTTCATAATCAGGTAAAAATCTACATAAAAATGTTAGAGCTCATTCATATGTATAATTGCCACATACAAGAATAAGAAAGCAGAGAATATAATAATGATATAAAAATTCCTAAAGTCCTAATTATGAACCTGTAAACTTTTTAGGGTCACCTGTTAATCCTTAATTAAATTCTACTTTGACAACTGAGATTACTTACTTCATTAGCATTCTTGAATTTGCATATAATTTGCATTTTAAAATTTGTTGTTTTCTCAAGATTCTCTTTACTAGTTCTATTTGTACTGAACGATGTCATTGCTGTTTATTTAATTCCCTTCTTAATATCTCTAACAATTCTCATTTGGTGAAGCAAAAATGTAAAAATTTAGGGAGCAAAATGACAAACATGAGTACTTTAAATGTGGAATATTAAATGGTACTAATAGTTCAGGCAGGTTTGGTCTTTGGCAATAAGGACTTTTTGTTGGAGTAGGAGTGGCAATTTCTTTTTTTTTTGAGACGGAGTCTGGCTCTGTCGCCCAGGCTGGAGTGCAGTGGCTCAATCTCGGCTCACTGCAAGCTCCGCCTCCGGGGTTCACGCCATTCTCCTGCCTCAGCCCCCACGCCTGGCTAATTTTTTTGTATTTTTAGTAGAGACAGAGTTTCACCGTGTTAGCCAGGATGGTCTCGGTCTCCTGACCTTGTGATCTGCCCGCCTCAGCCTCCCAAAGTGCTGGGATTACAGGCCTGAGCCACTGCGCCCGGCCGGCAATTTCTTTTTTTAAAGGACCAGATAGTAAATATTTCATACTTTCAGGGCATGTGGTTTCTGTGGCATATACTCAACTCTCCCTTTGTAGAACAAAAGAAGCCATAGAGAATCTGTAAACTAATGGGCTACATTTCAATAAAACTTTATTTACAAAAACAGGCATTGAAGTAGATTTGGCCATGGGTAGTAGTCTACAAACCCCTGTTGGAGCCCAGATGCTTCACTTTGACTTTCAAGTGTTTAGGATTCACTGAGAAAATCATCCTACTGTCAAATTTCCATCCATCTGCCTATTATCTATGCATTATTTATACTTTCTTCAAGTGACTTTTATTTTAATATGTATAACATCTTAGGGTAAAACATTCCATAATACATTCTTTCTGTGGAAGACTTTGGGACCTGTTTTTTAATTTGTTCTTTTTAAATTCACTTCAGATACCTATGGAGCATTTGAAATATGCCAGGCATGTAATACAAGCTAAATTATACAGCCATGAACATGCCAACCTGTGCCCTTATAGAGCCAACATTTTAGTGTTTCACACTAAAGTATTTACTGTCTAATGTAATGGTGTGATAATCGCCATGATGGAAGAAAAAGTGTTCAGGGATTAAATGAGGGTGTCAGGGAGGGCTTTCTAAGTGTTATCTAAGAGGGAAGTGATATCTAAGTGACATCTAAGCTAAGAGCCAAACGGTAGATAAGATTTATCTACATGAAGAAGTGTGGATAAATATTTTGCAGAAGGAGCAGTTAAGTTTGTTTTTTAAACAAGAAAAAATAATATGAAAGCATACATTTTTAAAGCAGTGGAAGAAACAGTATCTAAAGTTATAATTTTATCTTAAAATTAAATGGATTAAAATATGCTCATGAAGAACATATAGGACATTTTAATTTATTTCAACTTTTATTTTAGATTCAGGGAGTACACGTGCAGTTTGTTACATGGGTAAATCATGTGTCACTGGGGTTTGGTGTACAAATGATCTCATCACCCTGTTAGTGAGCATAGTACCTGAGAGCAATTCAACAAGCACAAACCAAACAAACCCATTTAAAAAATGGTCAAAAGACATGAACAGATACCTCTCAAAAGAAGACATATAGGTGGCCAACAAATATGTGAAAAATACTGAACAGCTTGCAGTTCTCTAAGTAAGAGGGAATATAGTGTTACCTGGGAGGTCCTTGCTCCCAGAGCTCCCAAGATGGTGGCAGGGCCCCTTCCAAAATGGCTACAGGCCACTTCCAAGATGGTGGCAAGACTCGTGTTCTCTGACACAGGGTTCTTGGCCTCACAGATTCCAAGGAATGGAATCTTGGGCCATGTGGTAAGTGTTATAGCTCTATTAGAAGCCATGGGTCACGGAAGAGAACTGTGGAACCCAGTGACTAGTGTTTAGCTCGATTAGGATGAACCCAGGCACTTAGCTATGCAGGAACAATGGCCAGCCTTTAGTCGGATAGGGAGTGGCAATGGGTGCCTTGCTGCATCCGGAGCACAGTGGACACCCTGCCAGATCCACAGGGATGGAAGTCAGCAGTGGGTCTGCCACAGCGGCAAACAGCAATGGTAGACTGCCAGCGAAAGCTCAGCTCCAGCCGTAACAAAACACGGACCAGAAGAGTGGGTTGCAAGATTTAATAGAGTGAAATAGAGTGAAAACAGAGCTCCTGTATTGCGGGGTGGGCGGGGAGGGGTGCTGTTGCCCTCTCCAATGCCTGGGTTTATATCCTGATCCTTGTCCCTTCTGCTGTGCTCTCAGGCAATAGATGATTGGCTATTTCTTTACCTCCTGTGTTTGCCTAATGAGCATTTTAGTGAGCTCTCTGACTGATCGGGTGTGGGCTAAGTTAGAAGTCCCGTGTTTAAAGGTGGATGCAGTCACCTTCCCAGCTACGCTTAGGGATTTTTAGTCAGCCTGGGAAATTCCAGCTAGTCGTGTCTTTCAGTAGGAGTTGACAGAATCGAAGGAAGCTTGTGCTTTATAGCAGTGCCTATTAACTGGAATGCTATGGCATACTGTGATATTCCAAACTCTTTGTAATTTTGATCTCTAAAGAAAAATTATTTTTTCAGAAAAATTATAGAAGTGAATTTAAGAAGAAAGACTGAACTCAACAAGCTATGGGTGTAAAGCAAGCCACAACTTGCTTTAAGAGTGAAATGTTAAGTGTAATATAAGTGGAGTCAAGGAAAGATTTTGACTTAAAATAAGTGCTTAACGTTATTAATCATCAGATAAATACAAATTAAAACCACAGTGAAACATCATCTTATACTAGTCAGAATGGATATCATTAAAAAGACAAAAAAGTAACGTATTGAGGAGGATGTGGAGAAAATGGAACTCCTAGAAACTGCTAGTGGGATTGTAACTTACTACAACCTCCATGGAAAACAATATGGGGATTTCTCAAAGACCTAAAAATAGAACTACCATTGACCCAGCAGTCCACTAATGTGTATCTATCCAAAGGAAAGAAATCATTACATTGAAAAGATACCTGTTTATCACAGCACTATTTGCAATAATAAAGATATGGAACCAACCTAAGTGTCCATCAGTGGAAGACTAGATACAGAAAACGTAGTATATATACACAATGGAATACCGTTCAGCCATTAAAAAAGTGAAATCATGTCTGTTGCAACAACACAGATGACACTGGAGGCCATTAGATAAAAGAAGTCAAACACTGAAAGCCAAATATCGCATGCTGTCACTTATAAGTGGGAGCTAAATAATGTGTACACATGGACGTAGAGTGTGAGATAATAGACAATGGAGACTCAGAAGGATGAGGTGGGGGAGGGTGGTGGATGATGAGAGATTACTTAATGGGTACAATACATGTTATTTGGGTAATGGATGCCTAAAAGCCCTGACTTACTGCAATGTAATCTATGCATGTAACAAAATTATACTTGTGCCTCATAAATCTATACAAATTTTTTAAAACATAAAAATAAAATGTTTGTACTTACTTATATTAAAATTATACATTCATAAAGTTTAAAGTGTCAAATAGTTCTTTTTGTTGTTGTTGTTGTTGTTGAGACATAGTCTCGCTCTATTGCCCAGGCTGGAGTGTAGTGGTGCAATCTCGGCTCACTGCCAGCTCTGCCTCCTGGGTTTATGCCATTCTCCCGCTTCAGCCTCCCGAGTATCTGGGACTACAGGTGCCCACCACCACGCCCAGCTATTGTTTTTGTATTTTTGGTAGAGATGAGGTTTCACCATGTTAGCCAGGATGGTCTCCATCTCCTGACCTCGCGATCTGCCTTCCTTGGCCTCCCAAAGTGTTGGGATTACAGGCCTGAGCCACTGCGCCTGGCCTGAAGTGTCAAATAGTTCTATAAAACTTTTAACCAAACTGTAATTCTTGTTGCCCACTATTTTTAAATGTCTAAAATCAGTTAAACACTTTTAGCTGATATCTTTCATATTAATCATTGAACTTTTAAATAAAATGCTTATATGGCTACTATTTCATATTTTATTTTCATTTTTAAGCATTATCTATTATATTTTTATGGAAAATAAATATTTGGTCTCTCACCAACACACACACACACACATACACAGCTCATGTTCTGCAGTCTCATATCTGAGCTTGAATTCTGCTTTGATATTTATTAATTATTATATTATGACTTGGCATTCAAGCTGGTTCTTGCATTCTTTCAACAAGTCCTGTTTACTTCATAAGCATTTCTTTACTTTGTGGCACACAGAATGGATGTTCCAGGCTCACCTTACACCTTCTGTGTCCTAGATATGAAATTGACCATTTCTCTGAGATCCAGTTTATTTTAGTTAGAAGTGGTATGTCAAAACCAAAATCTAGGCTGGGCATGGTGGCTCACACCTGTAATCCCAGCACTTTGGAAGGCTGAGGTGGCTGGATCGCTTGAGCTCAGGAGTTTGAGACCAGCCTGGGCAACATGACAAAACCCTGTCTCTACAAAAAATACAACAAAATTAGCCAGGTGTGGTGGTGCTCACCTGCTACCCAAGCTACTAAGGAGGCTGAAGCAGGTGGATCGCTTGAACTTGGGTGGCGGAGGTTGCAAGGAGCTGAGATCATGACACGGCACTCCAGCTTGGATGACAGAGCAAGACCCTATCTCAAAAACAAAAACAAAACAAAAACAAGCCAAATTTGTGAGCACATTATTATGCTGTGCCATTCCAGTATCACAGCATTTTACTGTAGGTGCTGCAAGCTAGTTCTTATGTGTTTTAACATCTTCAAGGTCTACGTCCCTCTCATAATTCTTTCATTTTAGTGTTTTTCTAGATAATTTTACATGTACATTGCATTATTCCTATAAACTTTAGCATGAATATTCTAGCTACAAGAACTCTTTTTGTTATTTTTGCTGAGATTGAATTTAATTTATAAATTGTTTTAGAGAGAACTAACATTTTGATGATGTTGTGGTTGTATGCAAGAATAAGAGATGTCCATTCATGTGTTTGTATTGCCCACTTTCGTGTCTTCCTGAAGGTTTTAGAGTGTTTTTTGTATAGGTATTAGTCAGTTTTCAAGTTTCTTCTCATTTTATGACTTTTGTTGTTACTTTATATTTTTACTTTCATTATATATTTTAACTGGTTATTATTGGTGTATAAGTAGTTCATTGATTTTGCATGTTAATTTCATATTTGGTTGCCTTACTAAATTATTTTTATCTTTTTTATGTTAGTTTTTCTAGTGTTTCCCAGGCAGAGTAACTGACAAAGCTACAGTTAGATAGGTGGAATATGTTCTGGTTGTCTATTGCATAGTAGAATGACTGCAGTTAATAATAATGTTTCATATATTTCAAAATAGAATAGAGGTTTTTGAATATTTTCATCACAAAGAAATGATAAATGTTAAAGGTGATGGGTATGGCAATTACCCTGATTTTATCAGTCACAAAATTTGTACATGTATCAAGATATCACATTGTACCCCATAAATATGTATAATTATTATGTTAATCATAATTAAAAATGTAAAAATATAAAAAAACAAAATTAGCCACCAAAATAAAAAAAAGAAATGAAAACATCAAATCATTGATCTAAGCTTCTATCTTGAAAACTGGAAAATAGATGATTAAAGCCAAAGCAAATATAAGAAAGAAAATAATAAAGGTAAGAGAAAATCAATGAGTTAAAAACAAATGATGAAACCAAAGAAATAAAAAGGAGGCTCTTGAAAAAGAGTAATAAAATCTATAAACCTCTAGCTAGACTGATTAAAAAATGGAGAGAAGAAACAGACTACTTATATAAGGTATAAAGTAAGGGAGCTCACTACAGATCCTATAGATACTAAAAATAATAAGGGGATACTATAAACAACATTATCTTAATAAATTCAACAAAACAGATAAAACAGACAAATTCCTTTAAAGACATAAATTGATGAGATTCACCAAAAGAGAAGTAGAAAATGTAAATAGTCCTATTTTAAACAAACCAGAAATCTCATTTTAGATATTTACCGAAAAGAAAAACACATTGCCCACATAAAATCACTATGCATGAATGTACATAGCAACTTATTCATAATAATAAAAATCTAGATATTATACAAGTGTTTATCAACAGGTGAATGGACAAGCAAATGTCCATGCAATGGAATTCTACTCAACAATAAAAAGGAAGGATATACTGATACTTTCAATAATATTGATAAATATTGAAAGTATTATGCTGCGTGAAACAAGGCAGACACAATGAAAAACATTCTATATAATTCTAATCACATAAAATTCTAGGAAAGGCAAACTATCTATAGATTATTTTTTTCTTGACAGAGTCTCACTCTGTCACCAGTGGCATGATCTCAGCTCACTGCAAGCTCCGCCTCCCGGGTTCACGCCATTCTCCTGCCTCAGCCTCCTGAGTAGCTGGGACTACAGGCACACACCACCACGCCCAGCTGATTTTTTTGTATTTTTAGTAGAGACGGGGTTTCACTGTGTTAGCCAGGATGGTCTTGATCCCCTGACCTCGTGATCCGCCTACCTCGGCCTCCCAAAGTGCTGGGATTACAGGCATATATTTATAGATTTTACATCAGTTGTTGCCTGGTATTGGAAGAGAAGATGTTGACTTCTAAAAGTTATGAGATATCTTTTTGTTATGATGGTTACATAGATATATAATTTTGTCAAAACACATCAAACAGTATGTTTATAAGGGCATTTTATTGCATGCAAATATAGTGAATGTAAATATATATTATGATATTAATTAAAAGGAAGCATGAAGGGAGAAGGCCAAGCAAGATGACCGAATAGAACCTTCCAGTGGTCATCCTCCAGTAAGAACATCAAATTAAAAAACAATTCACACAAGAAAGCACCTTCATAAGAACTAAAAATCGGGTGAGCCATCACAGTACCTGGTGTTAACATCACAGCAAGGAAAGAGCCACTGAAGAGGGCAGAAAATGACAGTCTTGGATTGCTGACACCACCCCTCCCCCATTACCTGGCAGTGGTCACATGGTGCAGAGAGAGAATCTGTGTGCCTGGAGGAAGGAGAACACAGTGATTGTGGGACTTTGCATTGAAACTCAGTGCTGCCTGTCATAGCAGAAAGCAAAACAGGGCTGAATTTATCTGGTGCCCAAGTAGGCAGCTTTTAGATCAGCCCTTCCCAGAGGGGAATCACTCATCCCAGTGGTCACAATCTGAATTCCAGCTAACCCTCCGCCCCACCACAGGCTAAAGGGCTCTGGAGTTCTAAATAAACCTGAAAGGCAGTCTAGACCACAATGAATGAAATTCCTGGGCAAGTCCTAGTGCTACTGGGCTCACAGCCAATGAACTTGGGGTGCATGTGACCTAATGAGACACCAGCTGATGCAGATAAAGGAATGCTTGTGTCATCTCTCCCCTAACCCCAGCAAGCACAGCTTGAAGTTCCAGGAGACACTCCTACCTTCTGCTTGAGGAGAGGAGAGGAGAGAGTAAAGAGGACTTTGTCTTGCAACGTGGATACTGGCTCAGTCACAGTAGAGTAGAGCACTGGGAAGAGTCCTGGGGCCCTGATTCCAGGCCCTACCTCCTGGTCAGCATTTCTAGACACACCCTGACCAAGAGGGGAAGCTTCTGCTTTGAAGGGAAGAACACAGTTCTGGCAGGATTCATTACCTGCTGACTCAAAAATGCTTGGGCCTTAAATAAACATCAGTGGTTTCCAGACAGTTCTCACAGCAGGCCTTAAGTGAGACCAAGGGATGTGTTGGTATCGAGTGTGACCCAGTGCATTCCCAGCTGTGCTGGCTATGGGGGGAGACTCCTGCTTGAAGAAAGAAGAGGGAAGAGTGAAGGAAACTTTGTCTTCTGGCTTGGGTACCAGCTCACCTTAGTGAGGTAGAGCACCAAGCAGGCGTCTAGGGTCCCCACTTCCAAGCCTTGGCTCTGGGATGGAATTTCTGGACTGCCTTGGGCCAGAGGAAAGCCCACTGCCCTGAATGGAGAGACCCAGGCCTTGCAGCATTTACCAAAAGTTGACTGATGAGCCCTTGGGCCTTGAGTGAACATTGGCAGTAGCCACACAGTACTCACTATGGGCCTGCGGCAATGGTGGCCACAGGAAGAAACTCCTGCTTGAGGAAAGGAAAGTGAAGAGTGGGAAGGACTTTGTCTCATGGCTTGGTTACCAGCTCAGTTATGTGAAATAGAGCACCTAGGTAGATTTCTAATGTTTCTGCCTGGAGGCCCTGACTCCCAGATGGTGTTTCTGGACCTGTTGTAGGCCGGGGAGAGCTCACTATCTTGAAGGGAAGGACACAAGTCTTGTTGGATTGGTGGCTTGCTGACTGAAAAGCCCTTGGGCCTTGAGTTAACACATGGGCCTGGGTGAGACCAAGTGATGAGCTAGCTTCAGTTCTGACACAGCAGAGTCCCAGAGGTGGTGGCCACAGGGGTGCTCATGCCACCCCTCTCCCAGCTCCAGGCAGCTTAGCAGAGAGAGAAAGACAACATTTGTTTGGGAGACAATAAGGGACAAGAACAAGAAACTCTGCTTGGTAATCCAGAGAATTATCTCAGATCTTAATCAAGACCAGCAAGGTGGTTCTGCAAGAGTTATATTATTACTGGGCTTGGGGTGCCTTCTATTGCAGATACAGCTGCAGGGACCAAAGACTTAGATCACAACACTCAATTCCCTTTTTAATACTTGGAAAGCCTTCTCAAGGAGGATGGGCATAAACAAGCCCAGACTGTGAAGACTACAATCAATGTCTAACTCTTCAATGCCCAGACATCAACAAACATCCACAAGCAGCAAAACCATCTAGGAAAACATGACCTCACCAAATAAACTAAATAATTCACCAGTGACCAATCCCAGAGTGACGGAGATATGTGACCTTTCAGACAGAGAATCCAAAATAGCTCTTTTGAGCAAGCTCAACAAAATTCGAGATAGCACAGTGAAGGAATTCAGACTCCTGTCACAGATTTGCAAGACAAAAAAAGAAAACAAAAAACATGAAAAGAAAAAAAATAAAACAAAGAAACAAACAGAATCCTATCAGATAAATTTAACAAAGACATTGAAACAATTTTTAAAAATCAAGCAGATGTTCTGGAGCTGAAAAATTCCATTGACATACTAAAAATGTATCACAGTATTTCAAAAGCAGAGTTGATCAAACGTAAGAAATAATTAGTGATCTTGAAGACACGTTTATTTGAAAATACACAGTCAGAAGAGACAAAATAAGAATAAAGCACACCTACAAGATAAAGGAAATAGACTCAAAAAGGCAAATCTAAGAGTCATTGGTCATATACAGGAGGTAGAAAGGGAGAGAGATTAGGGTAGAAAGTGTATCCGAGTGGCTAATAACAGAGAACTTTCCAAATCTAGAGAAATATTATCAATATTCACACATAAGAAGGTTATAGTACACAAAGCAGATTTAACCTAAGACTACATCAAGACATTTAATAATCAAACTTCCTAAGATCAAAGATAAATAAAGGATTTTAAAAGCAGCAAGAGAAAAAAACAAATTACATACATCTCAGTGGAAACCTTAAAGGCCGAGAGAGAGTGGCATAACATATTTAAAATGCTGAAGAGAAAACAATCCTTTTATCCTAATTTAGTAGACCAGACATGGTGGCTCATGCCTGAGATCTCAGCACTTTGGGAGGCCAAGGTGGGTGGATCATCTGAATTCAGGAGTTTGAGACCAGACTGGCCAACATGGTGAAACCCCATCTGTCCTAAAAATACAAAAAAATAGCCGAGTGTGGTGATGGGCACCTGTAATTCCAGCTACTCAGGAGACTGAGGCAGAAAATTGCTTGAACCCAGGAGGCAGAGGTTGCAGTAAGCCAAGACTGCACCACTGCACTGCAGTCTGGCTGACAGAGTGAGACCCTTTCACCACTCCACCAAAAAAAGTACATCCAGCAAAAATATCCTTCAAACATGAAGGAGAAATAAAGCCTTACCCAGATAAACAAAAGCCGAGGGACTTCATCAACACCAGATCTCTCCTACAAGAAATGCTAAACAGAGTTCTTCAATCTGAAAGAAAAAACATGTTAATGAGCAATATGATATCTGAAGGTAAAAAGCCCACTGGTAATAGTACACATACACAAAGAATATTATAACACTATAACTGTAGTGTGTAATTACTCTTAAGTAGAAAGACTAAAAGATTAAGAGATGTATCAATAAAAAATAATAACTACAACAACTTTTCAAGACACAGAACAATAAAGATATAAATAGAAACAAGAAAAAGTTAAAAAGCAGGGAGGATAAAGTTAAAGTGTAGATTTTTATTAGTTTTCTCTTTGCTTGTTTGTTAGTTGATTTGTTTGTTTATGCAATAAGTGTTAAACTGTTATCAGTCTAACACAATTGATCATAAGATGTTAATTGTAAGCTTCATGATACTCTCAAGTCATAAATCCAAACACCTATAAGAGACACACACAAAATAAAAAGCAAGAAATTAAAACATACCACCTGAGAAAATCACCTTTACAAAAAGGAAAATAAGGAAGGAAAGAAGGAAGGAAACCACAAAACAACCAGGACACAACAAAATGGCAGTAGTAAGCCCTTACTTATCCATAACTACATTGAATGTAAATGGACTAAACTCTCCAATCAAAAGACAGTGGCTGAATGGATAAAAACAATAAGACTTAATGATCTGTTGCCTACAAGAAATACACTTCACCTATAAAGACATGCAAGACCAAAAATAAAAGGAAGGAAAAAGATATTCCATACAATGGAAACCAAAACCAGGCACGAGTAGCTATAGTTATGTCAGAAAAATATATTTCAAGACAAAAACTATAAAAAGAGACAAAGGAGTAATACATGGTTAATTCAGCAAGAGGACATAACAATTGTAAATACATATACACCCAATGCTAGATCACCCTGACATATAAAGGAAATATTATTGAAGTAAGAGAGACAGAGACAGAGAAAGAGAAGGAGAGAGAGAGAGTTCATTCATTACTAGCTGGAGACTTCAACACCCCACTTTCAATATTGGACAGAAAATCAACAAAGAAACATCTGATTTAAGCTGAACTATAGACCAAATGGACTTAAGAGATATTTACAGTTCATTTCATGCAACAGCTGCAGAATACACATTCTTCTCCTCAATACATCAGTCATTCTCTAGGATGACCATATGTTAGGCCAAAATCAAGTATTAAAACATTCATAAAATTGAAATCATATTAAGTACCTTCTCTGACCACAATGAAAAAAAAAAAACTGAAAATCAATAACAAGAGTAACTTTGGAAGTTTGAAACTTTAGGGATTTTGAAAATATATGAAAATTAAACAATATGCTTCTGAATGACTAGTGGGCCAATGAAGAAATTAAGAAAGAAATTAAAAAACTATTCTTGAAACAAATTAAAGTAGAAACATAATATACCAAAACCTATGGGATACAGCAAAAGCAATACTAAAAGCAATGTTTATAGCAATAAGCACCTACATCAAAGTAGAAAATCTTCAAATAAACAACCTAATGATGCATCTTAAAGAACTAGAAAAGCAAGATCAAACTGAATTCAAAAATAGTAGAAGAAAAGAAATAAGAAATCAGAGCAGAAATACATAAGTTTGACACAAAAAAACAACACAAAAGTCAATGAAATGAAGAGCTGGTTATTTGAAATGGTAAACAAAATTGACAAACTTTTAGGCAGACTAAGAAGAAAACCAGAAGACTCAAAAAAAAATTATAGAGGAATTCAAGACACAACTGATATTGCAAAAATTAAATGAATCATTAGAGATTACTAGGAGCAACTGTATGCCAATAAGCTTGAAAACCTAGAAAAAATGGATAAATTCCTAGACACATACAACTTACAAAGCTTGAACCATGAAGGAAATCTCAAACCTGAATAGACCAATAATAAGTAATGAGATCGAAGTCATGATAAAATGTCTCCAGGAAAGGAAAAACCTGGGACCCAATGGATTCACTGTTGAATTTTACCAGACACTTAAAGAAGAACTAGTGCCTATCACATTCAAACTATTCTGGAAAATAGAGGTGGAAGGAATACTTCCAAACTCATTCTACAAGGTCAATATTACCATGATACCAAAACCATATAAAGACACATTAAAAAAAGAAAACTATATGCCAATATCCTTGATGAAACTGATACAAAAATCCTCAACAAAATAGTAGCAAACTTAATTCAACAATACATTACAAAGATCATTCATCATGACCAAAGTGAGATATACCACAGAGATACCAGGATAGTTCAATTTACATGTATCAATCAACAAGATAGATCATACCAACAGAATGAAGGACAAAAACCATTGACCATATCAAATGATGCTGAAAAAGCATTTGATAAAATTCAACATCCCTTAATGATCAAAATCCTCAAGAAAGAGGCCATTGAAGGAACATACCTCAAAACAATAAAAGCTATATATGAAAGACCAACAACTAGTAGCATACTGAATAGGGAAAAAACTGAAAGTGTTTCCCACAAGTTCTGGAATGTAATAAGGATACCCACTTTTACCTCTATTATTTAACATAGTACTAGAAGTTCTGGCTAGAGTAATCAGACGAGAGAGAAATAAAGAATATCCAAATTAGAAAAGAAAGAGTCAAATTATCGTTGTTTGCAAATAATATGATCTTATATTTGGAGAAACCTAAAGGCTTCACAAAAAAGCTATTACAACTAATAAATGCAGTAAAGTTGCAGGATAAAAAAATTAACATACAAAAAAATCTTGGGAGGCTGAGGCAAGCAGATCATGAGGTCAGGAGATCAAGACCATTCGGGCTAAAATGGTGAAACCCCATCTTTACTAAAAATACACACGCGCACACACACACACACACACACACACACACACACACACATAATTAGCCAGGCGAGGTGGCATGCGCCTGTAGTCCCAGCTACTCAGGATGCTGAGGCAGGAGAACTGCTTGAAACTGGGAGGTGAAGGTTAGCAAGCTGAGGTCATGCCACTGCACTCCAGCCTGGAAGACAGAGTGAGACTCTGTCACTAAAATAAAATAAAATAAAATAAAATTGGCAGCATTTATATATGCCAACAGCAAACAACCTGAAAAAGAAATCAAGAGATAGCTGGCAAGATGGCCGAATAGGAACAGCTCTGGTCTGTAGCTCCCAGTGAGATCAATGCAGAAGGTGGGTGATTTCTACATTTCCAACTGAGGTACCCCGTTCATCTCACTTGGACTGGTTAGACAGTGGGTGTAGCTCATGGAGGGTGAGCCGAAACAGGGTGTGGTGTTGCCTCACCCAGGAAGTGCAAGGGGTTGGGGAACTCCCTCCCCTAGTCGAGTGAAGCCTTGAGGGACTGTGCCATGAGGAATGACGCACTCAGGCCCAGATACTATACTTTTCCCATGTCTTTGCAACCCACAGACCAGGAGATTCCCTCCAGTGCCTACGCCACCCGGGCCCTGGGTTTCAAGCACAAAACTGGGTGGCAGTTTGGGCAGACATTGAGCTAGCTGCAGGAGTTTTTTTTTTTCATACATCAGGGGTGCTTGGAATGCCAGTGAGACAGAACCGTTCACTCCCCTGGAAAAGGGGGCTGAAGCCAGGGAGCCAAGTGGTTTAGCTCAGAGGAGCCCATCCCCATGGAGCCCAGCAAGCTTAGATCTACTGGCTTGAAATTCTTTCTGCCAGCAAAGCAGTCTGAAGTCAACGTGGGATGCTAGAGTTTGGTGGGAAGAAGGACGTCCACTATTAATGAGACCTGAGTAGGTGGTTTTCACCTCACAGTGTAAACAAAGCTGCCAGGAAGTTCAAACTGGGTGGAGCCCACCACAGCTCAGCAAAGCTGCTGTAGCCAGACTGCCTTTCTAGTTTCCTCCTCTCTGGGTAGGGCATCTCTGAAAGAAAGTCAGCAGCCCCAGTCAGGGCCTTATAGATAAAGCCCCCGTCTCCCAAGAAGAGAGCACCTAGGGGAAGGGGCAGCTGTGGGCACAGCTTCAGCAGACATAAATATCCCTGCCTGATGGCTCTGAAGAAAGCAACGGCTCTCCCAGCACAATGTTCAAGCTCTGATAAGGGACAGACTGCCTCCTCAAGTGGGTCCCTGATCCCCATGTCTCCTGACTGGTAGACACCTCCAAGTAGGGACTGACAGACTCCACATACAGGAGAGCTCTTGCTGGCATCTGGTGGGTGCCTCTCTGGGACGAAGCTTCCAGAGGAAGGAACAGGCAGCAATCTTTGCTGTTCTGCAGCCTCTGCTGGTGATACCCAGGCAAACAGGGTTTGGAGTGGACCTCCAGCAAACTCCAGCAGACTCGCAGCAGAGGGTCCTGGCTGTTAGAAGGAAAACTAACAAACAGAAAGGAATAGCATCAACATCAACAAAAAGGATGTCCAGATACAGAAACCCAATCTGAAGGTCACCAACATCAAACACCAAAGGTAGATAAATCCATGAAGATGGGGAGAAACCAACACAAAAAGGCTGAAAATTCCAAAAACCAGAATGCCCCTTCTCCTCCAAAGGATTTCAACTCCTTGCCAGCAAGGGAACAAAACTGGAAGGAGAATGAGTTTCATGAATTAACAGAAGTAGGCTTTAGAAGGTGGGTAATAACGAACTCCTCCAATCTAAGGGAGCATGTTCTAACCCAATGAAAGGAAGCTAAGAACCTTGAAAAAGGGTTAGAGGAATTGCTGACTAGAATAACCAGTTTAGACAAGAACATAAATGACCTGATGGAGCTGAGAAACAAAGCACGAGAACTTCGTGAAGCATACACAAGTATCAACCACTGAATTGATCAAGCTGAAGAAAGGATATAAGAGATTAGAGATCTACTTAATGAAATAAAGTGTGAAGACAAGATTAGAGAAAAAAGAATGGAAAGGAACAAACAAAGTCTCCAGGAAATATGGGACTATGTGAAAAGACCAAATCTATGTTTGTCTGGTGTACCTGAAAGTGACAGGGAAAGTGGAACCATGTTGGAAAACACTCTTCAAGATATTACCCAGGAGAACTTCCCCAACCTAGCAAGACAGGCCAATATTCAAATTCAGGAAATACAGAGAATACCACAAAGATACTCCTTGAGAAGAGCAACCCCAAGACACATAGTTGTCAGATTCACCAAGGTTGAAATGAAGGAAAAAATGTTCAGGACAGCCAGAGAGAAAGGTCTTGTTACCCACAAAGGGAAACCCATCAGCATATCTCTCTGCAGAAACTCTTCAAGCCAGAAGAGAGTGGGGACCAATATTCAACATTCTTTAAAAAAAGAATTTTCAATCCAGAATTTCATATCCAGCCAAACTAAACTTCATAAGCAAAGGAGAAATAAAAACCTTTACAGACAAGCAAATGCTGAGAGATTTTGTCACCACCAGACCTGCCTTATAAGAGCTCCTGAAGGAAGCACTAAATATGGAAAGGAACAACTGGTACCAGCCACTGCAAAAACATACCGAACTGTAAAGACCATCAATGCGATGAAGAAACTGCGTCAACTAATGGGCAAAATAACCAGCTTGCACCATAATGACAGAATCAAATTCACATATAACAATATTAATTAACCCTTAATGTAAACAGGCTAAATGCCCCAATTAAAAGACACAGACTGGCAAATTGGATAAAGAGTAAAGACCATCGGTATGCTGTATTCAGGAGACCCATCTCATGTGCAAATACACACATAGGCTCAAAATAAAGGGATAGAGGAACATTTACCAAGCAAATAGAAAGAAAGAAAGAAAGAAAAAAAGCCTAGGTTGCAATCCTAGGCTCTGATAAAACAGAATTTAAGCCAACAAAGATCGAAAGGGACAAAGGAGGGCATTACATAATGGTAAAGGGATCAATGCAACAAGAAGAGCTAACTGTCCTAAATATATATGCACCCAACACAGAAGCACCCAGATTCATAAAGCAAATTCTTAGAGACCTACAGAGAGATTTAGACTCCCACACTACAATAGTGGGAGATTTTATATACCCCGCTGTCAATATTAGACAGATCAACAAGACAAAAAATTAACAAGGATATTCAGGACTTGAACTCAGGTCTGGACCAAGTGGACCTAATAGATGTCTACAGAACTCTCCATCCCAAATCAACAGAATATACATTCTTCTAAGCACCACATCGTGCTTATTCTAAAATTGACCACATAATTGGAAGTAAAACACTCCCCAACAAATGCAAAAGAACAGAAATCATAACAAACAGTCTCGGAACACAGTGCAATCAAATTAGAACTCAGGATTAAGAAACTCACTCAAATTTGCACAACTACATGGAAACTGAACAACCTGCTCCTGAATGACTACTGGGTAAATAAGGAAATTAAGGCAGAAATAAATAAGTTCTTTGAAACCAATGAGAACAAAGACACAACATACCAGAATCTCTGGAACACATTTAAAGCACTGTTTAGAGGGAAATTTATAGCACTAAATGCCCACAAGAGAAAGCAGGGAAGATCTAAAATTGACACTCTAACATAACAATTAAAAGAACTAGAGAAGCAAGAACAAACAAATGCAAAACTAGTACAAGGCAAGAAATAACTAAGATCAGACTGGAACTGAGCAAGATAGAGACTTGCCATTCTTCACAGAAACAGAAAAAGTAATCCTAAAATGTATATGAAAGCATAAAAGACCCAGAGTAGCCAAAGCCATCCTGAGCATAAAGAACAAAACTGGAGGAATCACATTACCTGATTTCAAATTGTACTACAGAGATATTGCTTCAAAAAATCAAAGAATCCAGGAGCTGTTTTTTGAAAAGATCAACAAAATAGGCCGCTAGCCAGACTAATAAAGAAGAAAAGAGAGAAGAATCAAATAGATGCAATAAAAAATGATAAAGGGGATATCACCACTGATCTCACAGAAATACAAACTACCATCAAAGAATACTATAAAATCCTCTATGCAAACAAACTAGAAAATCTAGAAGAAATGGATAAATTCCTGGACAGATAAACCCTCTCAAGTCTAAACCAGGAAGAAGTCGAATCCCTGATAGAACACTAACAAGTTCTAAAACTGATGGAGTAATTAATAGTTTACCAACCAAAAAAAAGTCCAGAACCACACAAATTCACAGCCTAATTCTACCAGAGGTACAAAGAGGAGCTGATACCATTCCTTCTGAAACTATTCCAAGAAATAGAAAAAGAGGGAATCCTGCCTAACTCATTTTATGAGGCCAGCATCATCCTGATAAAAAAAAAAAAAAAAAACCTGGCAGAGACACAAGAAAAAAAGAAAATTTGAGGCCAACATCCCTGACGAACATTGACACAAAAATCCTCAATAAAACACTGGCAAACCGAATGTAGCAGCACATCAAAAAGCTCATCCACCATGATCAGGTCATCTTCATCCCTGAGATGCAAGGCTGGTTCAACACATGCAAATCAATAAACATAATCCATCACATAAACAGAACCAATGACAAAAACCACATGATTTTCTCGATGCAGAAAAGGCCTTTGACAAAATTCAACATCACTTTATGCTAAAAACTCTCAATAGACTAGGTATTGATGGAACATATCTCAAAATAATAAGAGCTGTTTATGACAAACCCACAGCCAATATCATACTGAATGGGCAAAAACTGGAAACATTCCCTTTGAAAACCGGCACAAGACAAGGATGCCTTCTCACCACTCCTATTCAACATAGTATTGGAAGTTCTGGGAGGGCAATCAGGCAAGGGAAAGAAATAAAGGGTATTCAAATAGGAAGAGAGGAAGTCAAATTGTCTCTGTTTGCAGATGACATGATTGTGTATTTAGAAAACCCCATCGTCTCAGCCCAAAATCTCCTTAAGCTGATAAGCAACTTCAGCCAATTGTCAGGATACAAAATCAATGTGCAAAAATCACAAACATTCCTATACACCAATAATAGACAAACACAGAGCCAAATCATGAGCAAGCTCCCCTTCACAATTGCTACAAAGAGAACTAAATACCTAGAAATACAACTTACAAGGAATGTGAAGGACCTCTGCAAGGAGAACTACAAACCATTGCTCAAGGAAATAAGAGAGGACACAAGCAAATGGAAAAACATTCCATGCTCATGGATAGGAAGAAACAATATCATGAAAATGACCACACTGCCCAAATTATTTTATAGATTCAATGCTATCCCCATTAAGCTACCATTGACTTTCTTCACAGAATTGGAAAAAACTACTTTAAATTTCATATGGAACCAAAAAAGAGCTCACATAGCCAAGACAATCCTATGCAAAAAGAACAAAGCTGGAGACATCACACTACCTGACTTCAAACTATATTACAAGCCTACAGTAACCAAAACAGCATGGTACTGGTACCAAAATAGATATATAGACCAATGGAACAGAACAGAGGCCTTAGAAATAACACCACACATCTACAACCATCTGACCTTTGACAAACCTGACAAAAGCAAGCAATGGGGAAAGGATTCCCTATTTAATAAATGGTGTTGGGAAAATAGGCTAGTCCTATGCAGAAAACTGAAACTGGACCCTTTCCTTATACTTTATTCAAAAATTAACTCAAGGTGGATTAAAGACTTAGACATAAGACTTAAAACCATAAAAACCCTAGAAGAAAATCTAGGCAATTCAGGACATATGCATGGGCAAAGGCTTCATGACTAAAACACCAAAAGCAATGGCAACTAAAGCCAAAATTGATAAATAGGATCTAATTAAACCAAAGAGCTTCTCTACAGCTACAGAAACTATTGTCAGACTGAACAGGCAGCCTACAGAATGGGAGAAAATTTTTGCAATCTATCCATCTGACGAAGGGCTAATACCCAGAATCTACAAGGAAATTAAACCAATTTACAAGAAAGAAACAAACAACCCCATCAAAAAGTAGGTGAAGGATATGAACAGACACCTCTCAAAAGAAGACATTTATGTGGCTAACAAACATATGAAAAAAAGCTCATCATCACTGGTCATTAGAGAAATGCAAATCAAAACCACATGAGATACCATCTCATGCCAGTTAGAATGGCAATCATTAAAAAGTCAGGAAACAACAGATAGTGGAGAGGATGTGGAGAAATAGGAATGCTTTTACACTGTTAGTGGGAGTGTAAATTAGTTCAACCATTGTTTAAGACAGTGTAGCAATTCCTTAAGTATCTAGAACTAGAAATACCATTTGACCCAGCAATCCCATTACTGGGTATATACCCAAAGGATTATAAATCACTCTCCTATAAAGACACATGCACATGTATGTTTATTGCAGCACTGTTCACAATAGCAAAGACTTGGAACCAATCCAAATGCCCAACAATGATAGACTGGATAAAGAAAATGTGGAACATATACACCATGGAATACTATGCAGCCATAAGAAAGGATGAGTTCATGTCCTTTGCAGAGACTTGGATGAAGATGGAAACCATCCTTCTCAGCAAACTAACACAGGAACAGAAAACCAAATACTACGTGTTCTCACTCATAAGTGAGAGTTGAACAGTGAGAACATATGGACACAGGGAGGGGATCATCCCGCACCGGGGCCCGTCGGGGGGTGGGAGTCTAGGAGAGGGACAGCATTAGGAGAAATATCTAATGTAGATGTTGGGTTGATGGGTGCAGCAAACCACCATGGCACTTGTATACCTATGTAACAAGCCTGCACATTCTGCCATTATCCCAGAACTTAAAGTATTAAAAAAAAAAAAAAAGAATAAAAAAGAAATCAAGAAGGTAACTGTATTTATAATTGCCTCAAATAATACACCTAGGAATAAACTTAACCAAAGAAATGAAAGATCTCTACAATGAAAACTATAAAACATTGATGCAAGAAATTAAGGAGGATACAAAAAAAGGGACTGTATTCCATGTTCATGGATTGTAAGAACCAATATTGTTAAACGTTCATAGTACCCAAAGCAATCTACAGAATCTATGCAATCCCTGTCAAAATGCCAATGCCATTCTTCACAGAAATAGAAAAAATAATCCTAAAATTTTATGGAAGCGTAAAAGACCCAGAATAGCCAAAGCCATCCTGGGCGTAAAGAACAAAACTGGAGGAATTACATTACCTGATTTCAAATTGTACTACGGAGATATTGCAATCAAAAAGCATACTACTGGTTTGAAAACAAACATATAAACCAAGGGGACAGAATAGAGAATCCAGAAATCCATACATCTATAATAAATTCATTTAATATTTATAAAACTCAGCCTAGTATTTACATTGTTTAATTCATCCAAAACCGTAACAATTGAACTCATGGAGACAGAGAGTAGGATGGTTACTAGGGACTGGGAAGAGTAGTGGGGGTGGGGGGATAGGAGTGGGCATGGTTAATGGATACAAAAATATAGCTAGATAGAAAGAGTAAGATGTTGTATTTCATAGCACAACAGTGTGATTCCAGTCAGCAATGACCGTTCCTTTAAAAAATAACTAAATGAGTATAATTGGATTGTTTATAACACAAAGAAAGGATAAATGCTTGAGGTGATGGATAACCCTCCTCTGAAAAAAGGAAGTATGAGAAAGACCTCACAATGAAAAGAGAAATTCATATATAATATATAATATATAATATATATAATATATAAATCTAATATATAAGAAATTTAATATATAATATATAAATCTAATATATAAGATTCCCAAATTTCTAGTATGAATACTTCATCAATCTGATGTCTCTTCATTGAACCAGAGAGAAGTTGCTAGTACTTTTTGAGAACAGCAATAGAGCAACTGTCCTTCACATCTGAAAGTCCATATGATGGGCCAGGCGCGGTGGCTCAAGCCTGTAATCCCAGCACTTTGGGAGGCCGAGACGAGCGGATCACGAGGTCAGGAGATGGAGACCATCCTGGCTAACACGGTGAAACCCCGTCTCTACTAAAAAATACAAAAAACTAGCCGGGCAAGGTGGCGGGCGCCTGTAGTCCCAGCTACTCGGGAGGCTGAGGCAGGAGAATGATGTGAACCCGGGAGGCGGAGCTTGCAGTGAGCTGAGATCCGGCCACTGCACTCCAGCCTGGGCGGCAGAGCGAGACTCCGTCTCAAAAAAAAAAAAAAAAAAAAAAAAGTCCATATGATGGAGTTTATGCAAATTTATCTTCTTTTTGGAGATAACTAAATCTTTTAAATGTTTTATTTATTAGATCTTAGTTTTAAGGTAGAACCATGTGCAATTTACTAATTTTGTAATCCATTCATTGTGGGAACATATTTTTCACTATCCTTCAGTTTTCTCAACTGTGAAATGTAGATAATTATGTATATCTTATTCCATATTATTATATGCAAAGTAAGTGATTTAATATTTATAAACTCAGCCTAGCATTTACCTTAAATAATTCATCCAAAATTTTAGTAAGAAATATTGTCAATAAAGCTAGGAATAAGACAATTATTCCATCAGTATTATGATGTTCTAGTGAGCATAACTGTCTTCTTCCTATTAGAAACAAATGAAATTGGGAATCCTCACTTAACTAAGAGTAAAATAACAATACCACAATTACCTAGTTAATGAAATTGACCTAGAGAAAAAATGAGGAATAAAATGTGGAAATTAAGAAGGAAGGTAATTGTTATTTTTTAAATGCAGCATTTCCATCTTCAAATTTGTGTGCAGCATTTCCATCTTCAAATCAGCCCTTTTGCATCCATCCTGTGTCCTGCTTCAAATCTCTTAGACTTCCTCTTCTACTACCAGCTAGAGAAAACACTTTGCTTTTATAGGGCTCATGCAATTTGTTTAGGTCTATGCTCTCTCATCTCCATTTTGCCAGATTACTGTAACAGTCACAGAAGTAACACTGGGCAGTAAAGGTCATGGGAACCACTTTAAAATTCTTCTTACCACATTATTCTGTTCCATTTTTTTCTATTCTATTGTGTTTCAGAACAGATTACTTTCCTTAAATAAAAACCTATTTGTAAAAAGTAAATATTATATGTAATATTTTGAAAACAGTTTCTAAATATCTTATGTTTAAAATGGAATAACAGTAACTAGTTACAGGATTACAATTAGGACCAAATAAGATAATGTATATGAAACATTTTATAAACTTTAAAGCAGTCAGTAAGCATTAGTTGTACTTAATTTAACTTTTGTCTAGATTCATAGAGATGAAAAAGATAGTCATATGGTCACATGGTTTAGTAGTTTCTAAAGTTTTAAAAATTATAGAATGTTTCCTACCATGCTATTTTAATATCACAAGAGATCCTTGAAGTAAGGGCAGCTATCATCAATATCACATATTTTTACTTGGTTTCAGTGTCTTGAAATTTCATAGAACATGTATTGCAAGATATTTCAAAAACTATTTGTTTTATCTTTTTTTCACACAAAGAATTTAATAAAAATTGTTTTAAATACAGCATTTAGAACATGGGAAACTCAAGGATGGCATGACAGATATTTCTTACAATATGTCTGAAATACATGTTTGGGAGAGAGAAAATGAAGTCAATATTCCAGGGCTTTGGAACATCTATTCTCTGGGGAGCGAGATGGCTAATGTGAGGGAATAATAATGGAAAGAAAGGTCCTAGCATGTTCTGATGCATTCCACTTGGTTCAGACAACCAAAATAAGTGATTAAGTCATGTCTCAAATCATTGAGGTTTATTGAGACAGCTTGAGGGTGCAACTGGGAAAAAACTCCAGTCACAGAAGCATCTGTGGCCATTTTTTCCAAGGAGGTTCTCAGGAGATTTAGTATTTATACATTTCATTAAAGAGAGGCCAGGGGTGGCCGTGAGACAAATTGAGACAAATGATTATATACTTCTGAGACTTTAGTCAGTGCCCAGTAAATCTACATTTTATGTAAGACAAGGTGCATCTTGGGGATGGGTGAAGGAAGGATTAATTTTATTTTTGTTACCTACCTGGGAAGATAAGCTAGTGGTCTTTTGAAAGAACTGGTTTTTGTTTAGTCCTTAGGAAAGAAAACCTAATGACTCAGCTAGGAGGAGGGTATAATGAGGCGTGTCCAGTCTCCCATCCCATCATGGTCGTAAATTCAGCTTTCAAGGTTTCTCTGGGATTCCTTTGGCCAGGAGGGAGTCTGTTCAGTTAGTTGGGTGCTTGGAATTTTGGTTTTATTTTTCTGTTCCGATGTGGAATTTTGGGGAAGGAGCTAGAACTCCTGCACCCAGCATGGGGTGGGGTGTGAAATGGAATTCCCTATGGAAATGCAGAGCTAAGAATGTCAAGTAAAAGTCAAAGGTATTTACATTTAATTTTTATTTATTTATTTATTTATTTATTTTGTGTGTGTGTGTGTGTGTGTGTTTTAATCACAATTAGCCTGCATACATTAGGCAAAAGCAGAAGGTAATAGGACTGTTGTGTTTATTTCTATCTACGTATGATGCTTTTTTACTCATTTGTTCTGTATTGGTTCTTCTGGTGTGCTAAGTTCCATCTGCTGTCTTGCCCTCTTGCTTGCTGCTCCAGTAGCAGCCTCTGCCTCTCTTGTACTAAAGCACCACTGACGACACCATGGAGACTCTAACTCCTTATATGACTTACAGACTCAGATGAAGCCCTGAATTCCAGAAACTCAGATCTGGCTTCCTCAGCAGCTGACTGGAGGCACTAGACAAGGATTAACATCCTTGGACAAGCTTTGATCAATGAGAGATACGAGACATGGGAAACCGGCAGATAAATTTCTTTTCCTTCTGTATTTGTCTGAGTTGTCCAGAGAAACAGAACCAATTAGGACCCCTCTCTCTATTTTTCATATCCTATAATAAGTATATATTTATTATGGGAATTGGCTCACACATTTATGAAAGTCAAGAAATTCTACGACATGCTGTCTGCAAAGTGGAGAACTGGGAAAGGCAAATTATTAATATGAGTTCAGTTTAAGTCCAAAGACCTAAGAACCAGGGGAGTGGATGGTGTAACTCCCAGTTTGAATCTGAAGACCTGGGAAGTCAGGGGTGGAGTATGGGGGTTTGGCAGATGGCGGTGAAGTCACAGGGTAGGCACTGGTGTGAGTCCCAGTGTTTGAAGTCCTGACAACCTGTAGCTTTGATGTCTAAGGGCAGGATAAGATGGATGTCCCAGCTGAAGAGACAGAGAACGAATTCTCCCTTCCTCTGCCTTTTTGTTTTATTCAAGTCTTAAATTAATTGGAGGATGCCCATCCCACCCACCTGGGAGAGGGCAAATCTTCTTTTCTCAGTCTATTGATCCAAATGCTAATCTCTTCAATTAACCCTCTCACAGACACACCCAGAAATAATGTTATACCAGCTGTCTGGGCTTAACCTAGTCATATTGACACAAAATTAACCATCACACGTTCTTTACCTGACAGACTCTTCCAAGGTACAGTGATTCTATGGAGGCAGTCTTGATTAGTCCTTCATGATAAGGAACAAATTTGTATTTTCTTTAAACCTATGGCCAGCTCAGTAATTGATACCTTGCGTTTATTTTCCACCTTTGTCTGTCTCACTTTTCTTTCTTCTACATTTTTAATGTCCTAGAATTGAATGATCCAATAAAATATTAGTGGATTAGCTTTGCCCAATTCTCTGTTTTCTGGGGAACTCA
Organism: Macaca fascicularis; assembly: GCF_037993035.2. Taxonomy (NCBI): domain Eukaryota; kingdom Metazoa; phylum Chordata; class Mammalia; order Primates; family Cercopithecidae; genus Macaca; species Macaca fascicularis. The sequence continues at coordinate 109,073,515 of NC_088379.1, forward strand.
GGTAAGATTCCTTCATTTATTCAGCAACTATATTAAATAAATATTATTAAGTGAATATTATTGTTGGATGTCTACTCTGTACCACATAATGTTAAAGCGCTTGGGATGCATCAACGAACAAAGTAGACAAAAATCTTTGCTCTTTCTGAGTTACTTTCTAGGAGAGGGAAAGAGAGAGAGAGAGAGAATATTAAAAATAATGAACAAGTAGATTTTACAGTATATATGATAGAAAGTGATAAGAGAGCGCATAATCAGCTTCATTTTCCAGTTTTTCTTCTACCAATCTTCTTCTCTTCTCCTAAGTCCATCTCTCACCTTTTCTTTTCCTTTACACTCCAACAACATTGAGTTACTTATAGTTTCCTCTCCCTTTGAGGTCCCCCAATCCGCCATACTAGTTTCCATCTCCATGCCTTTGCTTTGCAGCTGCCATGGCTGGAATGACCTCCACATATTCCTTTTCTATCTAGCTATTCAGACTCACCTTAGGATCGTGTTTTCAGGAAATCTTACCTGATTTCGTTCTCTGCTTTCCCCAAGCTATTTTAGGGGTTAGCCTAGACTTCCATAATTCCCTTATAAATACCTTTATCATTATACACTCATGTTATTTTTAAAGCGTAATTATTTGTGTGTTTATGTCTTCTACTAATCTGGGATTTCACTGAGGACAGGGACTATGTCATATATACTGTTTTACTGCTAACACATAGGATGGTGTTCAGTAATATTATTTTAAATAAATGAGAAATGAGGTTCCAGAATTGTGAGCTATAGAAGTCTTCTATTAAGGTCTCACTGGAAAGGTTAAAGAAGCAAGGCATTCGGAGACGCAAAATAAGTCAAGTTAAAGAGAAGCAGCAGCAGATTTGGGGTTGGTTCGGTGCAGAGTGGGCTTCAATTTATGTGCTCTGAATTAAACTCTGTAGTAGACTAATTGCTCAAAACGACCACAATTCTCTCCCCCGATTATCCTATTGCAATGCTCGCATCTCTTCACTTCAAGGTGTAGAGTCTTTTTCCTTTATCTCTTAAATCTAGGCCGGACTTTTGACTTCCCTTTGTTAAAATAATTCATTGAAAATGTCTGTTTTGAACCTGGGCCTCAAGAGAAATTGCACTTTCACTTCCTTTGTAAACTCTTTCCTCTGTCATGAGAACAAACCTGGGCAGTCTGTTATCCTGGAACTAGGCTGAGTCATCCCAGCTGTGCTGGGTGCCAGCTGAACCACCAGCTGATGGAAGACACTTGAGCAAGTCCCATCAAGCTCAGCTAAATCTATTCAGATGAGCAGAACTACCCAGCTGACCCAGAGATTCATGAAGAAATCATAAATAGTTCCTGTTTAAAGCTACTAGATTTGGTGATGGTTTATTACACAACAATAACTATTAATTAAAGATATGGAACTTCAAGTGGAAAGTTTGTTCAGAGCACTCACTGTGGTACAAAGTGTTTTCTGATTTTTTAGAGAGTGACTTTATGGTGTTTGTAGAAATGATACATATTATTAAAAAGTTTAATCAATATAAGTATCACAAAAAAGTATAAAATTACACCACCTAGTTACATATTTACTTTATAGCTAAATATGCATATTTCAAACCATGTGAAATAATATATCTGTTTATAAATTTAAATGTTATTCTCTTACATTTTAAGAAATAACTTTACTCAAACCCTTTATTTGTATAGTTGATATTAATAATTGTTTTTTATTATTAGAGCCACTTTTTGAGTTGTCTAACAGTTTTCCAGAGAATGTCATTTTGACTGCTAGGTCATTTGACATGTAGCATTATTTGAAGTCTATCTAATGCTGTCACTAAATGTTTTTTCTAAAGTGATAAGTATATGTTTCCATAATATAAGGGAAGTTGTTTCTTCATTTACCCTGTAGATGATCTCAAAAATGTTACTATTCACTATACTGATTTCAAATTTTTTTAAAGGCAAATATCAATTGAATAGTGAATAATTTTTATGAAAGATGTGTAATATGCTTAAAAGTTATGGTACAAAGAATACCTAGCTTCAGAAATAAAACATTATCATCCTCTTTTAACATTGTTCTACTCTTCCTCCTCAGTCTTTTACCCCTTTCTTTGCCCTCAGAGATAACTATCATACTGAATTTAATTTTTTCCCCTTGCTGCTTCTTAAACTTATTTATTTACATCACGAGAACATTATGTTCCTGAGATTCACCATTGATATTGTGTATACCTATAATTCTTAACTCATGTGTATACACTGCTCTTTGGTATTCCAGTGTACATATAGTATGATCTATTTATTCATTTATGTTGGTTATGAAAGTAATGCTAAATTCTGTTACAATCTCAACATCACATTTGTTAAACATCATATCATATCATAGCTTTCATTTCACAGTCCAAAGTGAATCAATTTTTGTGTAGATGGGGTGGGGTGGAGGGTTCGTGGAGGGGTATGAGGAATGTTTCTGCTTCATGTAGTAATTCAGAAATCTAGATTCCTTTTATAATGAGGCTCCTCCGTATTCAATACATGGCTTTGAAGTTACACTGGCATCATACAGTTAGCAGAGAGAAAAGGATCATACAGAAGGCATGCTTAGATTTAACTGCTGTGCCCACTCTCTTTGATGCGAAATCGTTAAAGGCCTCATTTTGATGCAAGCGAGGATACTTGACAATATGGTTTATCGGTGTGCTCAAAGGATAATAAAATTGTTTGATGAATGCACAGCATTGTCATTTCTACAGTCTTCTAGTCACTAAATATCCATTTAACTTTTATTCTTATACTCACCTTCTTTCCAATACAGGCAATTGAAAGTCCAACCACAGCTAAAAATTCACATCCTTATTATGTCTTCACAAGGCTATATCTTAATGGACTTTGTTTCCTCAACAACTTTATGTCTTACTGTGTGGTTTCTAGCAGGGAATCAGATTTCCCATTCTTCGAGGCTCTACATTTCTTGCCCCTCTGATCCCTTTCAAATTCCATCCTGGCTTATTTATTTCCTAAAATAGTTATCTGCCCTCTAACCCTTCTACTCTCTGTAATCACCTTCCATTATGTACATGGCTTATTTTCCAACCTCTGATATCAGTTTCCTTGCCACCCAGCATCCGACTGCTCAGCTAATAACATCTATTTGAGGATCTGTTAAGCCAAATTATAAATTATTATGCTATTCAGAATAGACTAATTATTGCCAAAAATCAATATGAAAACCTCAGTGGCTTAATGTGTTATTTCTCACTCAAATCTCAGGCTTCTTAAATGGTTGGTGGGTGATCTTCCCTGTTGTAACTCAAAGGATCAGCATCTTACTTCTTAGGGCACTGCTATTTTCAACCTCTGGCACACGTAGAATGAGGAGAGAGTATGGGAGGTTGCATGTGGGCAATTTGTCATTTTTATAATTTCCAACCACAATGCCTATATTGTGCATTATAAAAAGTATAAAACAATACATATAAAGTGCTTCTGGGAGATGGCTTTATGAGTATTTAAAATTTTATTTCATGTTTGCTTCTTTGCTTGTTCCAGGATTCCTGGAGGAAACATTATATCCCTAAGTTAAAAATTATGATTGAATAACTTGCTTCAGAAATGAAGGTATGAATTTGACAACATGAGCTAAGCATTAAATACTAAACTAGTTAGACAGGTACATTTGGAAAAAGCTTTGAGTATTCAAATATTTCAGGGAACACTTGTTAATATAGTTTTTCACAATCAGAGATATTGATCTCTGATTTATCCCAGGCTTTGACTGATAGTTTGAAAAGGAAAACATTAGAAAATATTAATTATATTAATATCTTTTTATGGCTATTTTATGCCTTTGTAGATCAGACGCTTAACTATTTATTTGCTAGATGTGTTCTTGAAGGCTTTGTTTCTATGTTTCTTAGAGAAAAAGTTCAAACTTGATTCAAAAATGTCTTCATTTCAATTTAAAATATGACTTGCTGCCCATCGTATGCTTATCACAGTGAGGTTAAAGTAGAAGCTTATGACATGTGTCTTCTCCTAAGTTCCTACCAAAAATGAACACTATTATGTTTGGGATGATGAGGAAGGAAAGAAACCAAGTATGAAAAATCAAAATGGGCAAATTAGCATTTAGATGAAAAAATACAGGTGTGGAAGAATTCCCTCATTTTAGGATTTTAAAAAATGCGTCTTTATTTTCCTCTCTTAATTTGGCTTCTTGTCTTTCAAAAATTTTATTTTTATTAACATACTAGTGATTTTTGTACATTGATTTCGTATCCTGAAACTTTGTTGACAAAACTGTGTGACTCCACTCAGTTACATCGGAAGTCAGTTTATACTTTGGCAGGTACTGGGCAAATGTTGTTGTTCTTAGCATTGGTCAGAATGGACACTGCCCCTATGGCTTGGTCCTCACTGCAGAGTGCAGCTGAAGCAGGAAATGGTCAGATGTATTTATTATGTTTTGTGTAAGAATATCAGAGGATGCAAGAGACCTTGGAAGTGTGATTAGAATATGCCCCCCGATTTCTTGTTTCATTTATTCTGAGGAAACTATTTGTCCTGTTATTTGGGTGAGACCTGGAGGGGACTGGACCCAAATCTAAACTCTGAATCAGAAAAGAAGATGCGGCTAAAAGAAAAAAGAAGAAGTCCAGAATTGGTGGTTATATAATCCTTAATAAATAATTTTAGAGCTAATTCACACCTTTTAGAGCTAAGTCTAGTAGAAAATTTGCATATATTTATATGAATTTTGAGTAGAGATGAATGCTTACTTTAAAAATAATGTCATATCTGAATAAAAATAAGATCGAGACTAAGATAAACTGACAAACAGGAGACTAAAGAACAAGAAGTTCCATAATAAAGCATCTGACTATAAAATTAATTTAGCTATATGTTGGCCAAATCAGGCTTCTTGTATCTATAGTTATATGTAGTATAAATATCTCACCATAAGACTGGAAACATATGACAGATAACTCTTATCTTGACAGCAGTTTCACGACAGTGTACCCATCTATTAACAAAATAATTCTACAGAGTATGACTACAATGCTGAGTATTTCAGCACACTCCATAGATACTTGTTTTACAGCTTTAGACTTTTTCATTTTTTTTCTTTTTTTTTTCCCCCCCTGAGACGGGGTCTGGCTCTGCTGCCCAGGCTCACTGCAACTTCCACCTCCTGGATTCAATTCAAGTGATTCTCCTGCCTCAGCCTTTCTAGTAGCTGGGATTACAGGCACCCGCCACCACTCGTGGCTAATTTTTGTATTTTTAATAGAGACAGGGTTTCAGCATGTTGGCCAGGCTGGTCTCAAACTCCTGATCTCTAGCAATGCACCAGTCTCGGCCTCCCAAAGTGCTGGGATTACAGGTTTAGGCCACCATGCCCAGCCTCACAGCTTTATAGTTTTTCATCAGCAATACAAAATGTTTTCAACACATACATTATATGTTTCTCTCTTTGATTTGTATTACTGAAGCCTATGAATATGTTTTTGGATCAAGAACCTTTTTGAAAATCTAGTGAAAGGCAATTCCTTCCCAGGAATAAGCATAGATTATTGTAGAAAATTTGTTGCAGACTCTACACCAAAAGTTCTTTTACAGACTCCAAGTTAGGAAACTCTACTCTCAATCACCATTTTTTTTAATGCCTTGGGAAGAAACTAGAAGTTAGCAGAGTCTCAATCCTGGTTTACCTTGTCGCTTTTTGGAAGGTCTGGGGAAATCTAAAGCCTTCAGTGTTGCCTAACTCTACTGAGGGCATTCCTCTTTGTGCCATCTATAGCAAACAATGTGATGATGGGAGAGAAGTACTGAATATGAGGCTGCATGTCTCTCTAGAGTAAGAATAGAACATTATTTATATATGCATCCATTAAACAAACATGTAATAGCCATTCATTTTGTAGAAAGTGCTTTTGTAGGCACTGGGGGATAACTGATATATAAGATAATCAAACCACAAGAAGAAGCCCAGAAATGTTATTTATATTATTAGTTTATGTAAAAACTAGAGATTCTAAATATTAAAAAGATAGAATTATAGTATATTTATTTATATTGAATGGCATATTATATGCATAAATGCCTTGTAAATTGTAAAGTATCCTTTCAATGCTATTTTTATTTTTTACCTTGAAGTTGGGAAACTGAAACCAATGAAGATCACAGTGAGCAAAAGAGTCATGAGATTTTCATACAGAAAATAGAATTTAAAAACTCACAGAGACTCCAAAACAAACCTGATTTGAAGCAGAAAAAGAAATTGTTTATGGAACTGTTATCAACAAGACTTAACAGATACTTTCTGAATGGCAGTATAAATCGATATTTAGCAGACATCTTGTTTCAATATAGAGCTTGAAAAAGCCAGTTATAACAACATAGTTGAAAAATACAGTTTAGTAGCAGCATACAGGTGGGTCCATGGTCTCACAGGGTAATGATTTAATAAAAAATAATAATTCAGGAAAAAATAGGTCAAAACTCCCAGAAACTTTCACACATGGCAAAATGTATTATGGAAGATTTTCTAAGAATATTGTTAAAACCTGACCTCGATAACCACCAGGAAACCAACAGAAAGAACATTCAAATTAACTACAGGAAATATACATTTCTATATGTATTAGTTTCCTAGGGTTGTCATAACAAATTTCCACAAACTTGTTGGCTTAAAATGACAGAAATGTGTTCTCTCACAGTTCTGGAGGCTAGAAATCTGAAATCAAGGTGTTGGCAGGGCCGTGCTCCCTCTGAAGACTTGAGGGAAGAATCGTTCCTTGCTTCTTCCTGGATTCTGGTGGCTCCCTGCAGTTCTTGACAGTCCTTGGTTTGTAGCTGCATCACTCCAGTCTCTGCTTCTGTCTTCACATGACCTTCTTTCTGTCTCTGTCCTCTCTTTTTCCGTCTTTTATAAGTACACCTGTCACTGGGTGTAGGGTCCACCGTAATCCAGGATGATTTCATCTCTAGATCCTTACCTTAAAGCATCTGCAAAGACCCTTATTCCAAATAAGGTCACATTTTGAGGTGCTGTGTGAAAATACCTTTTGTGGGCCAGTATTCAACACACTCGACTATTCCACTGATTTAAAATAATTTTCCTAAACATTGTATTATTTCACCTTTGGAAGAGAAGATATTTGTCTTACTATTACAAAACTCAGAAATTATTCCTATAAGCCACCAAATTCAAGGAGTATGTGAAAGTGAAATCACGTTTTTCTCTTGTAACATTTCAGAATCTTGTCATATAATAATTCATGCAGAAAGGCAAGGGATGCTTGCTAGATCTGACAGTGGCAAAATGTGTTTTATGATTACTGCAATAGAACCTTCCAGTTGAACACTACTATGCTGTAAAGAGATTATCTAATTTATATCATTAAGAACATCATATGACAATAGTGAATGAATCTTCAAAACAATCTTCAAGACTACAGTAAAAATGTGAATTCTGGTTTTGCTTAAGTGGGCTATATTGTATGATGAAGATATTGTTCTATTGCAAATGGCAGAAATGCAAATAAACCAGTTTTATAAAAGGAATTTATTGAATCAAGCACATAACTAAGAAGTCCAAGAGGATGGGAATGTCTTTAGAAATGCTATGGATTTAAAGAACGATGTTTTTTCTTGCTTTGTTTCTCCAGTTTATCTTTCCTCTTATATTTGGTTTCATTTCTACAGGTGTGTTTTCTTCCTATAACAGACAGGCTTTCTGTATGTAGTGAGGGAAATAGTAGCATAGCCACAGAAATATTCACCACTGTATCATCCCAGTTTTGTGATACATGCCTGAGAAAAGAAACAGTATTCATGAATACAATTTCACAGAATGGTTCTGGATTGGGTCAACTTCCAATTTGGGGGCCAACTATATAGTTAAGGGGTTGAGATGCTTTGTCAGAGTAGGCCTGCAGCATGTGCTACTGTGGTTGGGGTGTAGTGCGGGGTAGTCTGCCGTCATTGAACATAGTAAAGCTAATTTAGCCATGTTGGGATCAAACTCATGAAACTATTAACTATTAACTATTCACACTAAATAACACTAAACATTTTATTTGTTGAATTTTTGTGGTTATTCTCAGAATATTGATAACAAACTTTCAAAATAGATGTCTAAATAACTATGCTACCTCTTTTTGAGGGACCCTGAAGTAAAATCATTATGCTTCCTCTAGCTTATGCATGACTTTTGGAGGTCTTCCTTCTAGCACTTTTAAAAGCATTGCTCTTAAGAGTAGATTAACTGTGACATTTGGAAATGTCAGAGGTAACTTTGGCCATGAGAGCACTGGCCAATGAATCTTACCTATACAAAATCCTATTTATTGAGGGCTTCGGTGTTCATGACATTGCTAGGCATCTTTTCTTTGTCTGTCCTGTTTCAGCAAATAGGTTTAGCAGGGAAGCAGTTCACTCCTTACAAAGCAATTATCATTAGAAAATGTCACTGCATAAATTGTAGGATAAAAAAGCAGAGATATCTGATTAGTGACTGATTTAGGAGAGAAGAGCTCATGCCAAGAGTAGTAGAGTACCAGGGATCAGGAACTCATACCCTGTTTTTCAAGTCTTTTGAGGTAAGCTTATTAGAGGATTTCTTTAAATGATGGAATGGTTGGTAAGATTTTCCCCAATTCAAAAAATAGTAGGAAGAAAAACACTTATAATTTTTGTTTAAAAGTAGTCAATAGCTGGTATGTTTTTATGCAATTGATGCATTTCTGAACATAGATAAATTGAATTAATTAGTTAATCATATTTAACTACTTCAAGAAACCAAATTCTGTGCTGACACCTTTACAAATGTAGTATTATTAAAATCCTGTTAATAGCCCTATAATATATACAATACAATAATTCTAATTGTACAAATGTGAAATTCCGGGGCAACTTTTGTAAATTTTCCAAGGTCACCTTGCTGAAGTGAAAATGAGGTATGTAGCCAGATCTTTCTCAGTTTGTCATATATTAAGCAAGCTTGCTAAATTTTATACGTCTCTATATGGGATTCTTTTGTAAGTCAGTCATGTTATCATTCATGTGCAGGTTTGATGGTCAATAAAATTAAATTGGACTGAAACTAATTGCTGATATAGGTCACATCTATAAATTTTGCCTCTGAATATAGTGCAAGATGTGTAATAGTAGCTGGACATCGGCTCATCCCTCTTTCTTCGAGCCTTACTCTTCTTTGACCCTAGCCTGCACATTTAAAAGAGAGGGCAGATGAGTTTTTAATGCTGCTCTGGAGATGTATTAAAATCCCATTTCGGTTAAGGTTGCAGATTTAGCAAATAAAAATTAGTTACATTCGAAATGTTGTTTATCTGAAATTTAAATTTAATTGGACATCTTTTATCTACAATCTTAATTTGAGTTCCTCCAACTTGAATCTCTGTGAGGTTTGCTTTTGTTCCTCTTGAATTCTCTTTTCTATTACTGGTATTTTTTTTTTTTTTTCAGATCAGGTCTTCAATGAGATATTCCTTTTTATTTGAGGTTTCAAGCTTCAAAAGGTTGAGTTCATCATCAGCCAGCATCTCTTACCCTAATTTCTTATTTCAAGATTTATTCTTTGGCTCATACTATGACTTTAAGTTTCTCATGTAATGCATTTACTGTTTCACTGTACTTTGACAATCATCCACAATACGGAAATTAAAGCAGAAAAAGGGAAGGCAGAACAGGAAAGAGTAAGGCACATTGGCAGGAATTAAGTCTAGAGCTTCTTACAAGAGTAAAAGTTTTGTTGGATAAAATGGGATCAGATATTAGGACTAGCAAATAAAGGTCAGGCAGTTAAGAAACCTGGGAACACTGGAAAAACTGGGAGGTGGATGATGCAGAAGATGAGCTGGTCATGTAGAATGGCAGACGGATTCTCCTGGAGCAGAGGTTTGGATAATCAGAGATGGATCATGATTGGTCAGGACTTTCAGGAACTGCTTTGTCCAGAAACAGCCCCTCTTAGTCTTAAAGTTACAACATCCCCTAGAAAGACAAAGTGCTCTGCTAGAATACTGCACCGACAATTTAGAGAAGAGCTTTCCATTCCCACTCACAGATATGTATTTGGCTAAATATGGCTCTTGCTAATGAACAGCCTGAAAACATATTTGAAGAAATATCTACTGAAATTGCATTATGATATGATATGTAGGCCATAATTTGGTTTGATGCACAAACACCTGCAAGCCCATCAAGAAAGAAAGAAACTCCAGAGAAAGTTAATGTAGCATGGCCTCACCTGTAGGAGATGCCTTAAAATGAACATATGACCAGCACGATAGTGAGAATACAGGATTTGTATTCTCATTCTTACCTCTATGTCTTTGTGTGTTTTACACACACACACACGATCCACTTTTATCCATAAATATAAATCTTAAATACAAATTTAAATTTGAATTGTCCTGAATCTTCTCATTTACTGCTGACCAATTTCTATATTCATCTAGTTTCCAGTTTGGTAAATGACTTTGTCCTCACATTTGAATTCCCATTCTGGCTTTTCTGGATAGGCATATGCATCTGGTTTCTCTGATTTTAGATTCAGCTTCTTCCCCAAAGATTCCAAATACTGGATATTCATAAATCAAATTGTATAGAAAATTTAGGAGTATCATCTATAACAAGAAAGGTCATAAAATTAGAGTGTTGTAAGTCAAATTACCAGAGGATCAGCTACAATCCACCACTCCATAGGAACTCTGAGAATAAGAATTCCATAGTCGTCAGTGAATAAGATTACGATAACAACAAGGTATTATTTTCAAAAATCATGAAATCACCAAAATTCTATCTGCCAACCAAACACATTGCTGGTTCCATAATCTTTGTTGATAGGTCTCTAATTTTCGTACATGAGCATTCTGCAAAATGCTTTAAGAATAAGTAAACGTTATGCAATGTACTTTGGGAGTCAACCAGTAGCAAATTAAATAGAATTTAGTTTGACTAAGTCACTGTGACAGAATTTAATGCTTTAATTTTTTTTGTGAATTATGAGGAAATTTCATAGGGGGAAAGTGATGGAATACAAATACTCATAACCCTGTTAACTGCAGCTAGAACAGGTGGAATAGTGTCAAATTGAGATCCCAGCGGTACAGAACAAATTGTAAATCATGGCTTCTTCCTATTAAACCTTGGATATCCTTTAGAATAAAGTCCAAAATTCCTAACATGATCTTTAATGTCAGTCATAATGTGGTCCCCTGTATTCTTTGTATCATCTCTCGCCACTTTCTCCGCAACCATGCTGATCTATTGATATACTTGCCATTTCCTGAATTTGAGGTATTCTTTCATCTTGGCTTTCATATAATCTATTTCTCTGATAAAACACCATTCCCCACTCTACTCAACACCTAGTTAACTTTCTGGATTCATTTTCTTTGTACTGCCTCTGTTCTTATCCCTGGATTAAGAATTATCTCACAATATGATGGTTGCTCTCTTACTTGCATATCTTCTATATTTATTTTTGAGTGTCTTTTGAAGAGAGTGCCTCTTATGCTTCATTGTAAATCTAGGGCATAGGAAATTTCCCATTTGACAGCAGTCATTTAAAATATATTTTTTGGGCCGGGCGCGGTGGCTCAAGCCTGTAATCCCAGCACTTTGGGAGGCCGAGATGGGCGGATCACGAGGTCAGGAGATCGAGACCATCCTGGCTAACACGGTGAAACCCCGTCTCTACTAAAAAATACAAAAAAAAACTAGCCGGGCGCAGTGGCGGGCGCCTGTAGTCCCAGCTACTCAGGAGGCTGAGGCAGGAGAATGGCGTGAACCCAGGAGGCGGAGCTTGCAGTGAGCTGAGATCCGGCCACTGCACTCCAGCCTGGGCGGCAGAGCGAGACTCCGTCTCAAAAAAAAAAAAAAAAAAAAAAAAAAAAAAAAAAAATAAAATAAAATAAAATATATTTTTTGAAATAATGAGGCAAGCAAACATGGACAGACTCAGCTGCTGCAGCTTGGAGGATGTCTAGTTGATAGAAAGACCATGAAATTCCAAGGGTACACAAATGTAATTCAAACATAATGGCTCCAATGGACAGCCTCTCATTTTTCTTTGTATAATCTTAAAAAAAGCTCCTAAGCAGCACTTTTATATTTTACACACACACACACACACACACACACACACACACACACACACACCCTCTCTTCTCTCTACATACAACCTTTTTGTTTCCTGCAAGTAGTTAGGGAGAGGAGATCACCTGACTGTGAAATAGGTGTAGGTGGAAATACAAATTTCTAATGGTCCCTCTGTAGGTATTTAGGGTCCGTTTTTCCACTCTGCTATTAACAGTTGCCTTTCATATCTCTGTTTTCCAGCTTACCAAATTTGGGTGACATATTTTTTCGGGTATGTGGTCCTCTCCCATTCTCTTTTTGCTTGTGGATTTAAAAAAAATAATTCCTTCATTATTTGTGGGAAACAATAGAAAAAATGTGATTTTATTTCACCAAGTTTAAATGGACCTTTTCTGCTTCAATATTTTCCTAATTTTTACTTTGACAAACATAGCTTTGCCCTCATATTTAAGAAGTTTTGAAATATGTGTGGCTGTCAATAAACTCTGCATCTGGTTGCCAGGGATGACCATATCATGTGTGGTATGCAGAAGCTAGCTTGCAAAAGCTGACTATAATTCAATTGTTAATTTTTCTCAAGCTTTGTGAGCCAGTTGTATACATAGCCATTATTAAAAATGTATATTACATAACCTTATTATTAAATGTATTTAAAGCAGAGTTAAGATATCCTTAAATCTCATCACTTCTTAATTGTTTTACTATTTTCTATGTTTTTGAAATTATTTACATATATTACATCTATAAACTAAAAATACCAAATAATTGTGTATTATCATGTATTTCTGCAAAGTGTTATCATGTTGTTGGCTTATAAATTGGCCATAATGAGAGGATTAATGCCATACGAATCTGCAAATGCAAAAATGAAGCTATTTTTTAATTCGGTAGTCTCATTGTTAAACATTTCCCAGTATGCCATTGTTATGTATCCTCCAAAGTTGAGGAGTCAAAGCACTCCTCACCTGTACCCATCACCTTTTATTTAGATCTTTCCCATAGTCTTGAGGTTTTTGTCTCAATTTCCTTTATTTTCTTCCATTTCATTCCCTGTTTTCCTCAGTCCTACCTTTCTTCTGTCCTCCTGCTCTTCCTTTTCTTCCCTCCTTTCTTCAGAAGCTAACTCCATGTAATAGATTTAGCCAGTCATTGGCCAAGGTATGGCTACGTTTGAAATGCTTGTTCCCTGGCACCGTAAAGAAATAGCACTTGAACACAAATTTAATTTCCTCAGCACGGCCATTTTTATACTTTCTGCAGAAAGGGTATATACTTGCTAGCAGTTTTGCCATGAGAGTAAACTGAACAAAGGAGACAGGGTCATTTATAACCTGTCGCTTCCATACTACTGCTGTGTCCAGTTTCCATTGGCAGGAACAGGACCTCACATTCTGTATTTGTCCCGATTGGCTAGTAACTTAGAACTTTTTAAAAGAGTCAAAGGCAGAGGAGAACAAAGGAAGGAGGAAGTAACTTGTGGAACGCTGAATAAGGTAGAGGAAGAGGCTATATGACTAATGCTTGCTTGAACCAGCATAAGCATGCCAGGGCAAATATTTAGGCTAAGTTTTGGGAGCTAAGAACATAAAGTGCATTGATTTCTTTATTATGGCTAGCAGATATTTAAGAATGTTAGCACAGGTGTTTGAATAAATTTTGCTTCTAAGAGATGTTACTATTTATTCCTAATTAGATGGGGAGGAAAGTCTTTGAAGAGGAACCTCTACTTTACTTTTTACAGCTAGAAATGGGCAGGTTTCTGGAACCAGAGAATCCCCAGGTCTTCCTCTACTGCTGCTTCCAACTTTTAGAACCAAGGAAGATCACCATAACCTTTGTACACTCTGCCTTGGATGTCATGGTTTTATTCTTCAAGGTTTCTCAGTATGTTTGTGTCAGTTTTCATATACTCTGCATTCTCACCCTTCCTCACTGGCTTATGTTGCTTGGGTCTGAACCTTCTCCCATCAAAACCCAGAAAAAAATGAACGAGCATTTCATATATTCTTAGAAAAATTCTGCTTCAATTGCAGGACGGGATGGAAATAATGCTACATGTCTTTTAAAAGAGCTTTCCTCTGCAAAGTTGCACCTGATTAATTTACAACTTTCATTTAATAAAACAACTGGATTGTTGTTCCACGTGATTTGTCCCAAAGCTTGATCTATTATTGATGTAATTAATAATAATTTTGTCTGGGTAAAAACATTTTTCTCTTGTAAAGGGACACTGGTATAGGTGGATTACACCTTAGGCTTTACATTTAGATGAAGAGAAGTATCAATTATGCATTAGAGTTTGCAGAATTATAATTTTAAAGTATTTTTTTATTTCTAAAATACAAATCAATTCTGTAACATATATAGACTTTTAAATAATTCATAAACTAATAATAATAATATCAGTGAGATTAATGGGAATATAAACCCTGAAAGTTGGAAGGTACCTTAGTCATTGTTAGTTGTAGTAGACATTTTTGTCATTTTTTTTTTTTTTTTTTTTTTTGAGATGGAGTCTCGCTCTGTCACCCAGGCTGGAGTACAGTGGCGCGATCGCGGCTCACTGCAAGCTCCGCCTCCCGTGTTCACGCCATTCTCCTGCCTCAGCCTCCTGAGTAGCTGGGACTACAGGTGCCCGCCACTATGCGCGGCTAATTTTTTTTTTTTTTTGTATTTTTTAGTAGAGACGGGGTTTCACCGTGTTAGCCAGGATGGTCTCTATCTCCCGACCCAGTGATCCGCCCGCCTTGGCCTCCCAAAGCATTTTTGTCATTTCTTACTAGTTCTTTCCCCACTTCCCATTTCCAAATAGCATAGTGAATTTCTCAGCCAAGAGGATTTGCTGTAATTAACGCCATTGCCACTTGTTGGCACCTAAATGGTCTAAACCAATCAACTTAATCCTATCTTCCTTAATCATTAGGAAAAGATAAGCTCACATATCCTCTGGAAGTTAGGATATACAGATGTGATTCCTGAAAGTCCATGAAACCATTTTTTGGCCGTGACGGGGTGAAAGCTGACCCAGAGAAGGCAGTACAAAGACAAGCGGAGCCACGTCTGTGATCAAATTACTCCTGAGGGCTGCCTCACATTTGGAATTTTCAGCTAAGGGAACAAATTCATTTCCATGTTTTAATTTAAATTTAAACCAGTTTTTTTTTTTTTTCAGTTTTACGTTACCTGAAGGTGAAAAAAAATCCTAAGAAATATCCTTTCCTAATGCTCTATTTCCCCAAATGAAAATTGATTCAGAACAATTTAGTATCTATTACTATCACATTCATGACTTCAACATTCTTTTGTTGAGCTCCTACTGTGTGCCAGATCCCGTGGCTGATTCTGTTTCTACAAAGATGCATAATATATTGCCCTAGAGGAACTTATATCTCATTAGGGGAACATACATTTATTAACTATATTATGGGGTGGAAAGTGCTTATAATAGACGCACAGGGTGATGTGGATGCAACAAGGACAAAAATAGCAGTTGTGTTTGAGGTAGTGGGAGGAGCAGAGATATCCTGAAGAAGGGATGGGACCTTCCAGGAAGAGACAGTTTGCTTAAAAAGAAGCTATAAAAATGCAGAGCATATGTGAGGGTTTTTTTTTTTTTTTTTTTTTTGGTGTTTATATAGATCAAAATAAATCTGCTTGAAGGGAGTGAGCTGTTTTCTATGCAGATGAAGAATCAATGCCATTCTCTTTTTAGCAGCAAATTAAAAATACTTTTGAAGAAAAAATATAAAAAGAAAAAATTTTTAATTTTAGCTTGACAGTTAAGATCCTGCAAATAAAATAATGGTGCTAGTAGATTAATATTACAATGAAACAAGCATCAAACCCAAATTGTGCGTTCATTCCTTAGATCTGCTGTACAAACTTCAAAAGGTATTTATTCACTCTATATATTCGTTCCTTTATCTATAGAAATTGTCTTTTACTTTTGGAGATTCCCTTTGTTTCTGAAAAGGTGTTGTTTTAATCTCATGCATTTTTTGAAACATCAAATGTGGTTCCTGTTTACTTGATTTGGATTTTGCAAAAAAAAAAAAAATTTTAACTTGCTCTTTGAATTATTTGTGTACTTGCTTAATTATAAATTATTAAGTAAGTGTTCAGGAAGGACTATGTATAGAGTAAAGAAAGATGACTGATATGGTTTGGCTGTGTCCTCACCCAAATCGCATCTTGAATTTCCATGTGTTGTGGGAGGGACCTGGTGGGAGGTAATTGAATCATGGGGCCAGGTCTTTCCTGTTCTGTTCGCATGATAGTGAATAAGTCTCATGAGATCCGATAGTTTTAAAAATGGCAATCTCCCTGTAAAAGCTTTCTTTGCCTGCTGCCATCTATGCAAGATGTCACTTGCTCCTCCTTGCCTTCCACGATGATTGTGAGGCCTCCTCACCCAGATGGAACTGTGAGTCCAATCAAACCTCTTTCTTTTGTAAATCGCCCAGTCTTAGATATGTCTTTATTAGCAGCATGAAAACGACTAGTACAGTAAACTGGCACCATTTGAGTGGGGCACTGCTGAAAAGATACCCGAAAATGTGAAAACAACTTTGGAACTGGGTAACAGGCAGAGGCTGGAACAGTTTGGAGGGCTCAGAAGAAGACAGGAAAATGTGGGAAAGTTTGGAACTTCCTAGAGACTTCTTGAGTGGCTTTAACAAAAATACTGATAGTGATATGAACAATAAAGTCTAGGCTGAGGTGGTCTCAGATGGAGATGAGGAAATTGTTGGGAACTGGAGCAAAGGTGACCCTTATTATGTGTTAGCAAAGAGACTGGCGGCATTTTGCCCCTGCTCTAGAGATTTGTGGAGCTTTGAACTTGAGAGAGATGATTTAGGGTATCTGGCAGAAGAAATTTCTAAACGGCAAAGCATTCAAGAGGTGATTGGGTGCTGTTAAAGCCATTCAGTTTAAAGAGGAAAACAAAGCATAAAACTTTGGAAAATTTGCAGCCTGAAAATGCAATAGAAAAAAAAAAAAATCACATTTTCTGAGGAGGAATTCAAGATGGCGGAATAAATTTGCATAAGCAAGGAGTCAAATGTTAATCACCAAGACAGAGGAAAATGTTGTCAGAGACCTTTGCTGGCAGCCCCTCCCATCACAGCCATGGAGGCCCCGGATGAAAAAGTGGTTTATGGGCTGGACCCAGGGTCCCCATGCTGTGTGCAGTCTAGGGACTTGGTGCCCTGCGTCCCACCAGCTTGAGTCATGGCTGAAAAAGGCCAATGTAGAACTTGAGATGTAGCTTCAGAGGGTGTGAGCCTCAAGCCTTGGCAGCTTCCACATGATGTTGAGCCTGCAAGTGCACAGAAGTCAAGAATTGAGGTTTGGGAACTTCTGCCTAGATTTCAGAGGATGTATGGAAACACCTGGATGCTCAGGCAGAAGTTTGCTGTAGGGGTAGTGTCCTCAGGGGGAGACGCTCTGCTAGGGCAGTGTGGAAGGGAAATGTGGGGTCAGAGCCCCCAGACCCCAGAATGATAGATCCACTGACAGCTTGCACAATGCACCTGGAAAAGCTGCAGGCACTCAATGCCAGCTGGTGAAAGCAGCTGGAAGGGAGGCTGTACCCTGCAAAGCCGCAGGGGTGGAGCTGCCCAACACCATGAGAACTCCCCTCTTGCATTACCATGACCTGGGTGTGAGACATGGAGTTAAAGGAGATCATTTTGGAGCTTTAAGATTTGACTGCCCTGCTGGATTTCAGGCTTGCATGGAGCCTGTAGCCCCTTTGTTTTGGCCAATTTCTCCCATTTGGAATGACTGTATTTACCCAATGCCTGTACCACCATTGTATCTAGGAACTAACTAACTTATTTTGGATTTTACAGGCTCATAGGCGGAAGGGTCTTGCCTTGTGTCGGATGACATTTTGGACTGTGGACTTTTGGGTTAATGCTGCAAAGAGTTAAGACTTTGGGGGACTGTTGGGAAGGCATGATTGGTTTTGAAATGTGAGGACATGAGATTTGGGAGGGGCCGGGGGTGGAATAATATGGTTTGGCTGTGTCCCCACCCAAATCTCATCTTGAATTTCCATGTATTGTGGGAAGGACTTGGTGGGAGGTAATTGAATCATGGGGGTAGGTCTTTCCCATGCTGTTCTGATGATAGTCAATAAGTTTTATGAGATCTTGCTGGTGGAAGGGTTTATGGGGTGCCAGTTTAGTCAGTCATCCCTGTGGAGGACACCTATGGAACACCATAGGGGGCATCTGAGGAGAAACATCTCATTATTGCCATTGTGCCCCCAAGCCATGTGCCCCCCATGACCTACTCTGTGGCTTTACACAGAGTGATCTGGGCTGAAACACTCCCTTGAAGCATTGGAATGTGACCAGACATCCTGGCTCCTTGTAAAACCAACTCCCACCAACTGCAGCCTGATAAGTTAAAGATGATCATAGTAGTTAGACATACACTTTGAGCTTAAAGGAAATTCACCTAACCGCCACTGCTATACATCTTTTGAATGATGCACGCTCCCCCACCTTCACCGTTTCACCCCGTACCATCTGCTTCTTAGATCAAAAAGATTGTACTCAATAAATTGTCAGGAAATCAGTGCTCTGGGCCTTCTGCAGTCTTCACTCTAGCAGATGGCCTCCTGGACCTGCTTTTACTCTTGTCTTTTCTCATTCCGTTGTCACCACTGGACTTCAGGTACCCACAGCCGGGGGTTGGGACTGATCACCCCAACAGATCTGGTGGTTTTTTAAAACAGAAATATCCCCGCACAAGCTCTCTCTTTGCCTGCCATCATCCATGTAAGATGTGACTTGCTTCTCCTTGCCTACTGTCATGATTGTGAGGACTTCCCAGCCATGTGGAACTGTGAGTCTAATTAAACCTCTTTCTTTTGTAATTGCCCAGTCTCGGGTATGTCTTTATCAGCAGCATGGAAACAGACTAATACAATGACTTAAGTATTAGTAGGCCCTTGATCTAGTGTTATTGTTAATATCCTTCCTTATACAAGAATGATGCTATTAACTTCTCAAAATAAGGCATATACTTTGACATATTGTAGTGTTTGGTTTAAACTGAGTGTTTCATTGGCCCCTATTTCTTTTACATGGCAGTAAAAGTCAGTGACCAGGGAACCAAATAAAAATAACGTATTGCTTTGCTCAGAATTGTTGTGGTGGAAAGACTTCTTCACTAGGGACACACTCAACATCCATTCTTCTCTTCTTGTCTATCAAGAGACCTCTAATCCACTTTGGGAGACCAAGGCCGGTGGATCACGAGGTCAGGAGATCGAGACCATCCTGGTTAACATGGCGAAACCTCATCTCTACTAAAAAATACAAAAAATTAGCCGGGCATAGTGGCAGGTGCCTGTAGTCCCAGCTACTCAGGAGGCTGAGGCAGGAGAATGGCGTGAACCTGGGAGGTGGAGCTTGCAGTGAGCCGAGATCACGCCACTGCACTCCAGCCTGGGTGACAAAGTGAGACTCCATCTCAAAAAAAAAAAAAAAAAAAAAAAAAAAAAAAAAAAAAGAGCCCTTTAATCTTATTTGGAGCTACAATGAATTCAGTTAAAATTCAACATTTCCTAGGTTTGTTTTTTTTTTTTTCCCCAGCTAAATGTGGCCATATAATTAAATTTTTAACTCATAAAATATAAGTAGAAGTGATATATGGGATTTTCCCAAGTTTTCTTAAACAAGAGGTCACATACTTTTTCTTCTTTTTACCCTCCTGCTTGCTATGTGTAATGTGGTTCGACCTCGAACTACCATCTTGGATGAAGAGTAATGAGATAAGCATATCAAAGGTTCAATAGAAGAAATCTAGATTTCTGTACTACCTATCTCCAGACTTAAATGAAACAGAAATTAACTTCTATTTTGTTTAAGCCATTTTGGTTTTCTGTTAAATGAACCAGAATCTAAATCTTAAGAAACACTGTGGGAGATCAGTGCCAAATTCTCTCAGGTTTTTTTCCTGTATTTCTTAAATCTGTCCTTTTCTCCCTGCTTTCCACTCTCATCCTTGTCATCATCACCACCACCATCATTACCTTTAGCCTGACACATTTACTGATCGCCTAGACTTTTGCAGTGATTTTCTAACTGGTGTACACAATTCAGTCTAGACCTCTCCAATCTGTTTTCCACTTTGCTGTCTAACTAATGTTTTCAAAATGTAAATTTTGAAAACATTTTGAAGATCAGATTACTACCCACTCTTCTTCTAGGGTGAAACTTCAGATGTTTTCCAATTAGAATTAGGATAGAGGCTACAAGTTTTAACATGACTGTGTTGGTTAGCTAGGGTTGTCATAACAAACTACCACAGATTATGGCACAAAAACAGTAGACATTAATTTTCTTACAATTATGGAGACTGGACATCCAAGATCAAGGTATCAGCAGGGTTGGTTTCTTTTGAGCCTCTCTGCTTGGTTTGTAGATCTTCATCTTTTCTATGTCTCTTTCCTTAGTTTGTATCTGTATCCTAATATCCTCGTCTAATAAGGACAGCAGTCATATTAGACTAAGACTCTCTCTAATTAACTCATTTCAACTTACTTATCTCTTTAATGAGTCCATCTCCAAATACAGTCATATTCTGAGGTACTAGGGGGTTAGAACTTCAACATACAAATTACGGGAAACACAGTTCAGCCATAACAATGGCCCATAATGTTTGATTCCTGATTCCATGAGTTTGTAAGCCTTTGAAGTTCCCATGCAACAGAACACTAGAAAAACTTGTTTATCCTATAAATTTCCTGGGTAAGGGAGAGCATCACCTTGGTAAAGTCTCAGTAGGAAGACTAAATTTTTCCTCAAAAGGGAGAAATTTGAAAAGAATACTTACAATGTGGTCTGGGCAGGAATTGGTTAACAAATTTATAAACTAGGCAAGTTGCTGGAGCAGTGTTTCTATTGTTGAAACATATGAATCCAGTGTGAGTTTGTGTTAAAAGTGTTAAAGTGACCTTATGTCTTCTGTGTTGTATACTGTGGTTAGTCTTGTAATGATGTTTAACTGTTTTGAGAGTCACAGTATAGTTTTACTATCTGTTTCCTGTACTCTCCTGTTTATTTTCCAGTGTCCTTCCCTCCTTAGCCTAAGCTAAGGGAAAAGCCATTATCTCTGGATATGTGATTGAACTAGATGTATATTGGTATTCAATGGGTTGTGAGTCATTTTGATATCTAATAGTGTCAGGGCCGGGTTTCTTGGTCTTTTTGTTAGAATGCACATCTGTTATAATAGTGGTTGCACAACAGTGTTTAAGACATACTTGCATACTGCAACAACAAGATGAAGACAAGGATTACTATTAGAGTTTGCAAAGCAACTATGAAACCCTGATTGTAGACTTAGAATGTCATAAAAACATGTTCCTAGTTTATTTGTATTTTTCTTATATAAGCAAGTAGCTTTCCCCTTAATTTAGATATTGATTTTTCAATTTTGTCAGTGTCTGAAGATTTAGTCCCAGATTTGGTTATTGTCAAGGAAAAGGGTCTTGGGAGTACCATGACTAAAGGTGGAGGTATCTATTAACAATTTAGAACCTTTAAGTAGCAGAGAGGAAAGAAGATAGCAAAGAGGATAAGCGTAGCTTTGTCCTTCACATGGATGTGTGCTAGGAAAATCACTGATTCTCTTTTATGGAGAAATGTCTGTTCTCACACTGCTATAAAGATACTACCTGGGGGCCAGTTGCAGTGGCTCATGCTTGTAATCCCAGCACTGTGGGAGGCTGAGGCAGGTGGATCACCCGAGGTCAGGTGTTTGAGACCAGCATGACCCATGTGGTGAAACCCCATCTCTACTAAATACAAAAAATTAGCCAGGAGTGATGGTGTGTGCCTGTAATCCCAGCTACTTGGGAGGCTGAGGCAGGAGAATTGCTTGAACCAAGGAAGTGGAGGTTGCAGTGAGCCAAGGCTGCACCATTGCACTCCAGCCTGGGTAACAAGAGCAAAACTCCATCTCAAAAAAAAAAAAAAAAAAAAAAAAAAAAAAGAAAGATACTACCAGGGACTGGATAATTTATGAAGGAAGGGGTTTAATTAACTCACAGTTCTGCATGGATGAAGAGGCCTCAGGGAACTTACAATCATGGCAGAAGGGGAAGCAAGGCACATCTTACATGGCAGCAGGGGAGAGAGAGAGAGAGAGAGAGAGAGAGAGAGAGAGCAAGGATGGGGGAACTACCAAACTCTTTTAAACTATCAGAGCTTGTGAGAACTCACTATTCTGAAAACAGCATGGGGAAAACCACCCCCATAATCCAGTCACCTCCTGTAGGACCCTTCCTTAATATGTGGGGATTACAATTTGAAATGAGATTTGGCTGAGGACATAGAGCATAACCATATCATTCTACCACTGGCCCCTACCAAATCTCATGTTCCTTTCACATTTCAAAACCAATTATGCCTTCTGAACAGTTCCCCAAAGTCTTAACTCATTTCAGCATTAACTCAAAAGTGCAAGTTGAAAGTTTTATCTGAGACAAGGCAAGTCCCTTCTACCTATGAACCTGTAAAATAAAAAACAATTCAGTTACTTCCAAGATACAATGGCTGTATAGGCATTAGGTAAATGTTCCCATTCCAAATGGGAGAAATTGGCCAAAACAAAGGGGCCACCTGCCCCATGAAAGTCCAAATCCTGGCAAGGCACTCATTAAATCTATTTTTTTTTTTTTTTTTTTTTTTGAGATGGAGTCTCACTCTGTCGCCTAGACTGGAGTGCAATGGTGTGATCTCGGCTCACTGCAACCTCCACCTCCTGGGGCAAAACAATTCTCCTGCCTCAGGCTCCTGAGTAGCCAGGATTACAGGCACCTGCCACCCTGCCCAGCTAATTTTTGCATTTTTAGTAGAGACAGGGTTTCACCATGTTGGCCAGGCTGGTCTTGAACTCCTGACTTCAGGTGATCCGCCTGCCTCAGCCTCCCAAAGTGCTGAGATGACAGGTGTGAGCCACTGCGCTGGGTCTCGTTAAATCTTAAAGCTCCAGAATCTCCTTTGACTCTATGTTTCACATCCAGGGCACACTGATGCAAGGGGTGGGCTCCCAAGGCCTTGGGCAGCTCCGTCCTTGTGGCTCTGCAGGGTTCAGCCCATACAGCTTCTTTCAAAGGCTGGCATTGAGTGTCTGCAGCTTTTCTAATTGCACAGTGCAAGTTGTCAGTGGATCTACCTTTTTGGGATCTGGAGGATGGTAGCCCTCTTCTTATAGCTCCACTAGGCAGTACTCCAGTGGAGACTCTGTGTGGGGGTCCCAACCCACATTTCCCCTCTGCATTGCCCTAGTAGAGGTTCTCCATGAGGGTTCCTCCCCTGAGGCAGATTTCTGCCTGGGAATCTGGGCATTTCCATACATCCTCTCAACTATAGGTAGAGGCTTCTAAAGCTCAACTTTTGTCTTTGGTGCACCTGCAGGCCCAACACCACATAGAAGCTGCCAAGGTTTGGGGCTTGCACCATCTGAAGCAACAGCCTGAGCTGTATCTTGGCCCCTTTTAGCCATGGCTGGAGCTGGAGTGGCTGGGATGCAGGGCACCAAGTTCTAAGGCTTCACAGAGTAACAGGGCCCTGGGTCCACAAAGCCATTTTTCCCTCCTAGGTCTCTGGGCCTGTGATGGGAGTGGCTGCTGTAAAAGTCTCTAACATGCCCTGGAGACATTTTTCCCATTGTCTTGACTATTAGCATTCAGCTCCTCATTGTTACCCCTCCGTGTGAAGAGACCACCGAACAGGCTTTGTGTGAGCAACAAGGCTGTTTGTTTCACCTGGGTGCAGGCGGACTGAGTCTGAAAAGAGTCAGTGAAGGGAGGTAGGGGTGGGGCCTTTTTATAGGATTTGGGTAGGTAGTGGAAAATTACAGTCAAAGGAAGTTGTTCTCTGGTGGGCAGGGGTGGGGGACACAAGGTACTCAGTGGGGGAGGTTTTGAACCAGGATGACCCAGGAGAAGGAATTTCACAAGGTAATATCATCAGTTAAGGCAGGGACCGGCCATTTGCACTTCTTTGTTGGTGGAATGTCATCAGTTAAGGCAGGAACAGACCATTTAAATTTCACTTCTTTTGTGATTCTTCACTTACTTCAGGCCATCTGGATGTATGCATGCGGGTCACAGGGGATATGATGGCTTAGCTTGGGCTCAGAGGCCTGACATTCCTGTCTTCTTATATTAATAAGAAAAATAAAACAAAATAGTGTTGAAGTATTGGGGTAGTGAAAAATTTGGGGGGTGGTATGGAGAGATAATAGGCAATGTTTCTCAGGGCTGTTTCAAGTGGGATTCGGGTGGCATGGGAACCTAGAGTGAGAGAGATTAAGCTGAAGGAAGATTTTGTGGTAAGGGGTAATATTGTGGGGTTGTTAGAAGAAACACTTGTCATATAGAATTATTGGTGATGGCCGGGCGCGGTGGCTCAAGCCTGTAATCCCAGCACTTTGGGAGGCTGAGACGGGTGGATCACGAGGTCAGGAGATCGAGACCATCCTGGATAACACGGTGAAACCCCGTCTCTACTAAGAAATACAAAAAAAAAAAAAAACTAGCCGGGCGAGGTGGCGGGCGCCTGTAGTCCCAGCTACTCGGGAGGCTGAGGCCGGAGAATGGCGTGAACCCGGGAGGCGGAGCTTGCAGTGAGCTGAGATCCGGCCACTGCACTCCAGCCTGGGCTACACAGTGAGACTCTGTCTCAAAAAAAAAAAAAAAAAAAAAAAAAAGAATTATTGGTGATGGCCTGGATACAGTTTTGTATGAATTGAAAAAAGAACAGAATAACACAACGAGAAAAACAGGTATTAAAGGACTAAGAATTGGGAGGACCCAGGACATCCAATTAGAGAGTGCTTAAGGAGGTTCAGCATAGCCCTGCCAGCAAAGATTATTTACTTTATTTTATTTTATTTTTTTTTTTTTGAGACGGAGTCTCGCTGTGTCACCCAGGCTGGAGTGCAGTGGCGCGATCTCGGCTCACTGCAAGCTCCACCTCCCGGGTTTACGCCATTCTCCTGCCTCAGCCTCCCGAGTAGCTGGGACTACAGGCACCCGCCACCACGCCCGGCTAGTTTTTTGTATTTTTAGTAGAGACGGGGTTTCACCATGTTAGCCAGGATGGTCTCGATCTCCTGACTTCGTGATCCACCCGCCTCGGCCTCCCAAAGTACTGGGATTACAGGCTTGAGCCACCGCGCCCGGCCTAGATTATTTACTTTAAGAGGGAGTTAAGTGTGGTGGTTTGGGGATAGCACCAGGAGATATCAGCTGGGATGGCTTGGAGAAACAGTGTAAACTGGTAGTATAAACAAGAGCAGGGCATTTATGAGTAGTTGAGAATGGTGAATAGCAGTATGACTAGACAGAAGATAGTAGGGATGACAAGTATTATGGGGCACAGTCCAGGTTGGTCTGGTGTCTGGAATGAGACTGGGGCCTAATAAAAAGGAACGTCTATACAGGAGCTTAAATGGTTGTACCCTGTAGCATTCTGAGGACAGGCCCGAATTCTGAGAAGGGCAAGTGGTAAAAGTATTATCCAGTCCTTTTTAAGTTGGTGGCTGAGCTTGTGTTTTTAAAAGACCACGATTTCACTGAATACCAAGAGCCTGAGAAACTGCTTGGGTGATTTGACTAATAAAAGCTGGCCTATTATCAGACTGTATAGAGGTGGGAAGGCCAAACCGAGGAATTATATCTGACGGAAAGGAAGAAATGACCACGGTGGCCTTCTCAGACCCTGTGGGAAAGGCCTCTACCCATCCAGTGAAAGTGTCTACCTAGACCAAGAGATAGCTTAGTTTACTGACTCGAGGCATGTGAGTAAAGTCAATTTGCCAGTCCTGGGTGGGGGCAAATCCCCGAGCTGATGTGTAGGGAAGGGTGGGGGGCCTGAGAAATTCCTGAGGAGTAGTAGAACAGCAGATGGAACACTGAGAAGTGATTTCCTTGAGGATAGATTTCCATGATGGAAAGGAAATGAGAGGTTCTAAGAGGCAGACTAGTGGCTTGTAACCTACGTGGAAGAGGTTATGAAATGACTACAGAATAGAATAGGTCTGTGAGACTGGAAGGAGATATTTTCTTTGGTCTAAGAACCATTTGCCTTGTGTGGGAAGAGATAGGGGGAAGTTTCAATGAGGGAGTAGGTGGGAGTGGCCAGATGAGAAGGAGAGAGAAACTGCCATAAGGGATAGAAGTTGGAACCCTAGCTGCTTTTTCAGCTACCTTATCAGCATAAGCATTGTCCTGAGTGATGGGATCTGATGCCTTTTGATGGCCCTTGCAGTGAATGACTCCAGCTTCCTTTGGAAGTAAAGCGGCTCTGAGAAAAGTTTAAGAGGCATTAATAATGGAAGACCCTTGTGCAGTGAGGAAATTTCTTTCTGCCCATACAACAGCATGGTGGTGTAGGATATGGAGGGCATATTTAGAGTCAGTATAAATATTGATGTATAGTCCCTTTGCAAGAGTGTGGGCCCGAGTTAAGGCAATGAGTTCAGCTTGCTGAGAGGTAGTGGAGGTAGCAGAGTGGTAGCCTCAATGATAGGTGTGGAAGATACTATTGCATAGCATGCCTTTGCTGGTGAGTGGTGATTAGACCTGGTGGAACTGCCATCAATAAACCAAATGTGTTCAGGGTGAGGAACAGGAAAGAAGGAAATATGGACTGAATGTCAGGTGGATCAGAGAGATACAGTCATGGGGGTCAGGTGTGGTATCAGGAATAATGTGGGAGGTCGGATTGAAGTCCGGGCCAGGAACAATGGTAATTGTGGGAGACTCAACAAAGATTGAGTATAGCTGAAGGAGCTGGGGAGCAGGAAGTGTATGCATCAGGTGGGAGGAAGAAAATAGATGTTGGAAGTTATGAGAACTGTAGAGAGTGAGTTGAGCATAGTTTGTGATTTTGAGGGCCTCTAAAAGTATTAAAGTAGCGTCAGCTGCTGCACACAGACATGAGGGCTAGGCTAAAACAGTAAGGTCAAGTTGTTTGGACAGAAAGGCTACAGGGTATGGTCCTGGCTCTTGTGTAAGAATTCTGACCCCACTAATCATGCCTAGGAAGGAAAGGAGTTGTTGTTTCATAGAAGGGATTGGGGTTTGGGAGATTAGTCGGACATGATCAGCAGGCAGAGCACGTGTATTTTTATGAGAATTATGCTGAGATAGGTAACAGATGAGGAAGAAATTTGGGCTTGACTGAAGTAATGGGGACTGTCTGTGAAGCTTCGTGGCAGTACAGCCCAGGTAATTTGCTGAGCCTGATGAGTGTTAGGGTCAGTCCAAGTGAAAGCAAAGAGAGGCTGGGATGAAGAATGCAAAGGAATAGTAAAGAAAGCATGTTTGAGATCTAGAACAGAATAATGGGTTGTGGAGGGAGGTACTGAGGATAGGAGAGTATATGGGTTTGGCACCACGAGGTGCACAGGCAAAACAACTTGGTTGATAAGGTGCAGATCCTGAACTAACTTGTAAGACTTGTCTGGTTTCTGGACAGGTAAAATGGGGAAATTGTAAGGAGAGTTTATAGGTTTTAGAAACCCATGCTGTAGCAGGTGAGTGATAATAGGCTTTAATCCTTTTAAAGCGTGCTGTGTGATGGGATATTGGTGTTGAGTGGGGTAAGGGTGATTAGGTTTTAATGGGATGGTAAGGGCGTGTGATCGGTTGCCAGGGAGGGAGTAGAGGTATCCCATACTTGTGGGTTAAGGTGTAGGATATGAGAAGAAGATGCAAAGGTGGCTTTGGGTTGGGAACAAGGGTGGCAACGAGATGTGGCTGTAGTCCAGGAATAACCAGGGAAGCAGATAATTTAGTTAGAATGCAGATAATTTGGTTAAAATGTCTTGGCCTAATAAGGGAGCTGGGCAGGTGGGGATAACTAAAAAAGAGTGCATAAAAGAATGTTGTCGGCCGGGCGCGGTGGCTCAAGCCTGTAATCCCAGCACTCGGGGAGGCTGAGGCGGGCGGATCACGAGGTCAGGAGATCGAGACCATCTGGCTAACACGGTGAAACCCTGTCTCTACTAAAAAAAATACAAAAAACTAGCCGGGCAAGGTGGCGGGCGCCTGTAGTCCCAGCTATTCGGGAGGCTGAGGCAGGAGAATGGCATAAACCCGGGAGGCGGAGCTTGCAGTGAGCTGAGATCCGGCCACTGCACTCCAGCCCAGGCGACAGAGCGAGACTCTGTCTCAAAAAGAAAAAAAAAAAGAATGTTGTCCAAGTTGTCACCAGAGTGGGGAAGCTTTAAGGGGTTTTGAAGCTTGGCCGTCAATACCCACAACAGTTATGGAGGCAAGGGAAACAGGCTCTTGAAAAGAAGGTAATGTGGAGTGGGTAGCCTCCATATTGATTAAGAAGCAGACAGACCTGCCCTCCACTGTAAGAGTTACCCAAAGCGTCTGTGATGGTCCTGTAGGTTTCCAAGGTGATGGGGCAGTGTCAGTCTTTAGCCACTAGGCCGAGAAGATCTGGGAAGGAGTCAGTCAGAGAGCCTTGGGCCAGAGTTCCAGGGGCTCTGGGAGTGGCTGCTGGGTGAGTTGAACAGTCCGATGTTCTGTGGGGTCCCGCACAGATGGGACACAGCTTAGGAGGAATCCTAGGCTGTGGACATTCCTTGGCCCAGTGGCCAGATTTCCAGCACTTGAAGCAAGTTCCTGGGGGAGATGGTCCTGGAGGAACGCCTGGCTGCTGCAGTTTAGGCGTTTGGAAGTTCTAGTGTACTGGAGGTGTGGCTGGGGTTTCTCTCACAGTGGAGGCAAGTAATTGTAACTTTTTCTGTTATTGTACACCTTGAAGGTGAGGTTAAATCCTGTTGTAGGGTTTGAGGGCCAGAATTTAATTTTTGGAGCTTTATTTAATGTCGGGAGTGGACTGGGTAATAAAATACATATTGAGAATAATAAGGCCTTCTGACCTTTCAGGGTGTAGGGCTGTAAAGCGTCTCAGGGTTGCTGCCAAACGAGCCATGAACTGGGCTGGGTTTTTCATATTTGATGAAAAAGAGCCTAAACGCTAACTAATTTGGAAAAGTGGGATAAAGAAAAAGGAGCATTAACCTTGATTATGCCTTTAGCTTCAGCCACCTTTTTAAGAGGAAATAGCTGGGCAGGTGGGGGAGGGCTAGTCACGGAATGAAACTGTAAGCCAGACCAGGTGTGAGGAGGGGAGGTTATAAAAGGATTATAGGATGGGGGAGCGGAGGCTGAGGAAAAATTGCGACCTAGCTCGGCCTGGGGAGGAGGGGAGAGGTCAGAGGGTCCGCAGATAAAGGACGATTCAAAAGACTCAGACGCTTGGGGTTGGGACTGAAGGGACAAGTGGGAGGGAAAGAAGGAAGATTTGGGACAAGCTGCATTGGGAACAGAGACTAGGGAGGGACCAATGTGTAAAAGAATGCCTGGACATCAGGCACCTCAGATCATTTGCCTATTTTACGGCAAGAATTATTTAGGTCTTGTAGGATGGAGAAATCAAAAGTGCCATTTTCTGGCCATTTGGAGCCATTATCAAGTTTGTATTGGGGTTAAGCGGCATTGCA
Source organism: Macaca fascicularis (assembly GCF_037993035.2). Lineage (NCBI taxonomy): Eukaryota > Metazoa > Chordata > Mammalia > Primates > Cercopithecidae > Macaca > Macaca fascicularis. Next base: position 109,103,198 of record NC_088379.1, read on the forward strand.
GAAGAAAATAAGGCATTTACGTTTTGAGGTCAGGTGTGAGTTGAAGAGGTTTTAAGTTCTTGAAAATATAGGCTAAGGGAGAAGGAGGAGGAATGGAGGGTGGAATGTTGCCTATAGTGAAGGAGGCAAGTCCAGAGAAAAGAGAGGGTAGAGACAGGGAGAGAAGGGGTCGAGGGTGCTTGCCCCCAGGAAAGTGGAGAAGGGTGGGTAGAGACATGGAGAGAAGGGGTTGGGGGGTGCTTGCCCCCCAGGAAAGTGGAGAGAAAAGAGTGGGTAGCGACACGGAGAGAAGGGGTTGGGTGAGCAGCCAAAGCAGGCATCCCTGCAATTGACTTGCCACCAAGGGAATGTGGGTGAATGACCAAGGGAGGCGTCCCCGCATGATCAGACACCTCTGAAATCGGGGTGAATAATCAGGCAGGCGTCCTCACTTGATTAAACACCAAGGGAAGACTGTTTTCCCCAGTCCGTGACTGGCGCAGGAGTTTTGGGTTCACGGATAAAATGCGTCCCCTTTGTCTCTACCAGAAAAGGAAAGGAACTGAAATTAAGAGAAGGGAGAGAGAAAGATGGCACCAAGATTGAAAGGAGAAAGAGGTTGAGGGATAGTGAGAGAGGTTGGAGAAGAGAGTAAAAAACACCGCTTACCCAATTTAAAATTGGTGAAATGTTCCTTGGGCCAGTTGGTCTGAGGACCAGAGGTCGTAGGTGGGTCTCCTCACGGAGTGAGGGCGAGGACAGGGGACTGGTCTCCCGAAGGGTCCTCCTGTCCTGGGTCTTCGGCACCAATTGTCACGCGCGTCCGTGTGAAGAGACCACCAAACAGGCTTTGTGTGAGCAACAAGGCTGTTTGTTTCACCTGGGTGCAGGCGGACTGAGTCCGAAAAGAGTCAGTGAATGGAGGGTAGGGGTGGGGCCGTTTTTATAGGGTTTGGGTAGGTAGTGGAAAATTACAGTCAAAGGGGGTTGTTCTCTGGTGGGCAGGGGTAGGGGACACAAGGTGCTCAGTGCGGAAGATTTGAACCAGGATGAGCCAGGAGAAGGAATTTCACAAGGTAATATCAGTTAAGGCAGGGACCATTTTCACTTCTTTGTTGGTGGAATGTCATCAGTTAAGGCAGGAACAGGCCATTTAAATTCACTTCTTTTGTGATTCTTCACTTCAGGCCATCTGGATGTATAATGCAGGTCACAGGGGATATGATGGCTTAACTTGGGCTCAGAGGCCTGACACTCATTACTTATGCAAATTTCTGCAACTGGCTTGAATTCCTTCCCAGAAACTGAGTTTTTATTTTCTACTATGTGGTCAGGCTGCAAATTTTCCAAAACTTCATGCTCTCTTTCTCTTTTAAACATGAGTGTGTATGGTGGCCTGGCATTCAATCTGGGAGGTAAGAGTATGTTAGCAGGACCTCTTCTTTTTTCACTGAGAGTTTTTTTTAAAATAAATGCTGCTCTCCTCACCTTTCGATGTGTCTGCATACCTAATCTTTCCTGGTCACGGAACAAAGGCCTGATTTTAGCTGAACTAAGGAGCAAAAAATTCTGCATCAAAAGCTACCCCCAAGTAACTAAAAATTGACATAATTTCCCTAGGGTTTATCAAGGAGAAGAAAAATTGACATAATTTCCCTAGAGTTTATCAGGGTTTACCTTTCTCCGATAAACCATTTTGCACCTCTACCTCATTCAGCCCACAAGACACATAAGAAAATGTCTGGAGGAGAAAGGGAGGATGCTGGAATATGGACTTCAGTAGGGAGTGCAGTGCTTGAGGTGATAGGTTGTTCCCATTCCTTTTGAGAGCAAAGAGAATGGGCTGTGGGTCCAAGAGAAATTGCTGATTGTAATTGGGAACGCCTGTAAGAAAATTAATCTGGTAGATAATCTGGCTGGATCTCATGCGTAGGGAATGGCCTGGTTGATCTGTTTTTGTAGCTATTGGATGAGGAAAAAGGAGTATTAGAGAAGGGGGAAGGGACAAAGGCAGATTGGCAAAGATATATGAGATTCTTAGAAATTTCATGGATAGTGCAGATGGTAGTTAGGTGCAAGTTCACTTACCAGAAGTACACCAAAGAGGGAAGACTGCCAGGGTATGGGTGGGTGGTGGGTGCAGAGCTGAGATAATGAAAGAAAATGATCTTTCACTTTAGGAAGCTCTGTAGTAGGAAGTCCCTGCAGGGAGGGCTCTTTTGAAGTACTCATACGCAACTCATGTGAGAGAGAGTGGAAACATGCCATACAGGAGGCACAAAAGCTGTCAGTGTCAGCCCAGAGCACTGATGAACTATAGGAAGAGTTACATGACCTCATGAAGCTAAGTACAAGATGTTTGAAATATTCCAGAATTCCTCTACCTACCCCAATAATGAGTCCATTCAAACCTAGAAATAAAAAAGAGAGTGAAGTGTTATACGAATAGGCTGCCCCTTCCTTTCTATATAGCACAGAAGGCCACAAGACCTATACTGGCAGAAGGAGAGAGGTAATTTGAATTTGGATATAAGTTTTAAGTTTTAAAATGTATTAGACTAAGTCTGGATGACCCAAAAGTACCTAGAGAGGTAGTTAATAGGAAATGTAGTTTAAAATCTAGTTAAAAATGAGGAAGAAAGGCTTGTCAAAGAATGTAAATCAGAAATTGGACAAAAGAAAATAATTTCATTGTGATATTTTAGAGTTTAAGGATCAATATATTAGCTGCATAAATCCCTTCTTGCTTTAGCTTGTGGGAGTCAGCATGCCCTTCCTTAGCTCAACACTGCTCTGCAGGCCTGTCTCACAGCAAAAGTTGCAAACTATCCATCCAACAAGAGATTAATAACCAGAATATATAAGAAACTAAAATCAATAGCAAAAAATCAATCCATTTGTAAAATGGGTAGATAATCTGAATAGGCATTTCTCAAAAGAAGACACACAAATGGCCAAAAGGCATATGAAAAATGCTCAACATCACTAATCATTAGGGAAATACAACTCAAAACCACAATGAGATCTCATCTCACCCCAGTAAAAATGGCTATTATCAAAAAGAGAAAAATAAATGCTGGCAAGGATGTAGAGAAAAGGGAACTTTGTACGAATGTAAATTAATATAGTCACTATGGAAAACAGTATTGGAGGTTCCTCAAAAAACTAAAAATAGAACTGTCATATGATCCAGCAATCCTGCTGCTGTGTATATATCCAAGAAAACTGAAATCACTATGTTGAAGAGTTATTTCTGTATCTATTGCAGCACTGTTCACAATAGCCAAGATATGGAACAAATTCATTAATAAATGGATACAGCAAATGTGGTATAGATACACAATGGAATATTATTCCATTATAAAAAAATGAAATCCTATCACTTGCAGCAACATAGGTGGAACTGAAGGAAATTTTGTTAAGTGATATAAGCCAAGCACAGAGAGAAAAATATTGTTTGTTCTCACTCATATGTGGGGGCTAAAAAGTTGATCTCATGGAGGTTGGGAAGGATAGGGGAAAGGGAACATGTAGAGAGATTGGTTAATGGATATAAAAATATAGTTAGAATAAGTTCTAGCATTCAATAGCACAGTAGGGTGACTATAACAATAATTATATATTTCAAAAGAGCTAGAAGAGAAGATTTGGAATTCTCTTAACACAAAAAATGATAAATATTTGATGCAATAGATATCTCATTACCCTGAGTTGATGATTATACATTATATGTGTCATGTGTGTCCGTGTGAAGAGACCACCAAACAGGCTTTGTGTGAGCAATAAAGCTTTTTAATCACCTGGGTGCAGGCGGGCTGAGTCCGAAAAGAGTCAGGGAAGGGAGATAAGGGTCGGGCCGTTTTATAGGATTTGAGTAGGTAAAGGAAAATTACAGTCAAAGGGGGGTTGTTCTCTGGCGGGCAGGAGTGGGGGTCACAAGGTGCTCAGTGGGGGGAGCTTTTTGAGCCAGGATGAGCCAAGAAAAGGAATCTCACAAGGTAATGTCATCGCTTAAGGCAAGGACCGGCCATTTTCACTTCTTTTGTGGTGGAATGTCATCAGTTAAGGTGGGGCAGGGCACTTTCACTTCTTTTGTGATTCTTCACAGGGGTATACGTGCAAGTCACAGGGGATGCGGACATGCAAATCACGGGGGATGCGATAGCTTGGCTTGGGCTCAGAGGCCTAACATTTTGCATGTATTGAAATTTGACACCGGGCGCGGTGGCTCATGCCTGTAATCCCAGCATTTTGGGAGGCCGAGGCGGGCGGATCACAAGGTCAGGAGATCGAGACCACGGTGAAACCCCGTCTCTACTAAAAATACAAAAAATTAGCCAGGCGAGGTGGCGGGCGCCTGTAGTCCCAGCTACTCAGGAGGCTGAGGCAGGAGAATGGCGTGAACCTGGGAGGCGGAGCTTGCAGTGAGCCGAGATCGCGCCACTGCACTCCAGCCTGGGCGACAGAGCGAGACTCCGTCTCAAAAAAAAAAAAAAAAAAAAGAAATTTGACTTATGTCCATAAAATGCATTATTAGTATAAATCCCCAGTTGACATGGGGTTGAAATGCCTTTTCACACTTAATGGTCACAAGCCATCATGTAGTTTCTATCTGTGTGTGTTCTGAGTTTAGGAAGAATGCTGTAGCCCTATTCCACCTTACCTCTTTCAGGAACCCAGTTCACCACTATCTCTTTCAGAGGAATAATGAGAAAAACTGGCAGATGTATTTTATCTGACAACTGATTGATTTACCATTATGTTAGATTTTCCATTCAATGCTTGTTTTTGTCTTGGCATCACAATCAATCTATGCTCAATCTGTTTCTCTTCAGTTGTATATAAGGTATGCTACGTGACCAAAGAGCTAAGAGAAAGATTTCATGGTACTGTTTTCAATTTCTCTAAGTCCTGAACTGTAATTTGCCTAACCAGGATCCTAGCGCTTATTTTAGAGCGCTAAATGCTCTCTTGAATTTTTATTCTTGGCTTTGAGTTCTGCATGCTAGTAGGTTTTATACTGTCAGTTTTGTGATCTTATTGACAGAGAAAAAATGGATAAAGCTGAGATGATTTCCCACTGCCAACAAATGTCACGAGAGACCATTTGTTCTCAAAGCAGACCTATTCTTCCCTTGTTCTTTAGCCATTTCTAAGACTGTTAAAAAGCTTTGTTTTTGTGGTCTTGAGCTGTCTTCCCAATTAGCTCATAATGGATTTTACCTTCCTATCACCATTTTTGGAGCGTGATATTGTGCTTTAATATATCTTTGGTATAAGGACTTATAAAAATCTAAATATATTAGAATTCTTCTTGTGTAGCAACATTGTTTTTGTTTTTCTACTATGCCTAGCAAGCCAGTTTTTTGGTCAAGATTTTTTATTTATATGCCTGACCTTCTTGGACTGAATTCACCTTTAGAGTCTCAGACTTTCAAATTTGCCCTCTTTATCTGTTACGAACCTTAACAATGCCATTATTACTTTCTGACAAATTAGGATTTCTTATTGAAACAGGCTAGACTATGGGTTTTTAACAAACAAACATGCATAATGCAGTTTCACAAAATAGTTGGAACTCATCCAATTTATACAAATGTGTCACCGTCACCTTTTCCTGAGTCTTTTGGTCTTCATCTCCTATGCTCTGCTTCTCTTGGCTAAGAGGACACTCACACATACCCCTTTGGGTAGCATGGCTGCTACAAGCAAATCCATGCAGGAGACAAAAAAAGTTGTCAAAATTGAGGAATAGAGGGTAGACTACAGATACTTAAGCAGGAAAACAATATTATAAAAATTATATTTGAGGCAGTTTATATCAGCAGTTTGGAACATGATCAATTGTGAGTGGGAAGTGGAAAGACAATGGAGGCAGAGAAAGCAGCCACCTGGAAGAGGCCTTGGCAGCCAGAGCTGTGTGAGTTGAAGGAAGCTTGGCTGGAGACCTGGCAAGGACCCTTGGATTAAGGAAAAGGAGAGAGCGAGGCCATCTGAGACAGGGACAGAGCAGCAGACAGAAACAATTGTAGGAGACAAAGAGGAAAGAAAAGAAAATGCAATTACACAGTCTGGAAGGTCAGAAAGGTAAGGAAAATTGGGAAGGCATACTTATTTAAAGGGGATGATAAAGAGATAAGTAGAAATATTTAGTTTCACAGGCCAATAAGATATGCTTCTGATGTATCTGTTAGTATATATTTCACTGAAAGTCAAGAATTTTTATTCAATTCCTCTTCTTTAACTTATCCTGCTTTTGACTTCAGTAATACTAAATGTTAAAACATTTCATTCATTCTCCATCATGTGGAGAAAATTTTCTATTTTTTTAATTATGTGAAGTGCTTTACAATCATAACTAAATAGTTCACTTTAGACTCAATGATAAAAACTCATCAAATCACATAAAGTAAATGAAAAGGAAGAAGAGTAACTAAATAAAAGAAACAAAGACAAAATGATCTACCTATCATGCGCATCTCTGTGTGAAGAGACCACCAAACAGGCTTTGTGTGAGCAATAAAGCTTTTTAATCACCTGGGTGCAGGTGGGCTGAGTCCCAAAAGAGAGTCAGCGAAGGGAGATAAGGGTCGGGCCGTTTTATAGGATTTGAGTAGGTAAAGGAAAATTACAGTCAAAGGGGGGTTGTTCTCTGGCGGGCAGGAGTGGGGGTCACAAGGTGCTCAGTGGGGGAGCTTTTTGAGCCAGGGTGAGCCAGGAAAAGGAATTTCACAAGGTAATATTGTTGCTTAAGGCAAGGACCAGCCATTTTCACTTCTTTTGTGGTGGAAAGTCATCAGTTAAGGCGGGGCAGGGCATTTTCACTTCTTTTGTGATTGTTCAGTTACTTCAGGCCATCTGGGCATATACGTGCAAGTCACAGGGGATGTGATGGCTTGGCTTGGACTCAGAGGCCTGACACTACCCTCAAAAATTCTACCACTTTGGAAGACCGTTGAAGAAGATTGTGATCCAATGCTGTTATGGCAATTCTAATGTGAATTTTGAACTACAAACTTATCCGTGAAATAGTCTATATGCGAATGAATGCTAGAGAGACATGAATTAAATTATGATCTCGAATAGAAAGGATTAAAACATATTTTGCTCATGATAAAGTCAATTTAATATAACTAGCATTACAAACAAATATTGGTGAAGATCATAAATTTCAATAAGTATATAAGAATGTCGTAAAGTTTCTAAACTTTTTTATGACATTATAGGTAACATCTTTCAAAAGTAGTAGGGTATGATAATAGAAACTCTGTGAAAACATCCTTACAGCAAAAAGAAACAAGCAAAAACTCTTTACACTTGATTATATACAGTCAACCCTTTATTTTTGGGTTCCACATCCATGAACTCAACCAACTGCAGATTGAAAACATTTAAAAAAATTTGCATATATACTGAACATGAACAGACTTCTTTTTTTTATTATTCCTGAAACAATATTGTGTAACAGCTATTTACATAGTACTTACATTATCTCAAGTATTACAAGTAATCTAGAGATGAGATAAAGTATATGAGAGGATGTGCATAGGCTATATGCAAATATTCAGCCATTTTATGTAAGAGACTTGAGTGCCTGTGAAATTTGGAATCCTCCAGAGGTCCTGGAGCCAATCCCCCATGGATACTGAGGGATGGCTGTACATCATATTTTCATTTATTTAAAATTATATGTATTAGGTTAGTGCAAAAGTAATTGCAGTGTTTGCCATTTTTTTTAAGCTATGCAAAGACTGCAATTACTTTTGCACCAACCTAATATAAATCCTACATCACTTTTCATCAGCAATTGGTAAACCAAGAATCAGTGATCATCCTAGGCAAAGAGAACTGGAAAGATTGTTTTGCTCTTCAGAACAGTTGTTCAAATGATATATCCTGTTGATCTGATTCCATTATAATTTCTCAGGGTGCTTATTATATAAGCAGATTACTAGATTCTACCACAGACTCACTGAATCAGAATTTAGAGACTGAGGCGAGAAACCTGCATCCTTAATAAGTGCCTTCAATGACTCCTGTGGTTCGTGATGTTTTAGAACCTTTGTTCCGGAAATCCACACCATCTAACATGAGACAATGTAACATACATGAACAGGCCACAAAATAGCAAAATCATTTTACAGACTGTAAATCTTTTTTATTACATTTATGGCTTAGCCCAAGGATGAACGCATAGTAGATGCTTAATATTTGCAAGTAATAATGAGATAGTTTATATACTAGAACAACTGAATCATCATGGTGACCTAAGTATCTGGAATTTTTAACATGACATCTTCAGTTATTTTTGGTTTCAAAGAAAAGACCTACTCCTTACTTTTTATTTTGAAAGGTGGCATAAACCTGTTTGATTTTCACAATTTTAAAATGATGGGGGAAAAAAATCGAAAGGCTTTGTGGGAGAAGAAGTACAAATAGGTCCATAAAATATGTCTAAGATTGACTTATTAAAAAATAGAGAATCCATAAGTGCCAAAAGTTTTTCTGTGCTTACTGACATATCTTTAATCTCACAAAATGCTCTACCCAGTGGAAAAAAGAGGGCAGCAGATATAATAATCTATTAATCATTTATGTGAAACTCCGTTGATCCTAGAGTGACAAAATGAAATAAAGATTGATCCAATTTGTTAAGGACTATGCCTGTTAGGAATATATTCAGCTAGAAACAGAGGCTTAATAAAATGTAGTTTATTTTTTCTCACATAACAACTCTCTAGGCAGGTGAGGTGGGTGGTGTTAGCCTCCCTCTGGTGTCATCCAGAATCCATATCCTTGCTGTATGTCTGCTCCACCATCCTCATCTTGTAATTTTTAGTTTTAAGTTTATCATTTCATAGGCTTAAGGTGGCTGCTGCAATTCCTGGCTTTACGCACATGTTTAAGGCTGGAGGGAGCTAGGAAATGTGCCATTTTCTGTTTTTTTTTTTTTGTCAAGAAATACATTTTTTCCTGGAAACTATAAACTGGTATTTGCTTTTCAACCTATGGCTCTAAGGTCAGAACTCTGTCACATGGCTACCCATGACTGTGAGTCTGGGAAAGTGAGTATCCAGCTTTCTGAATTCTAAAGTGGGCAGCAATGGATAAGGCAGTTGGAAAATGACTTCTGAGTTGGCTAAAGGACAATGTCTACCACAATATTCTCTCATTAGCAATGACCTGGGGCTTGGACTCTAAGAACAGGAGAGCTGAGAGCTGAATTACTGAAAGGGGAGCTTGACTGCTATGTTAGGCTTGCTTCCTCACCTGAAAGTTCTTTCAGAATCTTGGTTGTGTGTTACCTGCTGTGCATTCTAGCCCTGCACATGATATTTGTCTCCTAGACTGACTGCTTCTTATTCTTTTTCCCTTTCTGGAAAGCAGTATAGTTTAGTGGTGGGGAGTACAGGCTCTGGAAGCAGAAAGCCTGGGTTTAAATCCTGGGTGGGTGGCTTATTAGCTGTGTGATCCTGAGCTAGTTATTTAACTTCTGTCAGTCTTTTTATCCTCATTTGTTAAGTATAAATAGCAGTGGTATCTATCCCGTAGATTTGTTATAAAAATGCAATGGCATCACCTCATAAAAGTATATCATGACCATGCTAAGCATGTTAAGTGTTTGGAAAATGTTAGTAATTATTAATTTTTTTCTTTTTTTTTTTTTTTTGAGATGGAGTCTCGCTCTGTCACCCAGGCTAGAGTGCAGTGGTATGATCTCGGCTCACTGCAACCTCTGCCTCCCGGGTTTAAGGGAGTCTCTTGCCTCAGCCTCCCGAGTAGCTGGGACTACAGGTGCGTGCCACCACACCCGGCTAATTTTTTAGTTTTAGTAGAGACGGAGTTTCACCATCTTGGCCAGGCTGGTCTCCAACTCCTGACCTTGTGATCCACCGGCCTCGGCCTCCCAAAGTGCTGGGATTACAGGTGTGAGCCACCGCACCCGGCCAGTAATTATTAATTTCTTATTGTTTAGACTTATATCTAGATCTATTAATGTATGTAATCACAATGCTTGGCACATGGAACTCAGCTCCCTTTTTTGTGCGTAAAGATATGTAATTATGTAACTGTGTGTATGTGTGTGTTGTGTTTGTATGATTTGTGAAGTTGTTATGCAGATATAATCCTTTTACAGAAATGCCCAAGGCCCCTGGATTTCTGCCTTTTTGAGAAAGATTACTCAAGTGGACTACATTTGCAAAAACAATTTTCTAAGAAACCAGATTTTTAAAAATAAATTTCTAAAATCCCCATGTTGTCTTTTATTAAAATTATATATTTCTCTTGACATTTAGTATACTGTACATAGACTATGTTATTTTGTTAGATTTACCCCAGTTATTTCTTTTTTGGGGAGCAGATATTGGTAAAAGATAAAATGGAACCCAATAATATTTTTCAAGAGCAAAATACATGGCTTAAGGAAAAGAATAACCTGTCTGAGGAATGGTAGGAAGGACATTTGGAAATGAGCATGCCTCAGTGGGGAGGAAGATGCTGACCAGAAAGGTGGAAGCAATCTGGAGACAAACTGTTGTTTTCTTTATAATTTTACTCCTGTTGAGTTCTGGTTTCATCTTTCCATTAATACATATTCACTTTATAATGTAGGGAGCACTCTTTCTTACCTTTGGGATTTAAGTAATTGAAGTTAATCTCTTTGAAAGAGATCTCAGTTGGATTGATCTAAGATAGAAAAAGTCATTAAGAGGAAATTAATAAAAGGGAACTCTTTAAGGTGGGTAACACAGGTATTATAGTCTTAGCCCCTGGAATATGACCCAGTAGGCAGAGTAAGCCCTGGCAAAGCAAGGCATACAGCCAAATGTTAGCTTTTCACATGCAAAAACAAGATTATGCAATAGTACAGACTTTGCTAGGCTATTATTTACAGAAGGAATTCAGCAACATTTGTTTACCTACTTCATTATTATACCAGCAATCCAGCCTGAAGGACTTAGCTCATAGATGTCTTCTGAAATGTGGAAGAAATACTTCTGTTTATCATAAAAGCTCAGCTGGAGATTGGAGTCTGGAAGAGGGAGGAGAGAAGAGGAGGACCTCAGGGAGGCAAGTTAAGCAGCCCAGCTTTTGCATCTTAATTTCTTTCTCTGTGCTTTTGTCTTTCAAGGAGTGGTGCTGGGCACAGGTATTTTAGATAAGTAAGTGGGATAGCAAGAGAAGGACCTTTTTACTGCTCACCCATTTATTGGGTGACAATCCAATGTGCTATCCAGAATGCAGCATTTTTGAGAGTAAAAGAAATCATACTGGGCCAGATCATAAAACCCAGCATTTTTTAGACAAACTGGTATAGTGTATATGGTTAACTTACTTTGTACCAAGAAGGTATAACAAACTCACTTTAGAGGACAGTGGTGTACAGTCTGATAGAGTGAGTACCCAGTTAACTCTCCGTATGTTGTGTCAGCTGGCTTTGTATCAGGAAGCTTCTGGTGAGTTTAGGTGACCCCATAGCAGAGGCAGGTGGAAAATTCCAGGCTAGGAGGCTGGATGGAGTAGATGGTAAACACTTAAGGGTCAGTGGTCAATGATGAGGACACAAGCCAAGAGCCAACCATGGGGATTCCAAGGGGAGCTTGGGTTATCAAAGGCCATTAGAGCTACAGTGACCAGGACATTGCCCCAAGAAACTGTGTCTGCATGAAATAAGGGATATCCTTGCTTGTTTGTGACCCAAGGATATGTAAGTCATACATTTTTGCCTGTTAGAAACAGAAGAGAGGGTGGCTATATGGAATATTAAATATTTTTATTAATAAAAATATTAATAGAAATTGCATGACCTTTTAAGTTATGGTATGGGACTAAATTTAAACTACAAATGTAGTTGAGTTTCTGTTTTGTGGAGAGATTATTTATGAACAAAGTAAAGGAGTTACAACTCTTCATAAATAAGTCTATAAAATGTTGCGGCATTAGATAGTGAGATCTTTTCGATCTGTATTTCTTTCCAAAAATCTTAACAATGTCACCATTTTATTAAATCATTTGATTGGATCAATACTTTATATGAACTATCTAATCTGAGCAGCCCCAAGAAACCTGTAAAACAGGCATTATTGTCCTATTTTATAGATAAATTAGCCAAGGATAAGATAAATCAAAGGGCTTGATCAATTCATCTAGATAAGAAGTGGTAGAGCTTGGATTTAGAACCAAGCCAAAACACTCACATGGCTTACGTATTACTTTTCATTCTAAGCTGCCTTATTTTATCACAAATAGATTGAGATCAATGCATTGAACCCTTGACATCTAGACCCTCTTCTATATGATTTTAAACTACTGTTTAAATTTAGTTAATTACTGAACATTTCATGTTCTTATATTTGTTCAACTAGATTCAAAATTCTTCAGTGCTTCCTTTTTTTCATCTCTGTGTTTATTGTATTGTTGTTGTCTTCAGACATATTCATTGAAGAAGTATTTATTGAGTGCCTATTATTGCCAGGAACTGTCTCAAGTGTCTGATATATATATATTGATGTATATTCTATTGATGGAGGCAAAAATAAAATGAGTGAGTTAATTTTAAGATATAATAGAAGGTATTAAGTACAATGCACAAAAAAGTAAAGCAAAGTTAAGTGAAATTGAGAATAGGAATGGGTTACTATTTTAAGAAATATGATAAAGTAGGTCCATCGAGAAAATTCCATCTGAAAAATGCCCGAGGGAGTGTCTGTGCACATGTTCAGAGGAAGAGCAGTTTATGCAGAGGGAAACAGGCAGCGCAAGATGCTTTTGAGGTACATGTGGCCAGAATAGAATAAGTGAAATAAAGTCAGAGAAAGAACAATTTTGGGTGTTGTCTGAACAGACCTTATAGGAACTTAAAAGTCATTGCAAGAAATTTCGCAAGATTTCAATGAGATAAATAACTTCCTATTTCTTATTAATATCCAGTATAGCTATAAGAGTAGACGTTGCTATAAAAGTTTTTTAGTGACACATGTTGACATCCAGACATATTATTCTGACATTTTTATTGATGAACCACAGTCTGTCATAGATTATTAACACATTATTGGCTTATGTACTCAGACAGTGATTTTTATTTACCAGACCACTGGTAATCACAGAGTTTCTCCCTACCATCTTTGGTTAATTGATGTGTATCAACTGTTGTTGTTTTTTTTTTCCATCACATACCTCAAGATCTGGTAACACCATGGGAAGACTGTATTTCAAGAGTTTTCTTTTTTTTCTTCCCTCTCTTAACATTATGCTAAGTGATCAGGAAGAAGGAGTTAAGGGAGCTTCTTTTCACGGACTAGACTCTAGGGAAAAAAGATTGATGATATTTGGTAGAAGGAAAAGCCTTATCTCTAAAATGCCCTCAGTATTATGTCAGGCTAAGCATTACCTATGGCAAACAAAACTAGGAAGACGAGCTTCAGGCTTGGTGAATGTCTCTTAAGCTATGAAATCCTCTGAGCCTCCCTTAGAGACCTCATCCCTTCTTAACACGAAGGGCATTCCAGACCCAACAAAGAAGGGCTTCAGGAGCCATTCTTGACATCCCAGTCCTTTCTCTGTTGTCTGATCCTTTTATTTGAAATTACTTAGTAGATTGTGATACTAGTTAAAGTCTCTGATTCATGTTAGTCTGATTTGACAATCTAATCCTGTGTTAGCCCAATGATAGAGGGAATCTTAAAATAATGTTACTTCTAAGAAAGGACCAAATTTGGCACAGATTCATAGACTGTTGTTTGTAAATTCAAGGGCTTAGACATCTTCTGAATAACAGTATTTTGGAAAAATTGTGCTCTAAATATTTGGAGTGGAGTCTGAAAATAAATGGTTCATCACTAAGAGGTAAGAAGATTAAATGTTAGCAGAGGAAAAAACCATACAGGTTGTCCCTTCAAACTTGATAATTGGGAAGTATTAACTCATTTAAGTGATTTTGCCATTGTTTGAAACTTCTGAAATTCCTCTTCTAAGATTTGTTTTGGAAACTGTATTTTAAACATGTCTTCCAATGTGGCATATCTTCACTCTTTGAAGGGGTATTTCATTTTTGAAACTACTTGGGAACTACTCCAAAAAAAAGGGTTATGATAACAGATATTTGAGAATAGCAGATAATTGAGGATTTTTTAAAAAATGTGTAAATATATAGTAATGTTACTTGTCGTCTTGAACATTTTGTAAACTAAATAATTCCCAAAGTGACATACAAAACTATCTCATCAAAAATTACTTCATCAGAATGACTTATACTTTCCCAAAATGACTGCTTTGAAGGACAACATTCATTTGACTACGTTTCTCCTGATCACCTACCCTGATCATCCTATTTAAAATATCTAGTTTGATCACTCTATTTAAAATAGCTGTTTCTAATCAAGATCTCTGTTCAGTGCATAATTCTCCTGTGTCATTTTTAATAATTGCTATTTATGAAGAACAGAACTGTCTTAATATTGTATATTTCAGTTTTCTCATAATAACAATGGCTATAGCTCAGAGCAAAAAGAATAATTTTCTCAGTAGGGACCTGTGGGAATAAATATATATTTTTTTATTATGAACCTAATGAAAATCTACTGCATCATATTTACCTACAAAAGTAAAAACAAACACACAACAACAAAAACCTAAAAAATAGCTAGTGATTACAAGAAATAACACTCTGCAGACCTTCTTCTGTATAATGCAAGGTGTTTGCTTATTGTGCTTCCTTTATCCAGATCTGAACACTATGATCTAGTTTCTGTTGAGATGACATAATTTCTTTCCTAATAAAAGCGTCATAAATTTAGGAGTAACTTACATAAAGGTTGAGATGAGTTAGATAGCCCTAAAAACCAAAAAGTACTCATTTTGCTTCACGCTGTACATGAGACTATGTGTAAATATGTATGTGTAAAAATATTATACACACATTTTTAACTCAAGTACTATAAGGTAAAATGTTAAATACTGGTGTGTGCATCAGTTGGGGTCCTTTGAAGGAGAAGATGCTGAGAGACAATTAGCAGTCCAAGAAGATTATTGGAGGTAATGCCCATGAAAGACAAAGGGAGGAGGAAGTCAATCTTACACCTGCAAAGGAAACCAGAGGAAGGGGAGCGAGATAGGGCAGGAAGAGCCTCAGGCTGTGATGCAGATGCGAGTCAGTATCCGACAAACCAACAGGGGGCTCTAGATCAAAGAGGCCTTCTGGGAGTCTGACATTGGGCAGAAATGAGTAGGTCCTGGTACCTGCAGCACACTCAATCACTGGCTGGGGGATGTGGGGGAAGAGCGTGGCCTCTGCTGGAAAGCTGAGGTAGACACTGAAGGCAGTAACATCTGGGAGCTGTATGTAACTGCATTTCTTGAAGCTGAAAAACAAGTTTTTTTCTTGAAGACAGATATGTGTAGCACATCTCCATGGCTGCCACAGTGTGTGTGTTTGTGTTTTGACACGACTATGATCAAAGTACAGTTGAAACAAAGTTCTCTATCATTGAAAGTCTACCCTCTTATAAGGTATTCTGACATTACAATACATATAAACAGATTACATAAGCTTGCCTGATTTTCTTTGATAAAACTATATGCAGTTGACTTGATTTGGGTAAATTTAAAGAGATTGACATTACTAAAATATTCCATACTCCTGACCAGTGGCAACAATCTTACCATTAGAATTAGGTAAACTTGGACAACCAGGACAGGTGAGAATGGGCACCCTGGAATCAAATCCTCAACACAGAGCAACTACAATTACCACTACCACATTCATTTTCCTCTTCATATTTGGGGATATGAAGAAGGGAAAATGAGATGGAGTTTGCAGAGGAACTCTAGAAAAGTTTATCTTTGTTTAGAAGTAGGAAAATAAAAATAAAACCTCTGAAAGAAGAACTGGATTAAGGTTTCCTTTGTTTCCCTGGTCGTTGACTTACCCACAAAGGTATGTCTAATATGTAAATGGAATCAGATATTAATCCTGGAAGACACATTGGTAGCATATATTACTAAATCTTATTTTATTAGTATTTTTATGTTAATTTTCTTAATATTTTGTGAAAAGTTTAGTATGTTAAAGACTCTGTTGTACCAATAATAGAATAAAGGATGGGTTAGAATAACAGAAAGGCTAGTAGGGAGTTTTGTAGGTCAGAAAATGCTTTTAACTTCTTTTTAAACACCTCTGCTGATTTTTGCCTATGGAAAGAAAGTGAAAAAACATATGTAACACATTTTGATACGAAACACAGAAATATATTGGATTTACAGATTCTTTCCTTCATAAAATTTAGCATTTGTACCTTCTAGTTCTCATCAAAAGTATGGTGATATAATTTTGTACATCAGTTTTGAAATGTATAGCTAGTATATAGGTAAATAAATATTTCACATGGTTTATGGACCTACAATGTTTAGAACATCTTCTCAGTGATCAGATATTTATTTGGCACCTACAATATGACTCAAAATTTGGAATTGCATTGTGTGGCATACACAGGAAAAATAAGTCTTTAACAACTATGAATCTCTAATCTATTTGAAGAGGTGAGAAAAATGCACAAAATACAAAGATACAAAGAGGGACTGATATAAGGCAATATATACTTAAGGACTTAAATAAGAATAATAGTGACTTTGAGATGGGTGAGTTGATTGGACTGGTTCTAGAAAATTTGTGGAGAAAATTGGATTTAAGCTGGACATTGAAAATGAGTAGGTTTTGAATAGACAAAGAAGCAATAGCAGAAATCATGTAATTAAAATGAGAGCCATCAATTGGCATTAGTCTGGTGTACAGACATTACAAGAATGATTGGATTTGGTTGGATGACTTACGCTGAGAGAGGAGAGGGAAGTAATATAAAATAGTTGACCCTAGAGTCCTGATTATGGAGGCCTTGGGCTAGACAGGGCATAAAAGGCAATAACAATTGTCGTAATAATAAACTGTAGTTAGTGTAGGTTTTACTATTGTTAGCTCAAGCATAATTGTTTAGTATTTCTTTTCTATTCTACCCCTTCTCCAAGGACTCAACCCTTTGTTTTGGAAAGCTTATGAATGTTATAGACTGTTGAAAAATGTTAGTCTACACGGGAGAGTTTGGATGAAGCCCCGCAAATTCCTAGCTGTGGGAGGATATTTCGACCAACAGTTCTGTGGGAGACAGGCCGACTGCTGCTGATAGAAGGCCCCCACCAGGCAGCTACAAAGGCACAGCTAGCAGGGCTCCTTATCATAGGGATGGCTGGACAGTTGGCTTGCCTGGCTCCCTCCTGCCTAACCCTATTGCTGGTCTGACAATGCTTGGCAGGCTATAGCTGTGACTCCACTGCCCTCCCTGGAGTCCCCACGTCTTGTCTTTGCCATCTCATTCAAGCTCCACAGATACCCTACAAATTCCTATTGCATTGAATTCTCCTTTCCCCTAAGTCCAGTTGATTCTCATATATCCTTGCCTGAGTAGGGTAGTCAGGGTTTCCCTCCAGTCTTTTTAAAATCTATTTTTATGACATTGAACTCTGTGCTCTCATTCTTTCAAGATCTTCCTTTCTGATTCTCAGGAGTCTTTTCTTTCCTCAATAATCTTGGTTCCTGCACATTGAGAACATTGTTTTTGTTTTTTACGTGGGTTCAAGAATCTATTTTATAATTATAATTTTATTTTTTATTTTTGTAGAGATAGAGTCTAACTGTGTTGCCAGGGCTGGCCTAAAACTCCTGGGCACAAGTGATCCTCCTGCCTCGGCCTCTCAAAGTGCTGGGATTACAGACGTGAGCCACTGCACCTGGTCAAGAGTCTGTTTTGTTTTGGTTTGGTTTTTTGAGATGGAGTCTGGCTCTGTTGCCCAGGCTGGAGTGCAGTGGCGCGATCTCGGCTCACTGCAAGCTCTGCCTCCCGGGTTCATGGCATTCTCCTGCCTCAGCCTCCCGAGTAGCTGGGACTACAGGCGCCCACCACCATGCCGGGCTAAGTTTTTGTATTTTTAGTAGAGACCGGGTTTCACCATGTTAGCCAGGATGGTCTTGATCGCCTGACCTCTTGATCGCCCGCCTCAGCGTCCCAAAGTGCTGGGATTACAGGCATGAGCCACCACGCACATGCGAGAGTTTATTTTAAGTCAAATAAACAGCAACGAGAACAATAATTGATCACTAGCAGTTTCTTTTAATTTTTATTCCTGCTTTATAATTCTGATTTCACGAAGGCAAAGCAGGTGCCTCTGACTGACTAGGGAATCACACATAAGGAATAAGAAAAAGAGCAACCTATTGTATCCCTACATAATAATAATAGCTTATATTTATTGACTACTTAGTCTGTGTCAGAACCTGGGGCAACACTCATAGATTATTTCATGTAATCAGCAGTGCAGTTTTAAGGGTTGTGCACCACTGCTCTTTGCGTTTTACAAGTGAAGAGAGTAGGAGTAGAACTCTGAGAGGTTAAATATCTTGCTATCCTTGTAGCACTAGCAAGTCAATGGTGAAACTAAGATTCAAACTCAGGAAATCTACCCCAAAGCCTGCACTCTTACTGGCTGTATTCTTAAATATTTTCTTTATCAAGGGATTAACATAATTATAGAAGTATTTTTGGAAGATTAGTCTGGCATCTGCAAGAGAGCCTAGAGAGAGGATTATTAGTTTGGAGGTTATTTTGGTCTTTCAAAATGCCAGGAGCTTCAGGCATAAACTACAGTGGAGGTCCTAGGTGTTCAGCCTAGTGAACCAGGGTAGTGTGAGAAACATGAAGAGGTAGAGAAATTAAAAATTAGCAATTTGAGAAATTAATAGAAAAATAGTATACTCGAGAAGTATTTTTCAAACTTTTTTCATAATAAAATCACCCGGGACACTTGCTAAAAATATAGAATCCTGGTCCCAACCCAAGCAGCCTGTCAGGAGATTTTCTAAGGGAATCTGTATTTTAAATAAGAGTCCTAGGTGATTCTTGTGATCAGGTAAAGTACAGAAGTCATCCTAGAATGTATCTTTTAATTTTTCCTCTACAGAAGAATTGCTTAATTACAGTGGCTTTTCTTAACTCACAGACACAATTTTCTTTTTTTTTTTTTTTTTTTTTTTGAGACAGAGTCTCACGCTGTTGCCCAGGCTGGAGTGCAGTGGCGCGATCTCAGCTCACTGCAAGCTCCGCCTCCCGGGTTCCCGCCATTCTGCTGCCTCAGCCTCCTGAGTAGCTGGGACTACAGGCGCCCGCCACCGCGCCCGGCTAATTTTTTTTTGTATTTTTAGTAGAGACGGGGTTTCACTGTGGTCTCGATCTCCTGACCTTGTGATCCGTCCGCCTCGGCCTCCCAAAGTGCTGGGATTACAGGCTTGAGCCACCGCGCCCGGCCTAGACACAATTTTCTTGTTTACAATTAGGAGCTGATGTGTAGAGTGGTTAGCACATAAGGCCATGACTGTTAAAAGCTTTTAGTCTAACTAGTAAATCATCCAGGTAATTTGAGGTTTTATTGCCATTGCATTGTTTATGGCAGCAAATCATGTTGATTTGCTGCTACCAGACACAAGGTGTAAAGTCATACGCCATAATTAAACGATATGTGACTTCTGACCCAGATACCTTTTGAAGATCCCATTTTATCAGCCAAGTCAGCCAGTTTTAAAGCAGAGTGGGTTAATCACTGAGACCATTTTGTCAGCTGCTTCTGTGGAGAGTCAACCAAAATTTCTTATAGTTGGTGGGTTCAAGCTTCATAAGTTTAGCTTTAGAATTCAATTGTAAAGCTGAGCTCAGATTTTAAACAATACATATTTTGGGCTGAAAATTCTCTTCAGTGTTTGTAATAGTCTGGGGAAATGAATGTAATAACCATTTTGACAGTAAATAGTAGCATATGCAATTTTTTTTTTACATACTAATTCCTTTATCAGTTTTGTATCTAATTACTAAGCACTTAGGAATAGAGGCTTCTAATTCAGAAATTGTCAAGTGAAGTATTAGGCATACTCAAGGCAGCTCACCAAAGGTGAGAAGTCCTCTTTTTTCACATATTTATAAACAAGGAAGTTAATTCTCTTTGTCTACTTCCCAGATACTCTTAGTAATATTTAAAGAATCTCAGAGAGGCTTGCAAGGATGTTCAAAGTCCAAAGTCCTTACCCTGAAAGAGCACACATTGCTCCTTAGGAGTCCAGTATTATCTCTAATGCAGCTCTATTCCAAACGACCAGTGTCCAATTTCACGAGCCTCTTGGTTGAGGAGTTCTCTGGCTTTAGCAGTATTTCATCTATCATTGAGAATGAGATGAGAATATCTCAATGATGGCAGGTAGGATTCTCCCTATTTTTCAGGTCTCTTGTAAAACAACATGAAGAAGCCAGAGGAGAGAAGAAATCCAGATTCTAGCATAGTTTGCATTTTAATTCTTGAATCAGGGCTGGGCTTTCTTCTTCTTAAGTTAAATTACGTACCGATCTCTTTATCCTAGAGGACAAATAGGTAGGGAAAATGGACCCGGGGTGATGTCAGAGACCATCCTTGAAAGTTTTAGAATCCATTAGTTTGCCCAGTTGTTGGTAATAGACTTTCATACCACTGATCCAATTCCAATCATTAGGGGACACCCAGGGATCTGTTTTTGCTCCAAATATACCAATTGAATTATATTTTCCTTATTTATTTACTCATTTATATGTATGAGCATGGACACATGGATAAAATATTTTATACTTTGCAATATAATATTTTATTTTACATTATTTTACTGCTATAATTGCTTTAGCTTTAGCCACTGGATGTTCTTGCAGTATAGCTTCTTTGTCTTTTTCACATGTCCCCTCCTTTACTTTCTGGTACCCCAGGATGCCCTAGACTCATCTTGTATATTTTCTCAAAAATGGGAAGTCATCAGCAAGTAGAGGTTTGTTGAGGCTATCATACTATGAGAGTGTGTGGAAGTGCAGATTACAAAAAGAAGTGTGCTGAGAATGAAATCTAATGCCAAGATTTCATTTTCAGCACCCTCCTTTTTATAATTCTTTAAAAAATGGTCACAGGAAAGATATTCTTAGAACAGATGGAGAAAAAAACTAGTAGGAAAACAGAAATAATCAGAAGGAGATAGAAACAAATGTAGGATACTTCCAAAAGTAGGAGATAGAACTAATATGAATTAGTTATTTGTTGATTGCTGCAAGAAGGCTTCATGAAATTCTGGGAAATACATGAGTCAGTGACGCATAGATAAGCTTATTGTAGGTGACGAATTGTGGGCTCTCAAAACTCTGTGGTTCCCCTCAGAGGGCTGTAAAAGTTAAAGCAATTTGATTGGTTTTATATTCAAGGAAAAATATTAAAGAGTTAACTAGTGAAAAATTAAGCCTGAAAAACAGAAAATAATGAATTTTCTACAAAATAAACAGTTGTATAAATCAATTCGTTGTATGATCAAAGGAGAGCATATCTGAGGGAAATGAACTGGGAAGAAGAATGTGCTTGATGGGGTATAGAAGTGGGGGTGTGGGGTCCTGATAGCTGGATCATGAAGCATAGAACCTGAATCTATGACTTACCTTCTCTTGGGATTTGTCATTGATTACTCCCTAATTCTATCACTTTACTAACTACAAGGAGGTCTGTTTCTACTTTAAAATATGTTCAAATATAGGTAAATGTCACTTGGAATATCCCAGAACACAACCATACTGAGGAATACAGAGGATACTAGAGCTCTTAGTAATTTGGCTTTGAAGATGCTGCTACCTTTAGCTTCAAGTTCATAAGTTCTTGATTTCCCAGCCTCTCTCCCTAGGCCTGATGCCAATTTTAATACTCACTGCCCAAGACACTTCCCATATCCCTGTGTGCCAAGTGTCTAGAATAGTGCCTGAACTATATTAAGTAATCAAGAACTATTTGTTGAATGAATGAATGTGTGAATGAATTAATTATATCCTAAGTTACATTTCAATATTTTAGAAAGATGCCATCTTATAGCATCAGCATACTTGTCTTTGTTTACCATATTACAGCTCTTGGGGTTTTAGATGTTTGGTCTATTATTTTCCTGAACTTCACCCTCCTTTTTTCCTCCCTACTTACTTGTATGTCTCTCCTATTCTTGATATTGCCCTAGATCTCCTTGTAAAATATTTTGCAAAATTGTTCAGGCTTCCTGCATAACTCTGACTTGAAACATTATGCTTTAAATTTTTTCATATTGCTTCTCAGTATCTTTTCTAAAATAGATCTGTGTGATAATTATTTTTGGAGGGGGTATGCTTTTCACCATAACAAGGAATAAGAAAATTTAAATGTGCTATAATTTTTTATCTCCACAGATTGTTTTGCTTATTGGTGTTGAATTTTAATTAAAAACCAAACAACTTTTCCTATTAACTTGATGCTACTTATTAATTCAAATGAAGAGACTGACTCTGGATATTGGGAAAATTTATCGTAAGTCTTTAATAATCTTTTCTCATGGTTTGTGAATTATTTACTGGAGAACATTTGTTACAGACTTGGGCTTCACATGGTTTTCCTTGAGTCTCACAAGTAGCTTCCTTTTGAATAGATTTAGATTCCCTAAACATTTGGTAAATGCCTAGCACATGCCAAACATGTAGGTAGATGTTAGGAACTTCATTTACTCAATGAGGAAACAGATGTAAAGTGACTCAGTGACTGTGATCCAGCAACTATCCAATAACGATGGTCCCATAGTCAGTGAGAGAGGTAGGGTTAAAGTCTACCTCTTGGGACTCAAGTCCAGTACCTTTTCCCATTATATACTTGGTAAAAGCTGATTTTTAAAGATATATATATATCTTTAAAATATATGAAATATATTGGAGAGTGTTCACTTTCTTCTGGGGTCCTCATAGCTTAAATGATACTTCATGGTTTTTATTTTGTGTTCCTTTTCTCTTAGTTTGGAATCGCAAATTGACCTCAAGATATATTTGATCAGGATGAATTCCAAACCTGAAATTAGTTGTTCTCTGAGCTCAGAGTTTTAGATTAAACATCTCTCTCTTGATATATATATCTAGGGTAAGTTATTTAAAATTATCTTTAATATCTGGAATAAGAGTTAAAATTAAGAAAAGTAAGTCCAATAATATTTGAAGTAAGCTTTAAATTGGACTTCGGTTATTTAGAAATGTTTTAATCACTAAACCACTGATTGAAATAAAGTATACGTGATGGACATAATATTAGACCATCAAAAGTCAGGGAACATGGCCTTGATGACAAACTTAAGAGAAGCATGGGAGGGTTTGCTGCTACTGAAGATTTTAAATTTTTAAAAAAGAAAATAGTGTGGTATTTGAATGAATTCCTAAATATAAGAAGCTATAGTTTTTGTAAATATTTGAATTCCAGAAAATAAAATTCACGGCTATGTATGAGAAAGGACATTAAAAAAAAATAAGATGTTTTTGACCAGTCGCAGTGGCTCAGGCCTGTAATCCCAGCACTTTGTGAGGCTGAGGTAGGAGGATGGCTTGAGCCTAGGAGATCAAGACTAGCCTGGGCAACATAGTGTGACCCCCTTCTCTACAAAAGATAAAAAAATTAGTCGGCACGGTGGCATGTGTCTATAGTCCCAGCTACCTAGGAGGCTGAGGTGGGAGGATTGCTTGAGCCAGAGAGGGAGATCAGAGCCTGAGAGACTGAGGCTGCAGTGAGCCATCATCACCCTGCTGCACTCCAGCATGGATGACAGAGTGAGACCCTGTCTCAAAAAAAACAAAGAACAAAAACAACCAAATGTATTTGCTAACTTGCTACAAATATAAAATGATACTTCTTTTGTAGATTGTAAAAAATCAAGTGAAACTAAAACTTTGTGCTCTTTGATCATGATTTCCATTTTCCCTGTTCTTCCCACCTGCCTCCCCAGACCCTAGTAATCACCATTCCACTCTCTACTTCTATGAGTTTGACTAAGATTCCACATTTAAGTGACATCATATCATCATATGGTTTTTTATATATATATATATATATATATATATATATATATATATATAAAATCACGTTTTCTTTTTCCATTCATCCATTGACACTTCGGTTTATTCCGTATCTTGACCTTCATAAATAATGCTACAATGACCATGGGAGTGCAGATACCTCTTCAACATACTGATTTCAATTCCTTTAGATGTACACCAAGAAGTAGGATTGCTGGGTTATATTAGATGATCCACTGCACAGCATGGTCACTACATAGTTAATAATGTATTATGTATTTCATATTATTAAAAGAGTAAATTTTGGCCGGGCGCGGTGGCTCAAGCCTGTAATCCCAGCACTTTGGGAGGCCGAGGCGGGCGGATCACAAGGTCAGGAGATCGAGACCACGGTGAAACCCCGTCTCTACTAAAAATACAAAAAATTAGCCGGGCGCGGTGGCGGGCGCCTGTAGTCCCAGCTACTCAGGAGGCTGAGGCAGGAGAATGGCGGGAACCCGGGAGGCGGAGCTTGCAGTGAGCCGAGATCGCGCCACTGTACTCCAGCCTGGGCAACAGCGTGAGACTCTGTCTCAAAAAAAAAAAAAAAAGTAAATTTTAAATGTTCTCACCATAAAAAGTAAGTATGTGATGAATGTGGGATATGTTAATTACCGTGATTTAATCATCCCCCAATGTGTGCATGTATCAAAACATCACATTGTACCCCATAAATATATGTATATGTAATTATTTTGTCAGTTAAAAATAAAATACAAATAAAATCACTTTAAAATAAAAAAATCAATTGAAAGCATTTCTAAGTATTTGAACATGTAATTGTTGATAAAACACACAGTGATTTCACTAATTCCAGCTGAGCATTTTTCCACTGAGAGATAATATATTAAGGGAGTTTAGAAATATATTTTCAGAATTCTATATACCTACCTATCTCTATCTATCTGTATATCCATTTATCACGTTTTGAAATTTTTTTAAAGTAAAAAATAATAAAATGTCTCTTGCGTACCAAATCAGCAAATTAAATTGATATAAAATCCTCTCACATATGCTTGACTTAATGTAATAAATATAACATATAACTTAAAACTTACCTTTCATCCCTTTCCCGTTCCTCTTTCTCCACAGGTGACCATTATTCTGAGTTTTTTAAATGCTTTATTTTTTCTAATTGAAGAAATGAAAATAGCAGTCATTCAAAATCCTATCGTATTATCTTTTGATCATCATAATAAGCAAATGCAAATAACTCTCCCTTGCTGAAACAATTAAATGATTTAAAAATATCAGTGTCAAAGCTGTTCCTTCTAAAATGTAAGGCAAATCTAATAGATTCTAAATATAGATTACAAACTCAAACGCCCTCAGGTGCCAGGCAGGAGAGATTAGAGAGCCACCTGTCAGAATAGAGCCGTTAGATTTAGTTTATCCCCAATTTGTAAAAGATGGATGCTGGTTGTCTTTTCAGAATGGCAAGAAATCGATAGACAATATTATCAAGTAGTCAGAATCTTGAAAGAAGGCAGAAATTTTAGCATCTTTATTTCTAATTTCTAAATGTTGACAAAGATTTAAAATTTAAAAAGTACTTTGTATTTTAAATTAACTCTGTTGGAAGTCCAGCATCAGCTGTTGGGACTGCTACTTTGCAATTACGGCAAAGTGGGACAGCTACAACCATCTTTCTGGTTGAGTGCACTGTCCTCTTTACCCTTGCGAATTCACTTATTTACTAAACTACATTTGCTGCTCAAGTTTGGGCTTCCTGGATGTGATAAGTTCTCCATGACCTGGCATCACTCTGCCATCCTGCCTTCAACCCTGCTGCTCCCATCAAAGTGGCCTCCTTGCAGTCATCTGTCATATTCAACATTGTTTTTCCTCCACTGCTGAGCTCATGAAGTTGGTCTATGAATGTATCATATAGTAGAAAGAAACTGGATTTGGACAAAATTTTATGCTGATAAAAAGGAGAATGAGGCCAATGCTGTGGATGTATTTATATATCTGCTGAATCTGTCATTTAGGAATTAGAAAATAGTTGCTGCATCCTTTGTTTTAAATACTGCATACTTGAAAAAAGATAAATATTTTTTCAACCTTTGGTTCTTCAATTGAAAAATTTCAGCTCACAGAATCTTTCCCAAGATAGAGAATTTCTAAACCTATAATTATTTTTGTAACTTGCCTGTAAACTCTCTTTATATTTTTTATTCTTTTTGTTTCAAGTCTATAATATTTCTCATTGTTCAGAATGAAGTTGATAATATTTTAATATAAAGTAGAGTTACTGCATTCATTGCTATGTTCTGATTCATTGTTTACAGTGATTGTTTTAACCGTTTCTGAATCTGAGTTTTTGATTTGCAATGATTTTGTGAATTATTGTGACACGTTGGCCACTGTATTATACCATCATATTGAAGAGATATTAAGTCATTATTAGTCCATATTCCCATTTAAAGTGTTAAAATAGTATAAATGGCATACACTCTTCTTAATATCCTGGAATACTGAAAATGCTTTCAACCAAACATATAAGAATTTTAGAAAGCTAGACTCTGACATGAGCAATAAAACACACTAGGTCATTCAGAATAGAGATTCACTTAGTTTAAAAGTAGTTTTTATTGCTACATAATATTGTGAAGCAAACTGTTCATCAGTAGCCTTAAGCATGTACTACCTGCATGAAATACAGGGACATCTGAAAGACTGGAGGAATAGGTTGGATTTCTTAGCCTCTTGTGGTTTCCTTATACTTTTTTCTGATCTTCCCATTAATAATCCATAACACCTAGCACCGGCTATCAAATATACAGAAAAAGCTTGTTGAATAAATGAATCAGTGAAGAAATTCGTGATATCCTTTCAACAAATTCTTTATTTCTCTCTCCTATCTGTCGATTCCCATTGTATACATAATATCTACACATTACTAATGTATGGAATGTTATGTTCTTCCTTCAAATGAACACATGCCCTAATTCCTTAGTCTATTGAGATGCTTGACAAAATGTGACTTCTCTGGTCTAGACTTTTGTGGAAATATGTATTAGCCTGATGTGCAAAACATGACATGTTTTGAAGAGTGTGCTCAAAGTAAAGAAATGTTTCAAATTCCCAAAGCACAGCTTGAAGTATAGTTGTAATTGTGACTTGTTGGCAGAGGAAGGCAGAAGGAACAGTAGTTTGGCACCCAGAAAATAGAAATGCAGTGGACCATTTTCAGCTGGAAAGTCAAGGAAAGATTGGAAATCAAAGTGATCAAGTGGGTGAACTTAGAGCAAAATTTTAGGAGCATAAAGCTGGGAAGCAAAACATCTGATTTTGTATCTCTTTTATCACTTGCTATGGGAAAACTTCAGTTTTAAATTTTTAATCAATGTGGTAGTACTAATAGTACCTACTACTACCTAATAGTACCTAATAGCATGCTTTTTTTGAAGATTAAAGAGGCACATTATAAAATACATAATATAGTACCTGATACATACTAAGGATAATACTGTTTTTATTGTTATAGAAGCTATAAATCAGAGAATTGTCACATTCTAAGATGTGTAAGTCTTTTCTGAGGAACTGACATATACAGAGCAAAATCATTAGAAGCATCTTTGTACATAATGCTGTCAAATGAATATGTTTTTCATTATAGCTTTCAAGATAACATAGCTATTAAGCCTTAGATAAATTATTGTTTTTTCCTCCCTTTACCTACTCCCTCCTTCATTTTCTCCCTTCTTACTTCCCTTCCTTCCTTCCTTCCTTCCCTCGCTCCCCCCTCCCCCCTCCCTCCCTCCCTCTCCCCTTCCCCTCTTCCCCCTTCTCCCCTACCTACCTACCTACCTACCTACCTACCTACCTACCTACCAGTATTTACCACCTCACAACTATGTTCTAGAGTATCCTGGGCACTGGGAATACTATAAGCATATCTATTAATATATCTCTTTCTATATCTCTATATCTAAGTATCTATGTAGCTATCTGTATTATTTAACTACCTAGCTATGTATCTATCTACTTATCTCCAGCTTGGGCTTTATAACAAATATCATTGACTAGATAGCTTAAAGAACAACAACAGCAACAAAAATTTCACTCAGTTCTAAAGGCTGGAAATCTAATATCAGGGTCCCAGCATGGTCAGGTTTTTATTGAGGGCCCTCTTCCCAGCTTGAAGTTGGCTACCTTCTTATACTGTATTCTCACGTGACAGAGAGAGTAAGCTCTGATGTCTCCTCCTCATCTTATAAGAACACTAATCCCATTATTCAGGCCCTACCCTTATGACCTCATCTATACCTAATTACCTCCTAAAGACCCCGCTTCCTAATATACTGGGAGTTAGGGCTTCAACATGTGAATTTCAGGGGAACACAATTCAGTTCACAATACTATGTCAATATATTTATGAAAAGGGAGTGGCTAATTCTAATTGAGTCATTGAAATTCTCATAAAAGAAAAATGTTTAAACTCAGCCTTGAGTATGTTCTCCAGGTGGTTGGATAGAATGGGGAGTAGAGAAAGAGAAAAAGGGTAGAAGATGTGGAATTACAAAACGGACAGAGATGAGAACTAACACAGTGGTATTTAGTGACATGGTTAGAAGAAAATAGCTTCACTAAAGATTCTGGACATTGCCGTGATGATCATTGTGTCTTCAGTGGGGGAGTGACACAATCAGGGTCACCGTCTGGCAGCAGCATGGAGAATGGATTAGAGATGGAATGAAGATTTTAGGAGACTACTCTGATAGTTCTAATGAAGTACACTGTGGGCAGAAGTAGTTCGGATGAAGAAGAGAGTAAATAAAAAATGACAAGATTTTATCTCCCATAAACCTACAATAATTATATATAGTCATATACTGCATATAATATATACATAATGTATAAAAATGTTTTGTTCAAAGACAGACTGCATGTGTGACAGTGGTACTGTAATATTATAGTGGAACTGAAAAATTCCTGTTGCCTAATGACATTGTAGCCTTGGTAACGTCCTAACACGAAGCATTACTCTTGTGTTTGTGATGATGCTGGTGTAAACAACCTACTGCACTGCCAGTTGTGTGAAAGTATAGCATATACAATTATGTACAGTACATAATATGTGATAATGATAATAAAAAACAAGTATGTTAATGATTTATTTACTAAAGTGTAATTTTTAATTGTTATTTTATAGTGCACTTACTCCTACTTATTTTTTTAAAAAAGCTAACTTTAAAACGAACTCAGGCAGGCCAAGAGTGGTGGCTCACGCCTATCATCCCAGCACTTTGGGAAGCCGAGGCAAGTGGATCACCTGAAGTCAGGAGTTCGAGACCAGCCTGGCTAACATGGTGAAACCCTGTCTCTAAAAAAAAATAAAATAAAAATAAAAACACACACACACAAAGCAGTCTCAGGGATGTACTTTAGGAGATATCCAGAAAAAGACATGGAAGAGGACAATGTTATCGCCCCTGAAGACCATCCAATGGGACAAGATATGGAGATGCAAGACAGTGATATTGATGATCCTGACCTTGAGTAGGCCTAGTCTTTTGTGTGTGCATGTGTGTGTGTGTGTGTATGTGTATGTGTGCGTGTGTGTTTTGAGACAAGATCTTGTACTGTTGCGCAGGCTGGAGTGCAGTGGCATGATCTAGGCTCACTGCAACCTCCCTCTCCCGGGCTCAAGCAATCCTTCCATCTCAGCCTCCCATGTGGCTGGGGCTGCAGGCACATACCACCACTTCTGGCTAATTTTTTTTGTTTCTTTTAGAGATGGGTTTTGCATGTTGCCCAGGCTGGTCTTCAGCTCCTGGGCTCAAGCGATCTGCCCACCTCAACCTCCCAAAGTTCTGGGTTTACAGGCATGAACCACCATGCCTGGGCTAATGTCTGTGCTTATGTCTAGTTTTCAACAAGAAAGTTTAAAAAGTAAAAAAATACATAAATAAAAATCTTATAGGAGTACAAAGAAAGAGTAACTTTGTACAGCTGTACAATGTGTTTGCATTCTAAGTGTTATTACAAAAGAGTCAAAAAGTTAAAAAAATTAAAATGTTTATAAAGTACAAAAGTTATAGCAAGCTACGCTTATTTTATTATGGAAGAAATAATTTTTTTAAAAAATGAATTCAGTGTAGCTTGCATGTACAGTGTTTATAAAGTCTATAGTAGTGTTACCAAGCAAAAGGGGCTTGCTGCCTGATACACTCGAAGCCAATAGTATGACACCGAGTTTTTTAGAAAAGAAAAGCTTTTTATTGCAAGTTGACTGACAGAGA
This sequence comes from Macaca fascicularis, assembly GCF_037993035.2. Lineage (NCBI taxonomy): Eukaryota > Metazoa > Chordata > Mammalia > Primates > Cercopithecidae > Macaca > Macaca fascicularis. The sequence continues at coordinate 109,133,406 of NC_088379.1, forward strand.
CAGGAGTCCAGTTCAAATATGTCTCCGTGTGCTGACCTTAAGATAGTACTTTTATTAGAAAAGGTTTAAGGGATGAATTCTGGGATTGGTAGATTGGTGGAAAGAAAGGAGGTCTAAAACGTCCTAAGGAATGCAGTTATCTTTCATGCTACGTCATGGGTCACATGTGCAAATTCAGGGGGAGTTAGGATTAAACATGCAGTGGAAACTCAGGCTATAATGTTATCAAGCTTGTTCTGCGCAAACTCCTGTCAGCCATATTGGTTCCCATCCATTTCAGCTAGTTTTGTTATCTTCCAAGTGAAGGGAGTTTCAGCAGTTCAGCAAGTTGTTTCTTTTGTTATCTGCCATCTTTCAAACTCGAAGATTTCCGTTAGCTATTTAACTCCTTGGGGCACGGTTTCAGTAGTAGATGATAATGTCCTAGGTAGTCACATTCTCTGACTGCTCACTCACCACAGAGCAATTTCCAGTCCTGCAAGCTCTATTCATGGTAAGTGCCCTGTACAGGTGTACCATTTTTTGTCTTTGATATTTTATTACTGTGCCTTTTCTATGTTGAGATATGCTGAGATACACAAATATTTACTGTTGTGTTACAATTACCTGCAGTACTCAGTACAGTAATATGCTGTATAGGATTGTAGCCTAGGAGCCATAGAGTATACCATATAGCCTAGCTGTCTTGTAGGTTATACCATCTAAGCTTGTGTAAGTATATTCCATGACTGCACAACAGCAAAATAACCTAATGACACTTTTCTCAGGATATATCCCCACTGTTAAGTGGCACGTGACTCTTGTTTTTCAGGCTGCATTTGCCAGTGGGATGCCAAGAGATTATTTCCGGGGGCATATGCTTGCCTATTTTTGGCTTGGAGGTTATTCATGATTTATGCCCTGCCGCCTCCACATGGTGCTGAGTACCTCCTTTCCACACTGTTGTTCCAATAAGTGTCACCAGTGCTGCTGGGATCTCATTTCTGGCTTTAGCTGCTCTTGCTCCTTCCCTTGGTTTCATTTTTGTGGCTATTTCTGCTGGTTCTAGTCCAACACCATCATCACAGTCATTGTTTTTGCTGGTTCCACTAACATCATGATCACGGGCAGACCCAAGACTTTTCAGGATTGCTATCTCTATTATGTTGGAAGGCTCCTGCCAGTCTGCAGCTGCTGTTGTAGCACGCTTTGCTCTTGTTTTACTATGAGCATGAAACATAGCTTGTGATGGTATGGCTTTCCAGCATTAAAGTTAAGATTTCATTCTTAACTCTGCCACTTACTAATTTTGTGACATTTTGGTTAAGTTACTCAAATTCTTTGAGTCTTAGTTTATTTATCCTTAACATTAGGATAATGCTACCTACCATAAAGTGTTGTTCTATGGATTCAATGACTTTGTATAATTAAAACACCTAACATGCTGATTCCACACCATGTAGCATAAAGTAACTACTTATTATTGTCACCTTAAACCCCATCATGAGCCCACCTGACTCCCATTGCCACTTTCACTCTCTTCTACTTCCCAAAGCTTACTGCTGTCTTGCGTCTCAAAAACTCTTATGGATAACAGGTTAAAAATATCATTTACATAACCCCAAGTTAGAAGAATATATGGAACGTAATAGTTGCTTGATACATGCCAACTTATTTCCCATCCTTGTTCTTGGAAACTCCCATTGGGTTATTTTTCTTAGGGCCATTTCCCACAGTTTCCTTTCTTTTGTGCTCTAATCCATCTATGTGCATTCTTTTGTGGAAGCCTAAATCTTAGTGTACAAATTTACCTGGCCATGTAACTCAAATGACCAAATAGCCCAGGAGAGAGAGGGACAGAAGCCAGAAGAAGCAGAATTGGAGAAATTAAATGGGTTATATCTGCTGAACCTTGAAGCAATTAAAAAATTGTCCATTATACTATCCAAAGAGAGCAACAAGTTCAACTATGGTCTGGACATTTGTTTCAAGCAATAAAGTTAATATGCTGATTCTAGCCATAAGAAAAGTACAGTAATGGCTGATGCTTTAAATAAAGCATTAAAGTTTTGAAGCAATATTATACTCACAGTAAAACTCTCAACTTGTGATAGCCAGCAAAGGAGCTTCATAGGGTATATTCCTCCCCATCTCAGGTGAGCGACACTTGTTCAGAGGAGATATGGCTTCTGACACCCAAATAGGCAAGAGTTCAGAGAAAAGTTCCATTTCTAATGGAGCATAGAGTAATGGTTAGAAGTATAGTCCCCCAGACCACATTCCCTGTCAGCTATACTGCTGACTAACTCTGTGACTTTGGGCAACTTATTTAACCTCTTGGTGCCTCATGTCCCCATCTGTAAGATGGGGGATGATAATGACATCAACTTCATAGGTTGTTGTGATAATTTAATAGGTAAAGAAATGTAAAATTCTACAAAAAATGCCTGGCATGTAGTTGACATTGAACAAATATTAGCTATGTTATTATTACCTTCATTGGATAGGGAAATCAAGACAAAACAGAGTTCCAAGAGTGGAGCTGATAGATTCATAGGTTGGAGGAAGAAGAAACTTCAGGGAAAATTTACATCCTGAAAACAACTACTGGGGACTTATGTCTGGCACAATGACATCAGGTTGTGACTGCACTTCTATTCCTGAATCAAGACTGGCTGAGGAATAGGGTGGATCTGATCCAGCAGACAAATCCTCAGTGATGCCCACTGGAGAGGCTGGAGGAGGCAGGAATTTAAACAGTGCAGAATTCTTGCTGTCATCTTGCTGGCCTCCTAGGGGACCGAGAGAGCACTTTTGTACCTCCATGCTACTGTGACTCCATGGCGCATCCTCCTGTAGGTGTACTCGAAGCTGTTCTGGATGATTAATCTGCTTGTATTGATTATTTCTAGCCTAAGTTTAAATGAAGAGCAAATATTTCTCTCAGGTTTATAGTGCTTTGTTTCTTAGGAATATTTTTGGACACTTGAACAACAAGTAAACGATATGCTCTACATAAAATGGTAATGGTAAATATGCTAAATTAGGTGATACTAAGTAAACTTCTTTAGTGTAGTCTCAATACAGAGATAATAGGTAAGTTCAAAAATTTTAAATTATTATGAGTACATTTGAGATTCTGGTGCTTCTGAACTACCAGTGATGATGTCATTAAGGTACAGAATTACTTTCTCAGGTGGTTTGACTATTAAAGTGTTTACATTAGATTGTAAGCTGGCAAATATTATCACACACATTGTTAAAATGTTTAATATTATCAAATGTCACAGAAGAACCTGGAACTGTGATGTCAAGCATTGTACCTTTTGGATTTAATTCTGTAGTTCTTCCTAACATTTACCTTGCTAACCTTTGGTGTTTATTTCGTTTTTGAGGAGGGGGGTTGTTTTGCTCTACTCTGGGTAAAACTTTTAAAATTATTTTATTTTGTATAAAATTTATGTTTGTCTTTGAAGTGCAGAATTTCTATATTGGTTTCCCTATTTGACATGTGAATTAGATCACTGGGATTTTCAATCCTGAATTTATGAAGAATCATATCTGAAATAAATTCAATGGATTATGCTAGCTGATAGGGTTCGATGTTGTGATTTATATTTCTATATACATGTTACTATATTTTCAATTATCTTTTGAATATTTAAAAAAGGTGTCCGATAGACTATAAGAAAAATTTTAGTGTTTTTTGAAAAATAATTTTATATTTTTGCACTGTGTGCCCACTTTTTAACACAAGTTGTGTATGTTTTTTCGGAGAAATTTAAAAAATAAACTGAATATTTTGGGCTGTGGATTTTAACTTCCCTAGGAAGTGCTGTCCTCAAGGCGTCTCTACTATTTTGAAATTACTATAATTTCTCTACTATTTTGAATGACTATAATATTGGCTATAATTATGACTAAAATATTTAAACAGTAATAAATATTTTCAAATATAGATATTGGCCATTGAAAAAATTATTGCATTATATATTTAATAAAATTTTCTCACTTTTAAAATTCATAATATTATTTTACATTTGTATATTACTCTATTTAGAGCCACAAGCCTAGCATAGAATTTGAACTCCACCACTGATGTAATCCATCTTGGAAATATTAACCTCTCGTGCCTCAGTTTCATATTGTAAGGTTAGGATAAAAACAGTACCTGCCTCACAATTTTGTTATGAGGATTATATGATTTAATATAGGTAAGGTGATTAAAACAGTGTTTGGATCCCAGTAAGGGATATAGAATTATTTACTTTGTTATTTTTAAAACTCATTTGGGGAATATAGGAAAACGTGATATAAATCATAAACCTGCAGAGGGGATTTTCTACACAGTAGTGTTATGATAATCTCCCCTTGAAAAAGGATACTAAGATTCTCACTGTCTATGCTTAGATTTAACATCAATACAATATGAATCAGAGAAAACTTTTTATTGATCAGCATAAGATGGTTAGAAGAATGCTTTAATATCCAAGTAATAGCCGTTATGTTGAACTCTGTTCTTTAAATAAGACAAAGTAGTTGAAACAGTTGTAATTCTCTGATACTCTCATCGGTAGGCATAGGTAAAGTAAACCAATGAGAGCTAAGCTCCCACTCTGCTGCAGCAGAGGGAGATGAACGGACTAGTAGGAAAGGGATTGCTCATGGAGGACATGGCTTGTGGTGTTAGAGAGCAAATAAGAAGTTGGGCTGTGGTGTTAGAGAGCAAATAAGAAGTTGGGCTGTGGTCGGGGCTGGGACTGCTGCAGTACACAGTGCAATTGTGCTTTGAGACCTAACTTGCCCTTGATCACATCTATGAGAAATAGGCCCAGAAAGAGTTACTTATGGGCCAAAGGTAGCATTAACATTCTAAACACATCCAGTCATTTCCGTTCCAAGGAAGAATGCTCAGATAGATAGTTGTGAACATCTCTTATCTTGGGATCAATAATGGAAGAATAGAGGAGCCATTTGCTTCACTTCTCTTTTTTCTTTTTAAAATGCACTGTATCCAATGTGTCTGGCTTGAAGGCTATTAACTGGGTTGCATAATACTGGTGGGCTAGGGAGTTAGACAATACAGACTAGAAGTCATTGCTACAGGTTTTTTTTTCCTTTAATTTTATAAAGCATATGCTAATGTGATACACATTTATCTCAAACATGTATCCCAAAACCTACTCATTATTTTATCTCCCAAGATTATTTCCTTTGTTCTTGATTAATATTATCGCTATGCACTGCTTTTCAAGGTCATAAATCTCTGTATTCCATTCAACTTCATCCTTTTCTAACTCTTCACATAAAATTTATTAGTTTAGTATGTGTGAGACACTATTCTGGGAACTAGTTGTATTTTAGTGAAAAGAAATCAACAATAAAAACATTATCTGTCCTCATGGTGTTGACAGGAGACAAGCTCACAAATAAACATATGATTTAGTGGAGGGTTATGATTTGTTATGTTTTGTCATTATTTTTATATCTTTTTATATAAAATGTGTTATATCATTTATATCATAAATAATTGTTTAGAAGTATCAGTAAAATATCTTGAATAGGAATGAAAAGATAACTTAAAATGAGTGGTATCATCAGAAAACATTATAGTGGACCAAGAAGGACCAAAAAAACCAAAAATATAATGTTGTTATTCATAGAAAATACCTTGAGCCTAGGAATATTTAATTAAGCAGACATTTTTCAGACATGCACTATGTATATTTTCATTAACTCCACAAATATTTCTTGCAAACCTTTTGGGCACTGGGACAAAATAGTAAACACCCTATATAAAGTCTTATGGAATTTACATTCTAGTGGAGAAGACAGATGAATAAGAAGATGCCACACACCTACTTCCTAACTATTCTACTTCCTAGCTCTCCCAATCTGACCCCCATTCAATAAAACCTTTCTTACAGGTGCCCTGTTGTGGCCCTTTTCAACCACAGATTATTGTATCATCTGGTCTCCACTTCATCATCTGCATTGCCATAGTTATCCTTCTAAAGCATAGAGTTCATTGGAGCCCTCTGATACTAACCTTTTATGACTTCCTATCATCTTCCTTATGAGTTCATTTACATTCCAGCCCTGTGATTCTCCAATCCCATTTACTGCTTTATAACCTGAGCAATATATCCTCTTAGCTGCAATTTCAGCTTTTAGCTTAAGAATCGCTCGTACTTCATTGAGAAAATAGAAGCAACCACATAGGAGTGTTTTCATCTTCTTACCTCCATATTGTAACCCTATTTCCATAAAATAATATGTATCATATTCTTTTTTAGTCCTTTGCAGCCTGTCAATGGCAAATATTTCCACTTGTGCTTCCCTTAATTTTCAAGACCTTTGCACTTGAAGTAATTGTATCGTAAGTTTCTTCTTTTCTAGTGGGTTATTTCCACCTGTATACAATATGCTCGTTCATTTAAAACATCTATTCCCTGATTTTCCATTATTTTCCATTTCCCTAAAAATATTACTCCATTTTTCATAATATTGTTGTCTTAACCTGCTCTCTCCATTCTTCACCTACTACTTACCAATCAACCCACTCTAATCTGGCTTCCATTTCTGCTATTCATGGAAACCTCAGTCCATCTTCTCTCTTTTCTTTTCTTCTCTCTTGCCTCACTTCCTTTCTTTGTTTTGCCAAGGACATCAATAATAACCACATTACCAAATCTAATAAACCTTTCTGTACTCATCTTACCTCACTACTCAGGAGCATTCAGTATGACTCAGCCTGCATTCCTTGAAAACTTGACTGTCTAGACTACTTCTTCCTTTCCAGTCTCCTTGTTCTGGATGATCCTTCCCCTTTCACCTGAAATCATAATTATCCACACCCTCTCCCTGGGTGATTGCACTTAGTCACTGTGATTTAAATGTTAACAATTGAAAAACTAAAGAACTCCAGACTTACACATCTACTGCTTATTGTAACTGTCCGGTTGAATGCCTAGTAGGCATTTTAAGCTTGAATTTTACAAACCAGCACTTTTGTTTTTTTTCCCACTCCCTACTTGTTCTTCAAACAGTCTTCCCCATCCCAATAAGTGGTACCACCAAGCACCCAATTATGCAAACTCCAATACCTAGAAGTTATCCATGATTTCTTTATTTTTTCCTCACCCTCCACCCCATAGCATCCATTAGCATGTTCGAAAAATATTTTGAATCTCTCTGCTTCTTTCCATTTATACTGTTACTACCTTGTTTTAAGTCACACTCATACCTTTCCTGGACAATTGTGGCAGCTTCTTAACTGCTATCTTTGCTTCCTCTCTTATTCACGCCCATATTGCAGCCAGAGTAATCTTTATTAAAATATGCATCAGATCCTGTCACCCCCTTACTTAAAACTCTTCAATGGTTTCCCATTTCGTTGAAAATAAAGTCCAGAAACTTTTCTGCCAAGGCCCTGCATGATTTAGTTCCTGGATATCTCTTTGGAATTATTCCCTACTGTTCTTCCCTAACTGATTTCATTCTAGCCACACCATCCTCCTTTCTGTTCCTTGAATAAGTCAAACTCTTTTCTACTTCAGAACCTTTCAATCGATTCTCCTAACACTTGGAATCATCTTTCTCTGGCTTTTTGCATAGGAGTTTTTCTTTGACTCTCAGCTCAAATGTCATTTCCTTAGAGAAGGTTTCTTTGCCTTTTATTCAAAACAGCGTATTGGTCTTGTGAGAATCTCTATAACAAAGGTTTTTTAGGGTCAAATACATTTTGATGGTTTTATATATATTATATTGCCTTTTTGGTATTCATATGCACAGTAGCACATTATAGCTTCATTAATTCATACATTCATTCATTTAGCTAACATTTATGAACACCTGCTATGTGCCCCAAATTATTCTAGGTGCTTGATATACATCAAATAGTAAAATAGACACAATTCTTAATTCATAAAGTTTACATTCTAGTGTATGAGACAAATAATAAACAATTAACATAATTCCAAACAAATTATGTAGTATAAAGAAGGTCATTCATACTACAGAAAAAGAGAGTTAGGTAAGTAGGATTGAGAGTGCCATGAGAGTTGGGGTATTCTGAGAATCATATTATGAAGAAACCAGCATCTGTCAAACTTATTAAACCATACAACACACATTATAACCTTGTGAAACTAATTTTGCAAGGAACACACTTTAGGAAATTATGATAAGCCTTCCTTTCATTCTCTCCTCCCCTATATTCATGTTATAAGTAGAAGCCTGAGTTCTAGAGAAGCCATCTAATTATCACTAAGTCACAAATCCTTTCTAGGAATGTAAGATATGATGTACGCTTTACAAAGTCGATTGTGAGGATTATGATAGAAACAATCAGTTGCATATCTAGCATATTTGGCACTTGAAGCAAATTGTCTATATGACAAAATTACTTCCAGTAATAGTCATGAAATAGGACAAAAAAAATAATGGTTAGAAAAATCAGCAGACTTTCAAATTTTTCTTCTATTGAATTTTGTGTGTGTAATAATACCAATAAGAAGAGTAAATAAATATTACAGTACAAAAATGAGAAAGGTAATGGGTTAATACTTTTAAGTTACAATAATATTTTCTTTTTAAAAACATGCCCAAATAGGTGGTCTGTTACATATAACAATTATTAGGGATTGAATGTGTCCCCACCTGCCTCCCAGCCCCCAATTCATATGCTGAAACTCTTAACTCCCATGTCACTATATTTAGAGTAAGAAAGTAATTAAGGTCAAATGAAGTCATAAGGATGGCGTTCTGATCTGATAGAATTTGTGTCTTTATAAGAAGAGACATCTTTTTTTTCCCTCTCTTTCCCCAAGGGCATATACAAAGGAAAGGCCGTGTGGGGAAATAATGAGAGGACAGCCATCTGCAAGCCAAGAAGAGAATCATCACTAGAAACCAAATTGGTTGGAACCTTGATCTTGAACTTCTTGCTTCCAGAATTATGAGAAAATAAATTGTTGTTTGAGCCACACAGTCTATTATATTTAGTTAGAGCAGTCTGAGGAGACTAATACATTGATAAACTGGTCTGTTACAATAATGAATATATTGTTTATACATTATATAAACAATTATAGTTTCTGTATCAGCCTTAGATTTCGCAAATTTGTCAATAGCTTTGTCAAAGTTGATTGTCTTTATATATTCCTATTTCATGGACTATATTAGCTAGATTTGTCAATCTATCCTACCCATAAAGACTGAAGAACACTTTTTAATTCAATTTAAAAGGTTTTTGTCACACAAAGCAACAAATATAAAACTAGAAAAAATTATAAATATGAATATAAATTTGAAGGAAATTACTAAAAATCCTGTTGTACTATATATTCCAGAAATTTTAAACACTGAGGAAAAAACTTGCACCATGGAGTGAGAGAATCGAAGTAATTCAAGTGTTGTATTTCATCTTTTCCATCACTAGGTTGTCATTTATTTCAAGGTTTTTTTTTTTTTTTTTTTTTTGTAATTTAACTTCTAAGTTCAGGGGTACATATGCAGGTTTGTTATATATGTAGACTTGTGTCATAGGGATTTGTTGTACAGATTACTTTATGACTCAGTTATTAAGTTCAATACCTATTAGTTATTTTTTTCTCATCCTCTCTTTCCTTGCACTCTCCACCTTCTGATAGGCCCAATTGTCTGTTGTTTCCCTCTGTGCTACTCATCATTTAGCACCCACTTGTAAGTGAGAACATACGATATTTGGTTTTCTGTTCCTGAATTGGTTTTCTAAGGATAATGGCCTCCAGCTCCATGATGCTTCTGCAAAGGGCATGATCTTATTCTTTCTTATGGCTACATAGTATTCCATGGTGTATATGTACCACATTTTCTTTATTCAATCTATCATTGATGGGAATTTAGGTTGATTCCATGCCTTTGCATTGTGAATAGTACTGCAATGAACATACGCATGCATGTGTCTTTATGACAGAATGATTTATATTCCTTTGGGTATATCCCAAGTATTGGGATTGTGGGGTCTAATGATATTTCCATTTTTAGGTCTTTGAGGAATTGCCACACTGTTTTGCACAGTGGTTGAACTAATTTACATTCCCCAAAACAGTGCATAGGCATTCCTTTTTCTCTGTGACCTTGCTAGCACTTATTTATTCATTTTTGACTTTTTAATAATAGCTATTCTGAATGGTGAGAATCTTCTACTTAATTCAGGAATATGTAGCTCCACAAGAGTAGTTCCCCAGCACCCAAAGAGAGCTTGAAGGATTCAAAACCATTATGAACTTCCTCTTAAAATAAACATATGTAGTTGTGTCTACATGCATCAGGGACTGACTAGATGACTGAGGATTCTTTGAATTAACTTTTACGAAAACTACAACATTTGTTAAAGAACAAGTAATTCAAATGTGCTGATTTGTAACTTAAATAATATGTTATTGAAAAATAAATAGTAACCTGTGCAATTATTTAGAACTTAGACTAATAGAAGCCTTTAGAGACAGGACTATTAGTGACATTGCTTAGAGTTACTGGAATACTTTGATAATAAAAAGGAGATTAATTTTAAATTAGTTTTATCATTGCTTTTAAATTTTCCACAGGCAATGCACCTCCTTATCCTATTGCTCTGCCCTAGGTAAGTCCCTGGAAATTGTAATAGTAGTTAATATTTGTTGAGTCATTCAGAGTTAATGCATGTTTAATCATTGTCATGAATAAATCAGCTAATCCCAAATGCCTTTCCAACATGTTTTATGGTGGCTTTTGTCCAAGGGTTTGGTTTTGTTTTTTTTTTTCTCTTGATTTAGAAGACTTGGGGTTGACTGTTCAATTCCATTGAAAATACTAGATCAAAGCGAAAAGAACAAAGCCAGAGGCATCACATTACCAGGCTTCAAACTATACTACAAAGCTACAGTAACCAAAACAGCATGGTGCAAAACAGACATACAGACCAATGGAACAGAATAGATAACCCAGAAATAAAGCCACACACTTACAGTCATTTTATATTTGACTAAGTTGACAAAAATAAGCAATGGAGAAAGAACTCCCTATTCAATAAATGGTGCTGGGATAACTGGCTAGCCATGAGCATAATAAAGAAACTGAACACCTACCTTTTACTGTATACAAAAATTAACTCAAAATGGATTAAAGTTTCAAATGTAACGTCTCAAACTATAAGACTCTTAGGAGAAAATGTAGGAAACACAATTCTGGACAAAGACGTTGGGAAATAATTTAGGGCTAAGTCCTAAAAAGTAATTGCCACAAAAACAAAATTGACACGTGGAACCTAATTAAACTAAAGAACTTCTGCACAGCAAGAGAAACTAACAACAGAGTAGAAAGACAACCTAGAGAATGAGTAAAATATTCACAAACTTTGTATCTGACAAAGGTCTAATATGCAAAACCTATAAGGAAGTTAAGCAATTGAAAAAGTAAAATCAAATAACCTCATTAAAAAGTAGCCAAAGAATATGAACAGACAGTTCTCAAAAGAAGACATACAAGCAGCCAACAAGGAAATAATAAAATGCTCAACATTAGTAATCATCAGAAAAATGCAAATCAAAATCACAATGAGATACCATCTCACGCCATTCAGAATGGCTATTAATAAAAAGTCAAAAAACAGCCTGCTGGTGAGGCTGTGGAGAAAAGGGAATGTGTATACACTGTTGGTGGAAAAGTAAATTAGTTCAGTCACCGTGGAAAGCAGTCTGGAGATTTCTCAAAACATTTAAAACAAAGGTACCTTTTGACCCAACAATCTCATTACTAGGTATATATCCAAAGGAAAACAAATCTTTCTACCAAAAAGACACGCACACTCACATGTTCATTGCAGCACTATTCATAATATCAAAAACATGGAATCAACCTAGGTGCCCGTCAATGGTAGATTGGATAAAGACAATGTAGTACATGTAACACCAAGGAATACTACACAGCCATAAAAAGGAATAAAGTCATGTTCTTTGCAGCAACATGGATGCAGTTGGAGACCACAATCCTAAGTGAATTAATGCAGGGACAGAAAACCAACTACTTCATGTTCTTGCCTATAAGTGGGAGCTAAATGTGGGGTACTCATGGACATAAAGATGGCAACAAATGACAGTGGGGACTACTGGAAGGGAGGTTTTTCCCCTGGAGGGTGGCAAGAGTTGAAAAACTAACTGTTGAGTGCTACGCTCATTTCCTGGGTGATGGGTTCAATCATACTCCAAACCTCAGCATCACATACTATACCCAGGTAACAAACTCGCGCATATACCCACCCTGAATCTAAAATAAAAGTTGAAATTATAAACTAACATAAAATATAAAAAAAGTAGATCAACAAGTTGAGTTGGGATTGTATGTGATGGAAGGGAAGAACACATGGGGTAAAGGCAAGTCTTCCGGGCTTATTTCCTATTTCTCTGAGCATGGGTACTTGCAGCTCCATTCCACTCTCTTCATGATGGTTTCCTCCACTATTGAATGATAACATCAAAATATATAATATTGGTAAAGGCAATCACATTGTTTTCCTATATTCTTTACATTATCATTATGGAAATACACTTACCACATACTTTTTGTTTATTTACAGTCATTTGGGAGAATTTGTCTGCTGTGAAATAGAATGATAAAAATTGTTTTACTCTCAGTACAGATGCTAGAGGAAATTCTTTCACTTTTCTGGCCTTATTTTTATCATGAAAAGAGAAGATATTTAATCTTTTTTCTATATTTTATGTTATTTTAGTTGGTAAATATATAGATTTGGTAATTCAATTGTCCCTCATATCATATTACTGGAAGAAACCCTGACTGCAAGCATGCCAAAATGCCAATATCAGCCCATATTTTTCTAGCTTATTAACTGGTCTGTTCTACTCAGCTTCCTCTATCCTACAGGGCCCCATCTGCAGTTTTAACAGTATTGATGATTAATTTTACAAAGAGTAGTTTAAACTGCAAAGCAGAACCTGGAACTGAGCCCTAGAGGGCCCATATGCTCAGAGACTTCTCTAAAGCAGAGAAAGAAATGTTTTCTTGAAAATGTTTCTACTATCTTGGTGAAAGATAGTCTGGGAGCTCCTGCTCTAAGTGGTTTTGGAGGGCCATAGTAATAAGTCAGATGACTATAAACTTGCAATAAAAATGACCCAGTTTAGGCTCTCATAGTAACTGCATGTCAGATATCAGAAAAGTGGAGTGTTTCTCACACTCAAAAAGGGAGACCATTTTCCCTTCCATATAATTCCATATCATTTATATTTTTCATCTGGACCTCTTTTTTGTGCTGAATTTCTACTGTTACTGTATCACTATGCCTGGCAATAAGATATCTGCAATATCTTAGCAATATAGAAGAGCTCTGGATTTCAAATTTTTATTTATAACATTTATGAGTCATGATCTCAGAAATAGCTTATTTTTAGAAATTGTATTGTCTTCATTTGTAAAATCTGCCTTCTCAGGATGATTGTGAAGATGAAATAAGATGACATGTGTTAATGTATCTGGTGCAAAGCATCAAATCAATGTAGAATCAGAAAGCCAATGTTAGGTAACAAGCATTCCCTAAGTCTGTAGTGTATCTGTATTCATAGCTGCCTGACTTATCATTCTTGAATTATTTGATATTTAAAGGTCAAATGGGGAAAATGTACCTATATGTGATAAAAAAGAGGCATCCCAAGTGTAGATTAGCTTGTATAGTTTAAACTTTCAAACATATTTACTTACATTAGTTAAAAGAAGGTAATTATATTTTAGGTGTTTCTCAAATTAATATGGACAAAATTATTTAATGTTAAATTTATTAAACACATTTAGAAAGAATTTATGTCATTCTATTTGCCTAATTTGTCTATTATTTCTAATCAAATGCAACATAATTATTTTTAAGAATAGAAAAAAGTGAGATGAATTGATTATAGACAATAATTAAAAATAGGATATAATGTGAGCATTAGTGATTATATTCTCAATTCTCCCCCAAATAATTATCTCTTATTACTATTGTTTTTATTTATGACAACAGAGCATAAAGAAGATATTACTACAAACTCCCACTGAATTCATTAATATGATTTTCATACTGTTTTAATTTAAAATATTTGTATATAAATTTGGAAGCAACCTAAGTGTCCATCCGCAGACAAATGGATAAAGGAAATATGGCACATATACGCAATGGAGTAATGTTCAGCGATGAAAAAGAAGAATATCCTGTCATGTGTAACAACATGGATAGAACTGGAGGTCATTATGTTAAGTAAAATAAACCAGGCACAGAAAAACAAACTTCACCTGTTGTCACTTATTTGTGGGAGCTAGAAATTAAAACAATTGAACTCATGGAGATAGAGAGTATAATGATGGTTACCGAAGGCTGTGAAGGATAGTGGTAATGGGGAAGGTGCATGATAAATGTGTACAAAAATATACAGAGTGAATGAGATCTAGTATTTGATAGCACAACAGGGTGACTACAGTCAACAATAATTTATTGTACATTTAAAAATAACTAAAACAGTATAATTGGTATGTTTGTAACACAAAGAAAGAATAAATGTTTGAGGTTATGGATATCCCATTTACCCTGATGTGGTTATTATGCATTGCATACCTGTATCAGAATATTTCATGTATCCCATAAACATATATATCTGCTATGTATCTGCAAAAATTAACAATAAAAAATAATTTTTTAAAATTACAAACTTATAACAATTACTGGTATTTGGTTATATTTAATAAACTATTTAATAAAACATTTTTAATTTCATGGTATTAAAACATTAGTTTCATGTTGGGAATAAAAAATTTGCCAATATTCTCAAACCCTTATCATTGAATCATGCAGTTTTATTTATCATTCCTTTTAGACATTTCACAACTCTAATCCCACTGCCACCATCATTGTCTGGTCTTCTCATTGGTATCTGACTGTGATAATTTAAATTGTAGTTTACCGTTTTCTCTTACTACAGTCTTTTCTGCTCCATTCCTTGCTCCACAATATAGTCAATCATTTAAAAAAAAAAATGACATCATACTGATTCTCCCTTTAATACTGTTACATAGTTTTCTAGGGCCTAGAAGCAAAATCTAACACTTTTAATAATCACACCAACTTTTGTTGTTGACATGCCTCCAGCACCTAGTGCTTATTACAGATAAGACACTCATTATTAATAAATGAATAAATAAACCTCGGATTTCAGGCTTCTTCTCCTGCCTACCTGCCCTCTGCCCCATTTTCACACTCACATCTTGCTTTGTTTTGAACATGCTATACTATCTCTTTCTGTAGTGCCAAGTGCATTTAAGCCTGCAGAGATGACTTAAATAGAAGAGAGTAAAGAGATTTTTGTCTGTGAGACTCATAGGAAAGAGTTCAGGCTATAATCAAGAGTGGAAGATGGTTGACTTAGTTACATATTACAAAACAAGGAACTCACATAGGCACCGATGAAAGTATTACAGTTTTTGTAACTAGAGCTTTATTTTAACCCTGTCCTTGTTGTTGATTAATTTTATGATTATAGAAGAGCAAACTTAGCAAATGAAGTAATACTGCTTCATAATGATGAACTTAAATTATACCTGTCATAGGAGGAATTCCACAATGTTTTGGAAGCAATTATTTGGGGGAAAAGAGGAATGTAAAGGTATGGAGCAGTTTAAGAGGCAAGTGAGTTTTAGAAAAGCTGTAAGATCTGAGTAATACCGTATTACCTTCTGGAATGAGCTAATCACAAATACAGACCTAGGGAGAGCAAGGTAATGGGATGGTATGAAATGTGGGAAGAGACCATTGAGAGTGAAAATGGAAAAGCATGCACAGCAAAGAGGAAAGAAGGGAGGATTAAGAACAAGAATAACCACTCAGGGCAGTCAACTGTGTGCCTGGCATTTTCTTGTGTAGTATATGTTATGGGGTCAAAGCAATTAAAGGCAATAAATGTAAAGGAAAGATGAGAATAATGACTGCACAGAGTATTTTGTTTTCCATTTCTACTCTAAGAAGGAGCTAGAATGGTTTTGTTCTCTGAACAATAGTCCAACAGTCAGTTGTTCCCTGACTATGAGACTACTAAAGATTAGTACCTCCTTTTTGTGTATCCCTTAGTATCTGTTGTATGATTCTAAAGAAAACTTTAACCAAAGCATCTCCATCTATTTTTTTCAGCACTTAAGAAATATTTATTAAGTAAATATTTTTTATTGTGGTAAGAACACAACATGAGATAGAGATTCTTTTTTTTTTTTTTTTTTTTTTTTTTTTTTTTTTTTTTGAGACAGTCTCGCTTTGTCGCCCAGGCTGGAGTGCAGTGGCGCGATCTCGGCTCACTGCAAGCTCCACCTCCCGGGTTCGCGCCATTCTCCTGCCTCAGCCTCCCGAGTAGCTGGGACTACAGGTGCCGCCACCACGCCCGGCTAATTTTTTTGTATTTTTAGTGGAGACGGGGTTTCATTGTGTTAGCCAAGATAGTCTCGATCTCCTGACCTCGTGATCCGCCCGCCTCGGCCTCCCAAAGTGCTGGGATTACAGGCGTGAGCCACCGCGCCCAGCGAGATAGAGATTCTTAACAAAAATTTAAGTGTACAATACAACACTCTTAACTATAAGTATAATGTTGCATAACAGATCTCTAGTACTTACTCATCTTGCAACTGAAATTTTCTATCTGTTGAACAGCAACTTCCCATTTCCTCCTCCCTTCAGCCCCCTGAAAACCAGCATTCTACTTTCTGTTTCTGTAAATTTCTCTATTTTATATACTTCATATAAGTAGAATCATGAAGTACTTGAACTTCATGTTCAAGTACTATGAAGTTCACCACCTATGACCGGCTTATTTCACTCAGCATAATGTCCTCAAAGTTCATGCATGTTGTCATATATGTCAGGATTTCCTTCTTTTTTAAGGTTATTAATATTCCATTGTCTGTTCTATCTGTCAATCAACATTTAAATTTTTCCACATTTTGGATACTGTGAATAATGCTTTAATGAACAAAGCAATGCAAATAAGTCTTTGAGATCATGATTCCAATTCTTTTGGATAATCACTCAGAAATGAGATTGCTAGATGGTATGGTGGTTTTACTTTTAATTCTTTGAGAAACCTGCATACTTTCTCAGTAGCTGCACCATTTTACATTGTCACCAACAGTGTTCAAGGGCTTCAATTTCTCAGTATCTTCATCAACACACTAATTTTTATGTTTTGAATAGAGCCATCCTAAACAGGTGTGAAGTGATATCGCCTTGTGTTTTGATTCACCTTTTTATGATTAGTAATGTCTAGTTTCATTTTACATATTAATACCCATTTGACCATAAGTAGGTCTTCTTAGGAGAAACATCTATTCAAGTCCTTTGTCTATTTTTAAAATCAATGTTTTTAAAAACTGAGTTGGAAGAATTCCTTATATACTATAGATATCAATCCCTTATTAGATACATAGCTTGTGAATATCATCTTCCATTCTGTAGATTGCCTTCCACTTTATTGAGATTTTTGCTGTTCAGAAACTTGTAAGTTTGATGTAATCACACTTGTCTATTTTTGCTCTTGTTGCCTATGATCTTGGTGTCATATTTAAGAAATTATTACCAAGAACAACACCATGAAGCTTTCATCCTGTGCTTTTTTAATATAAGGATTTTACAATTTCAAGTTTTACATTCAAGTCTTTAGTCAGAGATTCTGGGATCCTTTGTAGCCTAGACCACCATCTTTGTTCTCAGCAGCCCCTAGACATCTAATGTATGCCAGGTTCCATCAGTACTCTGAGATAGGCGGGATAGAAGGTAGTACCTCTGGCAGCTCGTGGAAAAGTTGCAATGTTAGGCATATGTCCCATCTTTCCCTCCCAGGGGAGAAAGTGGAGTCTGCATTTTTGCCCACTTGCTCTGCACACAGTGAGAGGCTATGGTGAGTGCTTATATGCTAGTTCCAACTACAATCTTTGTTCTCAGTGACCCCAAGCATCTAGAGTATGCTGCCTCCTATTAGTGCTTTGAGACAGAGGAGACAGAAGCCAGTCCCTTGGACAGCCCCGGGAAAAGTTGGAATGTTAGATGAATGGTCTAATTCTTTCCCTCCCCAGGGAGAGGCTGGCATCTGAAGGTTTCTTTTGAATCATAGGACCATGCATCGGACGAGGGTATTATGGTGAGGAGGTGTCTTGAATTCTTCTACTGGCTTTGATGTAGATGGTTTTGCACTTGCTTGGGGTGCAGAAGTCTCTCAAGTAATTTCTAGATTTTTCACAAGCAGAATTTGTTCTTATATTTTTGAATTGGTGGGTTTGCAGTGGGAAGGAGGGTGCCAGACTTTCTATTCCTTCATCTTACTGACATCACTCTTTGTATCTTCACCTATTTTAGTTTCCATCAGGTGATCCACATGTTTGAAAAGCATAGTGGATTGTATAGAATTATTGAGGTTAGAAATTGTCATCCGTTAATGTTATACCCTCTACTCAGTCATGAAACTAGGGGGTCTCACCAACCCACTACAAATGTCTTATTGAAATATGTTTCCAGCCACAAACAGATCCTTTCTAGGAATTCTGAAAGTTTTCTCCAAAAACTTTTTCTAATTTATTTCAAAATGATTAAATCGGAAAGTCTTATTTTATAATAATGCAACAATAATTTTGAAGGAGACAACATATTAGGAAGGAAACTTAAAAAAGTCTTAGAAAGTGATCTTAGTGTTGCCATTGTCGGAATTATATAAAGAATGAAGTAAAACAACACATGCAAGAGCTGATATAAGCTGCAAACCTCAATTTAATGTAGCACAGTGCTGAAATGACAGCACTGTGGGGCCCATCTGGTAGGCACACATAGTTATGAGTGTTTCTGATTGTTAGAGATTGATTTGTCTAAAAACCACATGAAAGGTATACTATTTTATTTTTATTTTTGCTCAAATTGATATTTTAAAAAACATGTAAGAATTCTCTTAAAACTGAAAACTTAAGGGAGCTCAATTTTGGATTGAATTTCAACTAGTTAGTTTTATGTGATAAAGTGTTTAGAAATGGTCAGTTTTGATTATTTTTCACCTTCTCTGATATATTTAACGACTACAGAAGAATTAAAGTAGTTGTTAAAAATCTGATGTGTTTAGATAAATGCATCACTAATAACACATTTAGGGAAGCAAAATAATTAAAAATGTGCTTATGTGTCTTTGTTGTGATAAGCAGATCTTTCTGCTGGTGGAGGTTCTTGCCCAAGTTGATGACTGCTGACTGATCAGGGTTGTGGTTGCAGAAGGTTGGGGTGGCTGTTGCAATTTCTTAAAGTAGGAAAACAATGAAGTTTGCAGCACTGATTGACTCTTTCACAAAGGATTTCTATTTAGCATATGATATTGTTTGATAGCATTTTATTCACAGTAGAATTCCTTTCAAAACTGGAATCAATTTTCTCAACCCCTTGATGCTGCCTTATCACTAAGTTTATGTAACATTCCAAATTCCTTGTTGTCATTTCAACAATGTTCACAGCAACTTCACCAGGAATAGACTCTATCACAAGAAACTTTTGCTCATCCATAATAAACAACTCTTCAGATGTTCAAGTTTGAACATGAGATTGCAGCAATTAAGTCCCATGTTCAGGCTCCACTTTTCATTTTATTTTTTTGCTATTTGCAGTACATCTGAAGTTACTTCCTCCACGGAAGACTCGAACCCCTCAAAGTCATCCATGAGGGCTGGAATTAACTTCTTCCAAACTTTTGTTAATATTGATATTTTGACCTCTTCTCATGAATCATGAATGTTCCTGATGGCATCTAGAATGGTGAATCCTTTCTAGGGGTTTTCAATTTACTTTTCCCAGATACATCAGAGGAATTACTATCTATGTCAGCTATAGCCTTATAAAACATATCTCTTAAATAATAAGACTTGAAAATTGAAATTAGGCTGAAAAATGCATGTTGTGTTAGCAGGCATAAAAACAACATGAACCTCCTTGTACATCTCTATCAGAGCTCTTGGGTGAGTAGGTGCATTGTCAATGAGCACTAATATTTGAAAAGGAATCTTATTTTCTGAGCAGTAGGTCTCAACAGTGGGCTTATATTATTCAGTAAACCAGTACTATTAGTAAACCAGTAAATGGATATGCTGTCGCCCAGCCTTTGTCATTCTCTTTATAGAACACAGACAGAAAAGACTTAGCATGATTCTTAAGGACCCTAGGATTCTCAGAATGGCAAATTATTGCTGGCTTCAATTTAAGTCACCAGCTGGATTAGCCCTAACAAGAGAGTCAACCTGTGCTTTGAAGCCAGGCATTCACTTCTCTCTAGCTATAAAAATCCTATATAGCATCTTCTAATATAAAGCTGTTTTGTATATTATATACATTAATGTAAATGTAATATATTAACAATAGATTGTTCAATGTAGTCACCTTCATTGATGATCTTAGATCTTTTGGATAAATTGCTACAGCTTCTCCATCAGCACTTGCTGTTTCATTTTATTCTGTTTTTTTGAAACCGTGTCTCACTCTGTTGCCCAGGCTGGAGTGCAATGGTGCGATCTTGGCTCACTGCAACTTCTGCCTCCCGGGTTCAAGTGATTCTTCTGCCTCAGCCTCCTGAGTAGCTGGAATTACAGGCATCTGCAATCATGCCTGGGTAATTTTTTGAATTTTTAGTAGAGACGGGGTTTTGCCATGTTGGCCAGGCTGGTCTTGAACTCCTGACCTCAGGTGATCCACCTGCCTCAGCCTCCCAAAGTACTGAGATTACAGACTTGAGCCACCGTGCCCGACCCACTTTATTCTTTTATGTTATGGAGATGGCCTCTTTCCTTAAATCTCATGAACCAACTTCTGCTAGTTTCCACTTTTTATTCTGAGGCTTCTTTACCTCCCTCAGCCTTCATAGAATTGAATACGGGGCTTTGTGCTGGATTAGCTTTTCACTTTAGGGAATGCTGTGGCTGCTTTGATCTTCTATTTAGATGACTCAAAATTTTTTTCATATCAGCAATGAGGCTGTTTTGCTTTCTTATCATTTGTGTGTTCACTGGAGTAGCACTTTTAATTTTCTCCAAAAAATTTCCCTTTGCATTCACTACTGGGTTGTTTGGTGCAAGAGACCTAGCTATCAACCTATCTTGACTTTCAGCATGCCTTTTTCACTAAGCTTAATCATTTCTTGCTTTTGACTGAAAGTGAGAGATATGTGACTCTTACTTTTACTTGAATACTTAGAGGGCCTTGTAGGGTTATTAATTAGCCTAATTTCAATATCATTTATCTTAAGGAATAGGGAGGCTCAAAGAGAGGGAGGGAGATAGGGAAACAGTCAGTGGAGCAGTCAGAACACACACAGCATTTATTAAGTTCATCGTATTATTTGGGCATGATTTATGGTGCCCCAAAACAATTATGATAGTAACATCAAAGATCACTGATCATAGATCACCATAACAAGTATAATAATAAAATGCCAGAAATATTGTAAGAATTACCAAAATGTTACACAAATACACAAAGTAAGCACATGCTGTTGGATAAGTGGTGCCAATAAGGCTTGTGTGATGCTGGGTTGCCAAAAACCTTCAATTTGTAAAAAACACATTATCTATCAAGTACAATAAAATGAAGCAGAACAAAACAAAGTATGCCTGGATTGTTTTGCTCTATCTCTGCTTCTCTCCTTAGTTCACTGTCCTCACACCCGCTGCCTTTTTTGTTTTGTTTTGTTTTTTTTTTGAGTCAAGATGACTTGCCATCAAAGAAAGGGAAGGGTATAGAAAAAGACCAAATAATAGACCTTTTCCCTGGGTAAAATATCAAATTAAAGTGCTAAACATCTGAGACAGGATTAATCTTTAGGTAATATGGCATTCTATTTCTATTTAAAATCTTTAGAAGAATTGAGTGACTTATTTCTATAAAAATATGAAATTCCCTCTCTTCCCTTTTTAAAATATTTATCATGCAGTTCACTTTTTTTTTTTTTTTTTTTTGATAAAATGTGTTTTCTGTCTCATAGCTATTTTTTTGGTGCAATTTTCAGACAATTCTCCTGCATTTCCCTCTTGGAAAAGACATAACTAAATAACATTTTTAGGAGGTAGAGTTCTCAGAAAATGATATTCCTACAGATTGCACATCCACAGAGTTTGATATTAAAATTTTATTTAATAAGCATGATACAGCATTATTCTTTGACAACTCATCAAAGAATGTAATGACTTTAGTTTCAGACATTTTTTTTTCCTGAAATATATGAGCTTTCCCCAACAATCTAGTCTACTTTCCTACCTCAATATTCTACTTTTGCTCTTGGATTTGCTGATAGGGCACAGAGGACTTCCCATGGGGCTGTAAAGAGCTTATCCTTTCATGTGGGTTATGCACACCATGGGGCTGTCATTACTATTACCACCAGGAGACTCCTTAAACACTTAAGATATATGACAGTTTTCACTTGGTTCAAAAATCTGCCAGTTTCTCAGTAAGAGCTTTCTCACTATTAAGCTGTAACTCATGGATGGAATTCTAGTTTCTTTTGTCCATTAACTCTTCAGATGTTCTTGTTTCTACCTTGGCAGTGGAGTCCACTGAAATTACTTTTATGTTATGTACATGGCTGATAAGGGGGCTCTGGGTGCGGGGCTCTGGGTGCAGTTCTACATACCATTGTCACCTTTCCACCCTAAATATTTGCTCTGGGTGCAGTTGTAAATACCATTGCCACGTTTCCACCCTAAATATTTCATGAAGTAAACACATTGCATTTGTATTGATAGTATTACAATTTTCATTCATTTCCATTTTTAGACAATGTCTGAAATTACAAGATAGAAAATCAATCCTGAACCACAGGGCTTCTAGGAGATATTTAAAACAATATTTGCTTAGAGAAAAACTTACGACTTTCCTGAACTGCTTTTCAAGACAATGCATTCACTACTTTAACTAAAGTTTTGTCTTTTATGCTAGTTACTTAGAAAAAAACCCAGAGAACCTGAAGATATGTCTATTAGAAAATATGGTAGGTTTGGAAAATTGCTACATTTCCCTCAAAGAGCATCTACATCCACAGTCTTATGAACTAAGCATAAACATTAGTTGCTAATTATATCTGCTAATTAAACATGGACAATTTTTATTTTTTATGTGTACTGTCACTGCTTTCCAAATTTATTTCATCTTTGAATAAACATTTGAATTAGTGTCCATTTGTCAGTACTAGTAGCAAAATTACTCAGAGCCAGTACTGGACTAATAATGAGCTGGTAATTTAGAAGGCTAGCCATTTTTTAAAACTGAGATATAGCACATGTAAAGTACACATACCTCAGTGTACAGTTCAGTGAATTTTTAAAGAAAATATATAAAGAGAATATATATTAATTGACTAGGTCAATGAATTTTTAAAATATGTAATCATTAACCAAATCAAGATATGAAATATTTCTGATATCTTAGAGATCTCCTCATGCCACTTTTAAATCGATACAACTACTACAAAGAAACCACCTTTAGACTTTTCTTACTGTGGATCAGTTTTGCCAATCCTTGAATCTCAATTAAATGATGTCATACAGAATAAGCTCTTTCTGTCTGGTTTGTTTCACTAAACATGATTTACTCATGTTGCTACATGGAATGATATATTCATAATTTTTATTGCTCTATATTACAAATATACAATATTTATCCATGAGTGTACATTGTCCATCAAAAGACTTGTACAAGAATGTTGATAGCAGTTTTACTTAAGGAAGTATAGGCATATATTTAGTGTTATTTTAGTAGATTAAACTATTTAGCTTTAATAGACTGCCATAATTTTCAAGGTGGTTGTAAAAACTTACACTCTCATCAGTGTATATGAGTGTTTCTGTTGCATTCTTGCCAACACTAAATATATTAGACATCTTAATTTTAGCAATTCTGTTGGCTTTGTGGTTGCATATCATTGTGGTTTTAATAAATATTTTTCTGATGACTAATGGTGTTGAGCATCATTTCACATGCATATTCGCCATGTAGATATCCTTATTTTAAAGTGTACAGGTCTATTCCCATTTTAATAGAGTCATTCTCCTATAATCTTCTACTGTATTCTTTCTATTGCATTTTGTCTTATTAATATATAAGAATTATTTATACATTCTAGAAACTACTTTTTTGTTTATTATGTATAGTCTTTTCTCAGTTTGTGGCTTCTTTTTTTCACTTTTATTATGCATCTTTTGAAAGCACTGAAATTTCACATTTAGTAAAATTGATTCAGTCTGCCTATTTTTGTGTTTTATATAAGAAATCTTGATCCCAAGTATATAAGGTAATAAGTGTGCAATTTCTTCCCTTTTCTTTTTTTAGTTTAGAGATAGGGTCTCACTCTTGCCCAGGCTGGAGTGCAGTGGTATGGTCATAGCTCACTGCAGCCTTGGTTTCCTGAGGTCAAGTGATCCTTGGCTTTTTTTTTTTTTTTTTTTTTTGGGAAATAAGATCTTGCTATGTTGTCCAGACTGGTCTTGAACTCCTAGCCTCAAGAGATCCTTCCACCTCAGCCTCCCAAAGGGCTGGGATTATTGGCATGAGCTACTATGCCTTGCCTTAGTTCTACATTTTCTTTTAAACTTTTAAGTTTAGCTTTCATATTTAAGTCTTTAATTCACCTGAGACTCATTTTTATACATAGTATGAGGTAGAGACTAGCTAGACATTTTTTTTTCACTAGAATACCAGTTGTTCCAGCATCATATATTGAATAAAGTATTCCTTATTCCTAGATATGCAATGCAAAGTCTATCAAATAACAGTTTTTAAAGAAAGGTTTCAGTATATCTCTAGGCTCTCTATTATCTTTTTTGCATCAAGATGAGGCTGGCTTAATAACAGCAGGTTCATTATAAGTCTTGGTATCTAGGGAAAAAGATCCTTGCTGTTTTTCGCTCTTTGTTCTTCCTTATAAATTCTATAATCCATTTGTCAAGATCCATAAAATAATACAAATTTTGATTGGAATTATGTTGATTCTATTCCTAAATTTAAGAAAAATTGATGTTTCGTAATTTTTTGGTCTTCCAAACAATAAATTTATTATGTCTCTTTATGTATTTGGATGCCTTTAATGCCTTTCAATACAGTTTTATAATTTTTTATTAAGTTATTGTACATCTTTTATTAGATTTAATTTATTTATATTTTTGTTGCTATTTTTAATGAAAGACATTCCTGCATGGTTAAAGTTTGATATTTCATGTTCTAGTTAAAAGAATAGTTGGTAATCTTTTTTTCTTTCTAATCCATTCATTATTAATATATTAATGAAAGTTATCTGCAGGAACACCAATATGAGCAGCTATCCACATAAGAAAGTACCTTCATGAGAACGAAAATCCAGGTGAGCAATCACAGTACCTGGTTTTAACATCCTATTAAGGAAAGACACACTGAGGACGGTAGGAAAGACAGTCTTGGATTGCTGACACTTCCCCCTTACCCTCCCATCCCCTGCAACAGCAACGTGGTGCAGAGTGAGAATCTGTATACTTGAGGGAAAAGAGAGTGCAGTGGCTGTAGGACTTCACATTGGAACTCAGGGCTGCTCTATCAAAGTGGAAAGCAACAGAGGGAAGAAATTGTCTAGTGACCCTGTAGGGAGCATTTAGACCAGCACTAGCCAGAGCAAAATCACTCATCCCAGTGGTTGGAACCTGAGCTTCTGCAAGCCCCACCATCGCATGCTATTTAGGACTCCAGGCTATTTAGGACCCCAGAATGCTCTGTGGTAGTGAGACACCAGCTAGGGCAGCCAACGGAGTGGTCGTGCCACCCATTCTCCAACCCCAGCAGTGCAGCTTGCAGCTCCAGGAGAAATTTCTTCCTTCTGTTTGAGGAGAGGAGAGGGAAGAGTAGAGGATTTTGTCTTACAACTTGGATACCAGCTCAGCCATAGTAGGATAGGGCACTGGGCAGAGTCCTGAGGCCCCCATTTGAGGTCCTAACTCCCTGATGATATTTCAAGACACACCATGGGCCAGAAGGGAACCTGCTGCTTTGAAGGGAAGAACTCAGTTCTTGTAGGAGTCATCACTTCCTAACTAAAGAGCATTTGAGTTTTAATTAAACATCAGTGGTTGCCAGGCAGTTCTCACAGTGGGCCTTGGGTGAGACCCAGTGCTGTGCTGGCTTCAGGTGTGACACATTGCATTACAAGCTGTGGTAGCTATGGGGAGAGATTCCTTCTGCTTGAGGAAAGAAGAGGGAAGAGTAAAGGGAACTTTGGCTTTCAGCTTCGCCATGGTAGGGGAGAGCACCAAACAGTTTTCTGGGATCCCAGATTCCAGGCCTTGGCTGCTGGATAGCACTTTTGGACCCACTCTGGACCAGAGGTGCCCCACTTCCCTGAAGGGAGAGACCCAGCTGGTCTGCATTTACCACAAGTTGACTGAAGAGCTCTTGGACCTTGACTGAACAGCAGTGGGAGCCAGGCAGCATGAGCTGTGGGCCTGGCATGGTATGGCCACAGGGAGTAGTTCCTTCTGCTGAAGGAGAAGAGAGTGGAGAGCGGGAAGGATTTTGCTTGTGGTTTGGCTGCCAGCTCAGCTGCAGTAGAATACAGCACCAAGTAGATTTCTGAGGTTCCCAACTCCAGGCCATGACCCTTGGATGGCGTTTCTGGATCCACCCTGAGGTGAAGGGGAGCTTTCTGCTGTGAAATGAAGGCCATAAGCCTGGCTAGATTAACCACCTGCCGACTGCAGAGCCCTTAGGCCTTGAGGGAACATTGGTGATAACCAGGGAGTGGTGATTGCAGGCCTTGGGGAGATCCAGTGCTGTGCTGGCTTCAGGGAAGACCTAGCAGAATCCCAGTGGTGGTGGCCACAGGGGTGCTTATGTCACCCCTCCTCCAGCTCCAGCTAGGTCAGCATGGAGATAGAGAGACTATATTTGTGGGGGTAAAGTAAGGGAAGGCAACAAGAGTCTCTGCCTTGTAGTCCAGAGAATTCTCCCAGATCTTATCCAAGTCCACAAAGGTGGTATCTTTACAAGTCTAAAAGAGTCACCCCATTACTGCGCTTGGGGTAATGCAGATACAGCTGCTGTGAACTAAGACTTAATCCCCCTTGAATACTTGGAAAATCTTCCCAAGAAGGATTGGTACAAATAAGCCCATGTTATAGAAATCAATAGCAAGAGAAACTTTGGAAACTATACAAACATATGGAAATTAAACAGTATGTTCCTGAATGACTAGTGGGTCAACAAAGAAATTAAGAAGGAAAGGTTTAAAAATTCTTGAGACAAATGAAAATGAAAACACAACATACCAAAATTTGTGGGTTACAGCAAAAGCAATAGTAAGAGGAATGTTTATAGTAATAAGTACCTACATCAAAAAAGTAGAAAAACTTCAAATAAACAACCTGATTATGCATCTTAAAGAAATTTAAGAGCAAATCAAACCCAAAATTAATAGAAGAAAAAACAGAATCAGAGAAATAAATTAAATTGTCACAAATAATATAAAAAAGATTAACAAAACAAAAAGCGAGAGTTTTGAAATTACAAAAAATCCACAAAACCTTAGCCAGACTAAGAATAAAAGAGAGATCCAGATAAATAAATTCAGAAATAAAAAAGGAGACACTACAACTGATACTGTAAAAATTCAGATGTATTAGAGACTACTATAAGCAACTATATGCCAATAAATTGGAAAACCCAGACAAAATGGATAAATTCCTAGACACATACAACCTACCAATAATGAACCATGAAAAAATCCAAAACCTTAATAGACGAATAAGTAATGCAATCAAAGCCATAATAGAAGTCTCCCAGCAAAGCAAAGCCCAGGGACCTGATGGGTTCACTGCTGAATTCTACCAAACATTAAGAAAACTAATAACAATGCTACTCAATACCAATCCTCTGTTTTAAAATATGGAGGAGGAGGAAATACTTTCAAACTCAATTCTTGAGGCCAGTATTATCCTGATACCAAAATCAGAAGAAGATGCATCAAGTAAAGAAAACTACATGGCAATATCTCTGATGAACACAGATGCAAATATCCTCAATGAAAAACTAGTAAACCAAATTCAACAACATACTAAAAAGATCATTCATCATGGCCAAGTGGGACTTATCCCAGAAATGCAAGGATGGTTCAATATACACAAATCAATGTGATAAATATTAACAGAAAAAAAGATGAAAACCATATAATCCTTTCAATTGATGCTGAAAAAGCATTTGATAATTTAACATCCCTTTATGATAATAACCATTAAAAAACTGGATGTAGGAGGAACATACCTCAACACAATAATGTATACAACAGAAGTCTAATTATTTTTGTTTGTGGATGATATGATATTTGGAAAACTGTAAAGACTCCACCAACAAACTTTTAGAATGGATAAACAAACTCAATATAGTTGCAAGATACAAAATAAATATACAAAATTCAGTGGCATTTGTATAGCCAACAGTGAACAGATTCAGAACAATCTGAAAAGGAAATCAAGAAAGTAACTCCATTTACAATTGCTACAGATACAGTTAAATACATAGGATTAAACTTAACCAAAGAAGTGAAAGATCTCTACTATGAAATTATAAAACACTGATGCAAGAAATTGAAGAGGACACAAAAATGGAAAGATAGCTCATGTTCATGTTTATGGATTGTAAGAATCAATTTTGTCAAAATGTCCATACTATCTAAGGCAATTTACAGATCCAATGCAATCCTCATCAAAATGCTAAGAACATTCTTCACAGATACAGAAACAATAATCTAAAAATGAATACGAAACTACAAAAGACCCAGAATAGCCAATGCCATCCTGAGCAAAAGGAATAAAACTGGAAGAATTGTATTATCTAATTTACAATTGTACTACAGAGCTATTGTAACCAAAATAACATGTTACTGGCATAAATACACTCATATATATCTATGTAACTGAATCAAGAACCCAGAAACAAATCCATACATCTACAGTGAACTCATTGTTGACAAAGATGCTAAGAACATACACATCGGAGAAAGGACAGTCTCTTCAATAAATGGTGCTGGAAAAACTGGATACCCATATGAAGAATGAAACTAGACCACTATTTCTCATCATATACAAAACCCAAATGGATTAAAGACAGATCTAAGACATAAAACTATGAAATAATAAAAAGAAAACATTGGGGAAACTCTCTAGGACATTGCTTTGGGCAAAGATTTCTTGATTAATACCCCCCAAAACACAGTCAACCAAAGCAAAAATGGACAAATGAGATCACGTCAAGTTAAAAGGCTTCTGCACAGCAAAGGATATAATCAACAAAGTGAAGAGACAACCCACAGAATGGAAGAAAATATTTGCAAACTACCTATCTAACAAGGGATGAATAACACAAATATGTAAGGAACTCAAACAACTCAATGGGAAAAAACATCTAAGAATCTGATTAAAAAATGGACAAAACATGTGAATAGGCACTTTTGAAAAGAAGACATTCAAATGGCAAATAGGTGTACCAAAAGACCCTCAACATCATTAAGGAAATGCAAATCAATACTACATTTCATCCCACCCCAGTTAAAATCACTTTTATTCAAAAGTCATGGAATAATGAATGCTGGTGAGGACGTGGAGAAAAGGGAACCCTTGCACACCATTGGTGAGAAGGTAGATTGGCATAGTCACTCTGAAGAGGTGTGAAGTTTCCTCAGAAAACTAAAAATAGAACTACCATATGATCCAGCAACCCCACTGTGAGGTATATGTCCAAAAGAAAGGAGATCAGTATATTGTGGAGAAATCTGCACTCTCATGTTTGTTGCAGCACTATTCACAATGGCCAAGTTTGGAAGCAAGTGTTCATTAACAGATGAATGGATAAATAAAATGTCATACATATACAAAATGGAGTACTATTCAGCCACAGAAAGAATGATATCGTGTCATTTGTAGCAACATGGATGAAACTAGAGGACATTATGTTAAGTGAAATAAGTCAGGAACAGAAAGAGAAACATCACATGTTCTCACTTACTTGTGGGAGCTGAAAATTAAAACAATTGGATTCATGGAGATAGAGAGTAGAATAATGGTTACCAGAGGCTGGGAAGGGTAGTGGTGGTGGGGAGGGGCGATGGTTACTGAGTACAAAGATATAGTTAGATAGAATGAATAAGCTATACTATTATATACGACAGAATGACTACAGTCAATGATAATTTCTTGTACATTTAAAAACAACTAAAATTTTAATTGGGATGTTTGTAACACAAAAAAATGATAAATGGGATATCTCATTTACCCTGATGTGATTATC
This sequence comes from Macaca fascicularis, assembly GCF_037993035.2. NCBI lineage: Eukaryota > Metazoa > Chordata > Mammalia > Primates > Cercopithecidae > Macaca > Macaca fascicularis. The sequence goes on from NC_088379.1 coordinate 109,163,743, forward strand.
ATGCATGTATGCCTATATCAAATATCTCATGCACCCCATAAATATATATACCTACTATGTACCTATAAACATTAAAAATTAAAGTTAGAAAGCAGCCTACTGAAAGTTCAAAAATCTTTTGTTAAACTAAAATGTTACTAAAATAGATATTTATAATATTTTAAAAATCCTTAGATAAATTTTCATGACTCCAGTTAAAATCCTAAAAATAAACCTGGAAGTTAAGAGGTAAAATTTTTATTAAAATTTATTTCTTTATTATATAAGGTGTCAGAGGAAGTTACAAGTTTTCAGAGTTGTTTCAAAGTAATTTTCTTTTTACCTATTCCTTCCATTCCTCTTCATATTTTCAGAAATCCACATTTATTAAAAGGTACCCAACAAACTTAGAACTGGCCTTTTAACCTATGGACTAAGTATTAGTTGCATTGTTGATTTACTTTTATTTCTATTTCAATAGCACATTTAAAGAAGAGTTTGATTCTTTTATTTTTAGAATTCTATGTTCAACCTATCATTAGTTTTAGATTGATGTTTTTCTACTTCACATTAGCACAAAGATCTTGTCAGAAAGCCGTATGACCTTACATTATTATTTTCTTGCATTGTATTTCCAGATATCCATTTTATACTGAATTGGTCACAGCCTGCTTTAAGTTTTCAACACTACAATTTCAGTTATAAACATTGTTTGCATTGCTTCTCAGCCTTTTGATTAAGATCAGTTGGAGAATCACTGTACATTTTCTTTACCTAAGCCTAAATAATTCTTAGGGATAGAAACTAATGTTTCCAGATGAAGGATTTCAGCCATTCTGCAAGTGCTCTAGAATGCATATTATCAAGATCTGTTGATAGGAAAATACCTATCCTTTTAGCTATTCTGGCTTTGGTCTTAGGTTTCATAAAAATTCCATATTCTGATTATCTGATTGCAGTTGGCTTTTTATGAAAAACCCAAGATAAAATTACTTCTAAAGTCTATGACTTTTAGTGTTATTTATTATTAGCTCTTCCCTATGATTTTCTGGTACCATATACTAGAAATGATATTCAGTTTATTAAAAGAGAAAAATCAGAAATTGCTCCCAAAGAGTTTAGTGAGAGATGTTTATGAATGCAATGAGCAATAGCAGTTATTTTTCTTTGCCTATATTAAATTTTTAATAGTAAGATATTTCCCCTGAAGAAATTAAAGCATTTTATTTTTAACATAATTCGATGTGCTATCAAAATTTACCCTTAGTAATAAACGGTATTTTAGTGAGCCAATGATATAGCTAGCAAGAAAGTCTTGTGTTAGTTGGACAATTTTAAATAAAAAATCATTCTGGAATAGATGTTGCATTAGAATCTAAACCATTATCAATTTTTAATATTCCACATTGCTATTCAAAACTAAAATAGCTAGAATGAATGAAAATTATTTCTTTTTAATTTTTATAATTGGCACATAATAATTATACATGCTTCTGGGTTATAGTGTGATGTTTCAGCATATATGTACATTGTATAATCAAATCAGGATAGTTAGCATTTCTATGACATGAAAATTTTATTACTTCTCTGTGGTAATAACTTTCAAGACCATTTTTTCTCTTTACCTTGAAATATATGTTATTATTAATTATAGTTACTGTATTATGTTATAGAACACCAGGACCAATTCTTCCTTTCTAACTATAATTTTGTACCCTGCAATCAACCTTTTCTCATCCATCACCCTGCTTCCCTCTCCTCCCCAGCTTCTAGTAACCATAATTCTAATTCTCTACTTCTGTGAGATCAACATTTTTAGATTCTACATATGTGTGAAATCATATGGTATTTGTTTTTCTGCGACTGGCTTATTTTACTTAACATAATGTGTTTTAGGCTCATTCAAATTTCCATAAGTAATAGGATTTCCTTTTTTATGGCTAAATAGTATCTCATAGTGTATATGTACCACATTTTCTTTATCCATTCATCTGTTGATGGACACACAGGTTGATAACAACTCTTAACTATCGTGAATAGTGCTGCAATAACCATGGGGGTGCAGATACTGATTTTAATTTCTTTGAATATATATCCACTAGTGGAATTGATGGCTCATATGCTAGTTCTATCTTTAATTTTTTGAGGAATCTCCATACTGTTTTCCATAATGGCTGTACTAATTTACCTCCTCACTAATAGTGTTCAGGGTTCCTCTTTCTCTACATTCTCATCAACATGTTATCTGCTGTCTTTTTGGCAACATCATTTCCTTTTGTTATTAGATCTAAGACTCTTTATTATATCACATTGAATTTTCAAAAATACTTAAAACTTCTGCACATTAATAAGTTTAATACCACTAAATTAATTTAGTTAGTATAGGTGACAAGAGAACTCTCCATAATTAGTACTCAATGGTTTAGTAGAAAATTATCATAGTATATCCTGAGAGGGAGACCTATTTATAATTTTTAATTGACTATGGATCAGTGTTTTTGTAAAAGTGTATAGCCTTAGTTATGAAACTTTTGGTTCAGTTACAAGGATTTTGCCCCATCCTGCTCTGACTCATTAGCTAGGTCTATACTGCTAAAGAAAAATAAGTTATTTGACAAATTTTTATCAATCAACTGTATGCTGGAAACAACTTATAATGGAGCTGGTTTGCACATCTCTTGGCAACTCTGTATTTAGTGACATCGTATTGGTGACTTTGGATAAGCTATGATGGGAATATTTACACCCTAGAAATTGGTAAATGGTACAAATAATTTTTTTTAATTTCCAGAAAGCAGTTTGTTAAATATTTACTAGCACTCAAGTAATATTAATTCACATATTATCTAATTTCACTTTCACAACAGGCTAACAGTGGAGGTTGTCATCACCACTTTATAAATGAGAAAATTGGGATTTAGAGAGGATAAATACTTTTCTGAGGATTTCATACATAGTAGATTCAGGATTCAAAGCCAGGTTTACCTGATTTCTTGGTTAATTAACTTAAAATTCTATCCTGTTTTCTTGTTGACATAGGTTATTTAGAGCATATAGACTTTTTAATCCCACCTTGAAGTCCCACATTGAAGTAGTTACCAATTCCATATCATAGAACTGACTCTATACAGGATGTTGGGATGTTTAGAGTAGGCCTGGAGGGATGGGGAAACTAGAAGAGAAATACACTATAAAGTTTGTTTTGTAAATATATACAGAAAAAGATAGAGGAAGATATGAACAGGAAAGCATTGATCATATCTACAATATATTATAGAAACCTGATCGTTTGGACCACCATTACTGTTACTCTCAATATTTGGATAAATGATCTAGCAACCCCTAATTAAATAAGTTAGTATTAATATTTCACTACAACTACAATAAGTGCTGGCATCATTATCATTGCTATTACTACTTCTACCATGTTTTGTTATTATTATTATTGCTTTTATTATACTTTAAGTTCTGGGATATATGTGCAGAACATGCAGGTTTGTCACATAGTTATACACGTGCCATTATTTCTACCACGTTTTTAATGCTTACTATGGTTCAAGATTTGTGCAAAATGTCTTAAAGAGTAATATATTATTTGAATCAGTCATTCAGCATGTATTTAACAGCTGGCCTGTGCAAGGCATTGTTAAAATTGCAAAAACTTTACAAAGTAGGTATTGCTGTATTGTTGTAAAATGAGGATCCCTCCTAATATGTGAGAAAAACCAGCTTTAAAGAAGCTTCCTGATTTATGTAATATTGAAGTGCCCAAGCTTTCTTCTAATCTTATTTTGTTAATATATGATTTGCCAGACTTCGGGAATGTGCTGGCAATTTTCTCTAAGATAGTGTAACTGTACATGAATAATATGAAATATTGACTGAAAGTTCGGGAAGTGGTACCAGAGAGACAATCTTACCTACACTTAACTTTTGAGGGAAGAATTTTATGGTTTGTAAATGGCTGATCAAGGAGTGACATATAATAATGAAAAACCTACAACCTAGGTATATAAAGCCAAGATGTCAATAAAAATTTATATGGACAAAACCCACAGTTTTAAAATCTTAATTTATCCAGAGAATGGGGGACCAAAAGCACTTGCAGAAGAGGACCAGGAATTAACACAGAGGAAAAGATTAAACAGGTACTGATCACTTCTATTTCTAAAATATGTGATTAAAAATCAATAGCATACACATTGAGGAGAACAATAAGCATTTTCATTCCTAATTTTGATAGGATTTTGAATTGGACTCTTGTCTTCCTTCCTCTGTCTAACACTTTAGAAAATGCATTTCATTCAGTGAAATTGCCCCCAATACTAGATTTTATTATTTTGATCTGATTTCTCATAATAGAATATCTGCATATATTTCAAAATGTCTGTTATAACCTTAGCCAATGCACTGTAAACTTGATATTTTTGAGCAATGTGGTGATGAAAAACAAGGCAATTTAATGGTCTGATGATTCAGACTTGAAGGAGTTGAGAGTGAACATTGTATGATACAATATTCTTAAACTAAAGACCATAATTAAATTGTCAATTGTAGATATATTTTCTTCCTCCAGATATATATCTCAGAAAAAATGTAACTTTGACTTTTATAGGAGATTTTATTGCTCTATATCTATCTGAAAGCATGAATTCTTTAGCATTACACAGCTCCATTGGAGATAAGGAAGAGCATGCAAGGCAGCAATTTGAGAAAAATAGACATAACCCAATAGGCTTGGTAGTACAATGTGCTTCAATTTGGATCATGAAAAGCATTGTAGAGATTATTGAGTTTAACCTCTACCTCCACCTTTTAAAGTTCTTTTCAATGTCTATAATAGATCTGCAGAAGCAAACTAGAATGATCAGAAAGAAAAAAACTGATAATTTTAACTCCCTTTTTGTTTCTTTGTAGTTAGTCAAAATATTAGGGCATATGAAACTGAAAATATACCTTGATAACGTCCCAGTTTTCAAATGTTACTTTTCTTCATGATTAATGATGGTAATCAGAATGATGCTTATTTTCCATATGCTTCTTTAAGCATACTATGTGAAGTTTCTGTTGTTATTAAGCAGAAAATGCCATAGATATTTCTGTAAGAATATTAATACTATGATCAAATCAGTAACATCTGAGTTGTTCCCACATACTAGATATTTTAAGTAAACATTTATTTATTCAACAAATACTGAGTCTCAGCTATGTAGCATGTGCTGTCTAAATTCTAGATAAATAAGAGAAACTAAATCTCTGTCCTCATGTCCATATATGCTTAAAGGTGTGGAAGGAAATAAGTATAGACTATAGTAGATAGCTATAAATGCTGTAACAGAAAATAAAATAGAATGAGAGGACAGTGAGTGATAGAAGATGTTATTTCAGATCAATTGATGAGGGAAGTTCTTTCTGAGATGCACCTTTTGAGTAGAGGTGTAAAGTAGAGAAGCAAGTCATGTGACTATTTGGGATAAAAGTATTCAGAGAAGAAGGCACAGCAGGTCCAAAGACTCAGAGATTGAAAAGTGCAAGGGAACCAGAATGGCAGGAGAGGTGTGGACAGGGAGACAGTGGTAGAAAATGAGGTCAGAGAGACAGCCAAGGGTCAACTGATCAAAGGCTTGTGGGTCAGGATCACACGACACATACCGCTTAAACTGCCTTGGCCTCTTTTGTTTCTTGTTAACTTTTTAGAAAAGCACATTCTAGTTAAATTCAAATCTTTCCCTACTCAAAACCTGAACTGCGTTAACTTTAACTTGTAAGAAAATGGAAATATTATATTTACTAATCTCACTTTAAATTCATAACAAGTCTCAGGTGAATGGAATGAAGAATTTTGTCATAGATCTGTAAATATGAGACACATTACAAATCCAGGTAAAGATGTAGAACTAGATAAAATGTAAGGAATGTGGGGTGGGAAATGTGGGCTGAAGGTAAGAATTAGGGATTCATTAATGTACAAATAGTATGTGAAGGAATAAGCATGGGTAGAAAGCAGTCCAAAAACTGAGCCATTGGGGATATCAACATTTACAGTGTGGACAGAAGGAAAGGATGCAGCAAAGGGGGCAAATAAAGAATGATGGGCGAGGTATGAAGAAAATCAGTGGGTCTGGGTATCCCAGAAGTCAAATGAAGACTTTTTCAAACAGAGTGCAGTGATTAACAATGCCAAATACTGCTAAGGGTTGAGTAAGAAGAGATTAATTATTACGTTCAGCAATGTGAAGGTGTTCAGTGGGGAAAGTCTAATTGGGATAGGTTCAAATAGATATGGGGAGTAAAAAGGTGAAGTTTGCAAATTTGAACAACTTTTTAAAGGAGTGTTATAAAAGTAATCAAAAATAGAGTGGTAGTTAGAATATATGGAATCTAGGGAGGTGTTATTTTTAACAGAAAATATTACAGCATGATTGTATCAGAATAGTAAAATCCAGTAGAGATTAAGGGAAAAAACTGATAATGAGAGAAAGGGTATAATTTCAAAAGTAAGTTCTTTGAGTAGGTAAGAGGAGGTGAAATTCAGCGCCCAAACTGAGAAGTTGGCAGTAGGTAGGCTCTCAAATAAGTTACCTTTACAATTGGAGAGAAAAATAGAATACAAATGAGTACAATGGGAGTAAGTAGAAAAGATAATAGAAGTTCATGGAAGTTCTGTTTGGATTGCTTCTCTTTTCTTTATGAAATATGTTGATGAAAAGAGTCAAACTCTGTAAAATATTTGAAGAGATTTATTCTGAGCCAAATATGAGTGACCAATGGCCAGTGACACAGTCCTAGGAGATCCTGTAAACATGTGCCCAATGTGGTTGGGTTCCAGATTGCTTTCATACATTTTGGGGAGACATAGGACATCAGTTAATACACGTAAGATGTACATTAGTTTGGTCTGGTAATGGGGCACAACTGGAAACAGGGGCTTCCAGATCATAGGTGGATTCAAAGATTTTCTGATTGGCAATTGGTTGAAAGAGTTATCATCTAAAGAACTGGAATCAGTAGAAAGGAATTTTGGGGTTAAGAAAAGGGCTTGCAGAGACCATGGTTTTACCATACAGATGAAGCCTCCAGGTAACAGGCTTCAGAGCCCTTATCAGACCAAAAGAGGTGCCAGGCTCTTAGTTAATTCTCTCCTGGACCAGGGAAAAGACCTGGAAAGGAATAGGTATTCTCTATATAATATAAATCTTTTTCTCCATAAAAGACAGTTTTGCAGAGCCATTTCAAAATATGTCAAAGAAATATATTTTAGGGTAAAATGCTTCAATGTCTTTCAGAGCTTTCTATCTGTCATGTAATGTTCTACTAGAGTCAGCCTGGAATTTGGTATCTTATTGCTACAGAAAGTCTGTTTTCTTCAGTCTTAATATCTCTGTTTTAATGTTTATGCTGATCAGCTGTGCCTGAATTCCAAAGAAAGGAGGATATAATGACGCATATCCTACCCCTGCTTCCATCATGACCTAAACTAGTTTTTTGGTTAATTTTGGAATGCCCTTGACTGAGGGGAGCATCCATCAGTTGGTTGGAGGGCTTAGAATTTTATTTTTGGTTTACAAATAAGAGAAAAGATGTTAAGTACCTGAGAGAAAGGAGAAAGGAAGGTATGTTGGAGGTTTGAGCAGAAAGAAGGTATGAATAATCATCTGGCATCATGGGAAAATAAATGAAATAAGGAAATGCAGCATATTTGCCAGAGTTGTTTTGACTTATATTCATAACTTTAAAGTCAGAGTGTGAAAGGATTTGGAAGTGTGCATAATTAAGACATGAAATAGGAAGAATGATTCAACCAGATATTTGACAGCTGGTATTTTTTAGAAAAGCAAAATAAACAGTGGTCTACAAGTGGTGATATGGAGTAAGAAGGTAATCTACATCACCTCTAGGATCAGAGGCTTATGTGTTTTAGGAGACAAAATAGTCTACTCATGACAGGGCTGGAGAAGAACAAGTGAGAACATATTTTATAATTAAGATATAAATATCAGGCTATCACAAATGATGATATCCCACATTAGAACAAATTAAAAAATTGTATATGCATATCAAAATTTTTGCCTCATTAACCTAGAGTACAGGTGTCAAATGATAACAGAGTGTTTAGTTTTAATTTTTCATCCTGTTATTCTATCACTGACATTAAGATGGCAGCTTGATTTCCTATAATAGACATTTTTCTATCAAGAGATGAGACAGTGTTTTAATTTACTTGATCTTAAGGTTTTCTTATTGAATTCTTCCTCCCATCTCCTGGAGTGTTGAAATCAATATAATAGAGGTTTATTCAGGTGCCTAAATAGAACTCTCCAGCGATCGCCTTTTCTTCACCCTAGGAACACCAAATTGAACAACTCAACTGTCTATGCAAGAAAGCACCTTTGTAAGAACCCCAAAATCTACTTTTTCTTTCATTTTCGATGGTCAATGTAAGCTTCACAAATGTCAGAAACATATAGGGCATGCTCTTTTCTATAGTCTTTGCATCTTCCAAAATGTTTGACTGATAGGAATTGCTATTATTTGCTAAATTAATGAATCAAGTTTGTATTATTCCCTATTACTTCATGTTCTTTCTTTAATGAGATTGTAAGGTTCTTAAGGAGACAGAGACGCTTTTATAATGTATATACATGTGTAAAATACATTATATATATGTGACTAAATAAATGAATGAGTTCTGGTGTCACTTCCCATGTCAAGTCATAAAAATCTTATCAAACAGAAGCACTAAGAATATTCCACAATTTTTGCTTGTTTTCCTTTAATCTGATATTACTAGTCACCCTTTCCTTTTAGGCATGACATATTTGTGCATGATGATGATGTTTTAAAAATAACAAACAAATAAAATATTTTATTGATCTGCTCTTTCCTTAAGTCATTACCGTAGTCTCTCTCCCTCTTCACTGACATTTTGAAAGAGCAAACTACATGACTGTCTCTAGTGTCTTAACTTCGTCCTTCAATGCATAATAATCCACATCAATACTTACTGTTCTGAAATTGTTTTTGCTGAAAGTACTAATATCTCCTTAATTGCAAATCCAAAGTCCATTCTCAGTGTTATATATGTTTGCTTTCTCATCAGCCTTTCACACAGTAGAGCACTGCCTGTAGACTTCTTTCTTTCTAGACCAGGATTTTTCCTGGACCTCATTCGGCTTTAAAAACTTTCAAGCTGTTATTTCATCAAATTCTTCTCTATTTCTTTTAATTTGCTCATGTAATTCTAGGTGATTTCCTTGATTAAATTAATCCACTTTCTTTTCAACTACCACCTTGCATTCTGAAGATTTATACCTATCACCTCCAGCTCCATATGTCCAAATATTGCTATTGAATAAGTGCATTAGATACACTACATGAACCTTCAGCTTGGCATGTCAGAATGAGAAGTTACTCTCACCACACAGATATCTATCTTGGCTGCTGGAGAGGGTATATATCTAGTTCCCCTATCTAGAAGCCTTCCCTCTCTCACACCCAACAATCAACATACTGTCAGGTGATGCTAATTTTACCTTAGAGGTATCTATAAATACAGGATTCCTTTTTCCACCTTTGCTTCTGTTCTGTTGTCCACATCATCTCTTGCAATAATCTTCTAAATGATCTCCATCCCAGTAATTTCTGCCCACTCCAGTTCATCCTTTATTGTATCACCAGAATTACAATGCCAAAACCCAAGACAGAGTTGATTGCTTCCCTGAGTTAAACCTCTGTTCATCTCCATTATATAAGATATGAACTGATTCTGGAACACTAAGCCTTTTAATAGCATGTTTTCAAGCTATTCCTTTAGTCCTGTCTCTTGTTATTCTGGACTGACTTTCCAGTAGAACCCTATACTCCACTTGCATTGAATGTCTATTATATCCCAGACTTAGGCTCTTTTGAGAGTCTGAAATTGTTCATGCTTCCTTCTCCCCAAAGTAAGCATGTTATTTTCCTCATTTATTCATTGGTTGATTCAACACAAATATTATTGAATGACACTATGCAGTTATTATTCCTCGAAACGAATTTATGACATAGAAGGTGGGGGAGGAAGATATTGAACAATCACTGTAATGAATGCAAAATTTAAAACAGAGATAAGTACTTTGAAAGAAAATAATATGACACCATAAGAAAGTCTGTAAAAGGTTTTTGATCAATCCTGGGAGGAGGAGATGGTAGTCAGAAAGGATTAAAATAGGAGAAATAAATGGAAATTAACTAGGTAAGAAATGGAGGAATGGACATTCCTGAAAAAGGGAACAGAGGGAAAACTTGTGTGGATGGAACACAGAGATAAAGTGGGGAAGGTGGCGGGTACTGAAGTTGAACTTGTAGGCACAGGACAGGCATAGATACAGAGTACAGGTATCCAGGTTAAAAATACTGATATTAATCCTAACATCAGTGGATGCCCTCAAAGGGGATTAAGCACAGACGGGTACACATTACATAATCGGATTTGACTGTATTCTGGAGAATAGTTTAGAGAGGGATGAGTGAATTAATGCACTGAGAAACAGTAGTGTGCTGTTGCATTGGTCTGGTAGAGAGATAATGGTAACCTGAATGACAGTGGTCAGATTGGAGACGGTGAGAAGTGGAAGATTCCAAAAACGTGTAGGAGGTAAAAATCAAGGAGACTTCCTGATAGATTGGATATGAAAAATGAGGGAGAAGGAGAAAAATTCCTTCTTCCTTGTGTATCAAACTAGTTCTTATCTTTTAAGACTGTTCAGATATCACCTATGCAAGTTAGCATTTTCTAACTATCCCAGTAGCAATAAGAAGGGAGCTCATGTCTTTCAGGTTCCTTTGGCACAATATTCAGATCTCTGCACTTAAAGTAACTTCCCTGCTAAAATAACTGTCTGCTCAATGGAGAATGGGTTTCATGAAAGCAATGACCATGTTTCATTCTTTTTTTTAAATATTCCAATATCTGATATCATACCAGTCATATAATAGATGTTCAATGAAATTGTTTATTGACTGGCAGAATAAATTTAAATGCCATAGATAATTAAAGCCAGCATTCATTAAGAATGCACTATTTTCAATAAAATAAAATTTCAACAGAAAGTTAAGAGCTAATACAGATACACTTTTTTTGTAGACATATCAGTGGAGATAGGTTTACTCCATTCAAGGAACCATTAAATCTGAATTCTTAGAAAAACTATTTTTGTATCATGTGTGACTTTTGAAAATTAAGGAAGAGTCAGTACACTCTATTTAACATTGAAATTGTGAAGAGGCAGAAGGATTCGAAATCATATTAAGAAAAATTTTCACTCACAATTTTTAGTTTTTATTCATTATCTCATATTTTTTCCAGTTCTCTTCTAAGAGCTTTTTTGTTAATTGTGCAAATGATATATTAGCAATTATTCTAAAATAAATTAGAAATGTAACAGTATTCATTCCACTAAAAATGATACATTTAAAAGTATTTCAGGAATGCTTTTTGGAATACTATTAAAATATAAAAATGAAATAAATGAATGAAAGAATATTTTTAAGAGGCCTAATTTTTCAACAACGCTGCCTACTTCCTACAAGACAGTGCCCTCCTTTCCCAGCCATTCAAATTTTCTCATCCTTCAGTGAATCTCCAGGGGTGCTGCCTCTAACAGTCTTCATGTTCCTTTCCAAAATCAGGGAAGTGCTGGGATGCGTGTTGTTTTATTGAAATGAAAATTTCAGTTATATGCCACATAAGGATGTTTCAGCCAATAACCGACCATGTTTACCACAGCAGGTTCATGAGATTATAATACTGTATTTTTACTGAACCTTTTCTGTGTTTAGATATGTTTTGTTACACAGATACTACTCTATGTTACAATTTTGCCGATGGTATTCAGGACAGTAACATGCTGTACAGGTTTGTAGCCTAGGAGCAATAAGCTATACCGTATAGTCTAGGTGTGTAGTAGGCTATACTATCTAGGTTTGTGTAAGTACACAATGATGTTCACCCAATGATGAAATTACCTAACAACGCATTTCCAGAATACGTCCTCATTGATAAGCAATACATGACTGTATCCAGATACTGGCTGAAACAAATCAGGAATATGAATAGCAATGAAACATTTATGCAATAACTTTTATGCTTTCAACTATTTGAAATATAAATGCATATGGGCAAGGCCAAGATTATATCTGGGGAAAAAGGAAGTTGTTAAGTTAGAGATAATGTTTTTACTTTTCACAAATGATTTAATTTTTATTTTATTATTTTATTTATTTTTTTTTACAATAAAACAAACAATACTATGATGGTTGCATAGTTCAGCAGATTGAACCATGAAGAAATGTACCATGTGTCTTATGTATCTGGGGTGGCTGCAGTTTGCTGTTAGTAGTTAAGCAGTGTACCACCAATCTACCATTAAAATATTCTTAGTGACAATTTTGTATTAAAATTATAGAAAAAACCCAAGAATAGCTGAAAGATAAATAAGGAAACTAAAGTTTAAATAAATTCGTTTTTTAGAGGAAAAAATCACCTACATAAAATTCACTTGTATAAGTGAGAAGACAGAAAGGCAACTGAATATTTCTCAATAAAATGTGATGCCTGTTTGTCATGAACTGTAAGAGCATAAATATGAAAAATCAAAAGGTTGTCTTAATACGTCATAGTTTCTTACAGGAATATTTAGAAAAATAAATATTTTGGAATGTATGCTTGTGGAGTTCAATTTTATTTTGTAGTATTGTTTAGACTCAGAGTACCTAGTATATAAATTTTGATTTCCAAAATGAGTTGCTATAGTAATATGTAAGAATCTTAAAAACAGTCTGTATAAGAGAAATACATTTGAGTTTTCTTTTAAAACATGTAAGCATTTTAATCAACAATGAATGAGAATTCTATCACTCTGCTTCTTCATCAGCAATGAGTACCACAGTCCCCCATTAAAGTCCTGAGGGATATGTTCCAAGGCCCCCAGTGGATGCTTGCAGCCTCAGATAGTATTGAACCCTTTTTATGTTTTTTCCTATACATACATACCTATGACAAAGTTTAATTTATAAATTGGGCACAGTAAGAGATTATAACAATAATACTAAAACAATTATATCAATATACTATAATTGAAGTTATGTGACTGCTGTCTCTCAAAATATCTTATTGTGCTGTAGCTCTTAGCAAATTCAGCACACAATATTTTTCCTTTGTTATTAAGCCAAGTACTTAATGCTTTCATTTCAACAAAGCACATTATGGCTTCTCTTTGGCATATCTGAATTGCCAGTATCACTACTTTTGTGCCTTGGGGCCATTATTGAGTCAAATAAGGTTACTTGATCACATAAGCACTGTGATACTGTGACAGTCAATCTGAAAATCAAGATGGCAACTAAGTGACTAACAGGCAGATGGTGTACCCAGTGTGGATACAGTGGACAAAAGGATGATTAAGGTCACAGGAGGGCAGGTGCGAAATTTTATCATGCTACTCAGAATGGGATGCAATTTAAAACTTATAAATAGTTTATTTCGAGAATTTTTACCTTTAATATTTTCTGATCTCTGAAACAGTGAAAAGTGAAACCGTGGTTAAGGAGGAACTCCTGTATTGTCAATTTTTTCAATCATAGTTTTTCTTTGAGGTGTGCAGTGGTATCTCATTGTTTTAATTTGGATTTCCTACAGAAAAGTGATAGTGAGCATTTAAAAATCTGCTTATCTATCATATGCCTATCTTCTTGATGTCTCTGTTAAAATATTTTGCCTCTTTTTAAATTCAGTTGTTTCCTTATTGTTCAATTTTGTCTCTTTTTTGTATATTTTGGATATGAGAGTCATTTGTATATTTTGGATAGATGTCCTTTATTAGATACGTATTTTTAAAATATTTCCTCTCAGTCTGTTGTTTTATTATTCTCCTAAGTGTCTTCTGCAGAGCAGACTTTTTAAATTTAAAAGTCTAACATCAAGTTTTTCTTTCATGTTTTTGGTGTATGTAAAAACTCATCACCAAGCCTAAGGTCATGTGGGTTTTCTCTTATGTTTTCCTCTCAAAGCTCTACAGTTTTGCATTTTATATTTAAATCTGTTATCCATTTTGAGTTACTTTTTGTTTAAAGTGTAGACTTGTAAGTTTTTTACCTGAGTAACAACACAGAATAATAACATTTACTAAGATGGGGAAAAAAACGGTTTGGGGATTGGAGGTAGGAATACAGTTTAGATATGGACATGTTAATATTTGAAGATCCTACTTGACAAACACATGGTTAAGTAGGAAATTGTATACAAAGAGTCTAATTCTCATATTTCCACATACCAACACTATCAGAAGTCCAGGAGTCTGATTTATAACTTCACCAGCGCCTCGAACTCTCTATTTTCCCACCTCCCTTTCCTTCCCCTACAAGTTTTCAATCCCCATTTTATGTTTTCAGGAGTTTGTTATTACTTATAATACTCTTCAAAGTATGTGTAGGGTTGGAGTTCATCATGACTAAGTCCTATTTTGGTGCTTAGTCTGTGACAGAGATGCTTTGGCTGATGAAATTTGACCTTGGTGTGTCCTATTCAAAGTATAAAATAAGGCTGGACAGTAGTTCACATCTGTAATTCTAGCACGTTGGGAGGCCGAGGTGGGAGGATTGTTTGATGCCAGGAGTTGGAGGCTGCAGTGAGCTAAAATTGTACCACTGCACTTGCCAGGTGACTTGGAACTAAAATGTGTTCAACTCCAGTGAGACTTGCTGACATAAAAAGAGATAATATGCTTCAAGTACCTAGTGCTATGCATGGCACACAGTAGACACTCACTAAATGACTGGTTATTTCTCTTTCCCCATAGATGGGACACTGTGCACTAAACATCTGAAGACCAGTTGCTCAAGTGAAAAAGAATGACTTGATGTATTTCAGATCAATATTATGCATATAATAAAAACTATGAAATGCTAAAGCTTAGCTGCAAAGATAAAAGGCAAGAAGCTTGTTGGTGAGGTTGTGGTAGCAACTGAATATATGAGAATAGATTGGTACAATCACTGGATTCCTATAACTCAATTAAGAGTTGGAAGTAAAGTGTAATTCTGATGCTGTTCATGTTTTAAAGTAGAAGGATAATATGTTAAATTAATAAATTAATAATAGATATTGGTATACTTATAGAAATGGATTGTCACAGTGTCTATCTTTGAGGGATTAATTGGAACAAAAAGGTATTTCATGAATTACGTAGCTCCAGAAATATCTATTAGTAGAAAAAGACTGAAAATGAAAACATAAATTTCTATTTACTACACAGTGAGATAAATGTTTTATGTTAAGAGCTCATCTCATGCATCCCCGTGACATCAGTTTTCTTCAGTATCTGCCACTCTCAGTTTTATTTCCAGCTGGAATCTCTTTTCTGAGTTCCACAACTAAATAACTGTACCAACTAGACATCTATTTTTGAATTATTCACAGGCATCTTAAATTCAGTCTGTGTAAAACTGAACTGGTGAAATTGCTCTTTAGACCTGCTCCTCTAGTGTTTCCCATCTTAGCAAATTGCACAATCATTTCCATGCAATTGCTCCAGCTGGGAACATACAAGATATCACTGACTTTTCCCTCTTTTTTATTTCGATCAGTTACTTCAAATTCTTATTATGGTCTCCAAGGCTCTGCATAAAATTCCTCACTTTTACGATTACAGTAGACTGAACCATTATAACAAAGAAATCTCCCAAAAAGTAAGGGTTCAAATAGTAGAAAATTATTTCTTTATCTTATAAAAGTTTAGGGTAGATGTTTCAGATAAACAAGTACTTGGCTCCACACTGGGACACAAACTGATGAGATCTGCAATCGCTAATACTTAGTTTCCAAGGTCATTCTGAGCATGGCCCAACAATCATCCTGAAAGAGAAAGAGCATAAATAAGCACGCATGGATATGCTTCATGAGTGAAGCAAGGAAGTGGAACATATTTCTATTCTCACTACAATGGAAAGAACTTAGTTACAAGGCACACTTCATTGCAAGGAAGGCTGGGAAATGTAATGCATTTGGACAGCCATATTTCCAGCAACTATTAAGAGATGACAACCTGCTAGCCGCCCTCGCTCGCTCTTGGCGCCTCCTGGGCCTGGCAGTCCACTCTGGCCGTGCTTGAGGAGCCCTTCAGCCCACCGCTGCACTATGGGAGCCCCTCTTTTGGCTGGCCAAGGCCAGAGCCGGGTCCCTCTGCTTGCGCAGAGCTGTGGAGAGGCACGAGCAGGAACAGGGGCTGCGCGTGGCGCTCACGGGCCAGCGGGAGTTCCAAGTGGGTGCAGGGTGTGCGGGGTCCGCGGGCCGCCACTTGGGAGCTACCAGCCAGCACTGCCGGCCCTGGGCAGTGAGGGACTGAGCACCTTGGCAGGGCTCAGGACCTGCAACCCGCTGCGCCCAAGGCCTGCCCCCACAGCCCGCAGTGGGCTCCCACACAGTCCGAGCCTCCCCAACAGGCAGCACCCCCTGCTTCAGGGCGCCCCATCACATCCACCACCCAAGGGCTGAGGAGTGTGGGTGCTGGCGTGGGACTGGCGGGCAGCTCTGCACGCAGCCCCAGCGCTGGATCCACTAGGCAAAGCCAGCTGGGCTCCCAAGTAGGGTGGGGACTTAGAGAACTTTTATGTCTCACTGGTAGTGGATGCACCAATCAGCACTCTGAATCTAGCTAATCTAGTGGGGACTTGGAGAACTTTTATGTCTAGCTAAAGGATTGTAAATGCACCAATCAGTGCTCTGTGTCTAGTTCAAGGTTTGTAAATGCACCAATCAGCACCCTGTCAAAAAGGACCAATCAGCTCTCTGTAAAATGAACCAATCAGCTCTCTGTAAAATGGACCAATCAGCAGAATGTGGGTGGGGTCACATAAGGGAATAAAAGCAGGTTGCTGGAGCTAGTAGTGACAAGCTGCTGGGGTCCCCTTCCATGCTGTGAAAGGTTTGTTCTTTTGTGCAATAAATTTTGCTGGTTCTCTCTTTGTGTCCACACCGCTTTTATGAGTTGTAACACTGACAGCAAAGGTCTGCAGCTTCACTCCTGAAGCCAGTGAGACCACTAACCCACCAGAAGGAGTTTCCATGAACCCACCAGAAAGAAGAAACTCTGAACACATGGGAACTTAAGAAGGAACAAACTCTGGACACACCATCTTTAAGAACTGTTAACACTCACCGCGAGTGTCCGTGGCTTTATTCTTGAAGTCAGCAAGATCAAGAACCCACCAATTCTTGACATACTGTGGAAGATAAGGAAAAGAACTTTGATGAATCGTTGGTAGTTTCAGCAACATTTGTTCTTTCCTTCTTTATTCTTTGTGATTCAGACACATTGGGTTTTAGTCTTTGATTGCTCATTACATCCCTAAGGACTTTGTACATGTCATTCTCTTGGTTCATATGCACTTCATCTCCTCCTTGATTCAGCTGACAATTATTATTCAGAATTAAAAATGTTTTATATTGCTGTGGAAAGTTGTTGTCTTCTTTGTAATACTTGGAAAAGCTGCAATAAATTATTCAATGACTGTTTGTTGTGCTAGATTGTAAGACTGAAGAGTAGAGGAACTCTCTGTTTTGTTCTTTATTATATTCCCAGTATCTGGCACATAGCAGGATGTTTAGTAAATATTTCTTGAACTCACAGAAGGATGGATGAATGGATGCCTGGATAAGTGCAAAAGTAGATACGTTCATAGATGAATGGGAAATAAGCCGATATAACCCCACTCTGAAGCCTTTAGTTTGTTAAATGATTATTTAATGATGCTTGTTAAGCACAATAAGGAAGTCTTTATTATAAACCATCATGGTAAGTATATGGACCTCTGAAATGGGATTTTGCAGTAGGGGAGGGAGATTGGGCTCAAGTCTTAATAAAGGATGGGCAAGTGGGAATTTATAGCCAAGTTGCAAGGTGGGGGTCTGTGGATAAAACATGACTAAGAGGAAGCATCAGGGGTACAGGGGGTTCTGGCTAAATCGACCTAGAAAGATTCTTGCTGGAGGTAGGCTAGGGTGATCAAAC
This sequence comes from Macaca fascicularis, assembly GCF_037993035.2. Taxonomy (NCBI): domain Eukaryota; kingdom Metazoa; phylum Chordata; class Mammalia; order Primates; family Cercopithecidae; genus Macaca; species Macaca fascicularis. The sequence continues at coordinate 109,181,769 of NC_088379.1, forward strand.
ATAACTTATGAGATGGTGGAGAATGAGGAACCCCAGTGGATACCAAGGATGAGCAGATATTGGGGGTAGAGGATTCTTGCTAAACATAGTTAGTGAGGTATTTGCTAAAACTGGATTTTACAAAGAAGTGCACAGATGAACCTAGGAGAAGGTTCAAGAGTCTGAATGAATTTTATCAATCAGATACTTTGTATCAGACTTTCTCCATGAAGGATTTGTGCAAAAGTAGGGTACGTGGTTGCAAAAAGAAAACTTGAGAAGATTGGTACAACTTTGAATAGCTATAAATAAAAACGATAAAGAGAGACAAATGAGAAAAAGAATAAGCATTGTTCAATAATGTGGAACACTCAATTGTGGTTGAAAACCACAGCTTTGTAGTGAAAACTAGCTATTATATTTTTCTCTTGCATTTAATTTCAGAGAAAATGCATTTTGGAAATAATAATGGTTGATAATGGATATAGCATAGCGATCCAGATATGAGCTTAGCATTTAAAATGCAGTTTTTCATGCATATTTTCATTTTTTAAAATTTTATAGATGAGAAAACTGAAGGTCAGAAAGTACAAATAAATGGCATAAGGAGTAAATGACATTACCAATCAGAGAAGCTGTGATTTGTACCCGTGTGTAATATCTCAAAAGATAGAGATTTATAAAGCAGGCCTTGAAGAAGTGTGAATAACAGGAAATTAACCTGTGTTAATGTCCACAAAGGCTGGTTCCTAGGGTCAGTTTATTAAAGAATGTGTAATGTTCCATCAAGGTTTAGTGGGATGAGATAGTAGTAGACGTGTAAAGAGAGAGGATTGTGCTGTGAGAATTATATTTTCAAATTTCGGGTGAGAAAATGAGTTTTGGAAGATGACAAGGCCTGGAATATGGACCTCAAAAGTGTTTTGTTCGAGGGGAGTGGGACAGAAGTTTCTCAGATGGCTGCCCACATGAACACTGTCTTTCAGAATAGTGACAGGAATTGGTCGAAGGAAAGATTACAATCCAGATACCAAAGCCCTCACTAAATGTGGCATAAAGGAGTAGAGGTGAGCTGACGACAGTGATGAAGATGAGCACAGAGTATAGTTCAGTTTTTAGGGACTTAAATATGGAGGACTTTTTGGATGAGTATCAAGTATAATGACAATGAAACTGCAGTGGGTAAACATGAGAAAGATGAACATACCTCCTCAAAAATACAGAGAATTAAAGCTTCTTTTGAGGGCTGTTTAAGCAAAATGGTATTATTAGAGGAGAAAAACGTAGTTAGCATGAAGAAGTAAAGGGAAATAGTAAAGATGTTGCATATTATAAAGAAGTTTCTTTGAAATAGGATGGGTTTCTATGTAGTTACAGTAAAGAGGTAGAAGTAGAATTAGATACAGAATGATAAGTCTGAGAAGGGGAAGATATAAATTAGATGAAAGAGTTTGCAATATGGGTTTTAGATCAAGGGCACTAGAAAGTCAAGGAATACAGAGAAAGATGGGAAGTACTTGAAAGAAACTAACTAGCCTCAGGGTTCCAGCTGGGGCTTTGATGGCAAGTTGTTTTGTTGCTGCTGCAAACTCAGACCAAAACATTCTGGGGAAACTTAAGAATAAGAGGTGAATTGCCAATTAATATCTAGGGCTGCAAGAGTGAGAAGAAATGACTAAAAATACAAATTGAAGCTCACATAAGTGGAACAAATTTTAAAGAGGAATGGGAATTTTGAGAAAAAAGTGAGGAAAATATGTAACTCTTTATTTATAAATACATATTTTGTGTTATGCACTGGCTTTGTAGCAACCAAGACAGTCTTAACATGTCCCTTAGCTTGATTAAACTTCAGACAGTCTTCGTCTGGCCTTTAAGTTCTGATCTCCCTCTGACTCCCTACCCCTAAAGAATCTAGATGGCCAAATCACAGAGGTTCCTCTCCTCCCTTTTTAAAGAGTATTTATTTCAGATACCTTATAATTGCAAATTCTTCTTGTCTGCTACTTGAGATGTAAATTTTTAAGCATCTCTTATCAGTTTTACTACCCTCCAGGAGTATCTTTCTCAAGGACCTAGAGCCATTCCTTTGAAATGTTATCATTAGGGAAAATAGCGACCCTATCTCTCAGTCTCTGTGGGAGAGTGAGTGCTTCATTTCAATGGGCACCGGGCTCTAAGTTGTAAAACTGTCTCCTGTCATGAAGATAAGAGACATTTTGCTGTTTCTTTGTGAGGCCAATTAGCAGACACAGGTAGCCTATGTTCCCCCCTTTCACCTCAATGCTTAAAAATCCTCCCACCCTGTATTTCAGTAGAGTTGAGCACAGAGTGATTTCTGGCTCTCCCTCTTATTGCAATAGACTTGAGTAAAGTCTTCCTTACCTGTTTGACTTTGATGCAGCTTTTGCTTTGACAGTAGCTTATAACGAGTTTATTTTTCATTTCCCTGAAAACAAATGTTTCATCCTGACCTCCAGGGCACTACCTGGTGCTGGCTGATGGTGATGTGGCAGCTGGAGATGTAGCATAATGATAAAAATTGGGCCCTTTTAAAAAACCAAAAGCACATACTTCTAAAATAGAATCAATTACATATTTACTTATGTCTGCTTATTATACCCTAGATATAAACCCCAAGGAGGCAGCAGTATATCATGAATTAGAGCATAAGTTTTTCATCAAAGATCAAAACTGAGTTTTCATCTTTCTCTTGCTATTTATGCAACTTAGGTGGGTTATAGACCTCTTTAAGCTTCAGTTTACTCATTTGCAAAATATGAATATAATACACTATGATATTACATATAACACTTAACCTGATTATTGCACAAATTAAATAATATGTGTAAAGCACTTAGCACAGCATAACAGATAGTTGTCATAGTTTTTCTTTTTATAGGTAATATTGTTGTTATTACTATTATTTCTTTAAGGACAGGGTTCAAATCTGTCTAATAGTATCTACTCACATGCTCACAAATATTTAATGATTAAATTATTTTTCAAATAATACCTAGTACATATATACAATATCTAAATGGAAGCCAACATACGGGATGGAAATTAACGTCTGTTGTTGAAGATTGTCTTAGTAGCAGTTATGGTCTATAAAATATCTAAATCACAGCTTCAAGCATGTGTTCTGAGACAAAAATTCCAAGCAGAAGCTTCCTAATGACCACCTCTAGTCCCCACTGAGCACACCTTTAATATATTTTATAATATATGTTATGCCAACGTTTGCCTTTGTGAACACAGTAAAGACAGTCACAGTCAAGAATTGGCTAAAAGACTGATTTGTCATTTATGGAAAAATACAAAGGTAAGGGTGACTTTCAGAGGAAATAGGCATCATTAGTAGTGCCCTCTGGCAAATACAAGAGAATTTCTCAGAGACCCACTTGGAAGAAAGTTCAGTCATGGCATTAGATGACTCAGTGAAAGGTGGAAGGCCAATACTCGTAGTTCAAATGAAAACATCTACTGCTCTTTGTAAATATTCTGTTTCATTCTTAAAAGCCTAGGGAAATAATAATTCTATACCTACTTTTCCCGTTTTTCTGTGAAAATAGTTTCTATAAATTTTAATGGGCTTAGAAACTTTTCTCTGAATGATCAAATGTCCTAAGCTATTTCAAATCATTTTTACCCTGCCCTTCGACAGGCAACAGGTTACTTTGGAAAAATCGAGTCTTTAGGGAATTGACAGAAAAAACGTTTTTTCTTTTATGGGGGTAGATCCTGAGACTTCTGAGCATCTATAATTCCTTATGATAAATCTCCTATTATTTCTATTTCTCTAGAGAACTCAGACTGATACATATTCTAAGTATAAATCTTGGTTGATGATCTGTTCATTTCACTAGTCATGTATTTCTTTATTGCTCTGCTTGAAGCTGGCTTAAACAGCTAGTTTTTTCAAAAGTAATTTGTTATAATACATATTTGCACAGAAAGAAAAGGTTTGAAAAATTATCAAGGGAGAGCTAAATCATTTCAGGAGCCACACTTATGATGACATGTGATATAATTACAGAAAATAAAATACTTGATTGAAGTACTTGATGTGGGGGTAGTATATTATCAACAATATCAAACTTTTCTTCACTTCTGATGAACATTAACCATATCTTGCTATATTTCTTGGTATTAGCTCTGAAATGAAAAGTCATTTGAAAAGGTATTGCAAATTCAAGTTAATGAAAAAGATATTGAAAATATAATTTATATGTGCATGAGCTGCTGATAATTAGATAAAATAACACCTTCTTACCAAACACATTCTTTTTTTCCCTTCTTACCAAACACATTCCTTTTTTTTCCACTAGCAGAAATTAAATCTAAAAATAAGTGCTTTCTTCTACTTTTATTTACTAAACTACTTCACAGTCTTCTGCCATGCTAATGTCACTTTGCCTGATGCTATTTCCCCTATATTATTACATTTGTCTTCTCCCAAGTGTGGCATCAGTACTGATTTGCTACCCAACAGCCACTCCGTGTCCTATTCTAATTGCTCATTTATATCAATATATTGAATATATTGCAGCCTCTTTTGAAGTTACCAGTGCTCAGGTGACCAGTTGGAGCCAAGGGATATAAGAAAAACTCTGCTATTGAACATCTGGCCAAGATTTTTTTTCTTCCTGATAAAGGAAAAGAAACAGAAACCAAGTTTTCTCTTTATACTTTGAGCTAACTCCATAATATAGCAACCAAACGAGATGTGCCTAAGGATGAAAACCAACAGCTGGGGATAGAACCATGAAAAGAAAAAAGAAAAGAAACTGGACTCTTGATGACAATGTTGAACCTTCAAACCAACCTTAGGACCAGATACATATGGGTTTTCTTTATCTTGAAGCCGAATGCACTGAATCACAAGCACTTCTGTTTTTCCTTCCTGAGAGATCTGGGCATTATATAAAAATCTCTGACTCAAGAGATGCCTCTCTAGTGTTTGAAACATTGCTGTCCTCTCTGGATTCTCAGGACGTGCTCTGATGAGGGCCAGCCATCCTCCTGACTCTGCACCCCAAGCATTTGGCAAGTGCTGCTCAGGAAGTACCCATGAGTGATGGTTCAATGAAAGGATGTTCGAATGTTGACAACCAGCAGGATCCACTGGGCTCTTCCACCGGATGAAATAATAATAAATAACCCAAAATGGGCAGCTCAGATGAGCTAGAACACTGCCTAAAATTATCCTAAAAACCCCTGAACTAGAAAGTGAAAACAAATTAGCTAGTGAAGAGAGCACGGGAGAGTCAAGTGAGCCCATGCACGTTGGGTCTGAGGACAAGGGGCGACAGAACAGCACACAGGGTGGAGAACACACACAGTCAAAAGACATGGGGAGGCTCTAAATTCTTAGGAAGCACGTTGCTTCTAAAGTCTCAGGGTGGCCAGTGGCTCTTGGTGATTTTAGTGTCCTGGTGACCATGACACCACAGCTCAGTGCTGTGTGGGAGTCGTGCCCTATGTGCCTAGTGTCTCCTTTATGCGATTGCATCCACACATCGGAGCTCCTCAGGGCTGAGGTGCTCCCTCTGACACCAAAATCACTGCCCAGAACAGCATCTGTTGTGGTAGTGAGAAGTGCATACTCGACAAATGGACAAAGATTTCTATTTGTTGAAAATTGCTCTTTGTTAAAAAAGATTTCTCTGGAATGAACGTGAGAAATTAACATTGGTGCTCATTTTCTTGGGCAGGGGAGGAAAACAGGGAACAGGGTTAAGGGCAGACCACGGTGCACCTTTTCAAACTGCAAAATTTTACAACATGAATACGATGCCCATTCAAAAGTAAGTGAGTTTGAAGTAACTGAAGTGGAAGCAACAGTGAGTGCCTGGGCAGGCAGTGCTGGTGTCTGGTGAGGAAGAAGGAGAGTACAGAGAGGTGAGCCCTCAGAATCCCATGCAGTCTGCTGTAGACCAAGCTCAGTAGCAGATCTGACCGGACCCACAGCTCACAGGGGAGCAGAATGGCCATGACCAACAACTGAGACTGGGGGAATACTCAGAATAAGCAAAAGGGAAAATGTGGAGGATGTGCCATGCCAGGTCCAAAACTGACATACAGAATGTTTTCAACTGTGAAATGAATTAATTCCAGAATATTTTGTTTCCTGATCACTCTCATTCTATTATTTGACTCACAATGAAACTTGGTAGTGCTTTAAACATAGATTTGTTAGTAACGATGAAAAAAGAGATAAGCAGCATGTGGTAATAAGAAAGATTATTTGGGTGTATCCAGACAATAGAGGAATTCAAAATAAACAACATAATCAGAGACTTCATCATTTCTAAGGAAACAAAGCTTTGATTTTTAAAATTATTTCTTTTGTTTAATCATTTGAATAGAAAAATATAGTGCTTGAAATTTCTAAAAATTTTAAATGTTCAATTAGTTACACTGAGGCAATATTTCTCTCATGCAATCTGTGAATGCTGCAAATCATCAAGCTAAAAAGCTTATAAATACTTATTCCTAAGAGGGCTTTGTATATTAATCCTCATCCTTGGAAAACAACCAGGGAAGGACCAGGCTCAGTAGAAAAGCAGGGGCCAGCACACCACCGCCCTCCTGCAGGGAGCACACAGAGAGAACCTCCTGCAAGCTGGAGCTTGAGGTCTAGAGAGAGGCGGTGGCCAGCGTGACACACGCTGCCCACCATGGGGGCAGGGGCCATGCAAGCACTAAAGGTGGTGGGCCTGGAGCAGCTGAGTCCAACAGGGCACCTGGAGGCCTGTGGGAGGGTTCAGGCTTGCTCAGGTCATGAGATCAAGACCTTTTTCAATCCCTATGTCCTTCACTGGGAAGAGACCTGTGGAAGCATCTCGACCTGGCTGTACAGGGATGTGGGTGGCACAGTTAGGCTATCATACTAGCTCTAGCTCACAGTTAGGCTATCATTCTAGTTCAAAAACACTAGAAACAAGTGAACCAGCACAGGCAGAGACGTGGCAGAAGACCACGCAGGGGACCTGGTCACCACTTCCTTTTTTTTTTTTTTTTTTTGAGACGGAGTCTCACTGTTGCCCAGCCTGGAGTGCAATGGTGCGATCTCGGCTCACTGCAAGCTCTGCCTCCCGGGTTCATGCCATTCTCCTGCCTCAGCCTCCTGAGTAGCTGGGACTACAGGCGCCCACCACCACGCCTGGCTAATTTTTTTGTATTTTTAGTAGAGATGGGATTTCACCGTGTTAGCCAGGATGGTCTCGATCTCCTGACCTCGTGATCTGCCTGCCTCGGCCTCCCAAAGTGCTGGGATTACAGGCGTGAACCACTTTCAAACTCTCCCAAGTGATCAAGAGATCACTTATTAGTACTTCACTGTTAAGAGTAAGAAGAGCTAATTTTATGAGAATAATTAGAAAAATCAGAAGTAAATAATGCTTAAACAGAACCTAAAACTGTAACAAGACCACTGGGCTTTTAGTGTGGCTTTTAGTCTTGACAAAAATTAAGGGAACGTTATTGCTTAGAGAACTCACGGGGGCCTCACTTGGCCTTCTGCAAGCAAATTCTTCTTGGAAAAAGTAGGCTTTTCCACAAATCTGTCTTTTAGTAATATTCTAACAAACTGCAGTAAAATTGCCTTGCACAAACTATCACAACTCCACAACAATGCAGCCTTACAATGGGTCTGGCACTGCACATCAGTGCTTCAAAGATGTGTGTCCTTTTGATACGGCAATTATATCTAGGAATTTATCTGAGGAAGTAACCAGGGAAGCAAAAATATGCACGTTCACAGTGTCACTTTGAGGACCAAAGTGGAAACTGAAAACTGTAGGATAATTCAAGAGATGTTGCTTTAACGTCTCTACCTTACTTCTTCCCCTGGATTCCTTAAGAAACAGAAAAACAGCAATTTCTCATAAGAAAAATATATACACATACAAAAAACTTACTGATATGGGAAGATGCTCCCTTCATGTGAGGTGTGCACCGTAGTCTACCACAGTGTGCCATTATAGCTCCTTTTGTTATGAGCAAAATTAGTGTGGCTGGTCACAGTAAACATCTGGAAGAGCCCATACAGTTGGTGATGTGCTTATTATCTTTTGGTGGAAGGAAAACAAATCATCTTTATATTCTTTACATTTTCTACATTTTCAGAACTCATGCAAATAGTGTATATAACCCAGAAATGAATATAAACAAAATAAAACACAACAAGGTATGTATGTGCAAATGTGTTCTAAATGTTATGAGGTCCCAATTCCACTGATGAGGATTCCTAGCGTAAGAAAGCTCCTAGGGAGGGAGGGCTAGCAAGATGGCTGAATAGGAAGAGCTCCAGTCTGCAGCTCCCAGCGAGATCAATGCAGAATGTGGGTGATTTATACATTTCCAACTGAGGTACCCAGCTCATCTCACTGGGACTGGTTATAGAGTGGGTGCAGCCCACAGAGAGTGAGGCAAAGCAGGGTGGGGCATCACCTCACCCGGGAAGCACAAGGGGTTGGAGAACTCCTCCCCTAGCCAAGGGAAGCCATGAAGGACTGTGCAGTGAGGAATGGTGCATTCCGGCCCAGATACTATGCTTTTCCCATGGTCTTTGCAACCCGTAGACCAGGAGATTCCCTGAGGTGCCTACACCACCAGGGCCCTGGGTTTCAAGTCTAAAACTAGGCGTCCATTTGAGCAGACACCAAACTAGCTGCAGGAGGTTTTTTTTTTGTTTTGTTTTGTTTTGTTTTGTTTTGTTTTTTTAAATACCCCCATGGCTCCTAGAACACCAGTGAGACAGAACCGTTTTCTCCCCTGGAAAGGGGGCTTAAGCCAGGGAGCCAAGTGGTCTAGCTCAGTGGATCCCACCCTCATGGAGCCCAGCAAGCTAAGATCTACTGGCTGGAAATTCTCACTGCCAGCACAGCAGTCAGAAGTTGACCTGGGACGCTAGAGCTTGTTGACGGTGGTAGGGTGGGGGTGGGGGGGTGGTCTTCCACCATTACTGAGGCTTGAGTAGGCAGTTTTCCTCTCACAGTGTAAACAAAACCCCCGGGAAGTTTGAACCGGGGGGGAGCCCAACGCAGCTCGGCAAAGCTGCTATAGCCAGTCTTCCTCTCTAGAGTCCTCCTCTCTGGGCAGGGCATGTCTGAAAGAAAGGCAGCAGCCCCAGTCAGGGGCTTATAGATAAAACTCCCATCTCCCTGGACAGGGAACCTGGGGGAAGGGGCAGCTGTGGGCACAGCTTCAGCAGACTTAAACATTCCTGCCTGCCAGCTCTAAAGAGGGCAGCGGATCTCCCAGAACAGCACTCAAGCTCTGCTAAAAACAGACTGCCTCCTCAAGTAGGTCCCTGACCCGCGTGCTGCCTGACTGGGAGACATCTCCCAGCAGGGGTCGACAGACACCTCATACAGGAGAGCTCTGGCTGGCACATAGCATGTGCCCCTCTGGGATGAAGCTTCCAGAGGAGGGAACAGGCAGCAATCCTTGCTGTTCTGCAGCTTCTGCTGGTGATACCCAGGAAAACAGGGTCTGGAGTGGACCTCCAGCAAACTCCAGCAGACCTGAAGCAGAGGGGAGTGACTGTTAGAACGAAAACTAACAAACAGAAAGGAATAGCATCAACATCAACAAAAACGACATCCACACAAAAAACCCATCTGAAGGTCACCAACATCAAAGAAGTTAGATAAATCCACGAAGATAAGGAAAAAACCAGCTCAAAAAGGCTGAAAATTCCAGAAACCAGAATGCCTCGTCTTCCCTCAAAGCATCACAACTCCTCATCAGTAACGGAACAAAACTGGACAAAGAATGAGTTTGATGAACTGATAGAAGTAGGCTTCAGAAGGTGGGTAATAACAAACTCCTTCGAGCTAAAGGAACATGTTCTAACCCAATGGAAGGAAGCTAAGAAACTTGAAAAAATTTAGAGGAATTGCTAACTAAAATAACCAGTTTGGAGAAGAACATAAATGACCTGATGGAGCTGAAAAACACAGCACGAGAACTTCATGAAGCATACACAAGTATCAATAGCCAAACTGATCAAGCAGAAGAAAGGATATCTGAAATTGAAGATCAACTTAATGAAATAAAGAGTGTAAACAAGATTAGAGAGCAAAAGAATGAAAAGGAACAAAAAAAATCTTCAAGAAATATGGGGCTATGTGAAAAGACCAAAGCTAGGTTTAACTGGTGTACCTGAAAGTGACAGGGAGAATGAAACCAAGTTGGAACACATTCTTCAGGATATCATCCAGGAAAACTTCCCCAACATAGCAAGACAGGCCAACATTCAAATTCAGGAAATACAGAGAACACCACAAAGATACTTCTCAAGAACAGCAACCCCAAAACATAATCATCAGATTCACCAAGGTTGAAATGAAGGAAAAAATGTTAAGGGCAGCCAGAGAGAAAGGTCGGGTTACTAACAAAGGGAAGTTCATCAGACTAACAGTGGATCTATCTGCAGAAACCCTACAAGTCAGAAGAGAGTGGAGGCCAATATTCAACATTCTTAAAGAAAGGAATTTTCAACCCAGAATTTCATAACCAGCCAAACTAATCTTCATAAGAGAAGGAGAAATAAAATCCTTTACAAACAAACAAATGCTGAGAGATTTTGTCACCACCAGGCCTGCCTTACAAGAGCACCTGAAGGAAATGCTAAATATGGAAAGGAAAAACTGGTAGCAGCCATGCACAAACATACCAAATTGTAAAGACTGCTGACACTATGAAGAAACTGCATCAACTAATGGCAAAATAACCAGCTAGAGTCATAATGACAGGATCAAATTTACACATAACAATATTAACCTTAAATGTAAATGGGCTAAATGCCCCAATTAAAAGACACAAACTGGGAAATTGGATAAAGAGTCAAGACCATCAGTGTGCTTTATTCAAGAGACACATCTCATGTGCAGAGATACACATAGGCTCAATATAAAGGGATGGAGGAATATTTACCAAGTAAATAGAAAGAAAGAAAAAAAAAAAAAGCAGGGGTTGCAATCCTAGTCTCTGATAAAACAGACAACAAAGATCCAAAAAGACAAAGAAGGCCATTACATAATGGTAAAAGAATCAATGCAACAAGAACAGTTAACTATCCTAAATACATATGCACCCAATACAGGAGCACCCAGATTCATAAAGCAAGTTCTTAGAGACCTTCAAAGAGACTTAGACTCCCACACAATAATAGTAGGAGACTTGAACACCCCACTGTCAATATTAGATAGATCAATGAGACAGAAAATTAACAAGGATATTCAGGACTTGAACTCAGCTCTGGACCAAATGCACCTAATAAGACATCTACGGAACTCTCCATGCCAAATCAACAAAATATACATTCTTTTCAGCACCATATTACACTTATTTTTAAATTGACCACCTAATTGAAAGTGAAACACTGTTCAGCAATTGAGAAAGAATGGAAATCATAACAAACAGTCTCTCAGATCACAGTGCAATCAAATTAGAACTCAGGATTAAGACACTCACTCAAAACCGCATGATTATATGGAAACTGAACAATCTGCTCCTGAATAACTACTGGGTAAATAATGAAATTAAGACAGAAATAAATAAGTTATTTGAAGCCAATGAGAACAAAGACATAGTATACCAGAATCTCTGGGACATAGCTAAAGTGGTATTTAGAGGAAAATTTATAGCACTAAATGCCCACAGGAGAAAGAGGGAAAGATCTAAAATTGACACGCTAACATAACAATTAAAAGAACTAGAGAAGCAAGAGCAGATAAAATCAAAAGCTAGCAGAAAACAAGAAATAACTAAGATCAGAACAGAACTGAAGGAGATAGAGACATGAAAAACTCTTCAAAAAATCAATGAATCCAGGAACTGATTTTTTGAGAAGATTAACACAATATATAGACCACTAGCCATACTAATAAAGAAAAGAGAGAAGAATCAAATAGACACAATAAAAAATGTTAAAGGGGATACCACCTCTGATCTCACAGAAATACAAACTACCATCAGAGAATACTATAAACACCTCTATGCAAATAAACTAGAAAATCTAGAAGAAATGAATAAATTCCTGGACACATACACCCTCCCAAGACTAACCCAGGAAGAAGTCGAATCCCTGAATAGACCAATAACAAGTTCTGAAATGGAGGCCTTAATTAATAGCCTACCAACCAAAAAATGCCCAGCACCAGACGGATTCACAGCTGAATTCTACCAGAGGTACAAAGAGGGGCTGGTACAATTCCTTCTGAAACTATTCCAAACAATAGGAAAAGAGGGACTCCTCCCTAACTCATTTTATGAGGCCATCATCATCCTAATATCAAAACCTGGTGGAGACACAACAAAAAAAGAAAATTTCAGGCCAATATCCCTGATGAACATCAACGTGAAAATCCTTGATAAAATACTGGCAAACCAAATCCAACAGCACATCAAAAAGCTTATCCACCACGATCAAGTTGGCTTCATCCCTGGGATGCAAGGCTGGTTCAACATAGAAAAATCAATAAATGTAATTCATCACATAAACAGAACCAGTGACAAAAAGCACATGATTATCTCAATAGATGCGGAAAAGGCCTTCGATAAAATTCAACATCCCTTCATGCTAAAAACTCTCAGTAAATTAGATATTGACGAAACGTATCTCAAAATAATAAAATAACATTTATGATGTTATTTATGACAAACCCATAGCCAGTATCATACTGAATGGGCAAAAGCTGGAAGCATTCCCTTTGAAAACCAGTACAAGACAAGGATGCCCTCTCTCACCACTCCTATTCAACACAGTATTGGAAGTTCTAGCCAGGGTAATCAGGCAAGAGAAAGAAATAAAAGGTATTCAAATAGGAAGTCAAATTATCTCTATTTGCAGACAACATGATTTTATATTTAGAAGACCCCATCGTCTCTGCCCAAAATCTCCTTAAACTGATAAGCAACTTCAGCAAAGTCTCAGGATACAAACTCAATGCACAAAAATCACAAGCATTCCTATACACCAATTATAGACAAACACAGAGCAAAATCATGAGTGAACTCCCACTCACAATTGCTACAAAGAGGATGAAATACCTAGGAATACAACTTACAAGGGATGAGAACGACCTCTTCAAGGAGAACTACAAACCACTGCTCAAGGAAATAAGAGAGGAGACAAACAGAAAAAAATTCCATGCTCATGGATAGGAAGAATCAATATCGTGAAAATAGCCATACTGCACAAGTAATTTATAGATTCAATGCTATCCCCATCAAGCTACCTTTGACTTTCTTTACCAAATTAGAAAAAACAATTTTAATTCATATGAAACCAAAAAGAGCCAATATAGCCAAGGCAATCCTAAGCAAAAGGAACAAAGCTGGAGGCATCATACTACCTGACTTCAAATTATACTACAAGGCTACACTAGCCAAAACAGCATGGCACTGGTACCAAAACAGATATATAGACCAATGGAACAGAACAGAGGCCTCAGAAATAGCACTACACATGTACAACCACCTGATCTTTGACAAAACTGACAAAAACAAGCAATGGAGAAAGGATTCTCTATTTAATAAATGGTATTGGGAAAACTGGCTGGCCATATGCAGGAAACAGAAGCTGGACCCTCTCCTTAGACCTTATAGAAAAATTAACTCAAGATGGATTAAAGACTTAAACGTAAGACCTAAAACCATAAAAAACCTAGAAGAAAACCTAGGCAATATCATTCAGGACATAGGCATGGGCAAAGACTTCATGACTAAAACACTAAAAGTGGTGGCAACAAAAGCCAAAAATGACAAATGAGATCTAGTTAAACTAAAGAGCTTCTGCACAGCAAAAGAAACTATCATCAGAGTTAACAGGCAACCTACAGAATGGAAGAAAATTTTTGCAACTATCTATCTGACGAAGGGCTAATATTGAGAATCTACAAGGAACTTATACAAATTTACAAGAATAAAACAAACAACCCCACCAAAAAGTGGGCAAGGGATATGAACAGACACTTCACAAAAGAAGATATTTATGTGGCCAACAAACATGTGAAAAAAAGCTCATCATCACTAGTAATTAGAGAAATGCAAATCAAAACCGCAGTGGGATACCATCTCACACCAGTTAGAATGGCGATCATTAAAAAGTCAGGAAACAACAGATGCTGGATAGGATGTGGAGACATACGAATGCTTTTACACTGTTGGTGGGAATGTAAATTAGTTCAACTCTTGTGGAAGACACTGTAGTAATTGCTCAAGGATCTAGAACCAGAAATACCATGTGACTCAGCAATCCCATTACTGAGTACATACCCAAAGGGTTACACATTATTCTATAAAGACACATGCACATGTATGTTTATTGCGGCACTATTCACAACAGCAAAGACTTGGAACCAACCCAAATGTCCATCAGTGATAGACTGGATTAAGAAAATGTGGCACATATACACATGGAATACCATACAGCCATAAGAAAGGATGAGTTCTTGTCCTTTGCAGAGGCATGGATGAAGCTGGAATGTGTGACAAGAAGGGTGTGAAAGCGCCTTCATAATCACCAGTTAGGCCACCTGTTACACAGAGCAAAGGCCAGCCAGCATGCCAGGCCGTGGAGGAAAGCAAGGTGCTTACATGAGGGCTCTGCAGTTTTCAGGTTTGGGCCTTGAGAGATCAGGTCTAGGTGCTTCCTAGGAAGTCTCTATCGCACTGGCCTCAGCAGAGTTATAGGAACACAGGCTCTGCAATGCCCAGGAGCCTGTCACTGCACACTTGGGTCACACTTGGGAGGCACTCTTAATGTCACCACATCTGATGTAGAACCAGCATGGAGAACTGATAAAAGTATGCTTTGGGCCAGGTGAAGTGACTCATGCCTATAATCCCAGCACTTTGGGAGGCCGAGGCGGGCAGATCATGAGGTCAGCAGATCGAGACCATCCTGGCTAACATGGTGAAACCTCGTCTTTACTGAAAATACAAAAAAATTGCTGGGCGTGGTAGTGGGTGCCTGTAGTCCCAGCTACTCTGGAGGCTGAGGCAGGGGAATGGTGTGAACCTGGGAGGCAGAGCTTGCAGTGAACTGAGATTGTGCCACTGCACTCCAGCCTGGGTGACAGAGCGAGACTCTGTCTCAAAAAAAAAAAAAAAGCAAAAAAACAAAAAAACAAAAGAAAAGTATGCTTTGGTGCAAAGATAACCATGGTGGGAACCTGTGTGACCAGTCACCAGCCATGGCCCAGAGGCCAAGAAGTAAAATTCTGTGCTGGGACCCATTAGTGTGTTCCACCTATGATAAGATCCAAGAGTTATTCATTACTAGAAGAGGATGCAAGACTCAAGCCAGTTGGGTAAGGCCAGGGTGGTAAGGCCAGGGAGGTGAGGCCTGATGGGTAAGGCCAGGGAAGATGAGGCCAGAAGGGTAAGGTGAGATGGATAAGGAATAGTGAGTAGGACCAAGTGAGTAAGGTCAGTTGGGTTAGGCCAAGAGGTTAGGTCATGTGGTCAAACGCAGGTGAATAAGGGCAGACAGATAAGGCTAGGTAGGTGAGGGAGGTGTGTAAAGCTAGGTGGGTGTGGCCATAAGGGCAATGCTGGGTGGAAGATAATGCCATCAGAATAAGCACAAAAGGAGAAGGCAAATAAGTTAACTACAATAAGTTAGGTTCAGTGAGGAAAGCCAGGAGGGAAAGGCCAGGAAGTTAGAGCTAGGTAGGTAAGGTGATTGAGTAATGCCAGGAGGCCCAGTTGGTAAAGGCAAGTGGTTAACATTAGATAGGTAAGACCAAGTGAATAAGCCAGGTATGTAAAGCCTCACAGATAGGACCAGGTTCCTGAATAAGGCCAGGAGATTACAGAAAGGAGGTGAAGGGCAGATGGTTAAGGTCAAGGGGAATTGCAAAGGGAGGTAAGGCCAGAGGGCAAAAAAAAAAAAAAAGTGGGTAAGGGCAGCACCTAACAGCAATAAGTTAGCTTAAGCATACCCTGGGAATGACCCTGTGGTCTAAGAAGAATGTGTGTCCAGCGTTTCGAGCTAAGGAATCTGGGAGTGGCCAACCTGCAGATTCATTCCTTCTCTATGAGGAATATCGAAATCCCTGGCCTATTCCATGGAATGCAGGCCTTACAGAGGACTGAGGCCCTTTGTTCTGGGTTAAATGAAAGTTGCCAGAAAATGATATATAAACCATGTGCTTTTTACAAATGGTAATGGTTCTCCTGTTCAGCCCACCACAACTAGATTGTCCTGTATGTAAATCCTTTCAATAAACCCTATGTCTCATTCACTGGCTGCAGGTCTTTTCTTTGGCCTTTGAAACACGATGCCATTCCTTTTAAAGTCAATATGGGTCCAGCATGATGAGTGGGCAAACTCGTCTGCCAGGATAGGTGGGGAAAGTCTAGAGGTTAAGCCCAGGATGTGATATTTAGAAGTTAGAGGCATGAGATTACATACGACAGGGGATAAAAATCTCAGAGGTGAGGCCAGGTACTGGGACCCATGGAATATGGCCAGGAGTGTACAGTTAGGAAGCACAGTCTCAGAGGTAAGTCAGGTGGGAGGTTGAGGCTGGAAGGGCCAGACAGCTGAATGAAGCTAAGTGGTCAACACCAGGTGGATGAGGGCACATGATTAAGGTCATTAGGTAAGATAATGATTATGTCCTTCCAACGTGGACATAATCTCATATAGGCCGGGTTGGTAAAGCTCAGGAGGTTAATTGCACATGGGTAAGACCAGTTGGGTAGGGCCATGTGGGTGAGGCCAGGAGGTGAAGTCTAGAGGGTTAAGACAAGGAGAGCAAGGCCAGCTGAATCAAGCAGGTGGTTTACATTAAGTAGTTTAGGCCAAAATGCTAGGTGGGTATGACCAGGTAGGTTACCCTGTGGCTAAGGATAGTGGCTAATGTTGGGAAGTTAAGGCCAGGTTGATAACACCATTAATTATGGTCATAAGTTTAAGGCCAGGTTTTTAATGGCTTGCAGTAAGAGCCAGGGGAATAACGCTGGGGTGGTACAACCAGAGATGTTAGGGCAAGATGAGTATGATCAAGGGGTTATGACAAGGTGGGGAGGGTTAGGGAGGAATGGCCAAGGGGATAAGGTCAGGTGATGAGTACAAGAGATTAAGGCCAGGAGTTTAGGACTATGTGGTCAAGGCCAGATGAATAAAGCTAAGTGGTCAAGACCAGTTTGGTAAAGCCAGGAGGCTAAATCTAGAAGGATATGGCCAGGTGGGTGGTGCTGGAAGGTTAATATCATGTGGGTAAGGCCATGAGTTAAAGCATATGAAGTTAAGGCAATATGATTAAGTCCACATGGGTAAGGTTGGGGTGAGTTCAGGTGAATAAATTCAGAAAGTGAAGCCCAGGTGGATAACCTGGAAAATAAGGCCAAGTGGGTAAACCAGGTGGGTAAGTACAGTTTGGTAAACCAGGTAATTAAGTTCAGAATGCCCAGACAAGGATTTAAAGTGAGGAATTTAGGGCTATAACTTTAAGGCCAGGTGTGTATGACCATGTGGATAAGACAGGTACAACTAAGCCCAAGAGTTTATGAGCAGTGGGTAAATGCTAGTCTACTAGCATTTGGCCTTACCCTGTATGCTTTAGCCATCTCAACTTAACCTTAAATGCTGGTCTAAGTCTACTGAAAGCTTAATAGTTAACATCAGATGGGTCAGGGGAGTAAACCAGGTGGGTAAGTACAAGAGGTTAACACTGGGAGGTTATGGCCAAGAGGTTGAGGTCAGGTGAATGAAGCTAGGTGATTAATACCAGATAGGTAAGAGCATGGCATTAAAGCCAGGTAGTAAGGTAAAGAAGTTAATTGTAGATAGTATTAAAGCTAGCTTAGTAAGGTAAAGATATTAATTGTAGATAGATAAGACCAGGTGAGTAAGGTCAGATGGGTGAGGTCAAGATGTTAAAGCGAGGAGGTCAAGGTTAGATGAATCAGGCTAGGTTGTTAACACCAGATTGGTAACAGCAGAAGTTAAAGCCAGGTAGGTAAGGCCAATTGCCTGAGGTCAGTTGGATAAGAGCAGGAAGTTAAATTGGGTGTTTGAGGCCTGGTGGTTAATAAAACCATTAAATAAGCAGGATAGGTCCAGCAGTTAAGTGCCAGTTTGGTAAGACCAGCAGGGTAAGGATCAGTGTGTAAGGCCAGGTAGGTATTCCTAGTTGAATAAAGTTAGGTGGTTAATACCAAGTTAGTAAGTCCAAGAGGTTAAGGCCAGGATGGTGATATGTTATGGCTCTGTGTCCCCACCCAAATCTCACCTTGAATTGTAATAATCCCCACGTGCTGTGGGAGAAACACTGTGGGAGGTAATTGAATCATGGGGGTGGGTTTTTCCCATGCTGTTCTCCTGATGGTGAATAAGTCTCATGAGATCTGCTGATTATATAAAGGGGAGTTCCCCTGCACATACTCTCTTGCCTGCCGTCATGTAAGATGTGGCTTTGCTCTTCCTTCCCCTTCTGCCATAATTGTGAGGCATCCCCAGCCATGTGGAACTGGTTGAGTCTATTAAACCTCTTTCCTTTATAAATTACCCAGTCTTGGGTATGTCTTTATTAGCAGCATGAGAACAGACTAATACATATGGTAAGACCAAGTAGGTAACCTGGTGGGCAAATACAGGTTAAGGCCCATATGGCAAGACCAGTAGGTAACCTGGCATTAATATCATAGTCATAACCTTAGAGGGTAAGGATAGAATGTTCAGACTGGTGGTTATGACTGTAATAATGCCAGGTGGGTGACTTGGTATTTAAGGACAAGCAGGTAAAGCTAAGAGATTACAAAGAGAGATTATGGCCATAAGATTAAGACCAGGTGGGAAGGCCAGGTGGTGAGGTTTTGTGGGTAAAGCAAGGGGACTGGGATGAGGGGTATAAGGTCAAGGGGGCACAGTCAGGAGTGTAATCCTCATATATAAACCAAGTTGGTAAGGCTAGAAGGTTAATGGCAGATGTGTAAGGCCAGGTGGGTATAGCTGGGGTGAAGGCCTGGGGGTTACAGCTAGGAGCATAATGTCAGCATGGTATAGACAGGGGTATGTGCAATGGGAAGTATGATTAAAGGGGTACTTCCAGTGGGGTATGGCCAGGACAGAATGGCCAAGGGGGTGTCCTGGGCAAGGATGTATAGCCAGGTGGGTGGGTACAAGAGGTTAAGCCTAAGAGTTTAAAGCCTGGAAGTCCAGGCCAACTGAATAATGCTAGGTGGTTTACACCTGGTGGGAGAGGCCAGCAGGTTACATTCAGAAGGCTAAAGCTTACAGGGTAAGGGCAAGTGGGTGAGACCAGAAGCTTAAGACTAAGTGAGAGAGGCCACAAGGTTAATAAGATCATGTGAATAAATCTAGGCTCCTACATCTAGATTAATGCCAGTTATGTAATGCTATTTGAGTTAGGACAGGTGGTTAAGGCCAAGTATGTGTGGCCAGGTTGGTAATGCCAGGAAGTTAAGACTGCGTGATATGGCCAGGTGGTTAATGTGGCCAAGTGGGTAAGGTAACGGTCTATCAAATAAAGCTATGGATTCATACAAGGTGGGCAGGGTCACATGGGTAGGGCCAGGAGATTGAGGCCAGGTGGGTAAAACCAGGTAAGTATGATTCCCAGGTTATGGCTGGGTAGGGGGGACCCAGAGGCTAAGTTTAGGAGGGTAGTACCAGGAAGTTAAGGTCAGATGGATAGACCTGGGGCTAAAGACCTTGGCCAGGTCCTGGCTGAGCCTAAGTCCCAGTTTTAGCAGTTACACCTGTGAGAATATAATGTTCCTCATTCGTCACTTTCTTCACAGGAAATGATAATAATCTTTGGGTTGTTGGTCTTGGGAAGCACTATGTGAAGTACAGGTGAAGCATGGCATATACCACTACTTCAAGTCAGTTCCCCTCTTGTGTCATCACCATCATGATTTAATGGACTAAATGAGACAAACTCATCCTCGCACTGGACAAACACCCACTGGAGGATGGCCACCTTCTCACTTGCTCATTTGCCCCATGTCAAGTCTATGCCAGCTCCTAGGGCCCCTGCAGATCATCCATGCACCATTCTTCCCTGTGGCAAATCCTGTTTATTAACTTCATAGAAGGGTCACTCACAGAAGTTATTTTGCTACTGGCTTCCCTATTTATTAATCCTTCTTCACTACTACAACCAAGAAATGAAGAGATGTGTAAAATGTACAGGGTCAAGGACTGAAGGCAGGAGGTGGTGGCATTTGCTGCCTTTGGTAGGGAAATGGATTTCTGTTGATGGGTGCAGCCAGCTGGGACTGTTTCACTCCTGGCACCAGTAGAGCATATATAAGACACCACGAGAATGACATCTGTATACTGCCCACTGAGGAGTCTTGCCTTGATGGCAAGTCAGGCTCCATCATAAAGGGAAAACACCTGGGGATGAGGCACTCTCAAACACAGCCTACTGCAGCGATGGTGGTGATGCCAACTGTTGTGCTTGTGTTCATAAATCACATTATGCCTCTGCTCACAAAGATCAATTTCTAATATACACCAACACAGGCACTGCAAGGGAAATGCAAATCCCCTCCTGCCTGGTGGGAATCTCTGGCAGCAGAGCGGAGGCTGCAGCGTTTCCTCATCCCTAAAACTCATGCTTGTTCTGTCCAGCTACAGCCTCATCTGCGATGCCCACACCTACTGCAGCCTTTTCTTATCCTTAGTGCCTGTGGTCGCACTGTCCAGCTGTAGGGCCAGGTTGCCTCAGATGCAGCTCTGCCCCTACGTCTCAGTAGTCTGCCCCAACTATGACATGAACCCTGTAATCCCACAGCAATCCACTCCTAGGAAAACCAAAGTCCTAGAGAACAACCCCCACAACCCCCTCTCCCACCGCAAATCATTGTAGGAGGGGAGACATACAGATGTACTACTTGACTCACGGTGGTAGTACATGACTCATTTTGGGACACCAGGCTTGTTCCCAGGTACAGTCCCTTCTGAAAAGTGCTTCTTTCTCCTTATTTCAGCCATGTTGCTCTAGAGCAGCTGCTCTCTTGCGGCAGAGAGTTAGCTGGCCAAAAGTGGACCAGCAAGACTCTTACTAGAAGGGTAAGGTAAGACCATGACATTGAGGCCAGGTAGGTAAGTCAGTTTAGTAAGGCAAGGAAGTTATTAACAATTGTATTAAATAGATAAGGCCTACCTGAGATAGGATGAAGGGGTCAGGCTTTCTCCACAAGCCTCAAATTTATGACATAAAGCTAGAGTAACTGGAAGGTACAAAGACCAAGAAATAAGGGTAGCCAGTTCTGGTGGCAAGAGAAGAGACTGATGCCAACCCATAATGTGCCAGACTATTGACAGAAGTTTTAACATATATGGTTCTGGCTACATCTGCAAACAATCATTTTGTTACAGAAAAATGCTTAAAATAAATTGCTTTGTTTGTGCTCACTAAAATTGTAGAAGCTAAGAAAGAAAAGTTTCTGGCATTTTTAAAACCTACAGCCTTGATCTGCCAATTCCATTGACCATATGTCCAGCAGTCAGGTTAGTTACCTGATAAGCACTTGTACTTCATGTGCCCTCATCCTTCCTTTAGCTTTCTCCAGGGAGAACCAGTGAGGGAATGGGTGACAGAAGAGAGAGTAAAATCAACATCCAGAGCAGGCTCTCTGAGCTACAGCACTACTGACATTTGGGCTGGGATAACTCTTTGTTGGGGATCTTTCCTTCACTGCAGAGTGCTTAGCAGCATCCTTGGCCTCCACCCACTAGAGGCCAGTAGCACTCTCCAGTCCTGCAACCAACACCAACATTACAAAATCACCCTCAGTTGAGAAACACTGACTTAAATGCATGATATCTGGGGCTATGCTGACTCTAAAACAGATCTCTTCAAAGATGATACTTAAATAAGTGTACAGTTGGCTATATTTTCAACTCTAATTTTCAGTTAAAGGAGCATCACACCTAGAATACAGGAAATCTGACATAAAAGGAGCCAAGCAGTGGGTTTCTGTGGCTGCTTGTAAACACCCATCATGGCAGTACTAGTACTAGCTTACCCTGTAGTGAGTTTTACAAGCACAGAAACTTTTATAACACATTGTATGTCAAAATCTCAAAAGAAATGCAAGTTCTTTACTATAAAGGAAACTGGAAAACAAAAATACCACTTATAATTTTGTTCATCAATAATATGAAGAACAATAATACAAAATTTTCTATAAATCAATACTGGAGCTTGGTGACTTTCTGAGATATAACCTTGAATGGTAGACTTCTGTTATACCTGAACTGACACACACACACTTGATAGCTGAAAATGTGGCTGACAGGGTTGCCAGTCTCCAGGAGGGCAATTTGATGGTCTGAATGTTTTTGTGCCCCCCTCAAATTTACATGTTGAAATCCTAATCCCCAATATTATGGTATCAGGAAATGGGGCCTCAGGAGGTGTTTAGGGCCTGAGGGTAGAGCTCTCATAAATGAGTTTAGTGCCAGATAAAAGGAACCCCAGAGAAGTTTTTGCCCCTTCCTCCACATAAGGGCACAGTAAGAAGGTGCTATCTATGATCCAGAAAGGAGGCCCTTACCAGATGCTGAATCTACAAGTGCTTTGATCTTGAACTTCCAGCCTCCAAAAATGGGAGAAATAAACTTCTGTTGTCTATAAGTCACCCAGTTTGTGTCATTTTTGTTATAGCAGCCCGAATGGGCTAAGACAGGGTGCCACCTTTTGATATTCGTGCCTATGTCATCCTCTTCTCACAGAATTTGCTTCTATAACCCATAGGAGATTGGAAATGACAGAATGTAACTTCTGAAGCTAGATGATTTCCTGTTCTCTTGGATCACTTGCTCTGGCGAAAGCTGGTGGCCATCTTGTGAGGATACTCAAGCAGCCCTCTGGAGAGTCCCTCTTGGTGATAAGCCAAAACCTCCTACCCATAGTTGTGAGGGTGAGACGTCTTGCAAGCAGTCTCTCTAGTCCCTGACAAGCCTTCCCATGGCTGTAGATAAGGGCAACATCTCAATTTCAACAATGTGAGAGACCTCAGAACAGAAGTGCCCAACCAAGCCACTTAAAAATTTCTGATCCACAGAAAGGGTGAGGGATAATTGTTCATTTCCATTTGAAGTCAATGAATTTGGGGGTTATTTGACAGCAATCAATACCTAATACAGTGGTGAAAGAGTTTTCTCTAGAACATAAAAAAATGTTTCTTTTCATCAACTGGGTAAGTCACTGAATATATTTTTGAAGGGATCTTGAACCCTCCATAAACTTAGTTCCATATGAAAAGGTCATTGGGATAGTCACCTACAAGAACTAGATTCCACCCTCCACACCCCAAACGGTGTAGCATAAGCCTTCTCATCACTGTGCTTGATTTCCTGAAACTCTGCGTCCTTTTTGGAAACTGGTCCTGAAGGAAAACTGAATAACCTAATAAATACCTCGTTGACAATGGTGAAGTACAGCAAGAACCAACTAAGTATAGCATGGAATTATTTTAGTCTTCCTTGAAAAAGAAAATCACAGTGTTGCTGGTTCAATTTTAATTTGTGGTCAATGACAACACCACAATGAAGTTGCAAAGCTGAAATGCAGGTGATATTCAAGTGCAGAAGTAAGAAAACATGAAGTTAAAGGACCAAATAAAAGGATGAAAGAGTAGAGATTTAAAAATGACACAAAAACTTGAAAATGATGCCACAGAGCAAGAATGCTTACACCAATCTCACTTGTAGGTGTTTACAAGGCACACTGAAAGAGTCCACAATGACCAACTGGAGACAAAGCCACAAATATAATATCATGCGGAATCTGCATATATTATTGACTTCACTGCCTGATATGATTTGGCTGTGTCCTCATTCCAATCTCAATTTCAGTTGTGTCTCCCAGAATTCCCATGTATTGTGGGAGGGACCCAGGAGGAGGTAATCGAATCATGGG
This sequence comes from Macaca fascicularis, assembly GCF_037993035.2. Classification (NCBI taxonomy): domain Eukaryota; kingdom Metazoa; phylum Chordata; class Mammalia; order Primates; family Cercopithecidae; genus Macaca; species Macaca fascicularis. The sequence goes on from NC_088379.1 coordinate 109,205,675, forward strand.
GTCTGGTCTTTTCATGCTATTCTCATGATAGTGAATAAGTCTCACAAGATCTGATGGGTTTATTAGCAATTTCCACTTTTGCTTCCTCCTCATTTTTCTTTTGCCACCATCATGTAAGAAGTGCCTTTCACCTCCCACCATGATTTGGAGGCCTCCCCAGCCATGTGGAACTGTAAGTCCAATTAAACCTCTTTTTCTTCCCAGTCTCAGGTATGTCTTTATCAGCAGCATGAAAACAGACTAGGAATCGGTAGAGTGGATTGTTGCTGAAAAGACACCTGAAAATGTGGAAGCAACTTTGGAACGGGCAGAGGTTGGAACAGCTTGGAGGGATCAGAAGAAGACAGGAAAGTGTGGGAAAGTTGGAAACTTCCTAGAGATTTGTTGAATGGCCTTGCCCAAAATGCTGATAGCCACATGGACAATAAGATCCAGGCTGAGGTGGTCTCAGGTGGAGATGAGGGACTTGTTGGGAACTGGAGCAAAGCTGACTTTTGTTATGTTTTAGTAAAGAGACTGGTGGCATTTTACCCCTGCCCTGGAGATTTGTGGAACTTTGAACCTGAGAAAGATGACTTAGGTTATCTGGTGGAAGAAATTTCTAAGCAGTAAAGCATTCAAGAGGTGACGAGTACTGTTAAAAGCATTTAGGTTTAAAAGGGAAACAGAGCATAAGAATTCAGAAAATTTTCAGCCTGACAATGCAATAGAAAGAAAAACCAATTTTCGGGGGAGAAATTCAAGCCAGCTGCAGAAATTTGCATAAGTAGCAAGGAGCCTAATGTTAATCCCCAAGACCACATGGAAAATGTCTCCAGGGCATGTCAGAGATATTCACAGCAGCCCCTTCCATCACAGGCCCAGAGGCCCAGGAGAAAAAAGTGGTTTTGTGGGCCATGCCCTGGTCCCTGTGCTGTGTGCAGCCTAGGGACTTGGTGCCCTGTGTCTCAGCTGCTCCAGCCATGGCTGAAAGGGACTAATGTAGAGCTCGGGCTCTGGCTTCAGAGGGTGAAAGTCCAAAACCTTGGCAGCTTTAACCTGGTGTTGAGTCTGCGGGTGCACAGAAGTCAAGAATTGAGGTTTGGGAACCTCTGCCTAGATTTCCAAAGATGTATGGAAACACCTGGATGCCCAGGCAAAAGTTTGCTGCCAGGGTGGGGCTCTCATGGAGAACCTCTGCTAGGGCAGTGGAGAAGGGAAATGTGGCATCAGAGCCCCCACACAGAGTCCCTACTGGGGCACTGCCAAGTGGAGTTGTGAGAAGAGGGCCACCATCCTCCAGACCCCAGAATGGTAGATCCATCAACAGCTTGCACCATGTGCCTGGAAAAGCCACAGACACTCAACACCAGCCTGTGAAAGCCACTGGGAGGGAGGCTGTACCCTGCAAAGCCGCAGGGGCAGAGCTGCCCAAGACCATGGGAGCTCACCTCTTGGCATCAGCGTGACTTGGATGTGAGACCTGGAGTCAAAGGAGATCATTTTGGAGCTTTAAAATTTGACTGCCCTGCTGCATTTCATACTTGCATGGGCCCTGTAACCCCTTTGTTTTGGCCAATTTCTCCCATTTGGAACAGTTATATTTACCCAACACCTGTACTCCCATTGTATCTAGGAAGTAACTGGCTTGCTTTTGATTTCACAGACTCCTAAGCAGTAGGGACTTGCCTTATCTCAAATAAAACTTTGGACTGTGGACTTTTGGGTTAATGTTGAAATGAGTTTGGGGGACTGTTGGGAAGGCATGATTAGTTTTGAAATATGAGGACATGATATGTGGAGGCATCAGGGATGGAATGATATGGTTTGGCTATGTCCCCATTCAAATCTCATATTGAATTGTATCTCCCAGAATTCTCATGTGTTGTAGGAGGGACCCAGGGGGAGATAAATGAATCATGGAGGCTGATCTTTCCCGTGCTATTCTCCTGATAGTGAATAAGTCTCATGATATCTGGTGGGTTTATAAGGGGTTTTCACTTTTGCTTCCTCCTCATTTTTCTCTTACCGCTGCTTTCTGAGAAGTACCTTTCACCTCCTGCCGTGATTCTGAGGCCTCCGCAGTCATGTGAAACTGTAAATCCAATTAAACCTCTTTTTCTTCCCAGTCTCAGGTATGTCTTTATCAGCAGTGTGAAAACGGATGAATACACTGCCTTAGGAACACACATAATGTGGTCAATGTCCATTTTGACTGAACAAAGTTTACACACGGTACGCCTCAACTCCCCAGCCAGCATCGTGATTACTAGTTAAAGGTCAGAAGCACTCCTGTCTTATCCCACGTGTTTCCTGATGTTGCCTGCACCAATTAGAAAAGGTAAAAAATTATCGTTATTTGCCTTCATGAAAATCATTAAAAGAACTACTATTATAACAATAACTTTCCTTTATATTAGCAATAAACTCATAGAAAATATAAAAATTAAGCTTTTTTCACAGTAGCCATAAGAACTTAGAATACCCAGGAGCAATCAATATAAAAAGTATGCAGAACCAAAAAGAAAGCTACCTATCTTCCCTGAGGGATACAAATAATGATTGGAATAAATACATAACATGTTATAGGGCTGAAATATTAATATTACAAATCAAACTGCATGATGAACGCAATTTAAATAAATATCCCAAGTTTTGATCATGATCTTAAAGAGTTGCAAAACAGATTTTTGAAGAGGGCTGGAGAGGAGTCCAACCCTACAAACAGCCCCAATCAATGGGAACATGGTCCAAATGGCTTTATCATCTGGAACCCTAACCAGTTGGGAACCCATGGCCCTCCTGGCAACAGCCCTCAGATTCTGAGAATTCCCTGTCTACTTCATCAGGGCTTGTGGCTCCTGGGTACCCCTCTGTCAGACTCCAAAATGGACAAATACCATGGCTGAATGACACCTTTCTTTCACCTGGCCTTGGGATGAGCTCTAGACCCAGCCAGGTACAGCAAGACACACTTGGGGGATGAGCTTGTTCTGGATGCTGGACTGTGGAACTGCAGCCTGGAGTTGCCAATAGTCCTCTTGGCACTTGAAGGGAGAACATGCCTAGAAATGAATCCAATCCCTAGAGGTAAGGTAACCTCCAGGATGGCCTCAACCATCCTGCTTTTCAGAGTTAGACTTGTCTGATTACCCCCTCTTATGTGGCTGATCTGCTGACTTGCTTCTAACCCCCAGAATCAAAGGTGAGATTAAGTCTCAAGAGACTGTGACTTTCTTTCTCTTTCTTTCTCTTTCTCTCTCTCTCTCTAACTTGCTTTGAGGAAGCCAGCCATCATTACGTGAGTTGCCCCATACAGTGGTCTATGTGACAAGAAACTGAGAGCCACCTGTGGCCAATAGCCCTTGGGGGACTAGATCCCACCAGGAACCAGGCAAGTGAGCTCGAACTGGGTCCTGCCTAATAGCACTCAGGGCAACCACTCACTGTACGACATCATTTCTGTAGCCCCTCAGACTCTGGGCTTGGGACCTAGGCTCTTATCTGACAGAAACTGAGGTGATAAATGTTGTTTCAAGTCACTAAGTTGTGGGAGTAGAGAGATGTTAGGTGACCCCCTCAGCCTCTGCCCTTTTCAGCTGCGAAAGCCAACACAGCCCCCACTTTAGGGAAGACTTCACAGTGCTACTACAAAGCAATAGGATATGGCTGGAATATAAACAAATGAATTTATGCCAGGAGATTTGAGGTAGAGCTAAGGTTCATTGATAAATATATTCTAAGTAGATAAAAGAACAAAGTGGAAAAGATAAAGCTCACAGTGCTATATCTGAGAAAGGTAGAGTTAGGGAGCCTCAGGTCAAGCCTGCTGCTGAAAACAATTACAAAATATTAATAAATTAAGAAATGTGTATGCATTTAAATCTGTGTGATAAAATCAGAGCACTTCCTTAGGCAGGGAGAAGTAAAGGGCCAGGATCCACACCCAGGAGGGAATGGAAACTCAGGGAAATGAGTCGACCACTTTTCCAGCCCTGGAGCCACCCCTATCCCAGTCTGGCAACAGAGGGGCTGATGAACTGAAACTCATGGAGCTTGGAAACCCAACCTAGAGCTGAGGTCCCCCTACCCGCCGCCAAGATGAAGGGCTCCAGGCAAATATCTAACTCTGGGGCTGGGTGCCCCAACAGCCACACCTTGAGAAACCTAGAAACTGGAAAGAAACTTGACTTTCACCGAGACCAAAGCCCAGACTCAGATCCCATGACCTCAGGATTCAGGAGTCTGACATCGCCACCATTCACAGACCAGCTGCTGAGAAAAGCAAAATATTCCCCTTTGAAGGAGGGCATCATTCATAGCCTCAGATTTTCTCTATAGCTTTTGATTTAAAAAAATGTCTAACAGACAATGAAAAAATGCCCAAACAGACAAGAAAGCAAGTCATGACCAAAAGACAGGATCACAGAATTAGGATAATGAAATCACCAGAAGTAAACTTTAAAACAACTGTGATTAATACATTGAAGAAATTAAAACTCAAAGAGTTAGAATTTCAGCACAGAACTAAAAACTATAAAAACGGAGTTCTAGAACTGAAAAATACAGTAAGTGTACATTAGCTACAACTAGACATAGCTCAAGCAATGCCCTATGATACTGGAAAAAGCAGAGCCACCACCATACTTGAACCAACAATGCTAAACAGCTTGGTATCGTTTGACATGTCAAAGAAATGAACCTCTACATGAATGATTCCTTATCCATTTATTTCCATCTTCCAAAATAAGATTTGGGCTTGTAGCTCCTCTGGGAGCTGCTTTTCCATTTGCTAAAGAAAGAAGAGGTTAAATCCATGTGAAGAAGTTGTCCCCAGTAGATCTTACTGCTGGTCTGAAAGAGATCTGCTAGTGCTGAAGTCTACAGACTAGGATTTCAAAGCTGTTTGGAGTTGCAAAACCCCATGAGATTGTTTAATTTTGTGACTTTCCTCCTATTCAAGCTTCCTGTGTGTTGGGAGAGAGGGTACGTTGGGTTATCACAAAATGAGGATGAAACTACCCCTGGTAATCTACAGCCACATCAACTTTTGGGCTACTTATTTGGACAATATTAAAGCAAACATTTTTATTTTATGTTGCATACTATTTCAAATAAGGTATCTAAATTAAAAAATGAAAGGTTTTCAAAAGAAGTTCTAAAATAATAACATCTAAGAATGAATAACTGGATTAATAAATATCTGGATTAATCTAAAAGTACACCAGACCAAAGATAGGTATGTCTTTATAACTGATCCCCAAACTCATCCGTGAAGACAAAGTTAGAGATTGACTTCACCATAACTATCTCCTTTTCATCCTTCTCTGCAAAATATGATTTAGGTTCTGTCGATAGAGATGTCATTAGATATTTTAATTCAAACCCTAATTTTTCTGAGAGGCAAAAGAAATAGCATAGTCTAAAAATAAGACCCATGCAAAGTACTCTAGTCATTAATTAACAAGGGAAGTAAACTATTATGCAATAGCTGAAAAGATCTGATGGGCTATTCCTTATGCTATGCTGTTATCATTTACCTGAGAAATTCCAAGAATATACAAACTACTGTTTTGAACTTAGGCCTCAGAGAATCTTGGTAATCGCAGTAAATAATGATGAACAAACACATACTAATGAATGAAATGAAGAAACACAATTTAACCTATCCAAAAATTCGCTTTATTTAATGTTAAAATTCAAGGTATGTTCTCTTAAGTGTATATTAAAATGAGCTTATATTTCCAACACTTGTTGAATCACAAAAGTTCACATTTTGCTATAAATGATGGACAAAGGTTTAACGTCTTTCATTGATAAAGGGTGGGTGCAAATCAACAGAAAAATACAGAAACATCTGAAAAGAAAAACGAGCACAGGATATGTTCATCTATTCACAAAGAAATATAATATTTTAAAATAAAAATATTCATTTCTAAATTAAAAATGCAAACTAAAAAATGCAATTTAAAATCTTACCCATCAAATTGAGCAAGTTTTGTGAGTTTTTAAATGTAAGAAGTGGGCTGCATTCCAGGCTATAACAAGCTGTAGGGGAGGCACTACTGTCACTGCATAAGGGTAGATTAGGTATCATGATGGACAGTCCCCTTGGCAAGAAAATTCTTGGCCAAGATGCCAATAGCAGGAGTTAATTATATTAAATTTCTAGAAGTAACCCAAAAAGCTGTTGCTAGGGGTTGCTTTAGGGTGTGATCAGACATGAGATTTCTATTACTTGGTCTGTATGTGCTTCTGTGTTGATTGACACTTGTTCTTTGCTTTCTGTCCACATAGTATATGAATAGAAGTGTTCCATATGAATTTTTTTAACTTGATTATTTACCAATTTAATTCAAATAAATGAATTTTAAAGGTAAAAACCAAGCTCTGATTGCAGGGGCCAGGGACTGAATCTCTCCCATCTGTACTTTCCTGGCTAGGGCTGCACCAAAAGGGTTCTATAGGCTGCTTCAAGTTCTTTCTCCTCCTTTGTCTCTTCTTCCATCCCTTCCATCCATCTCCCCACTCAATCTGTGACAAGAAGCACATTCCTAGTATCCTGCTAGAGTTTTAAATGTACTCTGACATGACTACAGCTAAAGAGAGAGAAGCATTTTTGAAATGAAATGTTAGCTGTTAATCACCAAGGAATTAAGATATTTTCACACATTTCATACATGGCTGGAAAACATGTTGTTGTTGTTGTTGTTGTTTAAATAAAAGAGTTACAATGTCATATGAAATCAACCTAGGTGCCCATCAATGTTGGATTGGATACAAAAGTGTGGTACATATACACTATGGAATACTATACAGCCGTAAAAAAGTGTAATGTCTTGTGCACCAACATGGATGCAGTTGGAGGCTGTTATCCTAAGAAAATGAACATAGGAACAGAAAACCAAGTAACCCAAGTTCTCACCTATAAGTAGCAGGTAAACTCATGGACATAAAGATGACAACAATAGAAACTGGGGACTCTAGCAGGGAGGGGGAGGGGCAAGAATTGAAAAATTGACTATTAGGTACTATGCTCAGCGCTTGATTGACAGGATCAATCATACCTTAAACCTCAGCATCACACAATATACCCAGGTAATAAACCATCACATGTACCCCCTGAATCTAAAATAAAAGTTGAAATAAAAAAGAATTACAGTGTTTTGTGTAGATATCTTTTAAAATACACAAATATTTAATTTATTTGTGTTTTAGAAACAAAAAAGGAAACATTGGATTTATGGTTGATGCCAGGGCTCACACACACTCCCACAGACATCAAGGCATCCTGAAAGCCAATTATCCCATAGTGATGATACTTATGGGTTTTTGAATAAACATGGAAATTGAAACTTCCAGGCTTAAAACTTGAAATTTACTTTTGTCTCATCTGAGTTCCACCTTCAGGAAACTTTCTCTCAGGCAAGGGATCGAAACTCACTAGATCATTGTATACAGACAATGAGATGTCAGACCATTCCTTCTGATTGCTTCTCAGATAGAAGATAAGAAGTCCCAGTATTTGTAGTTGGCAAGCTGGAGACCAGGAAAAACTGATGGTATAAATTCTAGCTCAGGTCTGAAGGCTAGTGACACAGGAGAGCTGATGGTGTAATTTCCAGTCTGAGTGTAAGTCCTAAGGAAAAGAAGACTGATGTCCCAGCTTGAAGACAGTCAAGCACAGAAAATGAATTCTCACTCCAGCATTTTTGTTCTATTCAGACCTTCAATGAAGTGGATAAGGCCCACTCATACTGGGGAGAACAATCTGCTTTGCTCAGTCTACTAATTCAAGCATTAATCTCATCTAGAAACACCCTCACAGATATATCCAAAATAATGCTTAACCAAATCTCTGGTCAAGCATTGGCCAGATGAAGTTAACGCACATCCACATTGCTGCTAAAGATATGGTTTTATTCCTTTTTATGGCTGCTTAGTATTCCCTGGTATATATGTGTCACATTTTCTTTATCCAGTCCACCACTTGTGGGTATTTAGGTTGACTTCATGTCTTTGCTATTGTGAATAGTGCTGCAATGAACATATATGGGCATGTACCTTTATGGTAGAAGGATTTATATTCCTTTGGGTATATACCCAGTAATGGGATTGCTGGGATGATTGGTAGACCTGTTTTAAGTTCTCCGAGAAATCTCAAAACTGCTTTCCACAGTGGCTGAACTAATTTACATTCCCACCAACGGTGTATAAACATAACCTTTCTCCATAACCTCACCAGCATCTTGTTATTTTTTGACAAAATAAGCAGACATTCTGACTGGAATGAGATAATATCTCATTGTGGTTCTGATTTGCATTTCTCTAGTGATGCTGAACGTTTTTTTCATATGCTTGTTGGCTGTGTGCATGTCTTTTAAGACTGTCTGTTAATGTCCTTTGCCCACTTTTTAATAGAGTTGTTTTTTGCTTGTTAATTTATTTAAATTTCTTATAGGTTATGGATATTAGACATTTCCAGATGCATAGTTTGCAAATATTTTTTTCTCATTCTGTAGGGTATCTGTTTTCCCTGTTGATGGTTTCTTTTGCTGTGCATAAACTCTTAAATTCACACACAGTCCCATGTGTGAATTTTGTTTTTTTTTGCAATTGTTTTTGACACTATTGTCATGAAATCTTTGCCAGAGCCTGTGTCCAGAATGGTATTTCCTAAGGTATCTTCCAGAGTTCTTATACTTTTAGATTTTATATTTAAGTCTATAATCCATCTGCAGTTGATTTATGTGTATGGTGTAAGGAAGGGGTCTAGTTTCAATCTTCTTCATATGGCTAGCCAGTTATCTCAGCACCCTTTGTTGACTAGGGAATTCTTTCCTTATTGCTTGTTTTCATCCACTTTGTTGAAGATCAGACAGTTGTGGGTGAGCGGAATTATCTGTGGCCTTTCTATTTTGTTTCACTGTCTGTTTTTGTACCACTACCATGATGTTATGGTTACTGTAGCCTTATAGTGTAGTTCGAAGTTGCGTAGTAGGATGCCTCTGACTTTGCTATTTTTGCTTAGGATTGCTTTGACTATTCCTCCTCTTTTTTGGTTCCATATGAATTTTAGAATAACTTTTTTAGTTCTGTAAAGAATGTCATTGGTATTTTGGTAGAAATAGCATTGAATCTGTAAATCGCTTTGGGCAGTATGGCCATTTTTACCATATTGATTCTTTCAATCCATGACTATGTAGTATTTTTGCCATTTATTGCGTCTCCATTAATTTCTTTCAGAAGTGTTTTGTTATTCTTATTGTAGAGACCTTTCACCTCTCTGATTAGCTGTACTCCTAGGTGTTTTATAGTTTTTGGTTATTGTGAGTGGTATTGCATTCTCAATTTGGCTCTCAGCTTGGATGTTATTGGAGCATAGAAATGCTACTGATTTGTGTACATTGAATTTGTATCTTGAAAATTTACTGAAAGGATCAGTTCTAGGAGCCTTTGAACAGAGACTGTGAGGTTTCCTGGGTATATCATCTGCAAAGAGAGGTAGTTTGACTTCCTCTCTTCCTATTTGGGCGCCATTTATTTCTTTGTCTTTCTTAATTGCTCTGGCTAGGATTTCCAGTAATATGTTTAATAGGAGTGGTGAGAGTGGACATCCTTGTCTTGTTCCAGTTTTCAAGGGGAATGTTTTTGCCCATTCAGTATGTTGTTGACAGTGGTTTTGTAATAGATGGCTCTTAATATTTTGAGGTATGTTCCTTCAATGCCTAGTTCTTTGAGGGTTTTTAACATGAAGGGATGTTGAATTTTATTGAAAACCCTTTCTGCCTCTTTGAGATGATCATGTAGTTTTTGTGTTTAGTTATGTTTATGTGATGGATCACTTTTATTGATTTGTGTACGTAAAGCCAATCTTGCATCCCAGGAATAAAGCCTACACGATCACGGTGGATTAGCTTTTTGATGTGATGCCGGATTCAATTTGCTAGAATTTTGTTGAGAATTTTTATGTCTATGTTCATCAATGATATTGGTCTGAATTTTTTGTTGTTGTTGTGTCTCTGCCAGATTTTGGTATCAGGATGATGCTGACCTCTTAGAATGAGTTGGAGAGGAGTTCCTCCTCTGCATTTTTTCTGGAATAGTGTCAGTAGCATTGGTACCAGCTCTTCTTTACACATCTAGTAGAGTTTGTCTGTAAATCACTCTGGTCCAGGGTTTATTCTGATTGGTAAGTATTTTTATTACTGATTCAATTTTGGAACTTGTTATTGGTCTGTTAAGGTGTTCGATTTCTTTCTGGTTTAATCTAGAGAGGTTGTAGGTTTCCAGGAATTTAAACATTTCTTCTAGATTTTCCAGTTTGTATGCATAGAGATGTTCATAATAGTATATCAGGATTTTTTGTATTTGTTTGAAGTTAGATGTAAAGTCACCTTTGTCATTTCTGATTGTGTTTATTTAGATCTTCTGTCTTTTTTTCTTCATTAGTCTAGTTAGTGCTCTATCAATCTTATTAATTGCTTCTAGAAACAAACTTCTGGTTTCATTGATGTTTTGTGTGGATTTTCACTTATCAAATTCATTCAGCTCAGTTCTGATTTTTGTTATTTCTTTTCTCTCACTAGCCTTAAAGTTGTTTTGCTCTTCATTTTCTAGTTCCTTTGGATGGGATGTTTGATTGTTAATTTGAGATCTTTGTGACGTTTTTAGTACTATGGTTTTCTTCTTAACATTGCTTTAACAGTGTTCCAGAAATTTTGTTATATTGTATTTTTGTTTTTATTTGTTTCAAATAATTTATTGATTTCTTTCTTAATTTCTTCAGGAGCAGGTTGTTTAATTTCCATGTAATTGTGTGGTATTAAGAGATCTTCGTATTTGTTTCTACTTTTATTGTGCTGTGGTCTGGTTGGTATAATTTTTAAAAATTTGTTGAAAATTGCTTTATGGCCAAGCCTGGGGTTGATCACAGATTATGTGCTATGTGCAGATAAAAAAATTGCATATCCTGTTGTTTTTGGGTAGAGTATTCTGTAGATGTCTGTTACACATTTTGTTAGGTGTCAAATTTGAGTCCAAATCTTTGTTAGTTTGTGCCTCAGTGATCTAACACTGTCTGTGGGCTGTTGAAGTCTCCCACTATTATTATGTGTCATTTAAGTCTCTTTGTAGGTTTCAAATAACTTACTTTATGAATCTAGTGCTCCTGTGTTGGGTGAATTTATATTTAGGGTAGTTAAGTCTTGTTGAATTGAACACTTTATCATTATGTAATGCCCTTCTTTGTCCTTATTTATTATTATTGATTTAAAGTCTGTTTGGTTTGAAATTAGGATAGAGACCTCTGCTCTCTTTTGTTTTCCATTTGCTTTTTAGATCATTCTGCATGCCTTTACTTTGAGCCTATGGGTGCCTTTACATGTGAAATGGGTCTCTTGAAGACAGCATACATCACTCCTGTTTCTTTATTCAGATTTTCACTCTGTGCCTTTTAAGTGGGTGCATTTAGCCCCTTTACATTCAAGGTTAATATGGATATGTGCAGATTTCATACTGTCATCATATTGTTAGTTGGTTTCTAGGTAGACTTGATTATCTAGTTGTTTTATAGTGTCAGTAGGCTATGTACTTAAACAGGTTTTTTCATGGCAGGTAACAGACTTTTGTTTCCATGTTTAGTACTCCCTTATAGACCTTTTGTAAGGAAGGTCTGGTAGTAACAATCCCTTAGTATTTGCTTGTATGAGAAGCATTTCATTTCTCCTCCACTTATGAAGCTTAGTTTGACTGGATATGAAATTCTTAGTTGGAATTTCTTTTCTTTAAGGATGCTGAATATAGGCCCCCAATCCTCTTCTGGCATGTAGAGTTTCTGCTGAAAGTTCTGTTGTTAGCCTGATGGAGTTCCTTTTTATGTGATCTGCCCCTTCTCTCCAGCTGCCTTTAACATTTTTTCTTTCATGTTGATCTTGGAGAATCTGATGCTATGTGTTTTGGGTATGTTCATCTCATATGGTATCTCACTAGGGATCACTGAAGTTCCTGAATTTGCATGTTCACCTCTCGTGAGCTTGAGGAAATTTTTCATGGAAAATATCTACAAATATGTTTTCTAGTTGCTTGCTCTCTTTTCCTCTCTGGGATACCAGTGAGTTGTAGGTTTGGTCTCTTTACATAACTTCATGTTTTTCAGTGGTTTTGTTCACTTTTTAAAATTCTCTTTTTATTTTTATTTTTATTTTTGAGATGGAGTCTCACTCTGTCACCCAGGCTGGAGTGCAGTGGGATGATCTTGACTCACTGTAACCTCTACCTCCTGGGTTCAAGCAATTCTTCTCCCTCAGCTCCCAAGTAGCTAGGACTACAGGCATGCACCATCATGCCTGGGCAATTTTTTTTTTTTGTTGTATTTTCCGTAGAGACAGAGTTTCACTATGTTTGCCAGGCTGGTCTCGAACTTCTGACCTCTGGTGATCTGGCCACGTCAGCCTCCCAAACTGCTGGGATTACAGGCATGAGTCACCATGCCCAGCCTTCTTTATTCTTTTCTGACTGAGTTGATTCAAAGAACTGGTCTTCAAGCACTGAGAATCTCTCAGCTTGGTCTATTCTGGTGTTAATACTTCTGGTTATATTATGAAATTCTTTTTTTTTTTTTTTTTTTGAGACGGAGTCTTGCTCTGTCGCCCAGGCTGGAGTGCAGTGGCCGGATCTCAGCTCACTGCAAGCTCCACCTCCCGGGTCTACGCCATTCTCCTGCCTCAGCCTCCGGAGTAGCTGGGACTACAGGCGCCCGCCACCTCGTCCGGCTAGTTTTTTGTGGTATTTTTTAGTAGAGACGGGGTTTCACCGTATTAGCCAGGCTGGTCTCGATCTCCTGACCTCGTGATCCGCCCATCTCGGCCTCCCAAAGTGCTGGGATTACAGGCTTGAGCCACCGCGCCCGGCCTATATTATGAAATTCTTGTAGTGAGTTTTTCAGCTCTAGAAGGTCAGTTTGGTTCTCAAAATGGCTATTTCATCTTTCAACTCTTGTATCATTTTGTTGGATTCTTTAGATTCCTTGTATTGGATTTCAACTTTCTGCTGAATCTTGATTATCTTTGTTGCTATCTGGATTCTTAGTTGTATATTTGTTATTTCAACCATTTTAGACCAATTAAGAACTGTTGGTGGGGAGCTAATGCAGTCATTTGGAGTTAAGAAGACTTCCTGGCTTTTAGAGTTGCTAGAGTGCTTGTGCTGGTTCTTTCTCATGTGTGTGGCCTGATGTTCTTTAAATCTTTAAAGTCTCTGTCCTTTGGATGGCGCTTTTTGCTTTCACATTCTTTGATGACCTTGAGGGGTTTGTTCGCGTTATGAGTTGGGTTTTATTGATTGGATTCATTTCTGGATTATTTCAGGGGGCTTAGGTTCAGCTCAGCACTCCTGGGATTTGTGCTTTAACCCTGGGGGATGGGGGGCTGGGACCAGGCCCATGGCTTTTTTTTTCCTGGCCCCTTGAAATTAAGCACCTGCTATACTAGAAGGGCAGAGGTGTTCCTGGTTAGCAGGCAACAAAATTCCAATAAGAAGTGCTAGCAAAATTGTTTCACCAGGGAGGTGGTGGGCTGCAGCGGTTCCCACATATGTGCTTGCACCAGTGGTGGTGGGCAGTTGTGAGTCCTGCATGTGCACATGAGCCATCAAAGCAGTGGAAGGAGGCTATGGGTGAGTGCAGACTGGAAGGGGAAGGCTGTGGGCGGGTGCATGCCCAAAGGGGCCTACATGCAGAAGCTCTCCAACTGTTAGGTAGGTTTTGCTGGCAAAAGACCTGTGGCATTAGTTGCTGGCAAACCCCGCAGCTAGGCAGCTGAGGCTGCACTGTAAGAGCTGGCAGCCAGGCTGGGATCCTGGGATAGGCCAGCAGGCACGGGGGACACCCAGATCATACTGTCCCTGACTCATGGGCAAGATAGCCCTACTCTGTCCTGGTCTGGCAGATAACAAAGGCTAAAGCCACCTAGAGGAGTACAGAGAACTTTGGGGCATGGGCACCCTTTACTCTGCCCCACTGCAGCCATTCCCATACCAAAATCTTTTGGATCCATGAAGGCTTAAATTCTGTCATTGCCAACTCTCTGGGACATTCCCCCTGCCAAGTCAAATGTCCATGATGGTCATGAGGTCTCCTGCAACTAGGATTCTGGAGGTCTGTTGTGAGAGTGGGCCACTCTATGCCTATTTCACTCATCCCTCTCCCAAGATCCCCTTGGGGCCAGGAATGAGTGCTGGTGCTAGGCAACCATGTGCATGGGGTCCCAGCTTTCTCCCTTTTCAGGCCAAGTTTGAATCTTCCCTTTGTCCACTCTTGGTGCCTTGTTTTCAAAAATCTGTTTGGACTATCCCAGACTACTTATGATCTGCCCTCTCTTGGTGGGAGAAGTTCTTCCTAGATAGTTGGCCACCTTGGCTCCAATAAATGCTTAACATTGTTTTTTTGAGGGCGAATACCTGAAAGTTTTGGGAAGATTGGGACGATCTCAACTTCAGGAAAAGTAACATCATACTAATAGAATTTTGTCAAGTGGCCTTTGTTATCCAGATTAAAAAAACAAATCTGGATGATGGGATAGAAATATAATGCCAGGATATATAGTAATATATTGTTTCTGAAGACCTTATGGCAAAATGCTTAATTTTAATATTTCTCTGTATTATTTAATTTTATTTTAATCATTTTTCAAATATAGATTTCTCAAAAATAAGTATTACTGAGTAATTTCGTTTGAAGTAAACTCTACACGATGAAGGAATATTCACTATAGTTTTTAAATTTTAATGTATGGATGCTATCATGACGTCTGTAACAATGAAAGAATACAATTTATGAAATAATCTTATTTCCAAATATTCTCTATACAAGATAAATTAATGTTTCTAAACAATGTGTTTGGTCATTTTGATCAAACTTGGTCAACTTGGCAACTTTTCCTACATCAGTAACTGAAATGATATCTCTGAGCATTAGTGTTTTCATTTTATGAATCTCTTTATTGAGTGGTACTTTCAGAAAGTGATGTATAAATATTTTTGCAGAAAAATCCTGCCACTAGATGGTACTATTTTCTTGAGAGGTCACTTTGATTAAGCAAGATATTAAAAATTTCAAGAAATTTGTCATCTCAGCCATTTGGCTAAGATTAAGTGAATAAATTTGTATATTATTTTATTTTGTAAAAGGAAGACATACTCTCTATTCAAATGTCAATGTGTTGTAAGCATCAACAGAATATAATAAAGCCAATGTAAAGAGAGACTTTTATATAATTTTCCCTTTAGAGGCTGGGTATGGTGGCTCACACCTGTAACCCCAGCACTTTGGAGAATAAACTTAACAGTTAGTTAGCCTAGAACAGTTATAAAAAATATGGACACTGCTGTCAAACAAACCTGGATTCTATTTGGTGCTTTTATTTACTTCCTGCCTTTACTTCAGCAAGGTATTCTAAACTATCACATACTCAGACATGCCATTATTCAGTAATGAAGGGCTACTATTGTAGCCCCTTCTTTCCCATTAATTTTTATGCCCTTTCCATCCTCCCTCCTTAATTTTTTTTTTTTTTGATGAGGTGGATTTATTTCTACATGACATTTGGTGAATATATGTATATATGTGTATATCTTTATACCCACACACATATATGTACACTTAAACATACACACGCACACAAACAATATGCCCAGAATATGTAACAATGCCTGACACATAATATGTAATCAATAAATATTTGTTCAATCAATGCATTGTAAATTTAATTTAATTCACTCAAATTATCCCCATTCTATTTCATACCTTTCTACTACAATATATTTGATAAAGAATATTATAAATTATTGGCCACAATTCTGGTCCCAGAGGTTATGGGTAGCATCAACACCCACATATTGGGACCCTAGAGAAAGGATGGCCAAAGCAGGATCCCTACCAACAAAAATTATCTGACAAATCCTCTCTCTAAGTATACCTTCACTATTCTTTTTCCCTATGCTTCTGCTTGATTATATGGTGTTTGTTTTTTAATAATTATTACAGAATGCTTATTATAGATCATTAGGAGATGTATAAGAATAAAATTAAACACACAAACAAAATCCCATCACTAGACACCTGCTTTTATAATTCAGTGTGGACCGTATTTCCTTCTAATTTTTTTTTTCTTTAAGATGGAGTCTCGCTCTGTCACCCAGGCTGGAGAGCAGTGGCGTGATCTCGGCTCACTGCAACCTCTGCCTCCTGGGTTCAAGCAATTCTTCTGCCTCAGCCACCCGAGTAGCTGGGATTGCAGCCACGTGCTACCACACCAGCTCATTTTTGCATTTTTAGTAGATACAGGGTTTTACTACATTGGCCAGAATGGTCTTGAACTCCCGACCTCAGGTGAACCATCCACCTCAGCCTCCCAAAGTTCTGGGATTACAGGTGTGAGCCACCATGCCCAGCCTCTTTCTAGTATTTTAAATACACATTTCCTGCCTCCCTCCCTTCCCCTTCCCTTTCCCCTTCTCTTTCCCCTTCCCCTTCTCCTTCTCTTTTCCCCTTCCCCTTCCCCTTCCCCTTTCCCTTTCCCTCCCCTCCGCTCCCCTCCCTTCCTCCACCTGACCTCCTTCCCTCCTCTCCTGCCTTCTCTGGTTTTGCTTCTTTATTGCTTTCCATAATTGATATCATGTTATACACTTTTATATTGTGTATGTGTACTTTTACCTTTAAAATAAATTTCCAGAAAAGTTTTCTCTTCTTTATTTCCATCAAAAGATTCCCATTTATCCAATCTCTATCTTACAGCAATATCACTTAAAAATGGTTGTTAATTCTTGCTAATGTGATAGATGGAAATAGAATGTTAATATTGTGTTACTCAAAAACATATTTAAGCATTTCAAAATTCTATGAAATTATTGTTTAGTTTTTATTTTTCTGTTTTTACAGTTTTAAAGTTTTTGCAGCTTTCTGCTGTAGATTCTTTAGAGTATTTTTTCTATGCACACCCATGACTTCTGCAAGTAATAATAATTACATTCTTTCTAATCTTTATAACTATTTGTGTCCTATTGCACTGACTAGGGCCTTCAGAATAATGTCGAATTGAAGGTGACAAAGCAGATATTATTGGCTTAGTCCCACCATAGGGAGAAAGTGCTATCAACATTGAGCAGGATTCTAGCTGTAGGGTTTTATAGGTCACCTTATAATGTTGAAGAAGCTTCTTTCTATTTCTGCTTACTGAAAGTTGTTATTGTGAATGGTTGTTGAACTTTATAAAAACAATTAATGCTCCTATTAAAATTATCATATAGCTCTTTTTCTGTATTCTAATAATATAATAAAATGTGTTATTTGATATGTGGATGCTAACAATCTCCATTTCCAGGTAAACTGCACTTAGTCATTATGTATTATCCCTTATATATATTGTTGGGTTTGATTTGCTAAAATTCTTTTCAAGATTTTAGATCTATGTTTATGAGAGATACTTATCTGCAGTTCTCTGGTTTTATAATCTTTGTATGATTTTGATAGCAAGGTAATGCTGACCACATAAAATAAAATGGAAACTTCCTCTTCTATTTACTGAAAGGTTTTTGTATGAAATTCGTGGTATTTCTTCCTAAAATTTTTGATAGAATTTGAAGTGAAGCCATCTGGACCTGAAGTTTTCTTTGTTGGAAGATTTTAAGTGATAAAATTGATTTTTAAGGTTGATAAAAGATTATTCGTTCTTTTTTTCTTCTTGAATTAGTTTTGGTTCATCTATGTCTTTCAAGAAATATGTATATTTTATCCAGGTTGCAAAATTTATTTGCATTAAGTTGGTAAAAGTATTTCCTTATTATACTTTTTGTGTGTGAAGAGTCTGCAATTATGTCCCCTCCTTTGTTTCTAATATTATTAATTTGTATCTTCTCTTTTTTATTCATGATTATTCTGGGTAGAGACATATCAGTTTTATCAATATCTTCAATGAACCAGTTTTAGCTTTATTGATGTTTCACTGTTGCTCATTTGTATTTCATTGATTTTTATTCATGTCACTGTTTCCTTTATTTTAGTGAATATGGATTTATTTTGCCCTTCTCGACAACTTTCTTGGTGCTCAGATTATTGGTTTCATTTCTTAGCTTTTTTTTTTTAGTGTTAGCATTTAGTGCTGTTAATTTCCCTCTAGGAACTGCTTTAGTTGCATTTTTAAAATTTTGGTATGTTAGATTTTATTACATTTAGTTAAAAATAATTTTTATTTTCATAGTGATTTCTTCTTTTATTTGTGAATTGTTTAAATATATGTTGTTTAATTTGCAAGTATTTGGTGGTTTCCTAATTGTCTTACTGCTATTGATTTCTAATTTAATTCCAATGTAGTTAAATCTTTTTAATTTTTTAATTCCTGTTTTATGTTTTATACTAGTAATGTACCATGTACATTTGAAAGAAATGTGAACTCTACTATTGTTGGGTATAATTTTTTGTAATTATCATCAGGATAGTTGATAATACTGTTCAATTTTTCTACATATTTGCTAATTTGTATATCTAGTTGTTCTAATCATTATTGAGAAAGAGGTGTCAGCATGCTCAACTATGACCGTTGAGTTATCCGTCTCTCGCTATAATTACGTCAATTTTTGGTCTGTTTTTAGATGCGTACACATTATTGATTTTTATTCCTCATAAGTTGACATTTTATTATAATGAAATATTCCTCTTTCTGCTTATACATTTGCCTTATATTTTTTGTGATATAAATATAGCCACTTCAGCCTTTTTATGCTTATTGTTTGCATGTCATATTCTTTTTCATCCATTTACTTTTAGCATACCTGTGTCCTTAAAGTATACTTTTTTTTACAGCATGTAATTGTCTTTTCAAAAAATTTATTCCAACAATTTCACTCTTTTTTAGTTATTAATTTTGTTTGATTAGTCTATAGTATTTAACATAGTTATGTATACAACTGGATTTTGTCTATGTCTTCATTATTGTTTTTTCTACTTTCCTCTTCTGATTTTTTTTTTTCTGCTGGTTCTACATTCTTGACTTTTTTGAATTATTTAAGTGTGTTAAAATTTTTAAAAATTGTTTCGGTTATTTTAGATTGTATTTCATTTTAGTTAATTATTTTTTTAAAATGTTTGCTCAAGGGTTATAATAAACATTGTTAACATTTTATAGCCCAGTCAGTGTTAAACTTGTACAAATCCATGTAACATACAGGAATCTTACAAATGAACTGATTGTGTATATTATAGTTGTTACATGTACTACATGTCCATAATTTATATGGTAATATGGTTATTCAATGGTCATTTGGTCATTATTTCTTAAAATATTTTTTCTGTCTCATTCTTCCTCACCCTTCTTCTGAAATTGTCATTACCTATATGTTAGGCCATTTGATATCTAACAGATCCCCAAGGCTCTGTTTCCTTCTTTCAACATTCTTTAATCTGTATTTTAGTGTTGGATAATTTCTATTGAACCATCTTCATGTTTACCTACTTTTTTTATTGTGCTCTCTATAGGCTGTTCAAACCACAGCCACAGAAATTTTTAATGTCAGATGTAACATTTTATAGAACTACCTTTTTCTGTTCTAGAGTTTACATTTGTTCTTTTTTATTGGTTCTAGTCTGCTGAAATTTCCCATTTTCCATCTGTGAAAGCATATTGCATTTCCTGAGGATCATCACAATAGCCATTTAAAAATCCTTGCCTGTTAGTTTTAGTACTGACTTCAAATAATCCACAATAGCCGTTTAAAAATCCTTGCCTGTTAGTTTTAGTACTGACTTCATCTTATGTTTGGATTCAGTTGATTTTCTTTCTCTTAAGAAGTTGCTTATTTTCTTGATTCTTCATATATTAGATCATATTGGATTAAATTCTAGACAATATAAATATTAAATTGTAGAAATTCTGTATTCTTTTATTTTTGTACAGTGGGCGATGTTTTGTTTGTTTTAGAAAGTAATTATCTTGGCTGAGGTTGGATTACTAACTTTTGTGGGGGGATGGCATCTCCAGTCTAACTTTAGGCACTTTGTCTTTGACTTAGTTGTTCTGAGTTTATTCAGGACACGCATGGCTCAGAAGTCAGCAAAATTGTAACTAATAGAATTTGTGGCACCCCATTCTAATTTTTTCTTTTCTTAATTCTTCCATTCTCTTTTGAAACTGTGGTTTCACTATCTAAAGAGACTGGATTTTTTTCTAGCATTGCTTTTGACACCAGTGTGCACTTAAAAAAATAAAAAAGGATAAAAGTTATGAAAATGGGGAAAGTATATTGTACAGCTCTCCTCCTCCTCTCTTTAAGCCTAAATTTTCACCAGAATCTGTTTGCTTTTCTTCACTCTCTAGTTCTTTCAGGGAGTTGCTTTTTGAATTCTTATTTTCCGTGATACAGTTGTCTAGAATGATCTTATTCTGTTGTAACTGAAATGGAAACAAATTGTATTATTTTAAAACTTCATTGTCTATTTATGTTTTTTTCTTTCCTGATACATACATGTAGAGAGAGAGATACAGAAAGTAGAATGGCGGTTGTTAGAGTGTGGGGCAGTTATATATGTGTTATAAACATGCATATATATATATAAGTGTATATTGGTCTTTGTAAATCCTCTTATTGATTTCTATATATATCATTTCATTATACATATAATTTTCATTATATATATATTTACTGAATATGTATACTGAAATTACACATATAAATGCATGTTGATCTTCGTAAATCCTCTTATTGATTTCGGGAGTTTTCCTGTAGTTTCTTTTGGAGTTTCTATTTTACACTATCTCTAATGCAATGTCAACTAGAGTTGGTGATAGTGAGCATTCTTCATCTATTCTCAGTGTCAGAGCAAAAATATGCAATAACTGACCATTTAATATTTATTTTGAAATACTTTTTTATCCGATAAGGAGGTTTCTTTCTATTTATTGTTTGCAAAGTGTTTTATTATAAATAGATATTGAATTTTTATCATATTCCTTTCTGCATTTATTGAGGTGACTGAAAAATCATATAATTTTTCTTTTTTCTGTAAATATAATGAATTACACTGATTTTTAAAAAAAATTACATTTGTATTCTTAGATAAAGCCTAATGATTGCAATATACTATCCTTTTTATAAATTACTGCCTTCAAATTACTAACATTTTATTTAGGAGGTTTTCATCTATGTTCATAAGTTGGATAGGTATTTAATATTTTTCTTTTCATATTATCATCCAGTGTTAGAATCAAATTTATTTTTGTTCTCATAAAATAGGTGTTGAGAAATATTTTCCTTTCACTATCCTCTGGAAGTTGGCATAAGATTCATTTTATATAGATCTTAATAATTTAGAGTAATTTATTGGTTAAATCTCCTAGGCATCGAGTTTTTCTTACAGAATAGTTTAAATAATGAATCCAGTTAAAAATACATATAGGAGTATAATATTTAAATACTTCTTTTTTGTGGGGGGATAGTTTTTCCCCCATTTTAATCATTTGTAAATGTACAGTTCAGTGGCATTAAGTACATTTACATTGTCATTCAACCATCAACATCACACATACATAGAATGTTTTTCATTTGCAAAACTGAAACTTTGTATCTATTAAACAAACTCTCCTTTTCTGCTGTCCCATACTCTAACAACCACCATTCTACTTTCTGTCTATCAATTTGACTACCGCAAGGGTACCTCATGTAAACCTTATGTGGAATCAAACTATTTGTCCTTTGGGGACTGGCTTATTCACTTAGCATTATGACTTCAGATTCATTCATGTCACATGTCTGAATTTTCTTCCTTTTTAAGGCTGAATAATATTTTGGTGTGTGTGTGTGTATATATATATATATATATATATATGTTTTGTTCCTCCTCTTACCTGTCAATGAACACATAGGTTGGAATTCTTCCAACTTTTGGCAATTACAAATAACGTTGCTTTGAATATAGGTGCACAAAAATCTGTTCAAGTCCGTGCTTTCAATTCTTTTGGTATATACTCAGAAGTAGAATTACTTAATCACATGGTTATTCTAATTTTAGTTCCTTTTAGGAGTTGCCATACTTTTTCCCATGGTGGCTGCACCACTTTACCTTCCCACCAACAGTGTGTAAGAGTTACAGTTTCTCCAC
This sequence comes from Macaca fascicularis, assembly GCF_037993035.2. Taxonomy (NCBI): domain Eukaryota; kingdom Metazoa; phylum Chordata; class Mammalia; order Primates; family Cercopithecidae; genus Macaca; species Macaca fascicularis. The sequence continues at coordinate 109,227,801 of NC_088379.1, forward strand.
ATCCTCAACAACACTTAATTTTCTTTCTTTCCTTCTTTTCTTTTCTTTTTCCTTTCCTCTCCTCTCCTTTCTTTCTTTCTTTCTCTTTCTTTCTTTCTTTTTCTTTTTTTTCTTCTTTCTTTCCTTCCTTCCTTGCTTCCTTCCTTCCTTCCTTCCTTCCTTCCTTCCTTCCTTCCCTTCCTTCCTCCCTCCCCTTCCTTCCTTCCCTCCTTCCTTCTTCCTTCCTTCCTTCCTTCCTTCCTTCCTTCCTTCCTTCCTTCCTTCCTTCCTTCCTTCCTTCCCTTCCTCCCTCCCTCCCCTTCCTTCCTTCCTTCCTTCCCTCCTTCCTTCTTCCTTCCTTCCTTCCTTCCATCCATCCATCCATCCGTACTTCCTTCCGTCCTTCCTGTTGGTCTTGCTTTGATAGTTTTTCTCTCTCCCTTTTTCTTTTTCTTTCTTTTTAAATAGATATGATAATGGATGTGAGGTGGCATCTTACTGTGGTTTTGATTGTGCATTTAAGTGGTATCTTATTTTACATTTCCTTAATGACTAGTGATGTGGAGCATCCTTTTAGGTTCTCATTGGCATTTGCATATCTTCTCTGGAGATATGTCTATTCAAGTCTTTTGCCCATTTTAAAGTCAGGGTTTGTTGTTGTTGCTGAGCTATAGGAATTCTTTAATATTTTGAATATTAATTCCTATCAGATATGTGATTTGTAAATATTTTCTCTCATTTTATGAGTTGCCTTCTTATTCCATTGATAATGTCATTTGATGCACAAGTTTTTAATTTTGATGCAGTTCAATTTTTTTTACTTTTTCTGTTGTTGCCTGTGTCTTCAGTGTTTTAGCCAATAAATCATTGCCAATTCCAATCTTATGAAGCTTTTCCTTTATGTTTTTTTCTAAGAGTTTTGTAGTTTTAGCCCTTATGTGTAGATCTCTGATTCATTTTAAGTTACTTTTTGTATATGGTATAAGGGCTTAATTTCATTCTTTTGCACAGATATCCAGTTTTCCTAACTTCATTTGTTGAAAAGATAAGTTTCTTTCCCATTAAGTGGTCTTTACACCCTTGCAAAAAATCATTTGTCCCTTTAAGTCAGAATTTATTTGCGGGCTATCTCTTTTATTCTACTGGTCTATCTGTTTATCCTTATGCCAGTACTACATTTTGACAAGTTGTGGTTCTAAGAATTTTCTATATTATGTAAATTGTCAATGTTAATGGCATAATATCCTATTATTTGTAAATGTCTAATGAATCTGTGATTATTCCCCATTTTTACTTTTTATTATTGATACTTTGAGTTTTTGCTGTTTTTCATTAGTCTTTTTGGAACTTATCAAGTTCATTAACTTTTGAAAAATCATCTTTTGGCTTTATTAAAGTTCACTTTTGTATGTTTGCTTTCTATTTCAGTGATTTCTATTTTTAATTGCTCTCATGTCTTCTCGATTCACTGTTACAAAATATTCTTCTATTTTACGTGGAAAGTTATTTTATAAGGTAACTACAGTTTTCAAATTTAATTATTTGTAATTTTGGTCCTTGAATTTCTAAAATAAGTATGTAATTCTTAGAGAAACATGTGTGTTCGTGAAAAATAAGTGTATAATAATTGACTTGAGTTGTGTAAATTATAAAGCAGTAAAGTATGTATTAATGACTAACACTAATTACACCAGGTCTATTTTCTACATATTTTTCATGCTTCAAATTTCTTCATAAGCACTCAGTGCAGAACCATCCTTTGTTTAGTGATTGCACATTCAGAGCTGTGACTGTGTTGAAAATATAAGAAAGAAAATTCAAAAAAGACCCATTAACCATAATCAAAGGCACATTTATGCCATACAATAGATTAGGTACTTAACTAGGTTAAATGTTGAATTTCAAAGGTGAGAAATGTCTTCTGCTTCTTACTATCTTTTTCAAAAAGGTGGCTAGGCCATTACACAGAAAGAGTAATTTCTTCTGAGATAGTGGAATTCTATTTACATTCTATTAAAATATAAATTTTACATCAGTCCAATGCTTGTATCCAGAAATTAAATTACTAGCCATTGTGCTCTGGGAAGTAATTAATTACTTGAAAATCTGATTAATTCTGAATTAATTTTTAATGCAGGTAGAATATTAAATGATCTATAAAGAGCAAAAAAATTCTCAAGACAGCCATAAACTGTCTTAGTATAGATACAAGACACTCTTTACTTTCTACAAAGTATTTGGGAGGGAAAAATAAATAACCCTGGCATTTATTTCATTATTTGATTTTATCAGTGACTCCAGGCATTCAACTCAGCTAAGATAAAATTCTAATCTAAAGATGTGTTTAGATTCTTTTCTCCTTGAAAGTCTGCTTAATAGGAACTAAAGAAGAATTTAGGCAAGTGAATGTCTTATAATTTGTCACCTTCTTAAAAAATGCATCTATTATGGAAAATATAATGTATGATTTCAAACTTAGGATTACAAAAAAGGTAAAATCATTGATAGAAAATTCCAAAACCATTTATTTATTTATTTATTTATTTATTTATTTATTTATTTATTTGATGGAGTCTCACTCTGTTGCCCAGGCTGGAGTGCAGTGGCATGATCTTGGCTCACTGCAAGTTCTGCCCCCCAGGTTCATGTCATTCTCCTGCCTCAGCCTCCCAAGCAGCTGGGACTACAGGTGCCTGCCACCACACCCGGCTAATTTTTTTGTACTTTTAGTAGAGACAGGGTTTCACGGTGTTTGCCAGGATGGTCTCGATATCCTGACCTTGTGATCTGCCCACCTTGGCCTCCCAAAGTGCTGGGATTACAGGCGTGAGCCACCACACCCAGCCTCCAAAACTATTTAATTTTTAATGTATAATGTCAAGTTTAAGGAACTTCAGAAATGTATATCATGTCAGGGTGTATCAGTCCATTTGCATTATTAAGAAGGAGTACCTAAGACTGGGTAATTTATGAAGAAAAGAGGTTTATTTTGGCTCAAGTTTCTGCAGGCCATATTGGAAATGTGGTGCCAGCATTTGCTTCTGGTGCGGGCCTCAAGAAGCTTACAATCGTGGCAGCTGGTATGGGGGAGAAGGCATATCACATAGCGAGAAAGAACAAGAGAAAGTGGGGAAGTGCCACACCTTTAAACAACCAGCTCTTGTTAACTGCCAGAATGAGAACTTACCATGGAGATGACATCAAGCCATTCATGAAGGATCTCACCCACGGTCCAAATATCTCTTACGAGACCCCGCCTTTGATATTGGGAATTATATTTCAACATGAGATTTGGAGGGGACACACATCCAAATTATATTACGGGCACTTTTGCCTTTTATTATTTTTTAATTTAGCAAATTCAGATTCATACTTTTTTGATGCTCATAATTTGATGGTCATAATTTTCCTTCAAAATGCTCAATCCTAATGTTTTCTGTTATGACTTTTAGTTGCAAACTTCCTAAAAATAACCCCATTCTTTCAAGTGGATTTACCCTGGTAACCAAATAATCCATACACTTTATCATTGCATGAGCATGCAGATGCATTGATAGGCAGATCCATATACTACTGTTAATGACAATCTTTTGTCTTGGTTGTCCAAAGTTGCCAAATTACTACTTGAGCAACGGTTTTGCTCTTAGCAAAGAATGTTACTCTTGGGAAAAAAAGAGTGAGGTTAAAATTTTTCCTACTGTTTCATTTAATATAACTTTTATGTAACATTTATCTTTCCTTGAACCTTTATTGGCCATTGACCTTTTCTTTGGGCTGATCTCTTCCTGAGTTGTTCAAGCTTCTACCTTAGTTCTCCACATATGCTTGTCTTTATCAAGGAAAACTGAGGTCCTCAATATTTCTGCTTTTCTAACCATGAAAATACTAACTTATACTGTGTTCCATCATTTTAGATTCCTTTTGGGGACACTGATAATCTGTATTAACAGCTCTATTAAATTTATACTTCTCCAAAGGGGATACATTTTTAGTCCAAGTCTTAGATGTTTTTTAGTTCATTCTAGGATCATTATTTCACCTCTTATTGAGGTGACCAATAGCACTTAATTTGAATACTACAAGTAATATTTAGATTTATGTATTGGGTCAAAAAGTGAGAAATATGAATCATCCATTTAAAATTAATATTGTGTGTTCATGTACATATATAGAGACATACATAATACATACATATGCATGAATATATGTACATATATAACAATATGCATTGTTTGAATTTATATTTTCCAGTTATATTTTCTAGTTAGAACAAACACAGAAAATGTACTAATTTCAGTAATATTTTTAAAAAATCATAGTAAATTCATATTTTTATGGGATTTTGTACTTTTATGTGTCATATAAAAGTTTTTCACTTATTTGATGTAATGTGCTATGCAGCAATTCTGTAGAACCAGTCTGGTTGTGAGAGGGCTGGTGAGGAAACTTTAGTGGAAAAAAAAAGTTCTTTGGAAATCAAACATTTGTTTTGCATGGATTGCTGCACCATTTAGACAACATTATTCTAGTTTCTGGTTTATATATAATCTGAGATTTTGTTCACTACAGTTAAGAAACTGAGGTGCAGACACAAAGAAATCAGCTGATTGACCTTTGGTTATTATAGTCATTTGTTTATTCATTTTAATGTTTTTAAACTAACAGTTACAATCTAATGGGAAAATAATCTAGCAGCATACGCAACTGAAAGTCCTGTCATGAATTTGCACCCTAGCAAGAGCATGAAAACTGGTTTTTATTTTGAAGTACTTAAAATATTAGAGTAAATGAAAACATTTTAGCAACTACTTCTAATTCCTCAAAATATCAACATCTGTAAAGTTTTGCATCTAGCTTACTTAAATTCTTTATGCAAATTAGCATCCAATTATAATTATCAAGATTCCAGTAATCGAATATAGTGATGGTATGCATAGCAGAACTAACATTTTAATCCTTTGTGTAGTTTCTTGAGTCTGTTGAACAGCACACATATAAAATGTCTTTATCCTACCTGGTGTTGAGCATACTGTGCTGCCCATAGCAGTTCATAGTTACCACAACCCCTGGCTTAAAAATATGGAGAAAACGCTCTTGACAGACCTCTGTTGTACTTTGTCAATGTAGTTTGTGATAGTCTGGGCTAATGCGTTACACCTTGATTTACTTCCTATCCTATTAAATTATTCATATCATGCCACATATGAACATGCCAATCCTTAATAAAATGAGCTGAAAATTAGCAGTTAGAGAAAAACAAGTTCAAGAATAAATACTCCCTGGAAACATAGTCTTGAAACAGTCAAATGACATCCATTACTTTCCTTTTCATTAAAGGTAAAATTGTGGGTTGTGGTTGTTCATATGATAATGCCCCTCACACACATATGAGATCTATGGATTTCTATACCACTAGGTTTCCTGGGAGGCCTACATTAGCCCTGAGGCAGCTGGCCAGCGTGAGCAGTACCTGCATTGTGAGAAGATGATCTTTATTATGTGTTTACAGTTGCCTGACTCAGTGTCTGTTCCTAAGCACACAGTGGACTGCCCACTTGTAGGCTCACCTAACTAAAGTTGTCTCTTACATATCTGGCTATGGAAAATTTAAATGATGATGTCCCTTACATGGCCTAAAGCATGTAAGATACCTAAAGAGTATATGATGTGTAGAAGATCTAAAGCACATGCCTGATATGCTTGGGTGAAAATCCTAGCTGTTACAACTTACTTAGAAAAGAGGTTTACTCATTTTTGTGATCAATTAAGCCAATCACAATAGGAATATTAAATACTTATTATATGCCGAACATGACAGTCATTGCTAGTATGAATTTAGCCAGTATTGACTTCTCTGGTAATCTCAAAACAAGGTTAAAATATGTATAAACAACGATTTGTTCTCTTAGATGAAAAATATTTACAATAAGCAGAAAAAAGCACCATTCTTGTACTATGATTTGGTTAATTTGTTACCCATTATATGTAGTGTTTTTCTTTTTTAATAGAAGCACTTTAGCTCCATTGCTTGCAAGTAGTGCATATTGTTGCTTATACTTTTGTTGTTAACTTACAATTTTTAAATTAATTAAATTAATTTAATTACAGGATGAAATTAAGATAAGCTGACCTATAAATGTTCTAATTTTGACAAATTATTGAAATTTTATTTGTGGTATTTTTATGATTGTTATGAATATTTAGAACTGAGAAGATGATATGGTTTATATTTGAAGGGTATACATTTTTACATATATATGAATTTATTTAACTCAGTCTCATTATTTAAAGTAATCTATGTCTTGTTAATTGGCCATTTCACAAGTCACAGATAGATAGAGATATGGGAGCATTTCGTACTCTGATTGTTGCCATCAATTTCTTATTTTTTTTCTAAAAGACTTTGCTTATGTATGTGTTGCCCTTTCATTTGATGCACAAAGTTAATACTAGTATCGATTTTTATACCTACATTATGGACTAGAATTTTGAATTAACCCAATAATTGAGTCTATACTGATACTTTTTAAACATTAAAATTAAATTAAAATTAGGATGTTAACATTGCAAACTCATTTTTACCATCTTTCTTGCACAACTCACTCTAGAAGAAACTAACATTAACTTCACACTCACCCCTTACTCTATTCTCAATGCCCTCCTTGGACTCTATGACTCTTTCCCAAGGTCAGAACTGATTAAACACTAGTGCTACTGAGAGTTTTAGCTGAGAGATAGACTGATTTCTTATTTGCTATGTACTTTGAACAGAAAGGTGGTGCAAAGCTGGAGCTTAAGTGACTATGTTTGACTTTTGCGTGGGTGAAGCAAGAAAATATGGTGTTCAGAGAGAATGAAGATTGGAGTAGACACGCAGAGAGAAGCAGGGACCAAAGACCATACAATCCAGACAGCATGGAGGGCAGTGTTTCCCTGGTGCTAAAAATGGTTTGGTTGTTGGTTCCAGTCTTTGTAGATACTCAGCTGTTCTTTCTCCTCAGTTTATTTCCTATCAATTCCCTTGAGCATCTTAAGTAGCTTCTATTCTTTCAACTAAATGACTATTAGGATACTCATCCTCACTTTATTTGGTTAGCATTTGCCAAATGTGTCTACTCCTATTCTTTAACTTTTAATGCTTATCTCTCAAGATTTTGCTGGATTCTAAACAAACTTGTTTAGAGAATTTGTTAGGTGTTTCTGAGTAGGATGTGAGTTTCAATAGTCATACAAGATAAAGAATAACAAATTTGGTTAAAGTAGAAGAAAGTAAAAGACAGAAATTGTTATAGATTTTGCCCATACCTGATACAGTTTTAAAACATTAGATGAAGACATCATGAACCATTAACTAACAAGTGTGAAGTATTGAGCAGATAACCTACCATTTTTGAATCTCTCTCTCTCACTTTTTAATTTGTAATAGAGGAATCGCATTAGCTGTCTAAGCTATTTCACAGGGAACTTGTGAGGATCAAATGAAATAATATACGTGAATGTGTTTTTCAATGAATAAAGAAATGTTTACTGTTTTGTAATGCGAAAGGGTGTAAACCTACAGATACTTCCGATTCAAAAAGAACTAAGCACTTAAATATCTTTAGTCTATACAGATTTCAGATTTGTTGGCTGTGCCACCACTTCAGTATATCTGGATAATTCTGAGTAAGTTTCCTCCAGGCAGAAGTTAGGGTATGGGGTAAACTTTCTAAAACACTCAGCAACCTAAGCACTTGGTGTAATTTCATGCAGCAAATATCATGGAATGGGAAATTTTAAAGAGGAACAGATTCTTTTTGAATCATGAATTGCTCTAGAATCTCTAAAGTCACTTTAAAATACCAAGGTTTGGCGATAGAAGCATTTGGCTGCCCTAAACACGGTTGCTAGGCAAATAGCTATCCTGTGGGAATCCCCTGGGAAGTGAATTGCCCTTAAACCATGAGATTGGTGTACTTCTTCAGTGGCTCTTGCATTGTCAATGTACAGAGGAGTTGTGAAAAGTTGCCATTCCTTATCTGTAGCATCACACTGAATATTTTACAGGTTGCATAAACGTTAGTGGTGAGCAAACTACCTCTTTATTTGGACACACAAAATCTTATATTTGCACATAATTACATATAAAAATTATATCCAGTAAGGCCGGGCGCGGTGGCTCAGGCCTGTAATCCCAGCACTTTGGGAGGCCGAGGCGGGCGCATCACGAGGTTAGGAGATGGCGACCATCCTGGCTAACACGGTGAAACCCAGTCTCTACTGAAAATACAAAAAAATTAGCCAGGCATGGTGGTGGGCACCTGTAGTCCCAGCTACTCGGGAGGCTGAGGCAGGAGAATGGCGTGAACCCGGGAGGCGGAGCTTGCAGATCACACCACTGCACTCCAGCCTGGGCGACAGAGCGAGACTCTATCTCAAAAAAAAAAAAAAATAATAATAATAAAATAAATAAAATAAAATAAATAAATTATATCCAGCAAATTGCCAAAGGACATGCGATATAGTTTTGTAAGGTACAAAAGCATAATAATGAAAAATGTAAGTTTTGCAGTTATACTACTTAGGTTCAAATTCTGGGTTTTTATTTAATTAACTGACTGCATGATTTGCTTACATTGGCCTTACTGAATCTCATTTCCTTCCTCTGTAAAATGATGTAGTAATAATACCATTATCATAGTGTATTTGTAAAGCTTAGAGAGAAAATACAGATAAAGCAAATATTGCAGTATTTGGACCCAGGTGCTCAGTAAATATTAGCTAATGCTATAATTTAATAACAAATACAATAAAATAAGACAAAATTTTGGTTTGAAATGGAAAGCAATGAGACTGCTGGTATTGCTATACCATCATTCACTAACATCACTGTTTTGTAATGAAAGGTGCAAAGTGTTAATCCAAGCATCCACATTTATTACAAATAAAATTATAATCTTAAAGCTATGTGAAAAGCTTCAATATAAACATTTTTCAACACTATCAGTCTCTTCCAATTTTGTGAAATGTTGACACTGGCACAAAGATTTTGATGGTTTTGTGATTCTTTACCATGACAAACATTTTTATCCATTTATAATGCACTTTAATTAGAAGTATAAAATCAGAGTTAAGCAGATTTTTGAAGAAATTAGTAGTTTCCTAAGCCCAACCGTATGAATAAGTTTCTAAGGGAAATCAAGGACAGGATTATTTTCAAGATTTTACTCTTAAAAGAATGTGCAGAGAATTTCAATTCTAATTTATATAAGTCAGTCAGATAAATCAATTTATTTACCTGGATTTTAGCCTGTCATTTTCTATTTGAAAATGAAGAGAATTATTTTTTCATATTCTATGCATATTTATAAATCGGTATTTTTTTACATTTATTGTTACTACCTTACCATTTGTTATTACCAATTAAATATGTCCAATCATTTTTTAAACTTTTTATTTTGAAATAATTTTATATGTATAGAAGACTTAGAAAGATAGCATAGAGCATTTTCATACACCCTTCAGCCAGCTTTTGTTAATGTTAACATCTTATGTTACTAGGCTACATTGATCACAATCAAGAAATTAATATTCATATAATACTATGAACTACAGACTTCATTTTAATTTCACCGGTTTTCATTACTGTCTTTTGTTCTAGGAGCCAGTCCAAGATAGCACCAGTTATGTCTTCTTAGTTTCCTCTAGTCTGTGACAGTTTATCAGCTTTCCTTCTTTATCATGACCTTGACACTTTTGAAAAGTATTGACCAGGTATTTTGTATAATGTCCCTCAGTTTAGGTTGGTGTGATTTTTTTTTTTCATGACCAGACTGAGATTATACATTTTGGGGAAGAATAACACAGAGGCAAAGTTCTCTCCTCATATCGTATCAGTAATACATTTGTTCAATAGCTTCTTACTGATGATGTTAATCTTGATCACTTGGTTAAAGTTAATATTTTTCCTGTCATATAATCTATTTCCTAGAATCAAGTAACTAGACTCAGCCCATATTCAAGGGGTTTGGGAATGATCAAGCTCCATCTTCTGGAAGGGAGAGTATAAAAAGTTTGTGGGTGTAGACTAAAATCACCATAATAATTAATAAATATTTCAGGGAAGTATGAATACAGTAGTTAAACAATACTTTGGGAGAGATATATAAATATTAATTTTTCCTAAGAATTTCTTCCATTAATCTCAGCATTTGCCAGAGGATTTTGCTTGCAGCAATTATTGTGGTGTTCTAATGGTAATATTCCTTCATTTCTCCACATTTATTATTTGAAATTGCTTTGTAAAGTAGAGTTCTCCGTTTTTCCAGTTGTTTGCTTATTTATTTATGAAATTATTTATATATATCAGTATGGACTCATGAATGATTATTTCAATCTTTGGACTTAATTTATACTGTCATTATTTTGTTGCTCAGAGCGTTTCATCTTTGGCAATTGGGAGCTCTTTTAGGTTGGCTCCTGTATCTTTTCTGGAATGACAGTTCCTCCAGGCTCATCTTGAATTTTCCCTGCCCTCATCCGTACCATTAACCATTTCTCTGAGGGTACCTGGTTCACTTCATTAAAGCGTGGTATTTGGGAAAGAGAATCTGGGCACAGAGCATGCTCACTGCTATGGGAGTGTCACTGGCTCTAAAGCCTCTAATCCTGTCTGATAGGCCAATTTAGTCAGGAAATATTTGTATGTAAGAAATCCATGTACATAGAAATATCTATATTTGTTTGTCTATTAAAATGTTTGAGTATATACTGATATATCCAACTGAAAGCACCACAGAGTTTATTCTAGCCTTCTTTTTTTTTAATTGTAATTTCTTTTTCTGACAGTAGGAACTCTGACTCCCATCATCTACAATTCATTTAATTAATGAATCGTTTATTTATTTATATGCATACCCTAGTATGCATCCAAAATGGTTTCTGAATAACTAAATTGTACTCTTGTGAGAATCAAATTTGCCATTGAGTACAGTGTTTGTGTACTGTAATTTTAAAAAGAAAACTTTTGTCTTAAAATACCCAGTTAATACACTGTTTCCCAAAGTTACATAGATCAGATTATTTTCCCCCACCCTCTTCAGTGAAGTTTTACACAATACATTTGTAATACGATTAGATTCATTTTTTCATAGTCTGCTTTCAAAACTAGAAACAAATGGGTTTGGATCCCCCAAATCTAGTTAACTGTTAAAAGTTGGAATGTAGTAAAGTTTACTCTATGTGGTACACAATTCTTTGGGTTTTGACAGATGCATAAAGAAATGTATCCACCACCATAGTAACATGCAGAACAATTCCATCACCCTAAAATTTCCCTCATACAGTCTTTATGTAGTATTTTTTTTTCAAAAAAAAAAAAAAAGACAATAGCCCTTTTTTCTTATCTTCCTGAAAGACTGCATTTTCTAGCAATGCTCCTCCGAAGCTCCATTCACAAATCTACAACAACCCTCTGTAACACAGGTTTACCATATAACAAATCTGCACATGTACCCCAAACTTAAATAAAAGTCGTAAAAAAGGCAAAACAAAACAAAACAAAAACAAAAATGCACTTTGTTTAATTAAACTTTATATCAGGGAGTGCTGAGCTCAAACGGCACATTAAATCGTGATCTATCATATCTGAATTATTCTGAGTGTCACATTTAAAGTCTTTAAAAAAGGCTCTAGCTTTTTCTTTGTGTGATTGTAAAAAAGTAATAATCTGTCATAGATGATTATTTACATCAATATGTGGCCCTTAAATCTTTCCTGTAAAGTTTCATTCAGTTAGCTTAATCTCTACAGCTTCACTGATTCTTTGGAGCTTCAGTCTTTTTATGTACTGTTATTCCATTTGTTTTTCTTATTGCTTTTCCTCTAACCTTCTAAAGGTGTGATCTTTGGGAGACATTATCTTTACAATGAGGAAAAGTACTGTGATGGTTAGCATGTGAACTCTGGATCCAGACTGCCTATCTTCAAATAAAACCTTGTCAGGTTCTAACCTGAGCTGGGGTCTGAGAGGAGTTGGGGGATGGGTGGCAGGTAGCCAAAGGAACTCTTGAGAGATGGCAGGAAGCTGGGACATGGCTTTATTCTCTCTCTCCTACAGAGTCAGCAGTGCAGTTATATTATTCACAGGCAATGGTAGCTCAAAGCCAGGTAAGAGCTCACACAAATAGGTTACATTAAATGGCTACATAATGCATGGGGTTGTGCACCTGTGCTCCAAACCTGCTGTGTCATATTGTACTTTGTCTACTTCAGCCCACTCCTGACTGAAGCACAGCCATTTTTTTACACTCCACCCCTTAGGCTGAGAGAGTTCTTCTAGTGGGGAGACATGCCCATAGGGCACAATCCTGGACCCAGAGGCCACAGCAGCAATACAGGAAGCAACACCCATGACTAATATTCCCGCTGTGCTGTTCATTATTATTAGGGTCCAGCATAGGCCAGAGCCCAGAGACACCCACCATGTCTGTAGGGATTCATGAGTAAGGCTCTCAACTGCCTTGATTTCCTGGGAAACTCCTTGGAAAGCTGCTGTTATGCTTTGTTGATTGTCAGGGATGAAGGTACAACACTGTGGTCCCAAAAGAGCAAAAGTGCCACCTTGGGCAAAAGTTAATATGTCTAGGGCCATACGGTTCTGCAGTACCACCTTCCTGGTTTGATCAACCTAATCTGTTAACAGAACGAGGGCAACTCAGGTGGTATTCAAGCAGTGTGCTCCGCAAGGGCCATAACTTACACTTCTACAGTTATGACACCCGCTTCAGGGATGGTTAATGCTAAGGGGTAGAACCACCAGGGGGCTCGTTGCATTGGCAAAAACCAGAAACATTTTGCCTTCCAGTTATGTGGGCATCTAGGCAATGTGGGGATAACAGTGGCAGGCACATAATATCACTATGTAATGCATGGGGTTGTGCTCCTGGGCTCCAAACCTGCTGTGTCATACTGTACTGGATGTCTGCCTCGGCCTACTGACTGAAGCACAGTCATTTTCCTTACAGAACTCTTTCACAGGGAAATTATGAGTATTAAAAAAGTTAATTTAAGTAATTAATTAGTTCATGTAACTGCTTACAATTATGACAATATGAAAAAAAGATTTAATACTGTTAGTGGTGGCAGAGATCTAAGTTACCCCAAGTTACCAGTAGCAAATCTACATGCGTCTACAAGCAACTTTAACCCTTGCCTACTCAGAAGAAAGAATTTGACTGAGGGACATGAAGCAGAAAACAAGACTGAGGCAAGTTTCAGAGCACGAGTGCAAGTTTATTTAAAACGGCCTTAGAACAGGAAAGAAAGGAAGGTGCAGTTGAAAGACACCCAAGTGGACCCATGAAGGTTTAAGAGAGAAAGTCAAATGTCCCGTTCAACCATGATCCTTGGACTTTTATAGGTTCACCTCTTTCCCAAGATTCTTCCCTTATGATGGGCAGCCCACATGTGCAGAGCCCTCCATACCCTTGGGAAGTGAGCATGCGCAGCGTGTTTAGGAAGTGTACATAGGCCCATCTGAAGCTTTCTTCCTTTTTCCAGTTGAGGGTATGTGGAAGATCATACTTTGCCATTTTTATCTCTTAATGTGCATGCCTAGGAAGTTTCTTCTCTCTGGTGTCCGCCTTTAATAACACTTTAATGTTAACAAGTGTAGACCATAGAAGATTGTCTCTCCCCAGCTGCTGAATTATCATTTTTAGAGAGGCAGTGTGACAATTTTCGAAACATCACTGGACATTCCTAGTGGGTGGAGGGAGAGCCCTCTCCTGTCCCACTCATGCCTATCTATCTACCTATAACAATAAAATTTATTGAGGGCCTACCATAGTTTAGGGTCTGTGATAGACACTAGGTATATAGCTATAAAGATACTATATGCTTAAGAACTGAGTTTAGAAGGAGAGGTACACATTGAAACAAATATAGCTGTCCCTTGGTTTCCATGGGCAATTGGTTTCAGCACCCCTCATTGATACCAAAACCTGTGATGTTCAAGTGCTTTATATAAAAGGGCACAGTATTTGCATATAACCTACACACATCTTTCCATACACTTAAATCATCTTTAATTACTTATAATGCCAATATAATGTAAATACTATGTAAATAGTTGTTATACTGTATTGTTTAGGGAATAGTGACAAGAAAAAAGTCTACATGTTCAGTACAGACACAAACATTAATTTTTTCCCCAAATATTTTCATTTTACTCTGGGTCGAATCCATGTATGTGGAACCCACAGATAAGGAAGGCTGACTGTAAGTAAAATAGAACATAATATGCATTGTACTAATATTATACAGGTTATAGAGGTGGCATAAATCTGAAGGTTCTGCAAAGTCTTCCCAGAGGTGAAGTATTCAAGCTGATCTGGAACTCTGGCTGGATAATGGAGAAGAGCAATCTGGGCACTGTTGCCATGGGCAGATGAGTTTCTGTAATGCTGTTCCTGGAGTCATTTCTCCAGGCCTGCCCAGGCACTAGTTCTCAAGGCATTTCAATAATTTGGAAAACCCAATTTATTAGATTACTTTTTGCTTAAACTATCTAGAGTAGTTTTATATCTTTGCACTGAAACCCTCTATTATCTTTCTTTCCCACAAGACTTACAAAAATCAGACCCTTGCTTGACAACTGTTTGCTTCTAATCTTAGAAAACTGTCCACCCCTACTATACATGTAAGACAGATACCATGCCTATATTTCTTAAATGCCAACTATTTTTCTGGGTCATATTTTTAAAAATGTATTTTAAATATTCAATACTATCCATTTGTACATTTGAAATAATTCAACCTTAGGAACTCCAACTTGCTTAAATGTAAAATATGCAAATTAATATCTATGATAGATCATTGCTGTAAATAAACAAAATACTTTTTACAAAAATGTTTTGAAAACTGTAATATACTACGTAAAGTTAGACACTAAAAGTTATTCTATGATCAAATCATAGGGACTTATTTTTCAATAAATGAAGTCCATAAGTGAGTGTTCTGAGGTCACATAATTAGCATTTAGAAACAGATGCAAATGCATGTGTATTAACCTGTGGTAAGGCTAACAAATGTCTGGTGACCTAAATAGGAATTAAATGTACATCTCTATTATAGTTTCATTTTTCTCTGTATGCTAATTTGAGAATGCATATTAAGAAAAGCATCATGGTGCAGTGTTTTTATTAATGATGTGATTTTAGGTTAAATGCCATCTTAACTCTGCCAAGTGAAGTGATGAGGAAATTATACAGCCATTTAAAGTCATTAAAATATTTTGCATTTGTTTTTTGGTTACTTTTAACATTTTATTTTGAATTGCTGAAGTAATTGCCTTGAATTAGGGTGATTTTTTTGCTTTTGTTTCTGATGTGTCAATTAGCTATTTTGTGGAGTGAGTTTTAAGAACATTTTTATGGCCTGAGTGATATCTTAAACTTATTTGGGTAGTTCCTTTAAGGTGCCTAATTGTTTTTGGCATTTTGTGATGGTGTAATCAGGACTGTATTTAAGTCCCTTGCTATTGAATATTGCAAATAATTTTAGGGCTGTAAGTACCTTAAAGAACTTTCTTAGTAAATCTAATAAGCAGTAAATACAACTAATAGTTGAGTTCAGTCTTAGATTCAGAAACATCAGTGAGATCAATACCTTTTTATCTCATTTCCAACATTTTTATTTTTTTCTCTTCCTTTCTTTAATCTAGGTAAACACATATGCATCATTATTATCTGTGTTCATTATAATAGAAAACATACATGCACCAAGAATCAACTTTTAATGAAACTACTATTGTTTCAGCTCCCTGTCAAAACTCTCGTATTTAATCCCAAACTAACTCAAAATACTTAACTGGTTAAATGATGAGTTATATTGAGGAAAAGAGTCAAACTACATAAAATATTTGAAGATATTTATTCTGAGTCAAATATGAGTGACCATGGCCTGTGACAGCCTTCAGGAGATCCTCAGAACATGTACCCAAGTAATCAGAGCACAGTTTGGTTTTATGCATTTTAGGGAGACATGAGACATCAATCAAGTACATTTAAGATATATCTTGGTTCTGTCAAAAAAGGTGAAACAATTTGAGGTGTTGCAGGGTGGGGGTTGTGCTGCAAATTTAAGGAGGCAGCTTTAGGCTAAACTTGATTTAACATGACAAAGACCAGATATTTCCTTTTAGCAGAAATGATTTCCTTAAAACATCAATAAAACAAAGATAAAGAATCACCACTTTATCTGTTAGTAAATGTTTACTGCACAAAAATACACTTCCAAATAGCTCTAAAACTAGCTTAAGGTAACAATTTATTTAGTTTTTACTGCTGCTGAGTAGTTCTATTCTAGGCTGATCTTGGCTGGTCTCAGTTAGGCTTACTCATGCATCTGTGATCAGGTTGTGTGTGGACTAGGGCTGGCTGATCCTGGATGGCCTCAGTCCCGTGTCTGGTTATTGCCCAAGATGAAAGAGGAGCAACTGGGCCACACATGTCTCCACATGAGTTCTAAATGCAGAAATATGGCATGCTATTCTTCTTCTAAGCATTAGAACCAAAACAAATTCTTGGCAAGCCTCTGCTTGCATTGTGCTTATTAATGTTACATTCAGTGAAGCAAGTCACATGAATAATCAAGATTCAAGGCTGGATAAACAGACTCTCTCCTTTGTTGGGAAGGGAAGAATTGATAGTCATGTATGCAATCTATCCTAACATTATTCAAAACTCTTTTTGAAAAATAGAATTGCTCTTCAAATTTCTATACAGTGGCATGCCCAAAGCTCCATGTTCAAAGTATCAGTAATCAAGTAGATGACCTTAGTGGTAGGAAGTGTTTTCCCACAAGGTTAAGTCAGGAGACTTGTAGAGAGGCTGCTGTTAAAATAAGTACATTAACATGCACATCCTGAGTCATAATCTAAAACTTCTTTCTAGAATTTTGGTCAAAAGTTGAGTTTTTGAAAGTTAGTGTAAGCTAGCCCACCCAACCCACTGAAAAAGAAATCATGAATTTGCCTCTTGAATTGCATTTTCTTCTAGGAGAGAGGTATACCTAAATCACATGTTGCATTGGAATATAGAGCTCTTTCTCTAATACATAATATAATTAAATTATAGAGCTCTTTCTCATATATATTTATTCAGTCTTTCTGTAACAATTCTTGAGATATTTCCTTACAGGTTTAAGTTGAAAATCAATACCATTCCAAATTATTCCAGTGTATGTTTGAACAAAGTGGTGACAAGAGCTTCCACAGCTGATTGTTTCATCTGCTTTCTGTCTTCCAACTGCCTCTGTTACTACTACAAAGGCAAGTATTTTATACATATGTGATCTGTGATCTGGTACTAGTCACAGTCGTAAAATGGATCATTCTGCCCTCTCAAACTTGGCAATATCTTTTTAAAAATATTAAATAAAATGACTTTTTGGGATGGGCATGGTGGCTTATGCCTGTAATCCCAGCACATTGGGAGGCTGAGGTGGGCAGATTGCCTGATGTCAAGAGTTTGTGACCAGCCTGGCTAACATGGTGAAACCCTGTCTCTACAAAAATACAAAAAATAGCTGGGCGTGGTGGCGCATGCCTGTAGTCCCAGCTACTCGGGAGGCTGAGGCAGGAGAATTGCTGGAACACAGGAGGCGGAGGTTGCAGAAAGCCAAGTTCACACCACTGCCCTCCTCCACTCCAGCTTGGGTTACAGAGCAAGACTGTCTCAAAAAAAAAAACAAAAAACAAAAAACAAGACTTTTTGCTGTATGATGAAGTTGCTGCCCATGTCAGTATTTCTCTGTGGTTAAAAACTTTCCTAGTTGCCCAGAACTAATAAAATCCCATTTCTTGGGATGATAATCATCTGTTCACCATTCATCTATTAATTAATTAATCAATAACAAGCTGTGATTATTTCCTCTAAGCTAAGTGCAGTGATGGATAGCAAAATTAAATGGTATATTCACTGGACTCAAGCTGCTTATAATCCTGTTGTATATAGAAGGTGTAAATATAAAAGGTAAGTAAAAAAACCAAAAATAGACAAAATAGACAATATATAGAAGGCGACTGCTCTTTACCCCATCACCTTCTTTGTTTTACTCTATCCCTCTCCAGAATGACATGGTGGCCATGCCCTCTTCATAATGTCTTGTTGTGATCTATCACTGGGACAGAAGGAAGGTAACCAATACTTTCTTTATAAATAATATATCATTGAATTCTCATAACACCTTTGTGAGGTAGATGTGTATTACAACATTTACCTCACGAGTAAGGAAAAATAAACCTGGATTCATTAAGTAGATTTCTGTGGATTACATGAATTTAGATACAGAACTTTTAGGATCTTAGGCCTACAACTTTCATAGATTATCAAGTCTTCCTAAAATTTTACATCAAAATACTTCAGAGGGCAATAACTTATTTTTTTGAGACATTGTGGAAGTATAGCCCAAAGCACTCAACCATGAGCCCTTTTTTATTCCAAATTTACATCTGAGTTTTGTTCAGCATTACTACTTCCCCTGTTCACAGGGAATTTCTGCACTTGTTCATGGGAAATGTCTGTTCAGAAAGAAAACTAACTTAGCTGGAGACGCTTCCAATAGTGTATTATATACTTAAAAATTGCTAAAAGAGTAGATTTTATATCCACTCACCACAAATAAATATTTGAGGTATTTCATATGTTAATTAGCTCAATATAGCTCTTAAAGTATACATATTTCAAAATATCATGTACACCCTTACGATATACCAACATTCCTTGACTTAAGATGGCTTGACCTACATTTTTCAACTTTACGATAATGTGAAAGCAATAAACATTAAGTAGAAACCATACTTTGATTTTTGAATAAAAATCCTTTCAAATAACTTCATTAGGAAATGGGCTGTGTATTAGATGATTTTGCCTAATTGTAGACTATTGTAAGTGTTCCAAGAACTTTTAATGTAGGCTAGGTTAAGCTATGATGTTTGGTAAGCTTGGTTTATTAAGTGCATTTTTGACTTACATTATTTTCAACCTACAATAGGTTTCTTGGGATGTATCCCCATTATAAATCAGGAAGCATATGTGTATACGATTTTTATTTGTTGATTAAAAGCACAAATAATTTTTTTAAAAACACACAAAACAACCCAAAAACCTTGTACTTCAAATGAGGCAGGTCAGACTCTGATTCTGTTTTCATCATAAATATCTGTGTGACAGTGAAAACAACAAGAAAAACAACAACAAAAAAGAAATACCATGCATGACCACAATAGCACAAAAGCAGGAGTGGGGTAAATGTCCATTTGTGTGTGTGTATGTGTGTGTGTATGTTTTAAAATACAAGGCTTTATTAAGGATTTAAACTGTCAATTTGAGACAGGATAGAAATTTTACCATGAAGGTCTTAGGGTGGCTTGTGCAAG
Source organism: Macaca fascicularis (assembly GCF_037993035.2). Lineage (NCBI taxonomy): Eukaryota > Metazoa > Chordata > Mammalia > Primates > Cercopithecidae > Macaca > Macaca fascicularis. Next base: position 109,247,200 of record NC_088379.1, read on the forward strand.
GCCACAGAGCAAATAAAAACCATGTACATCATATAAAACATCTGAATGGGGCACCACAAAAGTCACAGTTCAGAGTGTTAGTGATCTGTAACTCCTGGGTGCAGAGCAGTGTACCTAAGGGCCCCAATCCCTGTCCTTTGTAGGTGTTCAAGTCAGAGAGGAGTTCAGGTTCCTTGCAGTCAGATTTCTGCCTTTGTGGTTGCATCTGCTTCAGCAATCATCTGTGACTGTCAAGTTGAAATTTTGCTCTTCCTCAGCCATCAGAAGTGCCTGGGTTTCATCACCAAATTCAGCTTTGGGGTAAATGAAACTAAGATAAGATCTCTGTGTTCTCTAGAAATACTACATTAATAAGTCAAGGATGAATATTGTAATTTTTAGGCTAACCATTAAAAGAACTGATGATAACCATATATATTATAAGTTAATGGACAATTAACTTAGTGGGTGAAATGTAATTGCAAGGGTCCTATACAGTACGTTCAATGATGACTATAACCCTGTCTTCTGAAATAGGAGCAAAACAATCATTCATTATCATTATAGTTGACTCTTGAACAATGTGGAGGTTGGGGCACCAACCCCTTGGACAGTTAAAAATTCATATATGACTTTTGACTCTCCAAAAACATAAACAGTAATAGCCTACTGTTGACCACAAGCTTTATTGGTAACATAAACAAGCAATTAACACATATTTTGTATGTTGTATGTACTGTAGTTCTATTCAGTATTTTGCTAGAATTTTTAGTGAAAAATAGCAAAAAAATTGTTTATTCTGAAAGGTTTTTTTGGTGGAGTGTTTAGGGTTTTCTGAATGTAAGATTATGTCATCTGCAAACAGGGCAATTTAACTTCTTCCTTTCCAATTTGGTCACCTTTTGTTTCTTTTTCTTGTCTCATTGCTCTAGGTAGGTCCTTCAGCATTGTGCTGAGTAGAAATGGTGAGAGTGGGAACCCTTGTTTTGTTCTCGATCTTAGAGGAAAAGCTTTTTTTTAGCTTTTCATCATTGAGTATGATATTAGCTGAGGGCTTGTCAAAAATGGCATTTACTATTTTGTGGCCCATTCCTTCTGTACCTAATTTATTGAGAGTTTCTTAAAATCATAAAATAATGTTGAAGTTTGTCAAATAATTTTTTCTGCATTTATCGAGATGATCATATGTTTTTTGTCTTTCATTCTGTCAATTGGTTTACCACACTTATTAATTTGTGATGTTGAACCATCCTTGCATATCACTTAATCATGGTGTGTGATCATTTAAGTATGCCATTGAATTTGCTTTGATAATGTTTTGTTGAGGGTCTTTTGCATTTATATTCATTAGGGATTTTGACCTGTAATTTCTTTTAATATAGCATCTTAATCTGGTTTTGATATTCAGGATACAAAATTAACATAAAAAATCAGTTGCATAGCTACACACTAACAGTGAACTATTTGAAAAGGAAGTTAAGAAAATGATCTCATTTACAAACACATGAAAAAGAATAAAATACTTAAGAGTAAATTTAGTGAAGGAGCTGAAAGGTCTGTACACTGAAAGCTATAAGATATTGATACAAGAAATTTAAGAAGATACAAATAAATGGAAATATATTTAATCTTCATGAATAAGAAGAGTTAATATTATTAAAATGTCCATATTACCCAAGGTGATCTACAAATCAATGCAATTTTTATCAATATTCAAATGGCATTTTTCATAGAAATAGAAATACAATCCTTAAATCCACATGGAACCACAAAAGATTCCAAATAGCCAAAGAAATTTTATGAAAGACCAATAGTGGTCTTGCAAAGCCTGCAAAGCTGCAAGCATTACATTCCCAAATTTCAAACTACATTACTAAGCTGTAGTAATCAAAACAATGTTGTTTTGGCTTAAAAGCAGACACATAAACTAACGGAACAGAAAGGAGAGCTCAGAAATAACCCTATGCTTATATGGTCTACTAATCTTTAACAAGGATGCCAAAAATCCACAACAAAGAAGGGAAACTCTCTTAAATAAAGGACACAGAAAAATCTGAATATCAACATACAAAAGAAAAATTGAACCTTTATCTTATAGCATATACAAAAATCAACTCAAAATGGATAAAAGATCTAAATGTAAGACCTGAAAGCAAAAAACTCCTAGAAGAAAATATGGAAAAAAGCCTTCTGGCATTGGTCTTATTAATGATTTTTTATATATAATATCCAAAATACAGATATCAAAAGCAAAAGTAAACTAGTGAGACTACATCAAAATAACAAGCTTCTGCATGACAAAGACAAAAATAAAATAACAAGGAAACTTATAGAATGGGAGAAAATATTTGCAAACCATGTATCTTATAAGCGATTAATCTCCAAAATGTATAAGGAACTCACACAACTCAAGAAAACAAACAACCTTATAAAAAATCAGCATAGGATAAATGAACAGATATTTTCCAAAGCATACAAATGGCCAACAGGTATACAAAAAGATGCTCAACATATTAATCGTCAGAAAAATTAAAATGAGAAACGCAATTAGATATCATCTTACACCTATTGGATGGCTAATATAAAAATGTCAGGAGATAACAAGTGTTGGCAAAGGTGTGCAGAAAAGGGAACCTTCATGTATTTGGTGGGAATGCAAATTAGTACAGCTGTTATGGAAAGCACTATGGAGGTTCCTTAAAAAATTAAAAATAGAACTACTATACGATTTAGAAATCCCACTTCTGAGTTTATATTGAAAATAAATTAAATCAGTATCTTGAAGATATATCTACACCCTCATGTTTATTACAGCCTTATGTACAATAGCTGATATATGGAAAACAACCAGAGTGTTCATCATTGAATGTATGGATAAAGTAAATGTGGTATATACCATGGGATATTATTCAGCCTTAAAAAGGAAGAAAATTCTGCTATTTGTGACAACATAGATGAACCTGCAAGACATTGTGTTAAGTGAAATTAGCCAGGTACAGAAAGGCAAATTTTGAATGATTTCACTTATACGTGGAATCTATGAAATTCTAACTTGTAGAAACAGAGAGTGGCATGGTAGTTGTCTGGGGCTGGCAAGTGGGGAAAAGGGGGAGAAGTTTATCAAAGGTACAAGCTTTTCATTATAAGATAATTAAGTTTGAGGGATCTCTTGTACAACATGAGTACTGGTGGATGCATTAATTTTATTGGGACAATGCATAATATATATGTGTATGAATTCATGTTGTACTACTTCAATATATACAATCTTTATTTGTCAATTGGATATTTTAAGATAAATAAATGAGACATGGAGAAAGAAAAAAAGCAAGAGAAAAATGAAATGTTACAGAATTGGAAAGAAAGAAATGAAACGGTCACAATTTGCAGATGACTGATGCTGTTTGTGGAATACCCTAAAGAATCTATGGACATATTTTCAGAACATATGAATGAAGAAGCAAGTCATCCAGATTCAAGATCAGCATACACATATCAATTGTGTTTCTATATACCAAAGGAGATAGGATAAAATTTAAAATTCATATCATCAATATAGCATCTGAAATGGAGTATTATGAATAATTTAATTACTTCTACACAGAAAACTTATCAGTCATTATTGTGGAAAATAGGAGAAAACCTAAGTAAATGGACACATATATAGTGTTTGTGAATTAAAAACTCAATATTGTTCAGATGTCAACTTTGCGCAAATTTATTCTTACATTCAATGCAATCTCGTTCAAAGTTGATTAGATTTTCTTGTTGCAAATGCAAAGCTAATTCAAAACTTTGTAGAACTTAGAATAGTCAAGACAGTCTTTACGAGGGAAAATAAAATAGTTGGAAGAGTTTCACTAACACATTAGTACTTTACTATACAATTACAGTAATCAAGACATTGTGATAATGAAACACAGACAAACAGACCAATGTATTAAAACAGCATCCGGAAAAACACCTGCACATCTTCATACTGCCACCTGATTTAAAACAAAAATGCCACTTCAATTCAGTGGGAGAAAAGCTGGTCTTTTAAATAAATGATGTTCAAGCAATTAAATATGTGCAAAAAGTGAATCTTGATACCTATCTCGCATTATACACAGAGATTATTTTGTACAGAATGTAGATCTACATGTCAAAAGTAAAACAATGAATATTCTAAAAGAAATCCAAGGAGAATATCTTCATGGGTTTTGGGTAGGCAATTGTTTATTTAGAGGACACAGTACTAACCATAAAGGAAAAGACTGGTAAATTGTAGTACATTAAAATTGAGAACTATTGTTCATCAAAAGATATCACTCAATGTCAGAAAATTCAGGTGACATAGTAGGAAACTATACTTAAATTTAACTGATAAAGCATTCATACTTAAAATATATAGAAAATATTCTACATATCAATTAGAAGAAACAAATAATCCAATTTAAAAAATGAGCAAAAATCCTAAGTGCTCATAAAATAATAGCTCCAAATGGCTAATAAATATTTAAAAGGTGCTCAACTTTGATCATCAAATGCAATAGGTGTAATAAGTGTTTTAAAAGTGAGTAACCTTGTATAATAAGTGTTTTAAAAGGTGATCAACATTAAGGTACAATACTTGTTTTAAAAGGTGAGCATCTCTACAAGGTGCTCAGCTTTGGTCATCAGTAAAATACAAATTTAAACAAATATATAAATTTTTACATACCTGATAAGATGGCTAACATGGAAAATTACAGTATTTTTCAAATACAAAAGTAATTGAAGATGTGGAGCCACTGGAATTTCATATGGTATTAGTGGAAGTGTAAATTACTGCAACCACTTTTGAAAACTGGCAATACCTACTAAAGCTGAACATGCATATTTCCTATAACTCTATGACCTATGCATCTAAAACCTAGTATAAGACCATTTCGTGGCATCACTGCTGGTTAGCCCACATTAAAAACACCTCAATTCCCATCAACCATAGATAAAAGTATGGCATATACACATAGTGGAGTATTATATAGCATTAAGCTAACATAAAAAATTTCAAATCTCACACAGAAAAGGAAGTTCAAAGCAGTTACTTTTAAATGTTACTTAAAGTCTTGAATCCAGTGTTGAATTTTATTTTTGATGATAAGTTGTTGGACTTGACATACTCTTATAACCTAAAATCATTGAGCACTTTCTATTGTCATATATTGTATGTTATACATTGGGGATAGTGTAAAGGGGAATAACTTTGGAGAAAATGCTCATTACCTATTTTTGATAAATGTTTTGTTTAAGTGTTATACACAAGTCCATGGAGAATATCATGTTTCATAATAAAGTTAATCTTCTTGTTAACAAAAGTTTATTAGATACATGTTACTGAATGTAAATGGGCTAAATGCCACAATTAAAAGGCACAGAGTAGCAAGCTGGATAAAGAACCAATACCCAATTGTATGCTGTCTTCAAAAGATCCATCTCACATGCAATGACACCCCTAGGCTTAAAATAAAGAGATGAAGGAAAATCGCCAAACAAATGGAAAACAGAAAAAAACAGGAGTCACAATCCTAATTTCAGAAAAAACAGGGTTTAAGCCAACGGAGATCAAAAAGGATAAAAAAGGGCATTACATAATGGTAACGGGTTCAACTGAACAAAAAGATCTAACTATCCTAAATATATGTGCACCCAACATAGGAGCATCCAGATTCTTAAAGCAAATTCTTAGAGACCTTCAAAGAGACTCAGACTCCCACGCAATACTAGTGAGAGACTTCAACACTCCACTGACTAGACAGATCGTCAAGGCAGAAAATTAACAAAGACATTCAGGACCTTAACTCAGCACTAGATCAAATGGACCTGAAAGACACCTATAGAACTCTCCACTCCAAAACAACAGAACATACATTCTTCATTCATCAATATACATTCATCACCGCATGGCACATACTCTAAAACTGACCACACAACCAGACACAGAACAATCCTCAGCAAATAAAAAAGAACTACTATCATACCAACCATTCTTTTGGACCACAGTGCAATAATAGAAATCAAGACTAAGAAAACTGCTCAAAACCATACAACTACATGGAAATTAAAAACCTGCTCCTGAATGACTTTTGGATAAATAATGAAATTAAGGCAGAAATCAAGAAGTTCCTTGAAACTAATGAGAACAAAGATAAAATGTACCAGAATCTCTGGGACACAGCTAAAACAGTGGTAAGAGGGAAATTTATAGCACTAAATGCCCACACCTAAAAGTTAGAAAGATCTCAATTTAACAACTTTACATCACAAATAAAAGAACTAGAGAACCAAGAGTAAACCAATCTCAAAGCTAGCAGGAGACAAGAAATAACCAAAATCAGAGCTGAACTGAAGGAGATTGAGACACGAAAAACCATTCAAAAGATCAATAAATTCAGGAGTTGGTTTTTTGAAAAAAATAATAAAATAGGCCACTAGCTAGACTGATAAAGAAGAAAAGAGATAAAATCCAAATAAACACAATTAGAAATGACAAAGGGGATGTTATCACTGACCCCACAGAAATACAACTAACAATCAGAGACTATTATTTTCCAATAATGTAAAATGGATAGCATTTGTATAACAGCTCAAAAGTGTAAGGCAAGTTAAATTCTGTTGCAGCTTTTTAAAATTGCTTATTAAGTTGCTTCACTGCAATTCCAAGCACCTTGACATGAGAAATGGTACTATGACTTTTGTATATTCTACACACTTGTAGTGAGCCTTAAGCCTAGTTTGAGAGATACACTTTTAAAAAGCCAGTAAGATTACAACTTAGTCAAATAAATTGTGAAGACTTTATCTCTTACATGCTTCTTATTTATAGATTTTTTTTGCTATTATTTAGCAAATAGATGACTAGAAGCTGAAAAGGAAGTTATACAATTTCTGTTCAATCTTTGATTTTAAAAAAACTATCTAGAAATTAAGTGATCTGAGTGAATTGGAGTTTATGATTCTAATTTTGCTTTTCTCTTCTGTGTTGTCTCCTGATTTTTTTGAGAAGCCAACTGAATTGTTTGATAGTAGTTTATATTATTATGTAGGTAGTATGTTCTAGGAGAGGTTTAGAAATGTAAAACTCATTATATCTAGTTTAATTCCTAATATCTCCATGAAATAGTTATTATTCCCATTAGACAAAAGAAAATTAAGATTCAGAGAGATCACATAGCTAATGGGATTTGAATAATGGCCTGTATAAATCATAAATTTATGTTTTAATAATTGCATTACTTTGTTTAATTCATTCATTTTTTCTTTTAACCATTATATATTAATTTCCCATTATGTGTCTAGCATGGCTGTAGATACTGAGATAGCAGTGGTGAATAAGCCAGTCAAGGCACTGACTCTCCCCAGTTTCCAGCCTGGTAGTGGACACAAATATCAAGTAAATGAGTAAGTAAATAAACAGAAAACAGATGGCAATAAATGTATGAAGAAGATTAAAAGGTGATATGATATAGATAAGGACATATAGCTAAGAGGAGCTCTCATTTTAACTGAGATCTGAATGATAATAATTAACTAGCCATAACAAGATAAGAAGAAGGCTCTTTTCAGGCAGAAAACACAGCTAGTGTAAAAAGCCAAAGACGAGAATCAGTTTATCCTGTTCTAGGGAAATGAGAAGTTGAATATGCTTGAAATGAGTGGGTGATGTGAAGCACAAGGCAAGATAAGTTAAGGAGGCAGGCAGAATTAAATCATTTAAGACTTTATAAGCCAGGGAAATAATTCTTCTCTTAAGTGTAATGGAAAACTGCTAGAGTTTTTAAAAATGTCTTTTATGTAAACAGTGAATTGTTCTTGGTAAAAGTAAAGGCTGAGAGTTCAGCAAGGGTGTCCTTGTAGTGATACTGATGAGAGATAACATTAGGTAAACATAGAAGGTAATGCAGATGGAGAGAAGCAGATAGTTTGGGATTATGTTTTTGAAGCAGAGTTGACAAGGCTTTCAGATTGATTAGATGTGGGTAAGAAAGAAAGATAAGAATCAAAGAGAATTTATCTGCTTAAACAGCTTATTGAATGATAGCACCATGTATTAAGATGAAGATCTGAGGAAAAGTTAGTTTTGGGGGTGTTATGACCACTTCCTATTCATCCAATTGGTGAAAGAAGAATTTTGTGCCTGAAATTGTAGGAGATGTTGAAACATACAACACCTGACACTGGACAGATGAGATCATCCAGTCACAACACACTGCATGCTGTGAAGGGCCACACTGGTGTTGCACTCGGGAGCTGAGTGAACCAGGCTGTGGGAGGCAGGCTTTGTTAGTAACGGGAGGGTCAGATGTCCCCTGGTTCCTGCAGAAGGATTGGATTGCCTTGCTTGAGTAATCGTATGGGTTGGCAGGGAGATGAAACCTGTTAGGTTGAGGACAGGGTAGAATGCAACAGCTGACAAAAGAACTAGCTGGGCAGAGAACCTTTCTTACTGAGTAAGGGTGTATCTGGCAACAGCAAGAGAACTCACAGATAGGTCTTTCAGGCCCTGTGAAGTTAAAAAATGTCAAGGTGGCCGGGCGCGGTGGCTCAAGCCTGTAATCCCAGCACTTTGGGAGGCCGAGATGGGCGGATCACGAGGTCAGGAGATCGAGACCATCCTGGCTAACACGGTGAAACCCCGTCTCTATTAAGAAATACAAAAAACTAGCCGGGCGAGGTGGCGGGCGCCTGTAGTCCCAGCTACTCGGGAGGCTGAGGCCCGAGAATGGCGTGAACCCGGGAGGCGGAGCTTGCAGTGAGCTGAGATCCGGCCACTGCACTCCAGCCTGGGCTACAGAGCGAGACTCCGTCTCAAAAAAAAAAAAAAAAAAAAAAAAGTCAAGGTAGCACTTGAAATTTTAGGTCTTACCCTACATCGGGGAAATTAAGGTCGCTTTGGCCATGTTACATTTGAGATGACTGTGTAAAGACTGCATCCAAGTGGAGACATCATGTTGTATATATAAGTCTGAAACTGTGAGAGGTCAGAACTAGAGGTAAAGATTTAGGAGATAAGGACATTTAACATATGGGACTGAGTGGAAGAATGTGTAGATAGAGAAGAGAAAAGGGTTGAGCTTTAGATGCATTTCAACATTGAGAGTTGGAGCAGAGGAAAGGGAGCATCAAGGAGACTTGGAAGAGGAGCTATTGAGGTAGGAAGAAAACCAGGAAGGCAAAGTGTTATGAGCCGAGAGAAGCATTTCAAGAAGGAAGTGATTATCTCTGACAAATGCTGCTGAGTTGTCATAGAAGATAAGTAATCATCAGACTTACAACATGATAACCTTGACAAGAGAGTCTCTGTAGAGTTGTGGGAAATTGGAGGTTCTTGGTAGGTACTTATTTATAGTTAGTTGAAACTAGTGGTGTCTGCTGGTCTGTAGGCTCTAGTTACTGTTTTGTTAATCGCACTATGTAAAAAATAGTCTCCTATGTAATCAAAGGCAAACTGATAAGCATGGAATTCCGTAGAAAATTGGCCTCATCTCCCTTTCACAGGGCAATGTAAGATTTTGTGAGCTGTTTTCTATCCAATAGTGCAATTGCTTACGGTTGTAGGCAGAAGTATAACAGGCACCCCGTGGCCTGCCTTTCTGTCATGGCACACTCCATGATTGGTCACACTGGGGCCTTGCTAACCTTTTAGTTTCACAAACAAGACAAGCTTCCACCTTAGAACACTGGCACATACTTTTCTCCCTGTCTAAAAACATAATCTCTTTCCTTCTGGATAATCTCAACCTTAGGATCACCTTAGGTTTCTTCTTAAATGTCACTTTCTCAGGAAAGTCTCCTGGTCTCATAAATTGGCTTATGCTTCTCTGCAATGCACTCATACTCTGATTTTTCCCTTTACAACTCTTCAATGCATCTTCATTCCATGTTCATGTAATTATCTGAGTACTGTCTCCTTTACTCGACTATAAATTCTATGAAGTCCTCTTCTCAGTATATTTTATTCTTCATGGTATTTCCGGTGCTTGGCACAAGCCTTAGTGTAAAGGGAGTGAACAATAAATAGTAAAAATAAAATAATAATAAATACCAGATGGTTTTTTTTTGAGGGAGGTGGCAGATAATTTATTAATTCTTTTTTTCTTCTTTTTTATTTTTATTTTTGTTACAGATGAAAAAATTTACTTTAGAATGTTTACTATTGTTCTATTTTTCCTTTGATTTTCTCTTCTTAGTCATAAGTGGAAATGGAAGGGATTCATTCAAAGGTAGGGATAAGGACAAAATCCATTTCAATTAAAAAAATTACACTATGTATAGGATAAGATTATTGAAATGGAAATTATTCTGTTTAAAGTATTAGTATTGCTTAACTCACTTGCTTCTGTGCTCAAATTCACTGTTTAAAAAACCTCATCGAACATCAAACTATAATATCTACATAAAAATATTTTATTTCAGGAAAGTTACACCAGTTTATATATAGTTTCATAGCAAAATTTTATCTACTTTTGTTACTTTTGCACTGCATATACTTTAAAAATATTAATGACTAACAAACATGGGAAGATATTTTGTTAATGGAATAATGCTTCAAAGTTCTTTTTGTCATTCCGTGGTCTTGAGTATCAGTAATTACTTACCAGCCCTAGACAATGTTCTGAGATAGGGGATTGTCTATACTCCATATACAATCTTCATTTCAACTGCGCAGCTCACTCTGAACTTGGTGTCACTCAGTTCTTGATCTTTATATCTTCACTCCCTGTACCTCAAGCCCTTTATCTCTCCACTCATACTTGACCCTTATTATTTCCCACATTTCCCTCTCTGAACTGAAGTGGTAAGTCTCAGGCATTAAGTGAGCACATTGCTTTAAAAATTGTGGTAATAAAACAAAGCTGAATATTTCATCAAAAGCCTTCCTGAAATAATAATGACTGCATTAGTATTGCTGGGTCAAAATGTTATGTACCCAATAGCTCCAATAACTTGTGTACATAGTGGAAATTAAAAAAAAATTTTTTTCGTTGCTAATAATGGTTCAGGAAATACACTGCACACCAAGTTTGATCTGATGTGTTACAGTTAGGAAAGGCTTTGATCATTTGTAATCAGGTTAGTGTTCAGTCACATGACTTTGATGGTTGACTGAGAGAACCTGAGAAGAATGCAAGGAAGACATGAGAATGTCTTCATTTGTGCAAATCTAAATTGATATTATAAAAGGTAACTGGCTCTGCCTTGCAGAAGAAATTTATCCGTTGGCATTGTCAAATCTCAAGATAATTGTATTGGTGCCTAATGATATGCCATTAGCTTTCTTAACTTCGAAAGTAATTTAGCAGTTAGTGGAAAAAAATTGTGTATTGCTTAGGCTTCCTGGTTCCTGCATACTCTGTTCTCTGTGCTTGCCTTTTTTCTCCTCTTCTGAGAATTTGTATTTATTCTTTAGGATTCAGCTCAAGCATCTCTTTGTGAAAATTATTCCCCGTTTATCTCTTCTTTCCTCCCAATTCTTTGAGATAGGCAGAAGTCTTCTCCCCAACCTGCTCTCATGGCACTATATATACACACATACACACACACACATATATATGTATATATGCACACACACATATATATATTCTTTGATAATTTATTATATTGTAGTGAAATTATTTGTTCACAAATGTAACTGGAGGTTAATTTGCATTTTGATGGTTCAACAAGATAGATCATCAAGGATAGATGCAATATTAATCAAGTCTCTCAGGCATAGATTAGAATTTTTATCCAAGGAACAATATATATATACAAAAAGAAAATGACTATATAATAATACTTATTCTTTCATATGTTCTCAAATTTGTCTTTCCATGTAGGAAGACAATATACTAGTTAATCAGTATTCTGATATTTTCTCCAGTTTCTTGGGAACTTTGTAATATTACTTAACTATCTTAATTTGGAATCAATACTGGGACACCCTAAGGCTTAGAATAAGAACCGGAACTGGGGTTAATTCATCATGGTAACCAGGCTTCATACAATGTCTAAGCATTCATCTGATAAGCCTCTTCTCTGAAAACACTATGTGCTTTAAAATACTTAGAGGTGGGCCAGGTGGTGGCTCACGCTTGTAATCCCAGCACTTTGGGAGGCCAAGGCAGGTGGATCACGAGGTCAGGAGATCAAGACTATCCTGGTTAACATGGTGAAACCGCGTCTCTACTAAAAATACAAAAAAATTAGCCAGGCATGGTGGCGGGTACCTGTAGTCCCAGCTACTCAGGAGGCTGAGGCAGGAGAATGGCATGAACCTGGGAGGCAGAGCTTGCAATGAGCCGAGATTGTGCCACTGTACTCCAGCCTGGGCGACAGAGCGAGACTCCATCTCAAACAAAACAAAACAAAACAAAACAAAACAAAACACTTATAGGTAGTAGTTCATCTACTTCAAAACTACTACACAAAATGCATAACATCTACGCTTTAAAGAGTAAAACATCAGAACACGAAACAATTGTTTGTTTCCTAGGGTTGTTATGACAGTCATAGATGGATAAACATAGCATTTACTTCAAGTTCATGTGGCTGGATCTCAGAAACTACTAGTTAAAGCCATGGGTAGGCTCTAGAGTCAAACTACCTGGATGCAAAGCTTAGTTTCATGAGTAGCAAACTGTAGTTTGGGCAAGATGCTTAAAATTTCTGCTCTAATTTCTTCATTTATAAGATTGAGATAATACTCTAATTCATTAAGTTGTGTTTAATAAGCCATATATGACTTTCAAAATACTGACTAAATGCTTAAGTTGGTAACATGAGGTGTGAGGCTGATTAAAGATAATAAATTATATTTGACAAAATAAATGTTAACTTTTAACAACTCTTACTGAACTGAACATAGATTTTTTGTTTTCTTGCACATATTTTCTGTTAAAGATAGATAAAATAGAGCCACAGTTCTTTCGTGAGAGGGCCTTCGTGGTAAACAAACATATTAGCTCAGCAGTGGAAGACTCCTGGATACTCTTCAGGGATGAGTCATGTGGTGATGGAAAATGTGCTTTGGCTGGAGCAGCAGTTTTCTGGCCTAGACCTGGCCTCTTCAGATAATCAGAATGGGGGAAGTACAGCCAGCAAAGGCCACTATATCCCTCTTTGTTAAGGAATAGAGCAGCTACTAAAGGATTCTACCATAAAGACAGTTTAGGGTGGTGTTCTAGCAAAGATAAGGATGCATAGAGCAGTTTTGAATCTCCTAATGATTCAAGTGCTAATTCTAGCTTCTTCAGTGATCATGGACGCGGATCGAGGGGAAGGTTTGATAATCATGGATGGAGTGATTATGATGGCACTGACAGCCATGGTGACAGAAGTGGTTTTGGCAATTTATAACATGGTGGGAACAGTCACTGGTGTGACAAATAAGATGAAGAGGATTGGTCAAAACCACTCCCCCCAAGTGAACGTTTGGAACAGGAACTCTTTTCTGGAGGCAACACTGGGATTAATTTTGAGAAATATGGTGACATTCTAGTTGAGGCAACAGGCAGCAATTGTCCTCCACATGTTGAAAGTTTCAGTGATGTTGAGATGGGAGAAACTATCGTGGGAAACATGGAGGTTACTCATTATACTCGCCTGACTCCAGTGCAAAAGCATGCTCTTACTATTATAAAAAAGAAAAGAGACTTGACGGCTTGTGCCCAAACAGAGTCTGGAAAACTGCAGCATTTCTCTTGCCCATCTTGAGTCAGATGTATTCAGATGGTCCAAAGGAGGCTTTGGGGGCCATGAAGGAAAATTAAAGGTGGGGATGCAGCAAACAATACCCAATCTTCTTGGTATTAGCACCAAGAAGAGAATTGGCAATACAGATCAATGAGAAAGCAGAAAAATTTTCATACTGATCTGGAGTTCCTCCTTGCATGATTTATAGTGGTGCCGATATTGTTCAGCAGATTTGAGTCTTAGAAGTTGGATGGCACTTGTTAGTAGCCACTCCAGGATATCTAGTGGATATGATGGAAAGAGGAAAGATTGGATTAAACTTTTGCGAATACTTCGTGTTAGAAGAAGCTGATCAGATGTTGGATATGGGGTTTGAGCCTCAGATACATAGAAAAGTTGAACAAGATACTATGCCTCCAAAGGGTGTCCACCACACTATGATGTTTAGTGCTACTTTACCTAAGGAAATACAGATGCTGGCTCATGACTTCTTTGATGAATATATTAGTATCTTCTTGGCTCTATACAGGAGTTGGCTGTACCTCTGAGAACATCACAAAGAAAGTAGTTTGGGTGGAAGAATCAGACAAGCAGTTGTTTCTGCTTGACCTCCTAAGACATCCACTTGATCCTAGGCAAGTATGCACTAACCTTAGTGTTTGTGAAGACCAAAAAGGGTTTTTATTCTTTAGAGAATATCTTATACCATGAAGGATAGTCATGTACCAGTATCTATGGACACCATTCTCAGAGGGATAGGGAAGAGGCTCTTCACCAGTTACCCTCAGGAAAAAGCCCAATGCTAGTGGCTACAGCAGTAGCAGCAAGAGGACTGGACATTTCAAATATGAAACATGTTATCAATTTTGATTTGCCAAATGATATTGAAGAATATGTATATGGCATTGGCCATACAAGACGTGTAGGAAACCTTGGCCTGGCCACCTCTTTCTTTAATGAGAGGAACATAAATATCACGAAGGATTTGTTGCATCTTCTTCTTGTTGAAACTAAACAAGAAGTGCCATCTTGGTTAGAAAACATGGTTTATGAACACCACTACCAGGGTAGTAATTGTGGACGTTCTAAGAGTAGCAGATTTAATGGAGAATTTGGTGCCAGACACTACTGACAAAATAGTGGTGCCAGCAGTTCCAGCTTCAGCAGCAGCCACACAAGCAGCAGAAGATTTGGTGGAGGTGGCTATGGAGGCTTTTGCAACACTAATAGATATGGAGGAAATTATAACTCCCAGGGGATTGACTGGTGGGTAACTGAGCCTGCTTTGTAGTAGGTCACCCTGCCAAACAAGTTAATATGGAAACCATATGTAACTTAGCCAGATGATACCTTGTATAGCTTGAAGAACTCACACTATATTACCAGCTGTGATTCTCCACTATTTTTTTTAAGGGAGCTCAAGGTTCTACAAGAAGAAATGAAAAGAACAATTAACAACCTTGTTCGGAAGGTGGTTTGAAGACTTAATTGCCATTGTTTGGATTAATTCCCCTCCTGCTTACCTCCATCCCAAATTGCAATTATAATTTTGTGACTGAGGATTATTTGTTTGTTAATGTTAACTTTAGATAATTTTTTATTTTGATGTCCTGTTGGTTCAATATATCAATTGTTTTGACAAAATTACTGAACTTGGGCTAAAGTCAAACCTTGGGACACAGGTGTGATACAACTTAACCGGAACCATCGATTCATACAAAAATACTTTAAGGATAAACCTATTTGGTAGCCTGCATTAGGACTTTTTGGTACTTGAAAATTGGAGGAAAACAAACAACAAATGTTGTAGGGCATATTGATGAAATTAGTTTCCAGTGTGGCAAACTGTAGTAAGTTAAAGTTCTGATTTGCTCACTCTATCCTGGATAGGTATTTGTAACCTCACAGCCTTTAAACAAGCCATTCCAGTCATGATGAGGTGACGTATGAATACGTACATGCATTCAAACACTGTCTTCAAAGTTAATACAAGTAAATACAGCAACTCCTCTTTCAGTGTTTAGGCAGATTATTAACTATGAGCTAGCCAAATGTGGGCATACTATTACAGGGAATGCTTAAAGGTCTGGCAACTTGAAATAAGGTTTTAGGAGAACTCATCTACTTAGACTTTTTAAATGCCTGCCATAAATGAAATTGAAATGGTAGATGGGGACCACAGCGATGACCAACCCTCATTAAGGTCCTGGATGATTTTTGGTCTAGTAACAGATGCTAGTTTTGATGTTTTTTGGTCAAGAGGGTAGGAACAGGAAGAATTACACAGCAGGCTTTACTTTAAATGCTGATTCACATGACTGTTCAAGCTGAGTTGAGATGCTCAACTGGCTTACTATAGACTTTGTAAAAATGGCTCCAGAAGAGTAACTAACTGAAATCTTTAAGATCACACAGGTTGGAAATATGTACATAACTGCACAAGGTGTCAATTCTGCTCTACAGCGCAGTTTTAGTTGCATAGGTTTCCATTGTATTTATAGTCTGTTTAAGTTAAATCTGGCCAAAGATGAGCACTGTTCACCACTAAAATGCCTCTGCCACTTTGAATTCTGTTCTAATTTTGTGGCCAGAATGCGGTGATTAAAGTGCTCAATCTTTTTACAGTGGCATAGGAAGATGGCAAAAATTTCCTGAAGTGCAATAGATTTTCAAGTGTATTGTGCCTTGTTCTAAAACTTTTATTAAGTAGGTACACTTGACAGGATTGAGGTCATTTGTCATGTTGTTACTTCAGTTAGTCTAAGTTTAGGCTCTTGTATATATTGCCCATAACTTGTACAAAGTACTTACTTTATTGCACATTCAGATATATATATACACACACAAACACACATATATACACACACACACATATATATACACACAAACATATGTATATATGTCTTGTCTTGTGTGCATGTCCTTAAACTTCCAACTTTATTTTGTCTCTTGGAGATTGTTGAACACAGTTTGTCTGGGAAGGGGATGGAAATAGATTCTAAAATTTATCTGGGACCATTGGGAAGAAAAGTATTTGCACACGACAGATTTCTAGATACTTTTTGCTGTTAGTTTTATGTAATATTTATTGAACATTTTGACAAATATTTATTTGTAAGCCTAAAAGTGATTCTTTGAAAGTTTAAAGAAACTTGACTAAAGACAGTACAAACACGATGGCACTTGAATGTTGAATGTCACCATATTCATGAAATTATTTATTTTGGGGTAGTGTGAGCTTTTAATGTTAAGTCATATTAAACTCTTAAGTCAAATTAAGCAGACCTGGCATGGTACAATAGCTATAACTTTCTGATGTTAGTAAAAACAGAATTGGCGACTTGAAATTAAATCATGCCAAGGTTTTGATACACTTGTCTAAAGATATTAATGAAACGCTTCACAACACTGATATAAAGTGTCCAGATTCTCAGATGTTTGTTGTGTGAGTTTTGTTTAGTTTTGTGTATTTTTTTTTCAGTGGATGTCTGGCACATTGCAATCCTCAAACCTGTGGTTATCTTTAGTTGGCAATTTAGTTGGCATAATCAGTGACCTGTACATTCAGTGATAGCGTTTGAGCAAGTTTTATCAGCAGGCAATATTTTCAGTTAATAAGATTTCAAAATCACATAAGGTTTTAAACTTGCTGATATAAAGATTGCACCTCAAGTCACTATAGCTTTAGTAATTGCTTATTGTGTTAGTTCAGATGCTAACAATGCATGTGCTGTGAATATTCTGATTTTATTAAAATAAAATTGAACTACAAAAAATAGATAAAATGCATAAATTGAACGATCTCTAAGACTGCATGGAAAGGAAACTCTTTTGTTCTTGGTATAATATTATGGACCACTGTGAATGTTTTATGGACTTTGTATTCTAATATACTATTGTTTTCTGAGAATGATCATAATGGTGGATTGAAATATCACAATGATCTCAACCCCATTCTTAGCAATGCAATTTCATGTGATAATTTAAGAGAATTTGCAATGCAATTATATAGTGCTTATTTTTAGTTGCGTTCACTCTTATCTATAAGGGATTGTCCTTAATAACCATAGTTCACAAGATTATGTGAGGTAGGTTACTATCATACAAGATAGATAAACTACATTGTGTATTGGACCATGAATTCCATGGATTTTGACAGGCATAAAATAGAAATGGCTGATTTGTGTTTGTGGAAGTTCATTCAATTCCTGAGAGAAATCAGGAGGTGAAATCTAAGAAATGTTAAGCCATCGAGAGGAGGCAGCTATCTTTTTGAACTTAAGATGGGATGACAGGTCTTTCAGCCTGAAAACAGCTAACGTGTTCTTTAGTTGTCATACTCAGGGTCAAAAGAACTTTCAAAGTAGTTGCTTGATTGTATTTATTTATTTATTTTGAGACAGAGTTTCACTCTTGTTGCCCAGGCTGGGGTGCAGTGGCATGATCTCGGCTCATGACAACCTCTGCCTCCTGGGTTCAAGTGATTCTCCTGCCTCAGCCTCCCAAGTAGCTGGGATTACAGGTATGCACCACCACGCCCAGCTGATTTTGTGCTTTTACTATAGACGGCATTTCTTCATGTTGGTCAGGCTGGTCTTGCACTCCTGACCTCCGGTGATCCCCCGACCTCAGCTTCCCAAAGTGCTGGGATTACAGGGGTGAGCCACTGCACCCAGTCTGATTATATTTCACTATGAATTTGGAGCTCTAAGCCTAAAAGAAGGTTTCTCATAATTCATAGAAAAAAGAAGAAACTTTCTCTAAAATTTTAATTTCTTGTGTGCATATTTACAAAACCTAAACACAGACTTTTTTTCAGAAATATTTAAACATTCTATTTTAAAGAGTTTCATTTTCCAAGTTTATATAAGGCATGTTAAAATATTCGTACACCTAAGATAATAGAGCAGCTTTCAGCATTTAAGTATAAGTGATTGAATGTTGAATTATGAACATTACAGACCAGAAGATTAAGAAAAATTTTGCATAGTGAAAAATAATTAGGATTTGACATCATTTTTCTGCTTATGTCCATATAAGGAACGTTTTTACTTATTTTATGTTTAAATATCCATTATCAGTAAGGGAAGCTAATGATATACATTTTTGCATCTTCATATATCTTTGCGATGCATGTGTTTACAGATATGACAGCCATTTAAAATCAGATATTGAAATACAGGAGAGGAAGTGCACACAATACTTAACCCCTAGAACTTTGTCATTGCTATAGACCAGTGCCTGCTGTGTGTTTTCCATTGTTCCCTTTTCTGAATTTGAGTTTGTAATTATGTTATCCTTTCTCCTCTATTGTATATTGGATGTAGAGCAGGACAGATGCCTTGGCATTTTAGATAATAGATTGTAGAACTATGAGTAGCCCCATTAAGGTCAGATGGAGAAGACCACACACCAGCTGGATATCTGAACTTTGAATAGGATGAAGTAACTGGAAGCTATTTGGGAATGTCAACAGCGGGATGCATCAGAGTATGTTCTGTCTTGGGCACTAATGGTGCTCATAGATACGTGGTAGCCAGGTAGGTAATCTGTAGCATAAGGCTACATTTTCACCAGTTATGCTGTCTCCCCCATAGTGCTAAGTTGTTGCTGGCAAGTAGCTGCCTAGTCAGGGTCCATATTTCTCTGGATCCCTTGCAATTAGGTGGTATCATATATCCAGTATTGTCAGTGGAATGCAGTTAGGAATTAGATGTATCTTTTCTAAGACTTTTTTTTTTTCTCATGCCTTGATGCAAGAAAACACTTTGACTGTTGGATTTTGGCAGTACCAAAACCACAGGAGGGATAGAGTTCAATTCATTGACTCATAGCTTGGAGGAGAACAACATCCTCCAAAAGCAAAAATCTTATTTTGAAGTTTAGTGTGAAAAATAAACCATTTAAGGTGTTATACATTTTTAGTATCATACATTTAAATGATTATTACTATAACTATTGAAAAATATGTTTGGCATTTAAAAGTCAATTTCTTAAAATGAACTTTCATTTTTTGGTGACTTTGAAGTGGCACTGCAGTTTTTGTCTTTAAATAGATGGCACATTTGATTTTTAAAATTATTTTTCATTTTTTATTGAGGTACTTAAACTGTCAACTTTAGTAGTTTCCTCACAGATCTGTGTTTTCTGTGCTCTCACCTTGATCTTTAAATTGCAGGGGACTAAGAAATTATTTGTCCCTCGTGTTCTTTTTAAAGCTTTTAATGAGCTTGCAGACAACTATCTCTTTGCTGTTCTTACTATTAATATTGCAGGCGCAACCCTGGGATAGTGTAAAGGTAGGGTAAAAGCAGAGCACTCACTTGACAAGGGGGGGCGTGGGATGGATAGGATGGGATGGATTAGATGCAACACAGAGTAATGAGGTAAGGTGACATGGAATAACTGTGTAGTAGTAACTCAAAAGTATCACAAATTTTTGGACCACATTAGCCTGGATGACTATTCTTAAGTAAATAAACAATGTTGAGAGGCCAAGACAGGCGAATCATGAGGTCAGGAGATTGAGACCATCCTGGCTAACATGGTGAAACCTTGTCTCTACTAAAAATACAAAAAAAATTAGCCAGGCGTGGTGGTGGGCCCCTGTAGTCCCAGCTACTCACGAGGCTGAGGCAGGAGAATGGTGTGAACCCAGGAGGTGGAGCTTGCAGTGAGCCGAGATTGTGCCATTGCACTCCAGCCTAGGCAACAGAGGTAGACTCCGTCTCATCAAAAAAAAAAAAAAAAAAGAAACAATATTATTCTGGCCTGGCTTTGGATTAAAAGGCTGAAGTGTTGGCTAGGGAATTTACATTCTTTGTTTTCTCTTTTGTCTTTATTGTATAGGCAGAGAGAGTTTAATTTTAGCCAAATCCTTTTATTCTTTAATAACGAGCCATATTAGTCAAGATTTGCATTCTAGCACCCCTTCTTTCCATTTGTAAACAACTTTTAAGTATGCAAAATTTTCTTTGAGATGCCTGGGTTCTGCCACTAGTACCCAACATTTTGAGTTAGTTTTTCTTGCCTAAAGCCTACATACTACTCTTCACTGATCCAGTGTCCCCACTTAACCACCACTGGGCTGTTCTCCTTCCCTAGTTCAGGTTCTCAGTTTCTTCTTGGGAGCTCAGAATTTGCTGTTACCATGATTGCATATGCTGAAATCAATGAATTCAGTCATACATCCTTCCAATTCTCTCCTCTCACTACACTTGCATATCCAAGAATTCATGGTGCTCTGCTAAATAAAGGATTATGTTTGGGGGTCACTGCCTTTTAAGAGCACAAAACTGAAGCTTTAAACATTTTAGTGATTTCCATAGCTTCGTGTGTAAACACGTGCTCAGAGATGAATTCATTAAAATGCACTTGTCCTCTCAGGCCACTTAGGGTTGCCCACATACATCCACTCTCAGGCTATTTGAAAATAGGAGGAAGAGGGCACTCAACAATGGATATTTCTAGTACAGAGGGGATTTATGATTTAGAACGTGTAACAATATTCTAGTGACTTTGCATTCATGCACTGGTATCCTTTTCTATAGCCTTTCCAATATATTTTAGAATAAACTGTGGGCTTCTTGCTGCAAACTGAGAAGAGCAAATCAATGAAAATAAAAGATATAGGTAATCAAAAGAGGTCTTCACTTTGTCCTCCTGAAAACTCAGACAAAGTGGAGGCTCAAGTCAGTTAGGGAAAGATTGGGCTGTTCATAATTGCCTATGTGACTTGTCAGTTCCTTTTTAACTCATACAAAACCTTTGTGAGTGTGACATTATATCTAGACAATAGTTATGTTAATTTCCCTAATTGTGATATTATCTGCCTATCAATAGCCACCTATTCTAAACTTTAAAACATGTAGCAATTATTTTTCATGCTCGAAACTCAAAGTAACAATAACGTTGGAAAAAAAGAGACATTTCCTGTGAATTCAGTTAAAATAGAATGCTCACTTTTTCCTCAGAATAATGCTTTTTAAAATTTTTATTATGCAGTACATGCGTATTAAGGAAAATATGGTTAACACAGAAAAATGAAAGGAAAATTGTAAACTGTAATTTTACTAAACAAAGACATCTACATAACATTTAGGTATATTTTCTTTTCTCAAGGCATCTATAACAGATATTTGCCATTCTTGTTGAATTCTTAGCATGTGTGTGTGGGGAATTTCCAGCTTATGAAGCAGATCTTACTTCCCATTTTAGAAGCAGAAAACCCAAGGCTTATGTTCAGTTGGTCTTATAGCTAAGTGCAAGCACATTAACTTCGGCTATCCCAATTTGATATGTACACTCTGAGCTTTGAATTGAGAATTCCTGAGGCAAAGCTCAGAGACACAGGAGAATGTATTCTCATGGGGTGGAGAGGGAGTAGCACCAATATCCTATTTTCAGAGGGAGAAGAAGCAACAGTTTCAGCGTCAGCATCATTTACATGGTTTTGGTGATAAAACATTTTTGAGTGACAGTGACTATGCCCAGCAGTTCTTGTGGCAGTGTAGCTACTTTAATGGTTCTGAGGTGTGATTTGTGTGTTGCCAGTGACTGCCAGGCCCCACACTTGTTCTTCTAGCTCTCAAAGTTTGCAAGTTTCCTAATATAGTCATCATGCCTATAATCTTAGAACTCTGGGAGGCTGAGGCAGGAAGATCACTTGAGGCTAGGAGTTTGAGACTAGCCTGGGAAACATGACAAGACCCTGTCTCTACAAAAAAATAAAAATAAAAAAAATAAAGCCAGGTGTACTGGCGTATGCTTATAGTCCCAGCTATTTGGGAGGCTGAGGTGGGAGGATCACTCAAGCCCAGGAGTTTGAGGCTGCAGTGAGCTATGATCACATCACTACACTCAAGCCTGGGCGAGAGAGTGAACCCTCTTGTAAATGAACAAACAAATAAATTAATTAAAATTTATTTTTACTAAGATTATCTGAGTTAGTTTATACTGCTCACAACTAAAAATACCGAATCAGTGGATTATTTTTTATCGTGTGGTTGAAATCCTATTTTACCATGTTTCTTAGTCTGGGGTAAATTCTACTTATGGACCGGAATTTTCTGAAGGAAATTTTTTTGTATGGTTTCAGAGTTATGTTCATAATTAAAGGAAATATTAATGAAAAATGCCAGTTCCATTTGCAAAGACAGAAACTGACTCTTTTACTATTTTGTAAGTTATTTTTTAAGATTTCTTCAACTGTTTTGCTTGGTGATTTGTTAATTTTTTTCCTTAGGTTTCCTTTAAAAGACATAGGTCATTGACTTTTGCTTAATAAAACTCCTATTTTTAAAATAGGTTTATTGATATATAATTTATACATGTTTAAATGTTCAATCCAGTAGTTTTCAGTATATTTACAGAGTTGTGCAGCCAACCAATAATCTAATTTTAAAACATTCTCATCATTCCAAAAAGAAATTGTGTGCCTCTTCACAATCATTATCCTTTTATACTCCTTCCTCTCCCCTTCAGCACTAGGCAACCAGGCAACTACAGAACTAATTTCTTTCTCGTTAGATTTACCTATTCTGTTTATTTCATAGAATTGGAATTGTACAGTATACTGTCTTTTGTAGCTGGCTTCTTTTGCTTAGCATAATGGTTTTGAGATTAGTCTATGTCATAATACAAATATACAAATCAGTATTTAATTTCTTATTATGGATTGCCAAATAAAATTTCATTTTATTGAAATTCCATGTTTTATTTATCCATTCATCAGTTGATAGGTAGTTAGGTTGCTTTCACTTTTTTTGCTTTATAAATACTGTTGCTATGAACATCTATGTATAAGCTGTGTGTGAATTTATGCTTTCATTTCTCTTGGGTAGATACCTAGAAGTAGAATATCTGGGGTCCAGTGGTAACTCTGTGTTTAACATATTGAGAAACTAATGAAGTGTTTGCCATGGTGGCTGCACCATTTTACACTCATTTCCATTTCAATGTATCCACATTCAATGCATTCAGTTTCTCCACATTCTTGCCACAGTATGTTATTGTCTGTCTTTTTGATTATGGTTATCCTAGTAGGTGTGAAGTGGTACTTCATTGTGGTTTTGATTTCCAATTCCCTAATTGCTCAAACAATTATGGAGGCTGAAGAGTCTCATGATCTGCTATCCACAAGCTGGGGAACCAGAAAAGACAGTGGTGTACAGTAGTCCCTCTTTATTTGTGGTTTCACTTTCCATGGTTTCTATATGTGTATGTTATGACTAGTTGGTTCATAGTATTGTGTATGTTCTCTATTTTCTTATTAACTATCTCTCTAAATGTTCTGTCGATTATTGAAAGGAGAGGGTATTGGAGTCTTCAAGTATTCTATTACTGTAGAACTGTTGTTCTCTTTATTTCTGTCAATATATGTTTTATACATTTTGGAGCTCTGTTGTTAGGTGCTTATGCATTTACAATTATTATATCTTCTTGATGAGTTGAGCCTTTTAGAGATATGTAATATCCTTCTTTGTCCCTTAAAATAGTTCTTCACTTGAGGTGTATTTTGTCTGTTGGTATAGCTAACTCAGTTCTTGTTTAGTTACTGTATTACATGAAATATATTTTATCCTATTTGTAGCTCTAGATCTAAAGTGAGTTTCTTGCAGAAAGCGTGTAGTTGGATCACATTTTGTTTTTCTATTCATTATGCCAGTTTTTGCCTTTCGGTTGGATAGTTTAAATCTGTTTACATTTAAAGCAGTTACTGAGAAGAAGGGGTCATTTCAATCACTTTGCAATTGTTTTCTGTATGCCTTAGGCCATTTTTGTTTTTAATTTCCTCTTTTATTGACTCTTTTTGTATTCAATTTATTTTTTGTATTTAAACCATTTTGTGTGCCCTTTCATTTCCTTTTTTGTGTTACTTCTTAAGGATATTTTATTTGCAGTTGCATGGAAATACTTTAACGTCTTAAGTTTATGACAATCTAGTTTTAATTGATATCAATTTAGCTTCGATAGCATAGAAAATTCTCTGCTCTAGGACAGTTCTGTTCCCACTTCTATGTTGTTATCATCAATTATATATTTATACATCATATTCTTAACAACAGATCATAATTATTTTTATGCATTTGTCTTTCAAATTGTGTTGTAAATGGAAAGTGAAATTATGAATCAAAAATGCAACAACAATACAATAACATTGGATTTTATATTTGCACATGTAGTCACCAGAGAGCTTTATGTCTTCAATGACATTGAGTTACTGCCTAGTGTGCTTCAATATCAACCTTAAAAACATCCTTTAGCATTTTGTGTAGGGCAGGCCTATTGATAAGGGACTCTCTTGGTTTTTGTTTATTTGAGAACATCTTAATTTCTTCCTCATTTTTTGAAGGGTAGTTATGATGGATTAGAATTTTTTTTCCAGCACCTTAAGTATGTCATCACATTGCCTTCTGGCCTTCATAATTTCTGATAAGAAATCAATTATTTTAAAATTTATTTTCAGATTATTATTATTATTTTTAAATTCATTCATTCAATAACTATTAATGAATCCAGATCCCAATAGAGCTTACATTTTAATTAAGGAGATATACAATAAATATAATGAATTAGTAAATTATGTAGTATTCTGGAAGATGATAAATGCTATGAAACAATAAACCTCAGGATGGAGGATAGGGAAAAATTGTGTGTGTTGTTGAGGGGGAGGAGATATGCAATTTTAAATAAGGTAATCAGGATTGGCCTTATTGGGAAAAGATTTGATGAAATGAAGAAGTTTGTCATGCTACTATCTTGGTGGCCAGCATTCTATAGAGAAGGAATAGTCAGTATGGGTCCTGAGGTTGTAGCATGGTTGGCAAAGTTACAGAACAATAAGGAAGCCAGTGTAGATGGATCCTAGAATCCTAATAAGCACAGGAAAGAACAGGTGAATATGGAGGAAGGGTAGAAAAGGCCACATCATAAAAGTGCTTCTAGGCCATTGTAAAAATTTTGGCTTTTCCTTTGAGTTAAATGGGAAGGCAGTAGAGGGTTTTGAGTAGAGGGACAAGATGATGTGATGCTGTTTTTAAATAATCTTTCTGGTTACTTTATTGAGAATCAACTGTATAAAGGAAATGGGGTGGAGACTATTGTAATAATTTTTTTGAACATTTGTTTTTTTGTTTGGCTTTGCCCTATTTATGCATTAGCTCATTTAATTCTCACATCAGTACTTTGAAGAAATTATTATTTTTCCCTTCTTTGCTGATGAATTAAGTGAAGCTCAGAGCAGAGAACCCCTTGCTTGAAGTCCTCTAGTAAACTGTTAGTGAAGATCGGATGTAACCCATGTCTGTTGATTGGACTATCCTGGTTGTCACAACTCTAAAATTCTATGCTTCATTACCCAGCTACATGCAGTTTTGGCCCTCCCTTCCAATTCACTGGCTCTCTAAGCAGAATTTCTTTTTATATTTTGAGAATTGTGTCCCCATAATTTTTTTTCTGAATCAATAACTTAGGAAAATTAGACATTTCTATGAGGAAAAATCAACAAGGAAGCACAATGTAGTTTTTGAGGAATGGTTGGGTGAGTATGTTTAGAAAAGAGAGGACCCTCCATAACATATATTTTACTAGCCAATAGGAAAATAGTAAGACTTCTTTTAGTTTTAATATTAGTTTTAATGGTTTTAAAGAAAAAATAGCAATTAAATCTGTCACATTATCACATATGCAAAGGGTGTAAATATGTTAAACATATTCAGTATAATTACCACAACTTGAAAATACTTTATTCACTACAAACTGTATATACATTGACTTCTTATATAAACAGATTTTTCACCTCTCTATATATGTATTAAAACACAAAACTAATGACCTTGTGCAGCCCTACTGAACTTTATTCTTTATTCCTGCTTGGCCTTAAGGGAAATTATTCCAACCTTATTATTCTACATGGTCCCTGTCATTCTGGATTTCCTTAGCTTTTGACACATTATCAATGACAAGTAGGAAATTGTTACTGTTAGAAGTGTGAGAAATGTTTGTAATTCTCCTGCTTTTCTATTTGATGAAATAGTTTACCAGGTACTAATCAGAAAATTTTAGAGGAAACTTTTGCATATACAAAAACTAAATTCATATGTTGAGTTGGCCAGCATTTATCTTTCACATTCATTTTGTATTTCATAGGCTTGATACCAAGCTTCTAGGTATTCTTTATGTGCTTTGTAAGGGTGGGATTCACTCTGAAATTGCTCAGTTCGCTGTTTCTAAGACATTGGCATGATCTGGAAAACGACATGAATTCGGCTGTTGGGTCAGAAATGTCACCATCATAAAGTTAGAAGCCTGAATAATGCAACAGTATACTATACTTGGTAAAAAATAAAGAAGTGTGAGAGTGGATTCTGTAATAATTATGTCTGCTTTAATCTTTTCCCATACAGGTAATTTCAATATCTTGTACTTTGTCCAGATGCAAAATAGTAAGCAATGTTTATTTTTGATTTAATGTGTTTTGTTTAAAAGAGAATCCTTGCAATGATGTAAACCTTTTTGATTCTTTCATATTTCTTTAAAAAATATTTTGAAGTTTTCTGATACTGATCTAAATAAAAAAACCTGGGCTGTTTTAACCATCTGCCTAGTAGTCTGAGCCAGTGTTTGCCTCCAAACAATGGAAAGATTCACACTGAACTTTAGAAACAGAGGGTAGAGTAAATTTTGAAGGCAGATTCTTTCAAAGCTTAGCAAATATGAAAACACTGGCATGACTTTATTTAAAAATGAATCCCTGGGCCGGGCGCGGTGGCTCAAGCCTGTAATCCCAGCACTTTGGGAGGCTGAGACGGGCGGATCACGAGGTCAGGAGATCGAGACCATCCTGGCTAACATGGTGAAACCCCGTCTCTACTAAAAAATACAAAAAAAAAAAAAACTAGCCGGGCGAGGTGGCGGGCACCTGTAGTCCCAGCTACTCAGGAGGCTGAGACAGGAGAATGGCCCGAACCCGGGAGGCGGAGCTTGCAGTGAGCTGAGATCCGGCCACTGCACTCCAGCCTGGGCGACAGAGCGAGACTCCGTCTCAAAAAAATAAAAAATAAAAATAAATAAATAAAAAAATAAAATAAAAATGAATCCCACTGAATTTGATTTTGTGCATTATTCTGTAATTCTTACCGTCAACATTCAGACAGAAAGGTGAAAATCTTCTCTTTTGTATTTCACTCTTGTTTTATTATTACTGTTTAAATTTTTGAACTTAAAAAATTCTGCCTATAGGACTCAGTTTAAGGGCCATGAGCAGTGAGTGAATGATGCCAGCTTTTTTTCTGGAGAGCATTGAAAATGAACCTTGAGTATTTCTGTCACACTAGAATCGAGGTGCTTGGTAAGCAACACAGCAATCAGTATGTTCACAGAAGCCGAACCAAACCAACAATCCAACTGACGAGGCCAATATTTTTCCTTAGAAATAAATGTCTTAGAAAATTCTACTGAATTTCTCTAATATGTGAGGGCCAGGAGTTACATTTTTCAAATGTATGATACTTGGGTAGTGGCTGATGACCTTAAATTTGAGGGCTAAACTTTACATTCTTATTTTACAGCTGAATATGGTTCCATATGTCTAAAACACTAATTAATGTTAGTACCATGTCATTTACAAATTTAAGAAAATGATAACTGTTTTTACATATTAGGCTTTTTCTTGACACTTTTACATTGTATGGTAAACATTCATATGTTTTAAGAATGAACATTCAAAAACATAGTCAAACAATTAGATACTACATAATAATCAATTTGCTTATTTAAAACATGCACACAAGCTTCACAGAATTTATTGAGCATATGGGAATGCTGTAATGACCACTTATTATTTCAGTATTCGATTTTAATTCTTTGAAGTTGTTGCATTCATTAAATGATTGAATGTGTAGGCACATTTGTATGTGTGTGTGTCTCTTTGTTTATTGGTATCATCAGAAGAAATTCAGCTGGAACACATATGTTTAGCTTGGTTAGACTTTGAACACTTTGTAACAATTGGACATTTCTGGTTTTGGCTCCAAAATAGGGAAGAGGTTTGAGAAATAGACCATGATTTGCCATTGAATATTTGCTTTTATTCTGTTCTTCAAAAATATTTTGTTTTAATATTGGTGGAGGCACAACAACAAAGTGTTAGAGAATATTATTTTAGACAAATATCTGTAAAAATAAAACTGAATAGTTTAAAGGAGAAGTTTGTACTACACATTCACATTCTCAAAAAGTTTCTGCTTTCTTGAGCAGGACTGACTGTATCCCTAATTCAAGGAAAGATGATCTATAAGCGCTGAGGTCTGGATGTTACTTTTTACACTTAAAAGTATTTATTGTTATGTTATGAGTCTTAGAAATGTGATAGTATATATCTTCTTGTAGTAAAATTGATGCTTTCTTAGGACTATTATCTCATTTCTTTCTGGTAAGACTTCTGAATAATCTAAGGAAATGAAAGGAAAGGTCTCTCTGTGGAAGGAGGTGTGTTAGACTCACCCTCTTGCTCAGCTGTGGAAGGAGGTGTGTTAGACTCACCCTCTTGCTCAGTTCACACATATCCGAACTATTGTGCAGGTTTGTTTTCCAAGAGGTAACTCACCTTTCCACACTTTGCCTGGTTTGCTCATATGTACCATATATTGGTATTTTTCAACCATATTTTCTTTTGTCACACTTATGACTTTTTTTCCCTAAGGAGTCGCCTTTGAAGATATTTTCTGATAATTTCTCCTAGTCCTTATTCTATATCCAGTGAGGGGAGAGGAAGAGAACACGAATAGTATTCTTCCCCTATTTATTGGAATATACCTTTACTGTTTTATAATCTAGCATTTAAAAAATCTGTGAAAAATAAAAAGAATGATAGGAATTTTCTTTATATTTTTTAAGGTCCTAACTTTGACTACTTTTTAGCTTGGCATTTAAAAATAAGTAATGGTCAAAAAGTATATAATTTTTAAAAATTTCACTCTCTCACAAAAAAAAAAAAATCAAGAGAATGAAATATACATTTGCCTAATGATTTAACTAGATTTCCTTTTCAGTTAAATGCCATGGAAGAAATCTTTAAATCTTTAAACCTTTACATTCTACAAAATGAGTTTTCTTGAGCAAAGATTTTCAGTTCCTATTTCTTGAGGTTAATTTTCTGTTACTCTAGTGGGAAAATGAATCATTTAACTTTTTTTCCCATTTTATTTCTCTAGGCAAAAAAAGGTCCATTTTATATAGATTTTGTTTCCCTTCACTTATGATATTATGTTTTAAAGGTTCTTTAATCTCTTGGAAAAACTATATGTCATTTTAATGTCACAAATGTATATTGCAATTTGTAAATGAGATAGTTTTTTTCTGACATATTTTTGTTTGTTGCATATAATAATTTAGAGTTTTCAAAGAATAAATTTAAAGCCCATTTTATTTTGGGTAGAGGCTAACATTTTATTAGTGTTTTTGTCACATTTATATGCTACCTTTCTCAATTTGACCATATCTGCCTAAAAATTGCTCTCTGTTTCTAGAGAGTATATAGGACAGGACCGATAAATAAGAGAATGGGGGCCTAGATTGGCACCATGATAGACTCATACTAATCTTTTACCTCAGTAAATGAAATTAAGGCTATTCATCCACAGAGGTATAGGGTGAGCTTATGAAACTTGAAGTGGTGGAGGCAGATTTGGAATTCCTGCGGGAGCAGCCATTGAAACTTGGGTCTCTTGGCGTTGCTCTTTTCTTCCGACTGGACCTGGCCGTATCTGCATCGCTGGGGTCAAACATCACTGTCATGGACTCCATCCTGGTCACGGTGTACATACTGCTTTGCCGGGTTGGATGAAACCTGGTGGTCTTGAGCTCTAGCTCATCATAGCTGGAAACTTTGATGAAAGGACACCAGCGAAATGCTCTCTTGAAGCCAGCTCGAAATCTGAGGAAAAGCAGGCCACGGAAAGAAAAAGTTGTTTTTTTCAAGCAGATATGTCTTTCAGCTGCCACAGAAAATTCTACTTAAGGTAGTTATAACAACTCAGTTTTTGAGTTTGGTTTTTAGCCAAACTTAGAATTTGTGTCACAGTATTGTTGTTAGTCTTTTAGTTCTTGTTTGAATTGAATTGAATGGAAATTAATTTCCCATTAATGAGAAGCATTGATTCCCAGCAATGAAAAGCATCTCATTCCCACCAGTGAGAAGTCATCAATAGCAAACACATAGCATCAGGTAACCAATTTAGTAAAGAAACAGCATATTTTTCTAAAATAATTTTATACATTTACATAAATATAATTGAATTAGGCTGGCTAATTAAGGCACTTAAAAATGATATATTTCAAAATAGCTCCTTTCAGAAATGATTACACATTTATAAAGTCTCATTTAATGTTAGAATTAATTGCTAATCTTGATGGTTTTTATCTAATCATGTATGAAAGTACAAAATCCTTATCTTTGTAAACCTTTAAATGAAGTTGATTAAAAGTGGATGTAATGCTTGTGGGGTGGCGGGAATTGAGATATGGCTTATGCAATTAGTGAAAAAAAAGGCAAGAATTAATTAAATATTTAACAAACTTAAGGCACAGTGTGGTAGAGCCCCAACTGGGAAGAGAGAGCTTAGGATTTAATTCATGCAGTTACTTACATAAAGTCCCAATTCTACTTGCAAAAAAACCACATTGACTTATTGCAGGACTTACCAACCCTATGAAATTTAACCCTACCCCTTCATGTGCTGACCAATAAAACCAACGTGATTTTATCTGGAAAGCAGATTTTATCATTTTTTTCTAGTTTTACATTTGACTATAAATATTCTCACTTTTCATTTTTTAACTTTATAAACATCTTTCCCTTGACCACCATGATTTCTTCACAAGCCATCTCCATGGAGGCTGCATGCTCTCTTACTTACCCCACCTCACCATGCAGGAAGCAGGATTGGAGCTCCCCTTGTTTTTACAAAACCTTCTACTTCAAAGTTTATTTATTTACAACGTATCCTTTTTAATAAAGTCTGCTCACATATGCCATCATCTCTCCATCTTACAGAAATTATTCAAGAATTTCTAGGAAGTATCTTCATTTCTTTGAAGATTTGAGTATATTTTCAGTTCTCCTTCAATCATGAGGGTACTTCTTTTTCTTTGGCAGGTAAAATTCTGAGCTTTTGGAGGAAGAAGTTGGCCCATAGAAGAATCATCCAGTTAGAACCCCAAGAACATTGTTTGGGGCATCTAATTATTAATGTGGGGTGCTTTATAAAGTGTGTATGGGGGTCTTAAAAGATAAAGCCTGTGCCTCTCTCAGAGAATTCTTAAATTTTCCCTTCCTTCTGCACTTTGAATTTGCACCAAGAAAATGGAACATTGTATGTTTCCAGCGAAGGCGGGTGTGACAAGCAACTTGCATTTCGTTTTGTTATTACCTTTTATTCAGACAGCAGTAGATGATGGGATTGTACATGGTTGAGCTCATTGCCAGCCAAAAGCTAGCCAGGTAGACCTGCTGGATGTATTTCCATCTATTTAGTTGTTGATAGATTGCAGTGAGAATGAAGTAAATATGATAGGGCAGCCAGCAGATAGCAAATGTCATGACAACAATAATCATCATTTTGACAACCTATAAAGAAAAAAAGTCATTTTTTACAAACATAATACTCATTGAATATAATAGTTCCAACAGCTTATTGCAAATCATGCTTTTCTGATAATACACATCATGCCTAGGGAACAGTCAATATATTAAAAAATGGTGAAGCAATATAGGGACAGTTGCCTAAGGTAAGTCTCAAGAAAGTATGCTATGTCACTATTCATTTCTACCTATCTAAGTGAATGGGTAGTGCTAACTCAAACACAGACAAATATATTTTGATTGGCTTGAAGAAAATAAGTGTTTACAAAAACCCAGAAAGCCTGGAACAGAGAGAGATAGGAACTAGGATGTGGCTGTGTAGCCTGCATTGTACAATAGTGGAGACATTATCTCCAGGAAATCAAGTAAGTCACTATGGAGGTTTACTAGACTGCTAGGGCTGGGCTTGTTCAAGTTAGTACTCTTTTATAGCCTGACTATAGCTTAAGACTATTCAGATTTCTTTAATAGACTGCTCACTATGCAACCTTATGAATATTAATTTGGTTTCTCTTATAATCTGATATTGGGGAAGATTTCCCCAAATAGTGATTATATGTAAATATTCACATTAGTGTGAGGAAAATACTAACTTCAGATTTGCAAATAGGTTATTGGTTTATGCAACTGTTTTATGCATTAGCTTTTATGACTTTGGTAAGCATAGGCCATTTCCTTTGATTGTATACTTGTGAATGATAATATCCTGGACAGCTCTAATCAAAGTAGAATGTCAGCTATTACTTCTCTTCCACTAGGCCTAAAATTCCTGAAGACAGAATAGTCTTAACTGTCTTTTTACTCCCAGCATCTACCACAGTCCTTGGTATGTAGCTGAGATAAATAGATATAGAACGAATGAATAATAAATAGCAATGTACAGTTTGTAGCAGGAGGTTGAAATGAAGGATGTTTTGTGTGTCTCTAAATAAAATAAAATCTATTCCATTGTCTGTGTTTATAAGAAAGGTAGAATCAAAGGTATTAAACACTGAGCAGCTTGGCTTTTCATTTAAAATAATATTCTCTGAGTATCTCGTTTGATATTTCTCAGAATCAATCTATCTGCTAAATACGTTCATGTCTCTTTTGGGAATCTGGAAATAGTAAAAAGTTTAAAATAAGATACTTTAAGCTAAATAATTTTGAAGCTTACCTGCAGTCAGATTAAAACAAATCAGGGAAAGCTCTGATGTAAAGGGCCTATGAGGCACCTCAGAACTAGTAAGATATAGTATTTATAAAATGGACTTGTCATTTGACTGCAAATTAGGGATTCAGATGAAGGTTGGCAAGGTTTAGTCACGAGAGACATGATTTTAGAAACAGATAAAGCATGAAATGGATCAATGTGGAAGGTAACTCTTCCCTAAGGGCCAAACTACTGTACCATCCAGGTGACCAGCACTGAGCAGATGGAAACTGGCGATCAGAGATGAAAATCCAGGTCAACAGCTCACGAAATGTCATCACTGGCCACAACATATAACATCTTTTGATTTTCCCAGTGTTCTTCAAATTACATTGCTTTCTTCTGAGGAACTACTTTTGCATTTCTGCATTTTATTTCTCAGATTTCCTATTCATAATTCATATATTTGTGAAAAACAAGTGATGTAATTTAATTTAC
Source organism: Macaca fascicularis (assembly GCF_037993035.2). Classification (NCBI taxonomy): domain Eukaryota; kingdom Metazoa; phylum Chordata; class Mammalia; order Primates; family Cercopithecidae; genus Macaca; species Macaca fascicularis. Next base: position 109,281,147 of record NC_088379.1, read on the forward strand.
ATTTATGCAATATTTTACATATTTAATTAATTAATTGTCTTTCAATTGCACATTAGCAAATTGAGGCAAAAACCCAAAGCTCTGACCACTGTGATTTGTGTAACTAAGAAAGATCTTTCTTTTCTTTTTACCCTCTGTTTACAGATAAAAATATCTGTCAAATACCTTGAGTCTAGAAAATAACATTGAGAAAAATAGTGGACCAATTCCTTATCCAGAAGTTTACAATATAATTAAAAAAAAAGAAAATGTACAATTTTAATAAAAATGCATGCATTGAAATGTTGAGTATGAACATGTGCAGATAAAATTTAAAATAGTATTTATGAGAATCTACTAGCTTATTTTAGCAAAGACTGACTCAATACATGCCTACTAACTGTAGGTTCAAAGGATATTAGACTAAATGAAATGGGTCTATTGATGTTTTCATTGTTGAATTTGTGAGCATTCTACTATTCCTTGAACAGGGTAGTTAAGCTCCAGCCATAGATTATTTTCCTTGGCTCCTCTCTCTACCTAGAACACTCTTTTAACCATGATTCCCAGGGTTTAAGTACCTCGCCTCCTTCAAGTCATTGCACAATTGTCATTTTTTTTTGAGTGCTATTCTGACCAACTGATTTAAAATCGCAATCTGCCCTTTCAGCCCTTCCAGAACCTCTTAGCTTGCTCTTTCTCTTCAGTTTGTTATGTTTTTTCTTTATTTTGTGTCTCCTGATGCTGGACTGTAAAAGAGCAAGGATTTTCTGTTTGTTTTGTTCATTTGTATTTCTGGCACCTAGACTGGACTTCATACATAAAGGGTACTCAGAAATGTTTTAAATGAACAAGTGAAAGTGACTATAAAACAAAAGAAACTGAAAGACACAGACAGTTAAGTAATGTCTAAGATTTTACTCAGTCATCAATTACTAGTATCATTTGTTTTTCATTTAAGATGACCATGTGTATGTAAAATGAGCATGGAATTTACTGCTATTTTTGCTTTCAAGGCAAACAAATTTAAAAAGAGAATGAGTCCAAAAATAATATAACTTTTTCTTTTTCTTTTTTTTTTTTTTTTTGAGATGGAGTTACTCTGTCACCTAGGATGGAGTGCAGTGGCGCAATCTTGGCTCACTGCAACCTCCGCCTTCTGGGGTCAAGTAATTCTTCTGCCTCAGCCTCCCTAGTAGCTGGGATTACAGGAGTGCGCCACCACGCCTGGCTAATTTTTGTATTTTTAGTAGAGAAGGGGTGTCACCATAGTGGCCAGGCTGGTCTCAAACTCCTGACCTTGTGATCCACCCACCTCGGCCTCCCAAAGTTCTGGGATTACAGGTGTGAGCCACCACACCCGGCCTAATATAATTATTTTTATGGGGCACATGAAAGCATTAGATTTCACTCTAAGCAAATGTTAAGAGCAAGTAAAATATCTTTGAGAATGTTAACATAAATTGTATTTGAATCATTTTATATAGACTGACTACAAACTCCCTATGCACAAAATTGTTTTCTGACAATTGCTGAAAACCTGCTAAGGCTATCAGAGTCCTTTTAGATAAATTTCCATTTTCAAAGTGCCAAAAGTTCAGAAAAACATGCAAAAATTAAAATGCATGTGGAAAATGGAACAGAGACTTCAGATAGCTTCTAACTCACATACAGAGGGCCTTTAGGACTTGTTGTGAAAGATTTATAAACATATTTTAAAAATTTTAAGAAAAGTTTAAAATACCCTACAGCATTTTTTAAAAGTGAAACAGCAGCTATAATATATTTTCTGTACTTATTTCCATGTAATACTGTTACCTTGGCTCTCTGCTTACAAAATCTTGTAGTGTTATTTCAGACGATGAACTCTCTGGACCCTAGTTTTGATGTGAATGCAAACGTAGGCTCTTGGGTGGGAGAAATTGTCTGCTTTGTGAAATGCTGAAATCACAAAATTGAAATCACCCTCCTGATAAAATGCCAAAGAAAAGAACTCTTTGAAGCATGAAGCTTGAGCAATGATAGATGTGCAGGTACTATGAGCAATTACCACTCTATTGCATGGCTGAACAATGGTAACAGGGCAGACAGGCTATGAACTGTTAAAGAGAAAAAAGAATCAGGTGGTGAACTTTCAGAATCTTGAGATTTTTAGGCAAGATCAAGATGACAATCTGGGACAGAGAAAGTTCAAATCTCTCATCATGTCTTAATAATGTTATTAAGTGGGTAGCCACCCATTATCCTTGGAAACTTGCAAGCAGGATGAAGGAGGAAAGTGGGGACATGTAATGTAGCCCTTACAAAGTTATAGTGCCTATTTTTAGCAGTTAAGAATCTAACTACATAGGCAGGATGGAATTGCATGTCCTCATATATTAGTGAGAATAAACTTTGGATACCTCTCCTTCATGTATCGAAGGGGAAAGAGCTTAGATTTTTGTATACCGTACAGATTAGACTGAAATGCCTACAGCTGTTCTTATCTATCACATTAAATTAGTGTAGGATGGATGATTTTGAGGTTTGGGTTTTAAAAGCAAAAATTAGTTTAGGAAATTAACTAAAATGCTGACAACTATTTAGAAAACTCCAGGGGTCATATTCTTTGGTACAGGATTGATTCTTTTTTTTTTTTTTTTTTTTGAGACGGAGTCTTGCTCTGTTGCCCAGGCTGGAGTGCAGTGGCGCGATCTCGGCTCACTGCAAGCTCCGCCTCCTGGGTTTACGCCATTCTCCTGCCTCAGCCTCCTGAGTAGCTGGGACTACAGGCGCCCGCCACCGCACCCGGCTAATTTTTTTTTTTTTTTGTATTTTTAGTAGAGACGGGGTTTCACCGTGGTCTCGATCTCCTGACCTTGTGATCCGCCCGCCTCGGCCTCCCAAAGTGCTGGGATTACAGGCTTGAGCCACCGCGCCCGGCAGGATTGATTCTTTCTAAATGCTTAGAATAAAAATGGTCAGCTTGGTGTGACAAAAAACAAAACAAAACAAAACTTCTTGTTTTGATTAGAATCTCCTTAGAGCATATGTTTTGAAGAATCATCCCATGGACCACACCCTACCACTTGTTCATATCTGTCCTCTGCACAAGTGTTCTCAAATGAATCATTATTTTCCTTTAAGTAAAAATTTCAAGCCATTTTTTTTCTAATCACAAATTGGCAGAGTAAAATAATATACTAAAGGGTAAGATGTTTTAAAAATTAATAAAAAGCATCAAAATTGAAAGTATTACTTCATAGGCTATTTAGGTTTGGCTTTTGGTGCTTCACTTTCAAAGACAAAAGAATTTCAGTATCACATGATATTTTGCAGAGTGCAGGATGGCTCGGAAGATAAATTTGGCCAGTAATTTCAGGACTGGGTGAGAATATAGGCATTTTCTGGGAGTGTCATCTAAGAAATTGGGCACTGTTGCCAAATCCAACTAACATGCACATTCAGTTAACATTAGCCTAGAGCAATGCCTATAAGAAATTATGTCAAGCCCAAGCAAATGAAAAAAACCTGTGTGCATGTATATGCAATTATGGAAAATATATGTGTGTGTGTGTGTGCGCGCACGTGTGTGTGTGTTGTATTGTGTTGTGTTGTGCTTGCAATCTATTTCTTTACATTTCATTGGTCATGTTTCCTTTTTAAAGTAATTTTATGTTTTCAATGTAAACTTGATCTTTGAGAGCACTATAAGATTTCAGGCCTATAGTGGTATGAAACCAAAGGAAAAGATGCAACCACAAAAAGGAAGACAAGATTGATGGCATTAGAAAAGTAAGTACATTAAATTAGAAAAAATAAAGATGGATTTTATGGCATCATGGTTAGAGATAAAAACTTATAGAGGCTTTTAATGGCCTGAATTGTGGCCCCCACAAAATTCATAAGTCAATGTTCTAATTCTTGTTACCTCGGAGTGTGTCTATACTTAGAGATAGTGTCTTTAAAAAAGGAATTCAGTTAAAATTAGGTCATTAAGGTGAACCCTAATTTGATATGACTGGTGTCCTTCTAAGAAGAAGAGGTCAGGAAATAGACACAGAAACGGAAGATCATGTAAAGACAGGGAGAAAGACAGGCATCTGTATGCTAAGAAGAGATGTCTTTGAAGAAACAAACCCCACTGTCACTTTGATCTTGGACTTGTACCTTCTAGAATTGTGAGAAAGTAAACTTCTGTTCTTAAAGCCATCCAGTTTGTGGTATTTTCTTATGGAAGTCCTGGAAAACTAATACAGAATTTGGTAATGAGAGGCGAGGTGCTGCTGTAACAAATGCCTAAACATGGGAAAGAGGCTCTGAGACTGGGTAACTGGTACAGGCTGGAAAAATTCTGAGATGTAAGAAAAAGCCTAGATTGCTTTGAAGAGAATGCTGGTAGAAAGATGAACACTAAAGGCAATTCTAATGAAGTTTCAGAAGAAAAAGACGACAGCAATAGAGAAAGATTTTTATAGTCTCAGAGATATACAGATATCATCATGAATAGAATGTTGACAGAAATATGAACATTAAAGGTGCTTCTTGTGAAATCTCAGATGGAAATGAGAAATATGTTATTGGACCCTGAAAAAAAAGGCAGTTATTGTTATAAAGCAACAAAGAACTTGGCCAAATTGTGCTTTAATATTTTGCAGAAAGTAGAATTTTTAAGTGATGAACTTGGATATTTAGCTGAGAACTTTTCTAAGCAAAGTGTTGGAGGTATGTCCTGGTTTCTACTTGTAGCAAATTGTTAGAGGAAAGAAATAAGTTGAAAAGACATTTGTAAGCAAAAAGGAACCAGAACTTAAAGATCTGGAAAATTTTCAGCCGATCCACATTGTAAAAAATGAGAAAGCATGTTCTGGAGCAAACACTAAAGGTATGGGTGGAAAAGCATTTGATAAAGAGATTATAGGAATATGACCTATGGATCTAATCAGGTATCTCTGCAGAAGACAGGAAAAATTACGGGATTATACTAGTAGAAATGCTGCCAGATTTTGACTGAAGGGGACAGATACAGGGTGAAATTAAGGAAGGCAGCCAGACTTCTGCGATTCTATCGGACAGGTCAGTACAGCTACCCAGCTACAAACATGTATTATCCTTCAAGAAAAAAGGACAATGACCCTAAAGGTGAATCAGAGGTTGGCAGGGCTGCTGCTGCCACCACGGGTCCAGAGCACACAGGCTGTGAGGTAGGGGTGTCTCCTCTTTCAGGTCCAGAGTGGCTGGAGTGCTGCCCAGGACCAAGAGAGTAAGCTATTGTTCTCATGGTCCTGGAGGACATAACATTGAGCCAGCAAAGATTATTCTTTAGCATTAAAATATAATGCAATTTGTCCTGCCAGATTTCAGATTTGCTTGGAATCCATCACCCTTTTCCTCTTTCTGGTTTTTCTCTTTTGTAATAGGAAAGTCTATTCTATGACTTTCCCACTTTTCCATTTTGGAAGCAAGTAACTTTTCTGGTTTCACAGGTTCACAGCTGGAGATAAACTTTGCTTCAGGATGAATCATACCTTGAGTCTCACCCATATCTCAATTAGATGATAATATAAATAAGACTTGAATTTAGCTTTGATATTGGAATGGGTGAAGACTTTTGGGGCTTTTGGGATGAGGTGAATATATTTTGCACATGAGAAGGACAGAAATGTTAGGGGGTGAGTGGACAGAATGTTGTAGGTTGCATTGCAGCCTCCCCAAATTCCTATGTTGATGTCCCAATTCCCAGTAACTGAGAATGTGACTATATTTTGACACAGGATCTTTGAAGAGGTACTTAAGATGAGGTTATTATGGTGGGCACTAAACCAATATGACAGGTATGTTTAAAAGAAGTGATTAGTACAGACACACAGAAGGAAGAGCAAGGGAAGACATGAGGTTGCAGACATCTGCAAAACAAGGAAAGAGGTCTCAGAACAGGCCAGTTCTGTTGACACCTTGAGCTCACACTTCTAGGCTTTGGAATTGTGAATATGTTTTTGTTGTTTAAGCCACTTAGTCTATGGTATTTTGTTATGGCAACCTGAACAGACATCTCAAATACAATGTTTGAGATGCCGAGGGCAGTACACAACGGGGCTTCATTCCAGCAAAGTAGGAAACATAATACTGTACAGAGTCCCAGTAAAAATGAAGATTTCCAGAATGGTTTGGATTGCCTGGAATTGCTTTCAGTAATGTAAGGGATAGATCAATATTAGTATTTCCTTTATTTGAGCCTTTCTTACATTATATATTGTCTTCCTCACAAGCACTGTTTTTCATGCTAATTCCTTTGCAGCAGAAAAAAATGACAAGCTCACAGAAAGTGTGCTTGCCGAGTGAAGTGATAGATTTGTCTTGGTTTTATACAGCTCAATAATCCAATTGAATCTGTCACTTGGACTTACAATGAAGAGTAGTCCCTTTGATTAAAACCAAAGCCTTCTCAGTTATCACACTTAGGTATTCACCTCTAAAGGAGCAGAGCTGATTATACTTGTTTATAGAAGAGAACTAAAACAGAAAATAGCCAGAAAATAACTTCCATGCTTTGGAAAAATAATAGATTATTTGGATACCCGAAATATCGGTTACAAAAAGATTTATTTGCCAGTATTTCAGGCATCCAAATAATCAAGACCAATTTCAAAAAGAATTTTTTTAAAGAAATTAAATGTGGTTTACCTTAAAGGTATACATCTAGCAAATTAACACAAAAATGTAATAAAAGTATACTATTCATAATGTAGAGACAAATATGTAAGAGGACTAATTCATAATGAACTACAAGAAAGTAGTAACGTAGTCTTTTAACAGGAATGGAATTTGGAATATTGTACCCTTGATCTTAGCCAAAAGGTTGAGAAGGGATGAGTCTGAAATTTTTTATTCAATGTCTTCTGCTCTTACACATGGTGGTGGGCTGGGTTGTTACACTGTAACTTGGCAACAATAGAGACATTGTTGTCAATGCTCTAGCCTCTGTATTTTAAGTTTCTGTCTTATAAATTCTACAAGGTATAACAATGTTTTCAAATTTTCCCTCCTGTACATTATTTAAAAATTTTTCTCACCCAACTTTTCAAACATCAATTTCTATATCTTTTTCTTTACTACCTTCCTGTCACCAATTTCTGTTGATACTGATTCTATCTTACAGAATACAATGTTCAGCACTTTGGAGTTCTACGCTGTATGCATTGGCCAGGTGGTTCTAATATCCATTTTGAGAATCATCAAAAGAAAATCACGTGGATAGTTACATTATTCTTTGAGAGAGGTAAAGTCAAAGGCATATTTGAGGGTAAGCACTGATAGATGAGTCAGTGGAGTCATGTCTATCATTGCTTTCAGTAAAAGTCTTGTGATATTTTTATATTCTTTTAAAAACTTTAAAATACATGAGCTTATTTAATCTTTAAAACAAACTTTAGACTATATTAATATATTAATACTTTCTCCATTTTACAGATGAGGAACTTAACACCAAGGAGGTGCAGTGATTTCTCAAGATCCCGAAGGCAAGTTCAGTGCTAGGATGAGCAGGTTTCTTAATTTCTGATTAGCTAAAACTCATTTTGTGTCCACTGTGCTTCTAAAGACTCTTAGAAGTAGTCCCTTCTTCTTTCTTCATTTTATACTTAAGGGATGTTTAAGTGAAAGGGCAGTCACAGAATCTTATTTCTCTAAAGAACAGCTCATTTAAGGTTTATGTGAGAAGAGAGGCTTTCCTACAGCAGAAAGGTGAAAGAGTAAGACAAGAAGTTGAAATGGTGGAGTGAGCATGGCAGCTTAAGGTTGAAGAGTCACTTATCTAACTCTACATGAATATCGAGAGATTTATCTGAACTGAAAACTGTGAAATAGGGACATGACACTTTTAATATTTTATGTGTCCATATGGTACAACCAACTTCCACATTCTTCACTTATGTGAAATACATTTAAAGACAAATGGATAATTAGTATAAATCATTGACAACCTCACATATTCATTAGATTATACTAGACTACACCAGAGGACATGAAAAGAGGGGAGGAAGGGGAGGAGGCAGGAGGGAGAAAATTAACCACAAACACCCCCTGCAAGAAGAAAACAACTTTTTTTTCCAGTAAGTAGGTAATGGTGTCACTCCTCCAAGCCTTACAATCTTAATAAAACTGATCTCCCTGCATGCAGTAATAAAGAACAGTCAAACAAAGCCACCCGGAATGAAGCAGGTCTGCTGAAAGGACTATGTTAGTCCTAACTCAGTAGCTAATTAATTTAAGATCCTTTGACATCCATGGAAAGGGAGAAAGTCAAGAGGACTTCTGCCTCAATTATCTTTTCTGGAGAAGAGGGTACAAATGAGAAAACAGTTGCAAACTACTGCCAGCCTGCTGGCAACATGGCATAGGGTCACCTCATCCCTCTTATTCCTCTCCACCCAGGAGTTGCAGGGAGAGATCTTGTATTTTGAAAGTATGGCCTGGTAGAAAAGGCCAGGCTGACACCCTTTGTCAGACCAACAGATATGTTTAATATATGTTGACATAACTCATATTTTTATAACTCATAACTGTGTATTTATTTATTTACTTTTTGAGATGGAGTTTCGCTCTTGTTGCTTAGGCTGGAGTGCAATGGAGCAATCCGGCTCACTGCAACCTCCGCCTCCCAGGTTCAAGCGATTCTCCTGCCTCAGCCTGCTGAGTAGCTGGGATTACAGGCATGCACTACCACACCTGGCTAATTTTGTATTTTTAGTAGAGATGGGGTTTCACCATGTTGATCAGGCTGGTCTTGAACTCCTGACCTCAGGTGATCTGCCCACCTTGGCCTCCCAAAGTGCTAGGATTACAGGCATGAGCCACCGAACCAGCCAACTCATCCTTTTAAAAATTCGGTGGTATTTATGTACTGTAGTATGAAATGTTGAATCTGCCGGTGTCTTAAGATTCCTTTGCATTTTTTAAAAAGAAACCTTAAACGCGTAAATACTTTATTTGCTCTTTGAAATAGCATAAATCTAGAATATCTGAAATTATACTTTTCTGTACTTACCTAGTAGCAAATTAGATAAATCACTAAGCATAGATATATTCTCTACAATATCTAGAAAACTAAGACAGCATGATGTATAAACAATGTCCTCATTTGTAGTTACAATGAAGTAAATCTATATGATTTGAATATACTTATCCCTTTGCCTGGAATGTCCTGATACCAGGTTTTTTTTTTTTTTTTTTTTTTTTTTTTTCTTACAAAATACTCTATCCCTTCTTTGGGAGGTCAACTCAGATTCACCTCTCTAAATAACTTCCTGAGGAGAGCAAAGATCACCTGGTGACCGGCCATCAAGCAGACTATGTGGAGGCAAAACTCCATCTGAGGAATTCCTTATTATCTAAAACTGGCATCTGGTGCAAGGGTTCATTCCCCACAATTTTTAAGTAGCTAGAATTTCCATACGTCTCCAGAATGCATGTATGTTGAAACTCATTATACAACCCTTACTGACATCAAGGCACCAACATATCTGCAAATGTAATTATTTACCATGAGCTATGTGACTATTGTGGTCCAAATGACCCGTAAGTTCTCTCTTTTAGGTTCATTAATACCCGTAAGGAAAATCTACCGCTGTGTGCTCAGTCCTTTCTTGCTGAAGTGCCCCTCTGCACTCCGCTGCAGCATTATTTTCCATTTAATAAAACTTTCCTTTTCTAACCTAGACAGTTGGTAAATTCTTCTTATTACCTGGGAGCCAACTAGTTTCTGTTGCCGGGGCTCTGACATCACAACTGGCACTTCCCTTCATTTCTTCAGACAGGAAGTGTTAGATAATAATTCTTTTAATTATATATACTCTAAGTTCTGGGATACATGTGCAGAATGTGCAGGTGTTACATAGTTATACACGTGCCATGGTGGTTTGCTGCACACATCAACCCATCATCTAGTCCTCCCCTAGCCCCCCACCCACTGACAGGCCCCGGTGTGTGATGTTCCCCTTCCTTTGTCCGTGAGTTCTCATTGTTCAACTCCCACTTATGAGTGAGAACACGTGGTGTTTGGTTTTCTGCTCCTTTGTTAGTTTGCTGAGAATGATGGTTTCCAGCTTCATCAGTCTCCCTGCAAACATCGTGAACTCATCCCTTTATATGGCTGCATAGCATTCCATGGTATATATGTGCCACATTTTCTTTATCCAGTCTATTGTTGGGCATTTGGATTGGTTCCAATACTTTGCTATTGTGAACAGTGGTGCAATAAACATATGTGTGCATGTCTTTATAGTAGAATGATTTATAATCCTTTGGGTATATACCCAGTAATGGGATTGCTGGGTCAAATGGAATTTCTTTGAGGAATTGCCACATTGTCTTCCACAATGGTTGGACTAATTTACACTCCCACCAACAGTGTAAAAGTGTTCCTATTTCTCCACATCTTCTCCAGCATCTGTTGTTTCCTGACTTTTTAATGATCATCAAATTACAAACCACTGCTTAAGGAAATAAGGGAGGACACAAACAGAAAAACATTCCATGCTCATGGATAGGAAAAATCAATATCTTGAAAATGGCCATACTGCCCAAAGTAATTTATAGATTAAATGCTATCCCCATTAAACTACCATTGACTTTCTTCACAGAATTGGAAAAACTACTTTAAATTTCGTATGGAACCAAAAAGGAGCCCATATCTCCAAGACAATCCTAAGGAAAAAGAACAAAGCTGGAGGTGTCAGGCTACCTGACTTCAAACTATACTACAAGGCTATATTAACCAAAACACCATGGTACTGGTACCAAAACAGATATATAAACCAATGCAACAGAACAGAGGCCTCAGAAATAACACCACACATCTACAACTATTTGATCTTTGACAAACCTGACAAAACAAGCAATGGGGAAATGATTCCCTATTTAATAAATGGTGTTGGGAAAACTGGGTAGCCATATGCAGAAAACTGAAACTGGATCCCTTCTTTACACCTTATACAAAAATTAATTCAAGATGGATTAAATAATTAAACGTAAGACCTAAAACCATAAAAACCCCAGAAGAAAACCTAGGCAACACCATTCAGGACGTAGACATGGGCAAAGACTTCATGATTAAAACACCAAAAGCAATGGCAACAAAAGCCAAAATGGCAAATGGGATCTAATTAAACTAAAAAGCTTCTGCACAGCAAAAGAAACTATTATCAGAGTGAACAGGCAACTTACAGAACGGGAGAATTTTTTTGCAATCTATCCATCTGACAAAGGGCTAATATCTAGAATGCACAAAGAATTTAAACAAATTTACAAGAAAAAGACAACCCCATCAGTAAGTGGGCAAATGATGTGAACAGACACTTCTCAAAAGAGACATTTATGTGGCCAACAAACGTATGAAAAAAAGCTCATCACCACTGGTCATTAGAGAGATAATAATTCTTAATTAGACTTAGCAAGTCATATCTATCTTTTGTAACACAGATATGTGGTATTTTAAAGCATGTTTCTGTTTCCTTTAGTCCATATCATGGCCTATGCATTATTTATCTTTGTGCCCCCAGAAATTAGCATAGGTCTTGATATTTGAATTTTGAAGGTATCTTTTGACTTTTGAAGGTATCTGATTTTCAGACCCAGTTTATGAACATTTTAATTGCAGGGAGCATTATGTATTTATTTTTATCTTACCAGTGTTTCGTGTTATTATGCTCATAATAAAAATTTAAAAATACTATTTAAAACAAATAAAACAAAAATACTTTAAAATATTTTACATTTAAATTAAAATAATCTTTATTCCTCTTAGTTTATGTCTCTAGCAGGATGGATGTTTGGAAACAATAGCTATTTGAGCCATGTGATAATAAAGGCTTAAGAAAGAAATACAATTGTTCTTGTTTACTTAATGTATTGTATACTTAGATTGTACATATAGAGAATATTGGCTTGAAACATACATTTTGAATGATATTTAATGCCACGGGAATGAATGAAATTACTCAGAGAATAAAGAGTGAGAAGTAGTCTAGATTAAGCCCCAAATAACTCAGACATTTTGAAGTCAGATAGAGACAAAGAGCTGGAAAGGATATGAGGAACACGCAGTTAAAGATTTGGCAAGAAAACTTCTATAACGTGGTCAAAAACATCACTAAAGGGTTTTCCTCTCCTTTAGGAGGGAGGATTGCCAGTCCTGTAGAATGTTGCTCAAAGTTTTAGTAAGATAAGAAATGACGGTTTCCATGGAGACTAGTGTTGAACTGAACCAGAGCACCTCTGGTGGAATTGTGGAGTCAAAATCTAAATGGAAAGGTTTAAAGTGTGAATGAAATATTATTGGATGCATACCTAAAAGAGAATAAATCATTCTATCAAAATGACACATGCACTCATATCTTCATTACCGCCATGCTATTCACAATAGCAAAGGCATGGGATTAACCTAGGTGCCCATTAATGATAGATTGGATCAAGAAAATGTGGTTCATGTATACCATGGGAAACAACATAGCCATAAAAGAATAAAATCATGTCCTTTGCAGCAGCATGGATGCAGCTGGAGGCCACAATCCTAAATGAATTAAAACCGAAATAGAAAACCAGATACCACTCGTTCTCACTTATAAGTGGAAGCTAAACATTGAGCACACATGGACGTAAAAATAGGAACAATAGATACTGCAGACTACTAGAGGCAGGAGAAAGGGGAGCATAGGTGGGAAAACTACCTGTTGGGTCCTGTGCTCACTACCTGGGTGATAGAATCCAGACCCCAAATCTCAACATCACACAAGATACCCCTGGAACAAATTTGCACAGGTACCCCATGAATCTAAAATAAAAGTTGAAATAAGAAAAGACATAAGGATGTTTTTGTTGATTGTAATGGAGGGACAGAGATTGGAAGCTGGGTGGAGGATCAAAAGATAATTTTCTAAAATTAAACATGCTGAAAGGTGTTTGAATGCTATTGGAATAAGCCTATAGGTCATCAAGTACAACTGAAGGCTTATGCTTTTTAACAGAGTATGAGCAAATGGATTCTGCAAACTTTGGGGAGGTGGACATTTCCTCATTGTAATAAAAAGATACAATTGTAGAGAGTATATCAAATGGATTTGTAAGTTACCTGGTCAGAAATCTAATTTCATCTATTGTCTCCTAGTTTCTTAATAACTAGTGCTCAGTGTGCCTACAAACAAGATAGCACATAAAACATGCTGAATAAATATTTGTAAAATCAATAAATTAATAGAGCCTGAGGCAATGTCATTAGCTAAATAGATGAGGAATTAATTTGATCAGAAAATAATGTATTCCTCCCTAAATCATATATATTTTATATAAAATTGAAAGTGCTCAGAAATTGGGCTGCTTCTAGGGTGACCAAAAATATGAAGTGTATAATAGGGAACTGCACAGTACAATGAATATCATAGCACAGGCTTCATTATGCTGTGGAATTATTAGTGATAAGCTACTAATAGAAAAATATAGATATTTGTTGGCCTTATTCACTGCATTCTATTTCAACAGTGGCCATAAAATTATTTCCATACACAAATGTTTTTATAGGATGTAATATTGCATCAGTGTAGATTTATTTACACCCTAAAGCAAATATAATTCAAAATATATATTCTAGAAGCTCGTGCTGTCTTCCCTCAACATCAGCAATGCAAAAAAAAAAAAAAAAAAAGAAATTGCTTTTTGTTGTAAGAAATAACTCAAAAAGGAGCAACATAAAAGTACATTTGGTCTTTTATTTTTGTGTTTTATTTTGTTTATAATTAACAGATAATGGTTGTACATATTTGTGGGGTAGTGTGTTTCAATACATATATAATGAAATGATCAAATCAGGTAATCAGAATATTTATCTCAAACATTTGTCATTTCTTTGTAGTGACAACATTCAAAATCCTTTCTTTTAGCTATTTTGAAGTGTACGATACATTATTGTTGACTATAGACAACCTACTGTGCAATAGCATATGACAACTTATTCTTCCTATCAAACTGTAAATTTGGACCTGGTGACCAGCCCCTTCCCATCCCTTCTCCTGCCACTCTCCCCAGCCCCTGTTAACCACTATTCTACTAGTGATTAGTGAGAAGTAACCACTCACTACTTCTATAAGGTAAACTTTATAGATTCCACTTTTTATGACTGAAATCTTGTGGTATTTGTTCCTCTGTGGTTGGCTTAATATAATGTCCTCTAGGTTCACACATACTGTTATAAATCATAAAAAATATTTTTAACTAGCATTGTATTACGTATATAACCATATTTTCTTTAACCATTCATCTCTTGGTGGACACTTAGATTGATTCCACTTCTTGGCTATTGTGATTAGTGCTGCAATGAATATAGGAGTGCAGGTATCTCTTCAACATGCTAATTTCATTGCTTTTGAGTATGTACCTTGTAATGGAATTGCTGGATCATGTGGTAGTTCTGTTTTTAGTTTTTTGAGGGACTTCCATATTATTATCCATAAAGGCTGTACTAGTTTACAGTCTGTCCCACCAATAGTGTACCAGAATTCTTTTTCCTGTGCATCTTTGCCAGCATTTGTTATTTTTTGTCTTTTTGATAATGGCCATTCTAACTGGGATGAGATTATATCTCATTGTGATTCTAATTTGTGTTTCTCGAATAATTAGTGATGTTGAGCATTTTTTTTTTCCATATACCTGTTGGCCCTTTGTATGTCTTCTTTTGAGAAATGTCTATTCAGATCCTTTACCCATTTTAAAATTTTATTATTAGTATTATTTTTGCTATTGAGTTGTTTGAGTTCCTTTATACTCTGGATATTAACTACTTGTCAGAGGCATAGTTTGCAAATATTTTCTCCGATTCTGTAGATTGTCCCTTCACTCTGTTGATTATTTCCTTTGCTGGACAAAAGTATTTTAGTTTGACATCATCTTATTTGCCTGTTTTTGCTTTTATTTCTCTTGCTTTTGAGGTCTTATTCAAAATATCCTCGCCCAGATCAATGTCATAAAGCATTTTCCCATATATTTTTCTAGCAGTTTTGTACTTTTGGGTCTTACTTTCGTATCTTTAGTCCATTTTGAGTTGATTTTTGTAAGTGTTGTAAAACAGAGGTCTAGTTTCATTTGTCTTCATATGCATAACCAGTTTTCCTAGCACCATTTATTAATGAGATTGTCCTTTCCCCAGTGTGCGTTCTTGGTGCATTTGTTAAAAATCAGTCGGGTGTAAAGTGTGGATTTATTTCTGGGTTCTCTAATCTGTTCCATCGGTATATGTGTCTGTTTTTATGCTAGTATCATGCGATTTCACTATTTTTGTTTTTAGTATATTTTAAGGTCGGGTAGTGTAATGCCTCCAGCTTTGTTCTTTTTGTTCAAGCTTGCTTTAGCTATTCAGGTTCTTTTACAGTTTCATGAAAATTTTAGGATTGTTTTTCCTATTTCTGTGAAAATTTTCATTGGTATTTTGATAGGGATTGAATTGAATTTGTAAATTGTTTTGAGTAGTAGGGATATTTTAAATATTAATTCTTCCAATCCAAGAACATGGGATATTTTTCCACTTACTAGTGTCCTCTTTAATCACTTTTATTAATATTTCATAGTTTTTATTGTAGAGATCGTCCATCTCCTTGGTTAAGTTTAGTCCTAGTTACTTTATTTTTTTGTAGCTATTGTAAGTGGGATGATTTCTTAATTTCTTTTTTAGAGAGTTTGCTGTTGGTGATAATTGATAACTAAATAACACCTTAAAGAGCAAAAGTAAGGTACACACAGTTGCCTCCTAAGGCAGAGGGGGAGTAAAATTTGTCAGAGACCTTTTATGTGCAAGGCTCTGTGCCACATGCATTACCTCTTTTGAACCTAATGCAATCTGTACATATTGGAGGTGCCAGCTGATTATGTTCCAATTACGGTTAAACTGTCTAGTAGATAAGCATTTCCTTTTTGAACATGAATGTGTCATCAAGAAGTAGAGAATGATACTGGAGCAAAAGGCTAATAAAAAAGTTTATTTTTTCACCCCTCTAAAAGCTACATTCTTCTTGTGAACATCCACACCTCAGTAAGTGGCATCATCATCTATCTGACTGCCAGAGACAGACACTTACAAGTCATGGTTGTTTCTTTGCTTTTCCTTATTTTCACTGCCCCATTCAATCACTTGGCAAATCCTATTGACCAAGACGTCAAAATAAGTCTTACGTCTTTTAGTATCTTGTCATCTCTCCTACTATAGCCTCTGAGAAAGCATTGTTGTCCCTCTCCTAAACAAATGCGATAATCATCTAATTGGTCTTTGCCTCCAAATAGCAGATAAAGTAACTTTTTAGAAAACATAAAATAGATTACCCTCTACTTAAAGTAATTTTCTTGTTGTATCTGAAAAAAACTGAACATTCAAAGCTTCTGTTATATTTTGCTGCCGTGTTCTCCAGTCTTACCCATTACATACTCCCATTGGTTCTTTATGACCCAGCATCCTGACTTTTTTCTGATCCTTTAAAACATCAATCATTTTCCTACTTCAGGCATTGCTTATGTTGTTTTTCTTGCCTGGAGTGCTCTTCTCCTAATTCTTTGTGTGCTTTATTTGTTCTCATTGATAAGAACTCAGCTAGAATATCACTCCAACAGTCATTTCCTACCACCCTAGTTGAAGACAACTCTGATTGCAGTTATTCTCTTTCATGGCTTATTTTCTTCAGCTTTTCCAGTATACTTTGTTATTCTCTTGTTTATTTAGGGAGTAACTTTGCCCTGCTTAAATGCAAATCCCATGAAGTTCTTTTTTTTTTTTTTCTTGCTGCTGTTTTTTGAGACAGTCTCACTCTGTCACCCAGGGTGGAGTACAGTGGCTCGCTCTTTACTCACTGCAACCTCCTCCTGATTCAAGTGATTCCCGTGCCTCAGCCTTCTGAGTACCTAGGACTACAGGTGTGTCCCACCACACCAGCTAATTTTTGTGTTTTTTAGTAGAGATTGGGATCTCGCCATGTTGGCCAGGTTTGTCTCAAACTCCTGACCTCAGGTGATCCGCCCACCTTGGCCTCCCAAAGTGCTAGGATTACAGGCATGAGCCACAGAGCCCGGCCTGGAAGTTGTGTTTTGCATCTCTCTCTCTCTCTAGTGCTTAGAAGAATACTCAGAGCACATGATAACCCTCTTTTGAATAAATGAATATATAAATACATGAATGGTCCAAAGTGAAAGACTGGATTTCTCATATATGGTTTGGAGTTGTGATGCACTAGATAAAAAACAGCTTTAACATCACATGGGCTTCTGAGAGAGTGTTATAAAGTTTCCCTTTAGAGTCTCTTTCCGTATTGCAAATCTAATTAATAATACATGGATAGTTTTGCATTGTGCAGAAATGGTCAATATACTAGTTATATTTTGGCAGTGATAGATAGTGCTGGTGAAAATGAGTCTTCATATAGGCAAAGTGCTTACTTTTTTGTATAACATAGGTGTTGTGATTAAAAAGAAGTACTAAGAGCCAGGTGATAATAATTCTAGTCCCAACCTTGCTAGTAAATATCTGTGTGATAAAGCCTCAGCTTTCTCACATACATATAAAATGAGACTAACCTCATAAGGTTGTGTGAAAATTATTTAAAATAATGCTTTTAAGTATCACTTAGGGAAAACTGCCATCTCGGCTCACTGCAACCTCTGCCTCCCAGGTTCAAGTGATTCTCCTGCCTCAGCCTCCCAAGTAGCTGGGATTACAGGCGAGTGTTACCATGCCTGGCTAATTTTTTTTTTTTTTTTTGTATTATTGGTAGAAACGGGGTTTCGCTATATTGGCCAGGTTGGTTTTGAACTCCTGACCTCGTGATCGCCTGCCTTGGCCTCCGAAAGTGCTGAGATTATAGGTGTGAGCCACTGTGCAAGACTAATATTGTATTTTAATAACTGGTAATAAAATGAAAATTGTCTTAGCTTAGACTGTCTAACAAAATATAGATTGGGTGGCTTAAACAACAGACATTTATTTTCTCACAGTTCTTTAGGCTGCGAGTCTAAAGTCTAAGATCAGGGTGCCAGCATGGTCACGTTCTGGTGAAGGCTTTCTTCTTGGCTGGTAGGTGGCTACACTATGTGCTCATGTTACCTCTTTTTTTTTTTTTTTTGGTGCAGGAGGAGAGGGAGGGGAGAAGGGGAAGGAGAAAGAGAAAAAGACAGAGAGAAAGGGAGTGAGACAGAGAGAGAGAGAGAGAGAGACAGAGAGAATGAATGAGTGAGCACTCTGGCATCTCCTCTTACAAGGATACTCATTCTATTGTATAAGGATCCCATTTTTATGTCCTTATTTAACTTTAATTACTTTCTTATAGACCTCATTTACACACACAGTTATATTGGGTGTTATGGCTTTAACACATGAATTTTGGTGATGTACAATTTAGTCTTTAGCAAAAATAAATATAAGATATATTCTCAAATGTTCATTTATGAATGTGTTTAGTTCTATTACTTTCTAGACTTGCCCTTTGAGTTAATAATTATCTATTGATGTTTACCAGAAAGTAAAATTTTTCTTTCAATATTAGTTTTAATATATATGTTAAAACACCACAATCCAATCTTTGGCCTGGGATATTGGGAGAAAGACAAAATATACAACTTATTTAAGGTGGTGCTGACAGAATTTTTTTCCTTGATATTCTGAGGTCTAAGTTTTATTAACTTGGTTCCATTTAGTGTTGAAGCAAAGGCTTTAAACGAATCATTAAATGGTTGAGCAGTGGTATATGTTTAAGCTCACGCTCTTCATGGAATGGTTACTGTCAAACCTTGCCATCTTCATTGCACAGTAGTGTACTGCAGTGCTAAGAGCATTAAAGTTACAAAATTTGATTTAAATCTAGACTCTGTTAGTATATTGGATATAGTAAGAATATTGATGTTCAGAAAGATTAAGTAATTTGTCCAAGGACACAACAGTCTTATTAGCGAAGAAGAGATGAGAACACCCATCACTCAGGGGATTATGAAGATTAAATGAAAATGTGAATGCCAAACTCATAACATACTCAGGGCTTGATATTCATTCAATATTCAATATTCAGTAAGATATTCATTTTTACTTCATTTTCATGATCTTGCTAATTTATAAGCATATTTTAAATTATTAGCACTGTAACATAAGTTGATTATGAATGTATTTATAAAGGCAAGAGAAGACCATGACGGTGAGCTGAGGGACCATGGGTAACATGAAGACTGAGAACTGGAGAGCCAAATACTTCTGTCAAATTTCGTAATAGCAAGTATGCAGTTAGTAGGAGTTAAAGCAGTTAAAGCAACTCTTCCTTTTACCATATTTCCTGCTATCGTGTGTGTGTGTTTGTGTGTGTGTGTGTGTGTGTGTGTGTGTGTGTGAGAGAGAGAGAGAGAGAGAGAGAGAGAGAGAGAGAGAGAGAGAGAAAGGAAAAGAGAAAGGGAAAGAAGGTAGAGAGAGAGGGAAAGGTTGGGTTGGTTTTGGAAAGTGGCATCAAATTCATGTTTCTCATTGCAACTTAAGAAATAGCAAGCCTAGTTGTTGGATAGTTATAATGGCTTTATTACTTCTCCAACATAGCACATTTCCACAAAATAACAAGATGATAGATATTCCTTGAATAGCTTTCCTATTAACAAACTATTATGATGATTACCAGAGAAAGAATAAAACTAAATGTCTTGTTCTTGATATTTGTCTCAGTTGTACTGGAAAATTAGAAAAGTAAAACAATAAAATATGTTTCACAATGAAAAGACAATACATGTTCTTAAACAGTAAAAAAGTACACAGACTCTAATGGCAATTTAATTCTTAACTATAATATGTAGAGCACAAAATTAACCAAGACATGAAATCTCAGTATATTTTTCCGTTTGTATTTAAGATTTCAATTTGTACTGGCTCATAAATTTCATCTGAGATAAAGGAAAACAACTTGTCTCTATTGTTTAGATCACAAATATTTTCTGAGAAAGAATAATATCCTCTGCTTTGACAATTCCAGAAATACATTTTAAAACTGCATTCAAGTGTTTCCCATAATATGTCAGAAAAACTGCAGGTGTTGTGGAAAATTAAATGTTATGGATTCATACAGGTCAGTAATGTCAGAAATTGATGACCTGTGCTAGAGGACAGAGAGAGAGAGAGAGAGAGAGAGAGAAAGAGAGAGAGAGAGAGGATATCCTAGACAGGAGAGTGAAGAATGCAAAGTTATAAGTGAAACATTAATACAAGTTTGTGGGTTACTACACAGCACAAAAGAGACAACCAAAGAAAAAAAAAAGACAGGACATGTTACAAAGATGTTTCCAATATAAGACTTTTAGGGATTCTGCCTTCCAATAATGGCAGAATACGTGTGTGTGTGTGTGTGTGCATGTGTGTGTGTATCTACATATGTATATATAGAGCATATACATATATAATATATGGAGTATATAGTATATACGGTATAGTACATATGTAAAGAGTAGCTTGTGTATTTATCTCTCTGTAGACACACACATATACATTATACTTGTGTATATATATGTATGTACTTGTATGTATACATTTGAGTCCCACCAAACTAGAGAAAAATCCTCAGTAAAAACTCAGTTTTCAGTAAAAACCCTGATTTTCCCAGGTGTATGCTTAAATGCTATGCCTAAGATTAAAAGATTAATCCTAAAACCAAGGTCAAAACTAAGATAGATTTCCCTAACAAAATATAAAACCAAATCTCAGCAGGGCTCAGCGGTTCATGCCTGTAATCCCAGACCTTCTGGAGGTCAAGGCAGATAGATCGCTTGAGCTAGGAGTTTGAGACCAGCCTGGCCACATGGTACAACCCTGTCTCTATCAAAAAATACAAAAATTAGCCAAGCATGGTGGCATATGCTTGTAGTCCCAGCTACTCGGGAGTCTGAGTTGGGCATGTTGATTAAGCCCAGGAGGTCCAGGTTGCAGTGAGCCATGATCGGGCCACTTTACTCCCGCCTGGTAAACAGAGCAAGACCTTATTTCAAGATAATATTAAATTAAAAAGAATTAAAAAACCCAAACCTCCACAAATCTGAGATGACCCACCAGTACTTTTAACTGACTTACAGGAGAAAGCATAGAATTTTTCAGATGAAGATAATATTATCCAGACTCTTAACGTGCTACTTCACAATGTCCACTAAGCAACAAAAAATTATGAGACATGTGAATAAATAGAAAAATGTAATCCATAGTCAAGAAACGAAATGAGCAAATATATTTCACAATTAGCAGGGAAGACCTTTAAATAAGTATGATAAACATATTAAGGTATCTATAGAAAAAGTTCGTTATAATGAGTTAAAAAATAGAGAATTTTAGGAGAGATATAAAAAGTATTTAAAGAAAGAGAAGCAAATGGAAATCTTCGAATAATATCTTAAATCAATACAAAATATTTCATTTTAATACTGATTATGTAAATACTTGATAAAAAGTACTTGATAAAAAGTACTTGATAATACTTGATTCATTTTGTTACTATCTCAAATCTTTTTCCAAGACTATAGCTCTAGAATAAAACGTTTCTTTTGTTTTCATCATTACTAGAAGAAAAATTAATTTTGGGGGACTTCTTAGCAAAATCATTCAAGTGTTAAGTTCCCATTAATTGCTGCTGTTTCTGGTCAGAGTCTATTCTTTTTAGCAACTCATAAACATGAGAATTGGTGTATGCTGCCTTATCAGAAGTGAAAACCAGACTTGGTATATCATTTTATATATATATATATATATAAAATAAATATATTTATTGTTTATTTGAGTCATGAATATTAGAAGATCATAATTCATTTGGGTCATGGTTTAAGAAAAACAAGCAAGAACATGTATAGCAAACTGATTTATTTTGAAATATTCTACCCTCCATATTAAATGTAAACTTTCATATATGATAATTATTTTTTAAATAATGACTCAAATAGAGGAATGAACTTAACTAATATCCTTTTGAAAGAATATGTGTTTATCAGGCACCCAGGGGAAGGTAATTAGGAGAGAGAAAAATATCCCCAGACGCCATGATGCTTGTAGACAGAGTAAATAAAATTGATGGGAGAAAAATCATAAAATATCCTAAAAAGTCAGTGTCTATGAGTTTAGGAAAAATAATTTTTCACTGTCTTTTACTCATCCTTTGAGGGCATTTGCCATCAGAAAAAATAATTCTATTTTTGTTTTTGTTGCAATTGCTTTTGGGAACTTAGCCATAAATTCTTTGCCAAGTTCGTTGTTGAGAAGAGTATTTCCTAGATTGTCTTCCACGATGTTTATAATTTGAGGTCCTACATTGAAAGCTTTAATCCATTTTCAGTTAATTTTTGTATATGGTGAAAGGTAGGGGTTCAGTCTTCTGCATATGGCTGGCTAGTTATTCCAGTACCATTTGTTGAACAGGGAATCCTTTCTTCATGGCTTGTTTTTGTCAGTCTTGACAAAATTCAGATGGTTGGTTGTAGGTGTGTGGCTTTATTTCTGAGTTTTCTATTCTGTTCCATTGGTCTAGGTGTCTGCTTTTGTACCAGTACCAAGCTGTTTTGGTTACTGTGGCTTTATAGAATAGTTTGAAGTAGGGTAGTCTGGATTTTTTCTTTTTGCTTAGGATTGCTTTGGTGACTTGGGCTTTTTAAATTTTATTTTATTTTATTTATTTATTTTTTGGTTCCATATGAATTTTAGAGTAGTTTTTCTAGTTCTGTGAAGAATGACATGGGTAGTTTGATAGGAATACCACTGAGTCTGTAAATTACTTTAGGAAATCTGGCCATCTTTATGATATTGACTTCTCCAATCCATGAGCATGAGATGCTTTTTATTTGTGTCCTCTCTGATTTCTTTCAGCAGTGTTTCGTAGTTCTCCTTGTAGAGATCTTTTACCTCCTTGGTCAGTTGTATTTGTAAGCATTTTATTTTTTTGTGTGGCTATTGTAAGCGAGATGGTGCTTTTGATTTCTCTCTCAGCCTGGGTGTTGCTGGCATATAGAAATACTATTGATTTTTGTACGTTGATTTTGTATCCTGAGATTTTAACTAAAGTTGTTTATCAATTCTAGGAGTCTTTTGGCAGAGTCTTTAGGATATTTCGTGTATAGAATAATATCATCTGCAGAGAGATGTTTGACTTCTTTTCCTATTTGGATGCTTTTCATTTCTTTCTCTGAAAGTTGCTGAAAGTGTTTATCAATTTTAGGAGACTTTGAGCAGAAACTCTAGGGTTTTCCAGGTATACAATCATATCATCTGTGAAGAGAGATAGCATGACTTCCTCTCTTCCTATTTAGGTGCCTTTTTTTTTTTTTTTTTCCCAGAGTCTCACTCTGTCGCCCAGGCTGGAGTTCAGTGGCGCGATCTCGACTCACTGCAAGCTCCACCTCCAGGGTTCAAGCAATTCTCCTGCCCCAGCCTCCCGAGTA
This sequence comes from Macaca fascicularis, assembly GCF_037993035.2. Taxonomy (NCBI): domain Eukaryota; kingdom Metazoa; phylum Chordata; class Mammalia; order Primates; family Cercopithecidae; genus Macaca; species Macaca fascicularis. The sequence continues at coordinate 109,304,562 of NC_088379.1, forward strand.
GCTGGGATTGCAGGCACCTGCCACCACGCCTGGCTAATTTTTGTATTTTTAGTAGAGACAGGGTTTCACCATGTTGGCCAGGCTGGTCTTGAACTCCTGACCTCAAGTGATCTGCCCACCTTGGCCTCCCAAATTGCTGGGATTACAGGTATGAGCCACCACACCTGGCCACTATTTAAATGCCTTTTATTTCCTTCTTTTGCCTGACTGCTCTGGCTGAGACTTCCGGTACTATATTGAATAGGAGTGATGAGAGTGGGCATCCTTGTCTTGTTTCAGTTCTCAAGGGGAATGGTTTGAGTTTTTTCCCATTCAGTGTGATGTTGATTGTGGGTCTGTTATAGATGGCTCTTATTATTTTGAGGTGTATTCCTTTGGTGCCTAGTATGTTGAGGGTTTTTATCACGAAGAAATTTTGGATTTTTATGAAAAGCTTTTTCTGCATTTATTGACATGACCATATGATTTGTGCTATTGATTCTGATTGTGTGGTGAATCACATGTATCAACGTGCAGATATTGAAACAGCTTTATATTCCAAGAATGTTTCCAAAAGTAACAAAAACAAAAGTTGACAAGTGGGACCTAATTAAAATAAAGAGTTTCTGCACAGCAAACAAAAACAAAACCTATCAACAGAGCAAACAGACAACCTACAGAATGGAGGATATTCACAAATGTCTGATATCTAGAATCTATAGGGAACTTAAATTAACAAGCAAAAAAAAAACCTTATTTAAAAAATGGGCAAAGGACATGAATAGACATTTTTCAAAACAAGACATAGAAGTGGCCAAAAAACATATAAAAAATACTGAGTAGTATCACTAGTTGTCAGAGAAATGCAAATCAAAGCCACAATGAGATATCATCTTAAACCAGTCAGAATAACTTTTATTAAACAGTCAAAAAAACAGCGGATGCTGATGAGGTTGTGGAGGAAAGGGAACACTGTTGGTGGGCTTAAACACTATTGGTGGGAACATAAATTTGTGTGACCACTGTGGGAGTCAGTCCGGAGATTTCTCAAAGAACTTAAAATAGAGCTGCCATTCAACCCAGCATTCCCACTACTGGGTATATACACCAAAGAAAATAAATCATTCTACCTAAAGACACATACGTTCATCACTGCACTATTCACAATAGCAAAGACATGTAATCAACCCAAGTATTCATCAATGATAGAGTAATTTAAAAAATGCCCATATACACCTCGAAATATCATGCAGCCATAAAAAAGAGGGAAATCATGTCCTTTGCAAGGACGTGGATGATCCTGGAGGTCGTTATCCTAAACAAACTAAATGCAGGAACAGAAAACCAAATACAATGTGTTCTTGAGTATAAGTAGGAGCTAAACATTGAGCACACATGGATGTAAATATGGGAACAAGACACACTGTGGTCTACTGGAGGGTGGGGGATGGATTTTTAAAAGCTACCCATTGAGTACTATGCTCACACCTGGGGAATGGGGACTCATACTCCAAACCTCAACATCACACAATATTCCCATACAAGAAATCTACACATGTACTCCTGTCTCTAAAATAAAAGTTAAGCTTAAAAAAAATATTCCAAGGAAACAGATTCATTCATTAATCTTATAAGCATTTATACCATTCCTGAATTATGTTAGGTACCTTGTGAGCTGTTGAATATCTAATGCTAAGGCATAGACCCTGCTCTTCAGTTTGGTAAAGTTTCTTGGAACAGATAGCTAAGCAAATGAACATTACGTATAAGATGTTGTACACCACATGCTAGAGTTTTCCATTTGGTATTGTGGAAGCTCAATGTGAAACACTGAGGAAGTGGAGGTATTGAAGAGTCCTTCTAGAGGAATAGCTGTCTGTGAGGAAAGCAATTGAAAAGTGATGGGGGAAAGCAGGGACGAGTCTCCTGATCACAGAAAATAAGGTAACCAAAACTCATGCCTCCTTCTAGTACTACGAATAGTTTCACTGAGTGGGATGTACCATGTACTACAAGGTATGCTGATGAAGAAGCTGGAAGGTACAGATGGAGGTGAGAATAGAGAGGGCCAACATGTGTTTACAGGTCAGAGAAACCACTAAAGAATTTTAATAAGGGTGTTAATAAATTCAGATTTTAGAGAGATACTTTGAAGACAGTTTAGAATGGACGTCATTTGAGTAGAATATAAGAGAGGCAGAAGACTTTTTAGAAATCCAGACAAAGAATTATGTAGTTCTAAACAAGAATGGAGAAAAGGCTTAGGAAAGAAGAAAATAACTATTTGAGAACATTTAGAGTTAATTTGAAGGTCCTTGTCATTGATTGAACATTGATTAAGGAAAGGGAGAAGTAATAGATTATTTCCAGATTATTTGTCTGGACCACTGTATGGATATTAAGAATATTCCATAAAATGGAAACAAGCATTTCAGAGCAAAAATTATTATTTAGTTTTTATCAGCTTATTTTGAAGTGTCTACTACACATAGATTTGGAGTGAGAGGTGGTTAATAAAATTTTAATCTCAAGCTCAGGGCCTAAACCTAGAGAAATCTAGATATGGGCATAATACAAATGTAGATTAGAAAGTAATTTTTAAGGGTGTTGATATCCTGGGAGATGAGATTATCCAAATGAGATCTTAAATGAAAGTATAAAAATATAAAGAATGGGACTTTGGGTAAAGAGTAGCAGTTAAGTTGTTGTTAGAAGAAGAAAAGCCAAAAACGTTGACTGAAGAATGGTCTGCAGAGAGAAAAGACACCAGTGCCATGGACGGGGAGACTTCTCAAACGGGAAGTGACCAAAGGGTGTCTGTTCCTTCAATCTAGCCAAGGACTGAATACATCCAATGAATTTAGGAACAAAGAAGTCAAAAGTAACTTTGGCAAGGGTGGTTTCAGTGGAATGGTGTGTTGGAAGTCACAGAGAATTAATCAGAGGAGTAAAAGATTGATAAGAGAAGCAGCAAAGGGATGTGAGCATATTTACATTTTGAGAGAGAACATAGTGAAGTGAAACAGGTCATGGTTCAGAAGGTAGATGGTTTCATTGATGGAGGACTACTCTTGAGAAGGAAGTGCCAAGGATACAGAATATTGGTAATGAATGGATGAAGGACGTGAAAAGATAGAAACCAGCGAAAGATGGCAGAGGCTTGATGAGGGGTTCAAAGTGAGTCTAGTCAAAAATATGTGGCCAGTTGAACCTCCACCCCCCACATAAAAAAAAATCCAAAATTCAATACTAGGAATTATTCAGGTACCAGAGAAGAACTGCATTGCTGTGGAGTTATGGAGCTCAGTAACAAGCAGCTATCAGACCCAGAGGAGACCAATGTCAAGGTAGTTGGAGAAGGGCATTCACCCAATTTTAAGAAACTACACTTCCAAAAATAAAATGAAATGCATGTTAAAGTTCTACTCAAAATGAATCAGAGGGCAAAATTTAAAAGATGAAAATGCCACGAGGTAATTTCCTGGATCTACCTGTCCTCCAACTGGAGTATACCTACCTAATGTATTTAAAATAATGTATCAATTTAAATAATAAAATATTTAAAATATGTATTTATTTTAAGTCCTCCTCCTCCCAGGAGGGCTTAAATAATACAATATTTAAAATAATGTATTTATCTTAAATCCTCCTGTGAAGAAGATTTAAAATAAATACATAAATCCTTTATACTTATGTTTAAAATTTATACAAATGAAACTATAAACTTTTTTTCCACTCAATTATTGTAGTCTGGTACTTTAGTCGGATCAAATATATTTGCAAAGCTATACATTTCAGAAAGATGAGAATCAGATTTATGCTGTTAAATTATGCAAAGACAGATACCCTGGGATTTTCCTCTAATTTTTTTTTAATTAACAAATTCATATGCTGGAAAATAGTTTTCTTCTTATTTTATGGCAAAATTTATTTTGGCTTGTAATCATAGACTATAACAGCCATGCTTGTGCCTTATAAAAATTTGATAAGATGACTATAGCAAAATGCATCTGAACTATGTGACCCATTTTAGGTTATGGGACTTAAGGAGGGTGTGGGTTAAATCCTTTATTTTTGCATCACTTGCCCAAGACTGCCTAAATCCTAGGCAGTCTTATAGGAAGACCGGAGAGCAATAGAAACTGAATTTTAAGGCATAGCATTTCCCATTTAATGTATTACAGGTGATGCCTAAATAAATATAAGTTGATTTATTTATTGCCTCATACTACTGGATTCAGAGGTCTCTATGCATAGTCCTTCTTGCAAAAATTTCTTGCTTGGCAATGAAATTTCCTAGGAGGTGCTCCATGAAATCTCACAGCTAGAAGATAGACTTGTGTTGGGATGGTGGAGACCTGGCTTATATTCTGAATAATGTAAATAAAACAGTGACTTCTAGTTCTCCAGGATTTCTTGTTTTAAAATAAAACACACTACGTTCTTCAAGCTAGGTTAACTGTGACATATCAACTTGTGACCATCACTTATCAGTTTTTAATTTCTAATGAGAAACTTTATATGAAGAGAATTATTTCATACTTGATCTTCTGCCTTTTAATCCGCATGGGTAACATTTGAAGGACCCGTTGCTTATTCTAATTAATGTTTGAGTTCCTATTCCCTTTAGGTATGTAATTACTGTTTTCTATGTTGTTCTCATTTATGATGCTGTTTTTCTTGGCAGATTTAGTATATAAAGCATGTATGTTCCTTTAGGGTGTTAGCAAAGATGATTTTCCTCGTCTGGGCTTAACGGTACAGCAAGAGGCTTTAGAAATTCCTATTTTAGAGATTTATATAAGGCTCCTACATCTTTCTGGAGAATGATGAAATAATGAGGCAGAAATAATCTGAAGATAATACCTGAGAATCAAAAGGGATAAAGTAATCACAATGCATTATTCCACTAGTTCTAAGTGTTTTCAAATAAAAGAAAAGATCAAACACAGGTTTTAGAGGCATACAAATGATTTCGACAAAGCCATGAATTTGGAAATATACCGAGTAACGTATATAGGTATATAGAGAATCATAGTACTTTGGAACTTGCAACTTAAGCAAAGTAGTAGAAGAAAGTCTCCCTGAAATCTTTCTTGAAATGAAATAAAAATGAAAATAGTATTAGAAAGAAATCTGAAAAGATTTACAGCATGTAATTGGAATTACAGAAGTAAAGCATTTGTATAACACGATTTGTAAGACAAAACATTATTTTTCTACTTGTAATTCCCTTTTGACTTGAAGGAGAGTGAAATGTGGGTACATGGAGGATATTTTGTTTTCTGAGTAGGGTAACGGATGTGGGTAGGTATTTGGAAGTTTGGAATTGTTTGAGTTATAGGAACAAGGCTACAGTTTGAATTGTCAGAAAAATTATAAATTTGTCTTTAAAAATTGTGGGTGAATGATCTTTCTGGATCAGAGAAATGGATCAAGGGGGAGCAGCAAGACAGGGAAAGGTAGAGAGGGAGAAGAAAAGAGAGAAGGATATTAAAAAAGAGAGAAACACGCAATTGCCTCAGAACTGACTTCAGAAGAAATGTTGAAAGGAATTTTATGCTGCAAGAGACAAATTCTCCTTTTGGACTAATCTACAAAATCCTCAGTAAATTTACATTTTTCATCAAGGAAATATGAAAAAATTTAAAAAGTTATATACATGGAGGCTGCTAAAATCTGGTTTACATAGATAATGATAAATGAAAACAGAATATTACTGGGAATTGAATGGTATAAAACATGTAAGGACTATGAAACATTTACAGAGTGCTCCCTTGGTGGGAGGTAGGTGTCGTGCTAGGCACATTAAAAACTTGGTCCCTTGTTACAAAGATTATGTACAAATGAAAAAGTGAAATAATTTGGTAATGAACTGTTTCCTCTAAGGCAAGGATAGACAAAGAGAAATAGAAATGCAAGGGAAAGTGGAAAACAAACTGCCAAGTAGGGATGAACAAAAGGAGTAAAATATTGAAGTCAGGCCAGCAGAAAAATACTTTCCTCAATTTTCTTTCAGCTAAAGAATAAACCTGTTAGAATGATGTGGGAGTTGGGGGGACGGGTTGTAATTCTACCTTCATTTAGAAGCACTCTCACTTGCCATGAAACCTGTATCTTCATATCAGAGCAGAATTCCTCCTTGGTGCCAGGAAGCTGCCAGAATCTATGAGGTGACTTAGATCAAAGAGATCAATATCTAAAGACTTTAAAAAACCTCTGTCTTACCTGCTGAACTGCATCCTCCTAAAAATTTTTTTTTGAAGTCCTAACTCCCAGTACCTTACACTGTGACTGAATTTGAAGATACGGCCTTTAAAGATGCAATTCAGGTAAAATGAGATCACATACTTGGGCTCTAATCCAAAAATAACTGCTTTTATCGGAAGAGATTAGGACACAGACCCGAAGGGAAGGCCACATGAAGATCCCAGAGGGATAGAGCCTTTTACAAGCCAAGGAGAGAGGCCTCGGGAAAAATCAACCTAGTCTACACTTTGATCTTGGACTTCTAGCCTCCAAGACAGTGGAAAAATAAATTTCTATAGTTTAAGCCACCCAGTCTGTGATTCTTTGTTATGGCAGCTCTAACAAACTCTCCTTTTTACCTTTCCCTCCCTATCACCTCATTACCCTCTAAATCATATGGGACAGATATGAACTGACATTTGGATTGCTATTCAACCTAGGTAGATCCATGTTGAGTCATATACATGTGTACTTTACATAGGTGCTTCTGTGGCTGAAAGGACTAACTTAATCTGGTATCTTTTACCAATTACCTCCATCAGAGAGAGCCTTGTCATATGTTACCGCTGGATCTTAGCTGTCAACCAAAAGGACACTAAGACAAAAAAGCCTGTTCTTTATGTGGGCTTTTATTATTTTTTAAAAAAGAATTTTTGTGTTTAGGAAAAAGATGCATAGCTGGTGTAACCAGCTAAGGGCCTGGAGCAGAATGGGAGGCTTGTGGGAATATGTGTAGGCTAGCAAATATGCCATGGAGATATGCAACACTTAAACCTGCGTATACCCCTTGCTATTCATCATTCTGTTAACTGTACCTCTTTAGTAATTATTTTACATGGCCAGATAATTTATATCTGATGTTGATAAATATAGTACTACAAAACATTGAAGTAGTTTTCTCCAGTATGAAAGAAAGCAGGCATTGTGTTTGTTGCTGTTTTCAGTATAGTCTAAGGTTAAGGGAATTTGTAACTTTATAATGAGTAATAAATGCATGGTATAATTTCTTTTTACTGAGTAGAATTTTTAGTTTACTTCATACTACATCAATAATCTATATAATAAAAAGTTTCCAAAGGTTTCTATGTATTATTTTACTTGTGGCGGGGCTGGGCGCAGTAGCTCATGCCTGTTATCCCAGCACTTTGGGAGACTGAGGTGGGCAGATCACGAGGTCAAGAGTTCGAAACCAGCCTGGCCAACATAGCAAAACCGCATCTCTACTAAAAATCCAAAAAAAAAAAAGAGAAATAAATAAAATTAGCTGGGCGTGGTGGCGGGCGACTGTAGTCCTAGCTCCTTGGGAGGCTGAGGCAGGAGAATCACTTGAACCCAGGAGGCAGAGGTTGCAGTCAGCCGAGATCACGCCATTGCACTCCAGCTCGAGTGACAGTGTGAGATGCCATCTCAAAAAAGCCAAAACAAAACAAAAGCAAAAACAACAACAACAACACACCGTCTAGGTATTTCAGTTGTGCTAATCCTTCCTTGGTGCTTCACACCTGTAATCCCAGCACTTTGAGAGGCCAAGGTTGTTGATCACCTGAAGTCAGGAGTTCGAGACCAGTCTGGCCAACATGGCAAAACCCTGTCTCCACTAAAAATACAAAACAAAAACAAAACAAAAAACAACAAAAATCCCAACAACAACAGAATTAGCTGGGTGTGGTGGTGCACGCCTGTAATTGTAGCTACGCAGCAGGCTGAGGCATGAGAATCACTTGAACCTGGGCGATGGAGGTTGTAGTGAGCCGAGATCATGCCACAGCACTCCAGCCTGAGCGATAGAGCGAGACTCGGTCTAATAAATAAATAAATAAATTAATTAATTAATTAAAAAAAAAAGTTTTAGTAAAGGGATAAATTCACCAAGAAGAGCTAACTATACTAAATACATATGCACCCAATACAGAAGCAACCAGATTCATAAAGCAAGTCTTTAAAGACCTACAAAGAGACTTAGACTCCCACACAATAATAATGGGAGACTTTAACACCCCACTGTCAATATTAGATGGATCAATGAGACAGAAGGTTAACAAGGATATCCAGGACTTGAACTCAGCTCTGTACCAAGCAACCTAATAGACATCTACAGAACTCTCCACCCCAAATCAACAGAATATATATTCTTCCCAGCACCACATCGCACTTATTCTAAAATTGAACCACATAATTGGAAGTAAAGCACTCCTCAGCAAATGTAAAAGAACAGAAATCACAATGAACTGTTTCTCAGACCACGGTGCAATCAAACTAGAACTCAAGATTAGGAAAATCACTCAAAACCACACAACTACATGGAAACTGAACAACTTGTTCCTGAATGACTACTGGTTAAATAATGAAATGAAGGCAGAAAGAAAGATGTCTTTGAAACCAATGAGAACAAAGACACAAGATACCGGAATCTCTGGGACACGTTTGAAGCAGTGTGTAAAGGGAAGTTTATAGCACTAAATGCCCACAAGAGAAAGCAGGAAAGATCTAAAATCGACACCGTAACATCACAATTAAAAGAACTAGAGAAGCAAGAGCAAACACATTCAAAAGCTAGCAGAAGGCAAGAAATAACTAAGATCAGAGCAGAAATGAAGGAGATAGAGACACAAAAACCCCTTCAGAAAATCAAGGAATCCAGGAGCTGGTTTTTTGAAAAGATCAACAAAATTGACAGACTGCTAGCAAGACTGTTAAAGAAGAAAAAAGAGAAGAATCAAATAGATGCAATAAAAAATGATAAAGGGGATATCACCACCAATCCCACAGAAATACAAACTACCATTAGAGATACTATAAACACCTGTATGCAAATAAACTAGAAAATCTAGAAGAAATGGATAAATTCCTGGACACATACACCCTCCCAAGACTAAACCAGGAAGAAGCTGAATCTCTGAATAGACCAATAACAGGCTCTGAAATTGAGGCAATAATTAATAGCCTACCAACCAAAAGAAGTCCAGGACCAGATGGATTCACAGCCAAATTCTACCAGAGGTACAAAGAGGAACTGGTACCATTCCTTCCAAAACTATTCCAATGAATAGAAAAAGAGAGAATCCTCCTTAACTCATTTTATGAAGCCAGCGTCATCTTGATACCAAAGCCTGGCAGAGACACAACAAAAAAAGAGAATGTTAGGCCAATATCCTTGATGAACATCGATGTGAAAATCCTCAATAAAATACTGGCAAACCGAATCCAGCAGCACATCAAAAAGCATATCCACCACAATCAAGTCGGCTTCATCCCTGGGATGCAAGGCTGGTTCAACATACACAAATCAATAAATGTAATCCATCACATACACAGAACCAATGACAAAAATCACATGATTATCTTAATAGATGCAGAAAAGACCTTTGACAAAATTCAACAGCCCTTCAGGCTAAAAACTCTCAATAAACTAGGTATTGATGGAATGTATCTCAAAATAATAAGAGCTATTTATGACAAACCCACAGCCAATATCATACTGAATGGGCAAAAACTGGAAGCATTCCCTTTTAAAACCAGCACAAGACAAGGATGCCCTCTCTCACCACTCCTATTCAACATAGTGTTAGAAGTTCTGGCCAGGGCAATCAGGCAGGAGAAAGAAACAAAGGGTATTCAATTAGGAAAAGAGGAAGTCAGATTGTCCCTGTTTGCAGATGACATGATTGTATATTCAGAAAACCCCATCGTCTCAGCCTCAAATCTCCTTAAGCTAATAAACAACTTCAGCAAAGTCTCAGGATACAAAATCAATGTGCAAAAATCACAAGCATTCCTATACACCAATAACAGACAGAGAGACAAATTGTAAGTGAACTTCCATTCACTATTGCTACAAAGAGAATAAAATACCTAGGAATCCAACTTACAAGAGATGTGAAGGACCTCTTCAAGGAGAACTACAAACCACTGCTCAACAAAATAAAAGAGGACACAAACAAATGGAAGAACATTCCATGCTCATGGATAGGAAGAATCAATATCATGAAAATGGCCATACTGCCCAAGGTAATTATAGAATCAATGCCATCCTCATCAAGCTACCAATGACTTTCTTCACAGAATTGGAAAAAAGTACTTTAAAGTTCATATGGAACCAAAAAAGAGCCTGCATTGCCAAGACAACCCTAAACAAAAAGAACGAAGCTGGAGGCATCATGCTACCCGACTTCAAACTATACTACAAGGCTACAGTAACCAAAACAGCATGGTACTGGTACCAAAACAGAGATATAGACCAATGGAACAGAACAGAGCCCTCAGAAATAATACCACACATCTACAACCATTTGATCTTTGACAAACCTGGCAAAAACAAGAAATGGAGAAAGGATTCCCTATTTAATAAATGATGCTGGGAAAACTGGCTAGCCATACGTAGAAAACTGAAACTGGATCCCTTCCTTACACCTTATACAAAAATTAATTCAGATGGATTAAGGACTTAAATGTTAGACCTAAAACCATAAAATCCCTAGAAGAAAACCTAGGCAACACCATTCAGGTCATAGGCATGGGAAAGGACTTCATGACTAAAACACCAAAAGCAATGGCAACAAAAGCCAAAATAGACAAATGGGATCTACTTAAACTAAAGAACTTCTGCACAGCAGAAGAAACTACCATCAGAGTGAACAGGCAACCTACAGAGTGGGAAAACATTTTTGCACTCTACCCATCTAACAAAGGGCTATTATCCAGAATCTACAAAGAACTCAAATTTACAAGAAAAAAAAAAACAACCCCTTCAAAAAGGGGGCAAAGGATATGAACAGACACTTCTCAAAAGAAGACATTTATGCAGCCAACAGACACAAGAAAAAATGCTCATCATCACTGGTCATCAGAGAAACGCAAATCACAACCACAATGAGATACCATCTCATGCCAGTTAGAACATACAATGTTTGGTTTTCCATTCATGAATTATTTCACTTAGAATGATAGTCTCTAACCTTATCCAGGTCATTGCAATTTAAATGAGCTGATTTCTAATTTCAGTTGAATCGTTTAAAAAATAGCTGGGTGTTTTCCTGAGCCCATTGTCTTGGGGTTTAATTCCTCCATAGGTTTGTTGCATTTGTTCTGTTTTATGACCACAAATATTCCCAACTTTAGTTAGTTCTTTTCTTTAAAAAAAGCAAGTCTTTCAAAATAGAAGCTGAAGAAAGTACGTAAATATGAGTCAGAACCAATCGATCTATCACCATGTGAAATAAGCACCTAGAAATTCATCTTCTGCTCACGAAAGGTCAGAAGCTAAGAGATTACACATAGTTATAAATACAAGCTGGTTATACATATAATGCAAAACTAAATAGGACTAGAAGGCAGGTGGCATTTACCCTTTTACTTTTGAGAGCACAAAAGCCACTGCGTAAATTATTAGTCATTAATTTGTTTTTTTTCCCAAAGGTTATTTTATTAATCTGTTATTAACTAGTAACCTCTAATGAAGAGGAACAATGATATCAATGGAATTTTCTGCATTGCTCAAAAATCTTTCTTTTACTGAATTAGAAATAAAAATTTCAAATGAGGTAAATGTAAATAGAAGCCAATAGTTCTGACAAAATGATTTTTCTCTGCTCCTCTGACTTGGCCTCCAGGAGGTTGGGGGAATGAGATTGGGAGGAAGAAACATAAACAGTGAGAAGAAAAAATGTGTGCTCACAATACCCAGAGGTGGTGCAGCTATGCTAGCTATTATTTTGCCATTTAAAGAGTGTAATAGAATGCTGTTCTCTTCATGAACATTTATAATCAGTACAGAATGCATTAATATGAATCTCTGTTCATAAATGGCCATCAGTTGTCATCTTCATCAGCATAAACTGTAAAGTACCTCTTGCTGCACATAAGCTATCTCACCTTGTTGGATTTTCCTAAAGTGAATTCACCTTCTTCAACAATTGCTGGATTTTTGCACAGAAATTGCTTTCTATTTTCTGTCAATAGTGTCCTCATTTTCTTAGCAATTCATCTTAAAACAGAACTTTTTCACTTCCAGTCTCTCAATATCCATAGCTAATAGTAACCCAACTCTGGTGATTATTTTAAAAGGTTTTCACATTTATCCCTTTCCATTTCACCTTTAGTTTCTCCAGCTTCATCTTCCTTATTTGCTTATGCATTCCTCAAGTAAGATAACACCTTTTCTATCTAATCCAGAGCATTGTTGGGAGTGTAAAATAATATAATATGTAGTCTGTGCTACAAAAGGTTTTAGAGTTGGGAATTTTTTAAATCGAAGATTCTGAGCTAGTTTCATTCTCCATTGTGACTTGCTTGCTTCACCATTTGACTGCTGGGTCTGCGCATACAAATATATTACATACATTATATATGCACATATATATGCATATTTATATGAGTAATGGAGACAAAACTACTACATATAAGCATGACATTGTACTATAAGTATGATTTAATACTCTCAGTATCAATGATTTATCTCCCACTAAAAGACTTGGCTAAATGTAGATCAAAGCACATATATATTTTCTTTCTGACAACTAGATAGGGCTAAGGGTAGAAGAGGAAGGAATGAGGTGGAGCAATGACTGAGACTGAAGAGAAAGAAGTATAGGGACTGGAGTCTTATCAACTGAAAGAAGAACTTCCGTTTTTGAGGGGAGAGGTCTCCATGCTAAACTGAACTTAGGTGTGTATCTTTCCACTCCTACCCCTGCGCAAAACATAACTTGCCGACAACTCAGAGCCTGATCGTGAAGGATCCTTCTAAGCCTTCCCATGCTTAATATAAAGTGGGTGGCTTTGGTGACTTGCTTAACGTCAATGGTGTGACAGAAAACTTCGGCTCTAACCAAAATCAAGTGCACGGAACCCACTAAGAATTTTTTGTGAGCTTAGCCAACTAATATTTATGGCTTGAAATATAAACCCTTTTATAAGATTTAAATAAAATCACTTGTGCACAATGCCTGGTACACATTCGATGTTGAGTAAATATTTGATGAATCTCAATCATTGATGTCTATAATTGGAAGAGAACTTAGAGGTAGTTCTGTCTTATTATTTTACAAATAAGTTAATAAGCCTAGAGAAAAATGATGACCCTACCAACATATTACTGAATCAGTACCAGTCTAGCACCCAGCAGTCCTGAATTTCAATTCTCTTTCCATTATACTATAAACTTTTCCTTTCTTTTGCTTTGTATCATCACTCTCCTTCCTAACACAATCTCTCTCTCTTTCTCCCCCTCCCTCATCCTTCTTCCTCTCTCATATGCACACATAAAACTTTGTGCTCATTTGGCTTAAGAATCCAGATTTTCTCAAAAAATAAACAGTTAAATTTATGTGTGTTTACTAAGATTTAACAACAACAATGTATTTACTGTAGAGTTGTTTTCATTGCAATACAACCATTAATTACTCTCAGTATGATTTAGGTTAATTAACTGAGGAGAATTTGCTAAGGGGGTTTATGTACTGTTTTAATTTAGTATGTAGCAAAAGACCTGTTGAATGTTAGAAAACAAACCCATCTCAACTAAAAACCACAAAATACTATGTATTGAGCTGATTTACAATTTTTAATCAATCAAAACACAGATTTTACCTTAGTGCATCTCACTTTGGTAGGTATGTGCAGACCCAGCTTACTCATGAGTTTATTTCTGAGAATTAAGTTTTAAGTTGACGCTAGTACTTAGATGAATTTTGATTGCTGATATTGGAAAATATTTTCTCTTTAGAAATGATGTTATACATTTTGGTTAGTTTACCACACAAAAAACTTTTTCTCAGAATATGTAAATAATACAATAATATAATTCAATGGTACTGGTAATTAAATACATAAAGAAATGCTTTATCTTATTTTTTGTTTCCTTCTTGAGTAAAGTACAGAAATAATCAGTGTAATACGGAGATAAAGACCACATTCTCTAGAATCAGACTTTCTGGGTTCAAATCCTGACTCTATTGTTAAATAAAACAGGCAAGTTACTCAACTGTTCTAATTATTTCTTTATCTGTAAAATGAAAATAACAGTGATTTCTTCCTTATGCAGTTGTAAGGATTCAATGTCTAATCTATATAAACCTAAATAAGTTGTATGGCACATAATAAGTACCAATCAATGCTAGCTGTGTTTCTAGACCTATCATAAGCATTATTTTTTATTAATAATCATAATTAGGTTTATATTTGTTTCATGAATATGGCATAGTAAGTGCAGATTGGATTTGCATATTTATGGACATTAGGAACCAGACACTTTGATATATATATTATCTAGATTAACCCTCATCAAAACATTGCAAGAAAAATATTATTTTAGTATTTTATAAATAAGAAAATGGAGGGTGAGATATTAAGATGTAGTAAACCAGTAACTGACAATGCAAGAATCAAACTATGCTGTCTGACCCTGTGGTTTATGTTTTTCCCCATTATAAAATATTGCAAAGATATGTATGTATATATGCTGTGTTATGTACAATGTCAGAAACGCAAGAAATTTTAAAAGGCTCTTTTTGGCAAAGGAAATCTTACTTGTGGCAAAATTCAGTTGAAATACTCCTAACCTTGTAATAAGAATAGAGAAAAATATGCACTTCCCTAATGATTAGTGATGTAGAGAGGTTTTTTTTCACATATTTATTGGCCATTTGCATACTTTCTTTTGAGAAATGTCTGTTCTTTTGCCCATTTTAAAATCAAGTTACTTGTTTTCTTGCTCTTTAGTTGTTTGACTTCCTTATGTATTTTGGATACTAACCTCTTATAAGATGTATGGTTTACAATTTTTTTCTCCTAATCCACTGGTTGTATCTTTACTCTATTGCAAGCTTGTCCAATCCGTGGCCCACAGGCCGCCATGTTGCCCAAGATGGCTTTGAATGTGGCCCAACACAAATTCATAAATTTTTGTAAAATGTTATGAGATTTTTTTTTTTTGCAATTATTTTTTTCTTTTAGCTCATCAGCTATCATTAGTGTTGGTATATTTTATGTGTGGCCCAAGACAATTCTTTTTTTTCTAATGTGGCACAAGGAATCCAAAAGATCGGACACCCCTGCTCTATTGATTGTTTTCTTTGCTGTGCAGAAGCTTTTTAGTCTGATGAAATCTTGTTTGTCTGTTTTTGCTTTTGTTGCCAGTGCTTTGAGGCTAAACCCCCAAAAAATCATTACTCAGACAAATGTCATAAAGCTTTTCCCCTATTTTTTCTTCTAGTAGTTTTATAGTTTCAAGGCTTACATTTAAGTCTTTAATCCATTTTGAGTTGATTTTTATATACTATGAGATAAGGGTCCAATTTTATTCTTCTGCATGTGTATATCCAAGGTTCCCCATACCATTTATTGAAGAAACTGTTCTTTTTCAATTACGTGTTCTTGGTAACTTTGTTAAAATCAATTGATTGTAAATGTGTGAGTTCATTTCTGGGATCACTGTTCTGTTTCATTGGTCTATGTGTATTTTTTTTTTTTTTATTCAAGTACTATGCCATTTTGATTACTATAGTTTTGTAATATATTTTAAAATAAGATAGTGTGATGCCTTTAGATTATTCTTTTGATGTATGAAAAAATGTTCAACATTACTAATCATGAGGGAAATTCAAATTAAAACCTCAATGATATATTACCTCAAACCTGTTAGAATGCCTATTTAAAAAATGGAAGATAAGTACTGGGGAGAATGTGGAGAAAAGGGAACCCTTGCTTGTACACTGTTGTTGGGAATGTAAATTAGTACAGCCATTGTGTAAAGCAGTATGAAGGTTACTCAGAAAGCTAAAAATTAAACAAGTGTTATATGATTCAGCAATCTCACCTCTGTATACATACCCAAAGGAATTGAGATCAGTATATCAAAAGACATCTGCAATTCCCAGTTTATTGCAACATTATTCACAATAGCCAAGGTATGTAATCAACCCATGTATACATCAGTGGATGAATGGATAAAAAACGTAGCATATATACATAATGAAATACTATTCAGCCTTTAAAAAGAAGGAAATTCTACCATTTGCAATAACATGAATGAAACTGAAGGACATTATGCTAAGTTACATAAGCCAGGCACAGAAGGACAAATACTTCATAATCTCACTTACATGTGTAATCTAAAAATGTCAAACTAGTAGAAGCAGAGAGTAGAATGGTGGTTACCAGAGGTGATTCTGGGAGGGAATGGGAGATGATGATTGAAGGGTACAAAATTTCAGTTAGATAGGTGATACAATAAGTTTTCAAGGTCTACTGAACAGCATGATGACTATTTTGAATTTTATTATGTATTTTGAAATTGCTAAGAGAATAAATTTCAAATGTTCTCACAACAAAAAATGATAAATATGTGAGGTGATGGATATGTTAATTAGCTTGATTCAATCATCCTAAAATATGGATATACATATTTATATACGTAAATACATATATAATCACATTGTACCTCATAAGTGTATTAAATTATGCTTTGTCAATTTTAAAAAGGAATAGAGAATACAATTATTGTCAATTAAAAAATGAATAAAAATAGAAAAAGTGTTGCTTTTTAAACAAATTATTATTATTTGTCAGTTATAAAAAGGAAACATCAAATACTAAATAAAACGTGGTATATCTACAAGATAATATTGTTCAGCCATAAAAAAGAATGAAATCCTGCCATTTGCAGCAACATGGATGGAACTGGAGGACATTATGCTAAGAGAAATAAGCCAGGCACAGAAAGACAAATATTGCATGTACTCACCCATATGTGGGAGCTATGTGAAAACTGATCTCATGGAAGTACAGAGTAGAATGGTGATTACCAGAGGCTGGGAAGGGTAGGGTGGAGGGGGGTTAAGGAGAGGTTGATTAATGGATACATACATACAGGTAGATATAAGGAATAAATTCCAGTGTTTAATAACAGTAGGGTGACTAGGGTAAAATATGCAACAGTAATTTCTTGCACATTTTAGAATAGCTGTAAGAAAGATCTGGAATGCTCCCAACACAAAGGTATAATAATTTTTGAGCTGATGGATATACTAACTGATTAGATTACCATGCATTGTGTTCATGTATCAGAATATCACATGTACCCCAAAAATATATACAATAA
The DNA here is from genome assembly GCF_037993035.2 of Macaca fascicularis. NCBI lineage: Eukaryota > Metazoa > Chordata > Mammalia > Primates > Cercopithecidae > Macaca > Macaca fascicularis. The sequence goes on from NC_088379.1 coordinate 109,321,888, forward strand.
TTATGTATCAACACAAAATTTCAAAAAGGCAAGTGAATTTCTATGTTTGTTAAAATTAATGGCACTTTCTGATTGTATTCATGTTGTACTACATTATCACAATAAATGAGAGTAAACACTGGTTTTGTAATAACTACTGGATTTGTTTTATTGTTTTTATGCCTTTTTAGAGCAGTGCTGACCAATATGATAGCCACTTCTACATGTGGCTATTTAAATTTAACCTTACATAACTGGAATAAAATAAAGTAAAATAAAATAAACTTAGTCCTTTGTGGTAGCCATACTTCAAGTGTTGAATAGCTACATGCGTCTAGCAGCTACTGTGTTGGATAGTTCAGATATGGAACATTTCTATCACTGAAAAACTTTTTATTGGACAGCATTTTTCTAGAGTACATCGGGATGTAGAATGGAATGATAAACAGGAAATTTCAGTAGAGGAGAGATTGCCAGTCTGGCGACAGAGTGAGACATTATGAGAGAGAGAGAGAGAGAGAGAGAGAGAGAGAGAGAGAGATTGCCTAAGGGTAGCTACCAATTCTTTGCAGTTCAAAGTAGTAGAGATAACAGTTGTTTTGCATTCTGTAGGAAGGAACTCTACTTGCACTACCTGTCAGTTTGGGCAACATTCACTTCCCAGAACTTCAGTTTCTTGATTTGTTAAATGAGGGATAACAATGTCTACCAGGCCTCACTTCTAGGATTTTTGTGAGGATGAGTACAACAATATGTGTCAAAGCTCTATATAATGGTTGTATAAAATCTGTAATAATTGACATAAGTCTCAATTGTGTGTGTGCCTGTGTGTATGTTTCATAAAGTATTGATAATGATGGCAATTGTTACAGATTTCATATGCTGAGTTTCATTTTCCTGCTAGAAATTCATGATGCTTGAACCTGATTCCATCTCTCCCGAACTTGTACTTGCAGAATGAGTAGTATTAACAGATAATCCATAGAGAAACTTTTTCAAATGATTGCCAAGCACTGAAATGCTTTAGCTATTTCATCCTAAATGTTTATATTTTCTTATCTTTTTAAAAAGGAATAATCATTTCCACTTCTTCAGTACTACTGGAAAACTACAAAAAAAATATAAAAACTTTTCTAGGCTTTTCAAAATGTTTCACATTTACTGCCACACATAGAGAGCAGGAGGAATATTTAATCAAAGGGTTTAAGAAGTGGAATAATCATTTCCACTTCTTCAGTACTACTGGAAAACCACAAAAAAAAATTTAAAAACTTTTCTAGGCTTTTCAAAATGTTTCACATTTACTGCCACATATAGAGAGCAGGAGGAATATTTAATCAAAGGGTTTAAAGCATGTGGTATTGGCAATCAATATACAACTCAGATGTAGAAGGCTCTCCTGACTGCAAGTTGTACCGTGAGATGGGGTAAAGTTACTAGAATTAGCAAAGAGCTATTAGTTTTCTTTAAGCTTCATTGTTTCAGTTAGAAACACTAGTTGAATTGTATATATGGTAATATTATACAAACCCATCAGAAGTTTTAGATGTTTTCTGACTTTGTTTTGTTTTTAGCTATTTTTCTTTTAAGCAAAAGCTTTTAAAGAACCAATTGCATACATTTTCTTCATGCGCTGCTGGGTTAAAATATTTATATAATTTCAGAATGATATGAGAGAGATATATTCTAATGATATTCATTGATTCATTAGTCAAAATAAAAACTTTTCTCAAAATATCTGAATGAAAAATAATTGGTAAATAATCATGGATTTCTATATACAATTCTTACAATATCTTTCTCTTTTGGGAAGATATTTCATAATACATAACAGAAATTTAAAATTTTTTTCTAGTTCTTGACTTTTATTTCCCTAGAAAACTTACTATTAAAACGTTAGTTTTATACCAAGATGATAACATGCCTTTTTAAAAGAAAGAATACATTAGTTTTTAAAAGGAGATATTATGGTTTTATGATTAACAATAATATGAATAACAATAATTATTATGACAAATTATTAAGGAATGACGCATGGAAATAAGTGGAAATGTGACTTGAAAATGTAGAAATGAGAGAGGGACATAAAAATAGGTAAATCACAACTATATTATATATGAGCTTGAACACCTCCATGATGTATTAACATTGGAAGTCTAAGTCATATGGGTAATTTCAAGGTTTTTTTTTATTACAACAAAGTACATAAATATAAATAAATTGGTATGGAAAAAGAGTCAGACAAAAGTTCCAGTCTTTTCACAAAGCCAGCATTTTAGCAGTTTTTCAATTACCTTGAACATTTACTGCTGATACTGCACAGCCAGTTGTCTCTTAGAAAAATGTGAAAATGTGTACACATTGTGTTATATTGATCACTAAGCGGGGTAGTTAAGGAAGACAACTGTTAAGCAGAAGTTCAGATTAATAGCATAAAATATGATGTAAATACTAAAACACAGAGAAAGAAATGTGCTATCAAATTCTTGGTTCAACTTGCTATAATGGATATTCTCCAAGAGTAAGAGATTTAGTTTACAGGCCTAATCTGAGAAAGAAAAATGGAAAATGACTCCATTTCCTCTGTGGCTGTTGCTGCTGTTGTCACTGTGGTGAATATAGCCACAGGAAATTTGACATTTATATTTCTTGTTACAATTAATGCACAGAAAACCAGAGAAAACCTTAGGACACTTAGAAACTGATTTTATCTTTAATGTAATTATCTTGACTATAAATCTTGACAAAATCTACAGCCATCTGAACAAATTCTTAATTAAAAGAAAAAAAGAAGAATCAGACATTAATGTCTGGAAATGAGTTCTGCATCCAATTTGAGATTCTTTATATTGGAAAAGATATGCAGTGACAGGAGAAAAGGCAAATATCCACATGAACTAAATGCCCCTTGTGTGAAAGATACAGTGCTAGGCACTAGAGCCACAATTTTAATTCCAAAAGTTCCCTACACACAACCTTATTTAAACCTCCACAATTTTCAGCAAACAGGGCATAATAAAGTTAAATATGTGTGACCAAGATTACTCCTAGACAGGGCAAGAACAGGAATACAAGGATCTTTCACATCCAAGACCCTGTTCTTTTTAGTTAGCTGTGGGGCCAAGGCATTGCATGCACAACCTGTCATGCACATGGCACAGAGCTCTTGGCTTTGCTAGTTCCTAATTCAGTCATTTAATAGTCTGTCTGTATCTACAGAATTACTTTCATGACCAAGAATTGATATTTTTGTTATTGATCAAATTTGAACATATTAGTACTGAGGGCAAAGCTTTGCAGCATGTTCTTAGAACCTTTCCTTCAGGTGGAGATAATTCTCTTTATCAACACATGCGGAGGTTTGGCATTGAACCAATACTAATGCAACTTGAAACCAGTTCATTTTTCTTTATCTGATTCACAATGCTAACAGAAGACTCGAAAACATCTTTCCTGAATTCAGATGAACTTTCTCTATTCCATTTCCACAGTAGGAATTTGTAATAAATTATCTTTGATGAATGAAGGTGGATCTGATATAGTATAACTATTCACATTGTTTCCATTCCCTATATAGACACCACTTCTTTTTTCTTATTGATGCATGTTATAATTGTAATCATTTAAATATTATGTTTTATGTCCAATTCATATAACTCTTGATTAGTATAATTTATTCTCTTTCCATCTTGCTAATTAATCATTGGTCTTGTAGCATTTATGTTGTATAAGGCCTATGTTACACATAGTTACTCAAAGATGCCAGTAGGGATTCATTTGTTTCCCTCACACATGTATTTTGGGATGTATTTTGTCATTGCCAAGGATTTTAAAATTATTTATAGGAGAATGTGACTACATTTTCTTCCAACCTGAGATGGAAAGATGTAAGTAGTCTTTATTTATGAAAATACTATGTAGAAGAGATGGATAGCACATATTTTCTGTTTCCAAAGTGAATGAGTTCAAATTGTAGTCATATGGATTTAGTGAGCTATAAATAAGATGCTAACTCTAAGAAGCATTACAAATGACTTTGAGAAGATATCTATAGTTTTCTTACTTAGGAAACAGTATGATATTGGCAAGACTAAGACAATTAAATAGTCTATTTAATTTCTTTTACCAAATATCCTAAATACGAAATCTGTTAGCCCTTCTACTCATTTCCTCCTTACACAGTCTTTGATCTTAGTACAGAATAAGAGCAAGGCAAAGGATTCATTAAATTTTAGATTCTTATCAGATCTATCAATCTAGAATAGCTTTTTAAAGCTGTAAGTGTGTTTTAAGTCAGTTTGTGAGTTGAACACTAGATATTTAAAATTCAACTTTTCATATGCCAATGTATGGTGTATTAAGTAAAGACATAAAGTTTCAAATTTTGTTGTATAATTGTTATAATTTTAAACAGATAGTTTCAATAATGATTTTCATACATGGCATTTTAGCCAACGTTTTAAAAGGTAGCCAAAATCTTTGACTATCTACTAATAAGTAGAATAAAGTTGACAAGGTTCAGTTTCCTTTTCTAGATATTAAATTATTCTCAAATTGGAATGTAAGCATTAATATAACTTTCTCAGCAAACAGGATAATGTTAAGAAAGCATTCTCTCTTAAAATTTATAGAAGTATTGTAATTTCAATTTCCAACTTGAATATCATAGTAATGTATTGACTAGTACACATTTCTTGAAGGAGAGCTTTGACAAGATTAGTAACCAATTATCATTGAAAAAATTGAACTAAACTTAGCCTAGGCTTTCAAAATATTCTATATTTTGAAATTAGTTGAATATACTTTCTTTAAAGTATAGGGATTCTTAAGTTAAATACTCAGCTACATTTAAGAGGTTCAACACTCTAATTTTAATGGTGAGGAAATATTTTTAAAAGTATTAACTTATTTCTCAAGGGTAATATTTAGTCCTTTTACCTAGTGCTAGTTAAAACCAGTGTCGTTATTTTTAAACTATTGCTACTTAGGCAGGGCATAATAAAAATTGAGTGGGAGTAGTTAATCCAAAATTATCTAAAGGTTTCATATTACTTCAAAGTTTAAATATGCTAGGTTCTATATAACATAAAAATGTGAGATATTTCTACTGGCTATATTTCAAACAATATAATTCACAAGGCTTGAAATTGACCACAATTTCTAAAAATAGTGGGAGAAAGAGAAATGGAAGCAATGCTCTTCAATATTTACAAAGGTCTGCTGGTGACTAGCCTAAAATTTTTCCAACTCTTATGTATTCTTGTACACGAGTAATTGGGAGTTCAATCAGCATCTGCTAGTCTTTCATTATTATTTATTTGTGTGGCTACATAGTAGATGTATGCATTTATGAGTTACATGAGACATTTTGATACAGGCATGCAATGTATAATAATCATATCAGGATGGGGTATCCATCACTTCAAGCATTTATTCTTTGTATTACAATCTAATGATACTCTTTTAGTAATTTTAAATATACGATTAAATTATTGATGACTGTAGTCATTCCGTTGTGCTATATAATATGGGAACTTATTCATTCTTTGAACTATATTTTTGTACCCAATAACACTCCTCACTTCACTCCCACTTTCCCACTACACTTCCAACCTCTGGAACCTTCCTTCTACTCTCTATCTCCATGAGCTCAATTATTTTCATTTCTAGCTCCCACACATAGGTGAGACCATACAAGCTTCATCTTTCTGTGCCTGGTTTATTTCACTTAACATAATGACCTCCAGTTCCATCCACGTTGTTGCAAGTGAAAGAATCTCATTCTTTTATGGCTGAAAAGTACTCCATTGTGTATATGTACCACATTTTCTTTATCCATTCGTCTGTTGATGGACATTTAGGTTGCTTCCAAGTCTTGGCTATTGTGAATAATGTTGCAATAAACATGGGAATGGATATGTCTCTTTGACATGCTGATTTCCTTCCTTTTGGTTATGTACCTAGGAGTGGGATTGCTGGATCATATGATAGTGCTATTTTTATTTTTATTTGAGAAACCTCCAAACTGTTATCCATAGTGTTTGTGTTAATTTACATTCTCATCAACTGTATGAGAGTTCCCTTTTCTCCACATCCTTGCCAGGATTTGTGATTGCCTGACTTTTGAATAAAGCCATTTTAATTGGGGTAAAATGATATCTCATTGTAGTTTGGAATTGCATTTCTTTGATGATCAATGATGTTGAGCATCTTTTCTATGCTTGTTTGCCATTTGTATGTCTTCTTTTGAGAAATGTCTATTCAGATCCTTTGCCCATTTTTTTTTTTTAAATTTATTTATTATTATTATACTTTAAGTTGTAGGGTACATGTGCATAACGTGCAGGTTTGTTACATATGTATACTTGTGCCATGTTGGTGTGCTGCACCCATCAACTCATCGTTTACATCAGGTATAACTCCCAATGCAATCCCTCCCCCCTCCCCCCTCCCCATGATAAGCCCCGGTGTGTGATGTTCCCCTTCCTGAGTCCAAGTGATCTCATTGTTCAGTTCCCACCTATGAGTGAGAACATGGGGTGTTTGGTTTTCTGTTCTTGTGATAGTTTGCTAAGAATGATGGTTTCCAGCTGCATCCATGTCCCTACAAAGGACGCAAACTCATCCTTTTTGATGGCTGCATAGTATTCCATGGTGTATATGTGCCACATTTTCTTAATCCAATCTGTCACTGATGGACATTTGGGTTGATTCCAAGTCTTTGCTATTGTGAATAGTGCTGCAATAAACATACGTGTGCATGTGTCTTTATAGCAGCATAATTTATAATCCTTTGGGTATATACCCAGTAATGGGATGGCTGGGTCATATGGTACATCTAGTTCTAGATCCTTGAGGAATCGCCATACTGTTTTCCATAATGGTTGAACTAGTTTACAATCCCACCAACAGTGTAAAAGTGTTCCTATTTCTCCACATCCATTAGAATTTTTTTCCTACAGAGTTGTTTGAGTTACTGATATATTCTGGTTATTAACTCCTTGTCAGATGGAGAGATTGCAAATATTTTCTCCCATTCTGTGGGTTATCTCTTCACTTTGCTGATTGCTTCCTTTACTGCACAGAAGCTTTTTAACTTGATGTGATCTCCTTTTGTCTATTTTGGTTTTGGTTGCCTGTGCTTGTGGGGTATTACTCAAGAACTCTTTGCCTAGTTCAATGTCCTGGATCATTTACCCAGTGTTTTTGTGTAGTAGTTGCATAGTTTAGATTTGATTTTTGTATAAATTACATAGCCCCTTTGAGGCTATTTTCTAGATGCTGTAGGTATGCTTCATTGTTTTTTATTTGTTTTTCTTTCTTTCTTTCTTTCTTTTTTTTCTTTTGAGACAGAGTCTTGCTCTGTCACTCAGGCTAGAGTGCAGTGGGGCCATCTTGGCTTACTGCTAGCTCTGCCTCCTGGGTTCATGCCATTCTCCTGCCTCAGCCTCCTGAGTAGCTGGGACTACAGGCGCCCACCACCACTCCCAGCTAATTTTTTGTATTTTTAGTAGAGATGGGGTTTCACCATGTTAGCCAGGATGGTCTCGATCTCCTGACCTCATAATCTGCCCACCTTGGCCTACCAAAGTTCTGGGATTACAGGCTTGAGCCACTGTGCCTGGCCTTGTTTTTCTTTTGTTTTCTCTTACTGTACATTTTCAAATAGCCTGCCTTCAAGCTCACTAATTCTTTCTTCTCTTTGATCAATTCTGCTATTAAAAGACTAATGCATTCCTTAGTATATAAATTCTATTTTTCAACTCCAGCAGCTTTTCTTGATTCTTTTTAATTATTTCAATCTCTTTGTTAAATTTATTTGATAGAATTCTGAATTCCTTCTTTGTGCCCTCTTGAATTTCTTTCAGTTTCCTTAAAACTGCAGTTTAGAATTCTCTGTCTGAAAGGTCATATATCTTTGTTTCTCCAGAATTGGTCGTTGGTGCCTTGTTTAGTCCATTGCATGAGGTCATGTTTTCCTGGATGGTCTTGATGGTCACGGATGTTTGTCTGTGTCTGGGCATTGAAGAGTTTGTAATTTATTGTAGTCTTTGCAGTCTAGCCCCATTTGGACCCATCTTTCTTGGGAAGGATTTCTAGATATTCAAAAGGACTTGGGTGTTGTGATCTAGGTCATATCTGCATTAGGGTGTACCACATACCTAGTAGGGCTGGGGTTCTTGCAGACTCACAGAGATACTGCCTTGTTGGTCTTGGATAAGATCCAGAGGAATTCTCTGGATTTCTAGACAGAGACTCTTGTTCTCTTCCTTCACTTTCTTCCAAATATAGTCCCCTTTCCGGTTCTGAGCCACCTGGAGCTGGTTGAGGTGACACAAGCAGCCTGTGGTCACCACCACTGGAACTGCACTGGGTCACACATTAAGCAAACACAGCACTGGGGTTCACCCAAAGCCTGTTTTAATCACCACCTGGCTACCATCTATGCTTACAGGCTGGCCTATTACAATGAGCAGGTGTCGAAGCCAGCCAGGCTTATGTCCTTCCCTTCAGGGTGGTAAGCTCCAGAGGTAGATCCAGAGGTGTTCTGGTGGGTCCAGAGTTCCTCCTAGGTGGGTCCAGAGGTGCTGTCTGGGAGTCAGGGACTAGAGTAAAAAATCTGAGAAGTTTATTTTGTGTTCTATCGTACTGTGGATGAACTGACACTCAAACCACAAGAATCAGTTGTTTCCCTTCTTCCCTCTTCATTTCAAAGGCAGAGGACCCTTCCTGTGGCCACCACTGCCACAGGCCCAAAGGAGTACTGCCAGACCACCTATGTACACTTAAGGCCCAGGTGTTTTAAGTCAGCTTGTGGTGAATGCTGCTTGGCCTGGGATTCACCCTTCAGGGCAGTGGGCTGCCATCTGGACCAGGTAGGTCCAAAAATGTTGTCCAAGTGTCAAGGTCTGTAATCGGAGACCCTAAGAGCCCACTTTGTGCTCTACCTCCTTGTGGCTGAGCTGTTACTTAACATGGAAGACAAAGTCCCCTTTACTTTTCCCTTAGCTTTTCTCAAGCAGAGGGTGTTTTTCCCTGTAGCCACCACAGCTAGGAATGTGCTGAGTCTCACTTGAAGCTAGCAAGTCTCAGGCTCACCCAAGGCCCATGGTGTACTACCTGGGTATTGCCACTGGTTATTCAAGCTCTCAAAGGCTTTTTAGTCAGCCAGCGATGGGTCTTGCTGTCACTGAGTCCTTCCCTTGAAGGCAGTGAGTTCCCTTCTAGTCCAGGTTGTGTCTAGAAATGTCATGCTGGACCTAGAATCTGGAAAGGGAGCCTCATAACTCTGACTGGTGCCCTATCTTATTGTGGCTGAGCTAGTATCCAAGATGCAAAACAAAGTCTTCTTTACTCTTTCCTCTCCTTTCCCAAGTGGAAGGAGCCAGTCCCTTTTGAACCCATGAGTCCTGCTGCCTGGGATTGTGGGGAGGTGGTACGTGCACTCCCTTAGTCAGCCCCACTGATGTCTCAGTAGGTTGTGCACCACTCAAGTTCACTTGTTGTGAGTCCGGCACAGCACTATGACTCAAGTAGGAGTTGCAGTCTTTGTGGCCTATACTGCATTTAAAGTTTATTTAGAGCCCCAGGGGACTTTAGCCCACTGTGGTGAGGCGTAGAGGAACTCAACTTCTGACCCATGGGATGGGTGACTCCCGTCTGGCTAGGGCTGGATTAAATATTCCCTCTATGCACAGGCATCAGCTAGATTCAGGTCAATTTTGCTTTCTCCTGTGACAGGGTAGCACTGAATTCCAAGCAATGTCTAACAATTGTTGTGTGCTCTCTCTCCCAAGGGCACAGATCCTCTCTCCATGCCACATGGCTGCTGCCGGGGATGGGATGGGGGTGTCACTGGCAATTCAAGACTGTCTTTACTACACTCTTCAGTGTCTCTTTCAGCTATATGACGTTAAAATCAGATACTGTGAGAGCTCTCGTGATTTTTGGTTCTTATGAAATGATTATTTTTTGTGTGTAGATAGTTGTTACATTGGTGTCCTTCTGGAGTGATGATCAGTGGAGGCTTCTATTTGACCATCCTGCTCCACCCCGTGTAGTCTTTTATAATTAAGAGTCTGGCTCAGAGTAGTGTATAGAATGGTTTTTCCCAATAGTCATGGTTAGTTTGCACTCATGTAGCCATGAGCCTTTTATTTATTTTTTATTTATTTATTTATTTTTTGAGACGGAGTCTGGCTCTGTCGCCCGGGCTGGAGTGCAGTGGCCGGATCTCAGCTCACTGCAAGCTCCGCCCCCCGGGTTTACGCCATTCTCCTGCCTCAGCCTCCCGAGTAGCTGGGACTACAGGAGCCCGCCGCCTCGCCCGGCTAGTTTTTTGTATTTTTTAGTAGAGACGGGGTTTCACCGTGTTCGCCAGGATGGTCTCGATCTCCTGACCTAGTGATCCGCCCGTCTCGGCCTCCCAAAGTGCTGGGATTACAGGCTTGAGCCACCGCGCCCGGCCCATGAGCCTTTTTTTTAATGTCTCATGTCCAATCTGTAATATCAAAGGTGTATTCTCTAGGAGACAACATATGAATAAACGGCCCATTCAGGGTAAAACTTCTGTGTTTTAAGTAATCATATGAAAAAATCCAAAATAACATGATTACTAGTAATAGCTGTATTGTAAACAATTCCAGACCAATATTTTGATTTTAGATAAAAAGAAAAAAATTAAGAGCCAGCTATATTTTAAAATTTTATTATTTTCAGCAATATGCGTATTAGTGCCTAGATATCAACGGTCATACCAATAACTGACTGTAAAAAGAAATCCAAGGACAAAGAGATTTATTTGAGAAGTCCATGACATAAAGGGCCATTTCGTATTATTTTAGCCTAGAATACAAACCAAGAGGAAGACATACATACTGGAATTTTAAAATGTCTTACTTTTTTGAAGTATTCTAGAAGGGTTACACTCCCAGTCTGAATTAGTATTTCTACTTTGAAATTGTGGAGTAATGAAATCAAAAGGAAATGTTTTGCCTTACTCTCACCATTTATATAGAGACAAAATTAAAAAAAAAATCCCTCTTCCTTTGTGTTCCCTCTGGGACACTGAATTCAAAAATAAAAGAAACATTCAGATTAAATTTTTATCTCTTTCTAGAAAAACATTACATGCATATGAAGAGAAACTATAATCTACAATTACTGGGTTTATTTTAATTTGTTTAGGAGTGCATAGTGAAATGTTTAAAAAAAATCTGAACTAATATGAAAGAAATAAAAGACAGAAACTAAGCAGGTACTATAGAGAAATTATTCTGAAATACACAGAACATAACACCAGTTATTTACTGTGATGATACCTAAGATACAGCGCTAAGAAATTATCCCAAGGTCCCGTCCCGTCCGGCCCCGTCCCGCCGCCCGCCAGCCAGCCATGAGCTCCACGCAGTTCAACAAGGGCCCCTCATACGGGCTGTCGGCCGAGGTCAAGAACCGGCTCCTGTCCAAATATGACCCCCAGAAGGAGGCAGAGCTCCGCACCTGGATCGAGGGACTCACCGGCCTCTCCATCGGCCCCGACTTCCAGAAAGGCCTGAAGGACGGAACTATCTTATGCACACTCATGAACAAGCTACAGCTGGGCTCCGTCCCCAAGATCAACCGCTCCATGCAGAACTGGCACCAGCTAGAAAACCTGTCCAACTTCATCAAGGTCATGGTCAGCTACGGCATGAACCCCGTGGACCTGTTCAAGGCCAACGACCTGTTTGAGAGTGGGAACATGACACAGGTGCAGGTGTCTCTTCTCGCCCTGGCGGGGAAGGCCAAGACTAAGGGGCTGCAGAGCGGGGTGGACATCGGCGTCAAGTACTCGGAGAAGCAGGAGCGGAATTTCGATGACGCCACCATGAAGGCCGGCCAGTGTGTCATCGGGCTGCAGATGGGCAGCAACAAATGCGCCAGCCAGTCGGGCATGACCGCGTACGGCACGAGGAGGCATCTCTATGACCCCAAGAACCATATCCTGCCCACCATGGACCACTCGACCATTAGCCTCCAGGTGGGCACAAACAAGTGTGCGAGCCAGGTGGGCATGACGGCTCCCGGGACGCGGCGGCACATCTATGACACCAAGCTGGGAACCGACAAGTGTGACAACTCCTCCATGTCCCTGCAGATGGGCTACACGCAGGGCGCCAACCAGAGCGGCCAGGTCTTCGGCCTGGGCCGACAGATATATGACCCCAAGTATTGCCCACAAGGCACAGTGTCCGATGGGGCTCCCTCAGGCGCCGGCGACTGCCCGGACCCAGGGGAGGTCCCTGAATATCCCCCTTACTACCAGGAGGAGGCCGGCTACTGAGGCTCCCAGCACGCTCTCTTCCCACATCATCTCCCCGTCTGGGTTTTTGGGTTTTTCTGTGTTTTCATCTTTGTTTTTTTTTCTTAGCCGATTCAGTGCTGCCAATCAACCGAGGGTCTGTGAGTGGCAGTGTGGGATCAGGCAGCAGAGCTTTTTTCCCCTTTGCCTTGGGCCTTCGCAGGGCTGAGCCACCGGGCTGTCGGGGAGGGAGCTCAAGGCCATATCCCGATACGTGTAGGGCGTGTAGGGCGAGGGTCCCTGCTGGCACGTTCAGGCTGTGCTGGGGAGAAGAGACTAACTGGTTCCCAAAGGTTTCTGGTTGCCTCGCCTCTTCCCCCTTTTGTCAGCTGAGCAGTTTGTGGTTTCTCTGCAAGTTTCAGGAAGTATTCACAAAAGAAAAATACATTTTGCTTTTTATTCCTGAGGAATGGGGCAGGGACAGTGGAGAAGGTGCTGGGAAATCAGTCACCTGGGAAAGGGGGCCAGGCCATGATGCTAAATATCTCCAGCTCCCGAGTGACTGGATTTCTCCAGGACCAACAGACCTCAGACCCTCAGACCTGCCCCAGGGCCAGGTGGGGAAAGTGAAGGCTGTACGAGGAAGTGAAATTCTGAGTTGTTGGGCTAAGCCTGATCCCCTCTCCATGCTACCCGCCCCCCAACCCACTCTGGCCTCAGTAGGTTTTGTTTTAGTTGTGGCTGTCACCCAGGCTAGAGTGCAGTAGCGCAATCTCGGCTCACTGCACCTCCACCTCCCGGGCTCAAGCGATTCTCCAGCCTCAGCCTCCCGAGTAGCTGGGACTGCAGGTGCTCCACCACACCCGGCTAATTTTTGTATTTTTAGTAGAGACGGGGTTTCTCTATGTTGGCCAGGCTGGTCTCGAACTCCTGGCCTCAGATGTGATCCACCCGCCTCGGCCTCCCCAAGTGCTGAGATTATAGGTGTGAGTCACCATGCCCGGCCCCTCAGTAGGTTTTAAGGAGCCCCCAACCCTCCTCCTTTCTGGTCTCAACAAGCTATACTGCTCCATCTTCCCCCGGCCACACGCCCCGCCAAGTACTGCACAGGGACCCCCACCCGGGGACCCTGCTCCATGAGATAATGTGCAATACGATTGTGGAACAAACACAATAAAACCTCTGTTTGTAAGAAGAGAAAAAAAAAAAAAAAGAAATTATCCCAAGAAGAGAGTATCTTTCAACATGAGCGAGGTGTTATATAAGGCAGGTTGAAATTACAAAGGGGAAAGAGATACTGTTCATGTAAGAGGGCCATGTTTTTGAAACTCTCCTCACTTTAGGATTCATTTGTAGGTGCCAGAGGCCATTTGGTTGTTCATGCACATTATTTTTAAGAAAAGCTTTTTGAAAGAAAAATAAAATTGAATGACATACATAGTAGATACATTTTTGTACAACCTGAAATGAGTAAATTGATCTGGAAAAGCTCATTCTTACTTTTTGTTTTCAAATACTAGAAATCATTATAAATGTTAACCAAACATAAATATGGTCTAGTATTATTTGTCAATATCAGAGAAAACACACTATTAAAATGCAATCCATTTTGTAAATTTCATTTTTAAAACCTGATTGATCATTGTTAAGTGAGTTTTTGTAGCTAAGTGTTTTTAAGACTGTTGAGTGTTTTTTAAAGGAAATGTTCATGTGTTGCTAGTAGTACTATGTAAATAAATTAGTCATAAATGGAACAAATAATAATCATTGGCATAATCAATAGGACTCATTTATCTTTGATAAAACCTTTCCAAGACGCATTAGGTACATACCAACTGTGGAGAAAAGGATGGAATGTATTTCCTTTTAACTCCACATATTTATGAATAATCTAACTTATTTAGTCGCATAATGGTAGTAGAAAAAATCTTAACAAAAATAATCATAGTAAAATATAGACACAATATTTTTAGAGATGTTTTTGTTTCATGTAAATTAGAAACAGCCTTTTTCATGTCACTCAATAAATTGTAGAATAGTATTAATACAATCCTTATCCTTTAATCATGCATATATATAAAATGTCTTATCAGGAGAAAGAACACACAGAGAAAGCGAGAGAAATAAAGAGAGACAAGAGGGGATGGAGGAAAGTTAGATATCTATTAGAAAATTATTGGACTTTCTAGAAGAGATGTCATTCCTGGAATAAAAGAAGCTTTGAGTAGATTATAGAATACATCAGAGGCATTCTTTTCAATAAATGACAAAGAAAGACAGAGTTGCAAAAATATAATCAACTGGAATAGTGAAATTTGGTAAAATTTTAGCAATTTCAGCAGAGTAAGAATACTTTACAAAAGATACTTTTTAAGAAGTATTTCTGTAATGAAGTAACTATTATATAGCAAACTGATGTAGTACGTAGACAGTGACTTATACAAAACCAAAAGAAAAAAAGGAAAGAAAAAAATTAAAACAAAGACATTAAAAATAGAAGTAGAGCATCAGATCATATTGTATTAACATGCCATGACTAGAGTGTTTTTCTTTCTGATGTACCATAACCTATACAAATGCTAGGTAAACAACATGGACCAGTACCTTTCTTTTGGCCTTTAGCTGCTCATGATACTTGTCACAGGTATCTCCTGGGATTTCTCCTCCCCAGAGAGTAATTCCAACAATGGTGTATGTGATGCCCATGATGAGCAATGGGAAACAGTACACCAGTATAATGACGATAATGTGGTAACTACAAAAAATAAGAAACACACATGCTGAAACCATATTGGAATGAAATAGTGGGGACTGCGTTTGCTTAGTTTTAAATCATAATTAAAACCACCAAGAGTTATTTCTACATTATTTCTATACATTCATCTCAAAATTCCATCAAAATATCATGCTATTGTCACTTATATTTATGTTTCAAATGCTGCCAGTTGACGTTTGTCAATCTTTACTTGGTATATGAAAACTATAGCTGGGTTGAAGGGCTCAGTTAAACACATGTTCTCCTTGCCTAGAGGTTGAGGATGAACGACTTTCCACTGCTTTGTATTCTGCTTGGTAATTGTTTAACTAAACTAATTAAATGTGTCATTGGAGGAAAAGGGAAGGGATAGAATAAACAAATCAACTGGCATATATTTTCTCCTATATAGGACTATCTTCTATATTGCTGCAACATCAGACATACGTAAATTGTTTTTCATTCAAATGGGAGGAAAAAAGTAAGTAGATAGTCTGAGCCATAATGAATCCACAAGTTACTACAATTTTTAAAAATCAGGTAAAGACATTTACATGCAATTTTCCAGAGCCACGGTCCATTTGATTGCATTATTAACTTGGTAAAAACAAAACAAAACAAAACAAAACATGTTGACATAGTAGTCAAACCAGAAGTATGCTGCTGTAAATTATCAAATTAAATTCTGGTATTTAGTAGCTTTCAATCAAAATTATAAGAATTCAATTAGAGAGGAAAAGGAGAGTAAACCATATTACAATAGCCCAAATAGAATTTTACAATCTTTTGTGTGGATTTCACTGTCTTGGAAAGCTTTAAAGTAATTTAGAAGTTTGTTATAATAGTCTTCTCCATACCAGTGGTTTTTCTTTGTAAAGTGAATCTTAAATATCCTTGCCTTTCCGTTTCTCAGTAGATTACTAAGTATTGATTTAAAGTCAATGAGGAAGTAATTCAGTCAACACATAATTTGAAGATGATAACATTATCATACAATTAAGATGTATTGATAATAATGAGTAGCACATAGTACTCAGTTGAATATGCGCTGCCTGATTTTCCTTAAATAAGTGCTTCCTAATATTTTTGTTCAAAAATCTGAACTTTGGGTAGAGCAAAGGTAGATAAAATGACTGCTTTAAAAGATAACCATTATTTGCACTATTTGCTATTTTTAAAGGGACAAATTGATGAGTAAAATAGAAAAATAAGCATTTTATTGAAATAAAATTTAAATGACTATAATTTAAAAATAAAATGCAAACAATTACACAATTACATTATTATTCCTTTTTGCTTGATTTGAGGTGGGTATAAAATATGAACCAAATTTTACCATATATTATAATATTAATATTTCCTTTTCAATCTAGTGTTGAGGGTTTTTAATGCTTTTTGCTTGTAAGCAAAAGAACATAAACCAAATCAAACCAAAATAAAATTAGATAACTTACTAGAGTGCTCCTTCCGTTCAGCTAAGCTCCCTAAAAGAGCAATCAACACATTTGGGCTTTGATTTCTTTCTTCTCACTCATTTCTCCATCAATAACACAATGCTCCTCTTTGCACATTGCTTTTATCTTTTATCACTTCCATCAGGAAACTCTCCAGTACCATCCCACACAGACATTCTCATATTTCCAATGAAAAACCTTAGTAACTTACACAAACTTATTGTCCACATACAAATAATACTATATTACAGTATTTTTATATATTTCCTTTTCCAAATAATGTATGAACCCTGGGGGAAATGTCTGTCTTATTTGTTTAATTGTTGCTCCTAATCTGTAGTTTCCTAAGTGTTTGATAAACTGAATTGAAAATCATAATAGAGAATTAACTTACGTGAAATGTTGTTTGGGACCTTCTGGCCATTGCACAAAGCAGAGAGTACGGCCGGGCATGACTTTGGTTTTGGAATAAAGACATTGAGGGAAGGCAAGTAGAAATGCTAGAATCCAAATACTTCCAATGACAATCTTGGTTGCTGTGGCAGACAGTCTGGGTTTCAGGGGATCAATAATAGCCATATACCTATATAAAAAACAAACAAAACCATTTTGTTGGTTTTCTTTATAACAGTTTGAAATGGAGTTTCAAAGGTATTTCAAAGGTGTTTCAATAGTTACAGTCATTGCTCTTTTGGGAAACCAGTTGATAAGGACTGCTTGAGTAGAGGCAGCGTAGAATGGTAAGCATGGCGTAGTCTAGGAATCAGGCAGATCTAGGTTCAAATTCTATTCTGACACTTGTTTGAACTTTTTGAACTTCAGCTTTATTATTTTTAAAATCGAAATAAGAACACCCATCTCTTGAGGTAAAGTGAGGATCAACAGATATAAGTCAGTGGTGCCCAGCCTTTTTGGTACCAAGGATGGGTTTTATGGAACATAGTTTTTTCCATGAACTGGCAGTGGGTGAAGAGCGATGGTTTGGGGATGATTCAAGGGCATTACATTTATTGCACACTTTATTTCTATTGTGATTCCATTGTAATATATAATAAAATAATAATACAATTCACCATAATGTAGAATCAGTGGAAGCCCTGAGCTTGTTTTCCTGCAACTAGACGGTCCCATCTGGGGTTGATGGGAGACAGTGACAGGTCATCAGACATTAAGTTCTCATAAGGAACACTCAACTTAGATCCTTTGCACGTACAGTTCATAATAGGGTTTGCTCTCTATGAGAATCTAGTGCCGCTGACCTGACAGGAGGCAGAGCTCAGGCAGTAAGGCGAACCCTGGGGAACGGCAGTAAATATAGATGAAGCTCCCTAGCTCACCAGCCACCACTCACCTCCTGCTGTGCAGCCTGGTTCCTAACAGGCCAGAAACTGGTACTGGTCCCTGACCCGGGGAACTGGGGACCTCTGATGTAAGTGAAAGATATTAATGATTTGGTGTTGTGCCTAACACATTAGAATCCATAAATGTCTGTTGAATGGAATTGGAAAGGCACTTAACAAGTGCTTACAAATACTGGTTTCACAGCTCAAAACCTTCATGTCTCCTCTGTATGTTTAACTTTAAAAAATATAATTCTGGAGAAATAATATGGATTATACCACATACTTGACAAAGATGAGAAACTCTATAAAAGATATGGTCCACAAACCCATTTAAGAGCAGCAAGAGACAAGTTCAGAATTTCCATGATTAACAAATCAAGTTTGATTGAGGTTATGCCTTCCGATTATACCTCATAATGAATTCATACTGCATCATGAACGTCTTCATGGTGCCTATCTGTGTAACTACATATAATACTGTTGCAACGGAAAAATATATTTGAGCTTCTAAAAAGTATACTTAAAGCACACTTAAATATGACTTTTGGAGGGCAGCTTCTTGGAGAAGTTAGGAATTCTGTAAATATGGTAAGTAAAGTCATGCTTTATTAACTTAGTACAGGTAGTAACAATATAGCTGAAAGAAGCAACTTCCAATTTTGAACTGGAGATAGCATGGCTAATTGCCAAATTCTAGCTAACGTTCAGAGGCAAAAATAATATGTACCAAACAATTAGATTTCTGTATTTTAATAAAACACAATCTTTATATCGTTTCAATTCTACTTTTGGTCATTTTATGTTTATAAAATATATTTTGATTTATGACAAAGAACTCAAACAAATTTACAAGAAAAAAACAAACAGCCCCATCAAAAAGTGGGCAAAGGATATGAACAGACATTTCTCAAAAGAAGACATTCATACAGCCAACAGACACATGAAAAAATGCTCATCATCACTGGCCATCAGAGAAATCCAAATCAAAACCACAATGAGATACCATCTCACACCAGTTAGAATGGCGATCATTAAAAAGTCAGGAAACAACAGGTGCTGGAGAGGATGTGGAGAAATAGGAACACTTTTACACTGTTGGTGGGATTGTAAACTAGTTCAACCATTATGGAAAACAGTATGGCGATTCCTCAAGGATCTAGAACTAGATGTACCATATGACCCAGCCATCCCATTACTGGGTATATACCCAAAGGATTATAAATCATGCTGCTATAAAGACACATGCACACATATGTTTATTGCGGCACTATTCACAATAGCAAAGACTTGGAATTAACCCAAATGTCCATCAGTGACAGACTGGATTAAGAAAATGTGGCACATATACACCATGGAATACTATGCAGCCATCACAAAGGATGAGTTTGTGTCCTTTGTAGGGACATGGATGCAGCTGGAAACTATCATTCTTAGCAAACTATCACAAGAACAGAAAACCAAACACCGCATGTTCTCACTCATAGGTGGGAACTGAACAATGAGATCACTTGGACTCGGGAAGGGGAACATCACACACCGGGGCCTATCATTGGGGTGGGGGGAGGGAGGAGGGATTGCATTGGGAGTTATACCTGATGTAAATGACGAGTTGATGGATGCAGCACACCAACATGGCACAAGTATACATATATAACAAACCTGCACGTTATGCACATGTACCCTAGAACTTAAAGTATAATAATAAAAAAAAAAAGA
Organism: Macaca fascicularis; assembly: GCF_037993035.2. Classification (NCBI taxonomy): domain Eukaryota; kingdom Metazoa; phylum Chordata; class Mammalia; order Primates; family Cercopithecidae; genus Macaca; species Macaca fascicularis. Next base: position 109,341,418 of record NC_088379.1, read on the forward strand.
AGAAAAATTTTCAGAGGTAATACTTTCATCAGAGAATGAATATCGCATAGGCCAAAAAATGTTAACCTTAAGAATAAATATTTTAAAATAAGGATATTTCATCAATATGTTTGTAACTCTTTGCTGTTATAACTACTGGGCAGAATTAAATCTTCAGAAGATTTTGTGAAAATTATCTATATAATATTCTTAATACTAACTATAGTCATTATTTACCTAAAGAAAATAGTCTTAATTCATTATGTATAACAGCTATTAGGTAAACATGAAACTTAGATTTAAAAATAATCACATTTGTCCTTTTGTGACTGGCTTAATTCACTGCATGATTCCAAATATATGTAGTATCTAAAAGAGTGAAACTTATGAAAGTATAGAACAGATGATGATTGCTGGGGGCTCAATGGGTATAAAGTTTTAATAATGCAAGATAAAGAAGTTCTAGATGTCTGCTGTATAACATAGTATTTAAAGTATCATGAACTTGATTATGTTAAAAGGATAGATCTCATGTTAAGTGTTCTTAACACACACACACACAACAAATACACACACCAAAGAATACAAGGACATTTTTCGAGGTGATTGATATGTTTAGTGCCTTGATTGTGGTGATATCACGTTTGTCCAAACTCATCAAAATGTATACATTAAATATGTGCATTTTTTGTATATCAAGTATACCTCAGTAAAGCTTACAGAAAGAGAAAAGAAAAAGTAATGATAAAAAAGTACCTAAGTTTAGGAAAACAATGTGAATTCTACAAAGAAAAAAATGCGTATGTTTCAAATAGGAGACTTTAAAATTCATCTCTCATGCTTATGTTGGTGAAGATAATAATAAAAAAATTATTGATTATTAACTATAACTAGGGTACATAATGTATGTAATAGGGTTACATACATCATATATACTTAATAGCCATAATAATCCAACCACTAGAATAATACTATTACCTCTATTTTACAGAAAAGAAAACTGACTTAAAAGATTATGGGAATTGCTCATAATGATCCAGATAATAAGAGAAAGAGCTAGAATTTTAAGCCAATTATGCCAGTCTTCAGAGACAATATAGATACAGATTATAGCTTTTGAATATAACTATTTATTTTAGTAGAGAAATAAATATGACCATTTATTTTAGAAGAGAAATATATATATTTCTCCTCCACAATATATATGTGTTAGATACTTATATATTGTATATGTGTGTGTGTTAGAGATACCTATCAAAGAATCAGAAGTAGAATTTTGCCATTTTGCATTTTTGAATCTCAAAGCCTTTATGTGTAACATTAAAACAAAAGTAAAATATATAAAGAAATTGTATGTGGGCATTTATGTTCCTGCTCATGTTGATTATAACTTACATAGCATTTATCTCAATATAGGAATTATTTTTGTATTGGTGTTTCAAAGCCAAGCACTTGTCAATAAATTTGTTGTATTGAACTGAATATCCCTCAAACCTCATTATAATCTTTTGCTTTGTTGCTTGCTCTGGCATCTAACGATTGCGATTTAGATATTTAATAGTTGAGTTTTTGTGACTAAAAGGAGAAGTGGAATAACACAAGCAGGCTTAAAGCCTTGTCCAACTCCTGTAGCACAGATAATTCAAAGTAAACTGCAAAGCACATTGATTCTTCTGGCTAGTCTAATTAGTCTAATTCTAGAGAAATTATTTTCTGAAATAATTTGTACCTGTTAGAAATTAATATTGTGTCATTTGAATTATATGGAAATAATCAATTTATGTTCTCACGAACATGTTAGTGATAGTAGAGATACTGAAACTTCTAGCATACCTTTTTGTCATAGCTGATCTGATCCATGATTCATTTATTCAATAAAACATTTATTGAATGCCTAGTATGGTATTCCAAATGCTAGTGATCCAACACCGGGCAAAAACGGTTTTCTGTGAAGTAGAAAAATACTTCCCAAATTGTGAAGTCTGTACCATTTGTGAGGCAGGAAAATATTAATCAAATAATCTCACCAGTAAATGTAAATTACAGATATGACAACTGTTACGAAGGTAAGGCCAACAGTATACATGAACTGAGAAAAATATATTTAGATTGTACTTCAATTTTCCCTAAGAAAAGTCATTCTAGGTTGAAACTTGGAAGGATAACCAGGCAAGGTGGCAGAAGAGTGAAGGTTGCAAATACTTCTGGGAGAATGAACAGCAAGTGAAAAACTCCTGTGTTGATGGTGGTTTTTTAAATTATTTTATTTTATTTTATGTTATTTTATTTTTTTGAGACTGAGTCTCTCTCTGTCACACAGGCTGTAATTGCAGTGGCACAATCTTGACTCACTGCAACCTCCGCCTCCCAGGTTCAAGCAATTCTATTGTCTCACCTCCTGAATAGCTGGGACTACAAGTGCCCGCCACCATGCCCGGCTTATTTTTGTATTTTTAGTAGAGATGGGGTTTCACCATATTTGTCAGGCTGGTCTCAAATTCCTGACCTCAAGTGATCCGCCTGCCTCAGCCTCCCAAAGTTCTGGGATTACAGGCGTGAGCCACCGCCCCAGCCTGATGGTGGGTTTTCATGGTTTGAATTGTGACCCTCCAAAAAAGATATATTGAGGACCCAACACCCAGTATCACAGACCTCATTTGGAAACAGAATCATTACATAGGTAATTGGGCTTAAATCAGGTCATTAGGGTGGTCTCTAACCCAATATGACTAGTGTCCTTGTTTAAAGGGAAAATTTGGAAACAGATACATAGGGAGAATGTTATGTGAAGACAGAAGATTGAAATGAGGCATCAACAAGCCAAGAAACAGCAAAGATGACCAGCAAATCACCAGAAGCTAGGTTAAGACAAGGAAAGAGTCCCATACAGGTTCTTGAGGGAGCATGTATCATGGAGCACTGATTTCAAACTTCCAGTTTCCAGAACAATAAGACTATAAATTACTGTTATTTAAAGGCACCCAAATGTGTGGTACATTGTTATAGCAGCCCTAACAAACTAAGATAGTGGGTACAGGTGGGAGAAGAATCATATTCTTCAGTAATTACAGGATACTGCAATTGATACACAGAAAGTAAAGAGGGAAGGTGGTTTAAGATGAAGTTATAGTACAAGTGGTAGATTTTTTTTTTTCCTGTGGGATGTAATTGAAGCAATTTTATCAGAGAAGTAGAATAATCAGATTTCCTCCAGAAAAGAGCTTCGAGCTTCAATCTGGAGACTGGAAGAGGAAAAGAATGGAAGCAAAGATTGGGCATGGTGGCTCACACCTGTAACCCCAGCACTTTGGCAGCCCAAGGTGGGCGCATAACTTGAGGCCAGGAGTTTGAGACCAGCCTGGCCAACATGGAGAGACCTCATCTCTACTAGAAATACAAAAAGTAACCTGGTGTGGTGGCACATGTCTGTAATCCCAGCTACTCAAGACGTTGAGGTATGAGCATCACTTGAGCCTGGGAGGTGGAGGCTGCAGTGAGCAGAGATCACATCACTGCCCTTCAGCCTGAGTGACAGAGCAAGACTCTGTCTCATAAAAAATAAAAAAAAATATATATAAAAAGAATGGAAGCAGGGAAGTAAGTTATCTAACTTATGTTCTGATTTGGGTCAGAGACAATTGCTGGTTAGAAGAGGGCGTTACACTGGAGGCTGAATTAAATGAATGGTTTGAGGGAAGTAAAGAAATACCAAAATACTGTTGTAGAAAGGGACACTTCGTTGGCCAAAGAAATAGGGAGAATTGCCAGGCTCTGGTGAAAACTTATGTGAAATTGTTGATTTGGAATGCATTTGGGCACCAATATTTTCTATGCCGTAACTTTCTTCAGCAAAAATAATTTGCATGGAGAGAATGGATACTTAGGCTCACCTGAACAAACATTTTCTGGACCTTGAGAAGAAATAGTCAGATCTGAGATATAATTTCACCCAAATAATTGTCAGTACTTTATTCCTTTAAAAAATATTTTATGTGATCACATCAGCTTTTCCAAGGGTTTTTGCTGAGTTGCTCATCACCATTCTTCCTTCACCAGATTCTTAAAGACATTAGAATCGCCTTAGTAGGATTATTTCATAAGTAACAGCTAAGAGCTGATTCTTTACTCTTCATACTAGCATATCACCTAAACATGTTTTAAAGTCACTTTTTATTACCTTTTATAGAATCTGAAATTCTCAGAAGCATCTATTGAAAGCTAATAGTTTTAAAGCCACCTCTTAACAGTTTTCCTTTCCACTCTAATACCAGACCACTTTGCTTTACCACTTACTATTTTTCTGATATAATTGAGGTGGTCTTTTATGTTTACTTGTTGTCCTTTGAAAAGCAGATTATTTTGGATGTAACTTTTGTTTGCCTGCTGTCAATAAGAAAGCCTTTTCAATTTTGTAACTGCTATTTGTATCTATTATAATTCTTCCTTTTGTTGGCATTTTTATTAAGTTGTTTCTGGATTTCCATGTGCTTTTACATATTTTTTCAAGTTTTGCAGTAAAGACAGAGTGTAGCCTTCAGATATTTATTTGATTGTAGAAACTATGCAAAAAATAATTTGCCTAAAATGATATGAATTTTACTGCCTTCCAATCAATTTGCGCCTGGTCATAGTAGAATATGTTCTAGTCTGTTAAGTCGCAAACACAAAATGCGGTCTGGCACTCTCTGTGCAAAATAAAGATTAGTTGCAACAGCTGCTCATGACCCATAAAGTTTCAACTTCTGGCCTTCAGTGCTAGAGTATTTTCCACTTTGACAAATCATTTGAGAGATACATGACCTTTGTCAAAATTGCATTTTTTAGATACATTTCATTTTGTGATTTTTTTCATAACTGTCTTTTCTATTCTTTTGTTTGTTTGTTTGTTTGATGGGCCTCTTGCTCTGTTGCCAAGGCTGGTGTGTAGAGGTGTGATCACAGCTCACTGCAACCTCCAACTTTTGGCTCAAGCGATCTTTCTGCCTCAGCCCTCTGAGTAGCTGAGACTACAGGTGATTGCCTGGCTAGTTTTTTTTTTTTTTTTTTTTTTCTGTATTTCTTGTAGAGATGAGGATTCGCCATGTTGCCCAGGCTGGTCTTGAATTCTTGAGTTCAAGCGTTCTGTCCACCTTGGCCTCCCAAAGTGCTGGGATTACAGGCATGAACCACCAAACCTGGCCCATAACTATCTTAGACAAACTTAAGAGTAAATGAATCAATCAGGTGATTATAAATGTTGTCTTAATAAATTTCAAAGTGAGTGAGCTTTTATTAAAATAATCTATATTTGCTGACTCATATATCACTCATATATGAATATGACTATTCATATAGGTATATATGAATATATACATATAATAGGATATTATCTGTCAAGAAAAAAATCACTTGTTCATCTACTCAAATTCTTTGATTTTTATAAGTAAAATGTATATACCGATATTTGAGGGAAATTTATATTTAAAACAGCTTCAGAATAGTGAAAGTATTTGTTTCCATGTTATAGGTTTTCAATTTAAATTTAGAATTAGGTTTATCTACTCATTTATGTATTTATTTTAAACAACTTCTTGAATACCAACTATCTTCTGGGATTTTGTTATCTTCTTTGGCAATATTGGTGAACAAAATAGAAGTAGCTCCTGCCCTTGTGGAGTTCACAGTCTAATGCAGAAGAAACATATTACTCAAGTAGTCACAAAATACGTTAGAAATTATCACACAAATGTCCCTTGAAGTGACGTTGCCTCCTGGATATTTGGTTAAATGTCCCTTGGGGCTTTCATGTAATGGCCTGTGTGCTCAGTATCGTACCCCATGAGTTTCAAAGTTAATAGTCTGACTTTTAAACTTCCCTCTGTCATTATTCTTAATCCGTATAAAATATACATATGATTTCCAAAAGAAATTTAATTATATAAAACATTTCAGATTTCAAAATTATATTGAACTTAGAGGTCTATGAGAGAGGAGAATACACTGCCATTCTTTGTCCTGATGTTTGTCATTGAGTTTGTTCTCTTTGTAATGTTCACCCAATTATCTAAAACCCTACACACATCATGGGTGACTCTTCATTTACAACCTCTTGTGAAGTTTAACCCAGTCCCTCACTGCCTCGTTAAACCGGTAGGCCTAGCTCAACCTTTTGGAAATGCTGGTGAATAAAAATTTCCTCATTGTTTAGAGTGTGATATTATAAAGATACGTACAAGTAATTATGAAGCATAAAATAGGGAATTTGACCTCGTCTTGGTTAAAGACGACACAGTGGTAAAGACATTAGGTATAACTTCCACAAGAAAGCAACATTAAGATTAGAAAAATAAGTAGGGGCTTATTTAGGATGAAGGTGGGGATGAGAGAAGAAAGTTGAACAGCAAAGTCCTGAGGTAGGAGAAAGCAGAGTGCATTTGGGGAACTATGGAAGGCCAGCTCTACAGCATACAGGACAGGGAAAAAACAGGTGGTGCTGAATGAAGCTAGAGATGTAGGTATTAAACATGACCTATCGCAAGAACAGAAAACCAAACACCACATGTTCTCACTCATAGGTGGGAACTGAACAATGAGATCACTTGGACTAGGGAAGGGGAACATCATACACCGGGGCCTATTGCGGGGGGGAGGGGGGAGGGATTGCACTGGGAGTTATACCTGATGTAAATGACGAGTTGATGGGTGCTGACGAGTTGATGGGTGCAGCACGCCAACATGGCACAAGTATACATATGTAACAAACCTGCACGTTATGCACATGTACCCTAGAACTTAAAGTATAATAATAAAAAAAAAATTTAAATTGCCACCAGTGAAAGTTAAAAAGCAAACAAACAAACAAAAAAACATGACCTCATTAATATATTGATTATAAATATAAATTTTCTATTTTAACATTAAAAGTAATAATTGCTAACGCGTGAATGCTTAGGTACCATGCACTCTTCTAAGAACTTAATATATAACTGATTTAATACTAAAATTTTAATTTTTTATATAAATAGTAATTACAAAATGATTTGTATCAAAATGCTGCATCAGTAAAGAATATTACATGAAACAATGTCTACTCAAAATTTCAGATACAGATTTAGAAGTAGTACTCTGTAGTGGCAATATAAAACTTGCTAAATTTTTTGCTACTTATACTACTCTGTAATAAGTAGTTTTAAGATCAGAACATATTTATTTCACCTATGAGATATAAAATTCTAAATCACTCTTTTGAAGTCCAGTTTACTGACATTTTGTGTCACTTCTATATTGTCTCAAAAACCACTTCCATAAATAACTTCAAAAGAGCTGCTTCATAAAGTCACTTCAGTGTTATCAATTACATATTAAAAACTTTGAGTTCAGGCCCCGGCATAGTGGCTCATGCCTGTAATCCCAGCACTTCAGGAGGTTGAGGTGGGTGGATCACCTGAGGTCAGAAGTTCGAGATCAGCCTGGTCAACATGTTGAAACCCCGTCTCTACTAAAAATACAAAAATTAGCCAGGCGTGATGGCGCATGCCTGTAATCCCAGCTACTTGGGAGGCTGAGGCAGGAGAATCACTTGAACCCAGGAGGCGGAGGTTGCAGTGAGTCAAGATTGCGCCATTGCACTCCAGCTTGGACATAGAGTGAGACTTTGTCTCAAACAAACAAAACAAAAACCAAAAAACTTTGAGCTCAAATATTTTTAGCTCCCACATACGGGTACTAAAGAAGATAGGGTAAAGAAAGTACAGTTAATAAGTACAAAAATACGATTAGATAGAAGAAATAAGATCTAGTGTTCAGTATCACAATAGGGCAGCTATATTGCTAAATAACTGAATAACTAAAAGACTAGAATTAGAATGTTTCTAACACAAAAGAATGCTAACTGCTTGAGGTAATGGATACTCCAATAACTCTGATTTGATTATTACACATTATATGCTTTTATCAAAATATTACATGTGACCCATAAATACGTACACCTATTATGTATTTATAATAAGGTAAAAATACTGGTACACTAAAGGACCACACTTTACCACTTACCTTACATGAATGTAAGAAATCTGCACTTAAACCCCCTCAAAGTTGTACAATATTTGAAAGAAATAACAAAGATTAAAACAAATTTTATTAAAACAACTTTATTGAGGGTTTAATTCCTTATGAAAACACTTTTGAACTCTTAGCAGATTATCATTGTTTCTTTTGAGATGGGGTCTCTGTCACCCAGACTGGAGTGCAGTGGTGTGATCTTGGCTCACTGCAACCTCTGCCTCCTGGGCTCAAGTGATCTCCCACCTCAGTCTCCTGAGTAGCTGGGACCACAGGTGTGCACCAACACCCCCGGCTATTTTTTATATTTTTAGTAGAGATGGTGGGATTTCACCATGTTGTCCAGGCTGGCCTTGAACTCCTGAGCTCAAACGACGAGCCTGCCTCAGTTTCCCAAATTGGTGAACCAACACACCTGGCCAGAAGATTATTTTTTTGAAAGCAATTCCTTCACTGACATACAGGAGTACCTTGGATATGTTGTAGGTCTGGTTCCAGACCACTACAATAAAGTGAACATTGCAGTAAAGCAAGTCACAGAAATTCTAGGTTTCCCAGCACATTTAAAGTTTATGTTTCCACTGTACTGTAGTCTATCAGGTGTGCAATAGCATTATATCTAAAAAATGTACATAACTTAATTAAAAATTACTTACTGATAAAAAATGCTAATGATCATCTGATCCTTCAGCAAGTTATAATCATTTGCTGGTGGAGATTCTTGCCTCAATGTCGGTAGCTGCTGACTGATTAGGGTGGTGGTTGCTGAAAGTTGAGGTGGCTTTTGCAATTTTTGTTAGTATGTAAGAATGCTTACTTTTTTTTTTTTTTTTGAGACGGAGTCTGGCTCTGTCGCCCAGGCTGGAGTGCAGTGGCCGGATCTCAACTCACTGCAAGCTCCGCCTCCCGGGTTCACGCCATTCTCCTGCCTCAGCCTTCCGAGTAGCTGGGACTACAGGCGCCTGCCACCTCGCCTGGCTGGTTTTTTGTATTTTTTAGTAGAGACGGGGTTTCATCATGTTAGCCAGGATGGTCTCATCTCCTGACCTTATGATCCGCCCGTCTCGGCCTCCCAAAGTGCTGGGATTACAGGTTTGAGCCACTGCGCCCAGCCGGAATGCTTACATTTTTAATTTTATTTTAATCTTTAATTTTTTTGAGTATTTAACAGTTGTTTCAGCCAGGTGTGGTGGCTCACACCTGTAATCCCAGCACTTTGGGAGGCCGAGGCGGGCAGATCACCTGAGGTCATGAGTTCAAGGCCTACCTGGCCTACATGGTGAAACCCCGTCTCTACTAAAAATACAAAAAATTAGTCATGGTGGCATGCACCTGTAATCCCAGCTACTGGGGAGGCTGAGGCAGGAGAATTGCTTGAACTTGGGAAGCGGAGGGTGTAGCGAGCTGAGATTGTACCATTGCGTTCCAACCTAGGTGACAGAGCGAGACTCAAAAAAAGTCATATGTATTTATGAAGTATATGTGATATTTTGATACAATCATACGATGTGTAATGATCTGATCAAAATAATTAGGATATCCATCAGCTCAAGGATTTATCATTTGTGTTGGGAACATTCCAAATCCACTCCTCTAGTTATTTTGGAATGCACAATATAGTTTTTTAGCTCCAAGTATGAGTGAGAATATACAATATCTGTCTTTCTGTGCTTGGCTTATTTCACTTAACATATTTCACTTTCCTTCAGTTTTATTCATATTGTTGCAAATGACAGGATTTCATTTTTTCATGGCTGAATAGTATTCCATTGTGTATCTATTATTAAAAGTAATGGCAAAAACCACAATTACTTTTGCACCAATCTAATATACCACATTTTCTCTACCCATTCATCCATTGATGAACAGTAAAGTTGATTCCATATCATGGCTGTTGTGAATAGTGCTACAATAAACATGGGATTGTAGATATTCCTTCAATATACAGTTTCCTTTTAAAAAAATATATACCTAGCATTGGGCTTGCTGGATGATTCGATATTTCTATTTTAGCTTTTTGAGGAACCTTCACACTGTTTTCTATAGTAGCTGTACTAATTTACATTCCAGCAGTTCATGAGCGTTCCCCTTTGTCTGCATCCTCGTTAGCATCTATTACTTTTTGTCTTTTTGATAAAAGCTATTTTAACTGAGGTGACATGATATCTCATTGTGGCTTTAATTTACATTTCTTTGATGATTAGTGATGCTGAGCATTTTTTAAAGTATACTTGTTGATGATTTGTATGTTTACCATTGAGAAATGTCTGTTCAGGTCTTTTGACCATTAAAAAAATGGTATTATTTGTTTTTCTGTTGAGGTGTTTGAGTTTCTTATATATTCTGGTTCCTAATTTCTTCTCAGTTGAATACTTTGAAAACATTTCCTCCTATTTTTGCCTTTGCTGTGCAGGAGTTTTTTTTTCACTGGTGTGATCCCATTTACGGATTTTTTTCTTTGATTGCCTATGCTTTTGTAGCCTTATTCCAGAAATCTTTGATGAGACAAAAGTCCTTAAGTTTTTCCACAATGTTTTCTAGTGGTAGTTTCATAATTTAGGTCTTACATATAAGTCTTTAATTAATTTGTATTTGATTTTTGTATATGGTGAGAGATAGAGGTCTAGTTTCATTCTTCTGCATAATGGATATCCAGTTTCCCCAGAACCATTTATTAAATGGTCATTTCTTGTCAAACTTGTCATTTCCCCAATGTATGTTCCTGGCACCTTGGTTGAAAATGAATTGGTTGCAAATGTGTGGATTTATTTATTGCTTCTGTATTCCGTTCCATTGGTCTATGTGTCTGTTTTCATGCCAGCACAATACTTTTTGGTAACTATAAATTTGCAGTATAACTTGAAGTCAGATAATGTAATTCCTCAAGTTTTGTTCTTTTTGCTTGGAATTATTTTGGCTATTTGGGATCTTCTATAATTCCATACAACTTTTAGGACTTAAATTTTCTATGAAGAATATCATTAGTATTTTGATGGGAATTGCATGGAATCTGTAGATTGCTTGGGGTGGAATAGACATTTTAACAATGTTAATTCTTCTAGGCCATGAACATGAAGTATCTTCCCATTTTTGGTGTCCTCTTCAATTTCTTTCATCAATATAGAGCTCTTTTGCTTCTTTAGTTAAGTTTATTCCTGAGTATTTTATTTTATTTGTTGCTATTATAAATGGGATTGCTCTCTTGATTTCCTTTTCAGATGTTTATTGTTGGCATATAGGAATGCTACTGATTTTTGTAAGTTGATTTTGTATTGTCCAACTTTATTGAACTTGTTTATCAGTTTTAACAGTTTTTTGTTTTTGGTGGAGTCTTTATGTTTTCTAAATATAAGATCATATCATTTGCAAATGAGTAATTTGACTTCTTTCTTTCTAATTTGGATATGCTTTATTTCTTTCTGTGGTCTGACTACTCTGGCTATGACTTCCAGTACTATATTGAATAAAAATGGTGAAAATGGTCATCCTTGTCTTCTTTCAGATCTTACAGAAAAGGCTGTCAGTTTTTCCCATTCAGTATGATACTGTAGGTTTCTTATATATGGCCTTTATTGTACTGAGGTATATTTCTTTTATATTGAGTTTGATGACAGTTTTTAATCATGAAATGACACTAAGTTTTACCAAATGCTTTTTTAGCATCTGTTGAAATACTCATCTATTTTTTGTCCTTCATTCTGTTGATGTAATGTGTCACGTTTATTGATTTGATATGAATCCCACCTGATCATGATGAATGATCTTTTTAATGTGTTGCTGAATTTTGTTTGCTAGTATTTGTTGAGGATTATTTTCATCTATATTAAACAATTTAGGTCTGCAGTTTTTAATTTTTTGTCGTTGTTGTGTCTCTGTATGGTTTTGGTATCAGGGTAATGCTGGCCCTAGAGAATGAGTTTGAAAGCATTCCCTCTTCCCAATATTTTCAGAATAGAATGAGTAGGATTGGTGTTATCTTTTCTTTAAATGTTTGGTAGAATTAAGCATTGAAACCATCAAGTCCTGGACTCTTCTTTGATGGGATACTTTTTATTACTGGCTCTATACATTACATAATATTGGCCTATTTAGGTTTTCTATTCCTTTATGGTTCAATATTAGGAGGTTGTATGTATTCAAGAATTTATCCTTTTCTTCTAGGTTTTCCAATTTATTGGCTTGTAGTTGCACAATAGTAGTCTCTGATGATTCTTTACATTTTTGAACTATCAATTGTAATATCTCATTTTTCAATTCTGATTTTATTTATTTGTATTATCTTTCCTTTCTTCTTAGTCTGGCTAAAGGTTTGTCAATTCTGACTGTCTTTTCCAAAAAGCAACTTTTTGTTGTGTTGATCTTTTGATATAGGTTTTATTGTTATAAACTTCCCTCTTAGTCCTGCTTTTGCTGTATGCCACGAAAGTTGTTTTTTTTTTTTTTTTTTTTTGAGATGGAGTCTCACTCTGTTGCCCAGGCTGGAGTGCAGTGGCTTGATCTCCGCTCACTGCAAGCTCCACCTCCCGGGTTCACACCATTATCCTGCCTCAGCCTCCCGAGTACCTGGGACTACAGGCGCCCACCACCACGCCCGGCTAATTTTTTGTATTTTTAGTAGAGACAGGATTTCACCGTGTTAGCCAGGATGGTCTTGATCTCCTGACCTCATGATCCACCCACTTTGGCCTCCCAAAGTGCTAGGATTACAGGTGTGAGCCACCATGCCTGGCCCAGAATATATACTTTTTAAGTACAAATTAGACATTTACCAAGATTACCCATATCCTAGAATAGAAAACAAAACTTTAAAAATGTAAAAAATTAAAACAAATATATATATATATTTGTATATATATTATTAGATAATAATGGAATTAAACTAGAAATCAATAACAGGAAAGAGAAAAATTTCCAAACTTGGAAATTACATAAAGCACTCTTAAATAATTCATGTTTATTAGTCTTATTTGCTGTGTAATAACTTGTCATCAACTTAGTAGCTTAATACTTTTAAAATTTATTATTATTATTCACCCACTCTGATTCTCGTCTGTAAAACAACACCTTTTAAATTCTTGTCATTATTATTTTTGGAGATGGAATCTTTCTCTTGGCCAGGCGGTAGTGCATGGTGTAATCATGGCTCATTGCCACCTCAAACTCCTAGGTTCAAGTGATCCTTCCACCTTAGCCTCCCACGTAGCTGGGTGTATTAGTCTGTTCTCACACTGCTATAAAGAAACTACCCAAGACTGGGTAATTCAAAAACAAAGGAGGTTTAATTGACTCACAGTTCCACATGGCTGGGGAGGACTCAGGAAACTTACAGTCATGGTGGAAGAGAAGCAGGCACATCTTACATGGCAGCAGGCAAGAGAGACTGAGCAAGAGTGGGGAAAACTGCCTCATAAAACCATCAGATCTCGTGAGAACTCACTTACTATTATGAGAACGGCATGGAGGAAGCCACCCCCATGATTCAATCACCTCCCACCTGGTCCCTCCCTCAACACATAGGGATTATGGAGATTACAATTTGAGATGAGATTTGGGTGGGGATACAGAGCCAGACTGTATCACTGGGACTACAGGTGTGAGCTATCACATCCTGCAACAACAGTTATTATCTGACAGTTTCTGAGTCAGAAATGAGGACAACTTAGCTGGGTCCTCTACTTAGGATCTCATAAGGTGCTGCCAAGATGTTGGCTGGGCTGTTTTCTCATCTGGAGGCTGGACTGGAGAAGGATCCACTTCCATCTCTCTAAGATTATTGGAGTCTGTTGTGTGTGTGGCTGTAGAATTCATGTTAACTTGAGTTTTTAAAGCCAGCAATGAAGAAAGAGAAAATCTAGAGCTATATAATAGTGAGATAGAACTTTGGATAACATAATTCAATCACCAAGGTGACATCTGATCACATATGCCACATTTTATTGGTTAAATGCAAATCATAGGTCCAGTCTTTGGAAGGCTCAATGGAAGGCTAATATAAAGGTAATGAAGATGAGGAGGCAGAGATCCCAAGGATCATCATAAAATTTGTCTACCACACAATGGATCAAATAAAAAGTCTATGAAAATCTAGAAAATATTTTAGACAGAATGAAAATGTAAATACAAAATTAAAAAACCTGTGAGATTCAACTAAAACAGTATTTAGATGTAAATTTACAGAATTAAATGCTTACATAAAATATTTAAAAGTCCTCAAATAAGTAATCTAAGTTTCCATCTGTGAAAACTAGAAAAAATAAGAACAAAATGCACCCAATGCAAGAAAAAGAAAGGAAATTAAATAAGAGAGGAAATCAATATAAGTCATAGTGGAGTGACACTAGAAAGAAAATCAATAAATCCAAAAGATGACTTTTTGGAAAGCTTGCTAAAACTGATAATGCACTAGGAAGACTGATCAAAAAAAAAAAAAAAGAGAGAGAGAGAGAAGACAAAAATCAGCAATATCTTTAAAAAATAAGTGATACTGCTACAGAGAAACAAGCATTCAAAAAAAGTATAAGATAATACTACACACATATATAAATAGATAAAATGAACCAGTTTCTTAATATGTGCAAACTACAAAACTCTACCCAAAATGCATTATATATCTACTAAATTTCCAAAATATGAATCTCTATTACCTGATGGTTTCACAGGTGAATTATGTCACATATTTAAAGAAAAATAACACCAGTGCTACAAAATGCTACATAATTGAAAAGTAGAGAACACTTTATAATTCATGACAGGAAGTGGGGGAGGAGAGAGATGGGAAAGAGAGAGAAGGAGAAAAGGAGAGACAGAGAAATGAGGAGAGAGAGAGAGAGAGAGAGAGAGAGAGAGAAAGGAGAGACAGAGAGAAATACATTATCCAAAATGGTATTTGTTTACATAATTTCAGATGGGTTTTAATATTAAAAATTCAATCAATTTAACCCAAAAACCAATTTAAACATATTAATTGATAACAGAAAAAACATTTGGTAAAGTTCAACATCAATTTATTATAAACTCTCAGCGCATTCAAATAGAAGAGAATGTCCTAAATCTGATACAGAGAATCTACAAATAACCTAAAACTAACATTCTGTTGAAAGATGAAAAACTATGTACTTTTTTCCTGTGATCAGAATAATCAAGGATGTCCACTCTTACTACTTCTATTTAACATTGTGCTAAAAGTACAGGAAGTCATCAAAAAGAATGGATAGGCATACAGATTCAAAAGAAATTTAATAATGTCTCTATTCATACAATAGAAGATTGTCTATGTAGATGTGTTGTCTATGTAGATGTGTAGGGGCTGACTTTGTTTAGTGAAAAGAATGGAAAAACTCTTACTTAGAGTTTTTGTTGAAAATAATAGAGATCTCATCTCAGTTGTTAAAACAATCAGTGGTTAAAATATAACACTGTTAGTTGGAGAAAGCAACAAATCTGCAGTCTACTTATAAATTTAACAGGATAATTCAGGGGAAGAGACAGTCAAGTAAGGCTTTGTTAGACTCCCTGCTGATCTGGAAGGTTGATGCATGCACAGGGCTGTGCCACTTAGGAAAGACAGAAAAAGTCTTCAGAGGTACTAGACCCTGGATGAATGTGAGGCAGACTTGTAAACTTTCTGAATTTTATAAGCATTCCCATGACACAGATCCAATGGCAAATAGTAGAGTCTTACTAGTTCAAGATATGTAATCACAATCTCTGACTAGTCATCGACTGGTTGAACAACCACTAACTAAGCTGACTCAGAGGTAAACCTTTAGAAACCAGACTTAAATATAAACACAAGAAAAAATCTGAGTAGTGGTACCATGGACCACAAACTGTCAAAGAAACACTCCATAAAATTAGTACACACAAGTCACTAAATAAATAAACAACAAACAAAAAATAACAACAGTAAACCCCAAGGTGGAGTGGGAAAAATAGAATTCATAGTTGTTACATTATATTATATAAAATGTATAGTTTTTGATAGAAAATTATGGCACATGAAAGAGACAAAAAATATGACCCATATGCAGAGATAAATGCAGTCATTAGAAATTATTTTTGAGAGGGCCTAGAAGTTGGACTTAGCAGACAGATACTCCAATGCAGTTATCATTAATATGTTTAGAGAACTAAAGAAAAGCTTTTTAAAAATTTATAATAGACCAATAATGCAATGATTCATCAAATAGAGACTATTAAAGATATAGAAATTACAAAAAGAATTACAAGGAAATTCTGCAGTTGAAAAGTATAGCAATAACAACAACAAAACCTCTAAATATTTTTGATTTAGCAGAAGAAAATATCAAGGAATTTAAAGGTAGATCAATAGAGATTTTTCAATCTGAAAACAGGAAAAAAATTTACCAAGGAAAATTTAAAGAAAATTGAACAAAGCCTAAGAGACTTGTGAGACTCTATTAAATACACAAGCATATGCATGATGGGAGTCCCAGAAGAAGAGGAAAAAGAAAGGAACAAAAATATTTTTAGAAAATAATTACTGAAAACTCCCTATATTTGATGAAGAACAATAATCCACAAATTTCAAAAGCTCAACAAATTCAAATTATTATAAATGCAAAGATTCACTCCTAGACACATCACAATTGCAGTGTTGAAAGTGAAACAAAAAGTAAACAACACAAAACAAAACATCCTTGCAACTGACAAGAGAAAAGTAATTAATTGCTTGCAAGGGAGCCATAATGAAATTAACAGATGGCTTTTCATTGAAAACAATGAAAGCCAAAAGAAAAAGGCAATGAGATGGAATATTAAAAGTATAAAAGAGAAAATTGTCAAAATGTCTTTCGATAACAAGTTGAAATAAAGAATTCCAAGACAAATAAATGAGAAAATTTGTTATGATTAAACCTGTCTGTACTACACACTAAAAAGGATGTTCTTCAGGCAGAAAGAAAGCAACATCAAATGGTTTCTCAAATCCATATGAAGACATAAATTAAACTCCAAATACACAAGTATGTTGAATGTAAAACACACCATGCAAACATTAAATGAGAGTAAATGAGTAAAAATACAAGTAATGAAGTGGCTATATTAATATCAGACAAAATAGACTTTAAGACAAAAAGTTACTAGAGACAAACTAGGAACTCATTAGAAAGATATACAGACACAAACATATATGCCTCTAACAAGAGACCTTCAATATACATCACTATGCATGAAGCAAAACTAGAACAAAAGGGAAATAGACAATTCAACAAGAATAGTTATACACGTCAGTAAGCCACTTTTAATAATAGAACAATTAGAAAATCAGCAAGAGTGTAGGAGATGTGAACATTATTCACCTATTAGCCCTGTAATTTATAGAACACTCAACCTAATAGCACCAAAATACATATTCTAATCAAGGGAATATACAACATTCTCCAGGATAGGCATCTCTAGCCTATAAAATAAGTCTCAACGTTTTAAACAATCAAAGATGTATTTATTCTGAAGAGAAACTACAAAAATAACAACTATGTGAGGTAATGCATTTGTCTATTAGCTATATTTAACCATTCTACAGCTATATGTAACCATTCCACAGGGTATATAGAATTATGTCGCACACGATAGGTACATACAATTTTATAATGTCAACTAAAAAATTATGTCGCACACGATAGGTAGATACAATTTTATAACGTCAACTAAAAAGTAAATAAATTAGAAACTTTGACAGTATCAATTGACGGTTAGAATTTGGAACAAGCGCAACTCTCACACACTGCTGGTATGAATACAAAATGGTAGTATAATTTCTTATAAAGTTAAATATATGTTTTCTATACAATCCAGCAATCTCACTCCTATATTCTTACCCTAGAGAAATGAAAACTTCTGTTCACACAAAAAACCCATACATGAACACATACAGCAACTCTATTCATTGCACAAAACTAGAAACAACCCAAATGTCATTTGTAAACAAACTGTGGGGCAGCCATACAATGGAATACCCTCAGGGATAGAAAGAAACAAACTCTTGATACACGAATTAACTTGGATAATCTGAGAGATGTTGTGGTCAGTGAAAGTAGCCAGTCTCAAAGGTTACAAGTTGAATAATTATATTAATATAACACTTTCCCAAAAAGATCAGCCTGCAGTGGTAGCAGATAGATCAGTAATTCCCAGGTTTTAGGTCAGAATGAAGCTGTGAATACAAAGAAGAGCATAAAGGCTTTCCTTTGTTGTGATGAAATTGTTCTGTGTCCTGGCTGTGATGGTTGTTATATGAACTACCCATGCATTAAAAATCTTAAATCTTCCTGGACACTTATACTCTCCCAAGACTAAACCAGGAAGAAGTTGAATCCCTGAATAGACTAACAGCAGGCTCTGAAATTGAGGCAATAATTAATAGCCTACCAACCAAAAAAAGTCCAGGACCAGATGGATTCACAGCCGAATTCTACCAGAGGTACAAGGAGGAGTTGGTACCATTCCTTCTGAAACTATTCCAATCAATTGAAAAAGAGGGAATCCTCCCTAACTCATTTTATGAGGCCAACATCATCCTGATACCAAAGCCTGGCAGAGATACAATAAAAAAAGAGAATTTGAGACCAATATCCCTGATGAACATCGATGCAAAAATCCTCAATAAAATACTGGCAAACCAAATCCAGTAGCACATCAAAAAGTTATCCACCAGGATCAAGTGGGCTTCATCCCTGGGATGCAAGGCTGGTTCAATATATGCAAATCAATAAACGTAATCCAGCATATAAACAGAAACAAAGACAAAAACCACATGATTATCTCAATAGATGCAGAAAAGGCCTTTGACAAAATTCAACAGCCCTTCATGCTAAAAACTCTCAATAAATTCGGTATTGATGGAATGTACCTCAAAATAATAAGAGCTATTTATAACAAACCCACAGCCAATATTATACTGAATGGGCAAAAACTGGAAGCATTCCCTTTGAAAACTGGCACAAGACAAGGATGCCCTCTCTCACCACGCCTATTCAACGTAGTGTTGGAAGTTCTGGCTAGGGCAATCAGGCAGGAGAAAGAAATCAAGGGTATTCAGTTAGGAAAAGAAGAAGTCAAATTGTCCCTGTTTGCAGATGACATGATTGTGTATTTAGAAAACCCCATTGTCAAAAAAAAAAAAAAAAAAAAAGAAAGAAAACCCCATTGTCTCAGCCCAAAATCTCCTTAAGCTGATAAGCAACTTCAGCAAAGTCACAGGATACAAAATCAATGTGCAAAAATCACAAGCATTCTTATACACCAATAACAGACAAACAGAGAGCCAAATCATGAATGAACTCCCATTCACAATAGCTTCAAAGAGAATAAAATACCTAGGAATCCAACTTGCAAGGGATGTAAAGGACTTCTTCAAGGAGAACTACAAACCACTGCTCAGTGAAAAAAAGAGGACACAAACAAATGGAAGATCATACCATGCTCATGGATAGGAAGAATCAATATTGTGAAAATGGCCATACTGCCCAAGGTAATTTATAGATTCAACGCCATCCCCATTAAGCTACCAATGACTTTCTTCACATAATTAGAAAAAACTACTTTAAGTTCATATGGAACCAAAAAAGACCCTGCATTGCCAAGACAATCCTAAGCTAAAAGAACAAAGCTGGAGGCATCGCGCTACCTGACTTCAAACTATACTACAAGGCTACAGTAACCAACAGCATGGTACTGGTACCAAAACAGAGATATAGACCAATGGAACAGAACAGAGCCCTCAGAAATAATGCCACACATCTACAGCCATCTGATCTTTGACAAACCTGACAAAAACAAATGGGGAAAGGATTTCCTATTTAAGAAATGGTGCTGGGAAAACTGGCTAGCCATAAGTAGAAAGCTGAAACTGGATCCCTTCCTTACACCTTATACAAAAATTAATTCAAGATGCATTAGAGTCTTAAATGTTAGACTTAAAACCATAAAAACCCTAGAAGAAAACCTAGGTAATACCATTCAGGACATAGGCATGGACAAGGACTTCATGTCTAAAACACCAAAAGCAATGGTAACAAAAGCCAAAATTGACCAATGGGGTCTAATTAAACTAAAGAGCTTCTGCACAGCAAAAGAAACTACCATCAGAGTGAACAGACAACCTACAGAATGGGAGAAAATTTTTGCAATCTACTCATCTGACAAAGGGCTAATATCCAGAACCTACAAAGAACTCAAACAAATTTACAAGAAAAAACAAACAACCCCATCAAAAAGTGGATAAAGGATATGAACAGACATTTCTCAAAAGAAGACATTCATATAGCCAACAGACACATGAAAAAATGTTCATCATCACTCGCCATAAGAGAAATGCAAATCAAAACCAGAATAAGATACCATCTCACACCAGTTAGAATGGCAATCATTAAAAAATCAGGAAACAACAGGTGCTGGAGAGGATGTGGAGAAATAGGAAGACTTTTGCACTGTTGGTGGGACTGTAAACTAGTTCAACCATTGTGGAAAACAGTGTGGCAATTCCTCAAGGATCTAGAACTAGAAATACCATTTGACCCAGCCATCCCATTACTGGGTATATAACCAAAGGATTATAAATCATGCTGCTATAAACACACATGCACACATATGTTTATTGCAGCACTATTCACAATAGCAAAGACTTGGAATCAACCCAAATGTCCATCAGTGACAGACTGGATTAAGAAAATGTGGCACATATACACCATGGAATACTATGCAGCCATAAAAAAGGATGAGTTCGTGTCCTTTGTAGCAACATGGATTCAGCTGGAAACCATCATTCTCAGCAAACTATCACAAGAACAGAAAACCAAACACTGCATGTTTCCACTCATAGGTGAGAATTGAACAATAAGATCACTTGGACACAGGAAGGGGAGTATCACACATCGGGGCCTATTGTGGGGAGCGGGGAGGAGGGAGGGATAGCATTAGGAGATATACCTAATGTAAATGACAAGTTAATTGGTGCAGCACACCAACATGGCACATGTATACGTATGTAACAAACCTGTAAGTTGTGCACATGTACCCTAGAGCTTAAAGTATATAATAATAATAAAAAATCTTAAATCTGTACATCAATCAAAATAAATTTTACTGTGTATGAATGTAAAAATAAAATTACGTGATTGGAATTTACATGATTCATTACCATGAAATCAAATTTGTGATTTCTTATATTAGATGTTCTTGATATTAAAATGTTTATGTAAAAAGGTTTACCACATAAACGCTAATCAGAAGAGAAGATTTGCTATATAAATATCATAAAGATTAGACTTCAAGGCATGTATTATTAAATATAAAGAAGGACATTTGATAATGATAAAAGGGATCAATTCACAGGAAGACATAACAATCCTAGATTTTAATTAACGTTGCTTCAAGATGTACAGTGCAAACTTGACAGAATTAAGATGAGAAGTAATCCACAATCATAGTTGCACTATAACATACCACTCTCAGTAGCCAGTAAAACAGGAAAGAAAAATGACAATAATAATGAAACTTAGTAAAGATAAAGAAGATTTGAACAACATGATTAACCAACTTGCTGTAATTAAGAGGAGAGTTTCATCACCATCAGATAATGGCAACAATTCTATTTATTTTGAAATGTTATGTGTACATGTGTTGCCAAAGTGTTTTTCCTTAAACATTAACAAATCCAATTAGTAGAGCCATATCCAGATAGCAAATAAATAGAAAATACTGTGTCATTAGATATGGTATATTACATAACTCCAGTGACTAACAGAAATGAATACATGTAGTGAGCCTCAGTGTGAGTTCTGAGGGGCCAGGTTACTGCTAAGGGAGAGCTATTGACCAGGCTTCTATGAGTAAATCACCAATAGAATAACATATTAATAAGAAATCATGTGAACATTCAGGTCATTGTACAAAATGCAACAGTGGATTACTCTCATCCTGCTTTACAAACAAGTTACATTTTCTTTCTCATTATTAAATGTATACTTTTGAAATACAGAAAAATATACATAAGAAAATACAAGTTCTCCATAATACTGCCACTAAAGGACAGCATTGCTAAACATCCTGGTTCATTTTTCATTTCCTTTCACTATTTTCTTTTGCATATGCAAATATTATGCATATCATTATATCACTATATTTTTTATCTGTAATCTCTACAACTTTTTAAGTTAACATTTTACTGTATGTCTTTTTGCATATCAACATCCTGAAAACATTATTTTATATCACTGATTAATGTATATTCTAAAACATGTACATAGAAGTGTATTTTGAAACTGTATTGTTAAAAATTTGCAAACAATAAAATATTTCTTTGCATCTTTATTTTTTATGGGCAAACATCTTTATTTTTATTTTATTTGACACAGAGGTGAAGCTGCTGTGTCAAAAAGAATGAGTAATTTCAGTGAACTAATTGCCAAATAATTTCTCAAATGGTTGTTCTGATTTCTATTTCCTCCAGCAGAGAATTAGAATACTCACTTCTCTGACTTTCGTCATCGTTGCATTACCATAAAATATGGTTGCCTATTTTTAGGTAAATGTGCATTTCTTTAATTATTGTAAAAATGTTTTGTCTATGTGACCATTTTATTTTTCTAAAATTGTCATCTTTTGCATATTTCTATTGATATTTTCATATTGATTCATAAGAACTAATTATAAGTTAAAATATTAATTGTGTATTTCATTTAATCATAAATACTTAAAGATTTGCTTTATCATCTAATTATGCTTAATATAATGCTTTGGTTATATAGTTTAAATAGTCTGATTAATCAATGTTTTTCCCTGAATTCTGATGCTCTTATGTTTAGAGATTTTTTTCCTAGGTAAAATGAAGAGTTTAATGATAATATTTTTGTTTTTTATGATTTTTATCACTACAGTTTATTCTACGAGATATTTATATTAGTGCTCAGTTAAAAGTAGGATTCTAACTTTATTTCCAATAATTAGCTAAATTCCAAATCTCATATTTTGGGAAATTATACTTTTCTTGTTTGTTTGTGGTACTTTCTTTGTAATTATCTCATACTGTAACCAAGCAGTTAAGGTTCAAAACACATTAAATTTTTTTTTTTCCTTTCCTCCTAGTCTCAAGACTTGAGGCAAATTTCAGAAACCTATTTTTCCCTCCTTAGTCTTAAAATATAGCCTTGAAGTGTCCTTTTTAAAACTCTACGTCCCTCCCTTTCCCACCATACACTTCCTTACACCATGCACATTTATTTAACTGTATGCTTGGGAAGCTTACACCATGCACACTTATCTAACTGTATGCTTGGGAAGCTTATATCATGCACATTTATCTAACTGTATGCTTGTGAAGCTTACACCATGCACACTTATCTGTGTGCTTACTTGGGAGTTCCAGGGGCTAATCTTGAGACACACCAAGCATGGAGACCCAGTTGCAAAATTCTGAAGATTACTTCATGATAGTTAGTCAACAACCCAGCCATTGTTGAGATAATGCCAGCCTGTGTTCCAGGTGGACTGCAATTCAAGATAGCCACCTGAATAAGACACACAGACTTTGTACTCAGCACAACTCCCACATGCTTCCCATTCCAAGTTCCCTTTTTCAGCCCCTCTCCCCAACCTAAAGTTTGAAATGATTTCTTTAAGGCACTAGCCCTGGACATTTCCCTATGGATGACTCTAGATTAAGGTCACTTTCCTTCTGCTGCACTTCACCCTTGTTTATCAGCTTTA
The DNA here is from genome assembly GCF_037993035.2 of Macaca fascicularis. Lineage (NCBI taxonomy): Eukaryota > Metazoa > Chordata > Mammalia > Primates > Cercopithecidae > Macaca > Macaca fascicularis. Next base: position 109,365,163 of record NC_088379.1, read on the forward strand.
TACATAGCAAGCAGCCAACCTTGCTTTTGATTATAATATATCAAAGAAGTTCATGTGTAATGAACTTGGTATTAAGATGTTTATGTAAAAAGGTGTTTAACATGTAAACACTAACCAGAAGAAAAGATTTGCTATATAAATACCATAAAAATTAGACTTTAAGGCATGTATTATTAAACATAGAGAGGGACATTTGATAATGATGAAAGGGATCAATTCACAGGAAGACATAATCCTAGATTTGAACTTCTTACATATTTACATATAATTATTGATATCAACAATCAATCTGACTGTGGATTCTTTTTCAAATTCCAAATGTTTTCATTTATTATAATTTTATAGTATTTTCCTATCTCATTGGACAATTTTCTTCATTATTATTTTTTATTAGTAGTAAACATTTCTTGGTTAATCTCAGTAGCTTATAATCAGAAAACTTTTAGACAATAATTTAAATTCTATGAAACTTCTACTATGGTTTTACTGGAATTACAGTGAAACTAAAAATAACTGGTATACTTTTACCATTTAATCTTTTCAGTATGTGTTTTCTATTTTCTAGTATGTTTGACCTTTGAACAATATGAGTTTGAACTGCAGAGGTCCACTTATACATGGATTGTTTTCAGTAAAATTACACTGAGTATGTCTGTCTCTCCTGCCTCTCCTTCCACCTCCTCCACTTCTCCCTTTGCTACCTCTCAGACAGCAAGATCAATCCCCTTTCTTCCTCCTCCTTCTTAGCCTTTTCAACAAGATGATGAAAATAAAGACCTGTATGATGACCCACTTTCACTTAATGAATCGTGTATTTTCTCTTCCTTATAATTTTCTTAATAATATGTTCTTTTCTCTAGCTTGCTTTATCATAAGAATACAATATGTGTTGACTGTTTATATTATTGGTAAGGCTTCCAGTGAAGTAAATGGTAAAGTGTCATGGGGCTCAAAATTATACACAATTTATTTTACTCTGCAGGGCTCAATGCCCCTAAATCCTGCATTGCTCAAAGGTCCACAGGATATAGATATGTCTGTCTCTCTCTCTCTCTCTCTGAGAGAGAGAACTATACTTCATATAGTTCTCACATATTATATCTGGAGATAAATATTGTTTATTATCTTAAGAAATACCGTATATTGTAGTTCGCCAAGAATTCTGTCAGGAATGGGTATTGAGTTATCACAAATTATTTCAGAATCCACTTAGATGATCCCATGCTTATTTTTTGAAATTATGTGTTAATAGTTTTCATTATTTAGCCATCCACACTCTCTAGGTTACCTTTTCTAGTAGCTGTTTTCTTTCTCCCTTGTTTTCTTTTTTACTCTATTTAGAAACCTATATAATTATATCTCTGACAGAGGTATTTTCAGTAAGTTACAATGTTTGGTAAATAGAATGATCTATATCAATGAGCTAAATGGTGTGGAAGTCTGAGAAAAGAGTATCTATTGATTACCAAACTTAGGCAATTAGGCTGTGATTTTTTTTTACCTATAGGTAGTCTTTGCTTTGCAAAATGGTACTCGGAAATAAAAATGATCATATAAACTGAGACCGTGCAAAGTGATCTAAATAATTACTGGGAAAAAATATAATTTTCCTGTAATCTTTAAAATTTTTGTTAAAATATCAAAAACTCCCTTACTCTTAGTTATAAATACACAGAGAAATGAAAAACAGAAAAACATTTTTGTAGAATATAATTTTAAAACATTAGAAAAAATGAGAAATAAAATGTTTCATTTCTCTGTAAAAAAAATGTATCACAAATAGTTTGAACAGAATTTGCCGCCTTCTTGCCATATAAAATTATGCAGAGCAAGCATCATTTCTATGCTTTGGCAAAGCATTCTCCTTTTTTCTAAATTTGAATTATCTTCCAACATTTTATCCTTTGCACTTTCAAAGTGGTGAACTATCTTGAAGAGTTTTTTTTTTTTTTTTATGTGAAGATTTTTGCTGATGCCACTTCCTCTATGACAGCTTCACCAGTTTGTTACTACCGGTTTCTTCTTTTAGGTTGATAAGTTCACCTTGCATAATTCCCTGAGTCTGCAAATCTAGAATCTGAAGGGTGAAAGTATCAGCATTCCCTCCATCAGTTATTCTTCCATAACTGCATTTACATTGGATTCAAATTTTACTTTCAGCATTATCACTTGTCAATTCTTTTAATTTCTTCACTCTACTTTCATCTTGCTGACCAGTCCCTCTTTCTTTAGCTATGATGATTATTATTATTGAGACAGGTTCTTGCTCTGTCACCCAGACTGGCATGCAGTGGTGCAGTCATAGTTCACTGTAACCTTACACCCCTGGTCTCAAGTGATCCTCCCATTTCTGCCTCCCAAAGCACTGGGATTACAGCAGTGAGCCACTGCTCCGGGCCTTGATGAGTCATTTTTAAAAATGGCATGTGAGTTTATCACTGGAAAGCACTTGGGCAATACAACTATGTGCTTTTCTGTTTGTGCATGAACTGAATGAACAGATCAGTAACCAATCGGTGACAGATTTTGAAAGAAGGAATGTGATTGCTCACTGATTATGATATTAATCTGTTATTTGTAGAGTGGTTCATAGACTGAAAAGCTAGCAGTTAAGTTTGTCTTTTATGCAAACACTCACAGTTAATGTGTGAGTTAATATGACATGGTAACTGAAATGTGAGCTATGTTGTTGGGGGCACTTGTGTTATTTATTTATTTTGAGATGGAGTCTTGCTCTGCCACCCAGACTGGAGTGCAGTGGCACGATCTCAGCTCACTGCAAGCTTGCCTCCTGCGTTCACGCCATTCTCCTGCCTCAGCCTCCCAAGTAGCTGGGACTACAGGCGCCTGCCACCATGCCCGGCTAACTTTTGTATTTTTAGTAGAGACAAGGTTTCACCATGTTAGCCAAAATGGTCTTGGTCTCCTGGACCTTGTGATCCACCCACTTCGGCCTCCCAAAGTTCTGGGATTATAGGTGTGAGCCACTGTGCCCGGCCGGCACTTGTGTTATTTAACTAAACGTTGGTAGCTCAAATGTGTGTGCAGTGAGAAGTATATGTTTAAACTTGATAACTTTTAATACAAATAAGTATTTATTCTATCTTTAGTATAAGTATTCTATTTGTGAACTAAAATTTTAAAGCTAGTTATCTTTTTGTTTCAAAGGAGTCCTATTTCACTCCTGCTCTTCCAAGGTTTCATCAGCAATTGCTCTGTGAATGGTGAACAGGGATTGCCAGTAATTTCCTATGTAGGAAAGATATTACATTCTGTTATTTTAAAAGATAATATTGAATTATACTACTATTGTTTGATTCTGAAATACTGCTGTCTTCAATATGAAACTAGATTGTGTAAACCTTTGTGGAAGATATATTTAACTTACAATTTTAACAAATAAAGCATTTTAAGCTAATGAAATCACAATTAGTAATTAAAGAAATTTGAATGTATTTTATATCATGTAGTTAGCTATTGGAAAAAAAACTTTTACATATGCATTTATTTTGAAGGTATAAAAGTCAATACACATAGTACTATGACTTTTAAAAATTTAATTCATTTATACACCTGGGATTTGGATTAATAGTACTTATACATTATAAATATTCAATTTCATAAGTGCCTAGCATCTTTTGTTTGATTTCCTCAAAATTGCTATTTATGCTCATTTGAAAAGTCTCAAATCTTTTTCTCCATTGATGGTTCACCTTAATTTGAAGGTGATCATTATCCATGAGATTATGTAGAGTATTTATATGATTTTTAAAATTTAATATTAGCAACACTGACAATGTATCAGAGGATATTTTCTTTCCTTTCTTTTCTTTTTTTTTTTTTGTAAAATAAAGAACATTAAAAACACTTCTGGAACTGATGGACTTTATGTTAAGTGAAATAAGCCAGGCACAGAAAAGACAAATTTCATGTGTTCTTACTCATAAGTGAGAACTAAACATTTTTAATAATGAACTCATCTGGTCAAATGATGGTTACTAGAAGCTGAAAAACATAACAGTGTGACTATAGTTAGCAACAATCTATTGCATATTTTAAAATAAAATAAAAGATTGGAATTGAGATGTTCCTAACCAAATAAATGACAAAGAAATTGAGGTAATGAATACCCCAATTACCCTGACTTGATCATTGCACATTGTATGACTGTATAAAAAATCTCATGTACCCCCATAAATATGTATAATTATGTACCCATAAAATTAAAAATTAAAAATAAACAAAAACACTTTTACAACTTCTGTTTTTCTGTTCTAACACAATAAATACACTCTCCCTTGTTGTGTGTTCTCATAGTTATCATGCACTCTACTTATTATTCATTCATTTAGTTGATACACAAGTCAAGCCTTGTTTTCATGGAACTTCTAACACTATAGGGGAGAGAGGCAAAAGTATTACAGTAGTCCAATTACATAGCATTTTAGGAGGTGATACATGTTATAAAAATAAAGCAATTTTATATGATAGTCAGGGTCCAGAAGCAATATAGGTAATGAACAACATAGCTGTTTGGAGGAAGAATATTTCCTACAGAGTGCAAGGTCTTGAGGTGGAAACTTGCCTAGTATGCTGATAAAATGATGGAGAATGGTGATGGTGGAGCACAGTGGGGAAGTGGTAGTAATAGAAAAGATTACAGAGTAACAAAGGACCGGCTAGTCTAAATTCTTGTAAGTCAGTGTAAGGACTTCAGTTTCTACCCTGAGAGAGCTAAGGAGCTATTGAATGATTTTTAGAGGAGATATATTATAAGTCCATTGCTAATAGGTTCACTCTGGCTGTTGCATTGAGAACAAACTAAAGGGGAACAGGAGTAGGGGTAAGAAAACCAGTTAGGTGAGTATTGTAGTAATTTAGGTGAAAAATGATATTGGCTTTGACTAAGATGGCAGCAGTAGGAGTCTTAAGTGATTAGATTCAACATATAATTTGAAAGTAGACATGACTAGATTTGATGATGGATTGGATATGTATGAAAGATGAGATGAGCCAAGGATGTTTCCTGGAGTTTTGACCTGAGGCTCATATTTTGACCTCAGAAGACGGCAGTAGGAGTAAATTTTAGAGGAACATCAGGAACTGTTTTGGATGTGTAAATCTGAGATGACCCTCAGACACTCAGATGGAGATGTTGAGTAGGTTGTTGTATTAAAAATTCTGGATTACAGACAAGGGTTTTAAAGTAGAGGTATTAACTATTATACACAATTTCATGGAATTATGAGCCATATCTACTTTGTTTATTTCAGTGTGCCCCATACCTATACAACATCTAGTACTTACAAGGTACTTGAGAAATATCTGTTGAATGAGTGAATACACAAACAGTGAGTCACATGCTGTAAATGTTTTTAACCGCAGGTACTCCTGGATAAACAACAAAAAACACAACTCCTGATTGTAGTGTTTCCAGATTTCTGTGGTGTAAATACTTCTCCCACGACTTCAAGCTATCAAAGTAGTATCATCGAATACTACTTTGTATTCCAGTTGGGAAGAAATGTGCACAACTGGTTCCTTCTAGCTGGTTTAAACAGGCTCTAGAACACAACTGGGCCCACTGTTGCTTAGTGATATAATTATAGACATATTTTCCCTTACTTATAGGAGTGCATAACAGTTAATTTTAAATAGTCTTGATACTTGGATAGGTGTGAAGGAAAAACATCTTATAGATGATAATACAAGCTCAAAATAGTGAACTTAAGCAAATATTAAAATCCTGCATCACATAGCACACTAAACACTACAAACACTGTGCTAATTTATCCCCGTAGCCTCCAGGCAGGCTTCTATTACTCCAAACAGGTGATGTCTCCTTATACAATTTTGGGGAATATTATTTTACTGCTTGCAACATATTATGATGTTACCAGGACTCTCTTGCCAGAACTGTCTTTACAATTTATGTCAGACATCAAATGTGTTTTTAAAATGTTGCTGTAAAACATATACCTCAAAAGTATTTAAACAAAGTTTAATCAATTTGTCCTATTTTGGAGTCCAAATTGTTTTGCATGTATCTCAGAGTCATCATATTTTAAAGGTGTTCATTTTAATTAATATTGTTTTTAAAATTTATTGTGGTAAAATATATATAACATAAAGTTTGCCATTTTAACCATTTTAAGTGTACAGTTCAATGACAATAAGTACATTTACACTATTGTACAACCACACCACCACTCATCTCAGAACTTTAATAATTATTTGACGTTATTTTGTTTTGTGTAAAAAGAACAGCATTTCGTTGTAGATGATTAAAAAAAGAAAACTATACAAGAAAATAAAGTTACCGAAAGTCTCAACATTCAGAGAAAATTCAATCCATATCCACCTTATGGCATATATAAAATTATATCGGACTGTTACATCCATGGTCTAAAAATTTCTCACGTGTTAAAAATCCTGCTGAGTCTAGAATTAGATTAAGAATCTGACTATGTCTAATGAAGTGGTGGAGCTGCAAACCCCAGTTGTCTATTCTACAGTATTTATTTAATATATCAATAAGGAAACCTTAATAAAAATGATTTATTCTCAGAGTGATGAGGCATAGGGAAGAACGTGTATGCATAATTTCTCATGTTGGACATTTGATTTATAACTGAACCCTATGAAGAGAGAATTGCAAGTAGAAGATGAAGGAACTTTGGGTATTAAGAAATTGCTAATACATGGCCGGGCATAGTGGCTCATGCCTGTAATCCCAGCACTTTGGGAGGCTGAGGCGGGCGGATCATGAGGTCAGGAGATCGAGACCATCCCGGCTAACACGGTGAAACCCTGTCTCTACTACAAAATTAAAAAAAAAATTAACCAGGTGTGGTAGCGGGCGCCTGTAGTCCCAGCTACTTGGGAGGCTGAGGCAGTAGAAGGGCGTGGATCCGGGAGGCGGAGCTTGCAGTGAGCCGAGATCGCGCCACTGCACTCCAGCCTGGGCAACAGAGCGAGACTCTGTCTCAAAAAAAAAAAAAAAAAAAAAAAAAAAAAAAAAAAAGGAAATTGGTAATACATTTAGCAAAATGTAGGGATGAGATATTTTTCCACATTCTATCTGGAATAAAACAAGCTTCACAAAAATGTCATGCTGAGGGCAAAGTTTGTAACCTGTGAATCTTGCAGATTTGGAAGCAATGTGTTAAAAACAGCAATATGGAAAAGGAGATGGTTTCCTATTCCAGTGAAATGGTCATACTCTTTATGGAAGTGTTGACATTGCTGTAAAAGTGCTGTACTAGTTTGTTTACACAAGGCTACAAAGATACTACCTGAGACTGGGTAATTTATAAACAAAGAAGGTTTAATTGACTCACAGTTCTGCATGGCCGGGGAGACCTCAGGAAACTTAGTCACAGCGGAAGAGAAAACAGGCACATCTTACATGGTTGCAGGTGAGACAGAGCAAGCAAGAGCAGGGAAAACTGTTTTTATTAAATCATTAGATCATATGAAAACTCACTCACTATCATAAAAACAGCATGGGAGAAACCAGCCCCATAATCCAATCACCTCATACCTCGTTCCTCTCTTGACACATGGAGATTATGGGGGTTACAATTCAAAATGAGATTTGGGTGGGGAAACAGAGCCAAACCATATCAAGTGCTAAAGAAGACTACTGATAAACTCTTATCATTATCCTCTGCCTGACTATCCTCACTAGGGACTCTGAAATAATTAGGACACTGTAGCAAGAAATGGTTTATAAGTAAAAGTTATGAGTCAAAGAAATTTAAATATTCATGTTAATGTTACCATATTTATACACAAGGGCACAGAGACTTGGGAGAATTGTGGTTATATTCAAATATGTAATTTTTTATTTCTACATAAAATTTCATTTTTGGATGCTCTGTATTTGTTAGATCATTTTCTTGGGAATTTTAGTTGTTTTCAGTTCTTGGCATTTTGGTTTGAAAACTATCTTTAAATATGAGTTTTTATTAAAAATCTATTATTATTTCCTAAAAATGAAATCCTGAGTAGAACAAATGACTCAAAGGATGTATGAATTGACAATTACCCTCCTAAGGGATTTTTTTACCAATTTATACCCAAATGTTAGGATAAACTATATAAAATAGTAATTGATAATTTTAAACTGTTAAAATTGCAATTTCATAAAAATATGTGTAAAAATGCCCATTTCATTGCATGCTTACCAATCTCTTATCATTTTGCTTACATAAAAAGTGGTATTTCATTGCCTTTTCATTCATTTATTTACTTTTATAATTCATTTATTAACCAATCCAGAGTGCATCCTTACTATGTTCAAACCAGTATGACAGGCATAAGAATGCAAAGGGGACTAAGAACATTGGGCCTGTCTTTATGGTACTTACAAGTCTCTTGGAGCAAATTATCAATCAAATAGTTTTAAAAAGAAACATAAAATTTATATTTCATAAATAAATATAAATATGAAAATGTTATGATTGTCATGTGCTATGAGAATCTATAAGGAATCAGCTAATTTATATTGGGAGGATCATGGAAGGGGTCTCTGTAAAAGTGACATTTGAACAGTTATCTAAAAGAGGAGTACGTTTAGCTAATGCGGAATTGGAAGAAGAGAATTTGAAGGAGAAGGAAAACTGTGTATTCAAAGCTTTTATGGCAAAAAGATAAGATCATACATTTACGAACTTGAAAGAGGATCTGAGTGGTTGAAACAGAGATTTAGGCCAGTTGAATTATCTAATGAAATTGTACTGGATTAAGAATATTATTCTTCTCATAAGTGCAATGGAAACATTGTAGGATTCTAAATAGGCGTGTGGAAAATATTTTCTCATGTATGTTTTGAAAACCTAATTCTGTGTTGCCATATGAACACATTAGGGTAGGTTAAGCCTGGATGTGGGGAGACCAATTAGGCTATTTTAGTAGACCAGAAAAGATATGAGGATGGCTTGGAGTAGGGAAGTGGGAGTAAAGGCAGAAAAAATGTAATAGATTTGTGAGTTATTTGAACTGGATGAATGCTTGCCCTTTTTATTGAAACACTGAAAGAGGAAAATATCTGGAGGTAAGATGATGGGTTTTGTGGAATTTAAAGGGCCTTTCAGACATCCAAGTAGAAATGTCAAGGAGGTTATTGAGTATACATGACCACACATCAAAGAAGTGTTACCAATGGAATTTTATATTTGTGAATTATTTGCTTCTTTGAGTTTTAAGCCAAATACATGACTTATCTATTAAAAAAGGGAACTAAATTTTATAGAATAAAACAAATCTCTACATCCTGATGCCAAAGTATATCTAAGATCTATAATTTGTCAAATAAATGTTTAATAACAGCGTGTTAATTTATATGACAAAATAATGTTATATTGTTTTAATAATTACAGAAAATATATCTGTATGTGTATGTGTATATATATATGCATATATATAATGTACTATACATGAGTGCATAGAGAGAGAAAGAAAGTATATATAATAAAAAGCCGGGGTAAGCATTGCAATGTGAATGTGACGGTCATAAGTTGGTGATATTTAGGGGGTAGGATAAATATGAGTAAGAGTTAAATTTAACTTTCTAATACTTATATATTTTTGTTTTTTCACTGTGAATGTGTGGCTTTTACAATGAATAAGAAAAAATATGTTTAAGTATGAGACTGGGAAGGAGGATGAATCAGGATCAGTGACTGGGGACTGAGATAAAATTGATTCCAAGAGCTTTTGCCATATATTACAACTTTGAGTTATCTGCTTCCCAAGCTATATCCAAATTTCAAATGAGAAAAAAAGATACTTCAGTAGAAAATATGCTTTATCCTTTCTTGCAGTTTTATCCTTGTATCAAACCAGACCATCTGGAAACTTTGCTCAGATACATGTTTAGTACCTGAAAATGTCATTCACTGAGTTCTGCTTCGGTACCATGCCTTTGGCCAACTCGGTGGAATGCTAAATAAAAATCCACAGGAAACCTGCTTTTGCATTTATGACAGTGTGCTTGAGGATATTGTTTTCTTTTCACTCATACAAATAATTCCTTGAAACTCAAGTATCAGAAATTCTTTAGCACTTAAGGAATGTATATGTACTGTCTTTACAGACAATATAAAGCATATTAAAAATTTTATTTCCTTTTTTTGTATAATTATCAAGAGACTCAGAGACATATTTGAAGTTTAACTTTTATAAGAAATCAAGACTGTTTGACCAGAATGTCTACTTTACGAATTTACTCTGGCATGACTTCATATATATAACAACCTGGTCTTATTTTATATTTATGTATTTTTTCTCCAATCTTAATTTTTTATTCATTTATATTTGTCTGTTCATTGTATAGATTCTTATGTGTCTGTAATCCAGAAGAAAATCAATTAGACAGAAAAAAAAAATGGGAGCTCTTCAATCACAGTGGAAAATAAAATGATTCTGAATGAGATTGCTTGGGGAAACAGGAAGTAAAGAAGAAGAAAAACAGGCCCAGAATTTAGCATAAAGGAACTTCTGCATTTAATCATTATGTACAGGCAGAGATTCAGAAATATAGCCATAGAAGAGAGGCTGAGGAGGAAGGATATCAGAAAAGTTGGAAGCCAAGAGTGAGACTTCCATGCAGTAGCCACCTGTGAGGAATATTGCTCATGGGTCAAAGAAGTCAAGGACTGAAATGTCCACTGGATTTCTCAGAGTGGCTCTTTGAATAGTGTTGGGAAAAGTAATGAGATTTGAGTGGCTTGAAGAGCAAATAGCACATAAGGAAATGAAAATATGGGATATAAGTAAATGATAGTTTCATGCTTGTTAGCCTTTTTTTTTTTTAAGGGGATTTTGTTTAGGTCTTTTGTTATTTTTACTCTGGGGATGTACTTTTACCTTAATAAATAAGAATATGTTACATATTAAGGATGTTTATGCCTGTTAAATATGCTGTAAATTTTTGTTTGACATACACTTTTCTGTTGTGGTTAATGTAACCTTGATATCAGCCAGAGTTCAGCTAGTTACAAAAGAACGACCTCTGATTACATATGATTCTGTGATAATCTTATTACCCATTCAATTAATATATATTTATTGCTTTCACTATTTGCTCACAATTTTATAAGATTTGGCATTATAATTTTAACTTAACTTTGACAACTCACTAGAGCAGTAATTTTAGTGGATGCAAATGGGATATTTTAAAATTCTTGAATGAGAATTACAAATTTTAGAAAAAGTCAAACAGTTATAAGTTTCCTGAAAGTTAATTTTACTATAGTTATAGTTACTATTTTATAAATAATTAAAAAATATGTAACAATTGATCTTAAGTTAAAAAGTTCATCATTTGAGGTAACTAGTGATAGTGAGTCAAGTATAACTATAACACTAATAAAGAGTATTAACTGCATGGACAGTGACTTTTCCTAGGGTGCAGAGGAAGGATATTGCACTGGGAACTCAAATTAAAGACTGAAAAATTATTTTTTAAAGATTTAGCAAAGAGTTTATATCAATAATGTTGATAATGATGCAAAATTTACCACAATACATTTAGATAACCTGTTACTAGATTAAGGCCGCAGTACTTCTCATGACTGTATATTTGTATTTGTTCAGAATAAATTTCAAAAGCTCTTCCTAGGGGATCTTTGAGTACTTTGCATAAATTAGGTTTATGAAAAAGTGAGATAGAAGATTACCAAATAAATTAAAAACAACAAAGGGTAGCATAGAAGGCCAATTTGTATCTACTTGGCCATTACTATTCTTACGCAGTTTTCTTGAACACTCCTTTTTTGGTTTGTTTGTTTTTTAGACGGAGCCTCGCTCTGTCGCCCAGGCTGGAATGCAGTGGCGCCATCTCGGCTTGCTGCAAGCTCTGCCTCCCGGTGAACACTCCTTTTAATAATTATTCATGTAAGGTATGCCATTGGATTTCAATAACATCTTTTTTGCTATCTTTCTTAAAGCTTTTGAACAATTAGATAAAACAGTAATTACTCCTTGATATGGTTTAGATCTGTGTCCCCACTCAAATCTCATGTCCAGTTGTAATCCCCAATGTTGGAAGTGGGGCCTGGAGGGAGGTGATTGGATCATGGGTTGGATCCTTCATGAATGGTAAAGCACCATCCTCTTGGCGCTGTCTCCTGATAGAGTTCTTGTGGGATCTGGTTGTACAAATGTGTGTGGCACATTCCCCCTCTCACTCTTGGTCCTGTTCCTGCCTGCCATGTACGACTACTGCTCCTGCTTTGTCTTCTGCCATGATTGTAAGTTTCCTGAGGCCTCCCCAGAAGCAGAAGCCACTATGCTTCCTGTATAGCTGTCGGCCAATTAAACCTCTTTTCTTTATAAATTACCCAGTCTCAGGTATATCTTTATAGCAACGTGAGAACAGACTAACATATTCCCTTAAGGTTTACAAGAAACAGTGTATGTGATTTAAAAAAAAATACTTAATTAAATACTCAGAAAAATACTGGATCATATGTGCTGAAATTTTCATTTCTATATGTTATAATAAAACTTCCTATAACTTCTAATCTAATCTCAAAGCATGTGCTTAGAAAATGAAAGAAAGTATGTAACTATTTTCTAATATGACCATACATCAAGTACTATATGCCATAAATGAATAGAAATCACAATATTTGTATTGTAATAACTGTTCTATTAATGATTTTCTAGCTTCTACTTTCTCAAGTAAAACATAGGATATATATATATATATTTGTAAGTTATGTTATATATACAGGTAAGGTATACAGTTTAAACAAGTACTAAATTCTGATTTGATTAACGATAATGACTTTGTCTAATCAAACCCTGCAGTCATCACAACTTGTTAGGTGTCGTAATAGTGTAGAGGTGAAGAGAATCACTGGCCCTGGAGCAAAGTGCAGTGATTTGAATCTTGGCTCTACCGCATAATCTTGGACAAGCTTATCATCTTTGAGGCAAGTGTTATATTTTAATGTTATTTTTCAAAATGGCAAATTGGGGAAGGATGGTGGAGAGAAAATCAACTCTTCACTGACAAATAATTTCATCTTGTAAGTATATGTGTGTGTGTGTGTGTGTGTGTGTGTGTTGGAGGTATAGGGGTGAGGAGACAGATACTGGTAGTGGTAAAGTAGACTTCCAGGGAAGAAGGAAATGTGTATAACTGGAAGATGAATTGCTGGCTAATTAGGAAACAGTTTTGCAGGACTTTGTAGCAAATCAGAAGTTAATGTGCTTCAGAATAAGACCAGAACTGGTGATCTCACACTCAAATCTAGTAAACTTACTAATATTATTTAAATCGTGAAAACAGAAAGTAAGTAATTTTTCCAGTACAAAATGAGTGCTGAACGCTTCAAGGAAAACTCAATGCCTTTTATTATAACAATTGTGTGACCATTAGCTTAAGGTTCTCCATTTGTAAGGTACGGGTGTTCACTGAGGGAATATCTGTCATTCTTTTCAGGTCTAATATCTCTCAGAGCAATAAGAGGCTGCAACCATTTTGCTACAGCTGAACAAAAGCCATAAGTGCCCAAGTCAAAGTTGCAATTATTTTCAGGATCATGGGTCTTTTGATTTTAGGCAGAGGAACAAAGTGAACTGAATATATTTTCCATTTAGGGTAGGTTGATATAATTCAGTTTATATTAAGTGGGGATAGAAAACACTCAAAATTAATTAATTGAAGTTTTCACACTTCAATTGTAGTCTAAATTGGGAAATATATATTGTTCAGTATATTCTAAGCTAAATGAGGCAGTAAGTCCATGAAGAAGGCAGCATGATTCAGTGTCAACCTCAGAAAGGTTTTCTTTAACTTATAAAATATATCCTATAAAATGATTGAAAATATCACGTCATTCAGGTGTCAACCTCAGAAGGGTTTTCTTTAACCTATAAAATGACTGAGAACAGCACAGGGTCAGTTTTTACAGTTCATGTTTGATAAGACACCAATGCAGAAAGATTGGTAAACTATTGGACTGGCAAACTATTGAGAGTTTTAATAATTGTTATATTTTGTATACTTTTTGATTTTAAAAACTATTTTAAACCAGCTTTTCTCTATTTCTGTATTTTTTGTCAACTGCTCAAATAAGAATGTTCTTTTAAATAATAGTTTTAAAAGAGATTTTCAGTACAAGAACTGAGTATGCTTCAGATTTTATAGCATATTGTATACTCTAAATTTAAGTTTTAATGATTAATGTTTTACATAAAGAAATAGTAAAGATTAACAGTATTCATTAATTCAAACCAATGACTGTAATAAGATAGCACTAAATGATTATTTAAAATAACTCCAAGACCATCCCATAAATGTTGGCAGGAAGAAATTGGAAAGAGAAAAATATAACCTTTTTTTTCCCCTTCACAATTGAAATACAGATTTCACATGCACTTACATTTTCTTCAAAGTTTATATTGCATCATTAACCTTCCAAGAAGATTGTAAGAATTTTATAACATTATATGCTAATACCTCTCCCCCAATCAAAACATCAAAAAATACTATAAGAAATAAAAAGAAAACAAACAAACAAACAAAGCAAAACAAGCAAGGAAGCTGCTCAAACAAAAGGAACACTTATTTCTATTTTGGTGTAACAAGATTAGAGGCAATTTCACTTATTTCCCAACTGGAGTCTGATTTTTTTTCATTCTTTGCACTCCTATACATACTAGAAATGAAGGGGTGCATATGTGTGGATAATCAGAGATAAACGAGAAAGGGAAGATTGACAATTTTAGAGGCTTTTTAAAACGTGTGATTTTGTGTTTATTCTAGTTAGTGGCTACTAACCTCTACTCCTTCAATTTAATCCTTTGGGCCTAGCACAAGAAAATATTTTCTAGAGATATATGTTACTAATACCTCAGTCCTCAGTATTTCAAAATAGTAAACACAGAGGATGAACTTAGATGAACTTATGGAGATAACCTGTTTTTTTTTCTTATTTTTTAAATTATAATGGCAGCTGAAATGTCATAAGAATTAATATCTATCTCCATTTTATTTTGATATAGGTTTGTTAATGTTTGAAAATAATCTTTGCATGAATAAGAGCATTGAGACTTCAAGTTAAAGTGAGATCACCCTCATGTATCCTCCATGCAATTGCCTTTCACAAAGCTGAGACTGAAATCAACTGCTGTGGTTCATTTTCACCACATAGTTGAATTAATGTGCAGCTAGCCTTCAGTAACAGGTAGGGATTCACCATTGTGTTTCCACAAATACCTATACTTCATAATGTTCAATATGAGAAGGCAAGTGCACACAGTTTTTAAAAATTTGGTTACACACTTGCAGACACAGGGTTTACTCAGTTCATAGCCTGTGCAGATTACTGGAAATCAAATCTAATCTGAGATGTGGTGGAAACTGCTAGTTTACAGTAGATTTTGGGGAGTGTGTGTGGCCTTTGCTAGTTCTCGGTGATTGGGAGACCAAACCAGTGCTGGCCTTGGGGCAAGACTAGGGAAAAGGGAAGGATGAGGATGAGGAACAGACAGAAGAAGGAAGGATGGAGAGGCGACTCATTTACCATTTCTCTGCCCAGAATAGTGACTGACAGAGAGAAGGAAGGCCAAAAAGTGCACTTTACAGATGACATAAATTTTGTTCAAAAGTCATTTGAGAAAGTTTGCTGGTACTTAAAGTTTTCGGGCTAAGTTTGCCCTACTTGGAATGGCATTTTAACCTCTCCCTCATTCACCTTCTTCAGTCCCTCTAGATATCCTTAGTAAGGCTCAATGATTTAGGGCTTGAGTGTCGGAAGCCACGGAAGCAGAAACTTGTTCAGTCACTCGAGGGCTACAAATGGGTTAGTGACCTCCTTTCAGCAAAAATTCTTAGTCTCTTTACTTTTGTAGACCCCGTTACGTTACCATTTCCTTTGTAATCTTATCCCACCACCCAACTCTTTTCTTTCCCTTCTCCCTCTTTCCTCTCTGTCTGTCCTCTCCTCACCTGTCCACCGCAATGGCGGTCATGGAGTAGATGCTGGCGAAGACAGCTGTGATGGGAAAGAAGTTCTGGAAGCGGCAGTAGTTGGCGCCAAAGTACCACTCGCTATGAAGCGCGTAGATGAAATTGACCAACGTGTTGAAGGCGGCCATGGAGGCGTCGGAGAAAGCCAGGTTCACAAGGAAGTAGTTGGTGACAGTCCTCATGCGCTTGTGGGCCAGGATGATCCAGATGACGATGAGATTTCCAAAAACTGCCACTGCCACCACCACACCATACGCCAGGGACCAGAGCGCGATGCGCCAGGACGGCTGCACGAACTGGTTGGTGAGGTTGGCCCGGGGCTGGGAGGGCGCGGGGGAAGCCACAGGCAGTCCCAGCGCGGAGGGGGAGGAGGAGAGGTTGCCAGCTTGGTCCAGCAGTTGCAGCCACCCAGTCTCAACTGTCCCCGTGGCAGCCCCGGCAGCTAGCGAGGCAGTCAGGTTCACCGCGTCTGCACCCACGCCTCCACCCCCGTCTATCCAGGTTTCTGCTGCTGGGAGAGTGGCCATCGCCACCGATCTGCAGTCACGGACCTTCCCACTCACCCACGAGCAGCCCAAGACAAGACTCCTCTGAAGTTCTTCTCTGCCTCCTGGTCACTTTGGTGCCGGGATGTTCGGATAAGACTGGAAGCTGAAAGATACTGCAATCCCTGCTGGTTAGAGGATGCAGTAGGTGCTAGGGGGCAAGAGTCGCACTTTCTCAAAGGAACTTGCGGCTCTGGCAGGCAGAAAGGATGAGATCCTCCCGAGATTAAGGGTTATCGCGTCACACCACAACTAGCGAGGGCGCCAGCTGCCCGGCACAGACGGGAGAACTGAGCATCCTGAGCTGCAGGCGCGCTTTATACTCTCATGGAGTCCCACGCTTCGGTGACGTTGTGGGGTCCGCGGAGCTGACTATCCCCTTCGCTGGCTGTGATTGCACTCCCTCCCTCCATCCCGCACTTTGCATTTCATTCATTCGCTACAAGCAGCTGGAGCTTGGCAAGCTGACCCGCGCAGGGGAGGGCTGCACTCCCTCAGCTGTAATCAAAATCTTTCCAAGATTGTTTTGCCTTCTTTTAACTTCAGGATATTTTGCTGAGGTCCCTGTTCTCAAACACATATTGGGGGCTGTTCCTTCCTGCACAAATTAACCATTCACCCATGAGGCAAGGGCAAGATCCTGCTGATTTTTCGGAGAGTGTGCATGAGTGTAGACTGCTGCAGGCTGTGGGCACAGTCAGCCGCAAACGTTTTTAGGTGTCCCTGAGTTTTGAATTTCATTCAACTTTCTGCTCTGGTGTTCATATTCTCTCATCTCAGATCCCTTTTCATCTCGCTCCCACTTTCCATATCCACCCATTTTCCCTCTTCCTGTATCTCTATCACTAGAAATCCGTCCCTTTGACCCCGTTCCCAGCAGGCAGTTGGAGACTCCGGATTCTCCTGGAGGATTCTGCTCAGGTTGGAATGTCATAGCACACTGAGGGTAAATCGCCAATCCCAAGGAGTACATTTTCTTGAAACACGACAACGAGACAGATCTCTACATTTCCCTGGGTTGAACGTATCCAATAAGCACTGTGAATACACGCTCTTGGTTACAGGGTTCTGAACATGTGGTGCCTTAGTTTTCAGGGCTTGACCATGAGGATACACTGATGAGAATACCGTAACTGAATAAATACCTGGGTTTTCCCGGAAGACGGGCAGGACCTGATTTCTGAACTTTGCTTGAGAATAAGTAGCTAAAGTGCTCGGTAGAGTGCAAGCTGGAAGGACATAGTCTGTCCTTTGACTAATCTCAAGAAATTTATCAAGAGGTTGCAGAGTCGAAACTCCTTTTTTAGCATCCTGGGTGCTTGTGTATAAATTTAGGGTTAAACATACATTTAGCAACCTACTGAATATACTTAAACTGTTTGAACCTCTCTCTTGTCATTTAAAAATGAGTTTTTAAAGAAATCTCACTTACAGTATAATTACAGGATAGTTTCTACAGGCTTCCCTCAACAACAGCAGGCCAGAGGAAACCCCCTTCCCTCTAGTTTTCATTGTGTATTACATCTAAACATGTTTAGGTGAAAGGGATTTGATCAACAAGTTTAACAAGAGAAGGTAACTTGTGATTTGTACATTTTCTGCTTTTTTCTTTTCTTTTCTTTTCTTTTTTTTTTTTTCCTAGTTCTGTCACCCAGGCTGGAATGCAGTGGTGTATTCAAGGCTCACTGCAGCGTTCAACTCCTGGCTCAAGCGATCCTTCCCCTCCTCAGCTTCCTGAGTAGCTAGGTATCTAGGACTACAGGCATGTGCCACCAGTGCCACCACACCCAGCTAATTTAAATTTTTTGTTGTTGTTGTTGTGACATGGTCTCGCTATATTGCTTAGCCTGGTCTCCAACTCCTGGCCTTAAGGAATCTTCCCAGCTCAGCCTCCCAAAGGGCTGGACCTCCAAAAATGCTGGGATTACAGGCATGAGCCACTGTACCTGGCCTTTCTGCATTCTTTAGTTTTCTAGTTTAAAATACACTCTTCAAAGAACCTGCTGTGATGATTGGACAACTGGACTTAAGGTGCCTAGTGATGAATAGGGTTTTCCTTCTTACAGTTATTATGACTAAGTGTCTAGTGTATAAAAATAATTTTAAGCAACCTGATAGTTATTATCACAGCCTCGACACAATCCTGCTTCAAAATAAATGCATGCTGACTGTGATAATTATCAAATGTTATTCCCTTTTCTTCTGAGAGGCCTGTGAAAATATGTGATAAATCACAGGCAAAGTCAATAAGATTAGCACTTTCTGCTTACTAATTCCAGTTGTTTAACCATTTTCTTTTGAAAGATTACTTCGTTGTTCTAATTCATCATCTAGAAATTACTTGAGTTACAAATGAAAGCCTCTTCCTTTCCCAATGCAATTAAAAACACATTAAAAAATATATCTCTATGACACACCTGCTTACTCAAGATTACAAAATAGGTTATGTGGTGATTTGGTAATTAAGCATGTTTTGATCAGATTTTTAAAGTTGAAAAATTACTTAGTTGTGTAGAAATACACTCATTTTACTGTTGCTTTCCTTATAATACTTACAACTAAGATTTTAATTTTTCAGTTTTGCCTTCATTGGGTTTGTACAAAGTAAAGGGGATATTACAAGAAAAAAAAGGATAATGATGGAATTAGAAATAGATTTAATGAAAGAAGTTTAAAAATTTATTCCTTTCAGAGGAAGGGAGGGATTCAGGGCATGGCTTTCCTTCTCAGTCTGCCTTACCTATGGAGAATCTTCCTTGACCCCAAGAGGGATCAGTGATAATTCATTGTCTATCATTTCTTAGCTATGTATTAGTATACTTCTTTCCAGGTGCTATGCCAGGTACTGGGAGCATAGCAATGAAGCAGTTATATATGAATTCTATTCTCATGAAGCCTAGAGTCTAGCAGTATTTTTTCACATTAAGGTGGGTACAGAAACAGAAATAGGAAGGTACAGAGAAAAATGGGAGTGTTTAACTGTGTAAGAGAATGTGGTGCCCAATGGATTCTGGATTGTGCCAACTTCTCTTGTAAATGTTTGAGATGGACATGCTAATTACCCTTATCTGATCACTATACATTGTACGTATCAAAATAGGTACATAGCAAAATATGTACCCCATGAATATGTAAAATTATTATTTGTTAATAAAAAATAAAATTTTGAAAATATTTTAAATAAATAAAAAGTAAAAGTATAGTCATCCCCAGTATCCAATTAAAAAAAATTGTGTGTGAAAATGGAATGAGATTTCAAAAAGAAAGACTTAGCAAAAGTGTACGCCTTAGAGAATGAGAAGGTTGAGGAGATCATACCTGAAGATGAGATTTTCTGACTAAGATAATTTGGTGGAATATCTGCTTGTTGTAGCCTAGGTTCTGAATCCTGCTCTTATCTGAACCTATTCAGTTGATTTCCTGATTATTCTTCACGCTTTTTCTCTTACTATAAGATATCCAAAATCTTAGCCTTAGAGTACTGAGGGAAGGAGCAGAGAGGGCAAAAGAAATGGTAGAACATCAGAAAATGACTGTTAGAGTAGTATCCTACATTCTGGCATTTAAAACTTGGCATTGGGTATGAGCATGCACTTATGCAAATGTATGAGGATGTAGGAGTCAAGCACGATATACAACTTGATAGAAGATGTTAACAGGTTTTAGATAACTACATAAGTATAATACAAATTATGATCATTTGTATGCTTACTATTTATTCTTAATGCTAACTATTGCTTGCTATATTCCTAATGACCAATAAGTTTGTCTATTTCATTATGAAGTATTATATTTAGAAAATTATATTTCTTCTAAACCTTATTTCCTCCCCATATTTTGCTTAGAATACCTACTGGCAATATGCTTTAGTTATTTGTTAACTATTATAAAGAGAATGGATACTTGCCATGTGTTGATTATTTTTTTCTCTTTCCAGGGCACTTAGTGTGGTATATTTCATACTTGAATTTTTATTATAACAGGCCTCCCAAAGATAAGCATAATAGGGTAAAATTTCAGGTTGTGTTGCCGGCCAGTGGAGGAGTTATTTTGGGGAAGAAGAGCTTGTCAAAATTCCAGATTTCTGTCTCTGACAGCAATCTTCTACTTGACAGTTCTCTCACAGTTTTAGTGTTAGTATGTTCATTGTTTCCTACGATGTTGAGTTACTTTTTTCTTCCTTGCTGATTTCAGATCATCATAGTCTAGCCCTTTGACCCTTGTATTATACTTCTTTCCTTTGTTATTTCATCAGTTTAGTTTTGCAATTTTATTCAGTCAATTCACCCTTTGAGTTTTGAGGTCCTACAATCAAGCTACTGAACATTGCTGGCAATCAATCAATCAATGTATCTCCACTTAATTATGCTGACAGGTCCTCCTTAAAAATTCTTATACTTCACCAGACACTCTTTCCATGTGGAGTTGAAATCACTTCTTATATCCAATATTCCCATCATGTCTTCAAATCTCTTTCTTCTACACCTTCCTTCTCATACTCAGCAAGTGATGTTGTCTCCAATGTATCTGCAAAATTAAAAATCATCAGCCAAGAATTTTGACATTTCTGTGCATTTTAGCCATCTTTTCATTGTTTTTGTCTCAATTACAGTGGGTTTTCCCATCCTAAAACCCGTTCTTTGATCTGTGCTACTTTTTCTTTCAGTCATTCCTCTTTTTCCCACTCTTCAACATCTCATTCTTTTTTCCCTTTTTCTTTAGTAATGAAACATATCTAAGAATCTACATTGAAAGAGCCTTTCTTGACCACATTCCCTTATAATTACCACTTTTACCTCCTATTACTTTCCTAGATGAGCTACTTTAACGACATATGTAAATTAAATATTTTCTTTCCTTTACTCAAAATGAAATTTTTAGGTATTAAATGTTATGCTCTTCAGTTAATGTACTCTCCTATCAATTACCTGCATGCTAAACCAGATAGTCACTTCCCCTCCTTAACTTTCTTGATCTTTCTGTAAGCAGTATAATTTGACATTTTCATTACTTTCCCAGATGTATCATAACAAAATACTACAAACCAAGTATTTTAAAACAAGAGAAATTTATTTTTCACCACTTGTGAGGCTAGAAGTCTGAAATCAAGTCATGGGCAAGGTTAGTCCTTGTGGAGTCTCTGAGGGAGGAAATGTTCTATTCCCTTCTCCTAGCTTCTGTTGGTTGCTGGCAATCTTTGGGGTTCCTTAGTTTATAGATGCATCACTCCAACCTCTACCTCTGTTATTACGTGGTGTTTTCCCTGTGTCCTTCACATTATCATTCCTGTATATTTCTCTGTGTGTACATTTCTTCTTCTTTTAAGGACAGCAGACATGTGATTAGGGACAACTCCAAATCGAATTTCAACTTGATTTCTTATTCAAAATCCTATTTCCAAATATGGTCACATTCACAGGTACTGGACGCTAGTATTAGAACATAGTTTTGGGGGTAGGGGGAACACAATTCTTCCCACAACTGTCCACCCTCTGGCTCCTCAAAATTCATGTCTTTCCCATGTGCAAAGTATATTCACACTATCCAATATCCCCCAAAATCTTAACCCATTCTCCACTACAAACTCTAGGTCCAAAATTTTATTTAAATATCCACTCAAAAATTCCCCAGTCTCATCATCTAAATGAGATATGCATGAGACTCTGGGTATTGTCCATCCTTGGGCAAAATTGCTCTTTATGCACAGGCCTCTGAAACTAGGAAACAAGTTATCTTTTGCCAAAATAAGTGATGGAACAGGCACAAGATAGACATTCCTATTCCAAAAGGGAGATAATGAAAGGAATTAAGGGATCACTGGTCTAAAGCAAGTTTGCAACCCATGAGGAAAAAAATATTAATATCAGGGCCTGAGAATTATCATTGGTGGCTTGATGCTTTGTCCTCTGGGTCTGTGGAGGTTTCACCCTGGCCTCAATTGCATAACAAATAAATTACTTTAATGTTTACAGACAGAAAACATAATTTAAAGATATTTAACTCCATTGATATACATCAGTGTTACCATTGTGTTCATGACTTTGATTTTTTATCTGTACACATTTCTGTGTTTCTACATTTATATTGTTTATAAATCTTTTAAAGTGAAATACAAAACAAATAAATAAATAAATTGTAAAAAGAAAAATGGCCTGGCTTAGAAACTCCTTGGTGGTGAGAAAGAAGGGGACAAGTGGAAAATGTTTTTTGAATCTGAACGGCTAGTTGAAAGAAATATCCTTTTTACTATGGTTGAGAAGATGTGGTCTACAAAACAAAAATCACACATGAAGATTTATAATGCTTTGGTATTGTTTACTAACTGATTATTAGTCAGCTAGTAAACTGACTAGCTAATTGAATCTGATGACATATAAATGATATTACTGTAATAGCTCCAAAAATATCAAAAGACATTTTAACAAAATCAGACATTACATACTAATTATCAAATTAGTGTTCTGCAGTTTAGTAAGTTGTGGCTTTGAGAAAGTGAATCAACCAATAAACATCTCATCTTTTATTATTTATTTTTGACTGCTCCTGGGAAACTGTGAGGAGCACAAGCTTTGGAAACTGATTGATTAAGGTTTACTGGAAACTCTCACTCTTTTTAATTTACTGACCCTATCTTCTCTTAGGCTCCATTTCATCCTCAGTAAAATTGTGATATTTATATTTAACCATATATCTTTTGTATAAAATGTTTACTAAATGGGAACTGAATTTATAATTTCTATATTAGTTTTAGTCCCTAAGTATAGAAAATGATTTTATAAAAATAATAGCAACTTGTATGTTCATAAAGCAACTTGTATGTTCTAGACTTCCAAGCATGTTCTTTACATTAATTAACCTATTTATATGTCCTAAGTGTCCTAAACAAATGATATTATTATTATTCTCATTTTTGGATTAGGAAATGAGGCAAAAGAGATTAAAGAAGTTATCTGAAGTCACACGTAATATCTAGGAAATAGTGGAAGGCACAGTTGTACCCAGAATCTGGTACCAGAGTCTAGGATCTTAGTCACACTATCAAACAATCTTTCTAAGAAAACAAGCAAGCAAACCATGTAAAGGTTGGCAAACAAATCACATAAAAAGTTAGAACTACAACTAAATACAATTTAATACATTGTTCTTTTCTCAAATAGCTCTACCCCAATCAACTCATCTTCAAGAGAAAAACAAAACAAAACCAAACAAATGGAGCAAACAAAAAACTGTCAAATAGTAAAGCATGAACATTTTCTAGTTAAAATTGATGGTTCAAAGATGTCATCATTCTGCTTTTCTGTCTGAAACAAACAAATAAACAAACACAAAACAATAAAAATATGTACAAATACAAAAGAAAACTTCAGTGGAACCTGTGGGCAATTTCAACTCCAGATTACAATAAACAGAGCAGCACTGGCTCATCCAATCAAATTGAATTAATGCCAAGGGGGATAGCTGCCAAGTGGGAATAAATTGGTAGAGTTCATAGTTTTCCTAATAAATGGGATACTCAAAGGAGTTGAATCAATCATTTTCTGCTAAGTGTCTTAGTCTGTTTTATGTTGCCCTAACAGAATGCCCTAGACTAATTTATAAAGAAAAAAGATTTATTTAGCTCGCAATTCTCCAGGCTAAAACTTCAAGGGCATAGCCCTGGTTTCTGGCAAGTTTGTGCTGTGTCATAACATGGCAGAGAAGGTAAAAGGGGAAGTGGAAACATGCAGAGAAAGAAAATCCTAGGGGCTAAAGCCCTGGCTGTAGAATAACCACTCTTTGCAGGAACACTTCTATGAGAACTAATCCAGTTTTGGACAGCAAGAACCAACTCACTACCAAACCATTCATAAGATACCCATGCCCTTCACCCAGACACCTCCCACTAGGTCCCATCTCCCAATATCACTGCATTTGGGGTCAATTTTCAATCTGAGTTTTGGTAGAGACGAACTCAAACCATAGCACTTAGACTCTAATTATATGATTGCTCCAAAGGACTGTGTGAACATTTGTGAGTCCTACATAACAACAAAAGGTGGCAAGAGAAGTAAAATTAAATGAAGACATTGGAATTGAAGCCATTTCACCAGAATAGATTCTGTGATGATTTAGAGTAAAGGTAAAATTTAGTTGTCAGTTTTGCAGTTGCTGATCTAGAGAACCAAAGAAATTTGAGAGACAACTTATTACATAAAAATTAAAAGGTGGGAGCTTCATTATGAGGCATGAGAAGTTCACACACCAGAGGAGACATTAATCAGAAAGTGTTCAGTGGTAACAGAACAACAGAACTATACCCGGACTCCTATCACCAAGACCAAAACTTAGGCTTTTGTTTTGGGAAATAGCTGGCCAGAAAGAACAATTTGCATCCACACACATTCAAAGATAAACAAAAATCAATTAAAAAAATCACTAAAACCTATGTAAAGATTTTATACAAAAGAAAAAAGAAAAGAGACATGATAAAAAAAGTCAGAAAAATAATAAGTACTTTAAAATGCCAATAAAATTAGTGAATGAAAACTAAAGAAATTTAAAGAAATAGTCAATTACATGAAACCCAAAGAATAAAAAATATTATAAAAATAAAATCATATTAGATGCAGAAATAAAAAATTTCTATTACGTGAAACAGAACATGAAGGATAGGTCTGAAAGGAATCAAACAAAAAATGAAATAACAAGATTATAAAGGAAATTATAGCCATAGAATAAGTGATCCAACACATTCATAGAGTTTCTAGAAAGAATCAAATAAATGGAATGAGAAAAATTACACAAAAATACAATATGAGAGTCATGTCATCAAAAATGAAGTAGGGAATTCCAAAATTCTATCCCTTCACAAAAGCAATAAACTGACAAAAATTATCAGAATCAGCTTTTAGAATTCTGGAAACTAACAAAAAGCTTACAGCAACCAGAACAATACTTAATTAAAAAAACAGCTGACTTTCAATATATTAAAATACCGTGGCCCTATCCCCTACTCCCTAGCTCAATGGCGATATATGAATGAAAAGAAACTGTTCCTATAAAAGAAAAGCTAAATCTAGATTCAGAAAGATTAATAATGTTACAATCAAAATTTACTCAAAAGAATAAAGTCAATATATATTCAAACAAGGTTAGTAGGTCTTTGGATAAGGAAATAATTTTATAAGTAACAGGTTAAAAATATCAAATTACTCATAAGTTTAATAAATCAATATGGCCTTGGTTTTTTAAAACAACAATATCCATTGGAAGACAGTTGAGAAAGTCTTCAAACTTCTTAGGGAAATAATGTGTTGCAAGGAATTTTTATCCATTGATTAAACTTGTGTTCCAATGTAAAGATAACAGAAAGACATCTTCAAATATGCAAGGAATCAGGTCTTATAGCAGTGATGAATGTTTCCTAGAAGATAATAAAAAAATACTCCAACAAGCAAACAAACATCAGATAATTTCTTTGGAATTAAAACCCAGCCAACAAAGGGAGAACTGGAGAAGCTATAATTTAAAGATGGAGCCCATGAGCAAGAGCTAGGTATGAGCCACTGTGCTGACTCCAAGGTGATTGATTGACATCCTGACCACATTGTTCTAAACACCAACACAAAACATAGTCACAAATTACATGGGGAGCATTTTGTATAGCCTCTGTGCAAGAGCACGTCATATCACAAAAGTTTCCCTTGAAAATCCTTTATATCCACCATAAAATATAGTTTGTGCACATGGCATATTTCCTAAAGAATGAAATAGCTGGTCTTAAAACTTTGGAATGTATTGTTGCTTCTGCAGCTCAACTTAAGATAAAGATTATATTGTATTTTGAGTTCGGCTTGTATAAAAATGCACATTTAAAACACTAGAATCATGCTTATTTATGAAAAATCTTTACACTATGAGAGTGTAAAGATCTTTACACTATGAATGACCAATTGAGAGTTTTGTCTCCAATTTCCTCCTCTCTAGGACAAATCAAGGTAATGAGAAGGGAAATGAGAAGGGTATTATCTGTACAATGTAAATTATTTCTCTCTTTCCTGTCTTCCTTTTCTTTTGATCTCTCAACTCTTTTCTTTCCTTGTTTCTCAAGTATATTCACTGAAATTTAAGAAAGTTAAATATGTGTGTGATGTAGAATCGTAGAGTGAGGTTGATGATTATTTTGCCATCTGCATTTTTACCCTCAAAATAATTTGGAGATAATTTTGCAAAGAAATGAAAACATATTTATATGAATTTGCCAAAAAAGAAGATAATTCCAGTAACTAGGTTTTATTTATTTATTTATTTATTTTATTTTTTTTGCTTTTTTCATAAGACACAATTCTGTTCAAGTAACTATAGGGTGGTAGTTGATTATATGCAAACAATAGGATTTTCCATATTGATTCAATAGGTACAGGAGATATAATTGAGAGAAAAATTAATTTTTCAAAACTCATTAAAGTATATAACACCAAATGTAATCACTGCTGGTTTATGTAGGGGGAGGTTGGGGAATGGAATTATTCAGTTTGTTTTCATTCCTTGAAATAAGAGCTCCTCAGATGCTAATTAAATCAAGTTAATCCCTAAAATTGTAGGATTCTATGATTGGTGTATACTTTCGGTGCTACATATTAATTTGCTATCATTTGAAAGAAGAATTAGAAATTAGTGTGCACTGAAGGTGCTGATATCTTTACTTACATATGACTCATTTGTGGTTGGTATATTTTTTCATTTAAATATTATGATCATTGCATAAGTTCTAGAAGAGTAACATTATGTTAAATAGAAAATAGATAAAATTTAAGCTGGGCGTGATGGCTCACACCTGTAATCCCAACACTTTGGGAGGTTGAGGTGGGTGAGTTCAAGACCAACGTGGCCAACATGGTGAAACTCTGTCTCTGCTTTAAAAAAAAAAAAAAAAAAAAGTGTAGATATATATATATACACACACACAAGTTTAACTAAAAAGATAACATCTGATACTGAAGCACCTATAGGTGCTAGTGCACCTGTGATTGAAAATTAGGGAATGATGACCTTTTTACTGGGAAGTTGGTGCATTTTTATTATCTGCTGAGGCTGTCTCCAATCATGCTAAACATCTCCCCAAGTACTAATCATAATTATTGTCAGTGCTCTTATCACTAAGTTGCATACATTTTGAGAGGTGTCCTTAATCCTATTTTCCCCATATGCCCCATTTTTAAAAATGACATATTAGAAATGCCTGTGCATAATTATTACTAATATTTCTTTTTTGTGAATGAGAAAACTGAATAACACAGAAGTAATTTGAACCTTAATTGGCAGAGCCAGGATTAAAATTTAGGTATTTCAACAGCAGGGGCTATAGTCTTAAACACCATGCTCACTGGCGTCAATTTAATTGAGAATTCACTGGAAGAGGCCAATGTGGTTTTTCTATGTTGAATCATCACACAGGGTAAAACAGGATGAAACAAACAAAAAAACCACCAACAGTTTCTAAAATATCAACAAAATGGAAAATAAAAGATAATACTTTTAAAAATTATTTCTATTTCAATGTATATTTAATTTACGTTCCATACTAATTAGGTATTTTGAATATCATCACTGATTGTGAGGTGATGGGTTCTTATGTTCCATATTATAAACAAAACACCTATGAGGGTATTTCCTTCGATGGCTTCCTTAGTAACCCGAAAATCAGATTTCTAATAGGAATCAAATTGCTTAATAGAAAAAGATGAAAGATTTCTAGTAAACTATAGCCAAATACCTAATGGTAATATAGTCTAGGGTTGACATAATTATGTGATCAAGGGCAAGAAGTCTCTTCCTCTTCTTTCTCCCTTGTCCTCCATCTCCCTCTCAACAGAAACTGCAGTCTTCATTTAATAGGTTTATTTTAAGAAAAATCTGTTTTCCAATCTATAGAGTAAATTGGTTTTCGTTTAGTAATGAGGTATGAGAGAATTGTATTACTTTTGAAACAGCCCTCATGACCTCATTATTTTTGAGGTTTTCTGTGGAAAAACTAAATTCCCGGGTTAGTTGAACCTCTAGATTTAAAATTATTTTGGCCTTCAAAAATGGTTTATGTAAAATAAAACCATATGAAACTTTGAAAATGCTGAAAAAATAAAACGTTAAAAGTCTACATGGATAGTTACATTTATAAAGCTTTTAAAACCTGGGAATTATTTCATCTAATTGAATATAAGTGAGTCTAACCTTAGCCTCTCCTCCTTATGACACTGGTCTCCAGTGACGTACAGATACTCCATGTAGTGCTGGAGAGGAGTCACTAGGATGTGGAAGAACATATTGGAACTCTTTCATTATTTTTATTATCTTCTACATGTTCTATATTACTGGTGCATATCTTAAAAATTTACATGATATATTAGTAAAGTAGAACAAATGTATAATTTATACCATAATAACCATATATGCATGTATGTGTGTACATACATTGATATTTGCACTGGTGAACTGTTATAAAAGATCTTTATGCTGTGCTTCACTGCCCTGTTTCCTTTCTGCTACTGCTACCACCATTCCCCAACCACAGAGAAGGTGGGCATGTTGCTTTCTGTCCCTAGCAGATTTTCCCCTGTTGGCATCAATTACCAGGACTACAATGATGCTGGGGTGACACAAAACTGCATCTACTCTTGTTTGTACCATCTTTCTGAGTTCCAGTGGTGGTGAGACAAGTGGGGTTTCATTTTATATATACTAACTATATATTACCTTGGACAATCATGCCTACAATTTCCACTTTACATGGCAGACTCTTCATCCAAGCTCATTGTCTTTTACTCCATCTAGCAGGTATTAATCCTTTATTCAGAGGTTTAAAATTATTCCGCTGGAAGTACTAGACTAATAGACTTATTGATATGTTAGGGGAGGGCAAGTAAAACTATTTTGGAGAAAAAAAATCTTGAATAAATCATTATTAAAATAAAAATTTCTGATCCTAGTCTTTGCAATGTTTACCACTGGCCCTTTCTTGGTTGCTACATTTTGTTACCTGACCATTAAAAAATATCATCTGCTGTCCTGTAAACAAGACCGTCTTTCTGAAATCTTAGAGAAAAAACTGATAAAAAGATGCAGTTTATTTATAGAGCTAATGCTTCAGACAATGGTTTATAGAACTCTATTGATCTCCCTGAGCTTAGAAGAAACTAATTGCTTCATCTGCATAAATCATTTCTTTGGATGGCTGAAGAAATAAAATTAATGGAGAGAAAAAGTTAGCTCAAAGTATGCAGAAGTCTCCTTTTTGGAGAAACTGTAAAGATCACTTAATCCATATTTCTCAGAGACAGAGCAACAGAATCATTAAGAACTGACATGGAGTGATTTGCATTTGTATAGGTAAAATGGCCTGGGATTAGTGAAGACACTTAAATAGCACTGCTGGACACAGGTGCTCAATGTACTGTCCTACCTAAAATCGCTAAGAAAAAGTTAAAAAGTTATGTAATGAATCAGCAGGCTGTGGCAATTTGATTGTATTACGGCTTTCAGGTAAATGTATGGCTCAAGGTAGAAATTTATGAATGAAAGTTATAGTCATTGCCTCATGCTTACTAGAATATATTATTGAAATAAATGTGATATCCAAATGGAAAAAAGCTTCACTTGCCCAAAGTTTTGGAAAAAGAATGTGCACATCTTTTTTTCATCCTGTTTTAATTGGGCATGCTAGATTGAAATCTTTACAATTACCTAAGCCCACTCAGTGGTTCATTTAAAACAATATAGAATATATGGAGGGCATACGGAAATTTCATTTTAATTGAAGGTCTGTCTATTTGATGCAGATTATCAGTACTCACCAATTCCTTGTTCAATATGAATGGTAAGAAAAGTTGATGGATTCTGGAGTTTATAGTTTATAGAAAACTGTAGTGATGTTTCACATAGCATTAGCTGTGCGCAATAGGATACCAACAATTCATGTTTGTGGAGCAAGGTACAGAAAATTGGTATTTGATTATTGATTTTAGGTAATGCTTTCCTTTCCATCTACATTTTAAAAAGAAGGCAAATTCAATTTTTATTCATGTGGAATGGCCTCTAGTGCACATTTATTATGCTCCACAAGAATATACAAATTCTTCTACTTATACCAAAATCTGTAAAGAAGAGACTTAGATTTGATTCAGTTGAAAAAAAAAAAAACCCTGTTATCCATTATCTTGATGCCATGTTGCTATCTCAATTTGAGACCAAGCTAGGAAGGAATTACAAATGTTTGATAATCATATGACCACCAGAGGATGATCAGCCTGACTGAAAGTACAATGCTTATAGCAAATAGAAGATATCCTAGGCCCCACTTGCACAGGAACAACTGGAGATGTTCTTCAGACAACAAAAAGTAAGTTATTGTCTCTGACAGATGCCAAAATAAAACAAAAGGCAGAGAGAGTGATTTTGTTTTTTAGTTTCTGGAGAAAACACATCACATCTGGGAATGTTACTACCCTGTATTTATAAAGTTACCAGGAAAAGCAATAATTTTGAACGGAGCTTTGAGCAGAACAGGCTTCCTTTGTGCTTCAAAACGCCAGAATGCAATCAAGCTTGTTATGGCCCCACAACCAGCAGAGTTAAATGATTTTGGAAGTGCCTGCATTGTGTAGCCACATTGACTGGAGTCTGGAAAAAGTCTGTTACTGACAACCAGCAGCAACTACTGGGATTTTGGACTAGGAAATAATGTGATATATCTTCAAGGTACACATCATTTGAAAGGTTAGCTGATTATTGGGTTTTAATTTAAAGTGTTTCTGTTGCTGAATGGCATACAGTTATTTTGAGGCCTGAAATGCTCATCATGGCTTGGGTTATATTATACTATCATTGCAACTGGGAGAGAAGTACTATACACCGGCTTTCCTCATTAAACGGAAAAGGTATATTCAAGAATGTGCAACAATTCCTACTAATAAAGGTAGCAATAACAAGTGAACATGTAGTTGCTATGTCTTTGGGTCTTTCTTTGAGTCTTCCTGAGGATTTACCTAACAATCTGGCTAAACGGGATCCTTCCAATAATTAATTATTTGGGGACACTAAAAATACAACATGATTTACAGATGTTGTCTCAAGAGTGTAGCGGTGCTACTCAATCTCAAAAACATCAGTACTGTGACTAGTTGATGATTATATGTTAAAAAAAAAAAAGGGAAATGATCAACTCAATAGGCAAAAGTAAGGGGCATTCCTTATGGCATCAGATAAAACATAATTATAGAAATAATGATATGGTATGAGTTTTTACTATTTAAAGGCAATAGCCAATAAACTAGTAATATATTTAGAAAATGAGCTGGAGACAATTGGAAGATAAAAGGAACCTCAGTGTCAGGTGCTAGATTACAGACAAATTTAAGGATTTAAGAAAACAATATGAGGCATATTGATGCCCATCAAGAGAATCAAGACAACCCCATCCAAATGCAAAAGAGGGACTGAAACCAAGAAGTGAATGCTCATGTTGGCTCTTTGAAAGTGGTCTTTTGGATACATGAGATGAATGGCCATGGAGGCATGAAGCAATAAACTATTGACAGAAAAAAAATTGTTTCATACTGTCTCTCTCAGAAGCTCATGATATTACTAACAATTGCCTTGTTTGTCAACAGCACCATCAGAGATTGAGAAGTCTGGAGCAGATCCAGGCTGACTCATAGCTCGTAGGGGGATTACATTGACCCATTACCCATGATGCTAGGTGGACACCAAAGGGCCTTGATCAGGTTCAACACTCAATCTAGATTTGGATTTATGCACCCATGAACTGAAAAAGAAATGCCTCTAAAAAACCGTTAAATGCCTAGAGCAGAAAATAGTTCAAAATGAACCTTCAGCTTACATAGCATTTGATCAAGGAACACATTTTATTGCAGATGTAATGGGAATGGACTGAGAAACATCACACTTTATTACCCACAAAATAAAGGGAAAATAAAAAATTGAAATGGACAATTGAAGCAGCTGCTTCCTATACTGAGAGGTGATAAAGGACTAAAGGAATGGCTTGTGCAATTGAATAATGTGTTAAACCTTAATATATGTGAATATAAAGGGAGTTCATAATTGGACAGATTGTTGAGACACAGTGGGGAAAATAGAAAACAGAGCGTGAGGGATGGTGTAGAAACATACAAGATTTTTTCCCCTATTTCTAACATTTCTTTTTCCTTTTTGTCCCTGATTCTTCATTATGGGAACTGGATCACATTTATGAGTTTCAAAAGGAGGAGTTATTGTGAAATATTACCCATGACAATATCTCTGAATGAAAATGAAGTTAAAAGTGATAAAAGAAAGAAATCTTCAAGAGAAAATTAGAAAAAGGAGACAGGCGAAGATGATCCAATACAATATGATTGCCCTCCCTGAAGTAAAAAACAATTAGATGAAATAGAACAAAGATTAACAATTATGATTTAAAGAAAATATTTCTGAAACAAAATGTTACTTAAACCTATGTATTGAAAGAGTACAACGTTATAAGGGAATTTCGACTAATATTGAGCAATGCTAAGGTGTAAACCATTGAAACTACTCTAGTCAAAGATTTTTAAAAAGTCATCCAGGGAAAAAATTAAGTTACTTATAAAGGGGAAAAGCAAATAGATACAAGGTTTCTTGAAAATAACATTTTATAATGGAATACAGTGGAGCAATTTATTTAAGATATTCAAGGAAAGAAAGATTTTATATCCCACCAAAGTATAAAGGCCACAGACATTTATGAACATAAATGATATTAAATAATATTGTTTCTGTCATCTATTTATGCATAATCTTCTTAATAATTACTTTGGACACTTAAGCAATTATAAAAAACTGTTATTAGGTGTGGTTGTAAGCAAAAAGTATATTAAATTATGCAAACAAGCTAAATGTTTAAGATGACAATGAGAAAATTGTTTGTTCATGATTATTGTGGAACCTGGATTGCAAGTATGAGGTCCAAAGGAAGCAATTGTTAAACATGATCCAAAAGAACTCTGAATATGATAAAGAAAAATGTGTTTTTAATGCTAACGTTCCAGAACTTAATACATACCAAATTACTTGAGTTCTCAAACAAAGGAGTGCAATAAAAAGAGATGATTGAGGGAGAGGGATGAGGAGACTAATAGAGAATAATAAAAATTTTAGAATCATAACAACTGTGTGCAATGTGTGGGCTTTTCTAAATATTTAGATAAATTAAGTTATATTTGAGACAATTGACTTGAATATGGGCTCTATAGTGGGTAATATTAAAGAGTTGTACATTTTACCAGGTATGATAGTGGCATGGTTGTGATATATAAAAAAGATTTATATCAGAAATATACACTGAAGAATCTACTAGTTAAATGACATAGTTTGTGATTTTGTGAATATTCCAGAGAAATTAGAAGGTTGGTAAATATTAAAACTGGTCCGTGGGAATTTGTGATACAATTATCTCTATTTTTGTATATATGAAACAATTTCCACAATAAAATGTTAATGAATAATTCTCATGTGTGTATTTATAAACCAGATCTAAAAACCTAACATGTTTATTTTAGCCAGTTAATTAGAATTTCAAATTTTGGCAGCAATAATGCTTAACAATGAAAATGCTATCTACATTTAGGAAAATAAACAATAAATTGTTTTAAATGATTACATAAAACAATTACATAAATATTTAAATGTCTATGAAAGTTATTGAATGATATTAGAAAAATTAACACACTTGTTTTGGCAGGGCTTTTCTTTAAACATCCTACAATTATATCTCTCTTTATCTCTCTTTTTGATTTTAGAGATGGGTCTTACTCTGTGACCCAGGCTGGAGTGCAGTGGCATGATCATAGCTCACTGTAGCCTTGAACTCTGGCCTCAAGTGATCTTCCCACCTCAGCCTCTCAAGTAGCTAGGACTGCAGGCAGGCACCATCACACCTGGCTAATTAAAACAAAACAAAACAAAACAACCCCTTTAAAATATATAAATACAAACAAACCTTTTTTTTTTTTTTTTAAGACAATGTTTCACCGTGTTGCCCAGGCTGGTCTGGAACTCCTGGCTTCAAATGATTCGTCTCCCTCAGGTTCCCTAGTTGCTGGGACTATAGGTATGATCCAATATGCCCTGCAGCAGCTCTCTTTTAAAAAAGAGTTACAATTCCCCCTGGTTTTCATATGTATAGCTTCTTTCTGCTTAAATATTCTCCAGAAAAAATATTTTGGAAGATTACTGAGCACAAATAGGCAATAACAAATGTTTTCTGCTACATTCGTGAAAGTAATATAAATGTTTGTATTGTAGAGCATAACATTTATGATTTTATTGTACCTGTTCTTGTTAAATATAAAACTAGTCTCTCCACATCACTTCACTAAAATGTGGCTAAAATAGATCAACAGTAGCTAACAGAAAAAAAAAATAGTCATTTAAAGGAACTTCCTCTTAAGTCATGACAGTTTTTTAAAGCTATATATATATATATATATATATATATAATCTCACATTGCCTATATTGTTGCTGAAGCTAATTCTTTACTCCTCTATATTATTGATTATATTAATACATTTCTTTGACTTTCTGATTTGTCAAATAATTTTTAAAAAATTTATCATCATATCAAATGTTCAGTTGGCTTAAGGAGACATGCATTTAGGAATATACATAAAACTACTTCAGTGAACTGTATCCTACTGAAGAAGGATAATAGGAAAAATAAAACATTTGATTAAACTTAGTGCCAAGTATATTATCACTTTTATGTATTCTATTTTTTTCTCTATTGTTTAATAGTTCCTTTAAATTTGTAAGAGGAAATCATGTCCGTAGTATTCCTGTCCCCCCATCTTGCCCATCTCACCATCTGTGAGATAATTTCACATCTTTCTGTATGTTCTTGCAATGAATTACAAATATATATTCACTTCTATAGTCTTCCCCATACATTTTAATTTTCCTGAAAAATGGGATCTATGCTGTATATTTCACTCTGCGATTTGCTGTTTTTCAATTAGAGAACCAGTATTTTTTAGTTTCTCACAAAAATTTAATATTCTTCTATTTATTGTGTGTAGAAATTTCCACAGTGCTATAGCTATATCATATGTATTTATTCTCCCATTGGTGGATGATATAATTATCTACTCAAATTTATACTATTTCTACTACTTACATATTTTTCAATAAAAAATTTAACTTTCAGGAAAAGATTCTTAGAATTGAGCTAAAACAAATCCACTTATTTAAATGAATGTAAGTTGCCAAGAAGTTTTCTACTTCTTCCCAAAAAGCTGAGTAAATATTTGTAAATATTGCTTTGCTTATGTTGTGCCAGAAACAATAGAGAGAAACAATATGAATACCTTCTTTCTAAGAGATACTTCCTTTGCCATCACTGTTTAGCTTGCAGATACTTATACAAGGAAAAACAGTGAGTACGTGCTTGATTATAAAACCTTAAATATAATCATTTGGGTATATACCCAGTAATGGGATTGCTGAGTCAAATGGTATTTCTGGTTCTAGATCCTTGAGGAATCGCCACACTGTCTTCCATAATGGTTGAACTAATTTATACTCCCACCGACGTGTAAAAGTGTTCCTATTTCTTCACATCCTCTACAGCATCTGTTGTTTCCTCACTTTTTAATGAGTGCCATTCTAACTGGCATGAGATGGTATCTCATTGTGTTTTTGATTTGCATTTCTCTAATGGCCAGTGATGATAAGCATTTTTTCATATGTTTGCTGGCCGCATAAATGTCTTCTTTTGAGAAGTGTCTGTTCATAAACTGAATAAGGAAACTGTGGCACATATACACCATGGAATACTATGTAGCTGTAAAAAAGGGTGAGTTCATGTCCTCTGCAGGACATGGATGAAGCTGGAAACCATTGTTCTCAGCAAGCTAACACAGGAACAGAAACCCAAACACTGTATATTCTCACTCATAAGTGGGAGTTGAACAATGAGAACACAAGGACACAGGGAAGGGAACATCACACACTGGGTCCTGTCAGGGGCTGGGTGGCTAGGGGAGGGATAGCATTAGGAGAAATACCTAATGTAGATGATGGATTGATTGGTGCAGCAAACCACCATGGCATGCATATACCTATGTAACAAACCTGCAAGTTCTGCACATGTATCCTAGAACTTAAAATAATTTAAAAAAAAAACCTTAAATATTAAATTAACATGGTCTCACAAAGGAAAATTTTGTCATCATCATTCAGTCTTTTGTAACACTGGGCATTAGGTAGGAAAATAAGATTAAAAAAAAATTTGTATAATTGTGTAGAAGAAAAGTAATAGATAAGGGCAGTGACCATCACTCTGAATTTGATACCAAAGCTAGCAAACACTTAGAGAATGAGATTCCTATTGCAGCTTGAATATTATAATAACTAAAAAAGTTTGGTTTATAATAGCCACTTGGAAGCTGTTTTTAATGTAAGAGGTTATTTCACAATTCACAGTTCAACAGACCACATCTCCTTACATATGAGAAATTTGTATCTATTTGAAATTTTCAATGACTGCATTTTTGGAATGGCAATAGACATAACATGGCTTAAATGCTAGGCTTTTATAAACACTATGTCCATCCAGACACACATATTCATTACTATTATTATTTTGTGTACTTAAGCGTGATTGAATAAAATTGTTTTTCTCTTCCATAAAGTAACTCCTCACATATACATGTGTACACAAAACTACATGTATGCATATTTTAAATAGATATAAATGTTATATAGTTATGTGATGCATGACAAATTATATATAATAGAATGCATATTATTGTGTTTAATGTGTATGTATTATTTATTATATGTTTCATTCTATGTATAATAATATTGCTGACTGAGTTGAAACTGGCCCAATCATTTTTGGTCAGAGGTGTGTTTCTGCCTCTTTTTGTGCCTGCCGCTGAGGACCCCAGCAACATTCCTGATTGCCTTGGAAGAACATCTACATCTAGATAGGTGAGTGTCTTTCGTGAGCCCAGACAACAGGATCTGCTGTTCCCAAAAACTTGGGAAATTTTAAAGGAATTTCTGTTTGCAAGTTGAACAAGCCTAACGAACAGAGAGAGGAAGCATCCCGACCGTTTCAGTGTGGACACTCTCGGGGCTTGTTTGTTGCTTCAGCAGTTGGATTGCATTTTGTTGACTGTTTTTGTGTTTGTGTCAGCATAGTCGTGGCGGTTTGGAGTTCTATCTGACAGTGCTGGCTGGGCTAGAAATCCAGCCTATCTTCAGGGTTGATCTGAACGTAGCTTATTGCCATGGCTAGGCCATACCACCCTGAACAAATCCGGTGTCATCTAATCTTGGAAGGTCTTTGAATTGTAATACCGTCTTCATTTTGCTGTTGAATGGAAAAACAAGTTGGAGTTCCATGTGTCCAGATTATATGCTGCTGTTCTGAGCAGGGCCAGACCTGATTAGTAGGTGATGTTCTTCTGTGGTGCTGTTTGGCTCCAGTGTTCTTTGGAGTCTGGGGAGGTTTCGCCTTGAAAAAAGTCAAACTTCCATGGAAACAACTTTACCTAAAATTCTGGTTCACAGCCTTCATTAGATTATCTATCAAGGCAAACAAAGTTTAGCCAGGTGAACACTTTCATAAACCAGTGAGTTTGTATTAGTATCTCACGGCTAGAGTTTCAAGGTAAAATCTACTTGAGCTTTGTGTGCGTACGTACATATATGTTTGGGTGTTATGTGTTGTTTTCACAAGGTACCAAATTGGCTTATAAATAAAAGAGTGCACATAGATTAAATATGCACAAGTATTTTTCAAGTTCATATGAGTTAAGTATATCTTTAAACAAGCTGGCTTTAAGATAATTGGTAAAATAAAAATAGAATTGTCTTCAGAATTATCTGAATATTTTTTTGTCTGGACTTTATATCTCTCTCTGTTGGATATTTTAAGGTGTCAGGGTTTGGCCCCAAAGGTTCTAAGACTGTAAACTCAGCCAGGAATAAAATGATCTTTGTGCTATCTTTTGACAAATAAGACTAATGTTGTTGATTTCATAGAAACAGCTGAATCTTCTGAGATATTGGTGAAAATACCTTTAACTTTAAGGTTGTTACTTGGGTGAACACCTGATATTCACAGGGTATAAAAATGGTTAACAAGGAAACAACTTGAAATGATGACTAGCTTTGTCTAATATCTGTTCTCAGAAGTAATCTAGATAAACTGTTAAAAAGTGAAAAATTGAGTACATGCAGAGGGGAAATGTTTGTACGTGAACTTTCATAATTTAAACTTGTAGTTATTTTTTGATGATTAGTGAATGTTTAGGTCATTTCCATTTAAGAAAGGATCGTGACATGGGGAAACATGTTTTCAAAAATTGTGCAATATTCTCATCTATAAAATGCTAATATGAGATTGACCGTTCAGGATTTCTCACTTCCCAGGTCTTCACTGAAATTTAAGGTCACTGAGACTAAGAATCATAGTTTATACATAATCCTGTAAATAAAATGTGCCAAAAAATGTGCTTTTATTGAAAGAATAACTTTGTCTCATTGAGAATTTACTAAAGGTTAATTTAAACAGTGGACTTTGAAAGGTTATTTGTGAAACAAGCTAGAAAGGAACCAGTAAGTAGGGGAGAGAGATAAAGAAAGTTATCGATATATGAAGATGTATTTTTGGTAAGGAAGGTTATAAAGAAAGGAGAATAATTTTGTAGGAGAAAGGATCTTGGTAAATTCTTATCCTAAAGAAAAATGAAGAGAAAATTCAGGACAGAACTGAAGGCCCAAACATGTTATAGATGGTCTGTATAAGTCATAAGTAGTTTTTTTTGTTTGTTTTTCTGTATGTTTTTCATCATGCACATACAGGGAAAATAAACCATTTAAAAAGTTAACAAAATATTGATAGAAAACTGGAGAAATTTGGCTAATATTATTTTTCATAGTTAAAAATGAAGGTGATGTAGACATTGTAAAGAAATACATCGGCAGTTTGGTAATTCTTTAAAATAGTTGAGCTTGAACCCAGATTTAGCATGGAGCCAAATTTCACAAATGCTTGCATTTCTTTGTTTCACGATATTCGCTATTCTACAAATAGTATTAACACTAAGGTACTTACTGGTTATGTGCCTAAAGTGATTATCTTAATTGTACAAAATGTATGATGGTGTTGGTAGACTTAAAGATACTAATCTTTAATCTTTAGTGTGTGTGTGTGTGTGTGTGTGCATGTGTGTGTATGTGTGTAAAGTTCTGGGTAACACTAGCTTCAAAGGTAAATTAAGGAGAAGAAAATTTAAGGTTGACTTTGTTTTTTGCTTTTAATTCACATTCATTTGCTCTTCTTTCAGTTTTACTTGCATATACGTACATAAAGTAACTGTTTAGTTTCCAGTGGAAGGCTTTTATTTGGTTCTCTGAATAGTCATTTTGTTTCCTAATAATTTCTAACAATTCATTATTTTCTGTTCATTTAAAACATAAGCTACTTTTGTCAATAAATGATAGAGCATACTAGCCACTTAAAAATGGATTGGTTTGGTTTACTTTTGGTAATATAGACAGCCATAAGAGCTTTAATGCTTCTGGCAAAAAATAAAAGCACAGTTCTGTTACTAGAATGCTAGCAATTGGACATAAGCAAAGAGTAACCTAACCACTTTAATACAGTGGTTTGATATGCTGCAGGCAATAACTACTAGATATGAAACTAGTGTTCAATTTGTGACATATTAGAATAACAGGACTTGCTGTAGTATTAGTAAACTGTACCACTAATTTCTAAACGTTATGTCTAAACATTCATTGAACATTGGCTTTGGTTCTTAGCATAAGTGCATATATTATACTTGATCATTTATATTGTAGATAGACTACTTTGCTGTAAGATAAGTTTCTACTCACACATTATCAATAGAGTGCTCTTTTACTATAATTTTATTTCTGTATTGCTCTTAAAGTCTTTTGATTATTACTTTGGTTAAATGAATATTATTTTATAATGACATGTGATTCTGTTTTGAGCAAATGTTTTGAGGCTTTCAACATCTTTGATAAACATCTTATCAACTAATTCTTGTGTTGTTATAGGATTTAATTCCTGGGTCTGAAAAATGGCACTAACTCCTGCTAAATCTCGAACACTGACACCAGCCAAAGCCTCTTCTTCAAGTCCAGGAGAAGATGACAATCAAACTACTTTCATGAGACACAGGGCCAGAAACTAAAACTTTTCAATCCCTCTAGGCCCATCGGAAGAGGTTATCATGGAAGATCTTTTTTTTTTTTTTTTTTTTTTTTTTTTTTTTTTTTTGAGACGGAGTCTCGCTCTGTCGCCCAGGCTGGAGTGCAGTGGCGCAATCTCGGCTCACTGCAAGCTCTGCCTCCCGGGTTCACGCCATTCTCCTGCCTCAGCCTCCCGAGTAGCTGGGACTACAGGCGCCCGCCCCTGCGCCCGGCTAATTTTTTGTATTTTTAGTAGAGATGGGGTTTCACCATGGTCTCGATCTCCTGACCTTGTGATCCGCCCACCTCGGCCTCCCAAAGTGCTGGGATTACAGGCGTGAGCCACCACGCCCGGCCCATGGAAGATCTTAAGTGCTGATTTTGAGGAGTAAAATTAGTTCAGACCCTCCAAATCAAGGATGGGCACACAAATGCCTAAACAGCTGACAAATTAGGGAAGTTTGCCTATCTAAGTTCCTTAACTCAAATCAGTCTAACAAAATGCTTATGTTTTCTATAGATAATTGCTGCAAGTCAGTATCTAAGACCAGAATTCAATTCTGTACACTTACTTTTTGTATTATGTGTTTTGGCTTTTATGTTGCTTAAAAGGTTTTAAGG
Organism: Macaca fascicularis; assembly: GCF_037993035.2. NCBI lineage: Eukaryota > Metazoa > Chordata > Mammalia > Primates > Cercopithecidae > Macaca > Macaca fascicularis. The sequence goes on from NC_088379.1 coordinate 109,406,561, forward strand.
GTTAATAAGTACCTGCCCATCTCCATTCTTGTCTGACCTAGGACATTTAATTGGGATAAGTCTTTTGGCCACAGTGGTTCTACTAAGAGACAGGATGGACCCGGGGGAGGTAGCCACACCACCTGGCAATGATATGGGACAAAATAAATGATGCTTAGTCATTGATGCCTCTGGCAAATCTTGGCCAAGAAAGGGAAATACAAAGTAAAAATAAAATCCTAAGTACCCCCTGCCACTGACTGAGTGGACCTATTTGTGGCCAAGGGAACCCCAGAAAAACCTTAAAACTGAGTTCCCAGCCATGATGGGATAAGAGGTCAAACATGCCTCATTATACCCCCTTTCTTTGGGATTAGATACAACAACTGACTGGACCTCCACAGGCCTGGTTGAGGCTTACCCTATCAGGACTGAGAAAGCTACCGAAGCCATCAAAGTAAAGCCTTTAATGAAGGAGATAATTCCTGTCTCCAAGGTGACAATGGAGACACTTTTATAACTCAAGTAACTCCAGAATTATCATAGCTATTGAGTATTAATTAAAAACTACATTCATCTTGGAGATTTCAATCTTCTGGAAAGATTAAAAGAATGAATAAGACATTAAAGAAATATTTCTAGAATACACCAAGAGACAAATCTTACATGTAAAAGTCTTGCCTCTTGCCCTGCTGAGAATAAGTAGCACCTGGAAGTGGGTTGGCTCTTAACCCCTTTAAAATGTTGTATGAGAGATCATTTCTCTGTCTCTTGGACTAGCTGTCACTTAAGGATTTTTCTTCCTCTGAAACAAGCTAGATTATATATAAAACAACTATGAAACACATTAATTAGTCTCTCTGAGTTTGCTTCCAAAAGACTCCAGTTCCCTATGGATGTGCCTCTTCACTCTGAAACCTGGGGACCAAGTCCTGCTGAAGACCTGGAAATGCACCAGGCTGAAGGTCATCTGCAATAACAGGGTCAGCCTTTTAGGTGCTGCTGACCACCAACTCGTCTGTCAAATTAGGCAGTTTTAAGCCATGGATTCACCACTTGGGTAAAACCTGCTCCTCTGGGACTCCTCCAGGGGATAGCCATGGTCTTGTGAATCCTTGAATGGCCTTAAATTGATATTTAGAACTCAGACAAGGACCCTAGGTAAGTCTCATTATCCCATGACACCCATCCTCAGCATGAAGCAGGCAAAAAAGTTAATGACCTTATTCGCCATGATAGAGAAATTGATAAATAAAAGAGGAGACTGAAAACAGCCCAATTTCAACCTTACATCTTTTTTCAGGAAACTGACCATCAGGCCTTCTGTATGATATCAAGGAGCTGAGGCTTTTAGATCACTACACTCAATGAGATGTGCCTGTAGTCTGTTTGACCAATTTCTCTTCCTTTCACCCTACTAATTCCTGTCTTACCACAAATAGTTGCAATAAGGTGCTTGACCCTACAATTGACCATCTGCTGCCTGTTGATCAACTCTTCACCCTGCTCCTCCTGTTTTCCTTCCCTGCTATAAAAACACCTAACTTGGTTGAAGAGTGGGGATGGATTTGAGGTTTGACTCCTGTCTCTTTGGCTTATGTCACTGGAAATATAATAAAACTTTATTTCTTAGCAATACGCATCGTCTCAGTAATTGGCTTTCTCTGTGGTGAGCAAGGAGACTTACATTGAACCCCTGGTGTTTGGTGATACATATATGTGATCATCTTTCTGTCATCTGGGAAGCTATGTGGGGACTGGCAGTGTCACTGGACTATAGGTGTGATGCAGTCTTTGTCTCCTCATTCTCTCCTTTCCACCCTCAGTATTAGATCTTTTATAATTTACTCTCCCCTCTTCGGCATCACTCCAAATTCTTGTTTGAGGTAGTTTAGTAATTTTTATCTTTTATTTAATCTAAATATCCCTGAAGAATAGCTGTTTTTTAAAAAATTCTTTTATTTTTAATTTTTGTGGATATGTGGTAGGTATGTGTATATGGGGTACATGAGATATTTTGATATAGGCATACAATGTATAATAAGTATATCATGGAGAATTGGGGTATCCATCTCCTCAAACATTTATCCTTTAAGTTACAAACTCAAGGTTACTTTAAAATGTGCATTGAAGTTACTGTTGACTCTAGTAACCTTGTTGTGCTATAAAATAGTATGTCTTATTCATTCTAACTTTTTTGTACCCATTAACCATCTTCACCTCCCCCCAGCCTCAGCTCCCCACTATGCTTCCCAGCCGCTAGAAACCATCCTTCTATTCTCTATGTCCATGAGCTCAATAGTTCTGATTTTTGCATCCCACAAATAAGTGAGAATGTGTGGTATTTGTCATTCTTATTTCACTTACTTCACTTAACATAGTCTCTAGTTCCATCCATGTTGTTGCAAATCACTGGATCTCATTCCTTTTTATGGCTGAATAGTACTCCATTGTATATATGTACCACATTTTCTTTACCCAATCATCTGTTGCTGGACACTTAGGCATTCCTGTGTGTATTGCAGCACTGTTTACAATAGCTCTGTTTTAAGAAACATAATTTAGCAATTTTAGTGCACACTATTTATCTTTGAATATTTTGATCTAGCTTTACAAATATTGCAAAATTCTTTCACTACAATTTTATTTTCTCTCCAACTCCTCCATCTTATCTCATGTTTGCATTCTACATTCATAACAGTCTGTAGATGGTAGTCAGTTATCTATTTTAGCTGCCACTATGATAAGTAAAGAATACAAATGTCAATTTGATTTTTTTTCCTTTTGGTTAACTTTTTGGTGGATAAGATTTCTATTTCTGTTAACTTTTTTTTACAGTCAAATAATTTTTATAGCTAGAAATGACATAATTGGATATGACTTTTCTCATGAATTTAGTCCAAGTATTTTCAATCTGGAAGTCTATTTTCTCTATCTCAAGGAAATTTGTTATTCTTAATTTAATTTTCACCTCTCTGTATGTGTACCTCTTATTTTTATTAATGTTTATCTACTATTTGTACTTTAGATGTCATTAATGTATTATCCAAACTCTCATTTTTTTGTGTCTATTTCTTCATACTTTTGTTTTATGATACTGATATTTCTTCATCTTGATTTCCCAAGCTGCTAACTCAACTTTTAACTTTCCCATCTTCTAGATTAACTTGTACACTGAATTAACAGTTAAATTATGTCTTTTGGGTTTTTTATTTTGGATGGACTGACTTTTTTCAATCCATACATTTTTCTTAAATCTTTTTAAGTACACATATTTGCCTCCTACATCAGATCTATTTTGCTGAATATTCTTGTTTTTACTTACCTTTTTCTCCCTGTGGCAACTGGATTTCTCTGAGACACTAGGAAAAAGATTATTTCCTATTTTTCCATTCTGAGGAGCGGGAACATCACAATAACTCCTTCCAACTGCTAATTGGCTTCTTAGGGCTAGACTAGGCATAGTTGAGCTTCCTGATATGATTCTATTCCCAAGGACACCTGCAGATCTCAGACCATATTCATGTTCAGATAGCGAACTATGGCTTTGCCATGTATTTCTCTCCCAAAGTGGTCTCCAAATACAACCACCCCTTCCCATGGATTAGTATTGCACTTATTTTCAGTAGAAACTCTGAGAGACCCTAGCCTACCTGAACAAAGCACTCTGAAGGCCTCAGAAAGTGTGTGGTTCAGGAAAGAAAGACGACATGGAGAGAGCACAGAGAAGGGAGACCTACTTGTTATGATAGTTTCGCTCTCAGAATACCTTAACATCTACCTCAATAGTACATTTATAAATGAAGCATAAAATATAAGTTTAAGAATATGCTTATAATCTTTCTGAGGGTAGACAGTGAGCTCTATAACTTAATCTCTTCAGCATTAGGAATATAGGAGATAATCGTATACAGTATAAAAGCTAAATTAACCAGCACTTCAAAACAAAATCCTTGAACATTATTCTGTTTTATTTTTTTAATTGCTTATTAAGCCTCTGCTATCAGAACTTGAATTTCTTCCCTATATCATGTTTATCCCTTTTAATGTTGCCTTTCTTCTCTATGAGAGGTTGAACAAGTTCAAAGAAACCTATACATATAAATTATTTATACATTTATACATAGTTTATATTCTGATATTTTCCTTGAAAGCACAACAGAAAATATGTGGAAAAAGTGTGATTTAAATATATTTTGTGTGTTTAAATTGATATCTGAATGTGAATAAAAAGAAAGTTTTCAATATACTCTTCAATGAACTGAATATATAAAAATTTTATTCATTTGAATAATTTTTAGACACTAATTTTAAAATATTCTTTGATCCATAAAATTGGAACTAAATAGTATATTAAACAAGATCATATACATACTAATTTGCTAGAATAACTATACTGGAGGGACCCATCTGTCAAATTGTGAAGAAAAGAAATAACAATAAGTGTTCTTGAAATTAGAGTCTATGATCTCAGAATGCACATTATCCTTAGCATTAGTTATTGCCAACCTTATCTCTCCAATTTGCACGGTATTTTAAAAGATATTTTTGTGTTATAGCTCTTATTGTAGTTAGCACCTAGCAAAGAACCTGAATATAGCTTGTTAAAAATAGAGTATGAAAAATGTGTAGCAATGCCTTGTGAACTCCTTCTATTTCTAATTCCTTCTATTTATAGAAATAGAAGGAATTTCTGAATAAACATAGCATGAAACATAAATAACTCTTATGCTTTTACTTATATTTAGTTATATACTATATGCTTATATCAAATTACACTGAATTGACCGGGAAATGATTTTTGAATCGCATGTACCTATAACTGCTATTGGAGGATTTTGAGTAACAGGGAGATTCTCTTTGTGTGTGAGTTTCTAAGGTTAATTCAGGATTTGAGTATGGTGATATTTTTAATTGCTCTAAGCTGTTGGTTTTCTCACTGTACTCACCACCATTGAGATCCCATATAGAGTATCTCTGAAGCCCCAGAGGAAAAAAGAATGAGAAAGTAAATTGCAACCCTGTTTTCCCCCCTTAAATAAAATCAGATTTTATCTTTAAACACTGTGTTTGGAGAAAAAAGAAAACATCATTCAAAAGTTTAGAAACAAGTTCTTGAAGCCCTGGTAGCCTAAAGTAATTGTCCTGATGACCATTTCTAGAAGGAGACTAAATTGGGCTACATAAGTAACAGAAAACACTGATTAGAAGTATACATTATTTTTTTCTGAATATATTAGAAAAACAAGTTATTAATTTTCATTTTTGAGAGTTGAAATAACTCAAATTGGATAAAATTTATTATTCCTGGGAATTGATTGAAAGATAGTGTCAACTAATTCTTCCAGGAGAATACTTAATGATATTATTTAGAAATGCTTTCTAAGATTATTACAAAATTGGGCCAGTATTTTTTGCACTAAATATTGAAATTATTTATTTCTAAAACCCATAAATAAAATAACAATTAAATTAGAGACCCCAGCATCCACTGAAGAAGAGCACAGAGGTAAGATGGAACCTTCAGCTATAGAAAGAACTTCAGCAAAATAAAACTGACTTCATTAACTGCAAAACAGCTGACTGTCTCTAATCAGAGATAAAAGTTTAGTAGATATTAATAGGCAGAACATACAGGAAACAGTACTTAAAGGCTCTATTTTGAGCAAGAATATAAGGAAATATTAAGATACTAGTATGCACTGTCCAGCACAGTATCACCAGTTACTATGGTCAGTTCAAACTGAGATGTGCATTAAATTTAAAATATACATTCAACTTTAAACATTTAATATGGAAAAATATCTCAATTTTATATTGGTTACATGTAGAAATGATAGTTTTGGACATTTGGTAAAGGGTATTCTTTGTGTGTGAGACTAGAAAATTAAGACCCCACTGATAATTTTATATTCTCAAATAAACTGTATTAACTCAAACACTAGAATTTGGTTCAGACATTTTCAGATATTATGGTAGTTTTTAGTCCCTTTCATAAAATAAGCCTTTCCGATATTGAACTGAATGAAACTTATTTGAGTATTAGAGTCAACATTTTTAGGCCTAAAATAGACTAAATAACATGAACAATTTACTCCCAGTTTTTGGCCCAAATGAGGCCCTTTTCTGTTTGCAAGTAGTCAAAGTTTTAATATCTAAAGCCAAGGCAATATGTAGGCATTTTTGCCCCTCAGGTGTTAATTACATTTAACAACTTTTATTAAAAACAATTATGCATATTGCACAGAATCTGTCCTTAAGGGAAATTAAACACTCTCAATGAATGCACAATGAATTCATCTTTACAATACAGTGTAGATGCTCCAAAATATGTGGGTGGCACTAGATTAGGATTTAGAAAATATATTAAAGGTGAAAATGTATTATATGCCAAGTAAGGTCACAATAGAAATCAGGAAGGGAAGATCACATGCATTTTGGTTGATTACAATGCTCTTTGTGACATTCATTAAGTAACTTCTATGTGTCAGGGACTATTATAAGGCTTTACATTTATTAACTTATTACAACAAGACTGTGAGTTAGGTACTTTCATCATTTTAAAGATAAAAAAATTCAGACTAAAAGAGGTTTAGTGTTATAACTGTTATTTCAGTGGGTAAAGAAGTATCCAAACACAGCAGTTTGACAATAACAAAGCCATGGAATCAATCTAAGTATTCATCAATGAATGATTGGATAAAGAAAATGTATATGTATACATGTATACACATAATATACATATGTATGCTCACACATCCATGGAATACTATGCAGCCATAAGAAAGGAAATCATGTCTTGTGTAGCAATGTGAATGAAACTAGAGGCCATAATCATAAGTGAAATAATTCAAAGTCAGATACCACATTCTTGCTTATAAATGGGAGCTAAACAATAGGAACACTTGGACATACAGAGGGAAATAAGTCAAAGGAGACTCCAAAAAATGAGGGGTAATGGGAGGTGAGGGTTGAAAAACTACCTATTGGGTACAATGTCCACTGTTCAGGAGATGGATGCACTAAAAGCCCAGACTTCACCACTATGCAATATATGTAACAGAACTGCACTGCCAACCTCTAAATCTATAAAAATAATCTTAAAAAGCATACTTATATTTGCCTTTTATAGCTAGACAGGTAAGTCCATGTAATATGATTCAATGGGGAAGGAAACATATTATACTAATGTATTCTCAATATTGCTCACAAAGGTGTTTCTCAAACTCTTGCATTCACTGAAATCAAACAGTTTATGATGCATCTTGAAGGATTCTTTCAAAAAATTTTAATACAAGTATTTTCACTGCATTTTAAAATTCGATGTTAAGTGGCCTGCAGTGAGTGGGGAGGGGTGTAACAAGATGAAGCAATTTTTCACAATAGTTTAGAGGTTCAATGCAAAGTCTATAAGATTCCTTAGTTATATATTGATTTTCTTTACTACTAGTTGTTTACTTGTGGGTAAATCACTTAATCTTTTGCTTCAATTTCTTAATCTGTATAAGGGAGACATTACTATTATTTGCACTTTAGGATTGTTGTGTTAAAGAAGACATATCATACCCCATACCCATTCTTGATTTAATAGAGCTAATAAATATGGGTTTCTGTTCTGCATCCTTGCTAGCAACTGGTATTCTAATATGTATGCGGTTGTTTATTTCAGAGAGTGAGGTCTGGAATCTGCGTAGCTGGGATAAATCTCTTGGGTGCTGTATACCTGCTTGATTGACTTCCAGTAAAAACCTGAAAAGACGACAAGGCTCAGATGAGATTCTTTGATGGGTCATACATGTGTGTTCTCATATATCTTTGCTAGATAATTAAAAGCATCCCTATGTGACTCTGCTGGGGAAGATCACCTGGAAGCCTGTGCCTGTTTTCTTCTAGACTTTACCCCATGTGCCTTTTTATTTGCTAATTTCAATCTGTATTCAGTCACTGTAATAAACCTTAGTGTTGAGTATTAACAGCTTTTGCTGCATTAATACAGAAGTGGCTAGTTGGCCACCGACTCATTTGCGGCCAAGCCATGTGGCAAGACCTCTGGAGAATGGGCCATCAGAAAGAGGTAATTATTTATCATGTGGCAGGCCATATGCTTTTTTACAGTCCCATCAAAGATCAGGCAAATGCCTTCGCCAAGATCCGATGGCTAGAGTCAACACCAAGCTGTGTCCCATGAGTCCTTGTAGGGAATCATTGAGCCTGAGGGTAATTTTGTGAACTCTATCACAAGTCCTTAACATATTAATGATAATTATTTCATATTCTTGTCCTGATAATTCCAACATATTTGTCATATCTGAGCCTAATTCAGATGATTGTGTTATCTTTTTAGTTTTTTCTTGCCTTTTTGCACAACTCATAATTTTTTATTGAGAGCAACACATGTTGTATTGAGTAATAGGAAATAAAGTAAATACATTTTAGTGTGAAGATTTATGTAAATCTGTCTTAGTTGGGCTGGATTTAATGTTTGTTGTAGCCATAGGTACTAGAGAGTTTAAATTCCACCAGTGTCCTTATTTTTGTCTTTTCTCTTGTTTGAGTGGCTTCTCTATGTATTACTCCTCAGAGATATTCTGTGCTTTGCATCTCTGTAAGCTGTAATCACTGTTATGACATTGAAGATCTTTTGCTCTGATGGTAAGGTATGGGGGAGAGAGACCTTCTGCAATCTTTTGATGAATCTCAGTTTTTTAGAAGGGCTATGACTCAGGCTGTAGCCTTTACAAGTATTTCTTACCCTTTTCCAGTCTTCTAGCAATTTTCTAACCTTATTTCCTACTCCTTTTCCTGGATGCAGCATTTCCAATTTATTAAAGTTCTATCTTCTATTAACAATATTTTTCCCCTCAGGTGAGACTAGAAGGTAGGAGGAGATTGCAGTAGATAGGAATCCCTTTCTTCCAGCTGAGACAGGGTTTCAGAATTGTGATCTGGCATAATTTTTTTCTCTTAAAAAGTAGGATTTTGTCTAGAGAAGACTTTGGAAGTATTTCATGAGAAGGTTACTCTTTTCCCTCATTCTGCCAGAAATGCCAAGAGATCTTTTTGGCTCCTCATAATGAAAACCTGGAAGGGTTCTTGGAAGGAGAGTCCATCAAAATATAGTTTCTTCTAAGACTACAGCCTCTTTCCCTTTGTAGTCCATACTCAGCCTCCATCAGTTATCAAAATTACTATGTTTCTTCAAGTTTGTGTTTCCACGGGTTTCTGCTCCAGGTAAGCAACTTTCAGTGGCTTTGTCTCTTTGGATGCCCCTCTCTCTCCAGATTTTGGAGCAGCATTTGGCCCATGACATTAGTTTTTTGATGGGCCTACACAAAGTCATCAGCTTTTTTATTGTAAGGATAGAAGTGAAGAATTCTAAGATCTTTACATGTTGGAGCTGAAACTAGAACAGCTCAAATAAATTTTTAGAATACGCTTCATGTATTTCTGCCATGTTTTTGTGTACTGTCAAAGTAATGCTGCTTGTTATGTATTGATTTTTAAGGAATGCATATATACATGTACACATGTGCCTTAATATTGAATAACAAAACATTGTAATATGCTAAAATGATTAAGTGAAATATTAACACATTTCAGGTAAGATTATTAAAATCAAGACAATTTTTTAAAGAAAGTTTATATTTAACTGTGTGTGCTTGAAATGGAAATAGAAAAGCCATGGTGTGTTTAAAACACTTTGTTATACCTTCCAGGCAAGGAAGGGAATAAGACAGTGTTGCTAAGTGAGAAATACATGGACAGTTTGCAGATGAGGGTACTCCAGAGGAAGCAAATGGAATTCTATTATTTGGATGACATTTTGACAAAAGACTGTGCTATTTGGAAGCGTGTAAGACATAATTGCATAAAGGAACAAACAGGGTTAAGAGCAAAGCAAGGCCACATAAACAAAGATTATAAGGGTCAGGAAAAATAATATCAAGTAGTGATCGATGAACCCCAGCCCATTGATGAGGCAATGTTTCTAAAATGGTCCATTGTCTAAACTCTTTTATCTGTAGATCAGTGTGCTTCATATCCTTTGATGTATGCAGCAAGCAGACATACCTGTTCAATACTAAAATTATCCATTTATGATGCAAGGTATTTTTATGTCTTAAATTTCATGTAATATCAGGTATTTTATAAGTGAAACATATTACTACTGATTTACTAATTAATATCCTCTAGCCATTAGATTTAGTATATTCATATTTGTTCAGATAAGAGTTTTAACTATCTTCTTTATTATAAATTGTTTTTTTGACAGTAAATTAATCTTTTCTAGTTTTTCAGGGAAAGAGCAAAGGAGACAATAAGACAATATCTAAAACAATATTAAAAATAACCAATGAATTGAGACCTGTATTCCTAATGCAAGATAAGGCCATGGGGCCTGAGGCACCCCTAGACCCTGAGCCTTCACCATTTAAGGAAGGGAATCTCCCCATTCCCAATGGAGCATGGTACACAGATGAGTCTACCTCAGTGCTACTGCTGCCTGGACCACTGGTGCAGTCCAACCTACTATTGACACCATATGGTTTGAAACTGGGTGTGGACAAGGAGTCAATGGGCTGAACTTAGAGTAGTATGGATGGTGATCACCAAGGAGCTGACACCTTTGGTAATCTGTACTGATAGCTGGGCAGTCTGTTGAGGCTTAACCATGTGGTTAATTACCTGGAAAATACAGAAGTGGCTAGTTAGCCACTGACTCATTTGTGGCCAAGCCATGTGGCAAGACCTCTGGAGAATGGGCTGTCAGAAAGAGGTAATTATTTATCGTGTGTCAGGCCATATGCTTTTTTACAATCCCAACAAAGTTAAGGCAAACGCTTTCGCCAAGGTCCGATGGCTAGAGTCAGCACCAACACGAGATGTGGCCTTGTGGCTACACCAGAAACTGGGACATATGGAAATTCAACTTATGCAACAGGTCAATAAGTGTTGGGATCTGTCCCTGCCCAAGCAAGACATTTAGGAGGCTTGTCAGAAATGCCCAGCATATGCTCAGGCATACCCTAAATGGAGGCAGTGGCCCGGTGTTACACAAGAAGTAACAATACGGTGAGTGCCCTTGACCAGGTGACAAGTAGACTACATCGGGCCACTGCTGAAGTCACAAGGGTATATACGTGTGTTAACAGCTGTAGACATGGCCACAGGCTTGTTCACCTACCCCTGCAGGGCGGCTGACCAACATCATACCATCCGGGTCCTACAACACTTATGTGCCCTGTACGGTTGCCCTCTGTCCATTGAGAGCGATAGTGGAACACATTTCACTGAACAACTGGTACAACAGTGGGCACAACAAGTGGACATAAAATGCCATACAACCCACAAGCTGCAGGTATGAATGGGCGATATTACAGGCTGTTGAAGAATGGGTTATACTTGCATGTCACTCCCCATCTTGGTGGGGCTGGAGTCCCAGGCTGGACCTGCTGCTCTAAACCTTGAATGAACAGCCACAGAAAGATGGGCCAGCCCCAGTGGAGGATTTGTTACACTAGGCCACCACCCCCATTCATTTGCAGATACATACCAGGGATGACCTCCTCCAACCAGGTATGGGGACAAATGGTAACCTGTTGTTGCCTGCCGCAACATCCCTGAAGGCATGGGAACAGAAAACCTGGCTGTGGCCATGGACCCTCCAGGCACCCCACTATTCTTGTTTGGCTATTGTAGCTCCCTGTGGGGAGGGCCTACAGTATGATTCACATGTCACTCTTTGGGTGTTCAATACATGGCCCCCACAGTTGACTGCTGATAGGGAAATGGGCCAGGGAAGAAACCCTCCTCTGAGGAACAAGTGTACTGTCTGTGTGGCCTATTATGAGCTCCCCTGTGACTTTGGCACAGATACAGGACTCAAAGGAACCATGGGGAGCTGAAAAGGTATGATACCATTGCCCAAGGCAAAAGCCTTTGGTGGCTGCATTGTTATCCAGAAATGAGAGGTGATATGGTTTGGCTGTGTCCCCACCCAAATCACAACTTGGAATGTATCTCCCAGAATTCCCACATGTTGTGAGAGGGACACAGTGGGAGGTAATTAAATCATGGGGTCCAGTCTTTCTTGTGCTATCCTTACGATAGTGAATAAGTCTCATGAGATCTGATGGGTTTATCACGGGTTTCCACTTTTGCTTCTTCCTCATTTTCTCTTGCCACTGCCATGTAAGAAGTGCCTTTCACCTCCAGTCATGATTCTGAGACCTCCCCAGCCATGTGGAACTGTAAGTCTAATTAAGCCTCTTTTTCTTTCCAGTCTCAGGTATGTCTTTATCAGCAGCATGAAAAGGGACTAATACAAAAGGTTAGCCTTTATTTTGCCTGAAGGATGTGATTTACCTCTGTTAGTACCTGTGCTTGCTCCGTCATTTTGACTGTAAGTTAACATGTTCCAACTGCATTTGGACTGGGCCCAGAACTATGCTGAGGTGACCAATGTTTCCATCTGTTAGATCTGCCCTACCTTTCCAGTACCAACTGCAGAAGGCTTGCCTTGGCACATATATTCAGCATCTGCAGAGGACTGGACGTGGCTGGAGACTGGGGTCCATGGCCAATGCCTGGACAAGCTTTGGACAAAGGATGCTGCAAAACCCACAGTGTGCCTGCCCCATGGCTGGCCCATAGCATTTATGATGGATGGGGCTGGCTAGTGGGGGAACATGTAATACCCTCAGCTGATGAGCTGTGGTGCATAGAGCTACACTGGGGTAACACTCCTGTGAGATAGGTATCTGTCACAGCCTGTGTAAACATAACACATGTGATCACACTGAAGGTATGGTGAAACAAGCGGCCCCACCAAGGTCAGGCCCCAATGGATTTTGTGCCCCTGGAAGTTTATGGGTCTGTGAGGACACAGGGTGGCCTTACCTACCAGTGAACTGAACTGGACATTGTCCCTGGGGATGGCCTTGTGTATCTGCCACTGTTCTCCCTACATTGCCCAGATACTTGCGTAACTGGGAGGAGCTGTGCTCTTGGTTTTGCTGAAGGCAATGAGCCCCCTGGTGGTTCTACCCCTTGGCAATGACTATCCCTGGAGCGGGTGTCATAACTACAGAAGCACAAGTTACTACTCTTGCAGAGCACATTGCTTGGGTTCTGAATTATACTCAAGTGGCCCTTGTCCTGTTAACAGACGAGGTTGATCAGATCAGAAATGTTGTGTTGCAAAATTGAATGGCCTTAGACGTAATAACTGCTGCCCAAAGAGGCACCTGTACCCTTGTAGGAACACAATGTTATACCTTTATCCTTGACAATGGGCAGAACATAAAAGCAGCCCTACAAGGGATCTCATGGGAGATTAAGGTGGTTGAGAGCCTTACTGACAACTCCCTGCAGAGATTGTGGGCATCCCTAGGCTCCAGACTATGCTGGGCTCTAATAAGAGCATAGCTGGGATCCTAGTAGTGAGCTGTTGCTCTCTTTATTATTGCTGTGGGTTATGGATTCAGGGCTTCACCCTATGGGCATGTGTCCCAGCCTGGAGAATGCCCTTGGCCTAGGGAATGGAGTGCAAGGGAAATGACTGCAGTTTAGCCAGGAGTAGGCCAAGGTGGCCTTCTGGCATAGCATGACTCAGTGGGTTTGGAGCACAGGTGCACAACTCTGCACATTATGTAACCATGTGAGGCACATTAGGTGATCATACACGTGAGCTCATGATTGGCTTGGAGTCACTATTGTCTGTAAGAGGTATAATTACCCTGCTAACACTATATATACAGCTTGTGCCTGGGCTTACACTCAGAGAGAGAGAGTAAAGCCATGTCAAAACTGTCTACAATTCCTCAAGTGTTTTTCCAGCTACCTGTCATCCCACCAGCTCCCCTTATACCTCAGTTAGAACCTGACAGTTCTATTTTCTTTTCTGCCTGCTTTAAATCTGTTTTTATTTTTTTATTACAATAAAAACCACTGCTTAGATTCAACAAGTTTTTTGTGCAAGCCAGTAAATTTGTAATTATCTCATGGTTGAAAGTCCTGAAGTAAAAGCTACAGAGTCTTTGTGTGTGTATATTTAAAAGCCTGTTATAATTTCGATAATTTTATGTTTAATTGTCAGTTAGATTCATTTTAATTTCCTTTTAGCACCCCAAACTTTTTCTCTCTACACCTTATAATTAAATTTTGCTACTTGATTTTCACCTGAGTTGTTTCCTTTAATGTACAAATTTAAGGATATTTAACTGAAAACATCCTAGGGTTGTAAAACAGATTATCAATAATCCAAAAGTCTAAGAAAAAAAAAGGGAGGGTCTTTATAAATCTATAAAATTTACTTCCATTGGCATGTCTGTCTTTAATATTTACTTGCGTGTTGGGTACAAAATGTTTCAGTACTAAAAATAGGCCGGGAGTGGTGGCTAACACCTATAATCCCAGCACTTTGGGAGGACAAGGTGGGTGGATCACCTGAGGTCAGGAGTTCAAGACCAGCCTGACTAACATGGTGAAACCCTGTCTCTATGAAAAATACAAAAATTAGCCGGGCATGGTCGCATATGCCTCTAATCTCAGCTACTCAGGAGACAGGGAGGAGATCTGCTTGAACCCAGGAGGCTGCAGTGAGCCGAGATTGCACCACTGCACTCCAGCCTAGGTGACAGGGTGAGACTTCATCTCAAATATATATATGTGTGTGTATATATATACTTATGTTATATATATTATACATATTTATTTTATATAATCAAATCATCATATTATTTTTTATATTTTTATATATAATATATATATATAAAGAGCTATAATTGGCTTATATAAAATAAAAGTGCTTAAATCAGATAGTAGAAAAGGAAAGACTAGTCAAATCCTTTTTCAAGTTTATGTAACAAGTAAAATCTTTAATAAATAAGCTAGCTTTAAAATTATCAGTAAAGTAATATTAGAAATGTCTTATGAATCACCAGCATACATTTTTGTCTGCATTTATTAATCAACCAAATTTCATACTTATCCCTGGCAAATACCATAAGGTATCAAAATTTGGCATAGAGATTACAAAACTATAAACCCAGCTCACAACAGGATAATCTTTGCTTATGTAATTTTTAATAAATAAGACATTGATATGGATTTAATGAAAATAGCTGCATCTTGAATTTAGTAAGATTAACATAACTCCAAATCCTGTGACTTTAAGGCAGTTTGATCTACAGACAATAAGGAGATTTGTTTAGGGAAAGGACTGTTATCATTGTTTGAAAGCTAAAGTTCCTCCCAAAGTTAGTTCAGCCTATGCCCAGAAATGAACAAGGGTAGTCCAGAGATTAACAGCAAGATGGAGTCAGTAATGTCAAATCTTTTTTTCACTGTCTCAGTTATAATTTTGCAATGGTGGTTTCATAACTTTAAATCATGGCCATCAAAATTTTCATAAATAATCTAGGTAAACAAAATAAAATAATTAGGTAAATTTAATGGGATAAATACTTGTAGGCAAACTAGTTATAATTTAGAATATAAAGTTGTATTAAATTAAATAATAGATATTTTATGATTTGGATATTTTCCAGTAAATATATATTGTAGGAAAACATTCTTGCTAAAACAAAAAATACCTTTAAAAAAAATGGTGAAAAAGTTTTGTCTAATTTAAAGCTTATTTAAAAGTTACATATAAAATGAGGTAAAAGGAACTAGGAATAAACAAAAGATGTAAAGAAAGTATAAAAATACAGGAGTTTTCTTTTGAGGTGAAGAAAACATAAATAATTTTATATAGAAAAGAATATTGTATGGTAAATTTAGTCCTTAAATAAAATAACTGGTTGTTTAAAAGGAAGGGATGTTCAGGACAAACCAGAATGTCTGAGCATGTCATGAAAAGTATGTGGAAATCACAATAAGAAAATTTATACATTAAAAAAACCCAGTGGTTCACGTCTATAATTCCAGCACTTTGAAAGGCCGAGGTGGTTGAAAGACCTGAGGTCAGGAGTTTGAGACCAGCCTGGCCAAAATGGTGAAACCCCATCTCTACTAAAAACACACAAAATTTAGCTGGGTGTGGTGGTGGGCCCCTGTAATTCCAGCTACTCGAGAGGCTGAGGCAGGAGAATCGCTTGCATATGAGAAGCGGAGATTGCAGTGAGCCAAGAATGTGCCATTGCACTCCAGCCTGGGCTAAAAGAGCAAGACTCCATCTCAGGCCAAAAAAAAAAAAACTTTTTAATAAACAAGTTGTCATATTATTATTGTTTTAGTTTGCCTAGAAAACATAACTGAGATAAAATTTTTTGTTTAATTTAGTTTAGCATATCCATATATCTTCCTGCATGTGGTTTTAAAGTCCTTGTAACATTGAGTTACAGGGCTTTTACTCAGGGTCTAAAAAGGACACCAAGTCCTGCTAATGCTCATTGACAGTAATTAAAGGCTCATCTTCAGGCCCCGTAAAAGATGCCAATCAAAATAAACTGCGTTCCTCAGACACAGAACAAGAAATTGAAGCTGTTTAACTCCTTAAGGCCCAGGGTGCATAAGAATGTAAGGGCCAATTCTGAAAGACAAAGTTAAGTTCAGTTTCTCTCTAAATTAATCATTAATTTCAAAGGCACACTAATGCAAAACCAGTATATGGACTCCTGTGTCAAATTAACAAGGTTGTCTTGAAGCACTAACCAACTCCTTAATAAAGGTTATAAAGGCTTATAGAAGTTAAAATCAAGATTAAATTTAATACATTGTACAACATTTTAAAAAATAAATGTAATTGATTTCATGCTGTTTTTGTTAGGGCTTCTTGTTTAGAAAACTAAGTCTCCTCTCTCAAAGAATGAAGGTTTTCACTTTTTTTTGAAATAATTGAATTATCACTTTGGTTAAATAAATGACTTGACAATGACCTGTAATCCTATTTTGTAATATCAAGTGTTTTAAACCTTTTATATTTGATAAATTTTCTGAAATCAAAGTATAAATTATGTTTTTTTAACCTAATTAGTCCTTAAAAATATTAGAGTCTCTAAAGTCTTAAAAAGTCTAAAGTAAAAAAAAATGGTGTTCAGTTTTCTTTGGGCTGTATTTGTATAAATATGTTATTGGTATGTGTTCCAAAATTATGGGAAACTCCTGTAATTCTTATGTAACCTAGTGTACATTATCAGTAAAAATCATAATTGCTACATTAAAATTATTGTGTGCCAGAGAAGTAACAGATTTCCTTGTCAATTGTGTCCTTTGACTATGGCTGCCTTACTACATCTTTTTATTTCATCCATGGACAATTGTTGTCTTGTTTTGATCCTCTTTAGAAGGTGGTTTTATGATCAGCTACAAAACTCCAACAGGTGCTCTTAAATGTGGATTTCTGATAACTTTGGAGACTGTGACATCAGAATAGAGGAAAAACTTTCAGGACTCATAGGGAGCTAAAATGTTGATGAATATCAAGCAGAACAGGAATTAACACATGGACTGAACAAATCTTTCGGACTTTCTGCCTAAAATGTTTGCTAATCTTTTTTTTTTTTTTTTCAGAGTCTTACGACTTTTCTTTTGAGCTCTTGGCAGTTTTAACAATTTAGTATACTCCTGTGAATAAAGACAGAGCATATTCGTTTCTCTCTGATTTCTCCAGAATCTGAAAGCTATTTGTGAGTATTCTTAACTTGTGGCAATACACTTATTTGCATAAGTGCAATAAGAATCTGTTTTCATTTGTAACAGGACACAATTGGAGAAATTGGTTATTTTACCAAAGTTTTGACTGGAATGGTGTGCTTTCCTTTAAGGAATCAAACTGGACTTATGGAGCCATGGGAGCCCTTGAAAAAAAATGGCCTTATATTTTGTGTACACAGTCTCTGTACAGGGTTTCTGACCTGTGGTAAGTAAAGAATATCAGTTTCTGATAGCTACAGAAGCCCCAGATTTAACTTGGAACCTCAAGAGGAGAGGAAATTTACCCAACTCATTGGTATTTGATGGCACAAATCCTTGGATGGGCTTGGCTTTAAAAAAGTCTTATCTGAGATTCCTCCTATGGAGCAAAGTTCCATAAAGGCCAATTGAAAAACCTATGTAAAAAATAATTATTCTTGCTGCACTGTATACAAATAATTAGACCAAGTATAATAAAGCAAAAAAGTCCTATCATGATTTGTCTTTAGTAAAAATGGCAAACTGGAGAGAAAAAAATATGTTTTGAATCTACAGTATACCAGTTGTTAGATTATAATCTTGCCTAATTTTTTTTCAATTTTTATTATTTTCTACAGTTTGAACCAAATTCTAAGTTTTCTTTGCTACAAGTTTTCAAAATAATATTTTCAATTTTTTCGTGTTTTTTCCTTCCATTTTTCCTAATTTAGAGTCACTAGTTACAGAAAACTAAGCTGTGCTTTCTTAAAATTCTGTGAACTAGAGCCAGACAACTTAAATTTCAGAAGGAAATTACAGTAACTTATTTATATACATAAACATACCTGCTTACTAATGTATGGACTCTAGAGTAATGTGGTCTGTGTCAACATTTCCTGGATTGTTGTTTTGTTTGTTGTTGTTTCTCTCTCTTCCTCCCCGCTATTTCCTCTTCTTAGGACATGAGATTTCACAATCTACTACCAATGAGCTTTTGGGACCTACATATCTAGGAATAAACTGTTCTAGCCGTGAGAGATCAGATGAAACCTGAGACCAGAGACTCAGTTTCTCATAAAATGCTTTCTCCAAAATATTTTTAAAAAGAAAAGGGGGGAAATGTGAAAAGAAAATATCTTGGGCCCCTTTAAGCTGGGAATTGCTTAGGGCAAATCAGCCTCCCATTCTATTCAAAGTCATCTCTCTACTCACAGAGGTAGATGCATATTCTGATCCCCTCCTTTGGAAAGACTTACCAGAAACTCAAAAGAATGCAACTTTCTGTCTCTTACCTACCTGTGACTGGGAAACCCCGGCGGGGCAAGGGGGGGGGGGTGGGGGGTTTGTTTTCAGTTGTTTCCACTTTTCTTGACAGAGATAATGTACTTCTTACATATATTGATTGATGTCTCATATCTCCCTAAAATGTATAAAAGCAAGCTGTACCCCAACCACCTTGGGCACATGTCACCAGCACTTCCTGAGGCTGTGTCCTGGGCTTGGCCTCAACGTTGGCAAAATAAACTTTCTAAATTAACTGAGACCTGTCTCAGATTTTCTGAGTACACACATATATGGTCCTTTCATGGAACATGTGCCTTTTCCCTATTTTGTTGAAATGAGAATTAAAGAGTATGCTTCAACATATTGTATATTGTTTGGACAATGGCAACAGATGATATAAAACTTGGCAAAATAGATGAGTGTAGGCTAAAAGCAGACTATTAGTGGAGTGTGAGCCCCAGATGATATACCTGACTGGTCTTCGTTTTGTTTTAGTCTACAAAGGGATAGCCCTCAAGTAGCTGAATTCCCATTTAGGACAGAGAAGATAAGAGTTAAGTAAGGGCAGAGACTATCAGACGCAGAAAACTGCATGATTCTAGTTGAGAAAGTGGTAATAACTTGTTCAAGGTCTATACTGAAATTATTACATGCTCATTTGGAGCAGAAAAAGTAGCTAAAACACCTGTAAAATGTTGCCTTCTCCCCTAATTCACTTTATTTTATTTAGTTTTAGTAATTACACTTATTTATGGGGTACAGTATGATGTTTCAATGCATGTATACAATGTATAATGATCAAAACAGGGTAATTTTAACAACTGTAATTTAAACATTTATCACTTTTTTGTGGTGACAACATTCAAGATCTTTTAGCTATTTTGAAATATATACTACATTGATATTTGCTCTAGTCACCCTACTGTGTAATACAATATGAAAAGTTATTATTTCTGTCTTATTGCAATTTTGACCAACCTCTCCCAGTATCCCCTCTCTCCACCTCTCCTGAACCTCTGGTAACCACTATTTTCTTTACTTCTATGAAATCAGCTTTTATAGGTTCCTTATATGAATGACATAACATGGTGTTTGTCTTTCTGTGCCTGGTTTATTTCATTTAATGTAATGTCCTCCAGGTTCATCCCTGTTGCTGCAAGTGACAATATTTTATTCTGTTTTGTGGCTGAATAGTATTCCTGTATATATGTATATATACACACACCCCACACAAATTTTCTTTTCATCCATCCAATCTAAATGTAGATGGGCATTTAGGTTGATTCTTATCTTAGCTATCGTAAATAACGTTGTCAAAAATATAGGCATGCAGATGTCTCTTCAACATGGTATTGATTTTATTCCCTTTGCATATATACCTATTAATGGTATTGCTGTATCATTTGGTTGACCTATTTTTAAATTTTTGAGGAACCTCTTTACAGTTTTTCATAATGGCTGTGCTAATTTATGTTCCCACTGACAGTATATAAGAGTTACTTTACAGGGTGTCTTTCTGCTTAATTATTTCTGATACACACACGTGCACATCTCCTAAATGAACAAAAATAGTTACACCTTACAATTGTTCTAAAAATGTATTAAAAGATAACTAGAATACTCCAGATTCTTGTACAAACAGTTCTAGCAATTACAGCAATTGTGTAATGAGAATTCACATCCACATTACTCATTCTAGTAATGCAAAAACCATTTTAATGTGTATTATTTATCTAGTATTTGCTGGACATTGTGCTTAATAGTGATTCAAAAAAATGTTATGGCTTTCTAATTAATGCTTACAGATATTGCACTGGTTGCTACAGAGAATGAATTCAGTTTGTGTTTTGTTTTCTTTAGGGAATGGTTTTTATTATGTTTCCTTTTCATCGCCCCCAGAAGTCATTTAGTTGAAACAAAGGCAATATCTTCATGAGTAATTTACTATACTCATTTTTTATTTCTGGTAGAAACAAAGTTTGGTGGTAACAAATAACTAGAAAAGAACAAACCTGGAGGAATAAAAATTTTCTTAAACCTTTCTTATGAACACAAAACTATATTTTTATTAATCTGGATGGTATGCTGCAACTTAAATAATACCAATTTATATGGAAGAAAGAAATACAACATAGGCAACACCTGACTCTTATGTGCCTCATAAATTTTCCAGAGTAAATAACTCTCAATGATTAACATTTGAGGAAATAATTCTTAATTAAATTAGGCTAGCAAAAATTAAAAAGCAAAGAAAAGAAACATTGATAATCATAGAAAACGAAAGACAACACTGATATACACAAATACTATATAATATCCTTCCATAAAGTTACAACTATTTAAAACATTCTATGTCTATACAATTTTCTGGTAGAAACCTGAGCAAGGGATCTCAGGAAACTCTCTTAGTAGATCGATTTTAGCATAAAAATACCAAAGTCATTTTCATTTAGTATATTACTGTTAAATGGTTCTTAGTTTTATGTAAAAGAGTAAAGATTTTAGAATTATCTTTATGACACAAATCTGCTTTTCTGTTTTGAATCATTTTTTTAGCTCATTAAGATCACAGTCCTTGTCAAACATTTTTATATTTGTTTCATGGACTATTCTAAATTTAACACTTGAACAGAGTTGTTGTCAAATTTGGGGGATGGAGAAACCCAAATTATTTTAATTCTAACAAAATCCATTAACACAGTTCCAGACTTGATAAAAAATTAAATGTTCTATTTATTGCAGTTAGTCATTAGTCATTTAAATATATATCCATTCAACGCCCATCTGTGCCTGGCATTTCTCTAGGGGCTAGAGATGTAAACATTATGAAGACCAGTGAGATTCCTGCTCACTTTGGAGCTTACAATAGTAAGAAATTACACACTGCAATATGTGTAACATAGGAAACAGACAATAGACCTATGTGGCAGAATAATGGAGGTGCTGGGAATGGTGGTGGGAAGGCAGAGCCGACCTTTTACCAGATAGGGTCATCAGAGAATGATTCTTTGAAGGACTGGCATTTATATTAGTGCCCTGTTTCTTCTGTAATAACCACAAATTTAGTGGCTTAAAACAATACATATTTTCTCACATTTGTGTAGTTCAGAAGTCCAAAAACATCTCAGTGAGCATCAAAGTGTCACCAGGGCTGTTTATCTCGTTGCTTTAGGTAAGAATCCATTTCCTCATATTTTCTAGCTCCTAGAGACTGCCCACATTCCTTGGTTCATGGCTGCCTTCTTCCACTTTCGACACCATTGAATATAGGTTGAGTTTTCACATTGAATCATTCAGACCTCTTATAATCAAATTCATCTCTATCTCCCTTTTCATCTATAAACATTCTTGTGGTTATATCAGGCTCATATAATATTCCAGGATAATCCCCTATCTCAAAAATCTTTAACTTAATTACATCTCCTAAGTCCCTTTTGCCATATAAAGTAACATATTTACAGCTTCTTAAGGTTAAGATGTGAACATTTGGGAGACCATACTTTGTCTATCATAACATTTAAGTTAAATCTCATGAAAATAATCAAGCTTGTAAAAAATGGGAGAAAATTCATTGTGTATACTGGCTCTGAGTCTGGAAAGCACTTGAAATATTACAGGAATTGAAATTATACTAGTGTGAATGTCTCATAGTGAACAACAGGGTGTCATGTGATGAAATTTTGTACCAAAAAATTTAGTTTACAAGCTGTGTTAGGCTATTCTTACATTGGTATAAAGAAATACCTCATATGATAATTTATAAGAAAAGAGGTTTAGTTGGCTCACAGTTCTTCAGGCTATACAGGAAGCATAGTGCCAGCATCAGCCTCTGGGGAGGCCTTAGAAACCTTCCAATCATGTTAGAAGGCAAAGTGGGAGCAGGAGTGAGAGAGAGAGAGAGTTGGGGGTTAGCAAGCACAAGCTTAAACAACCAGATCTTGTGAGAATGCACTGTCTCTAGGACAGCACCAAGCCATGAGGGATCTGTCCCCATGACTGAAACACTACCCACCAGGTCCCATCTCCAACTTTGGGATTACAATTCAACATGAGATTTGGCAGGAACCTATATTCAAACTGCATCACAAACCATCAAATATAGAATGTGGTGAAACCTGATCTGGAAATGATGTTGGATCTGGGTACTAACCACCTCTGTTGTACTTTCTATTTCAGTTTTTCTTATGTTCTGAAGATTTTTCTTGTGTCTTCACCTAGAAGTAAAGCCTGTCTTAGTTTGGATTGTCATAAAAACAGACCCTGAGATAAGGTTTTGAGTGTAAGCAATTAATTGGAAAGTATGAGGATCCCTGACAGGAGCTGAGAAGGTAATATAAGGAGAGGAAGGCCATATGCTATCCAGTAGTTGATTGAAGCTTACTCTTATGGGGAAAATCTGGGAAAATGTCCAAATGTCCCAAGGCCCAAGAAAATTGCTCAATAATGCACCAGTTCTCAAGAGTTGTAGTTTGAGGGATGCCCCTGGAGAATGTTTTCTCAGTATTTCATGCTTTTTGTATAGGAAGAATAGGCAAATAATACCAGTTTCTGAAATCCCAGGAGAAAGAGTTATCAGCCAGAGGCATTTGAAGGTCTGGAAAGTGTACTAGGAGTTTTTCAGATACGGTGAGGTCCACTATAAGGCCCTTAAAAACATGATTGTCTTATTCTTCTAAATCCCAATTGTCTAAGGTACTGTAGAAAAGATACAAAAAGTTGTCAGTAGTGGTTATTGACATTCTCAGTACTGCCAATTTGGTTCCAAAGGGTACAGAGCACACTGTATATGGCAGAATTTGCTTTAGCATACCCGCACTTACGATTCATTGTCCTTGGCTTGGGATAGACCAGATAATAAAGAATGCTGTCACCCTGAAAAAGATGAAATTCCTTCCTTGTAATATTCTCAGGACCAACCCTATTAACTTGTCAACGTGACAAGGCATTATATAATAAAATGCAGACAGTCTGTATTTACTTTGAATTCTGAATGGAATGTACAAATCCCTGATATACAAGAGATGTGGGGAAAAATAAATGGGATGTGCAACACTTTCCAATGATTTAATGCTGATTTTTTTCTGTTTAAGAAAAGAAATCCTTTCACTGTCTTGTTTTCTCTCTGATACGGGCACTTTATCTTAATAGAATTTTGTAAAACACTGACACTTTATAAAGAGGTGACATTTACTGCTCTACTATGGTTTTTCATGGAGAACTGTCAAAATATGTTTTATCGTTCTTTATTTTTCTTTTCACACTTCTTTCTCAGTAATGTTCTCTTAGAAACTTGGCCGAAATTGAATTTTACCTTCCTTTGTACTTAGCGAAGCACAGCCCAAAACAGTTCTGACACGTCTCTTTCTATTTCTGGTAACCGTAACTTTATGGCGCAGTTATGTAATAAAGCTTTTCTCAAGGGAAAATGGTGAAATATTTTTGTTGCGAATTAATATAGACTATCACATGGGAGCATCAAGGGAATATGATGTTTAAACCTCCCATCTCTGCTCCCGTTAAATGTAGTAATGAATGATTAATTTAGCAGACTGAAATGTTTCTAGTCAGTGCTATTTCCTACAATTAGTATGTTATCTGCACATCGTTCAACAAAGTAATCATTCTTTGTCAAAAAGTCCTATTTGAATATCAGGTTCTATTATACTGTATAGTAACCCTTTTGCTCCAAGACAACATTTTTGTATAATAAAAAAATAGTAATTTCTATTTTTAAGGATGTTATTCTCGACTTAGTTTCATTAACTCTGAAATAATCTATCAAGTCATTTGGATCAAGTCATGAAACTTAAAGAGATGAACAGACAATAAAATGTATCCCACCCTGTAATGTACAGAACAGTGGTCCTAAAGGTATGTTTATGTCTCAATCTCTAGAACCTGTAAATATGACTTTACATGGTATAAAAGTGAATATTACTCTATACGGCAAAATATGATTGTGTTTAAGATCATTGTGTATCCTTAAAGAGACAAAGTGACAGACACACAAGATGATGTGAAGACCAAGATAGACGTTGGCATAATGTGGCCACAAATTCCAAGGAATCGCAACAGTCGTCAGAAGCTAAACAAGGCAAGACACAGTGTCCCCCTGAGGCTGCAGAGGAAATGGGATCTTGCCAACACCTTAACTTTGGACTTCTGGCCTCCAGAGCTGTGAGAATAAATTTTTGTTGTTTTAAGTGACGAAGTTTGTAGTAATTTGTTACAGTAGCCACAGAAAACCAACACACCCTCTTTCCATTGGCAGAGGATAATAATGGAAATCATGCTGTAGACTTCACAAGTTTGAGGCCCATTAAAAGAAAATATGTATATGCTATGCCTTTTGTTTGTTTTGGAACTTTCTATTTAATGTTGAGTAGATACAAAATAATTCTTATAAAATACACAAAAGGAAAAAGAATCACAATACAACAAACAGCTATGTACTCATCAGTCAATTAGGAAATGAACATCATCATTTACTTGGTACCCTTTACCAATCCCATCCATAGCTCTTCCTTTTCAGATTAATCATTTATCTAATTTTTCTGTTTATCACTATAATATTTTAAAAATAATTTTATTTGTATTTTTAAACAAGATACTGATTATTGGTGGATATTTTTGAATTTTGTATTGATGAAATCATCATATACTTCTGAAAGTTGTATATTTCTACTCAACATAAAATTCTGGAAATTCACTTATGTTCCTCCACATAATTTATTCATTTTTTTCTACTGTATGATATTACAGTATCTCATTATTAGACTAATTATATGGTTTGGCTGTGTCCCCACCCAAATCTCATCTTGAATTGTAGTTCCCATAATCTCCACATGTCATGGGAGGGATGTGGTGTGAGGTAATAGAATCATGAAAATGCCTCATGATTCTCTCCTGCCACTGTGTGAAGAAGGACATGGTTGCTTCCCCTTCCACCATGACTGTAAGTTTCCTGAGGCATCCCCAGCCATGCTGTGCTGTGATCAATTAAACCTCTTTCCGTTATAAATTACCCAGTCATGCGTATGTCTTTGTTAGCAGCATTAGAATGGACTAATACAACCCTAATTTATTTCTGCATTATGTTGTTGATGGATTTGTGGTTTGTTTCTTGGATTTTGATATTAAAAAAAATTTGCTTCCCTATCTTGGTGAATTTGTATAAGAATTTGCTACCATATATATCTACAAGTAGAATTACTTGTCTCATTGAGTATAAATATTTCCAGGTAATTAGAATTTTTTTTAAAAGGTTGAATCAAACTTCCATAGAAGTAAACAATAGATACAATTTCTCCAAACATTTCTCAATAGTTTATATTATGAGACTTTTTAATGTGTGCCAAACGCTTGTTTGTGAAATGATATCACAATTTATTTTGTTAATGCTTACATGCTATTATACATTTATTGGCCATTTGGGCATTATTTATCTTTGATAGTTTTATTAAAATCTCTTTATTAGTTTTTGTATTTGTGTTTGTTTATATTGATTTACAGGGACTCTTTATATTTTCTTAATTCTAATCCTTATTAGTTGCCTGTATTACAGATAACATCTCTCACCTGCTGTGTTCAGTTTTTACTTATTTTATAGTGTCTTTGTTTTAAAAGGTCTTATTTTAATGCGTAGAATAGTATAACTGTTCATTTGTAATTGTTCTTGGATCTCCTTTATGAAATTCTTTTTAAAAATGAGGTCTTGATTTCATCTTACAAATTTAGGTCTTTACTATATCAGGAATTTATTTTTATGTACTGTGTATGGTAAGATATCTAATTTCATTTTTATTCCATATATGATGACAATGATCCTGGGGGCATTTATTAATAGCTAAATAAGTAAGTAATTACTTTTATTTGTGATCTAATGTAACAGCTCTACAATAAATCAAAATGCAACAAATGTTGCATGGCTTAGTCATTAAACATCAAGAAACCATACAGGCCATTAAGTCAGTCCATATATAGTTAGTGCTTAGGTTTCTTTGGTTCAAGCTAATATTTGAAGGCAGTATTTTAAATTCATTTTTTCCCCTCTGGGATTTCAGAAAAATAACAAATTCATCTATTCTGTATGTGTGCTTCAAGAAAATAGTCATTTGTTTCTAGTAACTTGTGATTTACTCTCCCATTCAAATTCAAGCATTTATTTACCACCATCTATATCAAACACTATATTATACTGTTCAGATATTACAGTAAATAATATTCCTGACCCTGGATATCATTAGCCTTTGATTTAACAGGAAAAATGGCCACTGAATGAGTTGATATAATGGCAATGAAAATAGTGAAAAAGAGATGTACACAGTGCTACCAAAGTATATGTCAAAGTGGCATCAGTATTTTATATACTCATAAGTGTGGGGAATTTGAGAAAACCTATCTTGGCCCTTTTAGAAAACCTTCCCAGTTGCCTGAATAACATGGCAATGTTGTACTAGACTGTGATTTCTCCTATAAGAAAAATATTACTGCTATAAATATACATGCTAATTTTCCCCCTTACCATAAAGCCATATTGTGAGGAAGTTGAGGCCTCATGCAGACGTCACATGTGAAAAATCTCAGCCGGCCACGTGAAACCCAACAACAGCCAGCATAAATTGCCAGACATGCGAGTGAGTAGACCTCCAGTTGATTCCAGTTCCAGGTTGTCAAGTCAATGTAGGCTTTTTGGTCTTTCTAGCCATATCTGCTAGGTATTGTCCAAATTCTTTATTCTCAAAATCCATGATAATAAAATAATTGTTTTAGACTACTAAATTTTGAAGTGTTTTGTTATACAGCAATTGTAATTTGAGTGATTCTAAATTATATAATGAGCTTTGGAGAGAAGGGGATATATATTGTAATTCTTTTATTCTTACATAGTCCACTAAAGCAAATAAGGGAGAAAAACTGCACTAAAATCTCATTAGTCCCTCTCTCAACCAAAGAGGAGCTCCATATCTTTGTTCATGGCTTTCTAATTCAGGAGCTCCAATGATTTACAACCATTGCCCAAACGGAGTCTTTAAATATGACCAATCCATAGTAACTCCTGCTTGATGGGAATAAAAAATTATAAACATCCCACCTTACTTTATCATCTACCCTCTTCAAAGTTATTAGACAAATTAATTTTCAAGATTCAAGTCAAGACCTAGAAGGGGGAGAAGTTCCTTAAATCCTCTAACTTAAGTCAATAGTCTAACCCATTTCCACATTATTTCTAAAATTAGAGTTTGATGCTCAAATCCAATTATACTGGAGTGTGTTTTGGTTTTATTTGGCACTCATTACCTTGTGCTTTCAATTCTCTTGAGGCCTCCTTTGAGGGAAGGAGGGTGAGTATTAGTTAAATGGGCCCTCATAGGTCTGTTAATCAAATGCAACTTACTATTTCTAACTTCACCACTATTTCAGAGTAAGCAGAGAGGACCCATTAACTTCTAATTGTAGACTTTATATAATACTAGTTAGTTGCTCATCAACTACCAAAGTTTATTATTTGGAAAAAGCTGGTAACTATAATTATGGTAAAGACAATAGCATCTAGAATTTATTGAGAACTTTCCATGTGCCAGCCTTTTTCAAAACCACCTTGCATATGTTCTGTCTTCTGATAGCTCCATCACAAGTATGAGGTAAGCATGAGATAATACTTTAAAGAGCATATTTTTATTTTGGGGCATGAGAAAACTAAGAAACAGTAATTTGTTTTAGGACACACAGCTTGTGAGCAGCAGTACCAGAATAAATCTAAGCTATCTGATTAGAAGTAATTACTTCCTCACCTACATTCTCCTGAAACTGAAAGTATATTGGGAATTATTGATTTTGTTGCTGTTGTTCAAAGATTATTTCCATGTTCAAGCACATTCATGGTGACCAGTTTCTTACTCTGTTGGAGGATTAAATCTGGGTGTAAAAACTATTTTCATTTAGCAAGTACTTTTATTATTGAAAACTCAGCTTTAAGGTTTTCAGTACAAAGCATACACAGGGTTTGCTGAGGTCACATAAAGGATTTTGCTTGGCCAAATATGAAACCAATTTGTTTATTGTAAACTCAATTTTTTAGTTCGTTGGTTGATTATCTCTTGTAATGGATCAGCTGGTATTTCACTTCACAGATGTTTGGACTTTTGATTGATCCAGAAAAAAAGATTTAACCTCAGAATGAACATCATATTTATTCATAGAATAGAATTGATGGAATTTAGTCACAGAACACAAGTGAAGTGAATTACATGAGACAGGAGATAACTATATCAAATACATTGCCATTTCCTGCAATAATACTGTAAGTTCTATAGCGACAAAAAAACACATTGGATGATCACATTTTTTTTTCAACTGTAAATATTGCTGCATGCTGTTGACCACTGGTTAGACACACTGCTTTATGACATGTAGTTATTTTTTCTGTCTCACAGTTAATTTAAAGTTGTCTTTGGGAATTAAATAATGTTGTGTCAGAGACCTTGAGAAGGTTTAGCATTTTTCCCTGCTACATAGAAATATTTATAAGTTTTTCTGTCTTTTTTGATTATTTGTATTTATAATAAACTTATTTGTTAATGCATAATATGGATTCCAGAAAAATTTGAGAAATGATTATTCCATATACAATTAAATGAAGAGCAACTGTTAGTGGAATGTTTTCATTACAAATCATATAAATTTAAGGGCTTTGTAGACACTTCAAGAAACAAAATTTTAAAATTATGTAAAAATGTTCAAGTACAAAGTTTCAAAATAATATTGATATCTATTCTCATAACAGAAAGAAAGATTGCACAATTATATGTCTCTTAGATAGTGAGGAATTGGCT
Organism: Macaca fascicularis; assembly: GCF_037993035.2. NCBI lineage: Eukaryota > Metazoa > Chordata > Mammalia > Primates > Cercopithecidae > Macaca > Macaca fascicularis. The sequence continues at coordinate 109,436,278 of NC_088379.1, forward strand.
TGTATTATCTTCAGTTTGAAGGCTACAACAATGTAAAAAGTTAGGATTCATAAATAGAATGATATTACTACTTTAAATACTACCAGAGATGCAATAAATGGAGATATTGAATGTTAATAATTGTGAAGTTTCAGCAAAAACATTCGATTAAATAACTAATTTTAACTAGGCTCCTCTGTTCCCATCTTCTCTTGAACTGATAATAAGGCTAGTATATGATGTTGAGTTCAAGCTGGGAGAAAGAGACAGAAATGATTGCATTCTTTGGCATACATGTAAAATTTGTCTTAGTTTTTAAATGGAAAGTTTTATTTGACTTCTATTTGGAAAATTAAAACAGACAAATGTCTTCCATCAGTCTTTTCCATTTTCTTCTGACTCCAATGCAACTATTTAAAAAATGTTCTCTGACCTATCTTTTTTTATCCACTTGCATTATTTCATGCCTTTCTTCTCTCACCCCACTTGTCTTCATAATGCATAACTTTACTGACTTTTGAAAGTAGTGCATTGTAATAACGTATTTCAAGTACTTTTTATATATGTTACTATAAAAAGGGGAGAGAATAATTATTTTTAGTATTGAATGTGGACCAATAGACTGAACGCAAAAAATAACTTTCAATCATTATAGATAACTGGTGGGGAAAAAAAGATTTCAGGGCAGTGAAAGGATTCTGAATTGTAGACTGGGTAATGTGTTTCTGGCCCTCTGGTATAAAAATATTGCTCTATAGTGAGTAAGAAAAATAATATACTGTTGTTATAATGAATCATAAGTTAAAGAACTTAAAGTTTTAATGATGGTCTGGTTAATTCTTCATTATAAATGGCTAAATTAGAAACTTTATCATTATTTCCAACTAATAGGAAGTTACTGGCAAAATTACTCCCCTTTTACAGGTAGTGAAAACAATTTAAGTAACTACAATGCTCTGACAGTGGAAGTTCTTCAAATTATAGATTTTGTGATTGTCGAAACAAATAGCAAGATTTTATTTTTTTCAGAAGAGTCAAAATTCCAAATGACAATAATGGAGAAGTTAGCTTTGTGCAATTGGATTGGTCCAATTTGAGTCTCACATGCATTCATTCATTGAAGAATTGCATTCATTCAGCTGATATTCATTAAATATCTCCTGTGTCATATAGTGAAGATACAATGATGGACAAAACATAGCAATGTCTACACTTCTGAAATAATGAAGACCAGCACCAAGCAGGTTATCACAACTTTAGGATTATCACAATTATGCATGCAAAATTGAATGAGAGGGTAGTCTGACATCCATAGCACTTTAAAAAGAAGTTACATAGTATCGCAACTCTTGGCAAAGATTCTAGGGAATTATTCTAAAGCTTTTTTAAGAAAAGTACAGAATATTTTAAATTTTATGCTATTAAAGTGTTACAAGGAGTGTCAGAAATATACATAAAACATGAATTGACATTATCATAAACTTGTTAATACATACCGGCAAAAATTATTTCTAAAAGATACTTCATAAAATGTATTAGCAATTTTCAGTTGATTTCAAAATCATTCTGTTCATCCTAAAGAGGCTCTTGGATGCTAGAAAAGTTTCCATTTGTATTTTATTCCAAGGGTTTTACTTTGCTTCTATGCAATGGAGTTTATAAATTATGCCTTATAATATTTCACATTTGATAATTTGAGAGAGAGTTTATGTGGCAGATGGTAGTACACAGAGTTAGTCACTAAATTGTTTTTAAAAGTACCATTATCCTAGGAGTTGAAAAGTCTAATAGATTAGTACTGTTCAAATTATGATGCACGATGTATTAATATCCTTGACATTTGTTAGAAAATGCTTTTTCAATAAAGGAAGTCACTAATAGCTGCCCACCCACCGTCAAATAAACCAACCTTTTTTAGTAACAGAAGAACATATTTTATTGCAGCAATAATATGATTAGCCAAAACTCATTTTCCGGCCTTACATAACCTAGAATAAGTTGTCAGTTCTGATCTGGTCAATAAAACCTTAGGGGAAGTCTTACGACTTCAGAAAAAGGCATTTCCTTATTCTTTTTGCTTGGAATTCAGATAGGAGGGGCTGACTAGCCAGTTTTTAAAATTATTTGTATAAATTTAAAAAGTACAAATGCACTTTTTGTTACATGGAGTGTAGTGGCGAAGTCTGGGCTTTTAATGTAACCATCATGTAAATAATGTACATTGTACCCATTATAAGTAAAGATGATCATAAGAGCAGTGGAGCAGAATTTAGAATGAATCTAGGAAATTGATAATTTGTGAACCTATGCAAGTCGCTATAGATGGGACCTTTTGTTTCCAAACAATATTTATTAAGCCACTGTATTTGGGTATCTGTTGAATACAGCAGAACTCAAGCAATGACCAAATGAAGAGTTTTGTTACTGTAATAACCTAAAATATGTTAACCTTTAGTGGTTCTCAAAGAGACTTTTGGCCAAATAATCATTTTTTTTTTTTTAAGAATAATGATTAACATATTAATAGATGACAGTAAAACCAATTTCTAAAAACGTATGACATTATCATGATTTTGTTTGATTTCAATGCTTATGTTCTTCCTTTTTCAAAGGCTTTGTTAAAGAATAATTCATATTTTAAAAATTGCACATATTTAATGTGTACAGTTTGATGACTTTGGACATATTTGTGACACCATCACCACAACCAAGGTAATAGACATGTGCAACATCTCTCAAAGTTTCCTTGTGTCCATTTATTTATTTAGTTAGTTTGTTTTGGGTGTGTATGTGTGGGTGTATGTATGTAGTAAGAATACCTAAGATCTACCCTCTTAAATTTTGAAGTGGCCGATATCATATTGTTAACTATAGGCAGAATGTTATACAGGTCTTCAGAAATTACTCATCTAGCACAACTGAACTTTATGCCTATTGAACACCCCACTATTTCCTCCACTCTTAAACTATTGTTGACCACTGTTATATTTTTTGCTTCTGTAAGTTTGGCTACTATAGATATCACATATAAGTGGAATCATGCAGTATCTGTCCTTTTGTGACTGGTTTATTTCACTTATTATAATGTTCCTCAGGTCTATTCATGTTGTAATGTTTTTGAAGCTGAATATTATTTCATTGTGTGTGTATACCTCATTATCTTTATCCATTCACCTGTTGATAGACACTGGATTGTGTTTATGTCTTGACCATTGTGAATAATGTTGCAATGAACAAGGTAGTGTGAACTCTCTTGGAGATTTTTATTTCAATTATTTTGGATATATACCAAGAAGTAGGACTGCTGGATATTATGGTAGTTCTATTTTTAATTTTATGAGGAGCCTCCATACTCTTTTCTAAAGCTACTGGAAGAGATTTTATTCCCATCAACAGGGTTCAAGAGTTCCAATTTCTCCACATCCTCACTGACACTGATTTTTTTGGTTTGTTAGTAGTTATCTTGACAGGTGTGAGGTGATACCTCATTGTAGTTTTGATTTGCATTTCCTTGATAATTAATGATGTTGGGCATATTTTCATATATATAGATATGAAATATCTTATATAATATATATCTATATATAGATCTCTCTCTCTCTCTCTCTCTCTCTCTCTCTCTCTATATATATATATATATATATATCTGTTGGCTATTTGTACGTCTTCTTTGAAGGAAAGTCTGCTCAAGTTCTTCATCCATTGTTTAATTTTTTTTTCTGTTATGTTATAGGTGTTCCTTATATATTTGGGGAGTTAACTCCTTATAAGTGGTTTGGTTTGCTTTAAGTTGATTTTCCATATGGTAAGAGATAGAGGATCAGTTTCATTCTTCACATGGCAGTTCAATTCTCCCAGCATCATTTATTGAATAGTAGGTCTTTACTCCAGTTTATATTTTTGTCGACTTTGTCAAAGATCATTTGGCTGTAGATATGTTGCTTGATTTCTGGGTTCTCTATTCTGTTCCATTAATCTCTATGTCTACTTTAATACCAATATTATGCTGTTTTGGTTACTATACCATTGTAGTATAGTTTGGATTCAGGTAATGTTATGCTTCCAGTTTTGTTATTTTTGCTTGAGATTGATTTGTTTATGTGTGGCCTTTTTTGGTTCCATATGAATTTTAGGGTTTTTTTTTTCTAGTCTTTGAAAAATTCTTTGTATTTTTTATGAATTGCATTAAATCTGTAGATATGATGATCAGTTTGGTCACTTTAACAATATTGATTCTTCCAATCTATGAGCATGGGATATTTTTCCATTGGCTTGTGTCATCTGCAATTTCTTCTGTGTTTTGTAGTTTTCCTTGTAGAGATCTTTCACCTCCTTGATACTATATATTCCTAGTATTTTATTTTTTGTAACTATTTTAAATGGAATTGAATTCTTGATTTGGTTCTCAGTTTGATTGTTACTGGTGTATGGAAATGTTAAATTTTGTAAATCAAGTAAACTTGAAAGTTTACTGAATTCATTTATGAAATATAGGAGTTTTTTGGAGGATTTGTTATGGTTTTCTAGGTATAAGATCATATCATCCTTGAACACAGATAATTTTACTCTTTCTTTTCCAATATGAATATCTTTTATTTGTTTAACCTGCCTGATTGCTCTGGCTGGGGCTTTCAGTACTATGTTGAATAGGAATGGTGAAGCTGAGCATTCTTGTCTTATTCCAATTTTTAGCGGCAATTTCTTCAATTATTCCTTATTCCCTACTGGCTGTGAGTTTGTTGTATATGACTTTTGTTATTTTGAGGTGTTTTCCTTCAGTGCCTAGTTTGTTGAGGGCTTTTATCATGAGAAGATGCCAAATGTTATCATTGACTTTTTCCATATCAATATGATCAATATGGTTTTTGTTTTTAATTATGTTATGAATCACATTTATTAATTTCCATGTGTTAAGCTATCTTTGCATGCCTGGAATAAAACCCACTGGTTTGTGGTGTATTATCTTTTTGATGTACTGTTGGGTTTGGTTTGCTAGTATTTCTTTGAGGATTTTTGCATCTGTGTTAATGGGGAATGCTGGTCTATAGTTTATAAATTTGTTTTGTCCTTGTCTAGCTTTAGTCTCAGGGTGATACGGGCTTTGTAGATTAAGTTAGAGAGGGTTCTTTCCTCCTCAGTTTTTTGGAATGATTGGTATCAATTCTTTCTTGTACATTGGTAGAATTTAACTGTGACTCCATCTAACCCTGTTTCGTCATTGTTGTTGTTGTTGGGAGGTTTTTTAAAATTATTGAGTCAATCACGCTACTCAATACTGGTCTGTTCAGAATTTCTATTTCTTCCTAGTTCAATCTTGGGAAGTTATATGTTTCCATGAATTTATCCATATCCTCTAGGTTTTCTGGTTTGTGAGTGTATAGTTGTTTTAGTAGTCTTTGATGTTTTTGTATTTTTGTGGTATCATCTGTAATGTCTCTAGGTTTATTTATCCATATCCTCTAGGTTTTCTGGTTTGTGAGTGTATAGTTGTTTTAGTAGTCTTTGATGTTTTTGTATTTTTGTGGTATCATCTGTAATGTCTCTTTTGTCATTTCTAATTGTGTTTTTTTGTGTCTTCCCTTTTTTCTTGGTTAGTCTAGTTAGCAGTTCATCAATTTTGCTTTTATTTTTAAAGAACCAACTTTTTATTTCATTGATACTTTGTATTATTCTTTTGTTCTCAATTTCATTTAGTTCTGCTCTGATCATTGTTATTATTTTTTTACAGATTTGAGTTTGGTCTTTTTTTTCTAGTTGGAGTGTCACATTAGGTTGCTAATCTGTGATCTTTCTATTATTTTGATGTAGGCATTTAACATTATAAACTTCCTTCTTAGCACTGCTTTTGCTGTACCCATTTGTATACCCAGTATACAAATCACTGTGTCAACATACCCAGTGATTTGGGTATGTTGTGTTTCCATTCTCATTCATTTCAAAAAATGTTTTAATTTCTATCTTAATTTCTTAATTGATCATTCTATGATCACTCAGGAGCATGTTGTTAATTTCCATGTATTTGTATAGTTTCTGAAGTCCCCTTGGAATTGATTTCTAGTTTTATTCTACTGAATTTGATTTATTATTATTATTTTTTTATACTTTATGTTCTGGGGTACATGTGCACAACATGCAGGTTTGTTACATATGCATACATGAGCCATGTTGGTGTGCTGCACCCATTAAGTCATCATTTACATTAGGTGTATCTCCTAATGCTATCCCTCCTCCCTCCCCCAACCCCACAACAGGCCCCAGTGTGTGATGTTCCCCTTCCTGTGTCCAAGTGTTCTCATTGTTCAATTCCCACCTATGAGTGAGAACATGCAGTGTTTGGTTTTCTGTTCTTGTGATAGTTTGCTGAGAATGATGGCTTCCAGCTGCACTGATGTCCCTACAAAGGACATAAACTCATCCTTTTTTATGGCTGCATAGTATTCCATGGTGTATATGTGCCACATTTTCTTAATCCAGTCTGTCATTGATAGACATTTGGGTTGGTTCCAAGTCTTTGCTATTGTGAATAGTGCCGCAATAAACATACATGTACATGTGTCTTTATAGCAGCATGATTTATAATCCTTTGGGTATATACCCAGTAATGGAATGGCTGGGTCAAATGGTATTTCTAGTTCTAGATCCTTGTGGAATCGCCACACTGTTTTCCACAATGGTTGAACTAGTTTACAGTCCCACCAACAGTGTAAAAGTGTTCCTATTTCTCCACATCCTCTCCAGCACCTGTTGTTTCCTGATTTTTTAATGATTGCCATTCTAACTGGGGTGAGATGGTATCTCATTGTGGTTTTGTTTTGCATTTCTCTGATGGCCAGTGATGATGAGCATTTTTTCATGTGTCTGTTGTCTGCATAAATGTCTTCTTTTGAGAAGTGTCTGTTCATATCGTTTGCCCACTTTTTGATGGGGTTCTTTGTTTTTTTTTTTCTTGTAAATTTGTTTGAGTTCTTTGTAGGTTCTGGATATTAGCCCTTTGTCAGATAAGTAGATTGCAAAAACATTCTCCCATTCTGTAGGTTTCCTGTTCACTCTGAGGGTGGTTTCTTTTGCTGTGCAGAAGCTCTTTAGTTTAATTAGATCCCATTGGTCAATTTTGGCTTTTGTTGCCATTGCTTTTGGTGTTTTAGACATGACATCTTTGCCCATGCCTGTGTCCTGAATGGTATTGCCTAGGTTTTCTTCTAGGGTTTTTATGGTTTTAGGTCTAACATTTAAGTCTCTAATCCATCTTGAATTAATTTTTGTATAAGGTGTAAGGAAGGGATCCAGTTTCAGCTTTCTACTTATGGCTAGCCAGTTTTCCCAGCACCGTTTATTAAATAGGGAATCCTTTCCCCATTTCTTGTTTTTGCCAGGTTTGTAAAAAATCAGATGGTTGTAGATGTGTGGTATTATTTCTGAGGCCTCTGTTCTGTTCCCTTGGTCTATATCTCTGTTTTGGTACCAGTACCATGCTGTTTTGGTTACTGTAGCCTTTTACTATAGCTTGAAGTCAGGTAGTGTGATGCCTCCAGCTTTGTTCTTTTGGCTTTGGATGATCTTGGCAATGCGGGGTCTTTTTTGGTTCCATATGAGCTTTAAAGTCGTTTTTTCCAATTCTGTGAAGAAAGTCATTGGTAGCTTAATGGGGATGGCGTTGAATCTACAAATTACCTTGGGCAGTATGGCCATTTTCACGATATTGATTCTTCCTATGAAGCATGGAATGTTCTTCCATTTGTTTCTGTCCTCTTTTATTTCATTGAGCAGTGGTTTGTAGTTCTCCTTGAAGAGGTCCTTCACATCTTTTTAAAAATTTGCTGAGACTTGTTTCGTGACCTTACATATTGTCTATCTAACACATCAATGTTTCATGTGCTGATGGACAAAAACATAAAATCTGTGGTTCCTGGGTGTGGTAGGTACTTAGATTAGGGATATATATAGAGAAACATTAAATAAGATAATTTAAATTAGACTTGAAAGGGGAAATTCTTCCTAAAGAATGTGATATTGGAAGGATGAATAGTATTAATTAAGAGATGAGTGAGTGGAAAAGGTATTCCAGGGAAAGGAAACACTACATATGAAGTTAGGAACTTCTTAGAAGGCTGAATGTGAAAGGTAAAAGCCAGAAAATGTAGGAAAGAATCAGATCATCGTATGTCTTGTGTGCTGAACTAAGGAGTTCAGAGCAATACAAATCACTGAAGACTTAAGAAAAAGAGTATCAAGATAAATGTTTAGTGACTGAATGGAGGATAACTAGAAAAGAATGAGCTTGAAGGAAGTTCCTGCTTAGTAGGCTAGTGCAGTGACTCATGTGAGAAGCTTTAAAGAACTGGTCCCAAGTCCTTAGTGCTTAATATTCTTGGGCCATCATGTCCTTTAAGAATCTAATAAATGTTGTGTACTCTGGCACTGTATATCAGCATATATTTGTAATAAGATGAAAAATAATATTCCCCAGATTTCAGAGGTTACTCTTACGAGAAAAGATAAAATGCCAGTAATGAAAACACATGCATGTCTTTGCAGATTGCAGGCTAGTGAGGTATGTGTATAATGCAGTGTGTAGAAAGCTTATGGGTGCTAAGAAGTATGAAAATGGCATGACAAAAAGGACTATGTAGAGAATAAAATTCCTCCTACTGAAATAAACTTAAGGATTGAATTTAACAGAGAAAATGTCACAGGATTTAAAATGACCTACCTTAACCCAGAAAATGAAAGAATAAACATATCAATTACCAATTACTTAAAATATTTTAAAATGTAAAAAAAATCATATTGAATATATATCCACTCTTCCCTACTTCTCTTAAAATAAGAATGCCCAGAAAGCTTCACAGGGAAGTTTTATAAAACTATTAAAAACTCATAAGTAAAATGTAAATAAAATCCTTATAAAGCATAGCAAAAGAAAAAGAAAACTTTCGCATTATTTTCAATAGGAAGCATTTTATCAATACAGAAGACTGACAAGGTTAAAAAGTGACTACAGATTAGTCTCAATATGAACACTAATACAAAAATCCTAATGATGTCTTAGCAACATAATTCAATGTAATATAACTTGAACAAGAGATTTATTCTAGAAATGGTGATTTCATAAGTCATAATAAAATATATCTAAAGAGAAAAATTATACAATCATGTTCACATATGCCAAAAATTCATTTGATTGGATATCCATTTTAAAATAAACCTTCTTATTAAAATTCTTGCTTTAATATATAAAAGGTATATATTTAAATTTAAATTCCCAAATTATGCTTAATCTGAAAAATATACATCATATTAATGTCAGAAAAGGCAAAGATATTCATGCTTGCCACCATTATTTCTTAATTTTAATAATCATTTAAATTTTCAACATGTCCCATATTTTTAACAGCATTGAACATTATTGATTTATAAAGAAAATTAAACATAGAGGAATTAATATTCTCTGATGTATAATATTGATTCATTTATTTTATTTATTTTGGGGATATAACTTCCCTAGCAATGCAGCTTGCAATAATCAAAACAGCAAGCATTCCTATAGTGCTTACTATGTGTCAAACACCTCAAATGCTTTACCAATATTAACTCAGTTAATATTCACAACAATCTTGAGTTAGGTAAAATTTAGATACAGAGGAGTGCAGTAATTTGCCCAAGATCAGACAAGGAGCAAGTTGGAAGCCAGGATTCTGCGTGGTCTCTTCAACTATACATTTGGCTTCCTTGTAGTAGCAGATTCATGTTTACTTCTGGGAAGATACTCACTTGGTCTTATATTAAACTATTGCTAGTATTACTTTTTTTCTCAGTGAATGCAATTATTTCTGGAAATCCTTTTGAAACAGTATGTTCATTTTATACTAATATGCAGTTATTTTCTTTTAAAAATACTTTCAAAATGAGGTTATCTTTGATGATCCAAAAATGTGAACTTATTTTTCTTCTGAGTTGGAAACTACTTTCTTAATTGGTTGAATTCTTAGATCCCCCTACTTATTTTCCCAGTTAAAAACAAACTTGAATGGAAATTCAACATAGATATAAACATATTATGACTCAATATATACACCATGAGATTCTTGAACTGAAATATTGCCAATATATTGAACCCCGTTTTATGGACCTTCTATATTAGAATTTGTGTCCCTGCCCAAATCTCATGTTGAATTGTAATCCCCGGTGTTGGAGGAGGGGCCTGGTGGGAGATGATTGGATCATAGGGACAGATTATCCCTTTGCTGTTCTCATGATAGTGAGTTCCCATGAGAACCAGTTGTTTAAGTGTGTGGCATCTCCCCCTTCTCTCTTTTCTCTCTTTTCCTCCTTCTCTGGACATGTAACACATGCCTGTTACCCCTTTGCCCTGACTGTAAGTGTCCTGAGTCCTCCAAGCCATTTTTCCTGTACAGACTGTGGAACTGTGAGTCAATTAAACTTATTTTCTTTATAAATTACCCAGTCTTAGATATGTCATTATAGCAATAAGAGTTTATTATAGCAATGAGAGTTCACATTGCTCTAATGACTACCTAAGACTGGGTAATTTAGTGTGCTCATTCTCACAAAATGAGCACTTTTTTTTTTTTATTTACTCCACATCCTCACCAAATACTTGGTAATGAGACTTAAAATATGGTTCCAAATGTATTTTAACTGGTATTAAATTTCTAGATTGACAGATATTTTTTCTTTAAAGAGGATTTTTCCCTTATTTAACCTTCATTGTTTCTGAGAAGACAGCCATCATGTTTACTGCTACTGTTGTTTCATAAAATGATATCCATCTTATTTTTTCTGACCATTTTGAGATATTCTCTTTATGTTTGACTTTTAGTACTGCAATCATGATGTGAATGTGTATTTCCTGGTTTGGGTTTGCTGATCTTGAATCTGTGGGTTGCAGTGACTCATCAATTTTGGAAAATTCTAATTGACTACTTCTTTATTATTTCTTCTCTCCCATTCCTTTACTGGCATGTTAAGGCCTTTATCTGTTAATTTCATTATATGGGTTAGTTATAGGTTGGCTTCTATTTCTTTTTCCTAAACTATGAATTACATTTTTCTATTTCTTCATGTGTGTCATAATTATTGATTTTATGCTAAACATTTTTATTTTAAAGAATAGTAGAAAGTGAAGTAGGTAATATTACTCTTAGAAAAGGGCACCCCTCCTACTCCTTCATCTATCTGATGATAGCACAGTGGGCTGAGTCAATTTAATCCATAGTTGAAATGAGTGAGTTTTGTTGCAGTTTAATTATAAACAGTTCATGACTGGCTTTTCAGGGTTAGAAGGTAGGATTGGGACTTTCCTTTAACAGGGTTTGGATCGTGATCACAGGCAGTCTTTGGAGATCTCTTAAGGCTTTAACTTCCAGTTTCTAGATTCACAGATGAAAGGAGATTTCCCTCTGCTTACATACCAGCTGCTGACATTTTGGGTCACCCTTTGTTCTCCAGGTTTGCATCCAGACTTCCACATCTCAGGAGATTTTTCTCCACACTAATGCCTTCTCCATAGAGTTTGGCAAGTTTCTTCTTGGCCCTTTGCTTCCTCTCCCAATGCTTCCAAAGAGAAGCTCTCTTGTTCTTCCTTCTACGTCTGCAGACTTCAGTGTGCTTCCACCTTGTAATCAGTGAAGGCTCTATGCTAAACAATTAGTGGGCGTTTATAAACTCACTCAGTAACTGAAAGTCCAATGAATGAAAATAGTCATGTGTTTTCATGGGAAGGGCTTATACTTTTATGGAGTCCAATAAATTTAGATTTCTTTACATTCTCAGCCCTCTGATGGTGATAAAAGGAAAACTTCAGCCAAATTAAATTTAAAACAGATTAATTGAGCAATGAATGATTCACGAATTGGACAGTCTTCTGAGGCAGGGTAGGCTCAGAGACTCCAGTGCAGCTATGTCATGGAAGAACATTCATGGACAGAAAAAGGAAACAGGTACAGAAAACAGAAGTGAGATACAGAAACAACTGGATTGGCCACAGCTTGGCGTTTGCCTTATTTGAACACAGTTCGAACATTTGATTGGCCAAAACTCCGTGATTGACTCAAGTGTTGTCTACAGTCTGTTTATACCTCCACTTGTTATAGTTCATGTCACAAAGAGTACCAAAAACTTCCAGGTACAGTCCCTAGAGTCCTTTCTTTACAGCAAAGACTGTACTTCATCTTTAGATTATATTCCACCAACGTATGTTTGAGGTGTATTTGTTTCTGAGATCCACATAAATGTTTATCGTGGGGTTTTTCATATATTGTTGGCAATGTCACTAAATCCGGGGTTTGTAACTGTTCACACTAAGTAAAAATAATCTAGTTATACATTTCCAAATAACATCAATAAGCTAGTACAAGGTAGCTCTCAGAGGGTTCTGAATTTTAAGCACCACAGTATGAATCACTAAGCAGCACATAATATCTTTATCTTGGCTAAGGGTCAGTTCCAGATTTCCAGTTATTCCTGGAGACAAGCTACCCCAGTCTAAATGCAAGTTCACTCTATCCTTACATAGTCCATCCTCCTGCCTCTTGATCAAGTCTTTTTAATTTCAAGTCACTGATTATCATTATATTTTATACTCCTTTCAAAACATTTCTAATACAAAAAGTGCAAAAGAAGAAACACCAAATCATTAGTTATTTTTATCATCTAATAACATCTAGGTGTTGCTTTAAATAAACATTTTAGTTTACCACATACCCTGACAAAACCTTATTTATAATCGTGCACAAGTTTGACATCTTCTTGACTTCTTTGTAACACCAAATTTTAAATTTTATGAAATTTAGTGACTGATTCAAAGTATCAACTGATTGATGATGAACTAAATCTAGTTCTTCCTCTGGTGTTTGCTTCTATCAGAATAACATCATGTAAGGGTTTTAATTCCATCTTCCAAAAACATTTAATCATAAATCATATTGTAACATTTATAGAGTTAATAATTTACTGAGTTGGTGAGAATCTGGAACAACAGATATCATCATCATACAGGCAGGTATAAAAACTGGTACAATTTCAATAGAGGAAAATTTGGCAATATTTTTAGAAAAACTTTCAAAGTTTAAAATGGACAAATGGACATAGCTCTCAATGCAGTGATTCTACTTTTAGCTTTGAATCCTACAGATAAACTTTCATTTACATGGAATAAACTTAGGCAGCACGGTTTCTAACAGCAAAGTATTGGGAACCTCCAAAATATCTAAATAAAATTGGTTATATATTAAGTAAGGGCTCTACATAGTAAAATTTTTTACAGCCATTAAAAAGATTTAGATCCAAATATGCAACAATCCTCAAATAGATTTTGTTTTGAAAAGAAGCAGAATATGGCAAAGCACTTTAATATTAGTGAAAGAAAACTATATAGATAGAAGTTCTGAATATGTATACATACATATTAAGTGTATGTACTATTTTTGGAAGTTAATACACTGAACATGTATACAAACAACACATTTTGTCACGGCAAGTGACCTGTAGTATGAATGCCGCTGTTCAAGTCCTGGCTGAGCCACTTATTCATTGAATGACTTTGGTCAAGCTACTTAAATCTGGGCTTCACTTTCCTCATCTGTAAAATGGGGATAATTATAGTACCTATCACATAGTTTGTTGTGAGTGTTAAGAGTTAATACATGTCAATCATTAAGAATAGTTACCAGAACAAAGTAAGCATATTTGTTTAAAAAGTATATAAAATGTACATCAAAACTACTTGAAAGCAAACCAGGTAGTTAAATACTTTGCAAATAGTATGTGATAATTTACTGAAAGCATCATGTGTATTCAACTGTGCTTGTGGTTATTTTGAAACTAGAAATTGACATTTTAAAAAGCTATCTATTTTTTTTTAATTTCTGCTACAACACATGATTAAGAGAATATTCTTAAATAACAGGACATATCATTTCTATCCATGGATAAATTTCCACAGAAGACTAATGCTAAGGTTAGAAATTTCAAACTACTTGAGGCAATTTTTACTTTTCTTCTGGTAGATTACATGATAAAGTATATGTGTGTAAATAATCTACAATATTAAGATACTTTAAAATACAGTGGCTTCTAAAATCTGCTAATTGATTGGATTTAAATGATGAATTTGCCACAGTTCCATTGGATGATGAGATAGTGTGTAACAGGAAATGGATTTTCAGCCTACGCCATGACTAATTTTTTGTAATTTTGACAGTGCTTATTATTTTTATTTTATTGGATTGCTGAGAGGATATCAACTTGTCAAAATCAATGCAATGGAACGCCTATCCAAATCTTCATAACTTCAGCATTATTGCTGTACTATATACCAATGTAAATTAAACAGGAAAAACAAAATAACAAGTGCTATTTGGTATTTCTAACTTTAAAAAATAAGTACAATTTGTTTGCAATGTATAGTTTGCCTGCAAATAACTATCAAAATCGTAAGTATTTTAGGGTCAATCATTTTCTATTCTTAACATATTCTAAGTTGGGTTTACATTTATTTAATATACTTAAAGTTGGGCCTCTGGCATTCTGGCAGTCACTTAAAGTTTCACATAAATGGGTGCCTATTCCTGGATCAAGGGATATAAAATGTCATCAAATTCTAGGCACAGAAAATTACAAGGCATAGGAGGCTACGCTTAGAGTCTGTCATGTGAGTCGTAGACACCAACGTGTCTCAGCATATCTCAGTTTTTACTGTAGGGAATTACTTTGATTTATAGTATTTTTAGAAAAGTATTTATTTCTTTAGGACAATTTTAGTTTCACCAGGAAATTGAGAAGGAGGCAGAGAAATTTTTCATATATCCTCTGCCCTCATACATGCATAGACTCCATCATTATCAACATCCTTACGAGAGTGGTACATTTGTTATAATTTGATTAAACCTACACTGAAGCATTATCATCACCTAAAGTCCATAGTTTACATTAAGGGTCATTCTGGGTATGTGCATTCTATGGGTTTGAACAAATGTATAATGGCATGTATCCACAATTATGATATCATATAGAGTATGTTCAATGCCTTAAAATCTTCTGTGTTCCAAATACTTATCTATCTCTCCCCTCTGATGCCTGGAAATCATTAATTTTTAATTATAGCAATGGTTTTGCCTTTTCCAGAAAGTCATATACAGTTTTGTTTTTGTTTTGTTTTGTTTTTGGAGACGAAGTCTTGCTCTGTCGCCCAGGCTGGAGTGCAGTGGCATGATCTCGGCTCACTGCAACTTCCGCCTCTTGCGTTCAAGTAATTCCTTGCCACAGCCTCCTGTGTAGCTGGGATTACAGGCACACACTGCCATACCTGGCTAATTTTTATATTTTTAGTAGAGATGGGGTTTCACCATCCTGGCCAGGCCGGTCTTGAACTCCTGACCTCGTGATCCACCCGCCTCAGCCTCCCAAAGTGCTGGGATTACAGGCATGAGCCATCGTACCCGGCCTGTCATATACAGTTTTACTGTATATTCTGTCTAGGTATTACACTTTAATAAATTGAAAAAGAAAAAGGCCAGGCCCAGATAAGAAATGCCAATAGATTTATCTACAGTGTTTTCATTCACCCAGCCAAAAGCTCAAAGATGTTGGTTATTTGCAGCAGAAAAGAGGCCTGCCATCCTTCCACCTCATTCCATTCAGCTTCCCTTATTAGCTTGCTAATAGGGCCCAAGGAGATAGAGTCATGAAAAGAGACAAAATTTGCATAATAGAGGCAGTTACACTAGGTGTTTAGGGCCTTCTGGGTGAAGAGGGACAATTACTGGCCCCTTCACTTTAGGGGACTCGTGTTGGCTCTGTGGAGGCTCTCTTAGGTGGAGCTCTTCCATTGTGATTCCTGGTGATATGGAAAATGCATATCTTCTATCAGCAACTTTCCCTGATTTTCCCATTGTCTGCTTTGTAGCATACTCTAATGGAATATCTCAGCCCCATAAACACTCTCCTTAGGCAAAAATTAAAGTAGCTTTTAGCTACTTCTTGACCAAGTGCTTCACAATGGGTCTATGGGAAACAAGTTACTCAGCCTTTGTCATCAGATTGGAGTGCAGTTACTTTTTGGGTGTTGCCTACACCCAGCTGCCACAGACATGACACCCTCATTCGTTGACCCAAGAAATGTTGTGAGTGCAGGTCAATACCAGTCAGAGGCAAACTCTCCCTTGCCATCTCAGCCACGGTCTTGCATGTTTAGATGATTTAGTATACTAGACTAATCATCTCCTCAAATCAAATGCTGCTTGGTTCTTTTGAGGCTTCCTCATCTAACTTGAAGTAGATCAAGTAACATCATCCACCCAGGCCCCTTGGCAAAACGTTTGGCATTCATATATGGCAGCAGCTCTCCAAAGGAATTTTGTCATTCAGACAGTGATAGGTTCAGTGTCATATTCTCTGTGGCTTAATACAATGTATGTAATTTTTTCTACCACATCTGATGCAAAACAGATAGTTCTTTTTGGCTCTACTATGATGACCTCGAATCCAGGCCTTTTCCGTGATACCAGAATCCTGTAGTCTTCAAAATTATGGTAGAGGACAGGCTCACACTGTTTGTTTGTAAAGCCAGTGTCTACAAGTAGCTTAAATACCCTCCACCTCCATTAAATTAATTTTGTTAGCCAATACTCAGTCTTATGCCCCCTAACCTAATTTGGGAGGTTATACCTTACTCATATTCCTGGGGAACGGCATTATGCAGTGAATACACAGCATTGCTTCTGCCACAGAAACACCTTCACTCTTCATATCTCCTTATACTTTTTCAACAGAAGTTCTTAAAAGAGTAAATATCTCCTCTGACGTTGGTTTTTGGATACATCCTTTGAAAATATGCTTTTTAGTCTAGCTACTTGCTTTGATATCTGATATCCATTATTACCTTGAAGTCTCAGACAAAATAGAAACAGGATTAGTCTTATTTTTAGTATTTCATTTAGATCTCTTAGGTGTTTTAACAAATATTGAGCACAGAACTGCTTCAGAGCTGGAGAATACGTATCTTCCAATTTATAAGACAATTCTGTCTGATAAATTTTGCTACATGAATGTTAAGAGTGTAGAAATCATCAATATATAAAAACATCTCAAAGGTACCTGAGTCATCTGTTCTCTATGTTTATTGTGTAGATTAAATATATCAGAGACCTCAATTTCAGTACAAAAAATATATAGAGGCATACCTCAGAAACATTGTAGGTTCAGTTCCAGGCCACCACAATAAAGTAAATATTGTGATAAAGTAATTCACACAAACGTTTGGTTTCCTAGTACATATAAAAGTTATGTTTATGCTATAGTATAAATACAGTATTGTTTGTATTTACTCTATAATAAATGTATGAATAATATACACAATACGTTTCATGTCATTCTTATAATATTGTTTGTAATGTCTATACAAAATACATTTAAAATTATTCTATTGCTAAAAAAATTCTAATCATCTGAGCTTTTAGTGAGTTGCAATCTTTTTGCTGGTGGGGAGTCTTGTCTCAGGGCTGATGGTTGCTGACCAATCAGGGTTGTGGTTGTTGACAGTTGAGGTGGCTGTAGCAATTTCTTAAAATAATACAGTAATGAAATTTGCCACATTTATTGACTCTTCCTTTCATGAAAGGTTTTCTGGAGCATGTGAGGTTGTGTGATAGCATTTTACCCACAGTAGAATTTTCCAAATTGGAGTCAATCCTCTCAAATCTTGCCACTGCTTTAAAACTAAGTTTATGTAATGTGCTGAGTCCTTTATTGTCATTTCAACAACGTTCACAGCATTTTCACCAGGAGTAGATCCCATCTTAAGAAATAACTTTCTTTGTTCATCCTTAAGAAGCAACTCCTTATCATTAAAGTTTTATCATGAGTTGTGGCACTTGGGTCACATTGTCAGACTCTATTTCTCATTTTTGTTCTCTATTTCCACCACATCTACAGTTAATTTCCCCACAGCAGTCTTGAACCCCTTGTAATTATCCTTGAGAGGTGGAATCAACTTCTTTCAAACTCTTGTTAATGTTGATATTTTGACTTTCTCCCATGCACTATGAATGTTAATAGCATTAAGAATGGTGAATTCTTTCTAGAAAGTTTCCAATTTACTTTGCCCAGATCTATCAGAAGAATCAGTAGTTGTGACAGCTATAGGCTTATGAAATATATTTTTTAAATAATAAGACTTGAAAGTCAAAATTTACTCCTTGATCCATGGACTGCAGAATGGATGTGTTAAAGGGCACAAAAACACTGTGAAGCTTTTTGTATATCTCCATCAGAGCTCTTGCGTCATTTTGGTGCATTGTCAGTGAGCAGTAATATTTTGAAAGCTATCTTCTCTCTAATCAGTAGTTCTCAACAGTGGCCTTAATATATTTATTAAATCATGGTGTAAACAGATGTGCTATCATCCAGGCTTTGTTGTTCCCATTATAGAGCATAGGCAGAGTAGATTTAGGAAAATTCTGAAGGCCTGGGATTTTTGGAATGGTAAATGACCATTGGCTTCAAGTAAAAGTCATAAGCTGCATTAGCCCCTAACAAGAGAGTTCCTCTGTCTTGAAGTCAGGCATTAATTTTTCCTGTCTACCTATGAAAGTCTTAGATGGTATCATCTTACAATGTAAGGTTGTTTTGTCTACATCAAAAATCTGTTGTTAATTTAGCTAATTTCATCAATTATCTGAGGTATATTTGCTAAGCAAGTTGCTGAAGTTTCATATCAGCCCTTGTTGCTTCATCTTGCACTTTTATGTTAATAGAGATAGCTTTTTTTATTCTTAAATCTCATAAACTAACCTCTCTTAGCTTCAAACTTGATGGGAGTTAGGTTCATGCTCTAAATTAGATTTTGGCTTAAGAGAATGTCATAGCTGATTTGATCTTTTATCTAGTGTATTCAAACTTTCTTTCTCCGTATCTGCAAAAGGGCTGTTCACATTCTTATCATTAGTGTGTTAACTGAAGTAGCATCTGGAATTTTCTCCAAAAACTTCCTTTGCTTCACTACTTGGGTAAGTGTTTGGTGCAAGAGGCCTAGCTTTTGGCCTATCTCAGCTTTCAACATGTTCTCATTAGACTTAATCTTTTCTAGCTTTTGATTTAAAGTGAGAGACCTGCAACACTTACTTTCACTTGAACATGTAGAGGCCACTGTAGGGTTATTAATTGTCCTAATTTCAACATTGTTGTGCCTCAGGGAACATGGAGGCCTAATGAGAGAAAGATAGATGGGGAAATTACCTGTCACTGGAGTAGTCGGGACATTCACATGAACAGAATACGTTTACTGTCTCACATGGGCATGACCCATGGTGCCTCTAAACAATTACAACAGTGACATTCAAAATCACTGATGACCATAACATAGAATAATAATAAAAAAGTTTGAAATATTGCAAGAATTACTCAAATGTGACACAGGGATACAAATTGAGCACATATTGGAAAAAATGATACCAACAAAAGAGCAGTGCAAGGTTACCACAAAGCTTCAATTTGTTAAAAAAAAAGAAAGAAAGAAAGAAAAAAAATTATCTGTGAAACACATTAAAGCAAAGCACAATAAAATGGGGGTATTCCTGGAAATAGTTAGATTTTACTGATAAAAAATGAAGACATTTGAAAATGCTGTTGGAAAATTTTTCAATCTTACCTGAAAATGTAAAGTGAAAGAAAATATTACTCTAGAAATGTTTTTCAAATTATTAAAGCAGATAAAGGCAGAATGGAACAGTTGAAAGGTATATGTGTGGCTGTCTTGAGCCTACCCTTATATTTTTCTTGGTTCTAAAGTAATTTGAGCAAACTTAGAGCTCCAACAAAGCAGTTTGAGATATCCTGTTATTGTTGATTTTGAATACAAGTACATTAGTGTGATGAACTGGAAAATAAGAGTTAAGGTGTGTTTAGTGCTAATTATATGTACTAATTTTTTATGTTATTTTATTTTTATTTTTTTGAGACAAAGTCTTGCTCTGTCGCTCAGGCAGGAGTGCAGTGGCACAATCTCAGCTCACTGCAACCTCCGCCTCTCGGTTTCAAGTGATTCTCCTTCCTCAGCCTCCTGAGTAGCTGAGGCTATAGGCATGTATCACCACACCTGGCTAAATTTTTGTATTTTTATGGAGACTGGGTTTCACCGTATTAGCCTGGATGGTCTTGATCTCCTGACCTCCTGATCCTCCCACCTTGGCCTCCCAAAGTGCTAGGATTACAAGCATAAGCCACTGTGCCCGGCCTAAATTTTTATACATGGTAAAAATTACTAAATTTTTACCATGTACTAAATTTTTACACATGGTACCTTATTTAATCTACACCTCCATTAATTAAGTACTATAATTATATCATTGAAAAATTAATAAACTGAAGATGTGAGTAAATAAATTATTTGCCTTAGATGTGAACCCAGGCAGTCCAACTCCAAAGCCTACTTTTTAGCCATTTTGTTATGTGATATTTCTCTTAATTCATTTGACATTGATAATACTATAAATCTCAGAAAAATAACTATCTAAATAAAAATTTCATAGCCTCAAAGGGGGGAATCTTTATGTAATACTCTGTGGTTTATATTCTGCTTTTACATGCACATATCTTAGCTAATTTGAACCTCACAAGAATCCCATGAGATTGAATTTTTTATTTTCACCAGACCAACAAGATCTGATGGAAACACCAGAGCTTATCTAAAAGTAAATTTCTCTTACTTTGTGATTCTGCCTCCACAAACATTCACTCACCTGATAAAAAATAGAAGGGGAAAATATGATGTTATTCTCACTGCTAAAACATAAGCTTAGAAGGTAGAATTGCATAGCAGATTGATATAGATGGGATTCCAATAGGTTTTTTAATTTGAACCTTTTGAGTGCTGAGAGTCTGAGTTTCCCACATGTTTTATATTTTTTCTACTCCAACAGGCTGCTGATTTCCCAAAGTTAGAACTTTCTGCAATTCATTTATAAGGCCAGACTTTGATGATAGAAGACTGCTCTAGCCTTAGGTATATTGGCTGGCTGCTTCAGGAAAGTAGAAGTGTACAGGGTTATTCTGGAGATAAGAAGCCTTCTCATCACTGTAAACTTGTACAGAACAGAAAACAAAAGCTTATCTACCATCCAAATCATATACACCTAGTGAAATGCCAAGGCAAAACTTCACACTGAGCCTGATTACATCAAAGTTCCTGGTCAATCAAGTCCCTACTCTTTCCCCAGTTCACTAATCCATACTAACAATCAGAAAGCAAGGAATTGCACTCAGGATTTAATCTTTACTGGTACATAACTTTGAGTGAATGCTTGCCATTTTAAACATCACCTTGTTTATTTGTGAAATGGAAATAATTATCTTTACATCACAATGTTTCAGTCATCAATTTACGTATCATCTACTACCTTATTCAGTATATTTAATACTTATATAATGTTACATGATTACATAATCTCTCTCTGTGTGTGTACACATACATATCCTGCAATCACTGGCTTTGATATATGCACTAATTATCTCAATAAATTAGATATGTTACAGTAATTCTATTTCTGGAAAAAAGCTTACTTAACATGATCTTTCTATACCATAATTTCTATTATTCTAGTATAAACACAACCTTGTTAGAATGTTAGATTCTCCTGTGGAGCTTCAACCAAGACTTAATAAATCAACATTTTCACAGTTAAAGTTCAGGTTTATATATTTTTATAAAGACTTATAGACAATTCATACATCCCAAAAGGACTGAGTATATCACCATTGTGCCAATGAGTGACATAGCTCTGGGTTCTGAGACAGGCTTCTCCACTTCACAAAGCAAGTAAAAATTTCTGGATTCAGTGTCTTTAGTTTTATTTTTTGTAGGTACATAGTAGGTTTATGTATTTATGAGGTAGGTGAAATATTTTGATTTAGGGATGTAATGTATAATAATCACATCATGGGAAATGGAATAGCCATCCTTTCAAGCATTTATTCTTTGCAACAATCACTTTTAGTGATTTTAAAATGTACAATTAAATTATTATTGACTGTAGACATCTGTTGTGCTATCAAATACTAGGTTTTATTTATTCTTTCTAATGATTTTTTTGTAGCCATTAACCATCCCAATGATACAGGAGTTAAGAAGAAATCACTTGGACAGACAGTAAGTAAGGGTATAGGAACCCTTGGTAAGGCTTTTCTTTTTCATAAAAAGCAGCCCCAAATCATTTTCTAACAAAGAGCAGCCTGTAAAGTCAATCTTCAGACATATACAAACAAACTTGCACGTGTGAATGCTGGCAGGAACTAGGGATTAGACATGTTCAAGAAGGTGGCTCCATCTTCCCTTCTCTTTGTCAGCCACATGTACTGTAAGGAGCAGACAAGATGGCGCCAATCAACTGGAAAGTCCATTTGCATAATATTAGGGTGGGGCAACCAGCCTTCCCTGTGCACTATGTAAACATCATACCTGATCCAATCAACTGTGAGCATACACATACATAGGGTAAATCAGACACCACCTCCTCAAACTGGACTATAAAATCCGAGGCATTTGCCACCAGCTGGTCCTTGAGCGAGCTGTTTCTCTTTCTCTTCTCTTCTGCCTATTAAACCTCCACTCCTAAACTCCTCTTGTGTGTCTGTGTCTTAAATTTTCCTGGTGCATGACAATGAACCCCAGGTATATACCCCAGACAACATAGCTGTTTCATAATGGGGACCTCGTTCGGGATACCAAGGTACAACATTCATCAAAACAGTGAATAAAGGAGCACACTCAAACTGTCCTTTCATTCTGAGGCTCTTGGCCTCCATTTTAGAACCAAATCAAACCAAATACTGGGTTCCCTTTAGCCATTTAAAAACGATTAGCATGGCTGCCAGCCTTACAAGACTTGGGGGATAGACTTGCTGGGGAGAACATGGAGAATCCCCCAGCACCCATGGGTGGCTGGGCATATTGGCCATGTTTAAATGAACTTCCTTACACAAGGGACTTAGCTGTCATGTGGGGCTGGAAGAAGTCCTGGGACAACTGAGAATTTCTGGCTGGGGCTACCTCCCACTGTTATCCAAGAGCTTCTGGACTGACCCTAGCCTCTGACTGCCCTGATGGAATGTTGGCCACATGATCTCCAACTTTCTTATTGTAATTTCCTCCTTTCCTGTCTGTGACCATCCATATCTTTTAAACTCTCTGTTTATGCAATGTGTGGGAAGTTTTACAGGAAAATAATCTTGTTTGGCAAGATCAGGTAATATGGTAGTAACTGGGGATATAGCTCAAGGGAAGGTGGCTGTGATTTTCTAGGAACAGAGACCTCCCCACCCAACAGTGATTGTCTCTCTCTGCCCTGGAGATCACATGGCACTTTCAGGTCAATCTCTGCCCTTGGTGTGGAGATCACATGGGACTTCTAGGTCACTCTCTGCCCTTGGTCTGGAGAGCACATGGCATTTCCAGGTCTCTCTCTGCCCTTGGCCTGGAGAGCACATGGCATATCAAGGTCACTCTTACCTTGGTATAGTGAGCATATGGCATTTCAAGGTCAACAGTGCCACCTAGTGGAATAGGAATCCTCTCCGTGAGGCACATTGTAGGTCCTTCACTGAAACACCATAGTTTCCCAATTCTCGCCTCTTTTTGCACCTCTCTGTTAGAAACCAGGCTTCATGCTGCTTGTGTAAATGAGAAAATTTTGACTTCAACAATTAGGGGTAAAATGTCCTCCAAAGCCAAATTTTAGTCTTGATACTGTCCCATGAGCAGGAAAATGGCCATTGGGTCCCTATGTTCTTTTAAGGCACCTATTATGCCTTCAGTTAGAATGGTACTTAATTAGTAGGGGAATTTTAGGTTCAGAAGTTAACCAGAACCATTCTCTAAGGATAAATGCTTTAGCATGGGCTATAATAACAGATATAGAGCTCAAACCAGCACACTCCCTCCATTTAGGAGGGACGTGCAACATTTGCCCTAATGTAACTGTCACATGGTGTCTCCCAAGATCCATTCTTAGGGGAGCCAGGCAGGTCACACAAATCTAGAAAATCAATGGGAAATCACAGGCAGAGGTGATAGAGCCACTTGGGTGAGTGTGACTAATCCCGATCACATAGTTTCTCTGGTTCCATGGCTGGGATCACACCTGCTACAATGAGCAGCACGTTCAACAAGGTGCTGGGACCCAGGAACCACAGAGGGAAAACAGCAGGGGGTACGCCCCCACTGTCTTCCTTTCCATTGTGGGTCACACCAAAAGGAAGGAGACTAAAGGGACTTGGTTTTCTCACTTCTCTTTATCATCTTTGGCCTGTATTCCTCTGGAGTGCGTTCTGAAGCACAAAGATTCTTTTGACCTTGAAACTTCAATTTTAAAAGCGGCTCATTTTCTTCTGCTAAAGGGCATGGGCTTCTCACCGTCTTGAACCATCCAGGCCTGTGGAAGGGACCTATAATTTTAATATTATCCAACAATTAGATCTTTTCTGCAGACGGGTGGGTAAATGTTCTGAGGTACCTTATGTACAGGCTTCTGTTGCTCTGCAAGGCAACCCAGACCTTTCCAAGCATTGCACAATCAACCCAGTCCTTTTAGCAATCATATCGGCAGGCACAAAGGGAATGATTCCCTAAGACTAGAAAAGCAACTTCCAGGGGAACCATCTGAGGCAGCTTTTGAGTGTCCCAGCCCTTCCAGTCCTTCTTATCTGGGGCCACCTCCAACCACGCCTCCAGCTATTCCACCCCCACTATCTCCAAAATATCCCACTCCCCCACCTTTGCTCTTACGCCTACAGGAAATGCCCAATGAAGTTGATGCCACTAGGGTTCGAGTTTCCTTCTCATTGCAGGACCTTAGGCAAATAAAGGGAGACTTCGGCCAATTTTCTAATGTCCCTGATAGGTGTACAAAAGCTTTCCGAAATTTAACTCAGGTATTTGACCTCTCATGGAGGGCTGTTATGCTGCTCCTAAGCCAGACCCTAACTGCCACAGAAAAACAGGAACTCTGCAGGCAGCAGAGAATTTCAGAGATGAGCACTGTGTCTCCTATTGTAGGCCAAAAGCTGAGAGAGAAAATAGGGAAGGCAAAGAAATATGAGAAACACCATTTTCGATAGGAAAAGAGGCAGTACCTCTTGACAACCTTAACTGGAACACCCAGTATGTTCTATGGTGTTTTTCCTTTTTTTCACAGTTTAAAATGGCACTTTTATAATCTTCTTCCGACCTGGGAAAAGTTAATTTCCCTGAACCTTAAAATGCTTGGCTTTGGTGGGACATGGTGGCTCATGCCTATAATCCTAGTATTTTGGGAGGCTGATACTGGTGGATTGCTCAAAGCCAGAAGTTCAAAATTAGCCTGGCCAACATGGTGAAACCCTGTCTTTACTAAAAATACAAAAAAATTAGCTGGGCATGGTGGCAGGTGCCTGTAATCCCAGCTACTCGGAGACTGAGGCAGGAGAATCCCTTGAACTCGGGAGGCAAAGGTTGTAATGAGCTGAGACCATGCCACTGCACTCCAGCCTGGGCAACAAGAGCGAAACTCTGCCTCAAAAAATAAAAATAAAAAATAAAATGCTTGGCTTACAGTTGAGTTAGGGGTAAGGGAACTTAGAATCCTGACATGAGAGCAAAAGACTAAATTTTTTTTTAACCAGTCAAGCTTTTGACTTCTCTCTCTCGAACCTAGAAGCCTGACATGCCAGCAAAAGAGTGAAAGATTTTATTTTATTTTTTACCAGTCAAGTTTTGGCTTCTCTCTCTCTATGCAAACTGGCAAAAGGGATAAGGATCATTGTTTATATTCCCCGTAAAGTTTTAATTAACGAAAAAGATTGGTGAGGTTGGTCTTAAGCTGTAGCCAATATGGCATGCTTTGTGTGTCTTTCTGTATGATTTTGTCAAAAGAAAGGGTAACTTAGTTTGGAATGCAGGTTCAGGACCCCATAAGCCTGCTGTTCAAGCTAGTGCAACAAAATGTTCAGTACCAACATGGCTACAGGACTCTATCTTGTTTCAGGTCCTTGCCAACATGACCTGTAACCCCCTGACAATATTTTGTTTCAGTCTCTGCCCTTTTACAATGGTGGCTGTCTCCTTGTGCTAAGTCAGTTCCTGGGTGGGGACCACAAAATCAGATGAGCCGGTTTATCAATCTGGGTGGTGCCAGCTGATCCATCAAGGGCAGGGTTTACAAAATATCTTAAGCACTGATCTTGAGAGCAGTTTAGGTAGGGTCAAAATCTTGTAGCTTCCAGCTGTGTGACTCCTAGGCCATGGCTTCTAATCTTGTGGCTAATTTCTTGGTCTGGTGCCCAGGCAAGAGGGAAGCATATATTAAGAAGGGGCTGTTACTATCTTTATTTTAGACTATTAACTGTAAACCACGCTCCTCCCAAAGTTGGTTCGGCCTACACCCATGGATAAGCAAGGACAGCTTTGGGGCTGGAAACAAAGTGGAGTTGTTTGGGTTAGATCCCTTTCACTTTCTCAGTCACAATTTTCCAATGACAGTTTCAAAAGCTGCTTATCATCCCTTTGAAAATACCTCATACATTCGCAGTTAAGTCATAACCTAACTAAGGCTTGGTGGTTTCACCTGTGAGGTTACTTTTTGTAGAATTCAAAAGCTGAGAATCTTAACTGCTTGGCATGGCTAACATCAAGTAACAAGGGATGTAAAAGGATTTTCTTAAAGAGTGCTCAGCTTAATTCGAAGTGGATATTCAAATTATAGGTGTATTTAAAAAGCCTTTATGTTTTTCTCTTCTTGGATCTTGTTTTTCCGAAAAAACATTTTTTTCCTTCTCAGTCAACTGAATTATTGTCTTGCCACTCTTAATGCACACATGAGAGGCCCTAAGATCTAAGATAACTTCTGGTAGCATGAGACTCCTTGAGGAAGAACAGAGGAGGCACCATAGACATTGTTTTGGGGAAAAAAACCCCTCCGTTTTCCTCATGAAACCCCAAGAATTAAAAGCAAGATAATTTCCTCTTAAAATCAAAGGCTCTGTTCTATTTTACATTGTGTTATCTGACAGTTTTGAGTTGTGCGGGTATCAAATTCACATCAGGAGAGAGCGTGGTATGTAATAACTAGGTAGAAAATACACTTTAAGGGATGGCCAATAGTAATTATAAATCAGAGATGTACGCTCTTAGTCACCTGAAAGACATGAAAACATTCCCCACGCCCCACTGAGAGATAAGACTCCCACGGCAGATGGACTGATTACAAAATAAGGTGATTTTGGTTTCCTTGCAATGAAATGTGTGATAGAAGCACCATGCTGTCTTCTTCCATAGTATTTCCCTCCCTTTGAGGATCCAAAATTCAGCATAAAATGGCACCCTTAATTTTAGGGATCTGTCTTTGCCTTCAGCTGTGCCTGCTTATCAGGCCCTAAAAATGCATTCTACTGGCGCTGCTCCTCCAGAGGCTCCACCCTGAAGCCAATAATCCAATCAAGAAACTGGCAAATAAAAAATCTTATGAGTGATGAACCTTCTGTCTGTGTTGCTATATATGTGTTTTGTGTAATGTCTACAAAAAGATCTCTAATTGACTGGCTTAAAGAAAAATAAGCACTTAAATAAAATGTATTTTAGTACATGTGATTTTAATCTTTAAGGAATAAAAATAGCCTTAAGGATTATTGGTAAAATGCAATAAAAGTAAAGTGTCATCAAAATGCAAACAGATGGTCTAAATCATACAACTTAGATACTAGTTTGCTAAATGTTCCAAGGTTGTATATTGCCTGCTTTACAGATAGGTATGACCTGGGACACGTGGAGTTAGAAGCTGGGAAAAGTCAGACTTTATCTGCACTTCTGTCTGGTTCCTAGGCGCTACATCTGGTACATAATTAAAATTGCTTACTAATCAGGTTTTTCACCAAAAGTAAAAGTTGCTGAGTTAACAGTGCAACATGTATTTGAGATCACTAAACTGTTTTACATGCAAGGCTTATAAAAACAGTAGGATGTGTTTTTTAGTAAAAGATTATAAGAAAGCATGGAAATGTAAATTTTTCACAAGGATAAGGAATTATCTTAAATTTAATAAGATAAAGCTAAACACTTAGTTGTGGAAAGACTGTAAAAATTAATCTTGCAAAAATATGTAACATTAAATTCAAAAGAGTATTGTATGGTCTTTTCATAAACTGAGCATCGAAATAAAAGCACAACAAGGTTGTCTTAAGATGCTAATCTGCCCTTTAGCAAAAGAGTTATAAAAGGTTTGCAAAGATTTTACCTCATGGTGAAATTGGTTAAGATTAGATGGAATCTTCTATAAGGTTTCATTTAAACAAATTGGGGCTAATATTAATAAACCGATGCAAAGGTAAATTTGACTTTGAACAGGATTTTCATGTAATAGTAAAGGCTAATAAAAGGTTTTTGCCTTTTGAGTCATTTTTGGCAAAATAAATAATTTATGGCAATTTGAAATTCTATTTCATAACATCAAGTATTTTAAACCTCTAATATTTAACAGGTGTCCCAAATTCAAGCGTCAAGTTTCAAAATTGTCTTTCCTAATGCCTGGTTTTCTGGATGCTTCACAGGACCCCTGAAACATTCAGAAAAGAGGTGAACCAGATTATCTGACATTTTTGGTCGCATAAGATTGCCAAAATGATGTCTAATCTTCTTTAAGTTACATTTTGGTGGATAATACTAATTTATGTTCCAAAACCGTATGAGATTTCTAAAATGTTAATGTCTGAATATATGCTATCAATCATAATCAAGGGTAAAGTTACTGTAAACCACAGAGATAACTAAACTTTGTCAGTTGTGGAAATTTTGTCACTAGATAATTGTTGTCTTCCTTTGTTCCTTCTCAGCAGATGGTTTATAATCAAGCTAGAAGACTTTAATACGTGTTCTGAAATGCAGGTTTCCAATAGCTTCCAAGATTGTAAATTGGAATAGAGAAAAAACACACAGGACTCATGAAGAACTGAAATGTTCATAAATGTCAAGCAAAACAAGATTTAACTAAATGGACAGCACTCAGAAAGTTAAAGCAAACTTTTTGACTTTTGCTTGGAATATTTCTGATCCTTGTTTTGTTTTTCAGGGTCAAGGAAACCTATTTTGAACTTTTTACAGCCTTTAATAGTTGATTAAGGTATATTCCTGTGAACAAAATTTGGAGCATGTTTATTTCTCTCTGCCTGGATCCTCTAGAATTTGGAAACTATCTGAGAGTATTCTTAACTTATGGCAATACAGTTGTTTGCATCAGTGCAATAAGAATCCATTTCACTTTTTCAACAGGATACAATTGGAAAAACTGTTATTTTATCAAGGCTTTGACCCGAAGGGTATATACTTCCTTCTAAGGAATCAATCTTGACTTGAAGAGCCAAGAAAAACCTATCAGGATAACTGACCTCATACCTTGTCTACACAGTCCCTGCACAGGGTTTCTAACCTGTGGTCAATAAAGAATGTCACTTTCTAACAGGTCCAGGAGCTCCAAATTCATCTTGGGACGTTAAGAGAAAAGGATCACCCAACTCACATGTATTTGAGGATATAAATCCACGGCTGGGCTTGTCTTTAAAAGGTTTTTGTCTGAGATTCCTTGAGGAACAGAATTCCATCAAAGACAATCCAAAAGACCTATGTGGAAATAATTATTCTTGCTGCACAGCAAAATAAACTATCATCAGAGTGAACAGAAAACCTACAGAATGGGAGAATTTTTTTGCAATCTATCCATCTGACAAAGGGCTAATATCCACAATCTACAATGAACTTCAACAGATTTTTCAAGATAAAAACAACCCTATTCGAAAAGTGGGCAAAGGATAGAAACAGACACTTCTCAAAAGAAGACATTTATGTGGTCAACAAACATATGAAAAAAAGCTCATCATTACTGGTCATTAGAGAAATGCAAATCAAAACCACAGTGAGATACCATTTCATGCTAGATAGAATGGCGATCATGAAAAAGTCAGGAAACAACAGATGCTGGAGAGGATGTGGAGAAATAGAAATGTTTTTATACTGTTGGTGGGAGTATAAAGTAGTTCAACCATTGTGGAAGACTGTGGCAATTCCTCAAGGGTCTAGAACCAGAAATACCATTTGATGCAGCCATCCCATTACTGGGTATATACCCAAAAGATTATAAATAATTCTACTATAAAGACACATTCACATGTATGTTTATTGCAGGACTGTTCGTAATAGCAAAGACTTGGAACCAATCCAAATCCCCATCAATGATGGACTGGATAAAGCAAATGTGGCACATATACACCATGGAATACTATGCAGCCATAAAAAAGGATGAGTTTGTGTCCTTTGCAGGGATATGGATGAAGGTGGAGACCATCATTCTCAGCAAACTAACACAGCAACAGAAAACCAAACACCACATGTTCTCACTCATAAGTGGGAGTTGAACAGTGAGAACACATGGACATAGGAGGGGAATATCACACACTAGGGCCTGTCAGGTTTGGGGGACCAGAGGAGGGATAGCATTAGGAGAAATACCTAATGTAGATGATGAATTGATGGGTGCAGCAAACCACCATGGCACGTGTATAATTATGTAACTAACCTGCGTGTTCTGCACGTGTATCCCAGAACTTAAAGTATAATTTGAGAAAACTGTGCAAATGACATGAATAAACATTTTTCAAAAGTAGATGTATACATACAGCCAACAAACATGAAAAAATGTTCAATATCACTAAACATCAGGGAAATGCAAATTAAAACCACAATGAGATACCACCTTAATCCTGCAAGAATGGCCATAATAAATTAAAAAAAAAAAAAAAAAGAAGTTGGCTTGGATTTGGTGAAAAGAGAACACTTTTATACTGCTGGTGGGAATGTAAACTAGTACAACCACTATAGAAATGTGTCTGGAGATCCATTAAAGAACTAAAAGTAGAACTACAATTTGACCCAGCAATTCCACTATTAGGTATCTACCCAAAGAAAAATAAGTCATAATATGAAAAATACACATGCACATACATGTTTAGAGCAGCAGAATTTGCACTTGAGAAGATATAGATACAATTTAAGTGTCCATCAATCAATGAGTGGATAAAGAAAATGTGGTATATATACACCATGAAATACTATTCAGCCATAAAAGGAACTAAAAACTGTCTCTTGTAGCAACTTGGATAAAGCTGGAGGCCATTATTGTAAGTGAAGCAACTCAGGAATGGAAAACTAAATATCATAGGTTCTCACTTATAACTGGGAGCTAAGCTATGAGGGTGTAAAGGGACAGGAATGATATAGTGGACTTAGAGGACTCCTGGGGGAAGTTTAAGAGGTGGGTGAAGGATAAAATACTATATATCGGATAAAGTGTACATTTGTTGAGTAACAGTTGCACCAAAATCCCAGAAATCACCACTAAAGAACTTATCCATGTAACCAAAAACCACATGTATCCCCAAAAGTATTGAGAACAAAAATTCAAGTTTTGTTACAAAGAAGTTCCCGGAATCTTTGTTCTGAAATATTTCTACACTGAAGATTTAGTTTGGTTGGTCCCATTCAAAAATTTGTTAACATTACAAATCATAATAATGTTTTCTTACATGTTTCCACACATACACATATGTTTTTTGTGTAATCCTATCTGGTTTATCTCATTCCCTTGTTTTATTCTTTTCATTATCAACTTAGTTAAAATTGAATACTTATTTTGCAGCTACTGAATGCTTATTTCTTCTATTGTAAATTATTTTGAGATGAATATATTTATATATAAACCCTTGTCTTTTTTCTTGTTCTTTCCTTAGATTGAACTATTATACACAGAATTCTGAGTCAGAGTTCTGAGGACTTCTGAGAATCTTGGTAAGAATTTTTAAATTGCTTTCCAGAAACCTTAACGATTTGTGTGCCTAACAGCCATGTGTTATAATGCCTGTTTCACTTTATTCTCAGCCATATATTTCATGAAATGTAACTTATTATTCATTCTTTAAGACCTCATGAGACTGTTACATGAAGTATGGAATATTTTTATGAACTCTCATGCAAACAAGTCAGGAACATGGTAGGAAACAGTAGAAATGTAAGTTACATATTGACATTCTTACTCTCCCCATAGCCGATAAATTTGGGGTCAAGATAAATGTGATTGGGTTAACCAAACTTCTAGCACTTCTGATATATCATGAATTAAGCTGCTGTTTGGTGTTCAGAATGACTAATTTAAAAATTAATATTTAGGCAACATAACCATTAGTTTATTGTTTCTTCTGCTGCTACTGGGTACAAATCCTGGCAGTGATTTCCAATAAACTGGAAGCAGAATAAGCAGAAAGTGGAAAATATTTAATGATAGATAAGCATATCAATAAACTGAGGGTGATAGTAGAAGCCTTTCCTGTAGCTTTCGTTTAAATGGTCTTTAGAGTTTTGTAGTAGAAAGTAAGTAGCTCCCTGGGCTGAGCAGTTTCCAGTTCTCAGTTCAGTCATAAACTTGCTCTGCGATTTCAGGCAAAAATGAAAGTATTGTCAGGTCTCAATTTCTTCTCTCTATAAGATTTCTGAAATTTATGTCAGTTTTAAAACATCGTGATCATATAATTCTTATAGATAAGTATGCTATGCAGTCAGACTTAATAAAAAATGAAGATTCACTCTAACCACATTCGTTGCTTGATATTTACATAATTTGTACTTTTTCATGATTACAAGTAATGCTAAGTACTCTTGTATACAGAATTGTATGGTAGATTGTATATATGTATATATAATATATGTGTCTGTTATATGTATATCTAATATGTGTCTATTATATGTATATATAATATGTGTCTATTATATG
The DNA here is from genome assembly GCF_037993035.2 of Macaca fascicularis. Classification (NCBI taxonomy): domain Eukaryota; kingdom Metazoa; phylum Chordata; class Mammalia; order Primates; family Cercopithecidae; genus Macaca; species Macaca fascicularis. The sequence goes on from NC_088379.1 coordinate 109,469,112, forward strand.
TATATATAATATATGTGTCTATTATATGTATATCTAATATATGTGTCTATTATATGTATATATGTATATGTGTATGTATATCTAATATATGTACATATTATATATACTACATTGATTTGATGGGTCAGATATAATGCATAATTTGTAGGAATATTTTCAGTGAAACTTCCATCTAGAAAGGCTGCTATTTTATACTCTCAACAATAGTGCATTGGGGTACCCATTTTTTACAATTAAATGTTGGATATTATTGAACTTTAAATTTTTTCACCAATTTGATAAGTGAATAGTACTATCACCTTGCTTTTTAATATTTGTATCATTACTATTTGTAAATGTAAAGCTGAACTTCTTATTTTTGGGACCCATTTGTATTTCTTTTTACAGTAAATTACCTGCTTTACAGCCTTTATGCATTTATCTACTGATCTTTATGCAGTTAGGCAGTTGTCTTGTAATGTATATTTGTAGGAGTTTTTCATAGATTGTATTACAAAAAATTTAATGCTCAAAAAATTTAAACTTTACTATCTTTTGATTAATTTGAATTTTATTTTAGGAAGGAATGTTCTGCCTTAAGCTATTTGCTTGAGTATTGTTACAGTTGTGTCTATATATATGTGTGTGTATGTGGGGGAGTGGTGGTTGTAGTCAGTCTGGAATGCAATAAATGCTTTCAGATAGAGATAAAATTTGTTCACCAAAAGGAGAGCCCTTTGTTCCATAACCATTTGTAAAATAGTCTGTTTTTACCCACATTATAAAAATAAATACCACTTATTTTAAATACACTTTTATTTTGTATTAAATTTATCCTCTGCCTTATTACTGTTCACTTTCTAAATACACTATTCTTGAGCATTTTTTTTTTTAAACTAACAGTAGAATTATTTTTTAAGTCCCCATAGGAATTCTTTGAGATTTGATTTGGAATTATCTTGAATGCATAGACTGTTTTTGTGAGACGTAAAATATTTACAACATCAAATTTGATGACTGAGTGTGGTGGCTCACACCTGTAATCCTAACACTTTGGGTGGCCTAGGTGGGGGGATCGTATGTGCCCAGGTGTTCAAGGCTATAGTGAGCTATGATCACACCACTGCACTTAGCCCAGGCAACAGAATAAGACTCTGTGTCACACACGAACACACACACACACACACACACACACACACACAGAAACAGAGACAGATAGATAATCCATAAAGAAACGTAAAAATAATTTACATTTATATGTGACTTGTTTTATTTAAGTAAAAGAAAGAGTTTTGTTAATTTTATTTTTTGGATAGTTGTTTGACCTTAACATTTTTAGTAAGCTTATTATGTTTAAGTGCTTTCGTGACTTTCTTTTTATAAAAATGAATATAATTTCACAATATTTTCAAGTTGGTCACTGCTGATTATTAGGAAATCTATTTATTTTTTATTTCTTTGTATGTAGGGTTCTTAATAAACTTTCTCTTAGTTCTAACTTCCCCAAATCTTTTTTAAGAGACATTATTAGATTTACCTGTTATTTATTTTTGCTTAGATTTACCTTTCATTAAAATTATTTACCATTTTTATGGACATATAATAGTTGTACATATTTATGGAGTACATGTGATGTTTTGATACAAGAATACAATATGTTATAATAAAATCAGGGTAGTTGGGATAGCCATCATTTCAAATATTTATTGTTTCTTCATGTTGGGAACATTCCAAATTCAGTCCTCCAGATTTTGAAAAATAATATAAATTGTTCACTACAGTCACCATATTGTGCTGCTAAACACTCAAACTTATTTGTACTATCTAACAATTTAACTATATTTTGTTACTCATGAAACAACCCTTCTTTATCCCTTCCTTCCTAGTACCCTTCCCAGCCTCTCGTAACCATCATTCTACTACCTCCATGAGATAATTTTTTTTTTTTTATAGTTCCCACATATGAGTGAGCAAATGCGATGTACTTCTTTCTGTGTCTGGCTTATTTCACTCAAGATAATGTCCTCCAGTTCCATCTTTGTTGTTGAAAGTGACATGGTTATATAATATTCTATTGTGTATATGTGCCACATATACTTAATCCATGAATCTGTTGATAGATACTTATGTTGATTCCATAGCTTGGCTATTGTGAAGAGTGCTACAACAAACATGGGAATGCAGATATTTCTTTAATTTACTAATTTTTGTTGGATACATACTTAGCAGTGGGGTTGCTGGATCATGCGGTTGTTTTATTTACAGGTTTTTGAGGAACCTCCATACTGTTCTCCATAGCATCTGTACTAATTTTCTTTTCTTTTCATTTTTTTTTTTTTTTTTTTTTTTTTTGAGACAGAGTCTTGCTCTGTTGCCTAGGCTGGAGTTCAGTGGTTGCCATCTCAGCTCACCACAACCTCTGCCTCCTGAGTTCAAGCGATTCTCCTACCTCAGCCTCATGAGTAGCTGGGATTACAGGCACGTGCAACCATACCAGCTAATTTTTGTATTTTTAATAGAGATGGGGTTTCACCATGTTGGTAAAGCTGGTCTTGAACTCCTGACCTCGTGATCCACCCGCCTCGGCCTCCCAAAGTGCTGAGATTACAGGCGTGAGCCACCACACCTGGCCATCCGTACTAGTTTTCATTCCCGCCAACAGCGTACAAGGGTTCTTTCTCCTTTCTCCATATCCTCATCAGCATCCATTATTATTTGTCTTTTTGACAAAATTAATTTTAACTGGAGTGAGGTGATATCTCATTGTGGTTTTTATTTGCATTTCTCTTGTGATTAGTGATGCTGAGCATTGTTTTATATACTCGTTAGCCATTTGTATGCCTTTTGCTGAAAAATGTCTATTCGGATAGTTTAACCATTTTATAATTGTGTTATAGGTTTTTGTTGTTGTTGTTTGCTATTGCATCATTGGCATTTCCTATGTCTCTTGGTTATTAATTACATGTCAGTTGAATAGTTTACATAAGTTCTCCCATTCTGTAGGTTGTATATTTATTTTTTGATTGTTTCTTGTGCTGTTCTGTAGGTATTTAGATTGATGATCCCATTTGTCAATTTTTGTTTTGGTTGCCTGTGTTATTGAGAAATCTTTGTCCAGACCAATGTCCTGAAGCATTCACTAAATGCTTCCTTCTAATAATTTCATACTTTCAAGTGCTGCATGTAGGAGTTAATCCATTTTGATTTTATTTTTGTATATAAGAGAAGTCTGGTTTTATTCTTCTGCATATGGATATCCAGTTTTTTTCAGCATTATTTGTTGAAAAGACTATCCTTTTCCTGATGTATGCTATTGGCATTTTTGTCAAACATGAGTTGACTGTAAATGAATAAATTTATTTTTGGGTTTTCTATTCTGTTCCATTGTTCTATCCACCTGTGCTTATGCTAGCACCATGCTGTTTTGATCACTGTAGCTTTGTAGTATAATTTGAAATCAAGTAATGTAATGACTCTAAATTACTTTGACTATTAGAGTCTTTGTTGTTTCACATAGATTTTAGGATTATTTTTTCTACTTATGTGAAGAATATCATTGATATTTTGATAGAGATTACTTTGGATATGTAGATTTCTTTGGATAGTATGGACGTTTTAATGATAGTGAGTCTTACAATTCATGAGCATGTGATATCTTTCCATTTTTGTGTCCTCCTCAATGTTTTTCATTAATATTTTATAGTTTTAATTGTAGAGATCTTTCATTTCTTTGGTTAAACTTATTTTTAGGTATTTTATTTTTCGTCATAGCTATGATAAAAGGGATTATTTTCTTGGGTTCTTTTTAGATTGTTTACTGTCAGCATATATAAATGCTACTGATTTTTGTAAGTTGATTTTATATCCTGCAACATTACTGAATTCATTCGTCAGTTCTAACAGGTTTTTGATGGACTTTTAAAGGATTTTCTAGATGTAAGATTATATTGTCTGCAAATAAGAATAATTTAACTTTTTTCTTTCCCATTTAAATGCCCTTATTTCTTCTTTTCATCTAATTGTTCTGAGTAGGGCTTCCAGTACTATGTTGAATTAGAGCAGTGAAAAGTGAGCATCTTCGTTTTGTTCCATAGCTTAGAGGAAAGGCTTACAGTCTTCCTTCATTCAGTCTTATACTAGCTATGAATTAGTCATATATAGCCTTTATTGTATTGAGGTATCTTCCTTCTATTTCCAGTTTATTGAGAGTTTATTATGAAAATATGTTGAATTTTATCAAGTGATTTTTTGGTGTTTATTGAACTGGTCCTATGGTTTTTGTCCTTTATTCTGTTGATGTGGTGTATTATGTGTATTGATTTGCATATGTTGAATCATCCTTGTGTCCCTGGGATGAATACTACTTGATCATGATGAATGGTCTTGTTAACATTTTGTTGAATTCAGTTTGCTAGTATTTTGTTAAGGATATTTGCATTTTTGTTCATCTGAGATATTGGCCTGTGACTTTCCATGTGTATGTGTGTGTGTGTGTGTCATGTGTGTGTCTGTCTCGTATTGGTATCAGGGTAATGCTGGCCTTGTAGAATTAATTTGAAATTTCCTCTCCTTACTTTTTTGGAAAAGTTTGAGAAGGGTGCATATATATTTATATTTCTTATTTTTCTCTTACTGAATAGTTCCCTTTATCATTATAATATGACTTTCTTTGTATCTTTTTTCAGTTTTTAATCTTAAATTCTATTTTACCTGCTGTAAGTATAGCTACTCTTGCTCCTTTGGTTTTCATTAGAATAGAATATATTTTTTCCATTACTGTCATTTTTAGTCTATGTATATCTTTATAGGTAAAGTGAGTTCCAGTTTTTTAGGTAGCATATAGTTGCATCTTGTTTTTATTTATTCTAGCACTCTATGTCTTTTGTTTGGAGAATTTAGTTTATTTATATTTAATGTTATTGTTGATTGGTCAGAACTTACTATTGCCATTAAAAATTGTTTTCTGGTTGTTTTGTTAGTTCTCTCTTCCTTTATTTTATTTTTTTCTTCATTTGTGTATAAGTTATCTTCTTTGATAGAATGTTTAAATTACCCTGTGGCTTGCAAAAAGCATCTTATAATCAATCATTTGTTAAGATGATAACAACTCTGATCACAAAGAAAGAAAAAAAGAAACAAGCAAAGAGAAAACTAAAAATCTCCCTGTTTGAACTCCATCCCCATCAGTTTTGGAATTTTTGTTGTCTCTATATTATTTATGTTATATCTCTCTTAACAAATTGTTATAGTTATTATTTTTGATAGGTTTGTCATTTAGTATTCATACTAAAGATATGAATGGTGTACATATGGTGATTAGAGTATTCGAGTGTGTGTACTTGTTGTTTACTTACTTTTACATGAGTTATATGCCACCAAATGATTTCTTGTTTTACATTGTCATCCATTCTTTCAGACTGAAGTACTCTGTTTAGCATTTCTTTTTTTTTTTTTTAATAAAAAGTCAATATAAATTAATGCACTATTTAATGAAAAACTTTAAAAATTTCATATTGTTTCTGGGAAAATGTATACAGATTTGTACAGACTTTTATTTAAATTACTATCAATTGATATACTTTAAAACCAGGGAACCACAAGATGCTAAGTATTTACAATAGAGAATTAAAATGATAATCTACATCACAATAATTACTCAGGTTCTAAGTCTGCATTGTATGTTGCTGAATTCTAAACTAAACTGATTAAACAGGAACTGTGTCAGATTTGGACAGAAGTCATATCAGACACAAGCAGGTACATTTTTTCTTTTTCTTTTTTTTAAAGCACAGCCATGTTTACACAATTATTCCTTCCACTCCCCCAAGATGCTAAGTATTTACAATAGAGAATTAAAAAGACAATCTACATCACAATAATTACTCAGGTTATGACTCTGCATTATATGTTGCTGAATTCTAAACTGAACTGATTAAACTGTTTTATTTTTATCCTATAAGTTTGTAGTGAAGAGACTGACTACATTATTTTTATGTTTACTGCTACCAATGTTATAAGCCCCACCACTTCACTTTCCCCTTATGCTCCACATCTAAGCAAACTTTAAAAAGACCAGTCTCTTGGTACTGGCAGGAAATTCCACCCACATGATTCCTGGCCTGGTCAGTGCATGTGACCCCACCCCAGACCGACCTCCCGACGGTAATAAAACTCAAGCCAGTTTCCCCTTCCTGCTATCTCAAGCCATTTTCAGACCTGCTCTACATGCCCCATTTTATGAGTTTAAAACTTTTCATACTTTCTTGGTGTGTGTCATTATTAGATTTGATATCTAAACTAAATTTTGAGTGGGTAGTGTGGTGGTTAATTTTATCTGTCAAGGTGAGACAGATGACTATTGTTTTTAGTTGTAAGTATTTTAACTCTGTTTGGCTTTTAAAATCAAACATGAGGCTGGGTGCGGTGACTCAGGCCTGTAATCCCAACACTTTGGGAGGCTGAGGCAGGTGAATCATGAGCTCAAGAGATTAAGACCATCGTGGCCAACATGATGAAACCCCGTCTCTACTAAAAACACAAAACTTAGCTGGCCGTGGTGGCGAGTGCCTGTAGTCCCAGCTACTCGGGAGGCTGAGGCAGGAGAATCACTTGAACCCAGGAGGTGGAGTTTGCAGTGAGCCGAGATCACGCCACTGCACTCCAGCCTGGGCAACAGAGCAAGACTCCATCTCAAAAAAAAAAAAAAAAGAAAGAAAAAAAAGAGAAGAAAAGAAAAAAGAAAAGAAAAGAAAAAAGAAAAAGAAAAGAAAATGACTGACTCCTACAGAATAAGAGGGAATTCTGCCAGCCGACTGCCTTGGGACTTGAGCTGCAACATCAATTCTTCCTTGGGTCTCCAGCCTCCCCACCTACTCTGCAGATCTTTTAGCTTTACAATCACTTGAGCTAATCCCTTAACATCTCTCTTTCTTTCTCTCACACACTCTCTCCCTCCCCTGACTCTCTATAGATAGATAGATAGATAGATAGATAGATAGATAGATAGATAGATCTGTGAATGAGTGTGCACACCTCTCTCTCTTTATTGGTTCTATTTAGATAGATAGATAGATAGATCTGTGAATGAGTGTGCACACCTCTCTCTCTTTATTGGTTCTATTTCTCTGGAGAACTCTGACTACTACAAAGATATAGCAATCCATTATGTTTATGTACAAGTGAATTCAACACAGTTTTATCGTTTTGCATTTTATGTGTAAGTCTATAAAGTATTTTAAGTTAATTTTGTATTAGGTGTAAAGTGGGGTTTTTTTGTTTGTTTGTTTTTTGCCTGAGTGTACAAACGTTCCTACATCATTTATAGAAAAGCCTTTCCTTTCTCCATTGAAAGGAATGAGACAATTTTGCCTAGGTCTAGACACTGATGATTTTTCTCCTGGTGTTTTGTTCTCACACCTCCATAAAAAATCAGTTGGACATACTTACGTGAGTCTATTATTGAGTTTTCTTCTTGTTATATTGATCTGTATTTCCATTTCTATATCAATACCATATTCTCCTGATTTCTGTAGGCATACAGTAGGATTTAATGTGAAACAGAGTGATTCCTTCCACTTTTATCTCTCTCTTTCAAGATTACTTTAGTGATTCTAGGATCTGTGCTTTTCCATACCAATTTTGGAAAAACAGCATTTCTTATATGACAGGTTTGGTGTTGATGAAAGTCCTCATGTCTAAAAGTTTTAATATAGACTTTATCCCCTGCCTGATGGAAGGAACAAGTTTTGAATTATGTTTGAATCAGAAATAAGCTAGAACTACCTCATTCTAAGGATCTTTGACTATTGGGGAGAAAGCAGATAAAATTTTCTTCCTTTTCTTATTCAGAAATGATAGGGAGGTTGTAGATATGTACAATGTAGCTATAGACAAAGGTGGAGATGTATTGTTTAGAAAAACAATGTAACTTAAAAATAATACATATTTATTTTGATTCTATTTAAATGTTATAGTTTGCTAGGGCCCCCATAACAAAGGATACTGAGTGGTTTAAACAATAGACATTTATTATCTCACAGGTCTGAAGACTTGAAGTCTAAGGTTGTTAAGGTGTTGGCAGGCACATAGCTACTGTGAAAGTAATAGAAAAAGATCTGTTTAAGGTCTTTCTCCTAGCTTCTGATTGTTTCTTGCCTTAGGGTAGCATAACTCCAATCTTCATATGGTATTCTCCGTGTTCATGTGTTTGTCATGTCGCATGGTGCCTTTTTTATAGGAGCACCAGTTATACTGTACTAAAGATTCACCCTGCTCCAATATGATTGAATTTTAACTATTACCTGTGCAGCAGCTTTATCCCCAAATAACATCGTATTTTGAGTTACTGAGGGCTAGAACATCAAAATACAAGCTGTAAGGAACACAATTAAATCTACAATAGTGAAGAATAACACAAATTTCATAAACTGGTACTATTTCCATTAAAATACTATATTTAATGGGAAAACAAAGGTGAATTCGTAAGTCTAAGCAATTCTCTCATGTGGAGAATGCAAATGTTATATTGCAGCAACTTAACACTTTTTATTTTAGAAATACAAAAGTAAAGCTTGTCAAACGAGAGTTTTTAATATCTTTACACTGAATTGACAAAAAGTATCATAAATGCAAGTTTGCCCTTTAGAGTTTTAAGGAAGACATTTTCATATTTGTTGAGAAATTGCATGAACCTTATTTATCAACCAAACAAAGCTGTCTATGTAAATATGTTTTCCTTTTCTCAAAGTAAGATTGTAAATAGCACAGAATCTATATAAGCAAAGTATTAGTGGATCCATAAAGACAACTTTCTCTCTGGCAAAATTTGTCTTAAGTGTTTTTTTATATCAAAGTTGGTAAAATTAGATTATATATAGTTTTTTTATATTTTCTCATACAAATGAAGATAAATTTTAAATCCAGCACATATTAAAAATTGTATATATTGTTTTTCTCAATCTGCATTTTTTTTGGCTTAGAAATTACGAAGGGTAGTCAGAAAAAATAACAATGATAGTAGGCGTAATGGGCTAAATAATGACCCACCAAAGGAATTCATATTTTAATCTCCAGAATCTGTGAACATATGACTTGGCAAAAAAAAAAAAAAAAAAGTGCCAAAAAATCAAGGACACCTCCAGCAGTACCTGTGTACTTTGTCAGGGAAGTAATAGCCTTCCCACTGAAATTCCTCCTTGTGCAAAACTATGTCACACAGACAACCTTACATTTGAAAATGCTAAAACATCAGTTTTAGCTTTTTTAGCATTAGGATAGAGACAGGTCAAGAATAAAGGGGTTTTATAATAATTGCTGGGTCAACTGGTATATATTTGCAGCCAAATAAGTCTGAGAGAAAATAAAAAAAAGAAGATGTTCATTGACTTGTGATTCATGATCACAAATGACATTTGTTTTCATTAGTTTAACTGTACCCATATTTTTAGTAGGTCAAATGACCACACAGAGAGAGTTTTATGACATTTTTTGAGGAATCATAGATAAATAAATAACCTTTTTTAAAAAAGTGGAAGTAACATGGGCCATGATGAATAACTATTAGTACACAATTTCCACAATTTGTTCTTCTCTAGATTATGATTCATAATTGATGCTGGAAAATATTTATACCTATTAAAAGTAAACTGAATTATGTGAGGGATAAAATAAAAGCACATATATAAATAATTTCAATGGATAATTAGGAGAATATTCTAATACAGAGTGATAATCAAAGCCCACAGAAATTAGAACAAATATTCAGGGTGTTTACTGTTTGAGAGGTAGTATCTTAGGTACAGTGGATACAATTTTTAATAGTATAGCTATGACTTCTGCTGTTTCTTAGCTTCTTGTTCAGTGGAACAATTAGAGCAATAGCACCATTTTAGAAAGTTATACAAAAAAATTGTAATGTAGGCATTATGTGTTTCATTTTTTTTTAAAGAAAAAAATGAGACTTAGGAGAAAAAGTGACTTAGAAAATGGCACAGAGTTTGAAAACAATCAAATATGAGTTAAATATGCCTCAACAACCATCTACTACATTGTTCTATATCACCAGCCAGCATTAAACTTATAGTAAAGCGTAGTTACATAAATTTTACCCCATTAAGAGGTTTTCAGCCCCTAGCATAGTACTGCACATGTCAGCCAAATGGTCTAAAACTTATTTATTAACATCCCTGAATCTTGATTTTGTCATTTATAAAATAGGCAATCATGACTTTCTTGTGAAATTACTAGAAGGTCTTGATAAGAAAATACATATAATGAACTTTATTATATCCCCTAGCAGAAATGCATTTGTGTTGTAGTCCTGGATGTCAAAAGTCCAAAATGAATCTCAAATCAAGGTGTCGGTAGGGCTGAATTTCCTCTGGAAGTTCATTAATTATAGCTAGTTTGTGATTAACATTGAGATTATAAACTTTATGAAGGCAGGGGCTTGTTGTTAGTTTTCTTTAACATGAACATAGAGTCATGAATGCAACAAGGACTCTACACAAATGAGACTGGCCATTTTCTGTTTAAGAAAAGTAAACAAACATTTACATGAATATAAACAAATCACAGTTTTCATTTTATATTAAGAATCTATTATTAATAATCCAATACATATAGAATAAAGCAGTGATTACCAATTATTTACTGATTATACAATTGGCCAAAAAGGAAAAAAAGAAAAACAGCTATTTTTATAAAGAATATATAAATGTTGGCACTCTTACTCTGATCATGGTATTGTTAATATGAGCATGATATGAAAAACTTTAAAAGGCGTATTTCTTTTTTGAACCCAACCACTAACAGTTTTAGGCATTTGCTCTAAGGAAATTATCGGAACTTCCATATCATAGTTTACATGTAAGAATGTTCTTTATAATAATATATAAAGACTGATATATTGGGAACTGCCTAAATACTCCGAACTATACTATTAAGCAGTGATTTTTTATTGTAAATAGATTGCCTTCTTGATTTGACTCTCAGCTTTACTGATAGAAAATACAATCAGTAAATAGTGATGATTATTCCATACAAAATACTACTATACAGCTATGAAGAGAAATTATCTCAATAAATAATTACAAGAACATTTTTCAAATAAGTGAAAAAGAGCACATGTATTCAGCTACACAGCCACTATGGAAATCATGGCTGTATTTGTAAAAGTCAAGAACTTTATCAACAAAAATCTGTAATGTTGAGAACCTGTATTAGTTTCTTATTGCTGCCATTACAAACTCCCATAAACAGAGTGGCTTAAAACAATACAAATTTATTTGTGTTGTAGTTCTGGAGGTCAAAAGTCCAAAATGAGTCTTAAATCACAGTGTCAACAAGGACTGAATTTCTTCTGGAAATTCTAAGAGAGAATCTATTGCCTTCCCTTTTCCAGTTTCTAAAGACTACCCCTACTCCTTGGTTCATGGCTCTATTCTTTCATCTTAAAATCTAGTAACATCAGGTTGAATCATTTTGCCTCCCTCTTTCACTATTAATGACCCTTGAACTTATGTTGGGCCCATCCAGATAATCCAAGACAATCTCTTCACTTTAAGGTCATCTGAATTACATTTTAATTATATGTGCAACCCTAATTCTCCTTTGCCATGCAAGTTAACATGTTTGCAGTTTCTGTGGATAATAACATAATCAGCTTTGTGGAGGTCATTATTTTGCATAACACAGACCCCTAGATGACTTTAGCGTGATTACATGTGGAGCTAAATAAAACTCATGGAGGTCATAAGAGTGATGGCTAGAGGCTAAGGATGGTGAGGCATAACATTGTGAGGCTTGTATCGTAAGACAGAACTTGGTACAGAAGGGCCAAACTGCTTGGTATCAATGACATTGGTGTATCATGTTTATTGCAGTGCTTGTTGCTGGAGGTATATAGTGTCTGCCACTAGATGGCTGGACTCTGAGGTTTGAGAGGCCAACCCATACTTAAAAGTACTGGAATAAAGTGACGTCTCTGTATTACACTGTTGAACCTCTAGTTTTCCAAAACATAATAGCCAGAGTAGCAAAAATTTTAGAAAATAAGACCCTTACAATCCTTTAGTTTCCTTTGCTGATGATGTAATACAAATAATAGATTATTCCAGAACATTTGCAACGTTCCTGGTAGTATTCCAAATACTTTAAATAAACAAAATTGTTTAAGTTTTCAAGAACCATTGGAGGCAGAATAGTTAGAAACAGTAAGTTTGAGTAACTTGTGTGATACTCTATTACAATTGTTTAAATCTATGTGTTTTTAAGAGTGTGAGTTCTCATCTCTACCCTTTCTCTCTTCAGGAATTCTTCCTTTACTATATGTGCTTTTTCAGAGTTTTGAATTGCTATAAGTAGATAACTTCCAGAAGGAAGAAATGGTACTTTCTGCCAATATTGGCATTTACAGTTGTTAATATGTGTTGAGTAAACCATTATAGTAACATTGCTTATACAACAAACTGCTGAAGTGAGATACAACAATTACAGTTAGGTATCATATCATCTGGAAAGTCTTCCCTGCACTCTGCCATACATAATCTGGACATTTTTATTTAGTTATTTTCTCCCAGAGTGCTGTGGACAGTAAATTTCCAAGAATTTATAACAGTGTTATATTTACCTATTTACTTGGCTCTTTATAGTATGTGATTCTCAATCAAACCATATAATTTACAGTGTATTACCTCTTGTACATCTAGCATGTTCTATAGTGCCTGGAGTATAGTTGATACTAAAAAAAACTTCTTAGTGAAAGAATGTAAATGAGTAACTGATGGGTCCCAGGAAGTGTTTTTTATATAAGAATAATTTTTGGCCTCACAGGAGAAGATTGTGGCAGTGTTCACTTCTCTTCTGTTTTTTGAAAGATTTTGAATAGATTTGATGCCAATTCTTCCATATATTTTTGGTATAATTCAACAGTGAAGCAAACTGGGCATGTGGTTTTCTTACTTGGAAGCTTTCAAACATTGTATTCCATTTTATTTTATTGATATAGGGCTATGCCTGTTTCTTACTGAGTGATATTTGTGTCTTTTAAGGAATTTGTCTATTTTATTTGTCTTAAAATTTATTGGAATGAACTTATTGACAAGATTATCAAATATTTTACAGCATTGTCAAATTAAAATTTATGTATCACACAATTTGGTCATTTTTATTTTCTTTATAAATTTATACAACTGTTAGTGAAATCAATTTTAAAATATTTTCATCATTCTCAAAAGAAAACCTGTACCCCTTAACAGTTATTCTCCATTCCCCATCCAAACCCCTCAGCCCTAGACAGCTATAAATTTATTTTCTGTTTTGTAGATTTACCTATTCCAGACATACGTTAAAGATGGAATCACAGTATGTCATTTTCTGTGACTGCTTCTTTGAATGCTTCTAGCATAATGTTTTCCAGATCCACCTATATCATAGTATGTATCAATGCTTTACTCCATTTTATAGCTTGGATGATAGTCCATCAATGGATATATCAGTTCTCTTTTGACATTTGAGGTGTTTCCATGATTTGCTATTATACATAGTGCTGTTATGAAATTATGTGTACAAGTTTTGTGTGGACATATGTTTTTATTTCTTTGGGGTATGCACCGCAGAGTGAAATTGATGTATCATATGCTAAGTCTATATTTAACCATTTGAGGAACATCCAGAATGTTTTCCAAAGCAGCCTCACCATTTTACATTCCCACCACCAGTGTCTGAGGATTGCAATTTCTCCTCATTCTTGCCAATACTTATTATCTGTCTTTTTTATTTTAGTCATCATAATAAAAGTGAGATAGTATCTCATGTGGTTTTCGTTTGCATTTTACAGTTGCTGACATTGGGTATCTTTTCCTGTTTTTAATGGACTTTTGTAGTAATATACTTCATAGATAAATGTTTACAGATCCTCTGCCTACATTCTAAATTGTTTGTATTTGTGTGATTGAATTATAAGAGTTCTTTGCATATTCTAGATATAATTCTCTCATCAAATATGTTATTTGAAAATATTTCTCCTTTCCTGAGATTGTCTTTTAGCTTTCTTTATGATATATGTTTTGTTTCTAATGGTAAAAACTTCTGAGGCAAAAAGTTGTTAATTTTAGTGAAGTCTAATTAATCTATTATTTGTTAGTTGGTTGTACTTTTAGTGTCTTAGCCTTTACTCAAGCTAAGGTCATGAAGATTTATTCTCATATTTTCTTCTAAGAGTTTTATAGAGTTTTAGTTCTTATAGTTAGTTCTATGATCTATTTTTATTTAATTTGGTGTGTGGGATGACTCCCATCTTCATTCTTTTGCATGAGACTATCTGATTGCCTCAGAATGGTTAGTTGAAAAGAATAGTATTTGATCCTATCGAATTTTCCTGGCACCTAATCGAGAAGTAATGGGCTACAAATGTTAAGCATTGTTTCTGAACTCCCAGTTCTTTTCCATTGATCTTTATAACTATCCTTGTGCCAATAACATTCTGTCTTAATTACTGTAACTTTGTGGTGAATTTTGAAATTGGCAATTGTGGCTTCTTCAATTTTTTTCTTTTACAGGTTGGCTTGGCTATTCTGGGTCCCCTGAATTTCCATATAAGTTATAGGATCAGCTTGATAAATTCTGCAAGGAAAGTATTTGGGATTTTGATGGAAAATGCATTGACATTACATCAATTTCAGGATTTTTGCCATTTTAATAATAATATCTTGCAGTCCATTAATGTGATTAACATAAGATGGCTTTTCATTTACTTAGGTCTTCTTTATTTCAATTATTTCACACCCAAGTGTGCATGTGTGTGTATGTGTATTTGTTTTCAGTGCCTTGTACTTCTTTTGTTAATTTCTAAATTTATTTTTATTCCAAGTTTTATCCTTTTTCATTGTTTTGCTAATGAGATTATTTTTGAAAATATCACTTTTAGATTATTCATTGCTATTGTGTGGGATATAATTGATTTTTAGATACTGATTTTGTATCCTGCAGTCTTGCTGAACTCATTTATTAATTGTATGGTTTTTAAAGTAGACTCTCTTTTTTATGCCTAAGATTATGTCATTTGGAATGTTGACAGCTTTATTTCTTTCTTTCCAATCTGGGTGCTTTTAATTTATTTTTCTGCCCTAATTGATCTGCCTAGAGCTTCTCAGGACAATATTAAACAGAACTGTGAAGAATATAGATCTATATATTTTTCCTGATCCTAATGAGAAAGTATTTTGCATTTCATGGTTAGGTAGAATGTTACCTGTAGAGTTTTCATATATGTCTTTTATAAAGTTGAGAAAAATCTCTTTATATTCCAAGTTCACTTAGTGTTTTGGAATTTTTTTTTTTTTTTTTTACACAATGTCTCACACTGTCACCCAGGCTGGAATGTAGTGGCACAATCATAGTTCACTGTAACCTCAAATTCCTGTGTGCTGAAGTTATCCTACTGCCTCAGCCTCCCAGATAGCTAGGACTAGAAGAGCATGCCACCATACTTAGTTAGTTTTTAACATTTTTTTGCAGAGAAGAGGTCTCACCATGTTGCCAAGCTGGTCTCAAATTCCTGGACTCAAGCAATCCTCCCACTTTGGCCTCCAAAGCACTTGGATTACATGTATAAGCCAGCATGCCAAGCCGGATTTTTTTCAAATTATTTTTCTGCATTTAATAATATGACTGCGGTTTCTAACCTTTATTCTATTGATATAATGTGTTATATTAATATATTTTTACATGTTGAACCAATCCTACGTTTCTGGGATGAATCTCAGTAGTCATAGTTTATAATCTTCTTTTATGTTTGTTGGAATTGATTTGCTTATGTTTTCTTGAGGATTTTTGTGTGTATATTCATAGGAGATGTGTTCTATAGTTTCCTGTTATATTTTTGTCCAGTTTCCACATCAGGGTATTACTTGCTTCATAGAATGAGCTGGTTGTGTGTTCTCTTCTATTTTTGAAAGAGTTTATCAATAATTGACGTTAATTCTTAATTAAATGTTAGGTAGAATTTTCTAGTGAAGCCATTTGGGCTTGGACACTACTTTATGGTATGGCTTTTAAATTCAATCTCTCTATTTTTACAGGTCTGTTCAGATTTTAAATTCTCCTTGAGAAAATTTCAGAAGTTCATTTCTTTTAAGAACATGGCTTATTTAATCTAGGTTACCTAATTTTATCACTACATACTTGTTCATAGTTTTCCCTAGTAATCCTTTGTGTTCCTTAAGGTGGTAGTGATGTCCCATCTTTCATTTTTGGTTTTAGAAAGTTAAGACTTCTCTTTCTTCTTAGTAAATGTAGCTAATAGATAATCAATTCTATTGACCTTTTTAAATAACTAACTTTGAGTTTCATTGGTTTTATTGATTTTCTATTCTGTTTTATTATTTTCTTAACTTTAATTAAATACTTAACTTAGTATTTCTTTCCTTTGAATGTTTTATGTTTTGTTTGCTCTTTTTGTCCAATGTTTTAAGGTGCAAGATTAAGTTATTGATTTGAGATTTTTTTCCATTAGTTTAGATATTTACAGCTACAAATTTTTCTTTATGCACTGATTAAGCCACACAAATAAATTTTAGTCACAATTTTCATTTTAATTCATCATAATATTGTTTCTCTAGCAATTTTCCATTTGATTTATTATTTGAACTGTTCATTAAGAGTATATTGTTTAATTTTTACATATGTATGAACTTCTAAATTTCTTTGTTATTGATTTCTAAGTTCATACCACTGTGATTGACAAACATGCTTCATCCCAATCCTCTTAAATTTATTCAGGCTTGTCTTACGGTCTATCCTAGATATGGTTTATTCTAGAAAATGTTCAGTATACACTGGGAAAGAACGTATATACTGTTGCTGTGTAGTAGATTGTTTTATACATATCTCTCATGGCTATTTGGTTTACAGTGTCTTCTTGGTCTTTACTTCTCCTGTTGATTAGTTGCCTACTTGCAACTTTTTCTATCCATTATTAAAAGTGAAGTGTTAGTATCTCCTACTAATGATTTTAATTGTGTATTTCTAACTTCAGTTGCCAGTTTTTGTTTCATGAACTTAGGGATTTTCTTGTTAGGTGCATGTAGACTCATGATTTTGAAATATTTCATATGGGTTAACTATTTTATAAATATAAAATGTCCCTTTTAACTGTAGTAACATTTTTTGCTTTATTTATTATTATTTCTTTATTATACTTTAAGTTCTAGGGTGCATGTGCACAACTTGCTGGTTTGATACATAGGTATACATGCGCCGTGTTGGTTTGCTGCACCCATCAACTCATTATTTACATTAGGTATTTCTACTAATGCTATTCCTCCCTCAGCCCCCACCTCCTGACATGTCCCAGTGTGTGATGTTCCATGCCCTGTCTCCAAGTGATCTCATTTTTCAGTTCCCACCTATGAATGAGAACGTGCGGTATTTGCTTTTCTGTCCTTGCAATAGTTTGCTAAGAATGATGGTTTCCAGCTTCATTCATGTCCCTGCAAAGGACATGAACTCATCCTTTTTTATGGCTGCATAGTATTCCATGGTATGTATGTGCCACATATTCTTAATCCGGTCTATCATTGATGGACATTTCAGTTGGTTCCAAGTCTTTGCTATTGTAAATAGTGCTGCAATAAATGTGTGCATGTGTCTTTATAGTAGAATGATTTATAATCCTTTGGGTATATACCCAGTAATGAGATTGCTGAGTCAAATGGTATTTCTAGTTCTAGATCCTTGAGGAATCGCCATACTGTCTTCCACAATGGTTGAACTAATTTACACTCCCACAAACAGTGTAAAAGCATTCCTATTTCTCCACATCCTCTCCAGCATCTGTTGTTCCCTAACTTTTTAATGATTGCCATTCTGACTGGCTTGAGATGGTATCTCATTGTGGTTTTGATTTGCATTTCTCTAATGACCAGTGATGATGAGCATTTTTTCATGTGTCTGTTGGATGCATAGACGTCTTCTTTTGAGAAGTGTCTGTTCATATATTTTGCCCACTTTTTGATTTTTTTTTTGGTAAATTTGTTTGAGTTCTTTGTAGATTCTGGATATTAGCCCTTTGTCAGATGGATAGATTGCAAAAATTTTCTCCCACACTTTGAGTTGTCTGTTCACTCTGATGGTAGTTTCTTTGGTTGTGCAGAAGCTTTTTTGTTTAATTAGATCCCATTTGTCTATTTTGGCTTTTGTTGCCATTGCTTTTGGTGTTTTAGTCATGAAGTCCTTGCCCATTCCATTGCCTAGGTTTTCTTCTCGGGCTTTTATGGTTGTAGGTCTAACATTTAAGTCTTTAATCCATCTTGAATTAATTTTTGTATAAGGTGTACGGAAGGGATCCAGTTTCAGCTTTCTACATATGGCTAGCCAATTTCCCCAGTACTGCTTATTAAATAGGGAATCCTTTCCCCCTTTCTTGTTTTTGGCAAGTTTGTCAAAGATCAGATGGTTCTAGATGTGTGGTGTTATTTCTGAGGACTCTGTCCTGTTCCATTGGTCTATATCTCTGTTTTGGTACCAGTACCATGCTGTTTTGGTTACTGTAGCCTTGTAGTATCGTTTGAAGTCAGGTAGCATGATGCCCCCAGCTTTGTTCTTTTTGCTTAGGAATGTCTTAGCAATGCAGACTTGTTTTTGGTTCCATATGAACTTTAAAGTACTTTTTTCCAATTCTGTGAAGAAAGTTATTGGTAGCTTGATGGGGATGGCATTGAATCTATAAATTACTTTGGGCAGTGTGGCCATTTTCATGATATTGATTCTTCCTATCCATGAGCATGGAATATTCTTCCATTTGTTTGTGTCCTCTTTTATTTCATTGAGCAGTGGTTTGTAGTTCTCCTTGAAGAGGTCCTTCACATCCCTTGTACTTTGGATTCCTAGGTATTTTATTCTCTTTGTAGCAGTTGTGAATGGGAGTTACTCATGATTTGGCTCTCTGTTTGTCTGTTAACGGTGTATAGGAATGCTTGTGATTTTTGCACATTGATTTTGTATCCTGAGACTTGGCTGAAGTTGCTTATCAGCTTAAGGAGATTTTGGGCTGAGATGATGGGGTTTTCTAAATATACAATCATGTCATTTACAAACAGCAACAATTTGACTTCCCCATTTCCTAATTGAATACCCTTTATTTGTTTCTCTTCCCTGATTTCTCTGGCCAGGACTTCCAACACTATATTGAATAGGCATGGTGAGAGAGGGCATCCCTGTCTTGTACCAGTTTTCAAAGGGAAGGGAATGCCCATTCAATATGATATTGGCTGTGGGTTTGTCATAAATAGCTCTTATTATTTTGAGATACGTTCCATCAATACCTAGGTTATTGAGAGTTTTTAGCATGAAGGTTGTTGAATTTTGTCAAAGGCCTTTTCTGCATCTATTGAGATAATCATGTGGTTTCCATCGTTGGTTCTGTTTATGTGATGAATTACATATATTGATTTACATATGTTGAACCAGCCTTGCATCCCAGGGATGAAGCCGACTTGACCGTGGTAGATAAGGTTTTTGATGTGCTGCTGGATTCAGTTTGCCAGTATTTTATTGAGGATTTTTGCATCGATGTTCATCAGGGATATTGGTATAAAATTCTCTTTTTTTGTTGTGCCTCTGCCGGGCTTTGGTATCAGGATGATGTTGGCCTCGTAAAATGAGTTAGGGAGGATTCCCTCTTTTTCAATTGATTGGAATAGTTTCAGAAGGAATGGTACCAGCTTCTCTTTGTACCTGTGGTAAAATTTGGCTGTGAATCCATCTAGTCCTGGACTTTTTTTAGTTGGTAGGCTATTAATTATTGCCTCAACTTCAGAGTCTATTATTGGTCTATTCATAGATTCAACTTCTTCCTGGTTTAGTCTTGGTAGGGTGTATGTGTCCAGGAATTTATCAGTTTCTTCTAGATTTCCTAGCTTATTTGCATAGAGGTGTTTATAGTATTCTCTGATGGTAGTTTGTATTTCTGTGGGGTCGGTGGTGATATCCCCTTTATCATTTTTTATTGCATCTATTTGATTCTTCTTTCTTTTCTTCTGTATTAGTCTTGCTGGCGGTCTATCAATTTTGTTGATCTTTTCAAAAAACTAGCTCCTAGATTCATTGATTTTTTGAAGGGTTTTTTGTGTCTCTATCTCTTTCAGTTCTGCTGTGATCTTTGTTATTTCTTGTCTTCTGCTAGCTTTTGAATTTGTTTGCTCTTGCTTCTCTAGTTCTTTTAAATGTGATGTTAGGGTGTCAATTTTAGATCTTTTCTGCTTTCTCTTGTGGGCATTTAGTGCTGTAAATTTCCCTCTACACACTGCTTTAAATGTGTCTCATACATGATATGTTGTGTCTTTGTTCTCATTGGTTTCAAAGAACATCTTTATTTCTGCCTTCATTTTGTTATTTATCCAGTAGTCATTCAGGAACAAGTTGTTCAGTTCCATGTACTTGTGTGGTTTTGAGTGAGTTTCTTAATCCTGAATTCTAATTTGATTGCACTGTGGTCTGAGAGACAGTGTATTGTGATTTCTGTTCTTTCACATTTGCTGAGGAGTGCTTTACTTCCAATTATGTGGTCAATGTTAGAATAAGTGTGATGTGGTACTGAGAAGAATGTATATTCTGTTGATTTGGAGTGGAGAGTTCTGTAGATGTCTATTAGGTCTGCTTGGTGCAGAGCTGAGTTCAATTCTTGGATATCCTTGTTAACTTTCTGTCTCGTTTATCTGTCTAATATTGACAGTGTGGTGTTAAAGTCTCCCATTATTATTGTGTGGGAGTCTAAGTCTCTTTGTAGGTCTCTAAGGACTTGCTTTATGAATCTGGGTGCTCCTCTATTGGGTGCATATATTTTAAGGTTAGCTCTTCTTATTGAATTATTCCCTTTACCATTATGTAATGGACTTCTTTGTCTCTTTTGATCTTTGTTGGTTTAAAGTCTGTTTTATCAGAGACTAGGATTGTAACCCCTGCATTTTTTTTGCTTTCCATTTGCTTAGGAGATCTTCCTCCATGCCTTTATTTTGAGCCTATGTATGTCTTTGCATGTGAGATGGGTCTCCTGAATACAGCACACTGATGGGTCTTGACTCTTTATCCAATTTGACAGTCTGTGTCATTTAATGGGGGCAATTAGCCCATTTACATTTAAGGTTAATATTGTTATGTGTGAATTTGGTCCTGTAGTTATGATGTTCTCTGGTTATTTTGTCCGTTAATTGATGCAGTTTCTTCATAGCATCAATGATCTTTACAATTTGGCATGTTTTTGCGGTGGCTGGTACTGGTTGTTTCCATGTTTAGTGCTTCCTTCAGGAGCTCTTGTAAGCCAGTCCTGGTTGTGACAAAATCTCTCAGCATTTACTTGTCTGTAAAGGATTTTATTTCTCCTTCACTTATGAAGCTTAGTTTGGCTGGATATGAAATTCTGGGTTGAAAATTCTTTTCTTTAAGAATGTTGAATATTGACTCCCACTCTCTTCTGGCTTGTAAGGTTTCTGCTGAGAGATCTGCTGTTAGTCTGATGGGCTTCCCTTTGTGGGTAACTTGACCCTTCTCTCTGGCTGCCCTTAACACTTTTTCCTTCATTTTAACCTCTGTAAATCTGAAAATTTCATGTCTTGGGATTGCTCTTTGCGAGGAGTATCTTTGTGGTGTTCTCTGTATTTACTGAATTTGAATGTTGGCCTGCCTTGCTATGTTGGGGAAGTTCTCCTGGATAATATCCTGAAGAGTGTTTTCGAACGTGATTCCAGTCTCCCTATCACTTTCAGGTACACCAATCAAACGTAGATTTGATCATTTCACATAGTCCCATATTTCTCGGAGACTTTATTCATTTCTTTTTACTCTTTTTTCTCTAACACTGTTTTCTTGTTTTATTTCATTAATTTGATCTTCAATCACTGATACCCTTTC
Source organism: Macaca fascicularis (assembly GCF_037993035.2). Classification (NCBI taxonomy): domain Eukaryota; kingdom Metazoa; phylum Chordata; class Mammalia; order Primates; family Cercopithecidae; genus Macaca; species Macaca fascicularis. The sequence goes on from NC_088379.1 coordinate 109,490,997, forward strand.
TTCCACTTGATAGAATCAGCTATTGAAGCTTGTGCATGGGTCACAAAGTTCTCGTGCCATGGTTTTTCAGTTCCATCAGGTCATTTAAGGTCTTCTCTACACTGTTTATTCTAGTCAGCCATTCGTCTTATCTTTTTTCAAGGGTTTTAGCTTGCTTGTGATGGGTTTGAACATCCTCCTTTAGCTCAGAGAAGTTTGTTATTATCGACCTTCTGAAGCCTACTTCTGTCAACTCCTCAAAGTCACTCTTTCAGTTTTGTTCTGTTGCTGGTGAGGAGCTGCAATCCTTTGGAGGAGCAGAGGCGCTCCAGTTTTTAGAATTTTCAGCTTTTCTGCTCTGGTTTCTCCCTATCTTTGTGGTTTTATCTACCTTTGGTTTTTGATGTTGTTGCCCTACAGATGGGGTTTTGGCGTAGATGAGGTTTTTGTTGATGTTGATGCTATTCCTTTCTGTTTGTTAGTTTTCCTTCTAACAGTCAGGTCCCTCAGCTGCAGGTCTCTTGGAGTTTGCTGGAGTTCCACTCCAGACCGTTTTCCTCAGTATCACCAGCAGAGGGTGCAGAACAGCAAATATTGCTGCCTGATCCTTCCTCTGGAAGCTTCGTCCCAGAGAGGCAGCTGCCTATATGAGGTGTCTGTTAGCTCCTACTGGGAGGTGTCTCCCAGTTAGGCTACTCGGAGTCAGGGACCCACTTGAGGAGGCAGTCTGTCTGTTCTCAGAGCTCAAATGCCGTGCTGGGAGAACAACTGCTTTCTTCAGAGCTGTCAGACAGGGACGTTTAAGTCTGCAGAAGTTGTCTGTTGCCTGTTGTTAAGCTCTGCCCTGCCCACAGAGGTGGAGTCTAGAGTCCATAGGCCTTGTTGAGCTGTGGTGAGCTCTGCCCGGTTCGAGCTTCCCAGTGACTTTGTTTTCCTACTGAAGCCTCAGCAATGGCGGATGCCCCTCCCTGAGCCAGGCTGTCCTCTCGCAGATCGATTTCAGACTGCTGCACTAGCAGTGAGCAAGGCTCCATGGGCGTGGGAGCCACTGAGCCAGGCAAAGGAGAGAATCACCTTGTCTGCTGGTTGCTAAGACCTCAGTTGGAAATGCAGAAATCACCTGTCTTCTGCGTTGATCATGCTGGGAGCTGCAGACCAGAGCTGTCTCTATTTGGCCATCTTTACATATTTTGCTTTAAAGCATGTTTTGTTTGATAATAGTATACCCACTCCAGTGTTCTTGTTGTTGCTTATATAAAATATATTTTACCATACTTTAATGTTCAAACTGTTTGTTTCTTTAAATCTAAAGTGTATCTCTGATTTTATTCATATTGTCAACAATGACAGAATTTCTTTCTTTTAAAGACTGTGTAGTATTCAATTGTGTATATTTACCACCTTTTCCTTATCCATTCATTCAGTGATGGACACTTAGTATTCTTCTGTGGGTTGTCTATTGTGAGTAATACTGAAATGAACATGGGAATGCTGATATATTTTTAAAAGAACAATTTCAATTCCTTTGGCTATACCCATAAGTGGGATTGTTGGATCATATGGTAATTCCATTTTTATTTTTTGAGGAACCTCTATACTATTTTTCAAAATGACTGTACTAATTTATATTCTCACCAACAATATAACAGGATTTATTTTTCTCTACACCCTCACCAACACTTGCTATCACTTGTCTTGTAGTTAATAACAATTCTAACAGGTGTGAGATGATATTTCATTGTGTTTTTATGTGTATTTCCCTGATGATTAAAGATGTTGAGCATTTTTTCATATATCTGTGAGGCACAGAAAGATGAACAATGTAAGACTTCAATTATATGTAGAATCTAAAAATGTTAACATCATAGAAATAGAGAATAGAAAATTATTTACCAGGGGCTGGGGGAGAGGAGGAGAGGTAAGAAAAAGGTAAGATATTGATCAAAGGGTACAAAGTCTCAGTTAGACTACAGGAATAGATTTCAGTGATCTATTGCACCTCACACTGGTCACAGTAAATAGTAATGTCCTTTATTTATATTTCAAAATTGCTAAAGAAATTGATGTTTAATGTTCTCACCACATACACAAAAAATAAGTTGAGGCAATAGATATGTTGTTAGCATGACTTAGTTTTTCTAGAATGTGCACATAAATCAGAACATTACATTGTGAGCCATAAATACACACATTGTTATTTGTCAACTGGAAATAAATAAATAAAATTTCTGGCATCAAAAATGAGGGGTTGGCAAACTGTGGCCCACAAGCCGAATCTGACCCACTGCTTGATTATATATTTTTTAATTATTGAAGAAAAAAATAAAAGAAGAACTGATAAAATTTATGTGAAATTAAAACTTCAGTGATGTAGAGTTTTATTAAGACACATAAAAATAAAGATGTGTTCTGCAGAGACATTGCAGCATATAGTTGAATCTTGAATTTTTAATAAATGTAGTCAAGATTAGCAGTAGTCACCTGTTAATCTTGTTGTGGCTACTTTGTACATAATACATTATTTTCTTTTGATTTAAAGAATTAAGATTTTCTTTTTAATAGTCTCTGATATTTAAATGGATTTCTCCATCCATTCGTATTTAATGTTATTAATATAGTTGAATTTACATCTTCCATTTTAGTTTTGTTTTTCATATACCTTCATCTTTTATTCTTTTTATCCTCCTTTACTACTTTCTTATGCATTACTTGGATATTTTCTAGTATAAGATTTTAATTACTTTAATGTAATTTAATTTAATTTACTTTAATGACTTTTGGAGTCGTTGTCATAGTGCTTTTTAGAGTGCTTAAAATGTGCATTTTAACTTATCAGAATCTAGATTTATACTAAATTCCACTGAAATATAGAAATATTACTCTTACATAGCTCTATTCCTATTTTTCATTTTGTGCTATTATTGCTATACATATTATATCTATATCTTACATGCTCACAGAATGTACTTACATAAATTTTCAAATATAGTAATACATTTATCAAAAGTAAAAAAGCCTTTTAAAGAAGTGTAGCAAAGAAAAGAATGTATTTATAGTGTTTACTATATTTCCATTCTTGTTTACTATTTCTGTTACTTTTCACATGGTGCTGGAGATTCAAGTTGCCATTTCTTGCCCAGTATAACTTAATATAGCTTTGTTTGCACCTGCCTCCATTGTGCTTTTATTGCCAAATATATTATATCACATGAGTATATATAATAGAACAGAGCATTCTTTCTCTTTCCTGTATGTGTATATAGAGGTGCTTTTGAGTCAATTAAAAGAAGAAAAACAAACAACAATTATATTATGTTTATAATTACCTACATAATTATCTTTACCAGTTTTTGTTTTCATGTGGATTCAAATACTTGCCCTGAGCCTGAAGAACATTCTTTAATATTTCTTGTAAAGCAGATTATCTTGTAACAAGTAATCTCAGTTTTGGTTTACCTCAAGATAGCTTCATTTTGCCTTCATTTTGGAAGTTAGTTTTGTTTGATACCAAATTCTTGGTTGTTTCTTTCAGCATTCTGAATACGTTTCCCTTTGTCTTGTCATCTTTGAGAAGTCACCTGTTAATCTTGTTGTGGCGATTTTGAACATAACACATTATTTTCTTTTGATTTAAAGATTTAAGATTTTCCTTTTAATTTTGACTTTCAACATTTATATATGGCATATTGTGGAGAATGATCTCTTTCTATTTTTCCTATCTGGAGTTTATACTCATTGTTTTGACATCTCGATTAAGTTTGGGTATTAGTCAAGGTTTCCAGACAGAACCAAAATGATAGATAGACAGACAGATAGATATAGATATGTGACAGCATGCTTATCAGTGGGATTTGCTCATGTGATTATGGACACTGTGAAGTCCCACGACAAGCTATCTGCGAGCTGGAGACACCAGGGTGTTAGTAGCAAGGCTCAGTCCAAGCCTGAAGGTCTCAGAACCAGAGAAGCTAATAATATAACTGTTAGTCTAAAGCCAAAGGCCTGAGAACTTGGGATGCTGCTGGTTTAAGTCTTGAAGTCCAAAGACTGAGGAGCCTGGAATTATTGTCCACGGACAGAATAGGAAAAGTGAATCCCAGCTCCAGTAGATAAATTGGCATATTTGCTTCTTTGTTTTTGTTCTCTCTGAGTCCCAAGCAGACTGGATGGTCATAGACATAGACATGTAGATCTCAACTAAGTATTTGAATTGAAGAGTCAAATTAAAGGAGAGACTTCGAGGTTGGAGCTATACATTTGAGGGTCTTCAGCATATATAGACAGCGTTTAAGACTTTGGGGCTGATTATACGCAAGAAAGTAATTATAAATAAGCTATTTAAGGACTACCCTCTGAAACACTCTACCATTAGTAAGTCAAAAAGGAAAGAGAAATTATCAAGCAGAACTGAGGGGAAGCAGTAAAAAGGCACATACAATTTTCTGGAAGCCATGTGATGTGTATAAAGAAGGGGAAAAATCATCCAGGTCATATTCTGTTGACAGGTCATGAACAAGACATACAATAAACAGAAAAACACAAGGAAAAATTGAATATTGACCATTAGATTTAGCAATGTGAAGTGAGGTGATCTTGCTGTATAATTATGTATTCAGAGATAAGCAGATGTATATATAAATCGTATAAATATTGATAGATGTATAAATATATATACAGCTTTACTTTGACTCTTATATTCAAATGCTTACTTGAGATCTACATTTATATTTCTATCAAGCATTTCAAAAGCAATCCCTTTAAATTTACATAAATATAGATATATGTATAAATATACCATATATTAATATATCAGTATAAATATAGACAGGTATACCTTTGATATATAAATATATTACATGTAAAAATACAGTTGTTATAAGAATCTATTCTTATGCCACTGTAGTAGATATGGGGGTAGGGTAGACAGTTGGAAGAAGACGAATATGAAGTGGAGGAAGATAGTTCAGACCAACATCTTGCAAAGATCAGTTGAACTCACTTGGATCAACTAAAACCCACAATGCCTTTGATGCTTCTAGCCTCTAACTTCAATGCTATGGATATTCTTCAAGAAAAGCTGGCACTTCACAAAACTAAGCAAGTACCTGGCCAAGGAGTCAGAGAAAATGAAGGAGCATTCAGAGAGAGCTGGAGTTGTTGCAGGAACGCTAAGAAGGTGAACAACTAGTGATTGACAATGTGTACAGGTTCCAAGGATACCTCACGCCTTGCTCTGACCTTTCCACCTTTCTACTATGCAAAATAAATATAGCCACTATTTCTTTTCTGCTTTCCAGATATTGCCTAAAATGTTTATTGCAATGAATAACTCACAACCATGCAGGTAAGTATTTTTAGCTTAAGTAATTTGACACAGTATAAATATGTCATACTTCTCAAAAAATCAATGGAATGGTGTGAACGAATGACTCAAAAAAAACCACTTACATTTATGTGGTGAAAAGTGAGATTGATGAGATTGGTGATGGAATATAGGCAATTCTCTGAAATTGCCTACTTTAAAATTTTTGATTTCCTGTAGTTTACTCTGCTAAAAGGATCAGAGAAGTGGTGCAATGGCTGAAGGGAAAGTGATGCAGGAAAATACAAAGCAAAACAAAACATGTTTTAAAACTATGGGTGAAATAGGAGCACATTTATATGTCAATTATATTATCCAATAAAGAGGGCAAAGACAGAGGCTAGAAATGCTGGGTAAACTGGGGAAATCCCTTTGAATTGGGAGGCAGGGATAAGATTTAGTTCACAAGTAAGTGGTTGGGCTTTCATAGATCTATAATAACAGAAGGGAAGCCAAAGTATATCTTGGCGGGTGGGTATGGTGAAGGTTCTCTTCTGATTGCTTTAATTTTCTCATGAAAATAACAAACCAACCATTGGATCAGAGAGGACTGAAGTAGTTGTTTTACTCTTCTCTCTGAGAGAATGAAATACTTCAGAACAGTAGGAGAGTAAGTGAACTTGAAAAATATATTCTCATGATCAAGAAATATTGAAGGCCCTCTTGAGAATTAAGAACAATAATTTAAAATTAAACCAGTCAGCATGATTGTATTGTCTCTTAGCCATGTGCTATTGCTCAACAGCAGGCATAGTGAGGTCTGGATTCTACCCAACATGTTCATAAGAAAAAAGAATGATGATTCCTGTTACATGGGATATGAGTGACTTTAAATGAGGCAATATACATTACGATAAACATATTGTTTTTATCATTTTAGTAGTAAAAAAATTGCATCCTTTAAAATATAGTATCATGTGCTAATGGAAAGTACATGAAGCTTAGAATTTGATCTTGATTTGAATTTAAATTTTGTCAGTTGCCTTTGTGACCTTGGAGAATATGTTTATGTTCTCTAAATCTTAGGAATAAAAATACGGCTTTGAAAGAAAACTAGCCTTAAATGAGACAACCTTTGGTCTGGTGTCTATGAGAAATTCAATAAACATTTTTTCCTTCCTGGAGAAAATAGAAATTTAATGAATACCTATTACAAAGTGAATAAGTATATATTAACAATAAAAGTTGGAGAGAGAAGGCAATATTTTTTCTCATTGGCTAAATTTAATTTAATAAGGTTATATCAGACTTCAGAATTTTTGTCAAATGAATCAATAATTTCACAGGAAATTATACTTTTCCGGATATCTTAGAATTCAAGTTTGTAATAATATTAAATATTGTGCAGGAGAATTTAAGGAAAGTACCAATGCCAAAATGATCTAAAATGTTCCTTGAAGAGGCAGACATGTATGTTTTGTGAATCTTCTTATATTGTCAATAACACTAAAAAAAATGAAATGTGTATCTAGTGCATGACACTGACTTTTTTTTTCTGCACTGAAAGAAGTATTTGTATGTGTTATTCTTTCTACAATTCAGAGATAGCATTTCATCACTTGAAGAAGGAAACTTTCATCAGAATAATTACAAACAATACATGGTATAGAGTTTGAGAGCTGCTCTTCCCATGCACCAAGGAAAAGGAGATGCTGCAGAAACTGATATTTAATTGGGGGGACTCCTGCAGAGACACAAAACTCTTCTGGAAAGAGGGCCAGCAAAGTCAAAGAAGCAGTTTTCAATATTATAAGAAATACAGATACTTGTCTTTTCATCACAAAAATAAGTAATTAGATAGAAAGGGTATTAAAGATTGGCCAAGCTCAAACTATATTTACCAATTTTGTTAACTTCTTTTAAAGTTAAATGTAATTATGTTGTGGAGGTTATGTCACTTTTTCCAGTATTCTTCTTGAAAGTAAAATATTTTCACAACTGTCTATTATTGTCCACCAAGAAACATATGAAGAAGCAAAATGAATTTTAATAATAGCATAAAGACTGAGAAAGACACATGTAAATATAGTATTTTAAGGTTCTTATATGAATAAAGTGATGTGTTCTTATTTAAACATGTATATATAATCCCTATATCAACCAACATGAAAGTTAAAAATAAATAATTACACTGCCCACTCAGTTTTAAAAGGGGGTAAGAATACAAGTTAAATAGTATAAAGATTAGTTAAAAATAAAATGGTGACATAACAAACTTAAAGTAGACAATTTCAATAATTATGTTAAATATAGACTAAGATACAAACTGTCAGATGGGATAAAAAAAAAAAAAAAACAAGACCCCACTATATGCCATCTACAAATCTTGTTTTCAATTAAAAGATACAAATTAAAAGTAAAATGATGGAGAAAGATACACTATGCTAAAATAGCTAGAGAAACAATATTAACATGATCTACTTAATACATAAAAGACACTTGGCAACATCCTGCATTCATTTTATAAAAAATAATAAATTCACCCACTTCCTCAACTTGATAAAGGATATCTACAATATCCAGTACTTATTGCTTCAAGCCTCAGTGCTCTTCTCTTGATGTTAGAATCAAGGCAAGTATGTATATTCTCACCATTTCTATTCAACATTTTACTAGAGACCTGGCCTGTTCACTAAGACAAGAAAAAGAAATAAAAGGTTTCTGCTAGAATTAATCAGCAAGTGTTGCCAGGAAATAATATACAAGATCAATATATAAAACTCAATTACACTTTTTATGCAAATAATGAAAAATCAGAAACTGAGATAAAAATAACGTTAAAATATCATCAAGTATAAAAAGCACCTCTAGAGCATTTGAGTAAGGACTTCTAAAAGTGGGTTCCTCAATAAAAGCAATGATAATAGGGCAAAACTTATCAAAATCAACTTTTTCAGAATTCTGGAATAATTGAGAAGGTCTGCAAAAAGTCAAGGGGCATTTATTCAAGAGAAATGGCTAAATACTAGGGAAAAATTTCCTGTTTTCCTTGGGAATGGCAGGGAGGGGGCAGGGAATGTCAGGATATTTTGTTATGCTGCTAATGACTCTGGGATCACAAAATATATAACAGGGGCATTGGCAAATAATGGTATTTTTTGATATATCAAGTAGTACATTACATTTTACATCTAATAGAAAACATTTCTAAAACATAATTTCATATTTTAGCTTCATCTTTTATAGGTTATAAATATACAAACCCAAATGTAACTTATGTTTAGTAATGCTAACTTATATTTACATAGATATAAAAACAATTGTTTAAATTTTTAAAATCATTAACAAGCTCAATTGTTTTGTTAATATAAAACTACAGCCCCTTGTATTTGTGAATTGTTGTTTTACATAGCTAAGGTATTTAAATACCTATTTATGAATTCATTTATATTAACTAAACTACTTTTTTATCATCAAGCAAGATAAACATTTACTGAAAATTATATATTTTATAGAACAGGTGAAACTTTTACCAATATATTGCTCTTTTACCATTTATTAAATTTTATTTTTGCCCTATGGTTGGTCTAGCTTGGAAGTTAAAAATTAAGTGGAGTTATCAGATATCATAAGAATCTGCCTGATTTAGACTTTATGAATCTAAATGTTCTTATTACTTTTATTTTAAAATAGCTTCCTACGGGTTTGTAATTCAGACAAATTGTTTGAATTTCTGAAACAAATAAGCAAAATAGAGTCTTGATATTGTTTGCTCTCTGAATTTATTATTGCTAAGATCAAAAAAGCTGAGGAAGGATGGTCTTATGATATTGAATTTGTAACACATTACATTCTAGAAGATACAGACTTGGAATTAAAATTCAACTTGACATTTTAAAATGTTATTAAATTTACTATCAGTCAGAACATTCTTTAGAACAGAACATTTTCATTGAATCTATGGCAGACTATTTTGGTTTGGCATTTAGGACTCAATTACTTTGGAAGGACATTTGCCCATAGAAGCTGATTGATTCATTCATATTCTGTACCCAAAGATATCATAGTTTAAAAAGTGAACTGCATCCCCATTCCTTAATGTGTTGCTTATTAAATAGTCATCATTAAGCTTATGTTTCTGAAATAATAATTATCTTTGAGATTATTTTACCTTAAAAATATAGCAAATTCTAACATAATTAACAAAATATAAAATAGTGGTATCATCGGAGATTTCTTTTAGTGCTCACCAATACTTGGGTAGTATTCAAACATTTTTATTAAAATTATCCTGTTGCTTCCATGTGTTCTATCAGTAATTAGATTAGTTAATACACAGTGATTTCCATGGCAAGAATTTAGACTGATAAAAGCAAGAATTAGAGAGGCCCAAACACTAAATGCCTAGAGTATGTGATTAGTAACGTTTTTCTTTAGCTCAGTACTTTTTGAACAAGTCACTGACTTTTCTGAGCAGTATAACCTTTTAATTTTAATTTTCTTCAATGGAAGTCTAAAATTTTTCTGGTGACTCTTCTTCAAAAATAAATAACACTATTACAGAAATCAAACTTGGTGAAGAAAATGAGTTGATGTCAATACATATATATGTATATACTTATATACACATATATACACATGCACACATTTATACACATATATACTCTTTCTTGCTATGTGGAATGTCCAATCCTGTTCATCATTAACCTTTCTTAGATCACTTTCTTTTCCAGCTCTATCTAATATGCCACATATTCAAATGATCTCTTACATGTGTTATTGTCTTACATAAAGTTCTATGCTGGCTCCTTGGAGTACTGCAAATCAAATTTGTTTTATCTCTTTAGGTTTGTGTCTCCAGTGTATCTCCTGGCTAATCTTTATATTCTCATTACTTTTCACATTAGTGCTCATAAAAGAATTTTTTTTCTTTATTTCTTATCAAGAAAGTCCTCTTTTGGTGACATATACATCTCTGTATCAGAGATTTTTAACCTTTTCTTGTGCTATGGACAACTTTTGCAGGCTGGGAAGCCTGAGTCATTTTCCCAAGAATAATGTTTACTTTGGATTACAAGAGAAACTAATTATATTGAGATCCAATTGTTTAAATAATAAAGAATAACTTTATTATATAGTAATTTGCGTGCCTCTTTAAAATTATTAATATATTTCAGCATGTCTAAGGATTATGATTTTGAAATGGTGATGAGAGTAAACAAGATTTTGTGGTATCTATAATGATACCACATTATCATTATATGAAAATATATGTGTAATATAAAAATTTGCATAGTTTTTATTGGTGACAATGTCACAGACACTGGTAATACCTACTGCAGGTTTTTGCCTACATTTGTAATGGGATCACAGACCCAAGAATGATGATTCTGCTTTATATAATTTTCTCTGCTGGTCTAGAACATTTCTCTCACCTGCAAAGAAAATTCCTGCCCATAGCAGTCATTTCCCATCCTTACCTCCAACCTTAGGGAACTACTGATCTGGCTTTTGTTTCTGTAGATTTGTTTTTTGTTTTTTGGGTTTTTTTTTTTTAATACTTCATATAAATGAAACCATATGATATGTGGACTTTTGTGTCTATCTGTTTTCATTTAGCATAACATTTTGTCTGTTCGTTCATTTTGCAGCATGCAGCAGTAATTTGTTCCTCTTTATTACTAAAGAGTATTCCATTATATGGATATACTTTTGAGTAATGCCGCTATGAGCTTTTGTGCAAACATTTTGTGTAGCCAAATATTTTCATTTATTTTGGGTAGAGACCTAGGAGTAGAATTTATCAGTCTTACAAACTTTAACAAATGTTAAAGTTTTAAGAAATTGTTAAAATCTTTTCCAAAATAGGTGCACCATTTTACATTCCCTCATCAATGAGGATTTCATCTTCTCTACACCTTCATTAACACGTGTTCATGTCTGACTTTTGATCTCAGCCATTCTTGTGTGTGTAAAACATGATCTTACTGTGATTTTACTTCATATTCCCTTGATGTCTAATGTTGTTAGCAACTTTTCATGTGCTCATTTGCCATTTGTATGTCCCCTTTGGTAAAATATCTATCCAAGATTTTTGCTTAGTTTTTAATTGGGTTATTTGTCAACATCTTATTAAATTGAATGAGTTACGTATTCTAGCTAAAGTCTCTTATCAGATATATTGCTCGCAAATATTTTCTTCTAGCCTGTAGCTTGTATTTATACTTTCCTAAGGGTATATTCTGAAACACAAAAGTTTTAAATTTTGATGGCAAACTTTGCCTAAACCAAGATCATGAGAATTTACTCCTGTTTTATTTTTTAAGTTTTATTTTTCCTTCTTATATTAGGTCTAATTTTATATTAGGTCATATATTAAGTCTAGTTAGGTACTAATTTATAAGGTCGATTTTGAGTGCACTCTGAGGTATGGGTCACATTCATTTTTTAATTATGAAGAATTGAAATTATTTAAGAAGAAATTTAAATTTCTTCTTTTGTCCTTTAATATATCAAAAGTCAGGCTTAGTAGTGTTCGTAAATAATATTGCAGGGATATCTATCTAGAAAAATGAATGAAGAAACTATTAATTTATTTTTTAGTCCCTAAGGGAAGTGTGGAAACAAAAATAGAAGAGACAAAAATTTCTGAATTATACTCTGATTCTCTTTTCTATGGGCCTTGTCTTACCAAGGAGTATATTATATTAATGATCATAATTGAAGCTAGGAGCAGACACATGTTACTCATAATCACTGTTGGGAGGGTACATGCAGACTCCTCATTGGCTGCTCTGTACCAACTGGCATGCAGCTACATCAGAGTAAATTTGGCAGGACAGTATGAGTTGGGCAGCTTGAAAGAGATGGCTAGATTGAGTCTTCTTGAGCCATGTGAGTTCCACAAAACATAGACACAGCACCACTGGTGATTTTTTTAGCAGCATTCTTCATACACAGGGTAAGGTGGTCGTATAAGAGCCCCGCAGAATAACCTGGCTAAGTCAGCATTTAATAGGAGACATAACCATATTTGATTGGTCTCTGTCCAACTGACCTCAGACAGATTAAGCAAAGAGATGCTACTAGTTCTTTTTCTTTTTCCTTTTTCTTTTTTTAATGAGATGGTGTCTCGTTTATTGCCCAGGCTGGAGTGCAATGGCGTGATCTTGGCTCCCCACAACCTCTGCCTCCCAGGTTCAAGCAATTCTCCTGCCTCAGCCTCCCGAGTAGCTGGGATTACAGGCATTCACCACCATGCCCGGGTAATTTTGTATTTTTAGTAGAGATGGGGTTTCACCACGTTGACCAAGCTGGTCTTGAACTCCTGACCTCAGGTGATGCACCCATCTTGACCACCTAAAGTGCTGGGATTACAGGGGTTAGCCACCACGCCCAGCACTACTAGTTCTTGTCTAAGTCAAAAGAGACAAGGTTATCAGTCACATCAGCTACAATATTCAGCTGAAAGGGCAGCAACACCCTAATGGACAAGAGACATCACTTCAAAGGGAGGTAAAAGCATTTACACCTGATAACTTAGACATTTTTTAACTGCCCTGAGTTTACTCAGGTCATGTGCACTTCTCAACTAAACCACACCCCAGTCCTTCCACTTGAAAAATGTCAGAGAAAAAGGAGCAAGGGAATGGGCAGGCCACAGGAGGATCTAAACATTTTGGTATCAGCCTGAACACTACCTAACCACGCTGACAAAATGATGAGAAAATAAATATTTAAATTGAATTGATCATTAAAAGAATTTTCCCAGTAAGTAGCAGGGGGTTAAAAATCATCAATTCAGTTATATACAAAATAAGTTTGGCAGGCAGCTCTGAAGAAACTCCCAATAATCTCCACTTCATCATATCCATGCTCCTGCATAATTCCCTTGCCTTGCATGTGGGAAGAAACTAATAGCTTGCTTTTAAGAAATAGAACATGGCTAAAGTGATGGGATGTCACTTTCGTGATTCTTTTCTACAGAAGACTTTGACTTCCATCACCTTTTCTCTTACTGACACCCTTGCCCTGGTTCCGATGAAGCCAGTTAACATATTGTGAGATGTTCTGGGAAAAGACCACATGGCAAGGAAACAAGGGAAGCCTCTGACCAACAGCGTGTGAAGAATTGAAACCTTAGTTACAAGTCAACTGGAACAGAATCTTACCAACCACTATATTAGTGAGTTAGGAAGTGGATCCTTCGGGTAAAGTTCTGAGATGAGGGCAGCATTGTGAAAATCTCAGGCCTGGAGGAGCCACCTAAACCACAACAGAAACTGTAAGATGATAACATTGCTGTTTTATGCTACTAAATTCTGGAGTAATTTACAATGCAGCAATAGAAAACTAATAATTTACATTATATATATATATACACACACACTCACTGCAGTTTACACACCCAGGCACTTCCCCCCAAATTTCTTTCAATCATTGCATACTAAAGATACTGTGGGGAGTAGGAAATAATGAAATTTAATTAAAACTTGAAAAGCATGATGTTTATTATGGAATATAAGGGGCTGACAAAATATACTTAAGATTGTTTAACTGTTGGTTTTGAATTAACATAGCCCAACAAGCTTTTTTGACAGGTGAATAACATTTATTTATTTTTTTCCTGGAAGAAAAGGGCATTCTTGAGAAATGATGGAAAGATTTAATTGCCAACTTTCCATGACTAAACCTCAGTACAAACCCAGAAGCTAAGAGTAGGGTGGAGAAGGCAATGCCAAGTTAATTATTAAATACAAAAATGGAAACTTACAAGAGCTTAGAGAAGTGGAGCTGAACCTAGTAGCAAAATCAGAATTATGCATAGGAGCCAAGATCAGGAAGGCACTCTGAAAGGATTAGGTAGCATGGAACTGAGATGCTAACAAGGAATAACTTAATTTTGCAAACAGTGTGATGCTCAAAGAGGCTTCATTTCAATGATGCTAGAGAGAATAAGTAAATGGTACCTTCCCAAATTCACATGCAACTACATGAAAAGGAAAACATTTTTAGACCCTTTGTAAGCTCTAGTCACCGTTACATTTTGTAGACTGAAAAACATTTATTTATTATCACCCTTTTCTAGATTTTTTTTAAATTTTAAAATTAATTTCTTCCCTCACTCAGGTCTCAAATATACTGTTTAGACCTTTAGAAAGCTTGTAAAAACTGAAAGATCTTGTCAACTCTGAAAACAGTGTATAAGATAAAATATTTACTAACTACACAAATTTCAACTCTGACTGGCTATATTAAAACCATATCCCTGCCACTTATCAGATGTGTGACCTTGAACATGTCATTGAACTTATCTGAACCTGTCTCCCCATCTGAAAAATGAATATGATAATATTAGTTACCAATATAGGATAATTGTGAACTTTAAATGAGTAAATATGTATAAAGAACTCACAATAATATCTGGCACCAAATAAGTTAAAGATAATTATGAATAGTATTAATCATATTATTTTTATAAAATTGCCCTGCTCATAGGTACCACCTTGAATCTATAAACAAATTATGTTGTTTCATTTTGTTTTGTTTTTTTGAGATGGAGTCTTGCTCTGTCACCAGGCTGGAGTGCAGTGCCGTGATCTCGGCTCACTGAAACCTCTGCCTCCTGGGTTCAAGCAATTCTCCTGCCTCAGCCTCCCATGTAGCTGGGACTACAGCTGCGCACTAACACGCCTAGTTAATTTTTGTATTTTTTGTAGAGATGGGGTTTCACCACGTTTGCCAGGATAGTCTCAATCTCTTGACCTCGTGATCTGCCCGCCTCAGCCTCCCAAAGTGCCGAGATTACAGGCGTGAGCCACTTTGCCCAGCCACAAATTACAATTTTTATGATTTTTATGTATTTTATTTTGTTTATTTTATGTTCCAGGGTACCTGTGCAGGATGTACTGATTTGTTACATAGGTAAATGTGTGCCCTGGTGGTTTGCTGCACAGATCAAACCATCACCTTGGTATTAAGTGCAGCATTCATTAGTTATTCTTCCTGATACTCTCCCTCCCCCATCCTTACCCCTAACAGGCCCCAGTGTGTGTTGTCCACCCCTCCATGTATCCATGTGTTCTCATCGTTTGGCTGCCACTTACAAGTGAGAACATGAAGTGTTTGGTTTTCTCTTTCTGCATTAGTTTGCTGAGGATAACAGCTTCCAGCTCCATCCATGTACCTGGAAAGGACATGATCTTATTCCCTTTTATGGCTCCATAGTATTCCATGGTGTATATGTGTATCACATTTTCTTTATCCAGTCTATTACTGACGGGAATTTGGGTTGATTCCATGTCTTTGCTATTGTGAATAGTGCTACAGTGAACATACACATGCATGTATCTTTACAATAGAATGATTTATATTCCTTTGGGTATATACCAAGTAATGGGATTGCTGGGTTAAATAGTATTTCTGCCTCTAGATGTTTGAGGAATCACCACATTGCCTTACACAATGGTTGAACTAATGTACATTCCCACCAACAGTGTAAAAGCATTCCTTTTTCTGTGAAACTTCTCCAGCATTTGTTGTTTTGTGACTTTTTAATAATTGCCATTCTGACTGGCATAAGATGGTATCTCACTGTGGTTTTGATTTGCATTTCTCTAACGATCACTGATGTTGACCTTTTTTAAAAAAAATATGTGTCTATTGTCCACATGAATTTCTTCTTTTGAGAAATGTCTGTTCGTGTTCTTTGCCCCCTGTTTAATGCGGTTGTTTTTTTCTTGTAAATTTGTTTAAGTTCCTTGTAGACTCTGGACGTTAGACCTTTGTCAAATGGACAGATTGCAATTTTTTTCTCTCATTCTGTAGGTTATCTGTTCACTCTGATGATAGTTTCTCTTTCTGTGAAGAAGTTCTTTAGTTTAATTAGATCCCATTTGTCAATTTTTGCTTTTATTGCAATTTCTTTTGGCATTTTAGTCATGAAATCTTTGCCTGTGCTTATGTCCTGAATTGTATTGCCTAGATTTTCTTCTAGGGTTTTTATAGTTTTGGGTTTACATTTAAGTCTTTTATTCATTTTGAGTTAATTTTTGTATAGGGTATAAGGAAGGATTCAGTTTCAATTATCTGCATATGGCTAGCCAGTTCTCCCAGCACCATTTATTAAATAGGGAATTCTTTTCCTATTGCTTGTTTTTGTCAGTTTTGTCAAAGATCAGTTGGTTGTAGGTATGCAGTCTCATCCTTGAGTTCTCTATTCTGTCCCATTGGTCTATGTGGGTGTTTTTGTACCAGTACCATGCTATTTTGGTTACTGTAGCCTTGTAGTATAGTTTGAAGTTGGGTAGCATGATGCCTCCAGTTTTGTTCAAAAAGTTATGATTTTAGGATCATTGTGGCCAAATGCTTGGCTAAAAAACCTGCTTATGCCTTACAGCATTGGCTTTTTAGAGTGGATATATAATATTCCATTTCTATTTAGTTTGGAAATCTACTCATATTTTGTTTTTGGATCTGTACAGATTTTCTATGACTAATTCTAGTATTTTAAACTGTTATTGGTAATTCCAAGAAATAGTTTACCCCACAGTAAATGACTTTGTTTCAGTAGACATCAACTGGAAATTCTACACCATCAGCAGGTTCCTACTTAAAAGCCCTCTTTTGGCACCTCACCATCTCCCTGGAATGATGACTACTGGCTGCTATAGATAGGAAACCTTTCACTCCCTGCTTCCCTACTAACTATAACAGAAATACGATAAAATTTGAAGACCTATCTTAACTAGTTAGCTATCTCACAAACTACATTATTGTGCTAAAGTAGAAGTTTCTATTTAAATTTAAAAAGTTGGACTGGGCTGGGCACGATGGCTCATGTCTGTAATCCCAGCACTTTGGGAGGCTGAGGCGGGTGGATCACTTGAGGCCAGGAGTTCGAAACCAGCCTGGCCAACATGGTGAAACTCTCTCTACTAAAAATACAAAAATTAGCCAGGTGGGGTGGCATGTGCCTGTAATCCCAGCTACTCAGGAGGCTGAGGCAGGAGAATTGCTTGCACCCGGGAGGCGGAGGCTGCAGTGAGCCGAGATTCTGCCACTGAACTGCAGCCTGGGCAACAGCGTGACACTCTGTTTCCAAAAAAAAAAAAAAAAAAGTCTGCCTGAACCTTTCACATCTTGAAGGAAATGTGTGGTTGAGTATCATTTCTGTATTACAGTAACAAAACTGAAACTGATCCAATGACAAATTCATGTATCTCCCTGACATCTTTGTTTTCTTCCACCTACTACGCTCCTTACCTTCTGGTATGATTTTTTTTTTTTTTTTTTTAAGAGATGAACATAATGTCTAGAGAGGTATTTCTAGAAAGATGAAAATTTGTACCTGAATGAATGACAGAATTAAATAAATGAACCCAAATGTTGATTATCTATTCCTGTCAGTCTACACCCAGCCTTTTCACAATCAATCTTCTGTAGCTATCTTGGCCTCCTTTCTACTTAATGATTTCAGGCTTATTGATCACCCATGTGTAAATGTACTCATTTAGGGGTAAACTCAGCCATGGCTTGGACTACAGAAACTGTTTGAAATCTGAAACTGGAGGACCCATGAAATCCTAGAAAAATGGCACCTCTTTATTATCAAATTATTTTCTTCTTTTTGTCTTTCTCCAAAATACAAGAACCATGTCCTAAAACAAATTCTTTATATAACTAACTTTTACCAGTTTTTGTGTTGAACACTGTGTCAAATACCTTGAATGGATCACTCAATTTAATTCTCATAGTTACCTTATAAGATATATTGTCTTATTTTGCTCATAATTTCTGTTTATTTCACATATATTTGAAATATATACAGATTTTCTTTGCAGAAGTGTACGAAGAATTTTAATTTAACCTGTTATGTGTTCATTTTAGTTCCCAGTATGTTCCTATATCCATAAAATGTATCCTCTGCCTTCAGAAAAAGGACTGTTTAATTATCCCATGTATTTTTACCAGTTGGTTCCAGTTTGTCACATAGTTGATGGAGAGACTTAAATTTAATCTTGCCGAAAGCAAAGAAAGATGATTTAAAAATTTTCAGAAAGAAGAAACATTTTTGGAAAAAAGTTATTAATAGCAATTTACACATTGTAGAATACAGCAGAGTTGCATACAACTATTGCACAATTCATTTGTAGAGAAGATTTTATGGTTCAGTATATCATTTGAGCTTGTGGAAAAGTGATTTATATAATAGTTTAGCTTCTAATTTCTAATATTAAATATGCCATTTCAGATGATTTTTAAGAAATGAATTTACAAAATTTAGTATGCCCAAGGTGTTTATTCTCTCTACATCAGTTGCTTTGTGGCCTCAGGAAAGTTAGTACATCTTGATATGCCTCAGTTTCCCACTATGAAATGGATGAAATAATAATAATAACTTCTCATAAAATCGTAAACTTTACTATCCATAAAGTATTAGAAGAATAATGTAAGAAGTACCACATATATTTTTACAGATTCATTGCTTTCAGGATACCTAATATGCATTATTTTAGAAACTGAGTTAAATTTATGAACTCTGTGCTTTTAAAATCATTTTCCACTTGAAGTAAAACACATTCAGAAAAGTTCCTAAAGTATGTATGATTTTTACTTCAGTGAATTATCACAAATATCTATATTTCCTAGAAGAACTCTTATGCCCGTCACCATCATGATCGCATCCCTTTTCCCAAAAGTAATGTCTATACTGACATGTAAAACTATATATTTATAGAGATATTCTATCTCTCTCTAGAAACTCTAACAATAAACTTGAATTTTGTAAGGGAGTTTCAGTTTCCACAAAGCTTAAAATATTGTGTGTGTGTGTGTGTGTGTGTGTGTCTACTTAAATGTTTTATTCTGGAAAATTTTGACTAATCAAAAAGTAGAGAAAATATTGCAATGAATTTTCATGTACCATTACCTAGCTACATAAATCATTCACACATGGCCAATCTTATTTAAATTATAATCCCACTTCACTGCTTCTATAATTTTTGAATCAAATCCAATACATCGTATTATTTCATCATTAAATATATTCAATATATCTTTAAAAGATAAGGGATTTTTAATAAGTAAACCCAAATACTATATTATATCTAAAACATTATGTATTTTTAAATATCATATATATACAATCATACATTAATTTTTCCCACATGTACAGTGTGTGGCGGGGGGTGGTCTGTGATGCTGAGGTTTTTGTCATAAATTTGGAAACCAAGTCTATCCACTGCATTTGGATGACAGGTTTCCTATGTCATTTTTAATCTATAGATTCTTCCTTCTGTGATTAACTTTCCCCTGCAATTAATTTGTTGAAATAACTGCATTACTTATACTGTAGCTTTTCACATTCTCATTTTTACTGATTGCATTCCTGCAGTGAGAATCACATTTCTTATTATCATATGTCTCAAAATCCTCATGTAAAGTAAGAAAGAAATAATGCTGTAATATCTTCAATTAATTGCATAAGACCTGCTTACAGAGAAATAAGCTCCACTGTGTTATAGCTCAAAAGGGTCACATTCTCTTGTGGATACATAGAAGTTTTGTTTGCACATAAATAATGTATGGAAGTGCATATTGTTTGAAAAGACAAATGTGGAAATTAATAGTGCTTTGATTTCTGCCTACACAGAATGAGTTTATTTGAAATACTATTATGTTTACAATATGTTTATACTCTTTACTGCCATCAGTTGCTCTGGTGTTCAAAGGGCAATTCAGTTTCTGCTTTAGAAAATATTGGTGTTGGATTTTAAATGATTCTATACTGTTTTATGTCATTTAGGCCGTATGTACAATAGGATTTTAATTTGTTCTTATAAAATTCTCATAGAATCAGATCAAGATTTTTTTAAAAAAACATCTCTCTCCACAGATTTAAGTCTTCATTCATATCCCCCACTCCTGGTCTGTAACTTAGTCTCTTGCTTTAGTGGAAGACTGACTTTTCTTTACTTGAACTCTTTGTATGTGAGAAGACAGATAAATTTCAGAGAGGTACGGAGCACAGTATGAGTGATTAAGTGCCTGGGAAATGTAGGTCAATGATCTGGGCTTGGAGGAAAGCTATACCACTTGCAAGCTATGTGACTTTAGATATATTACTAACATGGATTTATTTTCTTTTCTATGAAGTGGGTTTAAAATTGTATTTCATGTCATAAGGTTAATGTGAATATTAGCTGAAATATGTTTGCAAGGTGCCTGACCCCTTCTGGGAAAAAGTCTCACTAAACGTTAACGGTATGATGCTATGATGATAATAATCACAATTTTGTAAGTAGTGTGATCATCTATTTTTCAGTTCATCCAACACACCACTTGTAAATTAATTTCCCGGAGGTACATGTCTTATTACCAATTCGTTCCTTCACAAATGTTTTATCTCACAGGTACTTTACATGAGGTTTTGCTTTAGGAGCTGGAAACACAGAGATGAATAAGATATGTTTCTTTTATTGAGTGGTTTATGTGAGAAACAAACTTATGCATCCAAACACAAAGAATGGATTCAGAGACTTGGAGAATAGCGAAAGTGAGACTTTTAATGACGGTCCTGTGAGATTAGGTGTTTGATAGGCAAATACGCCCAGCACAGTTTAACAAGCAATTTAACCCCTAGTGTGCAGGTCCCTCCACCAGTCCCTCATAGGCTGAGTACTATGGGGTCACAATCTTCCTGGGCACCACCTCTTGATTGTTAGGTAGGGGATTTATGTCGTCATTTTAGGGTTGTCTTGCTGCATTTGGTTTCCACCCACAATGCATTGCAATTCTGGTTAGTTTAGGGGCTTTTCAAGTATTTGACTTATGACCTAAGTAGCCAGGCAGGCTGATAAGAACAGATAAAATGAGCTATTTTGCAGGCTAGTTAATGTTTATCTTAGACTAAAGTTTTTTGGTTCAGGTGAGGGCAACTAAGGAGCAGGGAGTGGGGAGAGAGAGACTGACAAACAGGCCTTGGCTATCCAAGCAGGGGCCTAGTACGTCCTGTTTCTTATGTGGTTTGCTGACCTAAGCCGATTCAAGGCACTTTTTCTTGGAAATGGACTACCGTATACATTATTTCCTTCAGTTTACAACCTACCTTTCATTTTATGAACTTTTCACTAACCCCTAATTGACTTAAGAATTGATTATAAAGCTCTTGTATTTAAGGTTGCCACAATATGCTTAATACCAGCAAATTGACTTCATTTCTTACCACTACTTTCATGAGGCACATGGACTTCTTATTCACCAAATGATCTTAATTCTCTCATCCTTATGTGTAGGTACACGTGTTATGCTTGTTCTGTCATCACTGCCTTAATTTCTACAGCTCATTCTTCAAGTGCTGTTTTACCCTTTACTGAATCCTATAACTAAATTTGAACTTTTTTCTCTGAACCCCCTTAGCCTCAGTGCACATTTTTTAACAGCACTTATTCAGCCTTCTGACTTGCTTATGTAAACATTTGTGTTTATTTTCTGCCTCCCAACACAACTTAGCCATTATTATAAACTCCTTGAGTGTCATAACTATAACATAAATATTTGGGAGCATTTTAGCACCTAGCAACATGCTTGTACATAGTAATAGAGCAGTACTTTTAAAATTGAATACAGGAAAATACATTCCATTACCATAGTAACATCATACTGATGTTATTCTCTATTTTAATATAATCCTATGAAGAAAAGGGTTAATTTTCCTCCTGCACGGTTAACATATTTTGTTCTTGATGGATGGCAGAATAAAGACTACTGCCTGCCCACTGATGTTCATTCTGGTCTTTTTTCTTAATGAAGTTTCTAGCTGAGTTACATGACTATGCAAATAAAGGCTAGACTTTTCCATTTCCCTTGCTGCCAGGTGTGTCAGCGTAATAGTGTTTGGGCCGATGAGATGGAAACAAAAGTGATATGTATAACTTCCGGGTCATGCCCTTCAAGAGAACACATGCACCTCCCTTCCCTCGGCTTCTTTTCCGCTGGCTGGAATGTAGATGTGAGGATGAGCTTTCTTGGAATGTGCACATGGGGGCGATACCTAGGGGACGGTTCAAATGGGAACAAAGGAAAAAGAGCCTGGGTTTTTTTTTTTTTTTTTTTTTTTTGAGACGGAGTCTCACGCTGTTGCCCAGGCTGGAGTGCAGTGGCGCGATCTCGGCTCACTGCAAGCTCCGCCCCCGGGTTCCCGCCATTCTCCTGCCTCCGCCTCCTGAGTAGCTGGGACTACAGGCGCCCGCCACCGCGCCCGGCTAATTTTTTGTATTTTTAGTAGAGACGGGGTTTCACTGTGGTCTCGATCTCCTGACCTTGTGATCCGCCCGCCTCGGCCTCCCAAAGTGCTGGGATTACAGGCTTGAGCCACCGCGCCCGGCAGAGCCTGGGTTTTTAATCTCAGGGAGTCAGCGAACCAACCTGGACTTCTTATGACCAAACTGTTAAGTGAAATTAAAATTATCTCTTACTTTGATTTTTTGTTGTGATTTTCAGTTATAGTAACCTAGCCCCCATCTGCAATAAAATTAGTTGTTTATAAACTAACTTTTAAATTTACATAGTTGATGTATATTGTTTTAGAGTAGTGATAACTTTAGATAAACACATACATCAGCATCCTAATGCAGAAACTTGAGAATAAATGAACAGGCGTTTTCACATATATATATATATGAAAGCACTTTAATTGCAAAAAGAAATAAAAACAAAAATTAGAATATATTCTTGTAGATAACTGTATTTTAAGTGTAAGTGAAAATACATTAATGATATGGTTTGGCTGTGTCCCCACCCAAACTCTCATCTTGAATTGTAATCCCCATAATCCCCACGTTTCAAGTGAGAGACCAGGTGGAGGTAACTGAATCGTGGGGGACATTTCCCCCATGCTTTTCTCATTATAGTGAGTTCTCGTGAGATCTGATGGTTTTATAAGTGTTTGGTAGTTCCTCCTACTCTCATTCTCCTTCCTGCTGCCTTGTGAAGAAGTTGTCTTGCTTCTCCTTTGCCTTCTGCCATGATTGTAAGTTTCCTGAATCCTCCCCATCCATGCTGAACTGTGAGTCAATTAAACCTCTTTCCTTTATAAATTACCCAGTCTTGGTATTTCTTATAGCAACCTGAGAACAGAGTAATACAGTTAACATGCTGATGATATCCAAGATAGATGTTACATTTTTCCTAGTTATATTTATTTAATGTAGAATGATATAAATTATTACTAATGACACTAACATGAAGTTAAGGTCATTAATAGTGAAAATGTTTCGATTTTAAACCATGTCAAATTATGTCAATTTACAAATAACAAATATCAATGCATTATGCTTAATATGAAAATAACAAGGCAGCAGGGTGTGTGGCCCTTTAGTTCTATGGCTGACAGAATCATTTGAGGAGCTTCTGATACATCTTCCTACGATAACCTGAAGACTGGTTTATTTAAAATCTCTCAGGATGTCTTTGGGTTCCTGAGTCTTATTTGTATTTTAAAAATTCCAGGGGGTTCTGATGAACAGTAATTTAAGCACTATTGCTATGAAGTAGTTTTAGTGCTCCAGTCTAAATGTTAAAAATAAAAGCAGAAGGGAAGCTTGAAGAACTTTTTGAGTTAATGTGAAGAAATGTTTTTATTGATACATAATTGTTGTACATATGGAGTATTTGTGATATTTATACATGCATACAATATGGAATGATCAAATCAGAGTAATAGTGATATCCATCACCTCTATTATTTCTTTATTTTGGTAATACTTCAAATCTTCTCTTCTAGCTATTTTGAAATATGCAATACATTCTCATTAATTGTAGTCATCGTACAGTAATGCTATCAAACACTAGAATGTAGGACAAAGGCAAGGAAGTAATTGAAAACAATAAACGATTAATCTTCAGAACAGTGTTCTGTACAGAAATTTCAATAGTAAAATAGTCTATGTTTGAAGAACTTTATAGGCACTATGCTTCTTTGGAATTTTTTTGATTTCTCAGTGCTTATGAAGATTTGTTTTCTGTATTGCTTTGATTACTAACTTCTTTACTGGAAGTTTCTTTGATGTTTCATTTAAAAATGTGTGTAGCAGATGTATACAAATATCTGTAAGATAAAAGAATACAATTATTATAGCTGTTTTCAACAATCAGGTCTAATATATTGATAATGTTTCAGTGAAAATGTGCCCACATATATATCTATTAATTATGTAGCTTTTTAAAAAGTATGAATGATATGAAAAACTACTTATTAAAATAGGTTATACAGAAACATTTTTACCTTTAAAGCTACCAGTTTTAACAGTGTAATTTGCTTATTACTTTTATATTTGTGGGGAAAACTCAATAATCAATATCCTTATTAAAATAACTAATGATGAATTAAATAAAAAATCTTGCTGCCTTACACCATTTTAGGAAGTGAGAAATTACAAATTGATAAAATTTTAAAGATATCAATTATTTTCTTTTGCCTATGATAGAATAGGGCACATAATGAATGCTCAGTATTTGCTTACAATATATTTTAATCAAATCAAAGCAGACCAAATATTAAATTTCTGAGGGAAAAATGTCATACTACCAAATGTGTTTACCCCATTAGATTTATAAGTTTGCTAGGAGCGAAGATAATAACTGTTTAGATTTCTGCTATGACCCCAGTGTCTAGCAATGTGGCTGGTCAAACAACACCCACAGATAAGGTTGCTTGCTATTTTTATAATCCATAATTTAACTGGCGGAGAAGTCATATGCAAGACTGAAGATGAGGACTTTGACTATTTATTCCAACTACCTAAACTTATCAAATTATATTTCAACATACATTGAAGTAGTAATTATAAAGTAAAATGTCCCAAACTATCTGGTCAAGTGTATTTTATTCTAAGTATTCAATTGCTTCCTTTGATTAATAATGTTTTCTTCTTTCTTCAAGACAATTCTTTGGGGTGTCTTTTACATCCCCCCCAAATTTTTTTTTTGTTTATTTCAAATACAAATGACTTATACGCAGTAGAAATGAGATTCAACTAAACATCCAAGGCCACCGGTATCTAATTAGCTATTACCAAGGGACATCTTTGCACCTACACTCACTGTAAAGACCAAGATTGAATAGTGTGGCAAAAATAAACACATTTTTCTTTATTAACAATTTGGAATTTAACTTCTTTGGAGTCTTCTAGTAAAATTTCAAAATCTATCATTACAAAAAGCTTTCCAACTTTACTCTAGTTGTACTAAACTAGTAACCGATTACATTTACCTAGTACTTGATGACATTTTCTTCTACTCGGAGTAATTTGAATTGCAAATACACCTAGGAAGAAACTCCTAAAATGTTGAGACTTGTGGTTTACTCAGTGTATTTCTATATTCAAGCAAATATATAGTTGATGTTAGCACATATCCTGACCAACATTACCTGAGAATACTCATTTTAATAAATTCTTTTGTACTAAAAAGCACGTTGTTAAACCAGGAGTGTGCTGGGACCTGTTAACATTTTTCATTTTATGTTTATAGCCTCTACTCAGGAAATCGTTTTTCCTTCTGACCCAGGAAAGGCACAGGAGGTTTTTTTGTAAATCCATCTCATCTCCATTTGCTAGTTTTAATAATGAAGAAATGTCTTACTGGCAGATTGGTAGTTTTCCTTTACTAAAAGTTTTCCCTTATCAGGAAAGTTTTCCTTACCAGAAAGGAAACAAAGACTAAGAAATGATCGAGAAAAGGTGGTGATTCAAATCTCAGTTTACCCAGCAAACCTCGTTATACCTGCAGAGAATCAGATAAATTGCTGTTTCAAAGCCATTTAATCTCTGGAACTGAAAACAGATCATTTTTTGATACTGGTTTTTTAAGAGCCTGGCCATTTTCAAAGTGTGTTCCATTATTATTTTTCCTGAAGAAGTATTCATCTTTTTCTGAAAAGTTATTCAATTGGCACTTGAATTATATATGATTATTATAACTTGAGCTCATTTAAAAACCACAAAGCACAGGCTATCAGAAAAAATATTTAT
Source organism: Macaca fascicularis (assembly GCF_037993035.2). Lineage (NCBI taxonomy): Eukaryota > Metazoa > Chordata > Mammalia > Primates > Cercopithecidae > Macaca > Macaca fascicularis. The sequence continues at coordinate 109,517,310 of NC_088379.1, forward strand.
CTGATGCATTAATGTAGGCTATATCTAAGACAAGTGGGGAAAAAAAGAACCTATAAACAAGTTGAATTTCAAGTTGAAGTGAATTATTGGTTAGAGGAGGAGGACAAATCATTAAAGGCATGGGAGAGGGTTGTGATATCTTTTGTATTGTCCAAGAAGGAAAGAGTTGAAAACCACACATGTGCCAGCACCATGCCTGGTACCACAAGTTAGAATAGAAGGAAGTAATTGAATGTGGTTGAACCAATACCAGCAGCACGAGGAAAAAGCTAGAGTTGATGAGCTGAAATATTATCTCAGGATGTAGTGTACAGTTTTATGTTCTTAAAGTCCTTCCTTGCTGGTTTCATCTGTCTTACCGAGTGAGAAATTCATGGAGCAAAGCAATTGTTTGTCTTAATGAGCATGCAGCCGAGCGCGGTGGCTCACGCCTGTAATCCCAGCACTTTGGGAGGCCGAGGCGGGCGGATCACAAGGTCAGGAGATCGAGACCACGGTGAAACCCCGTCTCTACTAAAAATACAAAAAATTAGCCGGGCGCGGTTGTGGGCGCCTGTAGTCCTAGCGACTCGGGAGGCTGAGGCAGGAGAATGGCGTGAACCCGGGAGGCGGAGCTTGCAGTGAGCCGAGATGGCGCCACTGCACTCCAGCCTGGGCGACAGAGCGAGACTCCGTCTCAAAAAAAAAAAAAAAAAAAAAAAAAAAAAAAAAAAAAAAAAAAAAATGAGCATGCAGATAATATAGTGGAGAATATATTGTAATTCATGACTGTGAGTGAACGTATTTTATTTTATAGAAGCACAATTAAGGATGGACATAATTTCATTATTTAAAAAACCTGAAACACATGCTAATATATTTTCAAATAATATTTTAAAATGGATTTAGGGTCTCTCCATTCTAGGGAAACAATTTTTATTTCTTTCTCTCCAGACTTAGTTATTTCAGAGACTTACCATAAGCATGAATTTCTGATGTAATACATTTAATTTCCTAAAAAAAGTTGCACAAAGAAAATTGATAGCAGTCAACCTTTATCTGATATTTTGTTATCATTACCAACACATTTTCTAATATTGAATTAAAATACTAGGTAAAGGAATGCTGATATAAAACTTTAGTTAACATATAGAAAAGTAAGAACGAACACAACAATAAAATAGAACATTTTATGTGGTACTTAAGAAAATGCCCTATTACTTGGCTATGATAACGTTTTGAATTCAGTAGCAATAGAATAAGTAAATTCTTCTTCTATATAGTGATACATATTAGTAATACTGGTGATTACATGATATCTGCCCTGAAATAAGCAGATGTGAGAAAACTGGTTATCTAAAAGTTTTCAAATAATGCCTATGTAATTCACAATAATTCTAATTAGTAAAGTTGATCTCATGATACTAAATTTTAGGACCCTCGCCTTTGTGGAGTTCCTGCTGCAGAGGCATCATTGCCAATGAATGTTTCATAATGACAGCATTTCCTAATTTCAGCGCTAAATTTGATGTGGTCTCTTATCAGAAAATTGGTTATTTTGACATCAAGTTAAACTAATAATTCATTCTGCTCTTTTATTAATAGAGACGTACTCATTGAAAAATTGCCATCTGCTAAGTACTGAGGTAGGCTCTGGAATTTATAGATGAACTCACCACATTTTTTTACTCTCAAGTAAACTGAAATTTTATGGGAGAGAGAGGATGATCAACTTACAAGGACAGTGATTTCACAGGTTACTATGTACTTACTATGCACAATCATGGATGTCAGGAAATTCTTCCTGAATGAGGACTATCTGAGTACAAAAGTATAAGGAATTATCCCAGAGTTTGGGAGAGGGTGGACATAGGAGTGGGATGTAGGAAGGCAATAATAAGAGTGAGAGTGGATATGTTGGATTGTGTCATCTCATGTTGCAAATAATGATTCTCAAATTCATGTTCATGCCAGCATTTATAAGAATTTCCATTATTCTACATTCATGCAAATGGTAATATCACTATTTTATTTACTTTTTAAATAATTTCAACTTTATTTAGGCGATACATGTGCAGGTTTGTTACATGGGTGTATCGTGTGATGCTGAGGTTTGCGTTATTAATGACCCCATCATCTAGACAGAGAGAAGTTTGGAAAACAGTTTGGTGTTATATATTAAAGTTAAACATACACAGAATCTATGACTTGACAATCCACTTATAAAGGCATATGCCAGTGGTGTTGTATTTATAGGAGAATGGTTCAAAATAGCCAAATTAGAAAACAAATGTCCACCCACAGAAGATTGGATAAATGAGTTGTGCTATATGCATTGAATGAAATAATATACACCAATAAAATGACCTATAAACAATTAGATGAAATAACATGGATAATCTTCACAAATACAAAGAACAGCAAAAGAAGCCAGATACAAAATTATACACTGTGTAAATCAATTGTGTAAAGTTCAAAAGCAAAAAAAACTATACTGTAGTATTAAAGGAAGTAGTGAAGGGAAACAGGACACAGGAAAAGGCCTTCTGTGCAGACAAAAATCTCCGTCTTAACCTAAGCACTGGTTACGCAGGTGTCCGCTTTGCAATGATTCACTGAACCTGCACATATATTTTTGCCCCCCTTAAGTGTGTTTACTTCCCATAAAAAGTTCAAATTTCATAATCTCCTTAAAATAAATTTATCTTTGAAAGAAATTTTACTTCTGGGAATTTTATTCTTTAGATATAATGTATCAGTATGTTAAAAATCAGGTTCAAGCATTTTTGGTGAAAGCAAAAGACTCAAAGCAACCTAAATACCTATCAGTAGATGACAGGTTCAGTATATTACAGCACATTCAGGAATACTACGGCAACTTTCACAAGAATGAGGCATCTCTATATGTGCTAATACAGGACAATCTCCAACATATTTTTAAGCAATTAGTGGGACGGTGGGTGTGATGGTTAATATTAGTCGTCAGTCTGATTGGATTGAAGGATGCCTAGATAGTTGGTAAAGTATTGTTTTGGGGTGTGTCTGTGAGGGTGTTGCAAGAGGAGATGGACATTTGAGTTGGTGGACTGGGAGAGGAAGACCCGCCCTCAGTGTGGGTGGGCACCATCCAATTGGCTGCCAGCCAAGCTAGAGCAAAGCAGCCAGCACGTCAGAGTCCAGGTTTTCCAGCCTTTGAACTCTTTGACTTACACCAGTAGTTCTCCCGGGACTCTTGGGCCTTTGGCCACAGACTGAAGTCTGCATTTTCAGATTCCTTGCTTTTGAGGCTTTTGGACTTAGACTGAGCCACTACTGGATTCTTTTTTCCCCAGCTTGCAGATGGCCTATCGTGGGACTTCACCTTGTGATCATGTGAGCAAATTCTTTCTAATAAACTCTCTTTCACGTATGCATATATCTTATTAGTTCTGTCCCTCTGGAGAACCCTAATACAGTGGGAGATATAAAACAGTGCAGGATATGCAAATGTGTGGTTTATCTTCTGGAAGGATAGGTGAAAAATAAAACTCAGTAATGGTGGCTGTCCCTGAAGTGGGAAACTGGAACGCTAGAGGTCCTCAATGGAAGGGAAGCCTTTTTTTTTTTTTTTTTTTAAATACTGTTCTAGTTGACATCATATTAACTTAATCATGTATATATTATTTTTTCAAAATAACAAATAAGGTGATATATATTTTAAAAAAGAATTATGTCAGTGTTGGCTTTATTCACTGCAGTGAGCCATTTAAAAAATCTGTATGGAATTATAAGCTTTAATTATTTTTGTTTTAAGTTGACCGATTTGACCAGGGTGTGTCTTAATACTTTGAATCATGTCTATGTATTTTAACTTCTACAATTTTAGTTTTTTGCACTGTATTCTCCAGAGATCCTTTTTTGATCTTTCAAGGCACTAATTCAATTTTCATCTCTCTTCATTTTTCTAATCTTTCGTCTCTCTTCATCTTCTAATTAATACTTTAAGCAAATGTTTTGCAATCGTATTTTATTGTCCATAAATTCATGTTTCTCCATAAATTCAATCCTGTTTGGGAGGCTTGGCTAACATAAACTGGTCAATTACAACCCAGAAATTGTATATGAAGTGTCAAGCTATGTTTATATTTTGTGTGGATTTATATACTAATATTCTTATGAATTTCATGTGTTGTATGAAACGATTTTTTCCTTTTCTCAATGTTTTATCAGGATAATATGTTAGTGCAAGGTTTGGTTGAATACTCATGACAAAATAAAAGAGTTAAGATACTGCTAATGTACGATAGTGAAGGTACTGTTGCATACTGTTGTCTTTGCCAGTTGAAAATAGTCCATGTCTATATATTTTGTCAAATGAAGACAGATCGTCATCACTTTAATGGCTATATATTCTTTGCCGTGAGATGCTTGATTTGTTTCAGAAGAAAAACCACATGTAGAGCAGCAGCTGCAATTGCAGACACTGATTGATTAAAATGGATCAGGTAGTACAGGAAAGTGAAACTAATTTTAATTTCTGTATTTCGCTGACATTCTGCATAGTCCAAGCTGCCCAGTGAAAGATAAATATAATTTTAAAACCTTGTGTCTATCTGTTCTTAGGTGGGGTCACCAATCTTTCTGAAATCCCATAGTTAAGGTGGGGTTTTATAATTACTGTCATAATTTTGGTTGGGAATGGGAGATTATACGATTTACAGCTGAACCTCTTTACCACTATATTTTCTTTTCCATAAGTGAAGAAGTCAGCAAAAAGTTGCTGTAATTGTAAGAGGTAATTATTTAAGTATAGCCTCTATAACTTGAAGTGACACCTTGTAGGATTCAAAATTTCACAATCAGACATATCATGGTCTAATTGTTTTTTATCATCTGACACTTATTACCATGTATTGTGACTGTTGGACTGGAGTTGCATTGTGGATTCAAGAAACTAGAGTCATTATCAAATAAGCTGTAAAATATTTATGTAGTTCTCTTTCCTCTTATCTGGTTATCTGAATAAATGACATGGATAAATTTAAGAAGATTAGAGGGTAAGATCAATTTACATGTATGTACTATAGAAAGATTCTTCTTCAAGGGTATCGGTCAAGCTGTCACACAATAATACAACAGTTTTTCAATTGATGGGCTGCATTACATTACCTGACCTCAAATTATACTACAAATCTATAGTAAAACAGCATGGTACTGGTATTAAAATAGACACATAGATAAATGAAACAGAAGAGAATACCCCCAAAATAAAGCCACATATCTACAGCCAAATGATATTTGGCAAAGTAGAAAAAAATACACTGGGAAAGCTGCACATGGTGGTGTATGCCTGTAATCCCAGCATTGTGGGAGGCCGAGATGGGTGGATTATGAGGTCAGGAGTTCAAGACCAGCCTGAGCAATATGGCGAAACCCCATCTCTACTAAAAATACAAAAATTAGCCAGGCCCAGTGGCAGGTGCCTGTAATCCCAGCTACTCAGGAGGCTGAGGCAGGAGAATCACTTGAACCTGGGCAGCGGAGGTTACAGTGAGCTGAGACTGCACCACTGCACTCCAGCCTGGGTGACAGAGTGAGACTCTGTTTAAAAAAATAATAATAATAAACACTGAGAAGGCCGGGTGCAGTGGCTCATGCCTGTAATCCCAGCACTTTAGGAGGCTAAGGCAGGTGGATCATGAAGTCAAGAGTTTAAGACCAGCCTGACCAATATGGTGAAACCCCATCTCTACTAAAAATACAAAAATTAGCCGGGTGCAGTGGCAGGTGCCTGTAATGCCAGCTACTCAGGAGGCTGAGGCAGGAGAATCACTTGAATCTGGGCGGCAGAAGTTTCAGTGAGCTGAGACTGAGCCACTATACTCCAGCCTGGGTGACAGAGTGAGACTCTGTCTCAGAAAACAAAACAAAACAAACTTTTAAAAAGCACTGGGAAAAAGACACCCTTTTTCTGGACTCCCTATCCTTTTCCTTTCACAAAAATCAACTCAAGATGGAATAAAGACTTAAGTGTAAGACCTGGAACTGTGAAAGTCCTAGAAGAAAACTGAGGCAACACTCTTCTGAATATTGGCCTAGGAAAAGAATTTATGACCAAGTCCTCAAAAATAAACACAATAAAAACAAAAGTAGGCAAATGAGACTTAATTAAACTACAAATCTTCTGTGCAGTGAAAGAAACAGTAAACAGGCAACATAAAGAATGGAAAATGTATTTGCAAACTGCATCTTACAAAGGGTTAATATTTACAATCTGTAAGAAACTCAAAAAACTCAAAAAACAACCCCATTAAAAAGTGGGAAAATGATATGAACAGACAGTTTTCAAAAGAAGACATAGAAGCGCCCAATAAACATGAAAAACTGCTCAACATCAGCAATCATCAGAGAAATGCAAATTAAAACTGCAATGAGAGGTCATGAGACTTTCTGTTTCTGAGTTGTTCACTAAAGATTTAGCCTCCAGTTCCATCCATGTTACTGAAAGACATTATTTCATTCTTTTTGTTTGTTTGTTTTGAGATGGAGTTTCGCTCTTGTTGCCCAGGCTGGAGTGCAACCTCTGCCTCCCAGAATCAAGCAATTCTCCTGCCTCAGCCTCCTGAGTAGCTGGGATTATAGGCACCCACCACCACACCCGGCTAATTTTTTGTATTTTTAGTACAGACGGGGTTTCACCATGTTGGCCAGGCTGGTTTCGAACTTCTGACCTCAGGTGATCCACCCACCTCGGCCTCCCAAAGTGCTGGGATTACAGGCATGAGCCACCATGCCCGGCCTGGCTAAAGAGTATTCCATCGTGTGTGTATGTGTTTACTGTAGAGAGATTATTTATTTCTTTGTATATACATACACAAACCCAAACACATATATGTACACACATCACCATATATATGTGCACATACCACCACCACAATATGTATACAAACCAAATATATATGCACACATATATGTATAGCGTATATATAGTGCATATATATACACACACACCATATATATACACACAGACTTCACCTCTACTCAATATATCCTTGTATACAAAACTGCACTTGTATCCCTTAAATATATGCTAGTAAAAATAAATCAGGTCTGAGAAATGAATGCAGAGTAGTTTTATGGCTAAGTCTGTCTTCTCTCAATAGTACTGTTTTTTGGTTTTTGTTTTTTTGGTTTTAATTTCATTTTACTTTACTTTCAACTGTGGTATTACTTACAGTAGACTCAGCAAGATGATAAACACTACAAGATATCATTTCAAAGTTTACTTTGCCTAGCATTCTATTTAATTTTAGGGATTTATGAATTGTTAATCATAAGTAGAGGTCCATATTTTTTTTTGTTTTCTTTTTATTTTATAATTTAAGTACAAATTTAATGGGCTTTATTTCTATCAACCTTATAATTTTTCAACTATAGATGAAGATTCATATTTAGGTCATATGCTTATTAGAATGCTAACTGCAAATGAATCCAGTTGGTTATTATGATACCCATCCCACTGTGTGCCTGGAGGCTACATACATACTTGTACTTGATGCATTCCCGAAATCAGGAAGTTAACATGTATTTGTAGTCACTTTCACCAATATCCCTGCTGAAGACAAAATAAGAAAGTTGTTTTAAAAACATTTAGTTGCTACTTTCCCCAATTTATTCCTCAAAATCTGGTATTTTGAGCTTTCTTGGAAACTATTTTTTTTTTTTTTTCTTTGAGATGGAGACTTGCTCTCTCACCCAGGCTGGAGTGCAGTGGCATGATCTTGGCTCACTGCAATCTCCGCCTCCCGGGTTCAAGCAATTCTCCTGCTTCAGCCTCCCGAGTAGCTGAGATTACAGGTGTCTGCCACCATGCCTGGCTAGTTTTTGTATTTTTAGTAGAGACAGGGTTTCACTATGTTGGCCAGGCTTGTCTCGAACTTCTGACCCCAGGTAATCTGCCTGCCTTGGCCTCCCTTACTAGAATGCACTTAAAATTCTAGTGGTTAGTGTAGTCATATTCAGGTCAACATAATAGTTTGAATAGTGCTATGGTTTGAATTTTTGTGTCCCCCCAAAGTTAATATGTTGAAGCCTAATTCCCAATAAGGGTATTACAAGGTGGGGTCTTTAGGAGGTGATTAGTTCATATATGTGGAGCCTTCGTTAATGGGTTTAGCACCCTGGTAAGGGGTTGAAGAGCTCAGAGATTTTCCCTTCTACCATATGCAAACATAGCAAGAAGGTATTATCTATGAACCAGAGTGACCCCATGGCAGCCACCTAATTTGCTGGCACTTTGATCCCAAGATCAAGACTTTCCAGTCTCCACAACTGTGAGAAATGCATTTCTGTTGTTTGTAAGCTGTCCAGTTTATGGTATTTTGTTGTAACAGCACTTACATTGGTCAGAGGCAGTAGGCATTATTTCGTTATCTGCCAATTTTAATATTCTCAATATCATTACAGATATTTTATCCTATGGTAAAGCATGATCACTAATTCGGAAGAAAAAAGAAAGAAAACTTTTTTTTTTTTTTTTTTTTTTTGGTCTGTCAGCCTTGGTACTAAGAAGGTTGGGTAGAAGAATTCAAAGGAACAACAATGAGAGGTCTCTCTCCTTCTTCGAGACGGCTTCCCTGATACGGTTTGGCTCTGTGCCCGCACCGAAATCTCATCTTGTACTTCCCATAATTCCCACATGTTGTGAGAGGGACCCTCTGGGAGATGATTGAATCACAGGGGCAGGTCCTTCTCGTGCTGTTCTCGTGATAGTGAATGGGTCTCATGAGATCTGTTGGTTTTTAAAATGGGAGTTTCTCTGCACAACCTCTCGTTTTGCCTGCTGACATCCACGTAAGTTGTGATTTGCTCCTCTTTGCCTTCTGCCATGATTTTGAGGCCTCTCCAGCCATGTGGAACTGTGAGTTCAATTAATCCTCTTTCTTTTGTAAATTGTCTGGTCTCGGGTATGCCTTTATCAGCAGTGTGAAAACTGACTAATACACCTGCCCTGAAACATCCTCCTCTGTAGTGATGTTGAGGAAATGGTAGACTATGAGAAGCAGAACATGGAACAGAAGACTATTCTGCAAGGCTGAAGGGAAAAGAAGGGAAGAAAAGAAAGAATGCCTAATGTCTAAGAGTGGTTTCCATAATTATGTGTCAAGCAATGTCTTCTGTTTGCAATATACATTCACATGAGAAGGACACAAATACATGTAAAAAGTTTCATATTCACATGAGAAGAACACAAATACATGTCTGAGTTTGAGACTGGCTAGAGTTCAGCAATGTCTAATAGGACTTTTTCTGATGATGAGAATGTTCTATATCTATGATATAGAGCAATAGCCATTAGCCACATGAAGCTGTTTAACATGAAGTGTGGCTACTATGACTAGATTTTTAATTTTATTTCATTTTGATTACTTTTATTCATAATTGACATTAATAATTGTACATATTTACAGAGCATAATGTGATGTTTCAATGCAAATAGCCCTATGTGATGACTGGTTAATGTATAACACAAGTGACTGCTTTTTTTTTTTTTTTTTAAATACTTAAAGTTCTCGGGTACATGTGCACAACGTGCAGTTTTGTTACATATGTATACATGTGCCATGTTGGTGTGCTGCACCCATTAAGTCGTCATTTACATTAGGTATATCTCCTAATGCTATCCCCCCCCAACAATAGGACCTGGTGTGTGATGATCCCCTTCCTGTGTCCAAATGATCTCATTGTTCAGTTCCCACCTATGAGTGAGAACATGTGGTATTTGGTTTTCTGTTCTTGTGATAGTTTGGTGAGAATGATGGTTTCCAGCTGCATCCATGTGCCTACAAAGGACACGAACTCATCCTTTATTATGGCTGCATACTATTCCATGGTATGTATGTGCCACATTTTCTTAATCCAGTCTGTCACCAATGGACATTTGAGTTGATTCCTAGTCTTTGCTATTGTGAATAGTGCCACAATAGACATACTTGTGCATGTGTCTTTATAGCAGCATGACTTATAATCCTTTGGGTATATCCCCAGTAATGGGACGGCTGGGTCAAATGGTATTTCTAGTTCTAGATCCTTGAGGAATCGCCATACTGTTTTCCATAATGGTTGAACTAGTTTACAGTCCCACCAACAGTGTAAAAGTGTTCCTGTTTCTCCATATCCTCTCTAGCACCTGTTGTTTCCTGATTTTTGATGATTGCCATTCTAACTGGTGTGAGATGGTATCTCATTGTGGTTTTGATTTGCATTTCTCTGATGGCCAGTGATGATGAGCATTTTTTCATGTGTCTGTTGGCTGTATGAATGTCTTCTTTTGAGAAGTGTCTGTTCATATCCTTTGCCCACTTTTTGATGAGATTGTTTTTTTCTTGTAAATTTGATTGAGTTCTTTATAGGTTCTGGATATTAGCCCTTTGTCAGATGAATAGATTGCAAAAACATTCTCCCATTCTGTAGGTTGCCTATTCACTCTGATGGTAGTTTCTTTTGCTGTGCAGAAGCTCTTTTGTTTAATTAGATCCCATTTATCAATTTTGGCTTTTGTTTCCATTGCTTTTGGTGTTTTAGACATGAAGTCCTTGCCCATGCCTATGTCCTGAATGGTATTGCCTAGGTTTTCTTCGAGGGTTTTTATGGTTTTAGGTCTAACATTTAAGTCTCTAATCCATCTTGAATTAATTTTCGTATAAGGAGTAAGGAAAGGATCCAGTTTCAGCTTTCTACTTATGGGTAGCCAGTTTTCCCAGCACTATTTATTAAATAGGGAATCTTTTCCCCATTTCTTGTTTTTGTCAGGTTTGTCAAAGATCAGATGGCTGTAGATGTGTGGTATTATTTCTGAGGGCTCTGTTCTGTTTCGTTGGTCTATATCTCTGTTTTGGTACCAGTACCATGCTGTTTTGGTTACTGTAGCCTTGTAGTATAGTTTGAAGTCAGGTAGCGTGATGCCTCCAGCTTTGTGCTTTTGGCTAGGAGTGTCTTGGCAATGCAGGGTCTTTTTTGATTCCATATGAACTTTAAAGCAGTTTTTCCCAATTCTGTGAAGAAAGTCGTTGGTAACCTAACGGGGATGGCATTGAATCTATAAATTACCTTGACAGTATGTCCATTTTCACAATATTGATTCTTCCTATCCATGAGCATGGAATGTTCTTCCATTTGTTTGTGTCTTCTTTTATTTCACTGAGCAGTGGTTTGTAGTTCTCCTTGAAGAGGTCCTTTTCATCCCTTGTAAGTTGGATTCCTAGGTATTTTATTCTCTTTGAAGCAATTGTGAATGGAAGTTCATTCCTGATTTGGCTCTCTGTTTGTCTGTTACTGGTGTATAAGAATGCTTGTGATTTTTGCACATTAATTTTGTATCGTGAGACTTTGCTGAAGTTGCTTATCAGCTTGAGATTTTGGGCTGAGACAGTGGGGTTTTCTAAATATACAATCATGTCATCTGCAAAGAGGGACAATTTGACTTCTTCTTTTCCTAACTGAATACCCTTGATTTCTTTCTCTTGCCTAATTGCCCTAGCCAGAACTTCCAACACTATGTTGAATAGGAGTGGTGTGAGAGGGCCTCCCTGTCTTGTGCCAGTTTTCAAAGGGAATTTTTCCAGTTTTTGCCCATTCAGAATGATATTGGCTGTGGGTTTGTCATAAATAGCTCTTATTATTTTGAGATACATTCCATCAATACCAAATTTACTGAGAGCTTTTACCATGAAAGGCTGTTGAATTTTGTCAAAGGCCTTTTCTGCCTCTATCGAGATAATCATGTGGTTTTTGACTTTGGTTCCATTTATATGCTGGATTGTGTTTATTGATTTGTGTATGTTGAACCAACCTTGCATCCCAGGGATGATGCCCCTTGGTCATGGTGGATAAGGTTTTTGATGTGCTGCTGGATTCAGTTTGCCAGTATTTTATTGAGGATTTTTGCATCGATGTTCATCAGGGATATTGGTCTAAAATTCTCTTTTTTTGTTGTATCTCTCTCAGGCTTTGGTATCAGGATGATGTTGGCCTCATAAAATAAGTTAGGGAGGATTCCCTCTTTTTCAATTGATTGGAATAGTTTCAGAAGGAATGATACCAACTCCTTCTTGTACCTCTGGTAGAATTTGGCTGTGAATCAATCTGGTCCTGGACTTTTTTTGGTTGGTAGGCTATTAATTATTGCCTCAACTTCAGAGCCTGCTATTGGTCTATTCAGGAATTCAACTTCTTCCTGGTTTAGTCTTGGGAGAGTGTAAGTGTCCAGGAAATTATCCATTTCTTCTGGGTTTTCTAGTTTATTTGTGTAGAGGTTATAGTATTTTCTGATGGTAGTTTGTATTTCTGTGGGGTCAGTGGTGATATCTCCTTTACCATTTTTTATTGCATCTATTTGATTTTTCTCTCTTTTCTTCTTTATTAGTCTTTCTAGTGGCCTATCAATTTTGTTCATCTTTTCAAAAAACCAGCTCCTGGATTCATTGATTTTTTAGAGGGTTTTTTGTGTCTCTATCTCCTTCAGTTCTGCTCTGATCTTAGTTATTTCTTGCCTTCTGCTAGCTTTTGAATGTGTTTGTTCTTGCTTCTCTAGTTCTTTTAATTGTGATGTTAGGGTGTCAACATTAGATCTTTCTTGCTTTCTCTTGTGGGCATTTAGTGCTATAAATTTCCCTCTACACACTGCTTTAAATGTGTCCCAGAGATTCTGGTATGTTGTATCTTTGTTCTCGTTGATTTCAAAGAACATCTTTATTTCTGCCTTCATTTTGTATGTACCCAGTAGTCATTCAGGAGCAGGTTGTTCAGTTTCCATGTAGTTGAGAAGTTTTGATTGAGTTTCTTAGTCCTGAGTTCTAGTTTGATTGCACTGTGGTCTGAGAGACAGTTTGTTATAATTTCTGTTCTTTTACATTTGCTGAGGAGTGCTTTACTTCCAATTACGTGGTCAATTTTGGAGTAAGTATGATGTGGTGCTGAGAAGAATATATTCTGTTGATTTGCGGTGAAGAGTTCTGTAGATGTCTATTAGGTCCACTTGGTGCAGAGTTGAGTTCAATTCCTGGATATCCTTGTTAACTTTCTGTCTCATTGATCTGTCTAATGTTGAGAGTGGGGTGTTGAAGTCTCCCATTATTATTGTATGGGAGTCTAAGTCTCTTTGTAATTCTCTAAGGACTTGCTTTATGAATCTAGGTGCTCCTGTTTTGGGTGCATATATATTTAGGATAGTTAGCTCTTCCTGATGAATTGATCCGTTTACCATTATGTAATGGCCTTCTTTGTCTCTTTTGATCTTTGATGGTTTAAAGTCTGTTTTATCAGACACTAGGATTGCAACCCCTGCTTTTTTTTTTTGTTTTCCATTTACTTGGTAGATCTTCCTCCATCCCTTTATTTTGAGCCTATGTGTGTCTCTGCATGTGAGATGGGTCTCCTGAATACAGCAAACTGATGGGTCTTGACTCTTTATCCAGTTTGCCAGTCTGTGTCTTTTAATTGGATCATTTAGTCCATTTACATTTAAGGTTAATATTGTTAAGTGTGAACTTGATCCTGTCATGATATTAGCTGGTTATTTTGCTTGCTAGTTGATGCAGTTTCTTCCTAGCATCAATGGAGTTTACATTTTGACATGTTTTTGCAATGGCTGGTACTTGTTGTTCCTTTCCATGTTTAGTGCTTCCTTCAGGATCTCTTGTAGGGCAGGCCTGGTGGTGACAAAATCTCTAAGCATTTGCTTGTCTGTAAAGGATTTTATTTCTCCTTCACGTATGAAACTTGGTTTGGCAGGATATGAAATTCTGGGTTGTAAATTCTTTTCTTTAAGAATGTTGAATATTGGCCCCCACTCTCTTCTGGCTTGGAGAGTTTCTGCCAAAAGGTCTGCTGTTAGTCTGATAGGCTTCCCTTTGTGTGTCTTGGTGACAATCCAATGCACCCAAGGACGGATATCATCCCTATCAACTAGAGGTCCCCCGTTGTACTGCCAACTGTGAACCCTGCTCCTGACCTAGTGGCAGACATGTGACCTGGTTCCAACCACAATCCTGAAGACAATCTCATCAGCCTAAGAACCTAACAGAAAAAGGCCTTAATCTGCAGAAAATGGTCTATATATACTGTAAAAGGTGTTTTTTCCTTCAAAACCACAGACACCATTGCAAGGCTAAACAGATAATAAAGAAATAGGCACACATGAAACCATCAAATGAAACTAATAAAGATCCAGCAACTGGTCCCAAAGGAATGGAGATCTATATATTGTCTGAAACAAAATTCAGAATAATCATCTTAAAGAAGCTCAATGAGATTAAAGAAACACAATTATATGAAATTTAAAAAGACAATGAATAAACAAAACTGGAAGTTTAATAAAACATAGAAACCATAAAAAAGAACCAAATTGAAATTCTGTAGGTGAAGAATACAATAGCAAAACTGAAAATTTTAATAATGAGCTTCAATAGCAGACTTGATGCAGAAGAAAGGATTAGCAATCTCAAAGACAGGTAATTTGAAATTAGGCAATTAGGGAAACAAATCCACAATAGAATAAAAAAGAGTGAAGAAAGAACGAGGGACCTACAGGACAATATCAAGCATATTAGTACTCTAATTATGGGAGTTCCAGAAGTAGAAGACAAAGATAAAGGAGGAGAAGGTCATATGGTTTGGCCATGTCACCACTCAAATCTCATCTTGAATTGTAGTTCCAATAATCCCCATATGTTGTGAGAAGAACCTGGTGGGAAGTAATTGAACAATGGGGGTGGTTTCCCCCATGCTGTTGTTCTCATGATAGTAGGTGAGTTCTCATGAGATCTGATGGTTTTATGAGAAGCTTTCCCTCCCTCGCTCCGCAGTTCTCCTTCCTGCTGTCATGTGAAGGACATATTTGCTTCCCCTTCCACCATGATTGTAAGTTTCCTGAGGCCTCCCAGCTATGTGGAACTGTGAGTCAATTAAATCGCTTTCTTTATAAATTACCCACACTCAGGCAGTTCTTTATAGCAGCATGAGAATGGACTAATACAGACGGCTTCTTTAAAAAACACAATGGCTGAAAAATTTCCAAATCTTATGAGGGAAATAGACATCTAGAGTCATATTTCTCTAAGAATTCCAAGAAAGAGAAACTCAAATAAAATTACAGTCATCCCTCCATATCCATGGGTTCCACATTTGTGGATTCAATCAACTGCTGATCAAAAAATTTGAAAAAATAAATCCAGAAATGTTTTAGAAGCAAAATTTGAATTTGCCTTGCATCAAGTACTACATTGAACTCATGAGAAAGAAGTGATATTAAGGCATTGTATTAGGTACTATAAATAATCTAGAGAGGATTTAAAGTACACAGAATATGCATGGGCTATATGCAAATATGATGCCATTTTATATGAAGAACATGAGCATAAACAGATTTTGGTATCCACAGGGGGTCCTGGAAACAACCCCCCACACTTACAAAGAGAATACTGTTTTATGATACATATATAATCAAGCGTAATCCAGCATATAAACAGAACCAAAGACAAGAACCACATGATTATCTCAATAGATGCAGAAAAGGCTTTTGACAAAATTCAACAGCCCTTCAATTTGAAGAAGTCAAATTGTCCCTGTTTGCAGATGACATGATTGTATATTTAGAAAACCCCATTGTCTCAGCCCAAAATCTCCTTAAGCTGATAAGCAACTTCAGCAAAGTCTCAGGATACAAAATTAATGTGCAAAAATCACAAGCATTCTTATACACCAGTAACAGACAAACAGAGAGCCAAATCAGGAATGAACTTCCATTCACAATTGCTTCAAAGAGAATAAAATACCTAGGAATCCAACTTACAAGGGATGTAAAGGACCTCTTCAAGGAGAACTACAAACCACTGCTCAGTGAAATAAAAGAAGACACAAACAAATGGAAGAACATTCCATGCTCATGGATAGGAAGAATCAATATTGTGAAAATGGCCATACTGCCCAAGGTAATTTATAGATTCAATGCCATCCCCATCAAGCTACCAATGAGTTTCTTCACAGAATTGGAAAAAACTGCTTTAAAGTTCATATGGAACCAAAAAAGAGCCCGCATTGCCAAGACAATCCTAAGTCAAAAGAACAAAGCTGGAGGCATCACGCTACCTGACTTCAAACTATACTACAAGGCTACAGTAACCAAAAGAGCATGGTACTGGTACCAAAACAGAGATATAGACCAATGGAGCAGAACAGAGTCCTCAGAAATAATACCACACATCTACAGCCATCTGATCTTTGACAAACCTGAGAGAAACAAGAAATGGGGAAAGGATTCCCTATTTAATAAATAGTGCTGGGAAAACTGGCTAGCCATAAGTAGAAAGCTGAAACTGGATCCTTTCCTTACTCCTTATACAAAAATAATTCAAGATGGATTAGAGACTTAAATGTTAGACCTAATACCATAAAAACCCTAGAAGAAAACCTAAGTAGTACCATTCAGGACATAGGCATGGGCAAAGACTTCATGTCTAAAACACCAAAAGCAATGGCAGCAAAAGCCAAAATTGACAAATGGGATCTCATTAAACTAAAGAGCTTCTGCACAGCAAAAGACACTACCATCAGAGTGAACAGGCAACCTACAGAATGGGAGAAAATTTTTGCAATCTACTCATCTGACAAAGGGCTAATATCCAGAACCTACAAAGAACTCAAACAAATTTACAAGAAAAAAACAAACAACCCCATCAAAAAGTGGGCAAAGGATATGAACAGACACTTCTCAAAAGAAGACATTCATACAGCCAACAGACACATGAAAAAATGCTCATCATCACTGGCCATCAGAGAAATGCAAATCAAAACCACAATGAGATACCATCTCACACCAGTTAGAATGGCGATCATTAAAAAGTCAGGAAACAACAGGTGCTGGAGAGGATGTAGAGACATAGGAACACTTTTACACTGTTGGTGGGATTGTAAACTAGTTCAACCATTATGGAAAACAGTATGGCGATTCCTCAAAGATGTAGAACTAGATGTACCATATGACCCAGCCATCCCATTACTGGGTATATACCCAAAGGATTATAAATCATGCTGCTATAAAGACACATGCACACGTATGTTTATTGCGGCACTATTCACAATAGCAAAGACTTGGAATCAACCCAAATGTCCATCAGTGACAGATTGGATTAAGAAAATGTGGCACATATACACCATGGAATACTATGCAGCTATAAAAAAGGATGAGTTTGTGTCCTTTGTAGGGACATGGATGCAGCTGGAAACCATCATTCTTAGCAAACTATCACAAGAACAGAAAACCAAACACCGCATATTCTCACTTATAGGTGGGAACTGAACAATGAGATCACTTGGACTCGGGAAGGGGAACATCACACACCAGGGCCTATCATGGGGAGGGGGGAAGGGGGAGGGATGGCATTGGGAGTTATACCTGATGTAAATGACGAGTTGATGGGTGCTGACGAGTTGATGGGTGCAGCACACCAACATGGCACAAGTATACATATGTAACAAACCTGCACGTTATACACATGTACCCTAGAACTTAAAGTATAATAATAATTTTAAATAAAAAATAAATAAATAAATAAATGGAACATAACAGAAGCCTCAGAAATAACACCACATATCTACAACCATTTGATCTTTGATAAATCTGACAAAAACAAGCAATGGGGAAAAGATTCCCTATTTAATAAATGGAACTGGGAGAACTGGCTAGTCATATATAGAAAACTGAAACTGGACCACTTCCTTAAACGTTATACAAAAATTAAGTAAAGAAGCGTTAAAGACATAAAAGTGAAACCTAAAACCATAAAAACCCTAGAAGAAAACCTAGGCAATACCATTCAGGACATAGGCATGGGCATAGACTTCATGACTAAAACACCAAAATCAATTGCAACAAAAGCCAAACTTGACAAATGGAATCTAATTAAACTAAAGAGTTTCTGCCCAGCAAAAGAAACTATTATCAGAGTGAACAGGTAACCTACAAAATGTCAGAAAAGTTTTGCAATCTATCAATCTGACAAAGGGCTAATATCCAGAACCTACAAGGAACTTATACAAATTTACAAGAATAAAACAACAATCCCATCAAAAAGTGAGCAAAAGATATGAACAGACACCTCTCAAAAGAAGACATTTATGCAGCCAACAAACATGAAAAAAAGCTCATTATCCCTGGTCAGTAGAGAAATGCAAATCAAAACCACAGTGAGATGTCATCTCATGCCAGTTAGAATGGTGATCATAAAGTGTCTGGAAACAACAGATGCTGATGAGGATGTGGAAAAATAGGAATATTTTTACAGTTGGTTGGAGTGTAAATTAGTTCAACCATTCTAGAAGACAGAAAACCAAAAATACCATTTGACCCAGCAATCCCATTACTGGGTATAGACCCAAAGGATTATAAATCATTCTACTATAAAGACACATGCACACGTCTGTTTATTGCAGCACTATTTACAATAGCAGAGACTTGGAACTAACCCAAATGTCCATCACTGATAGACTGGATAAAGAAAATGTGGCACATGTACACAACTGAATACTATACATCCATACAAAAGAATGAGTTCATGCCTTATGCAGGGACATGGATGAAGCTGGAAATCATAATCCTCAGCAAACTAACACAGGAATGGAAAACCAAACACCACAAGTTCTTACTGATAAGTCGGAGTTGAACAAAGCAAACACATGGACACAGGGAGGGGAAAATCATACACCAGGGCCTGTTGGTGGGTGGGGGACAAGGGGAGGTAGAGCATTAGGACAAATACCTAATGCATGAAGGGCTTAAAACCTAGATGACGGGTTGATAGGTACAGCAAACAACCATGGCAAATGTATAGCTATGTAATGAACCTGCACGTTCAGCACATGTGTCTCAGAACTTAAAGTAAAATAAAATAAAATAATTTCATCCCTGACTTATTTCTTGTATTGTATGTGGTGAGTGTTGAATTAAGTTTTGCTTTGCTTTGTTTTGTTCTGTTTTAGTATTGATCATCAGCCTTGAGTATTTGTGATTCAATTTTTTCTCAATAACATTATAAATTTTATATAATTTAATTATAAAATTATTTTATAAAGTTATAAATTGCAAATATCAACACATAAGGAAACCATACTATTATTTTTGTTGCAATTAATCTAAAACAATAATGTTAAAACCACAGATAACAAGTGATTACTGTAATCCCTTCTACAGACGTAAATTACTCTCTCTCCCCAATACTTCTTTCTTGCCCTCTGAATAGTATCATCCTCTTTTCAAGGCTATCCTTCTCCAGCTCTGTACCCCATCCCCATCTATGATTCAGTATTAGTTTCCTTTTTTTTTTTTTTTTTTTTTTAACATTACCTCCACCTCTGGTCAAAATGATTGTTGGAAAGAGTGTGCCGGTGAAACAATCCTGAGTCCTTCCTTGAGCATTAAAAAAAATAGAACTAAGGAGGCCCCTATTGAATCCTGATGAGGTTGACAAGGTGAGCTGGGAGTTACTAGTCAGCATAATTTCCGCAATGGTAAATGGAATCAGTACACAAAAGAGAGAAAAAGAGAGGGGTAGAGAGAAATCCTGTTGGTTTAACCCCATACTCCAGAGGTCCTAAAAACTAGTTCCAAATCTTTTTGTTTAATTTTTACTAAAAAATTTACCTTCTATCTCTTGTTTATTACAGGTATTTCTATCTTCCAAGGAAGAAATTCAAATAATTCCTACTGTTGTTAGCAGATAGGAGTTAGGAGTTATCTATTTGTACTGTTTTTTATTTAAATATATGTAAATTATCATTTCATTATTTTTAATTGTTTAATTATTATCATGGAACCAAATTTATTTAGACACAGTTAATTTTAAAGATCACATCTCAAAATGATTGATTAATGTCTTTGTGATAATGTTATTTATAAATCTAAAAATGATCAATCCTTGGTAATTTTTATAACAATATAAAGATCACAAAAATAAAATTTTAACTTGACATATAATAAACACACCAAACAAACATAGGAATGTGAGCAATATGCAAAATTTTGGGGATCTAAAGATTAAATAGGTAGAATCCCTAAGCTGAAGTTTCCCAGTGTATTCCTAGAGGAAGAGAGATTGTCAGAGAATGCACAGTAGTTAAACTATGAGTTTTTATAAAAGATCTAATTTTTGTAGAAATTACAATAAGCGTAAAGTTATCCATACATTATCATTCTCATGCACCAAGATTTATGTTAATGGGCAGAAAGAGAAGCTGAGCTAGACCTAGGACAACCAGAAAATATTCATAAGAAATGTAAGCATCTTCAGAATCAGAGAAGTCTGAATCTAAGAGACTGTTATTCAAGGGGGGAAATGTGGGCTCCTTTGCTTCCACCATCTGTTTAAATGTCGTTAGTCTTTCTCTCATTACTCTACCTGCTCTGCAAAATCTCATGATATTTAACATACTGATGATTCAGAAATGTATAGCTGCAAGACAAATCATTTTTCAGCTTAAGGTTTGTATATCCAACTGTTAAAATATTTTCAATCAGATGTCCTGCACACACCCAAACCCAACCTTATTCAAAACTAGGCATACTATATTCCAAAGTAAATCTGTGTCTTCCGTGCTGTAGGCACTTCTATCTAAGGTCATCCAAACCAGAAATGTGTGAGTGGTCTCCCTAGCACTTACATCTAGCAACATACCATTCATTAATTAGTACTTTTAATGTGACTTGCCCCCATGTAACAGTTACACAGATTCTGATTGCTAAAGAAGACTCATAGAATCCAAAATGAAATGCTGACAAATACCCACTTTATAGCAGGAAAAGGCAGAACATAGCCACAACGTTAAAGTAAAGGTGTGAGTCACAGCCAGAGACAGCTTCACAGCACAGTATCTGGAAAGGCCAGGAGTGAACTACATTTGTCCCCCCTCTGTAAGGGTCATCTCGTAACACACTTTGTTTATTGAGCCAGTAACCATCAAGTGTAAGTGAAACATTTTAGAGTAAGAGGGTTCAAACTTCAATCTCAATCAGAGGTTTTATAACTTGTTGCTCATGTAACCATATTCCTGATACATAATCCATGGATCTTAACAAGACAAGAAGCAAATCACAAATTTCACTGTTATCAGATATTTAGAAGCTGACACTTCCAAGACATATGGCCACTAAGCCATAGAAAATCAATTTGTATTTCAGCTAAACAACCCGGGATTCCTAGAATTAACCCTCACAGCACATGGCCCCATCTTTTATCAGACAAAGCTTAAATTTCTTAATATGTTATCAAGATCCACTGTGATTGCTGTTTACTCATCAGCACCATTACTCTCAGTCTTCTTAGCTATGCTCTATCAACAATGAATTGCTTGCTACTCTCTGTGTACAGAATGCCATCATCAGTTCGTGCTCAGAGTCTCTCCTGGTGTCCACCAAAATAATGAGCGAATTGCTGCAACATGTGTTATTTGTCACAAGGAAAAAAACTTGCTTTTTAAAATTTTTGCAGACATTTGGGATTTTTGTTCCAGAGTATTTACCAGGTAACTTGGAACTGTCAGCTATGAGTTGTGCTTATTATTTAATATATGCTGTAATTTAAGCCTTCTGTCCTTATATAACAGCAGATCAAATGTTGTTCAAAGTATCTATGCTAGACAATGATATTGCAAAGACCCTATGGCAAGTCCTTGTGTACATCTTAGGCACATCTGTAGATTTCTGGAACAAAAATCCTGTGCACGTTTTAACTATAGTAGTTTTCCTTGGAGAAATTGCTCCTGGCTAAATAACATTTGATGAGACTGAACCCGATCTTGAAACACCAGAGAGTAACAATGCAACTCAAAACCACCCAATATTAACTTGATACGATTTTTTCCTGCTAGGTAGAAAGTTAGGCAAACCTGACAGCACCAAATAATAGTGTTACATTCAGTGCAAGCCTGAATAGACCCTGAGGTCACATGTAAATTGCCTGTGATAATTGTTCACAATCCTAGAAAGCCTAGTCCTACTAATTGTCATCTCTCTTTCAAAATGATGACCTATGGGATAATCCTTAAAATAACAGAGTGTAAAAACAATTACAGCCTAAGTTTTAGATGGCTCTGCCTGACATGATGCTAATACTAATAAAAGGTATAAATAAATTCTTCCAAAACATAGACCATTTTGTTTCCAGTTTTCATTGAATAGAAAGAAAAGGTAAAAACCTCCCCGATATGAGTTCAGGCCTCGCTGTCGAAACCTGCAAAGTTACAAGATGGGGATGTTTGTGATAAAGTCTGATAAATAGATATACAGAGGAACTTGTTGCAACAAGCCAAGAGCATGAAAAAATTGTGTTCATGCCTATCAACAGGACTACACAGAAGAATGGAAAGGATAACTCTCCCGTTAAATAAAAGCCAGGCTCCTGTACTGGCTATCACCTATTGTTACATGAAATCTCTTTTTCATAACCTTCCACGTTTTTTCTTATCACAAGAGTTAGAAAATGGAAATTTACATTTTTCATAGTCACTCAATTTGGGGCTATGAGTAAAAGTTTGGTTCTGACAGTGAGATGCACGTTTTTGACATTTGAAAGACAACATTAGGCAGAAGACATCAACCAATGGCTATGGTGTTGAAAACAACTTTTCACAAATAGGCAAGCTTGTGGTTGTAAGGCGCCATGTTCCAATGCCTAGTCAAAAGCCTCATGAATGTGTGGAAGTTGAATTGGAGGCAGCAGAGTAGAAGTAACAGCACTTCCAAATTGCAGGTGCAGCACTTTAGCCCTGAATCCAACAGTCAAATTAATGTCCCTGACTTCCATTCATCCATTTCTTTTTTCAACAAATTGATACATAGTAGTTGTATATATATACTGGGTACATGTGACATTTTGATACATGATATAATGTGTTTTGATCAAATTAGGATAATTACGATATGCATCACTTCAAACATCATTTCTCCTTTTCTTTGAATAATTTTATAAGAATCAATTTTCTTGTTTTAAATATCTTTCTCCTTCATATATGTAGTGTTGTTTCTTTCTCCTGTATTGATTTTTGACACATGCACTTTTTTTCCCCACCATTTCAGGACTTGGCCAATCTTATTATTCTGAAGAAAGTAGCCACATTTTTAGACTTTGAGGCTAAACATATGCTCAACATTGTGTCCCCTTCCTGTCAGAAGGTTTTCTGTTACCATCTCCACTGTTGAGTGCACAGTATTCCAGTGGCAATAGCTCAACCTTAGTCCACAAATAATTTCCTTGAGCAAAGCAGTCAACTGCCTGGCAGCATTTTGTTGCTTTTTAATGGATAGTCAAAAGTTGTCCTCATTTGGGGGCAAAAATAATTTAATTTCCTTTCCCTGTCTCTTGTGTTCTTTCTATATCATCATGTTTTAATCAAACACTGGAAAACCTTCACAAATTGAACTACTCAAAGTATATTAATTCTTTTTGGTTGGTACTTTTATCACTATTTACTTTTTCATCTGTATTCACTACAATATTAACATTTTCTTATCAGATGAGCTCTTCTGGGCATGTGTGTGTGTGTGTGAATATGTGTTTGTGTATGTGTGCATGTGTGTGTATGTGTGCATGAGTGTGTGTGTGAGAGAGAGAGAGAGAAAGAGAGAAGCAGAAGAAGTATAATGGGGAGGAATTTTTCAAACAGGAAGAAAAATAGATAATGTGATCCCTCCTTTCAAATAACTTATTAAGAGCGTGCGCGCACACACACACACGTGCGTGCACACACACAAAACAAAGAAAGATCATCCATTAAATAAATACTAATAATATTGTAAATATTGAGAAAAAAATGAAACAAAGTCCAAGCTGGTTTGGAGAATCAGAATTTTGGAGGTTTTTAGCCATTTTAAGAAAGTAAGAGAAAAATTGGCATATATGCAATACAGGGACATTGACCGCAGAACATTAAATTATTTCTTAATATTCAAATTTCATCACACTTTTAATTTAAAAGGGGCCACGAATCAAAAGGCAATTTCTGTCAGAAGCTGTATAATGCCAATTCATGATCATTCTACTTACTTTAGTAATAACACAAATGAACCAAAAAACACAAATCATCTGCCTTGATAGTACTTTTGTGTAGGTTGTTCTAATAGAGTATAATGATAGTAATAAAAATTCAGAATGAAATCATAGTGGTTTAAAATTTCTGCAGCGATAGACATTTTTATTATCTTCTTAATCCGGGAATACATGGCACTGAAGTTTCCAATCACAAGAGCTAAAATTAGTGCTATTTTTCACAAAATAACTGATGGTGCTGAGCAACGTGGAACACCTTGGACGTTAATTTTTCATTCTGTTGTTCAGTTTTGCTCCATAATTTTTATTAATTTAACTCATATCTTTCTGATAATAAAATTGATCTTTTTAAATATCCATAAAATATTTTATAAATAACTAAACAAACATAAGTCATTTGGAAGGGAAAATACTTTGAGAAAATTTTATCAAGTATTCTACCATATTTTCCTCTCATACGCAGGAAAATAACAGTTTTTAAAACTTCCCCTATTATCTTTACTATCTAGTGGAAAGGTCTTTTATGAGAATGGCAGATAAATTGTCTCCCGGGCATGGTAATGAAAGGATGTTCTTCTATGCTTTGCTGAGCCAGAGAATGGGCTGAATTACGTTAAACAATGCAGTGTCAAGAAGAGTTTTGTATTATTTTAAGAGAAAAATACACATAATCAGGAAGTATAGCTTTGGGCAGGTTTCTAAAAAAATAAAAATAAATAGTATATATCATTAAATATTCCATCCACGCCACATTAAATGCCCAGACTTCCTTTCCCTCTTGTACTAAAAATACAGTATATCCACTACAGCTGGAGGCCAAAGACATGATCCCTTCTCCTTTTGTGAGGAGCTATATCAGTATGATTCAAACTATTATTTGATAGAAGCAAATTCTGATTTAGGGCATTTTAAATCGGAAACAGATACACTCAACAGTTCTTGTAGTATAAAGACTTTTTTTTTAAGGGTTTTCAAGGACATCTATTTTATCTTTCTCTTTCTACAAAACATTTCTGTTGTCTACCTACTCTGAATAAGTGTCATTTTAAGAATAAATTATTTCCATTTTTATAGGTCCCAATGATCTGAATTTTTTTTAAGACTCAGTTTTTTTTTATTTCATTCTTCACATGTGACAATCACCAATTCTGGCCTGCTTGGAAATTTCTCCACTTCCTTTTCCTATAATTCCATTGTAAACCAGTAGAAAAGCAGTAAGCCCTCTTGGAGAGAGCTGACTTCATTCTCCCATCTCTCCTCTCATTATTCAAATGTTACTTTCCCCAGGTCTAGCCCAAGCTTTCTTTCCATAGTAGGAAATTCTCCAATAAAATCAATCCATTCAATTTTTTCAAAATTTTTATTTACAGTGTTAGTCTCATATAAATTAACAAAATTATGTGATCTATTTATTGTTTTCTAATGTTTTCATGTGTAATTTTTGAATTACTAAATCATTATAAACTTCTTGAAGGCACAGTGAATCTTATATTTTCTGTTTATGTTTATGTTCATCCTTTCCTAGGAGCTCATATGATAAAAAAAGGTAATTGAATATTAATCTCTACCACACAATGATGCCTCAATCTTTTCCACAAATCTTACAAATTATAAAATTCCATAATATGTCTCAAAACCATCTGGATAAAAGTAATTGGCAGAATTCAGGTATTCTATAAGTATTTAATTATTTCAGATTGAATATAAATTAATATTCTTCATTTTCAAAATGGCAATTCATTAAGGTCTATGATTGGAAGTAATAAAATTTTTCACTCTTTGTAAAAAATTGCATTTCCTTTTATTAGAAAATTGAATTAAAATAATTGAATTTTAGGAGTAGGTCAAATTCCAAGTTCATAAAAAAGATATTCACCATCTTTCTATTTATACCTAAAACACTAATAGTTTCCAGATCTCTCTCTCTTTCTTTCTCCCCCTCTCTCTCTATATATATATGTGTGTGTGGTGTGTATGTATGTATATATAATGTTCTTTTTTAATATCAATTTAAAATTTTGTAATGATTTTAATATTCTAAAAGATATGTTTGTAAAAACTTTTGCTCATAACAGCACTGTGAAGTTCTAAAAGCAATTGAGTGTCAAATTCAGAAACAAAATACAGGTATTACTGTTAATTATTAATCCAGTCATTCATTCATTTTTTAATAAATTCAACAAATAATACATATGCCAGACAATTGGTATACAATTTTAAAAACTCCTATTATCTTTACCATTTAGTGGAAAGGCCTTTTATGTATTAAATATTCACTGAAACAAATGTTAAGTTAAAATATATTCTGAACAGTTATTGGATGACCCTTACTTAGCACATATTAAGAATTGTCAGGAAAGATATCCCGGAGAAAGATACTCTTAAGCTGAAACTAGGGGTAAAAAAACCACTGGTGGTGAAGTGAAAAGCATGTTCCAGGGATAAGAAAGAGGAAGTACTTCCTTTTACCAAAGGGAGTAGGGTACTTACAACTGAATGAAATAATGTTGAAATATTTTGGGCAGAATGAAAGGAGTAGGAAGGAAGCTTATAGGAAGATGATGGAGAAAAATGCCCAAATTATGTAGGGTTTCATTGACTCTGTTAGGGAGGTTTTATGTTAATAAAAAGAAGGCATTTAAATGTATGTGTATGTGTATGTGTGCTTATAACATAATCATGTTTCTATTTCAAAAGATTTTCCTCCCTTCATTAACTTCTTTGGGGTAAATAGACTGGAGCTAGGCAAGGAAACAGATGAATAGATTAGTTAGAACACTTGGCAGTAAGTAAGGTGCTTTGTAGCGAAGAGGTGTCAGAAATGATTAAGAGGAATGAATAGATTTGAGAGATATTTATGGTATAAAATTAATAGTGTAAACCAAAAACAAATTTCTAAGACCTCCGAGGCATCTAAATCAACCCCTCCTCTTGGCCAAGGGCATTCCAAAGTTAACCTGAAAAACTAGTTCAGGCCATGGGAAGTGGAAAGCAGACATGCCTCATTACACACTTCTTAATTTTGGAATCACTAAATCATTGATAGAAGAGACTCTTTAACTCTGATAAGAAACATTTACAATCTATTCTCTCTGAAGCCTGCTACCTAGAGGTTTCATCTGCATGATAAAACCTTGGTCTGCACAACCCATAATTATAACCCAGATATTCCTTTTTACTGATAATAACTCTTAGAGGCAACTGCAAATCAGAAAATACTTAAATCTATCTATGACACAGAACCACCCCCCTAACTCCCTGCTTTGAGTTGTCCTGCCTTTCCAGACTGAACGAATGTACATCTTACACATATTCGTTGATGTCTTATTGTCTCCATAAAATGTATAAAACTGGTCAGGTGCAGTGACTCACGCCTGTAATCCCAGTGATTTGAAAGGCCAAGGCAGGAGGATTGCTTGAGCCCAGGAGTTAAAGATCAGCTTAGACAACATTACACGACCCCATATCTACTAAAAATACAAAAATTAGCCAGGCATGGTGGTGTGGTCCTGTAGCCCCAGTTACTCAGGAGGCTGAGGTAGCAGGATCACTTGAGCCTGGGAGGTTGAGGCTGCAGTGAACCAAGATCACGCCATTGCACTCTAACCTGGGTGACAGAACAAGACCCTGTTTCAAAAAATAAATCTCTAAGACGAAGCTGTA
Organism: Macaca fascicularis; assembly: GCF_037993035.2. Classification (NCBI taxonomy): domain Eukaryota; kingdom Metazoa; phylum Chordata; class Mammalia; order Primates; family Cercopithecidae; genus Macaca; species Macaca fascicularis. The sequence goes on from NC_088379.1 coordinate 109,545,026, forward strand.
CCCTCACCACCTCAAGCACACGCAGTCAGGACCTCCTGAGGCTTTGTCATGGGTGTGACCTCAACCTTGGCCTAATACACTTTCTGAATTGATTGGGACTCATCTCAGATACTTTTGGTCAATGACATGATTTGGATCTGTGACCCCACAGATCTGTTTAGTAGTAATCCCCAATATTGGAAGTAGGGCCTAGGGGAGGTGATGGGATCATAGGGGTGGTTTTGCATTAGTGTTTAGCACCATCCCCTTTGTGCTGTTCTCATGATAGTGAGCATGTTATTATGAGATCTGGTTGTTTAAAAAGTGTGCAGCACCTCCCCTCCTTTATTGCTTCTACTTTCACCTTGTGATATGTCTGCTCTCCCTTCACTTTCTGCCATGATTGCAGGTTTCCTGAGGCCTCCCCAGAAGCTGAGCAGATGCCAGAATCATGCTTCTCGTACATCACACTTCCTGTACAGAATCATGAGCCAACTGAACCTCTTTTCTTTATAAATTACCCAGTCTCAGGTATTTCTTGATAGCAATGTGAGAACAGGCTAATACCGTGTACAATAGGAATGGGTTTTGGACTGGATATGAGGAGAATGAAAAGGGAGATAACAATGGCCGTGCATAGGTTTCTGATGTTCATAATAATATAAATGCTGCTACTGCTAAGTCAATGGAATGTGGAAAAGAACTGAGTTTTAAAAGAAGAGTTGGAAAAACCATGAGTTAACTTGTGCATATGTTGAGTTTGTGGGGTTTTTGCAAAACTTCACTAGATACGTAAAAGTTTAATAAGATTTTTGCATGTGAAGTTCATTCTTAAGCAAAACTTGTATTCACTGTTTGGAAAAACTTTCCTAGACTCATTGAGATTGACGACTCATTAAATACTTAATTACAAAATTTGATATATGTATACCTAATAGAATATATATGTATAGGTTTCCAAAAAAAAAATGTACTATAAAGTTCAAAGCAAATGAGTGCCAAGGCCCTTCAAATTAAAGTGGATAAATAAATTATAATATATTTACACAATGGAACACTAAACAGCAATAGGAATAAGTGGTCCTTAAATCTAGAATTACAATTACTTATATAAAATATTTTACTCTGCAGTTAAGTTTCTTAACATAAACAATAATCTAGAATAAATAGAGTGGAATTGCATCAAAGTTCATTTAATCACCCTCTTATACACACACAATAAAACTAAACGAAGATAAATGTAAGTGACAGCCATGAAAATAGAAGTTATTATTTGTATTTCTTGGATTTTCAACTCTAAGGGTTGAAGTATAATATTAGTGATTACAAAAATGATTCAAGGAAATGTTTGAGGATTATTTTTACTCCACTCAGTTTTCTGTCTTAGATTCTGTCTTTAGAATCTGTGGCTTATTTTAAATATTATTTTATTTTAGTCTTATTTTCATGCTTTATAAATGTATGGGAAAATTTAATAGAAGGTAATTAAGTGGCGTGATTCAATTTGTTTTTTGACAGTTTATTGAGATATAAAAAATATAGAAAGCACACATATTGTAAGTATACAGATTTGTAAATTTTTAAAAATTTAGCACCCATATTTTTTTAAAGAACATATTTGTACCCAAGAAGTTCCTCACCTCAGCTATTGTGAATAGTGCTGCAATGAACATGGGCATGCAGACATCTCTTTAAGATACTGATTTCATTTCCTTTGGATACATACCAAGAACTGGGTTTGTTGGTTCATATGGTAGTTCTATATTTAATTTTTTTGAGGAACCTCCAAGCAGCTTTCTCTAATGGCTATACTAATATACATTCCCTCTAACATGTCCAAAAGTTCCGTTTCTCCACTATTGTATTAGTCCATTCCCACATTGCTATAAAGAAATACCTGAGACTGAGTGATTTATAAAGAAAAGAGGTTTAATTGACTCACAGTTCTGCAGGCTTTACAGGAAGCATAGCAGCTTCTGCTTCTGGGAAGGCCTCAGGAAGTTTTACTCATCGCAGAAGGCAAACTTGCAAGCAGGTGTCTTACAAAGGGAGGGCAGGATCAAGAGGAGGGATATGCTACACACTTTTAAACAACCAGATTTTGTGAGAATTCACTCACTGTTGTGACACAATACCAAGCAGAAAACCTGCCCTCACGATCCAGTCACCTCCACTAGGGGATTGCTATTTGACATGAGTTTTGGGTGGGATACAGATCAAAACTATACCAGCTATCTCTTGTTCTTTTGATAATTGCCATTCTAATAGGTATCCTCCGACTTTGTTTTTATCTATCAATATCGTGCTCACTACTCTGGGTCTTTTGTCTATCCATATATAGTTTAGAGTCAGTTTGTTAATATTTCCAAAGCAATTTGCTGAAATTTTGATTGAGTTTGTTTTGATTCTGTAGGTCAAGGTGGAAAGAATTAACATATTGACAATATTGAATCTTCGTATCTATATACATGGTGGGGTTCTCAATTTGTTTAGATATTTGAAATTTGTCATCTGAGTTTATTGTTTTCTTTTTTTTTCTTTTTTTTTTTTTAAATTTATTTATTATTATTATACTTTAAGTTGTAGGGTACATGTGCATAACGTGCAGGTTTGTTACATATGTATACTTGTGCCATGTTGCTGTGCTGCACCCATCAACTCGTCATTTACATCAGGTATAACTCCCAATGCAATCCCTCCCCCCTCCCCCCTCCCCATGACAGGCCCCGGTGTGTGATGTTCCCCTTCCTGAGTCCGGGTGATCTCATTGTTCAGTTCCCACCTATGAGTGAGAACATGCGGTGTTTGGTTTTCTGTTCTTGTGATAGTTTGCTAAGAATGATGGATTCCAGCTGCATCCAAGTCCCTACAAAGGACTCAAACTCATCCTTTTTTATGGCTGCATAGTATTCCATGGTGTATATGTGCCACATTTTCTTAATCCAATCTGTCACTGATGGACATTTGGGTTGATTCCAAGTCTTTGCTATTGTGAATAGTGCTGCAATAAACATACGTGTGCATGTGTCTTTATAGCAGCATAATTTATAATCCTTTGGGTATATACCCAGTAATGGGATGGCTGGGTCATATGGTACATCTAGTTCTAGATCCTTGAGGAATCGCCATACTGTTTTCCATAATGGTTGAACTAGTTTACAATCCCACCAACAGTGTAAAAGTGTTCCTATTTCTCCACATCCTCTCCAGCACCTGTTGTTTCCTGACTTTTTAATGATTGCCATTCTAACTGGTGTGAGATGGTATCTCATTGTGGTTTTGATTTGCATTTCTCTGATGGCCAGTGATGATGAGCATTTTTTCATGTGTCTGTTGGCTGTATGGATGTCTTCTTTTGAGAAATGTCTGTTCATATCCTTTGCCCACTTTTTGATGGGGTTGTTTGTTTTTTTCTTGTAAATTTGTTTGAGTTCTTTGTAGGTTCTGGAGATTAGCCCTTTGTCAGATGAGTAGATTGTAAAAATTTTCTCCCATTCTGTAGGTTGCCTGTTCACTCTGATGGTAGTGTCTTTTGCTGTGCAGAAGCTCTTTAGTTTAATGAGATCCCATTTGTCAATTTTGGCTTTTGCTGCCGTTGCTTTTGGTGTTTTAGACATGAAGTCTTTGCCCATGCCTATGTCCTGAATGGTACTACCTAGGTTTTCCTCTAGGATTATTATGGTATTAGGTCTAACATTTAAGTCTCTAATCCATCTTGAATTAATTTTCGTATAAGGAGTAAGGAAAGGATCCAGTTTCAGCTTTCTACTTATGGCTAGCCAATTTTCCCAGCACCATTTATTAAACAGGGAATCCTTTCCCCATTTCTTGTTTCTCTCAGGTTTGTCACAGATCAAATGGCTGTAGATGTGTGGTATTACTTCTGAGGACTCTGTTCTGTTCCATTGGTCTATATCTCTGTTTTGGTACCAGTACCATGCTGTTTTGGTTACTGTAGCCTTGTAGTATAGTTGAAGTCAGGTAGCGTGATGCCTCCAGCTTTGTTCTTTTGACTTAGGATTGTCTTGGAGATGCGGGTTCTTTTTTGGTTCCATATGAACTTTAAAGTAGTTTTTTCCAATTCTGTGAAGAAAGTCATTGGTAGCTTGATGGGGATGGCATTGAATCTATAAATTACCTTGGACAGTATGGCCATTTTCACGATATTGATTCTTCCTATCCATGAGCATGGTATGTTCTTCCATTTGTTTGTGTCCTCTTTTATTTCACTGAGCAGTGGTTTGTAGTTCTCCTTGAAGAGGTCCTTTACATCCGTTGTAAGTTGGATTCCTAGGTATTTTATTCTCTTTGAAGCAATTGTGAATGGAAGTTCATTCATGATTTGGCTCTCTGTTTGTCTGTTACTGGTGTATAAGAATGCTTGTGATTTTTGCACATTAATTTTGTATCCTGAGACTTTGCTGAAGTTGCTTATCAGCTTAAGGAGATTTTGGGCTGAGACAATGGGGTTTTCTAAATATACAATCATGTCATCTGCAAACAGGGACAATTTGACTTCTTCTTTTCCTAACGGAATACCCTTGATTTCTTTCTCTTGCCTGATTGCCCTAGCCAGAACTTCCAACACTATGTTGAATAGGAGTGGTGAGAGAGGGCATCCCTGTCTTGTGCCAGTTTTCAAAGGGAATTTTTCCAGTTTTTGCCCATTCAGTATGATATTGGCTGTGGGTTTGTCATAGATAGCTCTTATTATTTTGTGGTACGTTCCATCAATACCGAATTTATTGAGCGTTTTTAGCATGAAGGGCTGTTGAATTTTGTCAAAAGCCTTTTCTGCATCTATTGAGATAATCATGTGGTTCTTGTCTTTGGTTCTGTTTATATGCTGGATTATGTTTATTGATTTGCGAATGTTGAACCAGCCTTGCATCCCAGGGATGAAGCCCATTTGATCATGGTGGATAAGCTTTTTGATGTGTTGCTGAATCCAGTTTGCCAGTATTTTATTGAGGATTTTTGCATCGATGTTCATCAGGGATATTGGTCTAAAATTCTCTTTTTTTGTTGTGTCTCTGCCAGGCTTTGGTATCAGGATGATGTTGGCCTCATCAAATGAGTTAGGGAGGATTCCCTCTTTTTCTATTGATTGGAATAGTTTCAGAAGGAATGGTACCAACTCCTCCTTGTACCTCTGGTAGAATTCAGCTGTGAATCCATCTGGTCCTGGACTTTTTTGGTTGGTAGGCTATTAATTGTTGCCTCAATTTCAGAGCCTGCTATTGGTCTATTCAGGGATTCAACTTCTTCCTGGTTTAGTCTTGGAAGAGTGTAAGTGTCCAGGAAATTATCCATTTCTTCTAGATTTTCCAGTTTATTTGCGTAGAGGTGTTTATAGTATTCTCTGATGGTAGTTTGTATTTCTATGGGGTCGGTGGTGATATCCCCTTTATCATTTTTAATTGCGTCGATTTAATTCTTCTCTCTTTTCTTCTTTATTAGTCTGGCTAGTGGTCTGTCAATTTTGTTGATCTTTTCAAAAAACCAACTCCTGGATTCATTGATTTTTTGGAGGGTTTTTTGTGTCTCTATCTCCTTCAGTTCTGCTCTGATCTTAGTTATTTCTTGCCTTCTGCTAGCTTTCGAATGTGTTTGCTCTTGCTTCTCTAGTTCTTTTAATTGCGATGTGAGAGTGTCAATTTTAGATCTTTCCTGCTTTCTCTTGTGGGCATTTAGTGCTATAAATTTCCCTCTACACACTGCTTTAAATGTGTCCCAGAGATTCTGGTATGTTGTATCTTTGTTCTCATTAGTTTCAAAGAACATCTTTATTTCTGCCTTCATTTCGTTATGTACCCAGTAGTCATTCAGGAGCAGGTTGTTCAGTTTCCATGTAGTTGAGCGGTTTTGATTGAGTTTCTTAGTCCTAAGTTCTAGTTTGATTGCACTGTGGTCTGAGAGACAGTTTGTTATAATTTCTGTTCTTGTACATTTGCTGAGGAGTGCTTTACTTCCAATTACGTGGTCAATTTTGGAGTAAGTATGATGTGGTGCTGAGAAGAATGTATATTCTGTTGATTTGGGGTGGAGAGTTCTATAGATGTCTATTAGGTCTGCTTGCTGCAGAGATGAGTTCAATTCCTGGATATCCTTGTTAACTTTCTGTCTCGTTGATCTGTCTAATGTTGACAGTGGAGTGTTGAAGTCTCCCATTATTATTGTATGGGAGTCTAAGTCTCTTTGTAAGTCTCTAAGGACTTGCTTTATGAATCTGGGTGCTCCTGTATTGGGTGCATATATATTTAGGATAGTTAGCTCTTCCTGTTGAATTGATCCCTTTACCATTATGTAATGGCCTTCTTTGTCTCTTTTGATCTTTGATGGTTTAAAGTCTGTTTTATCAGAGACTAGTATTGCAACCCCTGCTTTTTTTTTGTTCTCCATTTGCTTGGTAAATCTTCCTCCATCCCTTTATTTTGAGCCTATGTATGTCTCTGCGTGTGAGATGGGTCTCCTGAATACAGCAGACTGATGGGTCTTGACTCTTTATCCAGTTTGCCAGTCTGTGTCTTTTAATTGGATCATTTAGTCCATTTACATTTAAGGTTAATATTGTTATGTGTGAACTTGATCCTGCCATTATGATATTAACTGGTTATTTTGCTCGTTAGTTGATGCAGTTTCTTCCTAGCCTCAATGGTCTTTACATTTTGGCATGTTTTTGCAATGGCTGGTACCGGTTGTTCCTTTCCATGTAGAGTGCTTCCTTCAGGGTCTCTTGTAAGGCAGGCCTAGTGGTGACAAAATCTCTAAGCATTTGCTTATCTGTAAAGGATTTTATTTCTCCTTCACTTATGAAACTTAGTTTGGCTGGATATGAAATTCTGGGTTTAAAATTCTTTTCTTTAAGAACGTTGAATATTGGCCCCCACTCTCTTCTGGCTTGTAGAGTTTCTGCTGAGAGATCTGCTGTTAGTCTGATGGGCTTCCCTTTGTGGGTAACCCGACCTTTCTCTCTGGCTGCCCTTAAGATTTTTTCCTTCATTTCAACTTTGGTGAATCTGGCAATTATGTGTCTTGGAGTTGCTCTTCTCAAGGAGTATCTTTGTGGCGTTCTCTGTATTTCCTGGATTTGAATGTTGGCCTGCCCTACTAGGTTGGGGAAGTTCTCCTGGATGATATCCTGAAGAGTGTTTTCCAACTTGGTTCCATTTTCCCCCTCACTTTCAGGCACCCCAATCAGACGTAGATTTGGTCTTTTTACATAATCCCATACTTCTTGCAGGCTTTGTTCATTTCTTTTTCTTCTTTTTTCTTTTGGTTTCTCTTCTCGCTTCATTTCATTCATTTGATCCTCAATCGCTGATACTCTTTCTTCCAGTTGATCGAGTCGGTTACTGAAGCTTGTGCATTTGTCACGTATTTCTCGTGTCATGGTTTTCATCTCTTTCATTTCGTTTAGGACCTTCTCTGCATTAATTACTCTAGCCATCAATTCTTCCACTTTTTTTTCAAGATTTTTAGTTTCTTTGCGCTGGGTACGTAATTCCTCCTTTAGCTCTGAGAAATTTGATGGACTGAAGCCTTCTTCTCTCATCTCATCAAAGTCATTCTCCGTCCAGCTTTGATCCGTTGCTGGCGATGAGCTGCGCTCCTTTGCCGGGGGAGATGCGCTCTTATTTTTTGAATTTCCAGCTTTTCTGCCCTGCTTTTTCCCCATCTTTGTGGTTTTATCTGCCTCTGGTCTTTGATGATGGTGATGTACTGATGGGGTTTTGGTGTAGGTGTCCTTCCTGTTTGATAGTTTTCCTTCTAACAGTCAGGACCCTCAGCTGTAGGTCTGTTGGAGATTGCTTGAGGTTCACTCCAGACCCTGTTTGCCTGGGTATCAGCAGCAGAGGCTGCAGAAGATAGAATATTTCTGAACAGCGAGTGTACCTGTCTGATTCTTGCTTTGGAAGCTTCCTCTCAGGGGTGTACTCCACCCTGTGAGGTGTGGGGTGTCAGACTGCCCCCAGTGGGGGATGTCTCCCAGTTAGGCTACTCAGGGGTCAGGGACCCACTTGAGCAGGGAGTCTGTCCCTTCTCAGATCTCAACCTCCGTGTTGGGAGATCCACTGCTCTCTTCAAAGCTGTCAGACAGAGTCATTTGCGTCTGCAGAGGTGTCTGCTGCGTTTGTTTAGTTTACTGTGCCCTGTCCCCAGAGGTGGAGTCTACAGAGACAGGCAGGTTTCCTTGAGCTGCTGTGAGCTCCACCCAGTTCGAGCTTCCCAGCAGCTTTGTTTACCTACTTAAGCCTCAGCAATGGTGGGCGCCCCTCCCCCAGCCTCGCTGCTGCCTTGCCGGTAGATCACACACTGCTGCGCTAGCAATGAGGGAGGCTCCGTGGGTGTGGGACCCTCCCGGCCAGGTGTGGGATATGATCTCCTGGTGTGCCTGTTTGCTTAAAGTGCAGTATTGGGGTGGGAGTTACCCGATTTTCCAGGTGTTGTGTGTCTCAGTTCCCCTGGCTAGGAAAAGGGACTCCCTTCCCCCTTGTGCTTCCCAGGTGAGGCAATGCCTCACCCTGCTTCAGCTCTCGCTGGTCGCGCTGCAGCAGCTGACCAGCACCGATCGTCCGGCACTCCCCAGTGAGATGAACCCAGTACCTCAGTTGAAAATGGAAATCACCGGTCTTCTGTGTCGCTCGCGCTGGGAGTTGGAGACTGGAGCTGCTCCTATTCGGCCATCTTGCTCCGCCGAAAAAGCTATTGTTTTCTTTATATAGATCTTGTATTAATATATTTTGGTAAACTAATACCTAAGTATTTGATTTTGGGGGGTGCTAATATCAATGGTATCATGATTATTTTTTAATTTCTTTTTTTTTTTTAATGTTTTTTTTTGAGATGGAGTCTCGCTCTGTCGCCCAGGCTGGGGTGCAGTGGCCAGATCTCAGCTCACTGCAAGCTCCGCCTCCCAGGTTCACGCCATTCTCCTGCCTCAGCCTCCCAAGTAGCTGGGACTACAGGCGCCCGCCACCTCGCCTGGCTAGTTTTTTGTACTTTTTAGTAGAGACGGGGTTTCACCGTATTAACCAGGATGGTCTCGATCTCCTGACCTCGTGATCCGCCCGTCTCGGCCTCCCAAAGTGCTGGGATTACAGGCTTGAGCCACCGCGCCCGGCCCTATTTTTTAATTTCAAACTTGACTTGTTCATTATTGGTGTACAGGAAAGCTATTCATTTTTGAATATCAATCTTGTATCCTGCATCTATGCTATAATCACTTATTAATTAGTCCTAGGAGTTTTTGTGTTTTGATTGGTAATTATTTAGGATTTCCTATAGAAACAACTGTGTCACTTGTAAATACAGACAGTCTTATTTATTGTTTCCCAATTTGTATATATTTCTTTTTTAAAAGTATTTTTTTCTTTTAACTTTTAAGTTCAAGGGTACAAGCTCAGGTTTGTTACATAGGTAAACTTGTGTCATGGGGGTTTGTTGTACAGATTATATCATCACCTAGGTATTAAGCCTAGTACTCATTAATTATTTCTGCTGATCCTCTCCCTCCTCCTATCTTCCACCCTCCAAAAGGTCCCGGTGTGTGTTGTTCCCCTCTATGTGTCCATGTGTTCTCATCCTTTAGGTCTCACTTACAAGAGAGAACATGCAGTATTTGGTTTTCTGTTCCTGTGTTAATTTGCTATGGATAATAGACTCAGCTCCATCCATGTTCCTGCAAAGGACATAATCTCATTTGTTTATGGCTTCCTAGTATTCCATGGTGTATATGTACCACATTTTCTTTATCCAGTCTATCATTGATGGGCATTTAGGTTGACTCCATGTCTTTGCTATTGTGAATAGTACTGCAATGAACGTTTGCATGCATGTGTCTTTTTGGCAGAATAATTTATATTCTTTGGATATATGCCCAGTAATGGGGTTGCTGGGTCAAATGGTATTTCTGTCTGTAGGTCTTTAAGGAATTGACACACAGTCTTCCACAACGGTTGAACTAATTTACACTTCCACTAACAGTGTATAAACATTTCTTTTTCTCCAAAACCATGCCAGCATCCATATTTTTGACTTTTTAATAATAGACATTCTAACTGCTATGAGATGGTATCTCATTGTGGTTTTAATTTGCATTTCTCTAAGAATGAGGGATGTTGAGCTTTTTTTCATATGATTGTTGGCTGCATGTATGTCTTCTTTTGAAAGTTTCTGCTCATGTCCTTTGCCCACTTTTTTATGGGGTTGTTTGGGTTTTCTTCTTGTAAATTTGTTTAAATTTCTTATCGATGCTAGATATTAGACTTCTTTCAGATGCATAATTTGCAAAATTTTCTCCCATTCTGTAGGTTGTCTGTTTAATCTGTTGATAGTTTCTTTTGCTGTGTGAAATATCTTTAATTAGATCCCATTTGTCCATTTTTACTTTTGCTGCAATCGCTTTTGGCATCTTTGTTATGAAATCTTTGCCCATGCCTATGTTCTGAATGATATTGCCTAGGTTGTCCTCTGGGGTTTTGATAGTTTTGGGGTTTACATTTAAGTATTTAATCCATCCTGAATTAATTTTTTATGGTGTAAGGAAGGGGTTCAATTTCCATCTTCTGCATATGGCTAGCCAGTTATCCCAGTACCATTTATTGAATAGAGAATCCATTCCCCATTGCTTGTTTCTTGTCATTTTTGTCAAAGATCAGATAGTCGTAAGTGTGTGGTCTTATTTCTGGTTTCTCTATTCTGTTCCATTGGTCTATGTCTGTTCTTGTTCCAGTACCATGCTGTTTTGGTTACTGTAGCCCTGTAGTGTAGTTTGAAGGCAGGTAGCATGACATCCCCAGTTCTTTTTGCTTAGGATTACCTCAGCTATTCAGGCTCTCTTTTGGTTTCATATACATTTTAAAATAGTTTTCTCTAGTTTTGTGAAGAATGCCAATGGTAGTTTAATAGGCATAGCATTGAATCTATAAATTCCTTTGGGCAGTATGGCCATTTTCACAATATTGATTCTTCCTATCCATGAGCATGGAATACTTTGCCATTTGTTTGTGTCTTCTCTAATTTTCTTGAGCAGAGGTTTATAGTTCTCCCTGTAGAGACCTGTCACCTGCCTAGCTAGTGTACTCCTAGGTATTTTTATCTTTTATGTGGCAATTGTCAATAGGAGTTCGTCCTGATTTGGCTCAGCTTGACTGTTATTGGTATATAGGAATGCTAGTGATTTTTGCACATTAATTTTGCATCCTAGATTTTGTTGAAGCTGTTTATCAGCTGAAGAAGTTTTTGGGCTGAGATGATAGGGTTTTCTAGATATAGGATCATGTCATCTGTAAAATGGGATAGTTTGACTTACTCTCTTTCTTTTTGGATGCGCTTTATTTCTCTCTCTTGCCAGATTGCCCTGGCCAGAACTTACAATATTATGTTTAATAGGAGTGGTGAGGGAGAGCCTCCTTTTCTTGTGCTGGTTTTGAAGGGGAATACTTCCAGCTTTTGCCCATTTAGTATGATGCTGGCTGTGAATTTGTCATATGTGACTCTTATTTTGAGGTATGTTTCTTCAATACCTAGTTTATTTAGAGTCTTTAACATAAATTGATGTTGAATTTTATCAAAAGCCCCTTCTGCATCTATTGAGCTATTAGGTGTTTCTGTCTTTATTTCTATTTACATGATGCATCACATTTATTGATTTGCATATGTTGAGCCAATCTTGCATCTGGGAATGAAGCCTCCTTGATCATGGTAGATAAGCTTTTTAAAGTGCAGCTGGATTTGGTTTGCCAGAATTTTGTTGAGGATTTTTGCATCAATGTTCATCAAGGAGATTGGCCTGAAACTTTCTTTTTTAGTTGTACTTCTGCCAGGTTTTGGTATCAAGATGATGCTGGCCTCATAGAATGAGTTATGAAGGAGCCTCTTCTCCTCAATTTTTTGGAATAGTTTCAGTAGGAATGCTACCAGCTCTTCTTTGTACATCTGGTAGAATTCAGTTATGAATTCATCTGGTCCTGGGTTTTTTAGATTGATGGGCTATTTGTTACTGACTCAATTTCAGAACACATTATTGTTGTGTTCAGTGATTCAGTTTCTTTCTGGCTCAGTCTTGGAAGGGTGGATGTGTCTAGGAATTCATCCATTTCTCCTAGATTTTCTAGTTTGTGTGCATAGAAGTATTCATACTATTCTCTGATGGTTGTTTGTGTTTCTATGGGGTCAGTGGTAATATCCCTCTTGTTATTTCTAATTGTATTTATTTTAATCTTCTCTCTTTTCCTCTTTATTATTCAAACAAGTAGTCTACCTAGCTTTTTTTTTTTTTCTATCTTCCAGATTAGTTGATCTTTTGAATGGATTTTTGTGTCTCAATCTCCTTCAGTTCAGCTCTGATTTTGGTCATTTATTGCCTTCTGCTAGCTTTTGCATTTATTTGCTCTCAGTTCTCTAGTTCTTTTACTTGTGATGTTAGGTTGTTAACTTGAAATCTTTCTAACTTTTTGGTATGGGCTTTTAGTGCTATAATTCCCTCTTAACACTACCTTAGCTGTGTCCCAGAGATTTGGTATATTGTATCTTCATCCTCATTAGTTTCAAAGAACTACTTGATTTCTGCCTTAATTTCATTATTGACCCAAAAGTCATTCAGGAGTCATTCAATTTCCATGTAATTGTATGGTTTTAAGTGAATTTCTAAGTCTTAATTTCTAATTGAATTACACTGTGTTCTGAGAGACTGTTATGATTTCAGTTATTTTGCATTTGCTGAGGAGTGTTTTACTTCCAATTATGTGGTCAATTTTAAAGTAAGTGTCATGTGCCAATGAGAAGAATGTATATTCTATTGTGTTTTTTGTTTTGTTTTGTTTTGTTTTGGTGGAGAGTTCTGTAGATACTTATCAGGTTCATTTGATCCAGTGCTGAGTTCAGGACCTGAATATCTTTGTTAATTTTCTGTCTCAATTCATCTAATATTTTCAGTGGGGTGTTAAAGTCTCCCACTATTATTGTGTGGGAGTCTAAGTCTGTTTGAAGGTCTCTAGGAATTTGCCTTATGAATTTGGGTGCTCCTGTGTTGGGTTTATATATATTTAGGATAGTTAGATCTTCTTCTTGAATTGAACCCTTTAGCGTTATGTAATGACCTTCTTTGTCTTTTATAACTTTTGTTGGTTTAAAATCTGTTTTGTCAGAAACTAGGATTGCAACCACTGTTTTTTGTTTTTGTTTTTGTTTTTGTTTTCTGTTTTCCATTTGCTTGGTAGATTTTTCCTCCATCCCTTTATTTTGAGCCTAAGGTTGGAACTGCTAAGTCATCCAAACAGCAAAGATGGAGGCCTGCCTGTCGCTCTGGGAGCTCTGTGCATGGGACTTCTCCAACCTCTGTAGGCCAGAGAACACTGGTGGTGGTGGCTGGAGGCCCCCCTTGGGAGGTCTTGCCCAGGGCAGAATGGGATTGGGGACCTACTTAAAGAAGCAGCCGGGCCACACTTTCGTAGAGCAGCTGTGCTGTGCTGGGGTACTGCTTCTGCTCCGTTGACTTGGGCTTTTCAAAGTCCGCAGGCTGGAATGGCTAAATTGCCCAAACAGCAAAGATGATAGCTTGCCCCTCCCACAAGGAGCTCCATCCCAGGAAGGTGCAACACTGCTACTGCTACTGATGGCTGGCTGGAACTCCAAGCCAGGGTATCTTACCCTGTGAGGTGCCATGGAAGTAGAACTCACAGACTGTCACTGCTCAGCTCTCTGAATTTAGCAACTTTCCTAGGGGTACACACAGGGGTCTGACTTCTTGCTTTGTTTAAGTTGCAGTTACTTTTGCGGGGATGCCCAGAAATCCAGAGTATCTGAAGTTCCTGGGTCTCTGTGAGCATCTAAGCAGCTGCTTAGCGGAGACTCCACATAGCTTTGTGTGTCAAACTGAAGGCCCCAGTGGAGTGCCTTCATGAGGGGGATCTCCTGATCCGAGGTTTGCAAAGATCCATGGGAGAAGCATGGTTTCCTGGGGTCATGCATTCACTCACCACTTCCCTGGGTGGGAGAGGTTCCCTGGCTCCATGTGAGCCATCGTCCTGCCTTGCTTTCCTCAGTTCTCCATGGGTGGAGTTGTTTCCTTGATTAGTACCAATGTGAGTACTTGGACGTTTCTTTTGAAGGTGCTGTAGTTACTCACCCTTTTGCTTCCTCTCCATGAGAACCATGCACCTAAGCTGCTCCTAGTCAGCCATCTTGGCCATTCCCCACTTTTTAAGAATGCCAGATAACACATATGAATAATTTTAGAGGCTCCAGATGGTGTTGGCTTCACCCAGTGTTTACTCACCTTATCTTCTGATGGACAGGAGGCTTGATTAAGTATATGGAGTCAGAAAGTTATCAGACAAAAGGCTAGTTTGAAGTTTTCAACAGGGATGGCCTTCCTGTGTTTTCCCTCACTCCTGTGACCCTCCAGGACTTCCAGTGTAAATGATCAGGTACCTTCTAAGGTCCCTAATATTTGCAAGATCTTGAACCTCAATTTTTGTTTCCTCAATACCAGGAAGTGATTTTAAATGCCATTTTTAAAAGATTCTTTCTGTGTACCTTCTTAGTTTCTTACTATGAGCAGTTTAAGAATTTGGCACATACTTGGAGAGAAAAATTCTCTGAGTTTCTTCCCTTAATCTCTCTTTTCTTGGAGATTGTATCTCTACCAGTTTTGCTACCCTTAGGAACTCTGATTTTTAATTTATGTTTTTCAGGCCCATGAATTTGACAAAATCTCTGCTAGGTGTCTGGCCTTTATCAGCTTGCAGCCTTCATCTCTGCCTGACTTGGGCAATTTTCTGACTGTTACTTTTATCTTACTAAACATTCTCTGTATACTCAAGTTCTGGCTACTTCAGAAATTCTTGAACTGTTTAAATCTTTTTTTAAAAAATCTTGCTTTCGAGTTCGTGAAGGAGTTTTGGTATGCTACAAGCTATTCTGTCAGAACTGCAAATGGAAGTCACCTCAATTTTTTAAAAGGAAAATGAGACAGTAGTGATTAACTTCAATTCAATGCATTTTTGTGTGCATCATATTTCACAATTGCTTTACATTGCATAATTGGGGATATTTGGGGGTACAGGTAGAGATAATTTGAATTAAGTGACAACCAAAAAGACATTTAGCTATGTCTTTAAGTGCCTGTCTTTTCTGCTGTATAATTAATTGACTTATCTACCTTCTAGATCACATTTTTGCTTTAAAATTTTGTTTATTTAAGGGAGATAGGGTGTAACTGCTGAATAAAATATTGTGACAATTGAACTATTATTGAAGTGCATGTTTTTAAAATATGTCATTCGACTGACATATTTGGTCAATATAAAAAATAAAAACAGTGTATGTCAGTCTTTTCTGTAACAACTCCTGGCTTTATGCTTTGATAGTTATTGTTTCCAAAAGTAGTATTTGTGAATATAATTATAATCAAAAGAGTTAAATCAGGAAGTTTGGAAAAATTTCTAGGTAATTTACTAATTACCTAAGTTTCCCTGGGAAGTAGGGATGGAAAAAGAGAAATTAAATCATTTCCCTCTAGATAATAAATAATATCAAGTATATATTGATTATTTAAAATTCAATTTTTCAGTTTTCTTTTTCTCTTTTTAAATTTCAGTTCCCTACTTTCAGATCAATTCATATTTTACTTAAATCTATAATGGAAATTAAGGAAGCAGGAGTAATTAACTACAAAAAGCCAAAGGAGCTCTTTTTTTCAGGTGATTTTTAAAAGTTTTTGTAAAGCTTAGAATAAAAGATTGAGAATAATATAAGTGAGGATAATCATTTATGTTTTATTTCAGTTTAGCATTAATCTGTGTGTATCTTTTAAAATTATCTCTTTTGAAGGTGACAATTATTTTCAACTTGCATTCAACATGTGTAAATATAAATAATGTAATAAATGTATCTGTTTCAAGAAGGAAGTATTATATGTGAATGTGTATATCTATTTATCTCTTTATATAAAAATATATATGGACACATACATAGGTATAGATATAAAGAGAGACAGACAGAAGAGAGAGAAAGAGAGTGAGAGAGCTCTAGAAATATGTATTATTCAAAATAATGAACTTTAACTAGTATTTAATATAGACTGTTACCAAATTAATAAATTTTGATATATTTAAAAATATGTATTTCCCTCTATTTTTAAAACTATGTGTTTTGAGTTCATATGGTGACTTTTATTGAATAGACAAATCTTTGGCTCATTACTCAAAAGAGCTCTACAACTTCCCAACTTTGTAATTTTAGGATAGCAAAAGTCACTGCTGCTGTCATGGTTGCAGATTATCTTAATTTTAATTCAGTAAATGAACCCTTAAGTTTTATTTTACTGTGTTTTCATCTACTGACTGAAAAAAAAAAGTGTATTCTGTGTTTTGTTGAAACTCATCTGGGAAATACCATGTTCATTACTTCATCAGAGACATTTGCTCTGAAAGTATATGTTCTATTATTTGAAGAAAATTAAGTTTTGAAAGGTTTTGCTAATCAAAATACAAGTGAATTATCTGTGCCCCCCCACCCCAAAACAGATGTACTTTTTGGCAACTCTACTTTCAAATATCTGTTCTTGTTTGTTTTATTTTGACCCAGTAGGCAAATATTAAAAATAAATGTTTTAAATAGCAAATGTAATCAATTAGAAAAAGGTAGCCAAATTTACCATTGTGATAAGGTAATATTGCATGATGTATTTTTAAAATATTTTAAATTTATAATGGCTACTGCAAAGAGTTTCTTAATAGGATATAATCCTTGAAAATCATATGTAAAAATGTAATTAATATATGTATTATCGAAATGATTTCAACTTAAATTATGCTAGAAATTTTCTTTTATAAAATCAATTCCTTAAAAAATGTTTGTTAATTTATTGCTTATGAATCAGAAATAGAAATGTTTCATATGATGCAAATAGTAAACAATAAAGTGCCTACATGCAGAGATTTTAAATTCTAGTTGATAAAAAATAAACATAATACACAGAAAATTGTATTAAAAATTCAGCAAATGACCTACAGTATGAGGTGTATATTACTTTAAATAACTTGCTCTAGACAGGCCCTCAGAAGAGAAAAGTTAATCAGGATCTTGAAATAAAGAAAGAAGGAAACCATGAAGATATCTAGAGAAGAGAGTGTCAGGTAGAGAAAATAGCACATGAAATGGTAATGTGACAGAAATGGCTGACAGAAGATGAAGAAATCCCAGGGTGAATAGAAAAATATTCCAGAGTATGTACTGTCTTTGATTATACTGTAAGAAGTTTGGATTTTATTCTCAGAGAGAGGAGAATCCATTCGAAGCATGAGCTTCATATAATCCATTTCTATATTAAATATAGCCCCTAGGCTTTTGGATTAAAAAATAGAGTGCATGACAAACATGAGGCAAACAGGTTTGGGGGTAATTAAATTATATCTGTGTCAGTAGCTGTGTTATTCTATTTATTCATAAAATTTCTCAGAGTTTTTTTTTTAATTATAGATTCAGGGATTACATGTGCAGATTTGTGGCATGGATATATTTTGTAATGGTGGGACTTGGCTTCGAATGTACCCATCACTTCGATAGTGAACACTGTACTCAATAGGTAATTTTCAACCGTCACTCCCCTCCCTTCCTTCCTCTCTCCTTCCCTTTCCAGTGTCTATTATTTTTATCTTCTTATACATGTGTACCCATTGTTTAGCTCCTGCTTATTTAAAACTCCTATTAGATCTCCAGGTGGAGAAGTTGAAAAGCAGTTGGAGAGTTGGAGAGAGAGTCTCTGCCTCAAAGAAAAAAAAAGAAAGAAAGGAAGCAAAAAAAAAAAGAATGGAACACAAAAGAGGGCTCAGGGTGAAGATGTGGATGGACCAGATGAATGAGACTAGATAAGATTATTTAAAGAGTGAGCGTTGGCCGGGCGCGGTGGCTCAAGCCTGTAATCCCAGCACTTTGGGAGGCCGAGACGGGTGGATCACGAGGTCAGGAGATCGAGACCATCCTGGCTAACATGGTGAAACCCCATCTCTACTAAAAAATATAAAAAACTAGCCGGGCGAGGTGGCGGGCGCCTGTAGTCCCAGCTACTCAGGAGGCTGAGGCAGGAGAATGGCGTAAACCCGGGAGGTGGAGCTTGCAGTGAGCTGAGATCCGGCCACTGCACCCCAGCCTGGGCGACAGAGCAAGACTCCGTCTCAAAAAAAAAAAAAAAAAAAAAAAAAAAAAAAAAAAAAAAAGAGTGAGCATAGCGTAGAGTCAAAGAAGTCTGATGACTAAGCCATGGGGACACTGCAACATTTTAAAATATTTATGTTAAATTGATGCTAAAATGTAAATATCTAACTATTATTAATACATTTGAAAATGAGAAGTGAGACTAAAATTTAATAAGGTAGAAAAATAAAGATTATTCAACTTTCAGCCCCTCACCACCAAAGAGTATTTAAAAAGAACTATTTATGTAATGAAATTTCCATCATTCACGAACCTAGGGAAAAGATTTGAAAGAGAATCTTTGGTATACACCACATGCATTTGGGGGACACAATGAACTACCAAATTTAGCTGCTCTTAGAGCCCAGCAAAGGAAAGGTAAGCTGCAAATAATGTTTTAGGTGTGATTCCAGAGTTGGTTGAACAAGGGATATGCATGTGTTACATGCATCAGACATGACCTAAGAGAGTAATAGTGTTAGCAGATGGTCTGCAATATCTGTTTAAGAGGACGGCTCTTGGGATTACTGAACCTCAGCAAAAGGAGGCTGTAGGTACTGTTGCTAGGTAGCTCGAGAGTGAGGATGAAGTGAATGAAAACCTTGGACAGACTGAGGTTGACTCTTGCAGGTGAGAGATCCTTGATAAAAAAGAACCCATAGGAGAAAAGTCAACATTATAAATCTTCAAGGCCAGAGAACTTGTCATTGGACAAGAGATAGTACACATCTGAACTTCTTTCTTTAATTCCTCAGTGCTTCAACTCTGCAGTCAAAAACAGCAGGTGGCAAGATGAGAGAGGAAGAGTAGAATAGCAAGTTGTAAAGTGCAGAAGTCAACCAGAATTTTCCTCTTTAACTGCAAGTTTCTAGCTTTTGCCAACCCTACAAGGAGAGAGAAAGAAGCCTTCACTGTTAATCAAGATTAAAGTTTCAATCTTTTAAGCCTTGTCAAATAAAGACATATTTTCTAGAACAGTAGGCATTCTGTACATAGTAAAACAACAAGCTAATGACTGCTTCACCAAAATGAATTTCTAGGTTCAGACAAACATAATGTATTTATCTTCTAGAATTCCTCTAATTCACTAGTTGTTTCTGTTTCCAATTTTGATAAAATTTAGACATGATTTGTAGCTGTGTTTAACTCTTTAAAGTGATTGTTATATTTCTGATGTCAATGTCAGTCCAGGCACCAAACACTATTTCAGAATTTGTGTCAGTGTCTGTGATTTTATGCTTTTGGAAATCCATCCAAAGATATGTTGAAACATCAATGTAATTTGATCACAACGGATGTAGTTTAGTAGTGACCCCTGTGTAAGTAGGGACAATAAAACCAAGACAGATTGGCCAGGCACAGTGGCTTACACCTGTAATCAAAGCACTTTGGGAGACCGAGTTGGGTGGATCACGAGGTCAAGAGATCAAGACCATCTTGGCCAACATGGTGAAACCCCGTCTCTACTAAATATACAAAAATTAGCCGGGTGTGGTGTCACCCACCTGTAGTACCAGCTACTAGGGAGGCTGAGACAGGAGAATTGCTTGAACCTGGTAGGCAGAGGTCGCAGTAAGCAGAGATCACACCACTGCACTCCAGCCTGGTGACAGAGCGAGACTCTGTCTCAAACAACAACAACAACAAACTAAGACAGATTAGTAAAAAGCTTGAAAATCAACTAATTGAAGAACTAATCCCTCATATGGCTGAACAACAAATAAGTAAACAAATCCAGGGGATAGTCACATATATCATCAGGCAATAGTGACAGAAAACGGACCTTGGTTCAAAGAGGCCAATAACCATAACAGCTTAAACACCTTCCTGCAAGTATAGAGATTTTCTGTTGTAAATATATATTTTTATGCTTATGATATTTTTCCTGCTTTTAGTTTAGGTTCAAGGGGTACACGTGTAGGTTTGTTACATGGGTGAATCGTGTATTGCTGAGGTTTGGCGTACAAATGATCCCATCACCAAGGTGGTGAGCATGGTCTAATAAATATAATGCATCTTCTTTTGAGGACAAAGAGTATTTTGTATTCCGAACAGTGAATGGGACCTCAAGTCTACTCCAAAAGAGAAAGTAAATATGCTGAATAGTAAACTCTCACATTACTTTTCCATTTATCATTTAATTCACTTTCTTAATATAACTGCAAACCTGAAAAATGTATGCCAAACTATGATAGGTACTTGGTGCTTGTTCTTTGAATTTAGAGAAATTCATAAAATTGATTGATGTACAAATAAGGCTTTCACTTGAAATGTTGATGCAAATGTATTGGCTGATATTTTCCAATTGAATAACAGTGTATATTTACCCTGAACTGTCAAATCAGGAGATCAATTACATAAGGAGTTGAAGGAATAATAGCAAAAGTGACTATATTGACATATATAGTTATATTTATAGTAAAGGCAACTCAATATCTATATATATGGAAGAGCAGATCATATATATATTGGAATGATAGCATTCACATGAAGTGCTCTATGCAGTATGGTGGGCAATAGCCATATGCAGCTTTCAAAATTAAGTGTACCCATCTGCTTGGGCTGCCATCATATATTATATACTGGGTGTCTTAAACAGTAGAAATTTATTTTCTTATAGTTCTGGAGACTAAAAGTCCAAGATCAAAGTTTTGGCTGATTTGGTTCTGGTGAGGCTCCTCTCCTGGCTTGCAGATGGCCACCCTCTTGCTGTGTTCTCCCATGGCCTTTCCCTGATGCACACAGGGGAAATCTCTCTCTTCCTCTTCTTAGAAGGCTACTAATCCTATTGGATTAGGGTTTCACCCTTATTACTTCATGTAAGCCTAATTATCTCCTAAAGTCCCTATCTCCAAATAAAGTCACATTGGGGGTTAGGGCTTCAACATATGAATTTTGGGGTAATGTAGTTGGTCTTGTAGCATTAAAATATAAACAACTAACATTGAGCAAAATTTTAAAAACTTAGTTCCTCCATTACTCTAGTCAGATTTCAAGTGCTCAATAACCAAATATACTTATGCTTTTTATGTTGGACATTGCAGATATAGGACATTTCCACCATCACAGAAAATTTGGTTAGCATTGTTCTAGAACATAGCTTCTCATACTTCCAGTTCTTCTAATTCAATTTTAATAAATATAATCTTATAAACTGAAACCTCTAAATTACTAAAACTTGTTTTATCACTCAGCATATGGTTTATCTTGGTGATTATATCAAGTGTACTTAAAATAATGTGTAATCTGTACTTATTAGGTATAATATTTTATGAAAATAGGTAAGAAGGTTGACTCTGTTGTGTATATCTTCTGTGTTTTTACTGAAGATTTGTTTAATCGTTCTATCAATTGTTGAGAAAGGGTGATAAAATCTCCTAGTATTAGTAAGAAATTTTCTATTTCAACTTTAAATTCCAGAAATATTGTTCTAGCATTTGAAAACTCTATGAGGTGCATAAATATTTATGATTACTGTTTTCCTGATATTTTGACTTGTTTTCATCATTATGAAACACTTTTTGAATCTACTGTTACCCTTTTTAGTCCACATTACATAATATCATAATCTGCACAACTCTCACATTTTAAAATTTTTTTCAAGTTTTTTTCTTTATTGATACATCATAGTTGTTTATACTTTGGTGGTACGTGTGATATTTTGACACATGCATACAATCTTTAATGATCAAAGGTAATTGGGATAACCATCACCTTGAACATTTATCTTTTCTTTATGTTGGGAACATTCCAATTTGTATCTTCTAGCTATTTGAAATATACAATACATTATTGTTAACTAAAGTCACCCCACTGTACTACCACAAACTACATCTTATTCCTTCTGTCTAACTGTATTTTTATCCCCATTAACCAGCCTCTGGTATACCTTTATTTCTCCATTTCCTTTTTACTGTGTATTTATATTAAAATGTAGTTATTGTAGATAGCTTATAGACAGTTATTGTTTTTTTAAACCATTCTTGAATCTGTGGATTTTGATTGGAGTGTTTAGTTAATTCATGATTTTTAAAAATTTATTTTTAATTTGCATGAGTAGAGGGTGGGTATATATATTTACATTATATATATATGGAGTATGTAGATATTTTGACAAAGGCATACAAGGTATAATAATCACATCAGGGTAAACGGGGTATCGGTAAGTTCAAACATTTATCATTTCTTTGTGTTACAACATTCCAATTATACTCCTTTAGTTATTTTAAATAGTACTGTAAGTTATCATTGACTTTAATCACCCTGTTGGGCTATCAAATGGAACGCGTTATTCATCCGATCTAACTACATTTTTGTACCCATTAACCACTGCAACTTCCCCCACTCCCCGACTACCCATCTCAGCCACTGGTAACCATCATTCTACTCTCTATCTCCGTGAGTTCAACTGTTACAATTTTGAGCCCCCACAAATGAATGAGAACATGTGATGTTTGTCTTTCTGTGCCTGGCTTCAATAATGTACTGCAGTGAAAGAGTAATGTTTTCTAAGAAAGTAGTTATTATATTGATGACTCAGTGATGAGGAGATAATCATGCCTGCACTGAAAGAGAAAGAATTAAATATAGAGGGATTAAGTGTGTTTTGGTGAAGCTAAACTCTTTCTGCTACTTTATTACTTGCTAATCATGGAGCGACATTTCCCTTTTGCCTTTATTGCCAAATTTCTAGGAGGGTATTCACTGTCTTATTTGTCTACTATTTGTTATACAAATTAATGAAATTTGACTTCTATAATTATCAATACTTTCATTGACCTTCTTCTTGTCAAATTCAGGTCACTATCTGATTTTATCTTTGTCGGGCATTTGGCATATCCTCCTACTGTGGCTTCTTCTTTAGCCATGTTTGGTGTTCTTTGTGGGCTCTTCTTTTTTTTTTTTTCCCTTTCACAAAATATTGGTGTCCCTTTGTCCTATCTTTGAGCCCTTACATTTTGACATTCCCAATAACTTCTGTTATTTAAGTGTATTTCTTTTCATCTTCTTGCTATTTTATGACTTAGCAACCTAAAATCCTGGTTCCAAACTTATTGCTAACTCCCAGACAAATTTCTTCAGTTATTTACATAATGAGTATGAAAATGAACCCATGTTTCTAAAGAAACTTCATCTTGAATTTTCCATCTCCATGAATGGTGTGCCCATATTTACCTAGTTCACTGGATGTAATGTGGGGTTCCTTGGGCTTCACATTAAATCAATAAAAATTCCTATGTTTAAATTTTCTAAATATCCTTCATTGTCACACCTGTCTGAATGGTTCCAGTAGCCTCCATGCCATTCTCCTTGAAATAAACTTACTTTTCACGAAAATATCCATTACCCTATAGGCAGATGCTTTTCTATTGTTAGAAATTGTGTTTCTTGTTTGAAATTCTACATACTATTAAGGTTAACTCACTCAAAGTAGGTTTTTTACAACTTTTATACAGATCTTATATTTTGTGATGAACAATATTATTTACAATGTGTTTCTGGGTGCAAATCTGGGTAATTTCCATGGAGATAAAGAAATATAGTTGATTATTTATCTTGTGAAAATCCATGCTAAATTCATGCTTCCTATTACAGTTCTACTCTCCATAGCAAAGAGATCATAAAAATGCAATAAGATTGCATCAACAACTGCCAGAGATGTCCAAAGTCTTTCCTTTGTATGTAGACTAAAATACAAACTTCTTGCCACAGTGGGAAAGTTCCTAGCCTGCCTGTCTTTCTACCTTTCTGACATTTTTCTCAACCAATTTTACCATCAATTTACTACAACTAAACCGGGCTGCTTTTTCTCCTACTCTTGGGGATCAGACAATATTTCAATAGCACCTTTTGTTTATTTCCATTATGGTATCTGTAATATTAAGTTGTAATTTGTTTTATTTATGTCTTCTAGAAATGTCACCAGTGGAAAAGAACAGAGGCCTCAGAAATAACACCACACATCTACAACCATCAGATCTTTGACAAACCTGACCAAAAAAACGCAATGGGGAAAAGTTTCCCTATTTAATAGTGTTGGGAAAACTGGATGGCCAGATGCAGAAAGCTGAAACTGGATCCCTTCCTTACGCCTTATACTAAAATTAACTCAACATGGATTAAAGACTTAAATGTAAGACCTAAAACCATAAAAACCCTAGAAGAAAACCCAGGTAATACTATTTAGGGCATAGGCATGGGAAAAGACTTCATGTCTAAAACACCAAAAGCAATGACAACAAAAACCAAAATAGAAAAATGGGTCTAATTAAACTAAAGAGTTCTGCACAGCAAAAGAAATTATCATCAGAGTGAACAGGCAACCTACAGAATGGGAGAAAATCTTTGCAATCCATCCATCTGACGAAGGGCTAATATCCAGAATCTACAAAGAACTCCATCAAAATTTTTTTTAAAATTTATTTATTATTATTATACTTTAAGTTGTAGGGTACATGTGCATAACGTGCAGGTTTGTTACATATGTATACTTGTGCCATGTTGGTGTGCTGCACCCATCAACTCGTCATTTACATCAGGTATAACTCCCAATGCAATCCCTCCCCCCTCCCCCCTCCCCATGATAGGCCCCGGTGTGTGATGTTCCCCTTCCTGAGTCCGAGTGATCTCATTGTTCAGTTCCCACCTATGAGTGAGAACATGCGGTGTTTTGTTTTCTGTTCTTGTGATAGTTTGCTAAGAATGATGGTTTCCAGCTGCATCCATGTCCCTACAAAGGACACAAACTCATCCTTTTTGATGGCTGCATAGTATTCCATGGTGTATATGTGCCACATTTTCTTAATCCAATCTGTCACTGATGGACATTTGGGTTGATTCCAAGTCTTTGCTATTGTGAATAGTGCTGCAATAAACATACATGTGCATGTGTCTTTATAGCAGCATAATTTATAATCCTTTGGGTATATACCCAGTAATGGGATGGCTGGGTCATATGGTACATTTAGTTCTAGATCCTTGAGGAATCGCCATACTGTTTTCCATAATGGTTGAACTAGTTTACAATCCCACCAACAGTGTAAAAGTGTTCCTATTTCTCCACATCCTCTCCAGCACCTGTTGTTTCCTGACTTTTTAATGATCGCCATTCTAACTGGTGTGAGATGGTATCTCATTGTGGTTTTGATTTGCATTTCTCTGATGGCCAGTGATGATGAGCATTTTTTCATGTGTCTGTTGGCTGTATGAATGTCTTCTTTTGAGAAATGTCTGTTCATATCCTTTGCCCACTTTTTGATGGGGTTGTTTGTTTTTTTCTTGTAAATTTGTTTGAGTTCTTTGTAGGTTCTGGAGATTAGCCCTTTGTCAGATGAGTAGATTGCAAAAATTTTCTCCCATTCTGTAGGTTGCCTGTTCACTCTGATGGTAGTTTCTTTTGCTGTGCAGAAGCTCTTTAGTTTAATGAGATCCCATTTGTCAATTTTGGCTTTTGCTGCCATTGCTTTTGGTGTTTTAGACATGAAGTCTTTGCCCATGCCTATGTCCTGAATGGTACTACCTAGGTTTTCCTCTAGGATTTTTATGGTATTAGGTCTAACATTTAAGTCTCTAATCCATCTTGAATTAATTTTCGTATAAGGAGTAAGGAAAGGATCCAGTTTCAGCTTTCTACTTATGGCTAGCCAATTTTCCCAGCACCATTTATTAAATAGGGAATCCTTTCCCCATTTCTTGTTTCTCTCAGGTTTGTCAAAGATCAGATGGCTATAGATGTGTGGAATTATTTCTGAGGACTCTGTTCTGTTCCATTGGTCTATATCTCTGTTTTAGTACTAGTACCATGCTGTTTTGGTTACTGTAGCCTTGTAGTATAGTTTGAAGTCAGGTAGCGTGATGCCTCCAGCTTTGTTCTTTTGACTTAGGATTGTCTTGGAGATGCGGGCTCTTTTTTGGTTCCATATGAACTTTAAACCAGTTTTTTCCAATTCTGTGAAGAAACTCATTGGTAGCTTGATGGGGATGGCATTGAATCTATAAATTACCTTGGGCAGTATGGCCATTTTCACGATATTGATTCTTCCTATCCATGAGCATGGAATGTTCTTCCATTTGTTTGTGTCCTCTTTTATTTCACTGAGCAGTGGTTTGTAGTTCTCCTTGAAGAGGTCCTTTACATCCCTTGTAAGTTGGATTCCTAGGTATTTTATTCTCTTTGAAGCAATTGTGAATGGAAGTTCATTCCTGATTTGGCTCTCTGTTTGTTACTGATGTATAAGAATGCTTGTGATTTTTGCACATTAATTTTGTATCCTGAGACTTTGCTGAAGTTGCTTATCAGCTTAAGGAGATTTGGGGCTGAGACAATGGGGTTTTCTAAATATACAATCATGTCATCTGCAAACAGGGACAGTTTGACTTCTTCTTTTCCTAACTGAATACCCTTGATTTCTTTCTCTTTCAAATTGCCCTAGCCAGAACTTCCAGCACTATGTTGAATAGGAGTGGTGAGAGAGGGCATCCCTGTCTTGTGCCAGTTTTCAAAGGGAATTTTTCCAGTTTTTGCCCATTCAGTATGATATTGGCTGTGGGTTTGTCATAGATAGCTCTTATGATTTTGAGGTACGTTCCATCAATACCGAATTTATTGAGCGTTTTTAGCATGAAGGGCTGTTGAATTTTGTCAAAAGCCTTTTCTGCATCTATTGAGATAATCATGTGGTTCTTGTCTTTGGTTCTGTTTATATGCTGGATTATGTTTATTGATTTGCGAATGTTGAACCAGCCTTGCATCCCAGGGATGAAGCCCACTTGATCATGGTGGATAAGCTTTTTGATGTGTTGCTGAATCCGGTTTGCCAGTATTTTATTGAGGATTTTTGCATCGATGTTCATCAGGGATATTGGTCTAAAATTCTCTTTTTTTGTTGTGTCTCTGCCAGGCTTTGGTATCAGGATGATGTTGGCCTCATAAAATGAGTTAGGGAGGATTCCCTCTTTTTCTATTGATTGGAATAGTTTCAGAAGGAATGGTACCAACTCCTCCTTGTACCTCTGGTAGAATTCAGCTGTGAATCCATCTGGTCCTGGACTTTTTTTGGTTGGTAGTCTATTAATTATTGCCTCAATTTCAGAGCCTGCTATTGGTCTATTCAGGGATTCAACTTCTTCCTGGTTTAGTCTTGGAAGAGTGTAAGTGTCCAGGAAATTATCCATTTCTTCTAGATTTTCCAGTTTATTTGCGTAGAGGTGTTTATAGTATTCTCTGATGGTAGTTTGTATTTCTGTGGGGTCGGTGGTGATATCCCCTTTATCATTTTTAATTGCGTCGATTTGATTCTTCTCTCTTTTCTTCTTTATTAGTCTTGCTAGTGGTCAGTCAATTCTGTTGATCTTTTCAAAAAACCAACTCCTGGATTCATTGATTTTTTGGAGAGTTTTTTGTGTCTCTATCTCCTTCAGTTCTGCTCTGATCTTAGTTATTTCTTGCCTTCTGCTAGCTTTCAAATGTGTTTGCTCTTGCTTCTCTAGTTCTTTTAATTGCGATGTTAGAGTGTCAATTTTAGATCTTTCCTGCTTTCTCTTGTGGGCATTTAGTGCTATAAATTTCCCTCTACACACTGCTTTAAATGTGTCCCAGAGATTCTGGTATGTTGTATCTTTGTTCTCATTGGTTTCAAAGAACATCTTTATTTTGCCTTCATTTCATTATGTACCCAGTAGTCATTCAGGAGCAGGTTGTTCAGTTTCCATGTAGTTGAGCGGTTTTGATTGAGTTTCTTAGTCCTGAGTTCTAGTTTGATTGCACTGTGGTCTGAGAGACAGTTTGTTATAATTTCTGTTCTTGTACATTTGCTGAGGAGTGCTTTACTTCCAATTACGTGGTCGATTTTGGAGTAAGTACGATGTGGTGCTGAGAAGAATGTATATTCTGTTGATTTGGGGTGGAGAGTTCTATAGATGTCTATTAGGTCTGCTTGCTGCAGAGATGAGTTCAATTCCTGGATATCCTTGTTAACTTTCTGTCTCGTTGATCTGTCTAATGTTGACAGTGGAGTGTTGAAGTCTCCCATTATTATTGTATGGGAGTCTAAGTCTCTTTGTAAGTCTCTAAGGACTTGCTTTATGAATCTGCGTGCTCCTGTATTGGGTGCATATATATTTAGGATAGTTAGCGCTTCCTGTTGAATTGATCCCTTTACCATAATGTAATGGCCTTCTTTGTCTCTTTTGATCTTTGATGGTTTAAAGTCTGTTTTATCAGAGACTAGTATTGCAACCCCCGCTTTTTTTTGTTCTCCATTTGCTTGGTAAATCTTCCTCCATCCCTTTATTTTGAGCCTATGTATGTCTCTGCGTGTGAGATGGGTCTCCTGAATACAGCAGACTGATGGGTCTTGACTCTTTATCCAGTTTGCCAGTCTGTGTCTTTTAATTGGAGCATTTAGTCCATTTACATTTAAGGTTAAGATTGTTATGTGTGAACTTGATCCTGCCATTATGATATTAACTGGTTATTTTGCTCATTAGTTGATGCAGTTTCTTCCTAGCCTCGATGGTCTTTACATTTTGGCATGTTTTTGCAATGGCTGGTACCGGTTGTTCCTTTCCATGTTTAGTGCTTCCTTCAGGGTCTCTTGTAAGGCAGGCCTAGTGGTGACAAAATCTCTAAGCATTTGCTTATCTGTAAAGGATTTTATTTCTCCTTCACTTATGAAACTTAGTTTGGCTGGATATGAAATTCTGGGTTGAAAATTCTTTTCTTTAAGAATGTTGAATATTGGCCCCCACTCTCTTCTGGCTTGGAGAGTTTCTGCCGAGAGATCTGCTGTTAGTCTGATGGGCTTCCCTTTGTGGGTAACCCGACCTTTCTCTCTGGCTGCCCTTAAGATTTTTTCCTTCATTTTAACTTTGGTGAATCTGGCAATTATGTGTCTTGGAGTTGCTCTTCTCGAGGAGTATCTTTTTGGTGTTCTCTGTATTTCCTGGATTTGAATGTTGGCCTGCCCTACTAGGTTGGGGAAGTTCTCCTGGATGATATCCTGAAGAGTGTTTTCCAACTTGGTTCCATCTTCCCCCTCACTTTCAGGCACCCCAATCAGACGTAGATTTGGTCTTTTTACATAATCCCATACTTCTTGCAGGCTTTGTTCATTTCTTTTTCTTCTTTTTTCTTTTGGTTTCTCTTCTCGCTTCATTTCATTCATTTGATCCTCAATCGCAGATACTCTTTCTTCCAGTTGATCGAGTCGGTTACTGAAGCTTGTGCATTTGTCACGTATTTCTCGTGTCATGGTTTTCATCTCTTTCATTTCGTTTATGACCTTCTCTGCATTAATTACTCTAGCCATCAATTCTTCCACTTTTTTTCAAGATTTTTAGTTTCTTTGCGCTGGGTACGTAATTCCTCCTTTAGCTCTGAGAAATTTGATGGACTGAAGCCTTCTTCTCTCATCTCGTCAAAGTCATTCTCTGTCCAGCTTTGATCCATTGCTGGCGATGAGCTGCGCTCCTTTGCCGGGGGAGATGCGCTCTTATTTTTTGAATTTCCAGCTTTTCTGCCCTGCTTTTTCCCCATCTTTGTGGTTTTATCTGCCTCTGGTCTTGATGATGGTGATGTACTGATGAGGTTTTGGTGTAGGTGTCCTTCCTGTTTGATAGTTTTCCTTCTAACAGTCAGGACCCTCAGCTGTAGGTCTGTTGGAGATTGCTTGAGGTCCACTCCAGACCCTGTTTGCTTGCCTGGGTATCAGCAGCAGAGGCTGCAGAAGATAGAATATTTCTGAACAGCAAGTGTACCTGTCTGATTCTTGCTTTGGAAGCTTCCTCTCAGGGGTGTACTCCACCCTGTGAGGTGTGGGGTGTCAGACTGCCCCTAGTGGGGGATGTCTCCCAGTTAGGCTACTCAGGGGTCAGGGACCCACTTGAGCAGGGAGTCTGTCCCTTCTCAGATCTCAACCTCCGTGTTGGGAGATCCACTGCTCTCTTCAAAGCTGTCAGACAGAGTCCTTTGCGTCTGCAGAGGTTTCGGCTGTGTTTGTTATTGCCCTGTCCCCAGAGGTGGAGTCTACAGAGACAGGCAGGTTTCCTTTAGCTGCTGTGAGCTCCACCCACTTCGAGCTTCCCAGCAGCTTTGTTTACCTACTTAAGCCTCAGCAATGGCGGGCACCCCTCCCCCAGCCTCGCTGCTGCCTTGCTGGTAGATCACAGACTGCTGTGCTAGCAATGAGGGAGGCTCCGTGGGTGTGGGACCCTCCCGGCCAGGTGTGGGATATGATCTCCTGGTGTGCCTGTTTGCTTAAAGTGCAGTATTGGGGTGGGAGTTACCCGATTTTCCAGGTGTTGTGTGTCTCAGTTCCCCTGGCTAGGAAAAGGGATTCCCTTCACCCTTGAGCTTCCCAGGTGAGGCAATGCCTCGCCCTGCTTCAGCTCTCGCTGGTCGGGCTGCAGCAGCTGACCAGCACCGATCGTCTGGCACTCCCCAGTGAGATGAACCCAGTACCTCAGTTGAAAATTTAGAAATCACCGGTCTTCTGTGTCGCTCGCGCTGGGAGTTGGAGACTGGAGCTGTTCCTATTCGGCCATCTTGCTCCGCCCCCTCAACTCCATCAAATTTACAAGAAAAAAAAAAATACATCAAAAGTGGGTGAAGGATATGAACAGGCACTTCTCAAAAGAAGACATTTATGCAGTCAACAAACATATGAAAAAAAGCTCATCATCACTGGTTATCAGAGAAATGCAAATCAAAACCACAGTGAGATATCATCTCACACCAGTTAGAATGACAATCATTAAAAAGTCAGGAAACAACAGAGCTGGGGAGGAAGTGGAAAAATAGGAACACTTTTACACTGTTGGTGGGATTGTAAATTAGTTTAACCATTGTGGAAGACAGTGTGGTGATTTCTCAAGGATCTAGAACTAGACATACCATTTGACCCAGCAATCCCATTACTGGGTATATACCCAGTATAAACCCAAAGGATTATAAATCATTCTACTATAAAGACACCTGTACACATATGTTTATTGTGGCACTATTCACAATAGCAATGACTTGGAACCAACCCAAAAACCCATCAGTGATACACTGGATAAAGAAAATGTGGCACATATATACCATGGAATACTATGCAGCCACAAAAAGGATGAGTTCATGTCCTTTGCAGGGACATAGATGATGCTGGAAACCATCATTCTCAGTAAACTAACACAAGAACAGAAAACCAAACACCGCATGTCTTCACTCGTAAGTAGGAGTTGAACAATGAGAACACATGGATACAGGGAAGGGAACATCACACACCGGGGCCTGTCGGGGGACAGGGGCTAGGGGAGGAATAGCATTAGAAGAAATACCTAATGTAGATGATGGTTGGATGGGTGCAACAATCCACCATGGTACGTGTTTACCTATGTAACAAACCTGCACGTCCTGCACATGTATCCCAGAACTTAAAGTACAATTAAAAAAAAAAAGAAAGAAAGAAATTTGAAGCTAAATAATAGCAGGTGTTCCATAATAATTAACAAATAATAGATAGTGTTCCATAATAATTAACATAATAAATAACAAATAGACGTAAAGTTGAGCAGATATAATAGAGAGAAGAAAGTAAATAGGTTTATCAAGCATAAAGGGGAGATGGATGCTTTATGCATTTTCAGTGATTTCTGGTAGGATTTTGAAGAGTGTGATACATATATTACAGAAGGAATGTTGTAATGAAAACATTGAAATTGTTGATTTTAGTGCCTCCAACTCATATTTGAAGGTATATAAAATTTAGATATTTAAATTTAGTAAAAGTTTTATAAATTGCTTTTTGTTCCTATGTTAAATGACTCTATTTGGAATTAAGGTAGCAAAATACATGTTGGTTTACAAATGTCTTTCTTGAGGGTTAAAATTTTTACATCTAATGGAAACAAGTATTTTTAATGTGAATTCTCTTATACATAAACATTTATTTTGTACTTGTAAAGCTGAGTGCTAAGTATTCAATCATGAAAGAAACTCAGTTTCTGCTCTGGGAGAAATTATTGTCTCATGGAGAAAATAAAACTTGTAAACAAATCAATTATGATGTATACAGTGTGTGATAGTACAGGCATGTTGAAAGTGCAGCAGAGGACATAAAAACTAACAAGATGAACAAATCATTATGGTATCACCAAGAAAAGAAAATGATGCCTTCAATTTCCAATCTTATTTGGGCTCATTAACTGAATTTTCCCTACCCTACTCATGTGTATGTTTTGACACTAAATATTTCTTTGTTTTTTCTTGTTTGAGATGGAGTCTTGCTCTGTTGCCCAGTCGGTAGTTCAGTGGCACACTCTTAGCTCACTGCAACCTCCGCCTCCTGGGTTCAAGAGATTCTGGTGCCTCAGTCTCCCAAGCACCTGGGACTACAGGCATGTGCCACCACACCCGGCTATTTTTTGTATTTTTAGTAAAGACAGTGTTTTGCCATGTTGGGCAGGCTGGTCTCAAACTCCTGGCCTCAAGTGAGCCGCCTGCCTTGGCCTCTCAAAGTGCTGGGATTACAGGAGTGAGTCACCGCGCGAGGCCAACAGTTAATATTTCTATGGAAACAAACATGTTTACAAGTCTTTCTTCTCCCTAAAGTAATGTTCTATTTCTGTTTTTCTCCTAGTAGATCACAGAGAGTATCACAGAATATTTAAGTAATCTTTTCCAAAATCAGAGTCCCCTGAATCTATATGTGACACTTATTAGCTTAATCTCTTTATGTTTTTTGCTTCCCCATTCCTTAAAATGGGAGTGAGAGTAATACTTAGAACACATACTTGGTATAGAAAAACAAATTAATTATTGCAGGGCAAGTTAGGAACAAGCATTCAGTGACTACCAATGGTCTTATCTTCATTGTTAGAATGAGAGTTGCTTGAGGGAGGAAGCAGTGTCATATTTTTGGTATATCCCTGGTGTAAATGTTCATGCCTATTCCCTACTAAAATGAATATCCTGAAATGTACTTACTTCAGATGATCTCAGGTTTTAGATAAACTGAAAAAAGGTGTTTGCATGTATATGTGTGTGTGTATATGTGTGTGTGTGTGTGCGCGTGTATGTATATGTGTGTGTGTGTGTGTAAACATCTTACCTTAAAATATCCTGGCATTTCCAATATTCAGTAATAAAGTTAAGTACCAATAGCTAGCTGTCTTCCTAAAAACAGTTTGAAAAAAATTAATAGGGCACAGGAGACAATGATGGAAGAGATGATGCTAAATGCCCTTTTCATGATGCAGACATCATTGTCCCTCAGGCAGAATACTTTCACTGTGTGGGTGCCCTTCCTCAAGGTGGATGTGACTGAAAACAATTATATTGGTCATAACATGTTTGGCTTGTAGCTTGGCTGCTATTGAACCCTAGGCTTTACTTCTTTATTCCAGGGAAGTAGCTAAAGCATCTAATTTCAAAATAGCATCCTGGTAAGCAGGATATGAATCACAGAAGCCTATATTTAGCTATTTATTACAATGATTGTTCTTATTATTCTCTTTAGGTATACTTCCCTGAGTCATGTGGGGGTCAGGAGGCATTTTTCAGGGCTCTCTGTCATTCAAGATTGTGCAAGATAGTGCACATTTGTTGTTTAGAAGGCTAAAATCCACTTCTTAATATTTTGACAGTAATATTTTAATTTTGTGGGTGAAAGTATCCTGGGAGCTTCCAGTGAAACCTGTTCGATTCCTAAATTTACACACGTGCACACACACATACACACATCTTGTTGGTTCTATTTCTCTGGAGGACCCTTACTAATATACTAGATTTCTTTCATTTTTTAAATTCATTGGTTTTCAATGCTAAATTTGGTTGATTCATGAAGTAGAATTAAAGGATTGTCTTTTCTTGTTTTTCCAATTTGCTCTGATAAGTCATCCAGACTACATTAGTGAGATTTTGTATGCAAATCTCTAAACTTTTAATTCAAAGGTCTAACCTCTCCTCTCTATAAATAAATTATTGATTGGCTATTAGAAATAATCAATCAAAAATATAATAGTGTCTTGTATTATGTCTTAATAAAATATATTAAGTTTGATACTAGAGCTAGAAATTTAAGAAGTTTATTAGAGTTAACATCATAAACTAGATACAAGAAGTAAAAATAACTATGTATTTTAAGCTTATTTTCTTCTAATTAGACTTGTATATTTTATCATTCTATATAACATTAAAATTGTTATTAATAAATGGAATTATGATTATCATTACCAAGTTCTAAAAAATGTGATTGTCATGTGATCTTATTTATAATCAATATTTTCCAAAAATAAAATACATTGTTCTGAACCTTTGAATATATTAGAAACACAACATACTTTAAAACTCATTTACTTTAAGAATTCTCTCAAGGCTTATACTTATTACTGTAAATATTAACATTCAAAATCTCTACTTTTGTTCAAACTATGAAAATGAGATTCAGTACTCAGGAATAAAAATTTTTATATTAATTGATATTATATTTTTTTCATATAAAATCAGACCAAACTATATTTCTACAGTTTGATTTTTTAAATTTTGTGGGTACATAGCAGATGTATAATATATGGGGTACACAAAATGTTTTGACAGATGTACAATATTTAATATTAGTAATTACATCATGGAAAATAGGGTATCCATTCCCTCTATCATTTATCCTTTGTGTTATAAACAATCCAGTTATACTCTTTAAAAAAGTTATTTTAAATGTACAATTAAATTATTATTGATTGTAGGCATCATGCTGTGCTGTAAAATACCATGCCTTATTCACTAATTCTAACTACTTTTTGTACCATCCCTACCTCCCTCTCCCCCATTAACCTTCCCAGCCTCTGGTAATCATCCTTCCACTCTCTATCTCCAGGGACTCGATTGTTTTGATTTTTAGATCCTACAAATAAATATGAAAAGATAAATGCAAATCAAAGCTACCATGAGATATCATCTTATTCCAGGTAAAATGGCTTTTATCCAAAAGACAGGTAACAGCAGATGTTGGCAAGGATGTGGAGAAAAGGGAATCCTTGTCAACTCTTGATGGGAATGTAAATTAGAACCACCACTATGGAGAACAGTTTGGAAGTTTCTCAAAAAACTGAAAATAGAGCTACCATACAATCCAGCAATTCCACTGCTGGGTATATACCCAAAAGAAAAGAAATCAGTATATCAGAGTAATATCTGTACTCTCATATTTGTTGCAGCTCTGTTCACAATAGCCAAAATTTGGAAGTAACCTAAGTGTCCATGAACGGATGAATGCATAAAGAAAATGTGGTACTTACACACAATTTTCAGCCATAAAATAGAATCAGATTTGGTCATTTGTAGTAACATATATGGAACTGGAGATCATTATGTTAAGTGAAATAAGTCAGGCACAGAAAGACAAACGATAATTTTTAATGGCACATTTATATTTATAAAAAATGTATGACAATGCTTTTATTTCTGGACCATTTATTACCATGCTCATTAAGACTTGCTAAGTTACTGGAGCTCCATCTCAATCAAATACTGTGATGATCCTGCCTATCGAATGACCTGTATTTCCCTATATCTCAACATCTCCAATAGCTTCTAAGTATGAATTTTAGGACACATTGTTTCAATTGTTTTGTTTTTAAGGATTGCTAGAGTAAGAGGTCACTTAGAAAAATCAGTGTTTGAAACAAAAAGGAAGGAATACGAACAAAAATCACTATAAAGATATCAAAGAAATTCATTAAAAAATCAAAAGTGAGTTCACATGGCTGATATTTCTGTTCTTGAAATCTGTGAGAAGTTTACTAGATATTTTGTTTGGTTTTGTGGATCAAAATAAAATATAATAATGTTATACTCTCATAGTTTGCCTTTTTCAATATGGTATTTTTACCTTCTCTATAGACTAGCATTTACTGTGTTTTGCTTCCTAATGGGAGAAGTATGTATGCCTTGGTGTATGTGTTTATGTGTGTGTGTATATGTGTTTTGGGAACTTTGATATGTTGATATAAGAGAAGATTCTCTTCTTCATTGATTCAATTAAGTCCTAGGGTTGCCAAGGGTTGTTTCATTGCCATGAATATAACACTTACTTTGTAACAACAACTATCGTCACTTTTTTGTATAGCTTTGATCCTGGGGAGTCTAGCGTCAGGGTGTTCTTGTCTATCCTAAGAAATAATATGAGCTCTTTAATAAATTTATTTTATGTGCCTTTATTTACCTGTGACTTTCAAATTATGAAAGGGTTTTATCCTGTGCTGTTGTAGCCAAGCATGGGCCAAAACCAGAAAGGCAAGAAAAATGAGTCCTTACATAGTTCTGTGGAGAAAGCTAACCGCCTAGAACCAAATCTTACAAAAATCTCTCACTATAAAATTTACCGTATTTCAGGATGCATTTTATTTTATATAATGAAGAATTAAAACAGGATTGAGAAATGAATGCAATTATTTAATAAGAGAAATGCGTGCATTAAAAATAAAACAAAATGAAAGCAACTGATTTATTAAAGGAATTTAATAAATTCCAAAGTAAGCTAAGAATAGTCCAATGAGCATCTAGGAGAAAGCAGTAGGATGTTCTAAACATAATCTGCATAAATTAAAGAGGCTTAATAAATATGACGAGAGTAAGATAATTTGGAGGAAACAATATACTGGAACTTTTTGGAAAGCTGAATTCAAATTTTTAGGTCTTTTTCCAATAATTGATTCAACACCTTTCATATATAATAATTGTTTTGTTTTTTCTTGCAAACATTATTTTAATAAGAAATCAGAGAGGTTTGAAATAGGCATTTGACCTGATAGGAAATATTAATTTGCTATTGTAAGAATTCTTGTATTTGTACTATATGGTATAGAGATTTGATGAGCTAATTAATTGGCCTGTCTCTTTTCTTTTGGTACCTGTTGATATATCATAGTTGTACATATTTTTAGAGTACATGTGATATTTTGATATTTGTATACGATGTATAATAATCAAAGTAGGGTATTTGGAATATCCATCACCTCAAACATCTATCTTTTCTCTGTATTGGAAACATAATATTTCTTCTAGCTATTTTGAAATATCAAATAAATTATTGTTAACTATAATTTTACTACTGTATTTTTAAATTCTAGAATGTATTATTTCTATCTAACAATATTTGTTTCTTAAAAATCTGTTTTTAAAATGAGTGTATCTTGACTTTGATTCCCTATTTATTTATTGTGGAATTCATATGAAAATTTCTTCTAGAATCAGGTTTTAACCCAAATTTCTATTAGTAAACTCTAGCTCCCTTAGAAAAGTGGTGCTAAGCTTTCTGGTAATATTTTGAAAGACTACTTGGTGAAGTCTACAACTTTTAAGAACAACAAAACTAGAAGCAAACATTCAAGTTTTTTCTTTTCAGACAAGTCTTATCTTCATGAACTAGTTATCTGTTTTTCAACATATTTTATCCACAATATTTATCACGTAAAGCATTGCATTTCTTATCCAAGTCATAATGTAAATTCCAATTTCTGCTACAATGACATATTTTCATTTCTTAGAACTACTATTTTCAGCAAAATTACAAAGAAAGCCAGTAAATTTTTTGGTCAAAATAGGGTTAGGTACAGACTACTTCAAACCTAAACAATTCTATATAACCAGAGCACTAAAAATAATGTTAATAATACTACTAATAAAAATAATAAAATGAACTCTAATATAAACAAAGGACTTTAGGTGATTATGATGTGTCAATGCAGGTTTATCAATTGTAAAAAATGAACCACCCTGGTGGTGGATGTTTACTGAAGGGGAACCCATGCATATGTGAGGGCAAGGGATATATGTGAAATATTTGTAGTCTCTTCTCAATTTTTCTGTGAACTTAAAACTGCCTTAAAAAAATCTATTTTTTAAATGTTAGCTTGGTTTAAAAGACATTTTAAATCACCAATAAGTAAACACTAACAATTATTTATTTTCTCTTTAAAGGAGGCAATGGAAGATTGTGTGAAAAAGGAGTTAAGGCTGCCCAACATAGACATAAAGGGAAATGCGCAAATAAATGCAGAGAACCAGGCAATGAACACTTCCAATACAGTGGCCAAGCAGAACCAAAGAAAGATTGTAGAGTATTGTAATCTCCCAGGTCTTACTTTATTTAGCTCTGTGAATGACAGAACTTCGTATTCAGCTATAGTCAGCATGTGACATAAAACCTAACATGGAGAATATTGATGTCACTTCCATATTCCGTTGATACTGTTTCCCTCAACTGCCTGTTAGCCAGATCACATTACAGAAATATCTTTACCATAATAGATTATATATACTTACGCTCCCAATTATCATATTAATATAGAAATGCAACATAATTTAACTTTCTGACCTGTCCCTCTCCCTTTTCTCATGGAAGAATTCCAGGACTTACACATTTACTGAAAAAAAAAAGACATTCATAATATTTGTTTATTATGATTTATTATGGTTTATATTGTGCAATTTCTCAGTTGGTATTGTTCATTTGTAGGTACATGTCTCAGCTTATATGTCCATTGTCCCCATGCCATGGCTATGAGAGACCACTTACTAGGCTACTGAGACCTAGTTGCTTAGTGTCCATCATTGATAGACACTCCAATCAAATCCTTCCATCATAAAGTTGCTGAGGAATTTTGTGTTCAGCCCAAGTAGGCATCCAAACCCACTTTGCTTCTTACATCTTTCTATGTGGAGATGTTGCTTTCATGACCTTGGGTCTTCAATACAATGTTTACTACTTTGCATTCTTCCTTCCCTAGCTAAGTGGACCCCAAAAATCTGAATTCAAAGCTCTCCTTCTTCAAACTTTTATTGTACCTCAGCTATTCTATTATACCTCTTCCTTTGAAATCTTAGATTTTGGACAGCAGTCTAGCTTTGTATTTGTGTTCAGTACCATCCATTTTTGCATGCCTGTATCTTTACACACACACACACACACATATGTTTTTCACAGTATGTATCACACAGTGGTCATGAACAAAGCCATCTTATAAAAGTAAGACTATGATATGCTTTGACTGTGTTCCCACTCAAATCTCAAGGTGAAATGCAAAAAGGAAAAAAAAAAAAAAGATGTATAAGGCAGGGGGAGAGTTTTACCTAAAGAAAAAATGGAATTATTCAGCCATGACCAGAAATTGCTGAGCGTTGGATGGTAGGGATTGGGCAAAAGTGCAAGGGTAAGAATTTTGTTTTGTTTCTTTTATAGACTTAATGGGGTGCATGTTCCAGTTTGTTTCATGGATGTATTTCACAGTGGTGAGGTCTAGGCTTCCAGTGTGTCCCCATCACCTGAAAAGTGAATATTGTACCTAACAAGTAATTTTTCAGCCCTGACTCCCTTCCCCGACCCCTTTTGAGGAAGTCTCCAATACATGCAATATTTTAAGACATGTGTACCATGTGCAATGATCAAATCAGGGTAATTAGGATAGCCATGATCTCAAACATTAAACTTTTCTTTGTTTCTAAAGCAATACGTTCTTCTAGTTATTTTAAAATATACAACAAATTATGGTTAACTATAATTTCACAACTCTTTTATCAAGTACTAGAATTTACTGTATGTATCTAACAATATTTGTTTCTCCCATGTGGATATGCTGCCTCTATTATTCCAAGCGACAACTATTCCCCTCTGCACATCCATGTATACCCACTGTTTAGCTCCCATTTAAAAGTGACAACATGTGGTATTTGATTTTCTGCATCTGAGAAATTTCACTCAGGATAACAGCTTCCAGCTGTTATATATCCCATGCATATACATAGTATCCCATGGTGACACAAAGGACTATCAGTTTATGACACAAAAGAAAGGTAAATTGGTATGGACAACCTGAAATGCTGTAGTAGAAAATTTAATCTTAAATTAGTATGTAATTCATTTTTAAGGTTTTTGTTGTTGTTGTTGTTGTTGTTGTTTACTGTTAGATTCAGGAAGCTGCAGTTTTGAATATAGTTAATATGTTGATCCCAGGGCTCAAGTTTTCAAAATTTAAAATAAAATGAAAAACTGGGTGTTACTTATGTGTCTCTTTTAGCTCAAAATTTTATGAAATCATGAGATCCCATCTTTCACTACCGGGGGTGGGAGTGCTATTTCTAACAAGTGATAGATTTGAATTCAAAACATTATGTCATAGGTAACTGGTCTAAGAATACTTAAGTTGAGGAAAAACCTTTTTTATCAAAAGAAAAGATGTTTAAAATGATACTTTTTAGTTTATATAGTATATGCATTGCTGGAGGAAGTTTTCTCTTCCAGCCAATATTATACTCTGATGGTGTTAAAATTCTCTAAAATGATCTTTCACAGTATGTATCGCATAGTGGTTGTGAACAAAGCCATTTTATAAAAGTAAGGCTATGATATGGTTTGGCTGTGTTCCCACCCAAATCTCATCTTGAACTGTAGTTCCCATAATCCTCAATCCTGTTGTTGTGATAGTGAATTTGTTCTCACAAGATCTGATGGTTTTATAAGGGGCTTCCCCCTTCACTGGGCATCCATTTTTTGGACTAACACAGGCTGTTTCTTAGGATTTGACAGTCTTGCTCAAGTTTTCAACTTGGTAAATGTAAAAATTAAAGGTAAAAATTCATGTGAAACATAGTGAGAGCAACACATAGTAATTCTACCAAATATTAGCTAATGATATTTTGACTAGATATGAATTCATTGCACTTTTAAAGCAAGAAACTAAAATTGGGGTGAATTAGGTATTGCTTCTAAGGTCCTGAATTGGCTAGGTTTAAAATCTATTACTGAGAAAAGCGAGTATATAAAGCATTACTCAGATACTAAAATCAGACAAATATATTACATGAAAAGAAAAAAAATGGGAGTGATATAGACATTATTTCTCATGGATATAGACATAAAAATCCATAACAAAATGAAAGTAAGTTGAATTCAATGGTATATAGAATCAATAATGCATTTTGAATAAGTGGCATTTATGCCAGGAATGCAAAGTGGGTTCTTCATTTGAAAACTAATTAACAGAATTTACAGATTAACAGCCAAAAATGAAAAAAATATATAAAATATATACACACACATATTTTCAATAGATAGAGAAAAGGCATTTAACAAAATGCAGTGTAGCTTTATTTTAAAAATCTCTCAGAGAAATAAGAATAAAATAGATCTTGCTCAATCTGATAAAGTGTATCTAATGAAATACATAATAAAATGCTGAATGCTTTCCTCTCTTCCAATTTTTGATGAAGCTTTAATTCTCACTGGAAGTAGTGAGAGTGTTGAGCTTTAGAAATGGGCTGTGGAATCAGATTTACCAGGGTATGAAGTCAGGTTCTACTGCATTTTACTTTTTGTTATTCTTCGACAAATCATTGAGTCTAAGTTTCAGAGTCTTTGTGCCTAAAACATAAATACTTCATTTATTTGTGTTTTTAAAATAAAATAAAATATATTATACACTAGTCAAGTCCCTGGTATGTCATTAGTGTTTGACATGTTATGTAAAAAAAAAAGGGGGGGGGGATTTTTACAGAGTATTATGTATATTTGGGGAAAAAAGGAAAAGGGAGTCAAAGAAATCAATGTGTAAGAACCAAGCAAGTATCGAGGAGGTTTTACAATTATTTTTGGTTTGTTTATCAAAGAGTTAAATTATTAATAGTACATTTGCAATCATATTGCTTAACTGCAAAACCCCATTTAGAATTTCTACATATAGCAGGCAGCCTCCATGCCAGTGAATGAGATGTGTCTTGGCAAGCAAGCTATTTACTACCGCTCATAAGCCCACATAGGTTGCAAGTTATAATTCAGAAAACTGTATGGGAAACTAAGTGTTGTCAGTAGTGATATAACACATAGCATGAATATTCTGATTTGGAAAAGCTCATTTAGTCAGATGTGCATACATTCTGTATAATGAATTGTCATCCATAAGTAACCTCCCATATGTTGTCTATCCAAGTCACAGTCCAAATGAATGAAATCACTATTTTTTGCTTGTGCCTAAACATAATTGTAAATAAGAATATTTTACAGTAAAAGTAGTTTACCTGAAAGTTTCATTATTTTAAGAAACATTTTCTTGAACTTGTTTATTGAATAACTACATTACCTATCAGAACATTTCAAATTTCTTGATATTATTAAAGTGAAAGTCTGACCATTTTTATGCCTCAGTGATACATCTTGTGGCATTAGAAATACAGTTTGTTTACCTGCTTTATAAACTCAATGAGAATAAACACTGGTATTCTTTAATATTAGGTGTTTAACAAAATTTTATCCAAAACTAGAAAGTCATTTGCTTCATGTAGTCTGAGGAATTAATATCAAATCTGAATAAGGATTTCTTTAATTTTAGTCCAATTCAGTATCTCACTATAAAAATGGCTAAGGAAAATCAATAAAATAATTTTTATTTATCAAAAACAGATGCTATGATAAGAAATAACAGTGAAAATAACATTTTAAAGATCAATGCAAGTCTTAGTGTTGCTAGCTGACTTCTTTTTACTGAAAGAAGGAAACTAGTTAAAACAGCAAGCAGTAGCCTCTTATTTCTAATAATTTACTTTTGGAATAAATTAAAACAGTTCTCTAATGTGAGGTAGAATCTTGGGAGAATTGGACAAGTAAACGAAAGGCATCTTTTGATGGCAAGATAGAATGAGCAGGATGGAAAAGAAAGAAATATAAAATGTCAAAACTCTGAGGTCAGAACCCTGTTCCTGTTGTGTGTGAATGTTTTGAAACCAGACCTATTCTGTTGGCTTTTATGTTTGAAGAAACAACTAAAGACAGAACCAAAAGTAGTCAAGCCTTGTTCCAAGAGGTGCTATTAATACACACCCTGCACTATACACAGCCATCTCTACATGTAATGTGCCATGACAATGAGAATATTCTGTTTCCTTGGAACTGAGAAAAAGAAAAAAGTGATAAGTAGGCCAGGCACGGTGGCTCAAGTCTGTAATCCCAGCACTTTGGAGGCTGAGGCAGGTGGATCATTTGAGGTCAGGAGTTGGAGACCAGACTGGACAACATGGCAAAACCCTGTCTCTACGAAAAGTACAAAAATTATCCAGGTGTGGTAGCACTCACTGTAATCCCAGCTATTTGGGAGGCTGAGTCAGGAGAATCACTTGAATGCAGGAGGTGGAGGTTGCAGTTAGTCAAGACGGTGCCATTGCACTCCAGCCTGAGCAACAGAGAGAGACACTGTCTGAAAAACAAACAAACAAACAAACACACAAAAAAACAGCGATAAGTTAAATTTGCCCATTGAGCATGCACATTAAAAATGTCTGATGGGCCAGGGATGTGGTGGCTCACAGCTATAATCCTAGCACCTTGAAAGGCCAAGGAGAGAAGGTTGCTTGAACAC
This sequence comes from Macaca fascicularis, assembly GCF_037993035.2. Classification (NCBI taxonomy): domain Eukaryota; kingdom Metazoa; phylum Chordata; class Mammalia; order Primates; family Cercopithecidae; genus Macaca; species Macaca fascicularis. Next base: position 109,588,592 of record NC_088379.1, read on the forward strand.
TGGAGTTTGAGAACAGCCTGGGCAACATAATGAGACCTCATCTCTATAAAAAATTTAAAAAATTAGCCAACCATGATGGCATGTATCTGTAGTCCCAGCTACTCTGGTGGCTGAGGTGGGAAGATCGCTTAAGCTCAGCAGGTCAAGGCTGCAGTGAGCCATCATCATGCCACTGCCCTCCAGCATAGATGACACAATGAGACCATGTCTCAAAAAAAGAAATATAAAATAAATTTTTAAAAATATAAAAAAAAAAGTTTGATGAATGTGGTGAGTGCATGAGGATGGATTAGAGAACATTACAGTGTTTTTTTTCCTTTGCCCCCAGTTATTTTCAGCTAATTCAGGGGCCACGTGGAACAGCATCTATTATAAATGATGTAAGTTTAGAAGCAGTCATTTCAAATGCCATAGACATTTGAATTAACATTTTCTCCAATACATAATTATTTAATTATTACCAATTAAGAGCATGGCATGAACATATGGTGACTTCCCATCTGCTTATCTCTTCCTCTCAATTTATTATTGCCATTAGTTTAGTTGATGGTGACAGCGTTTAACCAAATCAAACTAATTAATAACAATCTAGTGAGTCACGGCCTTTCTTTTTGCATCTCATGCTCATTCATCAGCAGCTGACTTCCACAATATGATCGCTCGGGTAGCATGCAACATTTTGGAGACATACAATTTTGGTGATAGATGTATTTGAAGGTTTTAAAATGTATGTTATTCCTAGTTCCTGAAAGTCATATTATTTTGATTATGCCAAATATTTGCATATTCTTTCCCTTGATGTTTTTTGGGTTTTATTTTATGCAAATAAAAATTATATATCCCTCTGTGTATATATGTTACTTTTTTTTGGTCTTAAAAAGGACATAAATATTTTTTATAGTGCATTATACACTTGAGAAGAAATATTATCTTGAGTACTAGCTCTTCCCTGGTGAAAATCACTGCTAACTTTTTTCTCTAATAATGCGATGCTTCTTCTGGAAAAAAAAAAAACAAAAAACTCCTGTTGGACTATCTGCCGTGCATCAGTTATCAGTTTAGGTGGAGGTAAGTGGGTGGAGATACACACACACACACACACACACACACAATCATACATGTACTGCACAACTATTTTATTATTTTTAATAAATGTTTAATTAAAGTAATCATGAAAATTAAAGTACTGATATTAGTTCTATCTATACACCAGTTCCTTAAATTTAGAAAACTGAAACTTAAAACTCAACTTCAAATGACTAGATGGATAATTGGACTAAGAAACTCCAATCTTGTCTCCCAAGTTTTACCTTTCCTCAGGGTTCTCTTATACCAGATTTCTGGTGTGTATATATATGTGCATATGTATAATATGTCAACAGAGCTGTACCTGAATAAAGCCCTAAAAAATACAAGTTAATAATGCTTAATGAAATATACTAACATTATTGACTATGAGCAATACTAAAGACATAGTTCCCATTCTCAAGTAGCTGATGATTTAAAAAAGAAAAAAATAGATACATAGATATCACAGTAGCCATGGTGTACAGATAAACTCTGTGACACTGGCCTAAAACTAATGAAAACAGGTGTAATTACTCATTGTTATTTTATTTCCAACATTCTGTTGTTAAACTGGTCAAACAATATTATCTTAGAGAAAAAACAGTGTGCAGAGTCACTAGCACATTACAATTAAGTGATTTTAAAAGAATGTTGGTAATACATAGACTGAAAAATGAGGACCACAGGCCCAAGATTGCGTGCATCTCTGGAATGTGGGAATAACATGTCAAATGCACTTTTAATGTTGAAATATATCAAAACAAGCAAACATAAAATGATACGATTGTGTGATTTTTAAAATGAATTGTAATGCTAGATAGGACAAGGCATTTCTCTTTATTCCATATTTGCTCAAATACTTTTAAAAATATTATCAGAAAAGTATAAATAGTATAGGTTTATGTATGCCAATTTTTGAATACTTATGTTACAGTCAACATATTAATGTATTGACAGAAGCCATTGATAATAAATGTGGCCTTTTTGAAAGAAATGACTGAATAGTGAAGAAATGGCCATACTTTATCATAGAAAGTGTGATCTTGTAAATGGCACAGAAGCATTTCAATACCAGTAACAATAAGGAGTGATGCTTAAATGAATTATTCAGGTTTTATCACAGTCTGAAAGCCAAGTCCAAAGAGAAAATCCTATTCATTCTTCATGATTTTGATTCAAAACCCATCTTACGAAGATGTTACATCTTCAGTACTTACATCTTCAGTAGTAGATGTAACTGTTCTAGTCCTTGATAAGCTTTAGTCTGTATTATACTTTAATATAATGGCTTTACAGTTTCTGAGTCTTTTCTAACTAACCTTTTCTATACTAGATTTTTTATTTTAGTTTTGCTGTAGAGTTTCTGCTTAGGTTTCATTGTTTCCATTTTTAGACTTCTGTCCCATTCAGCTAGCAACTATATTTTTCATTTGACAATTCTGAAACCTGCTCTTTATTTTTAAAAAATTAATTTAAAAATTTTAAATGTTTTCCAAAAATAGTTGAGATTTAGAGCAACATATCTTATAAAAAAATCAATTGAATTTCTATCCTAGATTTTGGCATAAACTCTAGCCCTTATTTTAGATGTTTGACCAGGAAATTTTTTATCATTGATAGAAAACAAATTTAACAGTATAGTGATATAGATTTTCCTTGAAAATATTCATTTTTGTAGGTGTGCATAGGTGTGGAAGAGGAGATAATTATAAGTGTGCAGTTTTATTTCTGGATTCTCTATTAGATCACTGGTCTAGAAACCTGTTTTTGTATCAGTGTCATGCTGTTTTGATTACTGTAGCCCTTTAGTATAGTTTGAAGTCTGGTAATGTGATGCCTCCAGATTTGTTCTTTTGTTCAGGATTGCCTTGGATATTCAGGCTCACTTTTGGTTCCATATCAATTTCAAAATAGTTTTTTTCTAGTTACATGAAGAATGTCATTGGTAGTTTAATAAGAATAACATTGAATCTGTAAATTGCTTTGGGCAATATGGCCATTTTAATGATATTTATTCTTCCTATCCCTGAGCATCAGCCATCTGATCTTTGACAAATCTGACAAAAACAAGCAATGAGGAAAAGACTCCCTATTCAATAGATGGTGCTGGGATAACTGGTTAGCCATATAAAGATGATTGAAACTGGACCTCTTTCTTACACCATCTACAAAAGTCAACTCAAGATGGATTACAGATTTAATGTAAAACCCAAAACTATAAAAACCCTGGAAGATAACCTAGGCAATACCATCTTGGATATAGGAACACGCAAATATTTTATGACAAAGATGCCAAAAGCAATTGAAACGAAAGCAAAAATTGACAAATTGGATCTATTTAAACTAAAGAGCTTCTGCATAGCAAAAAAATAAAAATAAAAAATAAAAAATACTAGTAATGGAGTAAACAGACAGTCGACAGAATTAGAGAAAATGTTTGACAACTATGCATCTGACAAAGGTCTAATATCCAGCATCCTTAAGGAACTTAAATTTACAAGAGTAAGATAACCCCGTAAAAAAGTGGACAAAGGACATGAACATACACTTCTTAAAAGAAGACATATATGCGGCCAAAATGCATATAGAAAAAAAGCTCAACATCATTGCTCATTAGAGAAATGCAAATCAAAAGCACAATAAGATACCATCTCACGTCAGTCAGAATGGCCATTATTAAAAGGTCAAAAAATAACAGATACTGGCAAAGTTGCAGAGAAATGGAAACACTTACACACTATTGGTGGGAGTGTAAATTAGTCCAACCATGGTGGAAAGCAGTGTGATGATTCCTCAAACAGCTGAAAGTAGAACTACCATTTGAACCAGCAATCCCATTACTGGGTATATCAAGAGGAATATAAATTATTTCACCATGAAGATTCATATATACAAATGTTCGTTGCAGCACTATTCACAGTAGCAAAGACATGGAATCAACCTAAATGTCCGTCAGTGACAAATTGGATAAAGGAAATGTGATACATATACATCATGGAATACTATAAAACCATAAAAAATGAGATTATATCTTTTGAGGGAACATGGATGGAGCTGGAGGTTCTCATCCTTAGCAAAATGACACATGAACAGAAAACCAAATATCTCATGTTCTCACTTATAAATGGAAACTAAATGAAGAGAATTCATGACCATAAAGAAAAGAATAACAGATAGTGGGGTATCTATTTGAGGGTGGAGGGTGGATGAAGAGGTGTAGAAAAAATAACTATGGGGTACTAGGATTAGTACCTAGGTGATAAAATAATCTGTACAACAATCTCTTGTCACACAAATTTACTTATATAACAAACCTTCCTGTGTATCCCTGAACCTAAAATAAAAGTTAAAAATAAGTAAATAATTAAGATTATTCCAAAGGAAAAAAAAATATTTTCTTCTCATTTATAAGATAATAAAGCTGAACAATGTTAACATGTCTCTATTTTACTAGAACAGAATATAAATTTTAATGAAGTCAAATTCAATAAATTTCACTGATTACAGAAAATCATTTAATTTCTAATTTCAGATCCAGATTTTTCCACAGAAATTTAATTGATATAAATATTTTCTTATTAGTCATTTGTGTTTTATAGACAAGGTCTCACTATAGTGCTTAGGCTGGTCTGCAACTCCTGAGCTCAAGGGATTCCTCCCACCTTAACTTCCTGAGTACCTGGGACTAAACGCAAGCACCACTGCACCTGGCTTAATTTCTATATTAATACATATATAATAATACTTTATAGCATGGTTCACTGTGGTACATCTTGCATTTGAGAATATTTTGCAAAATTTCAAGTTATTTTCATATGCACGTTGTATTTTATGCTTTCTATTCATAATGGCAGTAGTAATACACTCAAAGACTTTGATTGTGTGAAATCACACTGGGTACTCTTCATACTGTGGGCTCTGTGCCTGGATTCACAGAACTGCAACCCTGCATCCTGATCTGACTGCATTATGTGCAAATGTTGCCCAGTGACCCAGGACTAATAGCACCTTTCCACAGAAGTCTTAATTTGCTTATTTTCTTTCAAACATAATCAGAGTGTGGAATAGATAAAGCTGGGAACTAGCTTGAAGCCATTCAAAAGCCTAGAATACCCTGGACATATTAAAGGGAAATAATTTAATTTGAACATTGCCATACAGAAACGATTGTTGTTTTTTTGTTTTGTTTTATTTTGTTTGTTTTTCCAAGGTGGCAAATTGGAGGCATTTTTAGCATGCCTCTTCCACTTGGAAAGATAAAATGGTGTGTAGAGATTCATGATGTATACTTTTTACCAAGAAGCAATGCAGGAACTTAGCAGATATCCTGAAAGAAACCACAGACATTTTGAAAGAGGTGGCAGGCTGCAGCCTACACTATGAGCCAGGTGGAAAATTGTAAGTCCCCAGAGTGTGAGGAGGGTAAACTGCCTCTGGGATGTACACTCCCATTGGGGAACCTAGCAATCCAGGCCATTAGGGAAGCCCTTAACCCTAGCTAGTGCTGAAGCTGATTTAGTCAGTGGCGGGGAATATATAAGAGCAGCATTGAGAGGCCCTTTGTGAATGTTCCCAGTCTCCAGTGGGGTCAAGGGAATCCATTCCTTTTTTTTTTTTTTTTAACTTTTAAGTTCAAGAGTAGAAGTGCAGGTTTGTTACATAGGTAAACTTGTGTTATGGGGGCTTGTTGTACAGACTGTCTCATCACCCAGGTATTAAGACTAATACCTATTAGTAATTTTTCCTGATCCTCTCTCTCCTCCCACTCTCCACCCTCTGATAGACCCCAGTGCATGTTGTTCCTCTGTATGTGTCCATGTGTTCTCATCCTTTAGCTCCCACTTATAAGTGAAAACATGCAGTATTTGGTTTCTCTGTTCCTGTGTTAGTTCACTATAGATAATGGACTCCAGCTCTATCTATGCACCTGCAAAGGACATGGTCGCATTCTTTTTTATGGCTGCATAGTATTCCATGGTGTATATGCACCACATTTTCTTTATCTGGTCTATCATTAATGAGCATTGAGGTTGATTCCATGTCTTTGCTATTGTGAAGAGTGCTGGAAGGCAAGTGTGGCAATTCCTTAAAGACAGAAAAACCATTTGATCCAGCAATCCCATTACTAAGTATATACCCAAAGGAATATAAATCATTCTATTATAAAGGGAAATCATTCCGATCCTAGCTCATAGGGGACCTCCCAGAAGTCTGCCAGCCTACTGAGGCAGTGGTCACAGGTTGAGAGAAGCTCTAAACTGAGATTCACAGTATAATCTCGAATGGGAATGAACTCTCTTGGCCAGAACTGAGGGGCAAGTGGGAAGTGTGCTGCAGCCAAGAGCACAGGAGCTGGGTGCCCCTGCTTCATGGGTAGACCGGGAGGGGCATGGCTTGAAAGCCTGGTTTCTGTTTCCTTGGGGAAGGCTTATGGCCTAAAGCAGTTTTTAGTTTTGAGTGCAGACTGCCTGGAACCTAGTTACCTGTTGCTAGTGGAACACTGTGTGTGTGAGACCTGACTTTCCAACTGCATGGGGGCTGGATTGGACTTATGGCCACCTGCTTCTTTCCACTCCCAGATGAGTGTGGACTCTTCTGTACAGCAAAGGCAGCTGTGCTCCTCCCTGGAACATTTCTCTAGTGGCCAGAGAACAGCCCTCAGATTCCCCACTGGGACTGCTACTTGTCCTGCACGTGGAGATTCAAAGTGCAGACTTGCCTGACCCGGCCCACACCTGGCATTACTCCTTCACTCACCCTGGTAGCTTAACACAAAGGATGGAAACTTTCGGGAGCTCTATGGCTCTGCACATTGCCTGAGACACCAGAGCACCTCTTCAGGGTAACATAAGGCAGACATAAATCCCATTGGTACCCTGCAGCTGCCACTCTTTTGCAAGTACCACGTCCTGGCTGGAGGGCAGCCAACACAGTCCATTACAGCATCTGCAGGAACACAGTTCATAATACCATCTGCAGATAGAATAACACAGTTCACAGTAAAGAGAAAATCTGTGCCTGACCTCTGCTGTCACCACTGCTCACATTATCCTGGCCAACCAGGAGGTCCTGAACCTGCCCATGTGACCAGTTCATTACTACTATAACCAGAATTTGAGAAAGCCAACACACTAAGGCTATTCATAACTAAGGAATCTCATAGAGCCTGCTTCCCTCCCCTGACACTCCTATCAGAGCTGGTTCTGGTACCCTCTGCTGGGAGACTTGAGGACAGGTCACATCACTGATCCCTTGCAGACATTCCCCAATACTAGCCTGTTGTGTTGCAGTCTGGCTGGGTGGATAGACTCAGAGGAGCATCCGCATTCACAGTAGTCTGGGTCTCAGGGACTCCTACTCCTAGGGGAGGGAGGAGTATACCACATCAAGGGAGCAGCATGTGGGACAAGAGAATCCAGATGGTAGGCCTTGAGTCCCAGAACTTTCCACTCGTGGGAAGTTTCTTTCAGCAGAGGCACCAGTGTAGTGCTGGGATCAGCAGGGAAAGTCTTAAATTCTACCCAAACAATCAGGCAACCCTGGTGCTCATAAGGAGTCCTGGAGAAGGGGAGGGGACTTCTTTTCCCCCTTGTCCACCACTGCAGACATAGCTGGGGCTTCTCTCATGGGAGCTTGGTGTGGGTATACCTGCAGCTGGCCATTCTGGAACACTTCAGGGTGACTGTATCCCTGCAGAAGGTATGCCTTTCAAGATCAGGCTTGCACAAGGGGTAGAGTCACAATCCATCTCTATATGAAACATTAACATCCCTGAAGATGAAAAGCAGTACCTGTTTGATCTGAATAGCCAGAACACTGGGTCAGGAGTGTGACTGGGAGGTGGATCACTTTCCTGCTGGACTAGCAAAGGAGCTAATATGGCTCTCTCTCTCTTCTGCCCAAAAAGACCTCAGTATGTTTCACTGGCAGTCCCCAGCTGCTGCTGTTAAGGCTGGGAGCTCTGCCCAACATTGGGTATTACATTAACCCACCTGCTTTAGCTACAACCAGTATTTGCTGATAGACACCTCCCCTACTGGCCTGAAGCCTGAACCATTCAACCCAGTAAATAAAATACTGTGGAAAATATAAATAAATAAAAAGTACACACCATTGGGAGAATGAGATAAGCTTCAAGAGACCGCTGGCATTCCAACCCCATAGGACACGGTAAACCTGCTCACACACCAAACACATTCCTATTATTAAAACATCCAGCATCTGAGAAAGCCACCATACAAAGACCCACTATAACCAAGTAACTCATCCAGAGTTTTCATCCCTGACAGCATCAAGTATCAAATTAGGCTATGATAAACTATCAACATTAAAAATCACATCCTCAAGGGGGAAAAAAGAAAATAAAGAAGAATATAGTCAAATCAAAAAAAAATTCAAAAATAATTAGAAGAAATAATCTATGAAAAGAAACCAGAAAACAATTCTGTCAATATGACAAAACAGCATTTTATCACACCCCCAAAATATCACACTAGCCCAAAAAGGACACTAGCAATGGATCCAAACCAAGATGAAATCTTGGAATTACCACACAAAAAATTCAAAAGGGTGATTATTAAGCTACCCAAGGAGATGATAGAGAAAGGTGAATACCAACGTAAAAAAACAAAAAATTTGTAAATCAGAATACAAATCAGAAATTTTCCAAAACATAGATATTTTAAAGAAAAATTAATCAGAACTTCTGGAAATGAAAGACACACTTAGGGAATTACAAAAATGCAGCACAATGTTTTAACAATAGACAAGATCAAGTAAAAGAAAGAATTGCAGAGCTTGAAGATGAGGCTTTTGCATTAACACAATCAAACAAAATTTTAAAAAAAGAATTAAAAGAAATGAATAAGATTTCCAAGAAATATGGAATTATGTGAAACTGACAAACCTAAGAATCATTGGTGTTTCTGAGGGAGAAGAGAAAGCAAAAAGCTTTGAAATTATTTGAGGGAATAATTGAAGAAAAGTTGCCTGGCCTTAAATATCCAAATGCAAGAAGCTGAAAGAATACCTAGGAGTTCACTGTAGAAAGGACAGCACCAAGGTATATAGTTATCAGGCTATCTAAAGTCAACATGAAGGAGAGAATTCTAAAAGCAGTGAGACAAAATCATCAGGTAACCTGTAAAGAAAAACCGCTCAGACGAACAGGAGATTTCTCAGCAGAAACTTTACAAGCCAGAATGGATCAGGGTCCTAACTTTAGCCTCCTTAAACAAAATAGCAGTCAGCCAAGAATTTTGTATCCAGCGAAACTAAGTTTTATAAATGAAGGAGAAATAATGCCTTTTTTACACAAGTAAATGCTGAGGGAATTTGTTACTACCAGACTAGCCGTACAAGAAATGCTAAAATGAGTTATAAACCTTGAAACAAAAGCTTGATATGCACCAGAACAGAATATCTTGAAAGCATAAAACTCACAGAGCCTATACAGCAATAACACAATGAAGAAAATAAAGTAGCCAGATTATAATCAACATGATGAATGGAATAGTACCTCACATCTTAATATTAACATTGAATGTAAATGGTCTAAATGCCCCATTTAAAAGACAGAGATTGTCATAATTGAGAAAAAAAATCACAAAACAAGTATCTGTTGTCTTTCACACTCAAGTTACACATAGAATTCTTAAATAATCAAGGTAAAGGAGTGGAAAAAGATATTCCATGCAAATGGAAACTAAAAGTTAGCAGGAGTATCTATTCTAATATAAGATAAAGCAGGCTTTAAAGCAACAGCAGTAAAATAGACAAAGAAGGTTGGTCAGGCGCAGTGGCTCATGCCTGTAATCCCAGCAATTTGGGAGGCCAAGGAGGGTGGATCACGAGGTCAGGAGATCGAGACCATTCTGGTTAACATGGTGAAAACCTATCTCTACTAAAAACAAAACAAAAAAACAGCCGGCGTGGTGGTGGACGCCTGTAGTCCCAGCTACTAGGGAGGGTGAGGCAGGAGAATGGCCTGAACCTGGGAGGTGGAGCCTGCAGTGAGCCGAGATCATGCCACTGCATTCCAGCCTGGGCGACAGAAAAAAAATTAAAATAATAATTATAATAATAACAAATAAAAAGACAAAGAAGGTCATTATATAATGATAAAAGAATCAATCTGACAAAGGATATTAAAATTCTACATATATATGTTCCTAACTTTGGAACTCCCAGATTCAAAAACAAGTACTATTATACCTATAGAAAAGAGGTAAACTGCAACACAATAATAGTGGGGGAAATCAACACGCCACTAACAGCACTAGACAAATCGTTGAGGCAGAAAGTTAACAAAGAAATATTGAACGTAAACTGCACTCTTGAACAAATGGACCTAAGAGATATTTACAGAAAAGTCTACCCAAGAGCTGCAGAATGTATATCCTTGTTATCAGCATATGGAATGTTTTCTAACATAGACCATATAATAGACCACAAAACAAGTCTAAATAAATTTTTAAAAATCAAAATCATATCAAGTATTTTCTCAGACCACAGTGTAGCAAAACTAGAAATCAACTCCATAGGGAACCCTCAAAACTATAGAAATACGTGAAAATTAATCAATCTTCCCCTGAATGGGTTTTGGGTTAACAGTGAAATCAAGATGGAAATTTAAAAATTATGTGAAATGAAGTGTAATAGTGGCAAGTAGTCAAAACCTCTGGGATACAGCAAAAGCAGTGCAGAAAAGAGAAATGTAATTGAAACAAAAAAATTGAAGATAAATGAAACAAAAAAATTGTTCCTTGAAAAGATAAACAAAATTAATAGATCATTAGCTAGATTAACAAAGATGAGAGAAGACTCAAATAATTTCAATTAGAAATGAAAATGAATACCTTACAACTGACATCATATAAATATGAAAGATTATTCAAGACTAATTAACAATTCTATGCACACAAACTAGAAAATCTAGAGAAAATGAATAAATTCCTGGAAATATACCTCTCTCCTAGATTAAATCATTAATACATAAAAATCCTGAGCAGTCCAATAATAAGCAGTGAGACGGAATCAATAATAAAAATATTGCCAACACAAAAGGCCCAGGGACAGATGGATTCACAGCCAAATTCTATCTGACATTCAAATAATTGGTACTAATCCCAGTGAAGGTATTCCAACACATGGAGAAAGAGGGAATTCTCCTTAACTCATTCTATGAGGCCAGTATCAGCCTTATATCAAAATCAGGAAAGGATATAACAAAGAAAACTATAGAACACTATCCCTGATGAACATGGATGCAAAAATTCTCAACAAAATACTAATAAGCTGAATCCAACAGCAAATCAGAAAGATAGTACATTATGATCAAGTGAGTTTCATCCCAGGAATGCAGGGATGGTTTAATATATGTAAATCAATAAATATGACACATTACATAAACAGAATTAAAAACAAAAATCATATAATCATCTCAACAGATGCAGAAAAGGCATTCAATATAATCCAGCATCTGCAGTTTATTATAAAAACCCTAAAAAAAAAAAACTAGGCATAAAAAGAACATCCCTCAAAATAGTAAAAGCCATATAAACAAATCCATAGCCAACATCATACCATATGGGGAAAAGTTGAAAGCATTTCCCCTAAGAAATGGAACAATACAAGGATGCTCACTTTCACCCCTTCTATTCAACATAATATTGGAAGTCCTAGCCATAGCAATCAGGTAAGAGAAATAAATTAAGGGCATCCGAAATTTAAGGGCATTGGAAAGGAGGAAGTCAAACTATGTCTGTTTGCCAATGATATAATTATATATCCAGAAAACCCTAAAGATTCCTTCAATTCCTTCAAAAAGACTCCTGGATTTGATAAATGAATTCAGTGAATATCAGATTAAAAATTCAATGTTCACAAATCTCTGACACTGCTATACATCAACAAAGGCCACAATGGGAATCAAATCAAGAGCCCAAACCCTTTTACAATAGCTAGAAAAAAACACCTAGGAAATTTAACCAAGGAGGTGAAGGTCTCTACAATGAAAACTATTAATAGAAAGCACTGCTGAAATAAATAATAGATAACAAAATAAATGGAAATACATCCCATGCTTGTGGATTGCAAGAATCAGTATCATGAAAATAACCATAGTACCCAAAACTATCTACAGATTCAATGCAATTCCTGTCAAAATACCAACATCATTTTTCACAGAATTAGAAAAAAAAATCCTAAAATTTTTATGGAACCAAAAAAGGGCACAAATAGTCAAAGCATTCCTAAGCAAAAAGTACAAATCTGGAAGCATCACATTACCTGTCTTCAAATTATATTATAAGCCAAAATATACCAAAACAGCATGGTACTATTATAAAAGCAGATACATAGACCAATGGAACAAAATAGAAAACCCAGAAATAAAGCCAAATAGTGGCAACCAACTGATCTTTGGCATAGCATTCAAAAACATAAACTGGGGAAAGGACACCCAATTCAATATATGGTGCTAGGAAAACTGGATCTCTCTTTCTCACCATACATAAAAATCAACTCAAGAAGGATCAAAAACTTAAATCTAAGACCTGAAACCATTAAAATTCTAGACAAGAAACTCTTCTGGACATTGGCCTAGGCAAGTAATTTATGACAAAGACCCCAAAAGCAAATTCAACAACAACAACAGAATAAATCTATAGGACCTAATTAAACTAAAAACATCTTCATAGCAAAATAAATAATCAGCGGACTAAACAGATAACCCAAAGAATGAGAGAAAATATTTGCAAACTATGCATATAATAAAGAACCAGTGTCCTGAATCTACAACTCAAGCAGATCAGTAAGAAAAACTAATAATAGTAATTCCATCAAAAAATAGTCAAACAATATGATCAGACATTTTTCAAAAGCAGATATACAAATGGAAAACACAAAAAAATGTTCAACATCACTAATCATCAGGAAAGTGCAAATTAAAACCACCATGATATATAACCTTATCCCAGCCAGAATGGCCATAATTAAAAAGTCAAAAACAATACATGTTGTCATGGATGTTGTATTAGTCCATTTTCATGCTTCTGATAAAGACATACCTGAGACTGGGCAATTTACAAAAGAAAGAGGTTTGTTGCACTTACAATTCCACATGGCTGGGGAGGCCTCACAATCACGGCGGAAGGCATGAAGGAGCAAGTCACATCTTACGTGGATGGCAGCAGGCAAAGAGAGAGCTTGTGCAGGGAAACCCCCATTTTTAAAATCATCAGATCTTATGAAGCCCATTCAGTTCACGAGAACAGCACAGGAAAGACACACCCCCATGATTCAATCATCTCTCACTGGGTCCCTGCCACAACATGTGGGATTATGGGAGTTACAAAATGAGATTTGGGTGGGGACACAGAGTCAGACCATATCAGTTGTGGTGAAAAGGAAACACTTATACACTGCTGATGGGGATGTAAATTAGCACAACCTCTCCAGAAAACAGTATAGAGATTTCTTAAACAGCTAAAAGTAGACCTGTCTACCCAAAGGAAAAGAAGTCATTGTATATATATTAAAAAATTGTACTTGCACATGCCTGTTTATTGCAGCACAATCTACAGTTGCAAACATATGGAACCAACCTAAACATCCATCAACTGATGAGTGGATAAAGAAAATGTAGTATGTGTAATCATTGAATACTACTCACCCATGAAAGGAAATAAAATAATGTTTTTTGCAGCAACTTGGATGGAGCTGGAGGCCATTATTCCAAGTGAAGTAATAGAGGAATGTGAAACCGAATACGTATGTTCTCACTTATAAGTGGGAGCTAAGCTATGGGTACACAAAAGCACACAATGTAATATAATGAACAGTAGAGACTGAGAAGTGAGAAGAGTGGGAGGTGATGAGAAATTAAGAAACTACATATTGGGAACAATGTATACTACTAGAGTGACAGGTGCACTAAAATCTCAGACTTCACCACTATACAATTCATCCATGTAATCAAAAACCACTTTTACCTTAAAAGCTATTGAAATTAAAAATAAACAAAAAGAAAAAGAAATTATTGCTGCTTCTAAATGCATTCTTGTCTCTTATAGAAATGGTTACATCTGGGGAACACATTCTTATGTCTTTAGAGAAATATAAGTGTTGTAACAAATACAAAAATATATATTTGACATTGGTACTGTGCTGAAGACACAGGAAAATGTTAGCATATAATGAATTTTAACTCAGATGGTGTTGATTATTCTGTTAACATTGTTTGGGTGTCTTTTCATTATATTTCTCATGTGGTAGTAACAGCTAATTAAATAATTTTTCATTAATTTAATCTGTATAAGCAATAAACTTTCACTGCTTTTTATCATATTTATATAGGACATGTTGTTATAAAAATAACTCTGATTATTTTGTTCTTCCATACTGTATTTATTCCATAAGCAAAAGAGATCAGTTACAGCTATTGGCATTAAAATAACTGTAAAATAATTGTTCACGAATATACATCCTCCATGTCTTTTAAAAAGTAGTTTCAAGACCGGGCGTGGTGGCTCACACCTGCAATCCCAGCACTATGAGAGAACGATGCAGGCAGATCATGATGTCAAGAGATCCAGATCATCAAGGTCAACATGGTGAAACCCTGTCTCTACTAAAAATACAAAAATTTGCTGGACGTGGTGGCATGCACCTGTAGTCCCAGCTACTTGGGAGGCTGAGGCAGGAGAAGTGCTTGAACCCAGGAGGCAGAGGTTGCAGGGACCTGTGCACTCCAGCTTGATGACAGAGCGAGACTCCATCTCTCTCTATATATATAGTTTCAAGAAACTATAATGAACTTTAAGTTGACTTTAATTTATTTTATACTTTCATTTGATACAGAGTTTTTGAAAAAGTTAGGTATCTGAAACTCAGTCTAGGGATATGCAAACATATTTCAAGACTCAAAAATAAATCAAAGATAGTTGGGAAGGTATGCTTTGGCAATGATGAAATATTAATCAGTTGTAATTCCTTCTGACAGAACATGCCTGATATTTAGAAACTAACATAAAATCAAGACATTTGTATAGGAAAATCTAGCATTATTAGCCAGTTATAAGAATTGACTCTCTCAATAACAAATACTGATTTTGCTTTAGTCTTCATTTTTCAAGTAAACACTTATTTTTTTCTTTTTTTTTTTTTCAAGGCAGAAGTTCATGATGATCTTATAGAAAAAGAACAGATGGTTATACATTCTTTCCCTGTGAATCAGTACATTTTAATTTGGTACATGAATCAGTGATCCTGACATCATGGTGCATTCTTGATGATATATTGGTATCATGCAGTGGATTGAAACATCCATATGAATCATACTTTAATTGTTATTTTAACCAGATAAAAAAGTAATTTTTTTCCAGTTATTTTCTTTCCCACCCAACCCCAACATTGCTCTTTATAATTAATGAAAATAACACAATGATAATGCAAAAATCATGCCAGCATAATAATCAGTTGATGTAAATAAACTTGTTGGAGATTTATATTCACCGTGTGTTTTTTTCTAGTAGCAGGCATCTAGGTGGAAATTCTATATCCATCATCCAGGTTATGGATAAATAATTACTAAATGAAGAGTAGTGACAAACCAGACATACACACAGTATAAATAATAGATCTTATATACCCAAAGGATTATAAATCATTCTGCTATAAAGACACATGCACACATATGTTTATTGTGGCATTATTCACAATAGCAAAGTCTTGAAACCAACCTAAATGTCCATCACTAACAGACTGGACTAAGAAAATGTGGCACATATACACCACGGAATACTATGCAGCCATAAAAAGGATGAGTTCATGTCTTTTGTAGGGACATGGATGAAGCTGGAAACCATCATTCTGAGCAAACTATCGCAAGAACAGAAAACCAAGCACCACATGTTCTCACTCATAGGTGGGAATTGAACAATGAGATCACTTGGACACGGGATGGGGAACATCACACACTGGGGCCTGTCCTATGGTGGGGGGAGGGGAGAGGGATAGCATTAGGAGATATACCTAATGTAAATGACAAGTTAATGGGTGCAGCACACCAACATGGCACATATATACATATGTTACAAACCTGAACGTTGTGCACATGTACCCTAGAACTTAAAGTATAATTAAAAAAAGGAATATTGAGTAAAAGCTAAAACAGATTACTACAAATATACATATAAAACTTATATAATTAGTACAGCATATACTTATAATTGGCCCAAAATTACCTTATATATTTTTCTGAAGATAAACATTTACCTTAGGACTCTTATTAAATCCATACAGTAGTGTTTATATAGAAGAAGGAATGGATGCTTAAATGAAGAATGAAGGGGAAACAATAATACAACAAAACTAATTGCACTGTTCACAACATGTCAGGATAATTGTTATGAATTAACGAAAAAGTATAACACAATATTGTACTTCTGAGTTTAAAAAATAAAAATTTTAGAAATAAAATATTTCACAGCTGAAAATCCAAAGGCTGAGGTAAGACTCTACCTTCCTTACCATAACTGCTTAGGAAGACTTAACTACCTAGCAGGCTGGAGAGAATTTCAGGGAATCTCAAGCCAGGATATGTAGGCAAAAGAGAAAACAGAGTAGTTGTGAGGCATTCAGGAGCTGGGGAGAGACAGAGAATAAAAGAGTCAGTGTCAGAGAACTGTATATTGGCTATCTATTTCTATAACAATGACTAGTCTTCTCTTGCTTGTCCTGTAAGTGCCACTCAAATGGACTTTGGCACAAGAAGAATGGTCCGCTTAAGGTACCTTTTCCTGTGTGGTGCCAAATGGTGGTACACATCTCTGAAGAACAGACTAAAGTGGTGGACTGAAATAATGCCATTCAAAACCCAATCTCTCTCTTTTTTTAATGAAATAATGAAAATAGCATGGAGGAGCAAAATAAGCAGAGTGATTATATAACAACATGTTCTATATAAATATGATAAAAAGCAGTGAAAGTTTATCCTTCAGTAGATATCTACTATTAATAGTACTGCTATTTTACTAGATATCTATTATTAATAGATACCTTTTGCATCTACAGAGGACCAGGAACAAAGATGTTTCTTTGACTACCCCATAGCAGAAAGTCAATTTTCATCTTTTGCCATTGAGGAACAGGAACAGACCCTTCTACCTTGTATTCTACCACCTACAAGCTTAATCTATCCAAGTGATTTCATCTTCCTGAAGATTTCTGAAGAATAACATCCACTTACATAAAAAGTTAAAGAAAAAAACCTTCATTTTAGAGAACTCAACAATTTGATAGATCTACACAATTGAAAAATAGGAATAGATAATCCTATTGAGGTAGGTCAATGGAAAATAAAGAAAATATAGGCTGGGTGCGGTGGCTCACCCCTGTAATCCCACCACTTTGGGAGGCCGAGGCCGGTGGATCACGAGGTCAGGAGATCGAGACCATCCTGGCTAACACGGTGAAACCCCGTCTCTACTAAAAATACCAAAAAAAAAAAAAAAAAGCCAGGCATGTGGCAGGCGTCTGTAGTACCAGCTACTTGGGAGGCCAAGGCAGGAGAATGGCGTGAACCCAGGAGGCGGAGCTTGCAGTGAGCCGAGATCGCGCCACTCCACTCCAGCCTGGGTGACACAGCGAGACTCCATCTCAAAAAAAAAAAAAAAGAAAAAAGAAAAAAAAATAATTATACAAGTAATGAAAAATTTTAAGAAGAAAAACAACAAAAGTTATTTATAGAATTCAAAAACATGATTTGCAAATTAAAACATACAACTTTTTTTACTTTTTACTTTTTGAGACAGAGTCTGGCTCTGTTGCCTAGGCTGGAGCGCCGAGGCGAGATCCGGACCCGCTGCAAGCTCCGCCTCCCGGGTTCACGCCATTCTCCTGCGTCAGCCTCCCGAGTAGCTGGTACTACAGACGCCCGCCACCACGTCAGGCTAGTTTTTTTTGTTTTTGCATTTTTTAGTAGAGACGGGGTTTCACTGTGTTAGCCAGGATGGTCTCCATCTCCTGACTTCGTGATCCACCCGCCTCGGCCTCCCAAAGTGGTGGGATTATAGGCGTGAGCCACCGCTCCGGTCACAACTGACATTTTTTGAAGATATATCATTGCCAATAACCAAGTTATCATTGCCAATAACCAATAACACATTCATTTGGGAAAATGTATCAACAAATATTAAAAAAAAATTCACACAAAATATGAACAATAATATGAGAGAAAGAGAGAAAGATTAACACCTTTTCACCCAGAACAGTGTAATTGAAAGGTATCAGTTGCAGGAAAGTTCCTAAAGAAATTTTTGAATCCCAATGATGCAGAATTAGTGGATTACTTGTTATAATAAAAAAAAACAGACTAGTATTGAACCTTCCATCTGGAAATTAGGGAGATAGAAAATAAAAACAGTTTTACAAGGGCTTCAAAATAGAAGATCTGTGATTGAAGCATCTCATACTTAACAAGATATTATTATCATAGGAGATGAGGAAGAAAAAACACCCTGTTCTTTCTTATATGATTGTTCATGTTTAAATTTGTATTATTCAAAAAGAAAATTTGAAGATTTAATGTGGATATTGAGAAGCAGCAACAGTCAGTGCAAAAATCAAAAACAATTATTTAAATTTCTTAAAAATAAGAATTAAAGCTGGAATTAATGATAAAGCAAATAAAATGATATTAATAATAAAAAAAACAAGTAACCAAAACAAAAGTTGATTCATGGAATGAAGAATACGTGATCAAAACTGACAATTCCTTTGCTGGTTATTTAATATTTATCTTTTAAATTGTATTATTTTGTCCCAAATGTATAGACAGGTGCTGTCAATCAAAGACGAGCTTTTTCTTACTTGCTTGATAGTAAATTATGAGCATATCGGCTTCCCTTACGCCACACCTATCTGTGGGTCAACACAATAAAAGCCAGATAGAAAAATCTCCTACCTCTTGAGCAGCTGACACGTCATATGTGAGGGACGGAGAACAATGAATTTTCCCCATTTATATACAGTAGACAGACAGTCATACTCCTAGCCTCTGGTTGAAGCTTGTGTGGGTTGCTCAAATCAAAGTTTAGTTCTCAGAGGCTTTCGTAGGTTTGATTTTGGTCCCACATATGTATGGTTTGGGAATTAGGCTGTGACACATGGGTACATTTGCAAAACAAAGGATCCCCTTCCCTGACTTTCTCTACTTCTGGATTTCCTGCTCACACTCCAGTCTGCCTGGGCTTCTTTCAACGTTTTTATTTGTTTGTTTTTCTGGCCATGAACAGGGCAGTGAGTCTACCATGTTCTACCAACTGACATCACTGTGATTAGAGCCCAAGACTGAAGTCCAACCACAGCTAGGAAAGAACAAAATCCAAACCAGAAAACAGAAAAGGCAACCTGGTGAGAGTTGCTTCTCAAAGTTTCACTCTCTTCCACAATTCACCTTCTTTAATTTTCAGATTTTTCAGATAGCTTTTAATAAACATTCATTTAGCCAAATTTTAGTTGTGATCAGTGGAAGAGATGTGCTCCAAGGGCTTACACTGCTGTAGTGAAACCTGAACCCCTCCTATCTACTAAGCTTTAAATTGATATGACTTTAAGTTTCTGTTATTGAGTTTTTATTTTCAGAAACACTAACTGGTACTTTCTAAAATCTTCAGTGACACTTTCTGTAATTTCTTTCAGAAATGTTCAAAATTTTCCTTTATTTTACATGCAGTTACTATGGTTTTATTTTTTTAAATAATATACATTCATTCATTTCAGTATTTGAAGTGTTCACATATATATTTCTCCTGACTGGCATTTCAGTTTCTACACAGGCATTATTCCTTGTTTTCTAGTGTACCATATATCATTGAGCCTGTGTTAGTCATTTCAAAATCTATTTGTAGAGAGTTTGCCAAACCACCTCTGCTGTACTCGCAAAGGTGTTTGCAGTCTAGAACTGCTTTAAAACAATGTGATGGCTTGAGCTTCCTTGAGTTTTTGAGAACATACAAACACAGGCTGTAAATCTGCATGATAACTGTTTTAATTCTGGTTCTTGCTTCCATTGAAGTGTATAATTTCGGATTTCTCCCTCGTCGTATGATGAGTTGAATCCTCAGCATGGACTCTGGAATTTGATTTACATCCCGTTCATCTTAGGCGCTCATCAGAACCAGAGTTCCAACTTGCTGAGATTTACAAATGCCTCTTAGAAAAAAAACGAAAAGGAGAAGAGTTTCAGTGTTCAGTTGGGTTCCATTTCCTTTTTAGTTGACTTTAGTATAGTTTGATCTCAGTATTTATTTTAGTCTTTTGGTGCTAAGATATTTTAATAGTTTATCCAGCATGTTTAATTTTTTTCATTACTAAAATTGTTCTAATAATTGTGACACCCATTAGCAGACATAAGAAGCCTTTGTAGCTTTAAACTTAGATTTTTAACCTTTCTGGGATTTATTCTTTCTATTTTATGATGTCTGTTTATGATACTTTTTCTAAAATGAATAGCCAGTTATCTCAATATTATTCTCTTTTGTTTTTCCTTTTTTTTTTTTTTTTTTACACAACATATGCCTATGTATACAAAAGTCTTTTTCTGAACTTCTACTCTGTTAAATTGCTATATTTTAGATTTCTATATCAGGACTGTTATCTTTAAATTACTACCACTTTATAGTATTTTAATATGTATTTAGTCAAGATCCTCTCCTAATTTTTATCTGTTAAACTTTACTTGGCTTTAATTCTTCTTAATAAATTTTAGAAGTAAGTTTTAGAGTTTCCTAAATATAGAGTTGAATTTAAATTAGGACTTTTAGATTTAGAGAGACATACTATCTTTGCAATATCGAGTGTTCCATATATAAATATATCAGCATTATCTAGCTTTATTTTAGTTTTTACATGGTTGTTGTTCCATCACTTTAAGGTTATTAAAAGTAATAAATGCTATCAGCAATTTCGTTCATGTCTTTGGGGAAATGTATTTATGAATATAAATTTTTCACGTGTATAAATAGACATGGACTTGCTGAATTACTTGTTACATACAAAACTTTAGCAGATACTACCAAACTGTTTTCCAAAGAGGTTAAATAAATGTACACCACATCAGTATATTTTAAGTTTCAATTGTGTCACATTTCACTGACACTGGTATTGTCTGCCTTTTCCATTGTAGCTGTTCTGGTGGGTGTGTAGTTGTTTGTATTTTCATTTGTATTTCTATGTTGACTAATAATGTTGAGCACCTTTTCACATGCCTACTTACCATTTGAGTATCATTTTGTGTGAAATGTCTGGTAAAGATTTTTATCAATTGGGGTAAGGAGGTTACATCTTTTCTTTACCAACTTTTATGCATTTTGGGAAAAAAGTCAGACGTGTATATCTTACTCTTTGGAAATTTTTTACGCCATTTATACTGTCACTTCTAAAAATAAAATTTATTACTATATCTAATTTTCATTTTACTTTTACTAAAAGAGATTTTGGTATAATGTTTAAGAATGTTTTACCTACCTCAAGATAATTATTACCCTCTTGTTTCTTCTAGAAGCATTAATTAATTTACCTGTCACATATGTATAATCCATTAGAAGTTTATTATTTTCCATATAAATAACCAATTTACCTGGCACCATTTATCGAATAGATGCTAGGTTTCTACAGTCCTAAATCAGATGCAGGTATATGTGTGTGTGTTTCTTTCTTTGCTTTCTATTATGTTCCATCGATATGCCTTGTGCCTTGTTTTCTCTTGATAAGTTTTATATTGATAATTTTTACAATCTAAACACTCATGTTTCCCAGAAACTTTAGTGAGAGTGTACTGAATTTATCAACGGCTATGGTCTAAGTATGTCCGCCAAAATTCATGTGATGGAAACTCCATTCCCAATGCAACAGTCTTGGAAGTCAGGGCCTTTGAAAATTATTTAGATCGTAAGGTCCCAACCCCCATGGGTGGATTAATGCCATGATAAAAGGGCTTGATGGAGAAAGTTTGGTCCTTTTGAACCCCTTCTGTCTCCTCTACCATGTGAGGACACAGCATTCTTTCCTTTCAGAGGATACAGCAATAAGGTGTCATCTTGGAAGCAATTAATAGCCCTCTCCAGACAACCAACCTGCTGACGCCTTGATCTTGGATTTTCTACCCTGCAGAACAGTGAGAACATAAATTTCTGTTGTTTATAAGTTACTCAGTTTCCAGTATTTTGTTATAGCAGTACAAATGGACTATGACATCACTCAATTTGAGAAAATAAACATTTTTTATGATATTGAGACTATCCATGAAAAGGCATCACTTTATCACTTTAAATTTATTTAAGTATCTAATTGTACTAAATATTATTTTATAGGTTTTAGTGTAAATGTTTTGAAGATGTTTTGTTAGATTTATAATTAACTTTTTTTATTTTATTTTATTTATTTATTTATTTTTTTAAGACAGAGTTTAACTCTGTTGCCCAAGTGGGAGTGCAGTGGTTCTCTTGCAGCTCACTGCAACCTCCACCTCCCAGGCTCAAGTGAGTCTCCTGCCTCAGCCTCCCGAGTAGTTGGGATTGCAGGTGCCCAACACCACACCTGGCTAGTTTTTGTATTTTCAGTAGAGACAGGGTTTCAGCATGTTGGCCAGGCTGGTCTTGAACTCCTGACCTCAAGTGATCCACCCACCTTGGCCTCCGAAAGTGCTTGTATTAGAGGTGTGAGCCACCACCATGCCTGGCCCAACATTTTTTATGTGTGAGATAAATACTACCTTTTTTCTCTGTTTAGAGTTTTCCATTTGTTGCTTCTATATAGAACCATAATTTAGTTTTGCATTCAGTTGGATCATTTAATCTGTATCATCTATATCTATATCATCTATACTTATATCTATACTATTCTCTTTTTCAAATACCATTCTGTTCATTATCTATCTATATCTGTCTCCTCATTCATTCATTCAATTCTTTATTTTGGCTTTTTGCACTAAAACCTCTACTAAAGTGCTGAATAGAAATGATTTCAGGCATCATCTTCCTATTTCTTATCTCTGGAGGACACATTTCAATACTTCATCATTAATGATGATGTTCATTAAAGACACAGCAAATACTTTTTTCACATGAGAAATCATGTATCAGAATGTTATAGTTATTCAGAATGTTCAGAATGTTATAGTTATTTGAAATGTCTTATCTTCTTAATACTAGTCAGGATATTTTCTTATCTTAGACATTGAAGGTTTTGAACATATAGAATACAGTTATTTAATATTGCCTGTTAATTATGAATCCATGTAAGCCTAGTTAGTTCAAAACTGTTGATTTTTCATCTCATTTTGGGTTGTGTCTCCGAATCTTCATAAACCTTGTAATTATTTTTCTTTTTTTCTTTTTTTTTTGAGACAGAGTTTTGCTCTTCTTGCCCAGGCTGGAGTGCAATGGGAGATCTTGGCTCACCGTAACCTCCGCCTCCTGGGTTCAAGCGATTTTCCTGCCTCAGCCTCCTGAGTAGCTGGGATTACAGGCATGAGCCACTACACCCGGCTAATTTTGTATTTTTAGTAGAGACAGGTTTCACCATATTGGTCAGGCTGGTCTCAAACTCCTGACCTCAGGTGATCCGCCCGCCTCAGCCTCCCAAAGTGCTGAGATTACAAGCGTGAGCCACTGTGCCTGGCCTACCTTGTAATTTTTT
Source organism: Macaca fascicularis (assembly GCF_037993035.2). Taxonomy (NCBI): domain Eukaryota; kingdom Metazoa; phylum Chordata; class Mammalia; order Primates; family Cercopithecidae; genus Macaca; species Macaca fascicularis. Next base: position 109,612,361 of record NC_088379.1, read on the forward strand.
ACTGGATGTCAGACATTGTTAATTTTACCTTATTTAATGGAAAGTGTATGCGTGTGTGTGTGTGTGTGTGTGTGTGTGTGTGTATGTGTGTATTTTTCAGCCTTGTTCTGAGATCCAGTTATTTGGAAACACTTTATTCCTTCAAGACTTGCTTTTGAGATTTGTTAGATAAGACAATCACAGTGTTCAGTGTGTTCAATCCAGGAATACTTTCATTCTCCGCAATTTAGGCAAGATCTTCTTAGCACTTTACAGAGTCCCTCTTGAATTATGAGATTTTCACTCTGGCTGATGGGAACAGGCACTATTTCCCAGCTGTAGCTGAGTGCTGGGCACAGTTTCCTCTAAGTATTTTGTATAGTTTCTGCCCCAGCTTAGGTTAGTTTCCTCACACACATAGTGAGTGGTACCCTGAGGAATACTCCTGGGGAATCTTTGGAATGTCTTTGGAGTTCCCTCTGTATGGATCTCTCTCCTCCCTGATACTGCATCTCCTTAGTTTCCCAGGACTCTTAGCTCCATCCTAAACTCAGAGAACCCCGTGTGCCCCACCTGAAATCCTCTTTATACAATACAGATTGGAACTCCTCTTCATGCAGTAAGCCTGTTAATCTTAGAGCTCACTTCATTTCTTTTTCCTTTTCTTCAGCGACCCTGTCATTCATGTGCTGATGTTCATTCTTGAAAATTGTTATTTTGTAAATATTGTCTAGTTTTTTTGGGTTGTTACAGGTACAGTATTAAATCTGGTCTCTGTTACTCTGTCTTGGTCAAAGGTTTGATTCTTCATCTCTTATTATCTTTTGTTATTTTCATTTATAGCTTATTTCAACCATTGCAGTGAATAATTGCATGCAGGGATCTAATTCTTTTGAAGCTGTGTCTACGCCACCATATTATGTTTGGGTAAATGCTTCAACTGCACTTGAAAGTTGTGCATTCTGTCACAACTGGGTAAATTGATATTTAAATATTGGTTGGTTCAAGTTTATTAAACATTTTTAGCTTTGCCATATCCTACTAATTTTTGTTGATTTTTCTATTTGCTATTGAAAAGAGGTATGTTAAAGTATGTCACCATGATTGTCAATTTTCTATTTCATCTTTATTCCTTCAGTTTTTAAATTCTCATTAACCTATGCTATTAGGTGTACATTTAAGATATATAATTGTAGTATCTTCCTGATGGAAAACCCCTTAAACTTTATGAAATATACCTTTTACCTTTAATAAAGCATATTGCCTAGATATCTACTTTTTCTAATGTTAATGTTAGAAAAGTACATTAGCTTGCTTTTGGCTATTTTTGCATGGTTTTTGGGTTTTACTCTCATTATGGATAGATGACATGGGCGTTTCTGCAACAGAACTGGAAGTCAGAAGTGAACACAAGTGACATGTGCCCTCTAGTGGACAGAAGACGGTAAAACCCAAACCAAACCAAATCCAAATCAAACCAAACCAAACCAAACCAAACCAAACCAAACCAAACCAAACCAAACCAAAACTACAGTTTGCCCTCCATAACTGTGAGTTCCTCATCTGGGGATTCAACTAATTGTGAATCAAAAATATTTTTAAAAGTAAAAAATAAAAAAATGCAATAATAAAAATAATGCAAATAAAAAAATACAGAATAACAACTATTTACATAGTATTTACGTTGTCTTCGGTTTTTGCTTTGAAGACAGGTTCTCACTCTGCAGCCCAAGTTGGAGTGCAGTGTTGCAGTCACGGCTCACTGTATCCTCCATCTCCCAGGCTCAAGCGATCCTCCCACCTTAGCCTACTGAGTAGCTGAGATTACAGACAGAAAACACTGTGCGTGGCTATTTTTGTTTTTTAATTTTTGTAGAGATGAGATCTTGCTATGTTGCTTAGACCGTTCTTGAACTCCTGGGCTCAAACAATCCTCCTGCCTTCAGCCTCACAAAGTTCTGGGAGTATAGGCATAAGCCACTGCACCCGGCCTGTATTAATTATAAGTAATCTAGAGATGATTTAAACTATATGTGAGGATGTGCATAGATTATGTGCAAATATTACACCATTTTATATAAGGGAATTGAACATGCAGGGGGTCTTGGAACCAGTCCCACTCATGGATACCAAGGGAAAAGGATTACTATATTTAAATAAAAGGTTATGTGAATAGTAATTAAGCCCACACCTAATTATTTTCTCACCAAATTGCAATTTGCATTCAGAGACTGGTTTGTCATATGTGTATGTCTCCCAGAAGAGATGTTATAGTAATTAAATAGAATAATTATAAACCCAAATTCTCTAGGCCTTTTAGGTTTTTGATACTGTCACATTAACAGTCACTCACATTTTACTTTTCTTATTTCCTTTTCCCTATTCTCCTCTATAATTAACTTGTTTGAAAGTTTTTTATGAAACCCCAGAGGCTCTTCCTGTGCATTCACAAACAAGTCTGATCCTGCTATGAGTGTCACCATGCCATTTCTAGAGTAACTGTCCACCATTTCTCACCAAGATTCATGACTTTTGCCAATAACCAGACACCATAACTGATTTATCAGATTTTATCAGACTTCACAGTGACATCAGAACTTCAATAAGTGAAAATAATGCATATCTCCATATTACATGCCATATATTGTCTCTAAATAAACGGTAATTGAACCTGTACCTAACATAACACTTATGCTTCTGATTACAGTCTCTCTCTACTGGGATCCATCAGTAGGCTCAGCCAGAGACCAGCTTCTTGTTTCTATGGCTTGTAATCTTTGTCTTCTCCCCCAAACCAATCATCTAGGTACTAAACTTTCTCTTTATCTCAAAGCAAAAGTATACATGAAATATACCTCTCTTTGAAATAACTTATGATCTTACCAGGTATATTTAAGTTGGTCTGGGCAAAGAGAAGGATTCCTACAATACCATCTATGTAAAGTATCTACCACAATGTGTGAAAAAAATAATGCTAATTGCATCTGTATTAATTTTTTAGGACTGCTGTTGGCAAATGATTACAAACATGGTGGCTGAAAATAGCAGAAATTTATTTTCTCACAGTTCTAAGGCCAGAAGTTCAAAATCAAGGTGTCAGCACTCCCTAAGAAGGCTCTAGAGGAAAACCCTCTTCCAGCTTCTGGTGGTTCCAGGCTTTGCTTGATTTGTGGCTGCTTAACTCCAGTCTAACTTGATCTTCCCATGACCTTCTCTTTTCCTCGTGTGAATCACCTCTGTATGTCTCCTATAAAGACATTTGTCATTGTATTTAGGGCTCATCTCAATATTTCATGATGATCTCATCTTGAGACCCTTAACTTAATTATGTCTGCAAAGACCTTTTTTTCAAATAAAGCTACATTCACAGGTTCTGGTCATTAGGTCTTGGACATAAACATATCTTTTTGGAGGCCATGATTCAACTCACTATCCCATTCATTCTCTCTCTCTCTCTCTCTCTCAATCATCTATCATATCATCATCTACCTATCTAATATCTGTTCATTTCTCTCTATCTCTCTCCTCCCTGCCTATCCTTTCCGCTAGCAATTGTCATCATATGCTAAAATGTTAAATGTATTTACCTCTAGTTGCTGGAATTGTGAGTGATTTCTTCTCCAGTTTCTATATAGTGCTGTCTCCACTTTGTAAAACAAATATGCACTACGTTCACAATAAACAAAAGAAATTCAATAAATACAAAGTACCATAATCTTTTAAGCAGTAAGATATATCTTCAAAAGCTTCAATATAAACAGTATTAGCTGTTTAACCCAGAAAAGTTTCGCAAGTTTTGCTTGTTTGTGATAGCAAATACAAAAGCGAATAGTTGAGGGTTTGTGGTCTCACTCTAATGATCCGCAGGCAAAGTGTTTCTTTATTTATTCTCTCAATAAAGAAAGCAAAGCATCTGGTCATAATTTCAGCTTCAGATGACTAAATATTAATTATTTTGCTCATCCCAAACAGATACTACTCATTTTATTTTCTTAATTAAATACTATAATTATTAGATTTTAGAGAAAAGATGTCTAAAGAAAATAATCATAATTTATGATTTTTAAAAAAATCTATAGTATTGGACAATGGTAGAATATTTATGCATTTTCTTAGCTGGAGATAATGTTCACTGGAGCTCTCTTTTGATCTAGCCACAATGTATTTTTTTTAATACTGTCTGAGTATAGATATAAGTAAGGTTAATATTACTATAGGGACTTTAGTAAGCTATTGAAATACCATTTGTTTAAAACTTAAATATGTACACCTACAGTTTAAAAACAAACAAAAAGCTGAAATTTGATTCAAAAGTAAATTTATTCAATAGAACTATCAATTGTGACTGGATATTAGAAACAAACAATTTTCTGCTGGCATTTCACCAGCCCATTCTTCTTTTATGTCTTCCACGCATTCAGCTTGAAAGATTCAAGAGCTGTGTTTTCACTAAATAATTCTCCTTTGAGACATATTTGATTGGAGAAGGACCAGACAATCACATTAAGCCATTTTGTAACTATCTTTGGCAAGTGTTCAGATTCATGGTACAAGGATGATAGTCAGTGTTTACTGTTCACTTACAGTAATATGAAAATTTGAAAGCTATAGGGTCACAATGTTCTGCCCTGTAAATAGAAAAAAATATAATATCTATGAGTTGGAGAACATTTCAGTCACTTTCAATATATATTAATATTTAATTTGATGCCTGCCATTTAGTCTTTCATGTAACCTGGCTGCCACTGTTATCTTTTGTACTGTGTTTGCAGTTTAGATTATTTTTACCATGTATATGCATTAGTTTTGCAAAATAGATATGTAATATTGTTAAATAAATTTTTTAATAAAACATATTTTTATCTTCATTTGATTCTCTTTTCATGATTTACTTTGGTTTGTTAATTTGCTATCTTTTAAAATATTTTAAATATTTATGCCTAAAAGTTCACTCACAATTCCAGCAATCAGAGGTAAATATTTAAATATTTACTAAGAACCAAGTACTATAGGTTGGTGGAAAATAATTGAGGTTTTTGCCGTTACTTTTAAAACCTCAATTACTAGTATTTTAGGCCTGCAGAGTCCCACTGTGAACAACTAAGCTCCTTGGTCTAGCGAAGTTTGTTTTCTAGAGAAAAACAAAGACAACATAATTTTGAAAATTGACATCATACTGAGTGCTAGGAAGAAAATAAATCAGAGTCAGGTGGATGCCTCTCAAAGTAACAAGCGAGCAGACGCTTAGTGAGAAAATGAGCCACGTGTATATTATTGAACCTCATGGGGCAAGATAAATCATGTAGGTTTTACTCTAAGTGAGAAAGTGGACCAGTGCAAAAGTAAGCAATATAGTCTGAAATATATTATAAAGCCATCATGCTTTACATACTGAGGGACAGTAGACTATAGAAGGCAAAAGTAGAAGTAGCAAGGTTGAGAGACCTGTCAAGAGATTCTTGCAGAAGTCCAGATGAGAAAAGGTGGCTTGAACTGTCAGGGTAGAAGTGGAATAGTGCAAGTTGCTTGTTTTTAGTATTTATCTTGAAAATAATTTTTAAATTTAGTATGCAGTGTTTTATAGACTAAATGTGCCCATTCCAAATTCATATGCTGAAATCTAATCCCCTGTGTGAGGGTATTTGGAGGCAGGTCATTTTGAAGGTCATTAGGTCATGTGGGCCATCCATTCATGAATGAAATAGTTCTCTTATGAAAGAGGCCCCAAAGGGATCCTTTCCTCTCTGCCTCGTGAAGACAGAATAAAAACATGACCATCTATGAACCAGGAAGCAGGCTCTCACCAGATGTTAAATCTGCTGGTACTTTGATCTTGGACTTCCCCAACCACAGAAGTGTGAAAAATAAATTTCTGTTATTTATAAGCTATTCAGCCTATGGAGTTTGTTATAGCAGCCCAGATAGACTAAGACACGGTGTGAAAGAAATAGAGGAGTCAGAGTTGACATCGGAGTTGATGTTGAAGGTGGAGTAGATTTCAAGATGAGGAAACATATGAGGAACATATAAATATCTTACTTTCTGGTGTTGTCATATATTTGTGACTTACAAGTACCACAATTAGACCTCTTCCACATTGCAGGATTAGATTCTTATATAATTTAGCATGTATTGATATAGCAATTTAAATAGATGCACCAGAAGACCATTGCTCCATTCTTGAAGCTAGGTGCTCAAGAGTCCCATTTGTACTTTGTAATTCACATTTTCCCAGTCCCACTTTATGTGTTTACTCACTGCCTTATATTATTTTTGTGTGATTTCCTTATCAATAATATCTATCTCTATCTTCTATTAATGTATAAAGGTTAGAGCATATTATTGGAGTCAGTTCATATTGCTTAAATAAATTAATATATTTTCAATTAAATTCCTGATACATTAATATTATTTTAAAATTTCCATTTGTTTGGACAGATTATCATTTAGTTTTTGCTATTTTTTTCTCAGTATAACATGAAAACTTGTTATGTGTTTGCCTTTTAATATTTAATGAGTGTAATTGAGTTTTGTAATTGATATGTATATTCTTGTAAATGAAATATATACTCTTCTGTCTATTATTTGATTTTCTTTAGATATTTTCCAAGTTTACTATATTTATTACTTTGTCCAAGGAATATTTTATTAATGTGTGTATATAGTAGGTATATATATTTATGGGTTACATGAGATATTTTGATACAGGCATGCAATGCATCATAATCACATTAGGGTAAATGGGATATCTATTCCCCTCAAATATTTAACCTTTGTGTTATAAATAATTTTGTTATACTCTTTTAGTTATTTTTAAATGTAAAATTAAATTATTTTTTGACCATAATCACCCTATTGTGCTAGGAAATACTGAGTATTATTCATTCTTTCTAACTATTTTTTGTACTCATTATCCATACCCACTTTCCTCCACACCCAACCACTACACTTTCCAGCCATTGGTAATCATACTTCTACTCTCTATATCCATTACTTCTATTATTTTAATTTTAGCTCCCACAAATAATTGAAAACATGTTATGTTTGTCTTTTTGTACCTGGCTTATTTCACTTAATATGATTGCCTCAAGTATCACCCATCTCTTGTTGCAAATGACAGGATCCCATTCTTTCTTGTGGCTGAACAAGTACTCCATTGTGTATATGTACCACATTTTCTTTATTCACTCATCCATTGATGAACACTTAAGTTGCTTACAAATCTTGCCTATTGTGAATAGTGCTGCAGTAAACATGGGAGTACAGATCTCTCTTCGATATACTGGTTTCCTTTCTTTTGGGTATATACCTAGTAGTGAGATTGCTGAATTGTATGGTAGCTCTATTTTTAGGTTTTTGAGGAATGTCCTAACTGTTTTCCGTAGTGGTTGTACTAATTTGCATTCCCAAGAACAGTACACAAGGGTTCTCTTTTCTCTACATCCTCACCAGCATTTGTTACTGCCTGACATTTGGATAAAAGCCATTTTGACTGGAGTGAGATGATATCTCATTGTAGATTCGATTTGCATTTCTCTAATGATCAATAATGTTGAGCAGCTTCTTAAATAAAAAGAGAAAATTGTTTCAACGAATGTAACTTTTATTATGAAAAAATTTCAAACAGATACAAATGAAGAGAATGGTATAATCACCAGCTCACCTCTCCCAGGTACCAATGATCTAGATTAAACAGCTATCCACATTTGCCTTTCAGATTTCATCTCCCCTATCCTCTCTTTTTGTTGTTGTTGGAATATTTAAAACCACATCCCAGGTATCACTTTATCTCATCTGAAAACACTTCAGTATAAAACTCTAGGCCAGCCGCCATGGCTCACGCCACAACTTTGGGATATCAATGTGGTGGATCACTTGAGGTCAGGAGTTCAAGACCAGCCTGACCAACGTGTTGAAGCCCCGTCTCTACAAAAAATTAGCTGGGCATGGTGGTGGGCGCCTGTAATCCCAGTTACTCAGGAGGCTGAGGCAGGAGAATCTCTTGAACCTGGGAGGTGGAGGTTGTGGTGAGCCGAGACCATGCCACTGCACTCTAGCTTGGGCAAAAAAGCGAGACTTCATCTCAAAACAAACAAACAAACACAAACAAACAAACACCTCTGAGAGATATGACTTAAAAGGAATAACCATAATACTGTTATCACTTTCAGTATGTTTAAAATAATTTCTCAGTACTATCTAGCATTCAGTTCATGTTCAGTTTTCTTCATTTGCCTCGAAAATGTCTTTTTACTTTTGGTCCATTTGAATCAAGATCAAAACAAAGTTTTCAATTGATTGGTATGTCTTTAAAGTCTTCTTGAAGGTGTAACATAAATATAACTTTTAAAATGTATATTACTTAAAATTATACTCTGCCTATTTTAAAAAATCTCTCTGTTGAGATATAATTCTCATACTGTTGCAGGCTGAAAAATGATCCTTCTTCTCCCCAAGATATCAGAACCAAATTCCTGAGACAAGTACAAAAAGGCAAGAAATCTAACCAGTAAAAGATGAAGCTTGAAGATGTTTACCAAGTGTCTAATCTAGATTGAATCAAAGTCTTTTGCAACCATTGCTTAAAAATACTTTTTCTTCTCATTGCATATCACATTTATTGCAAGTAGACAATATGTTATTTTGAAAATCCATCTTTTCTGAGCCAAAAGATTTCGAGATTGATTATCTTTACTTAATGGTCTGTTAAAATATAGATTATTTAGTGTCTGATCTTCATGACATTAAAATATTCTTAAAGTTTTTATAACAATAAATAGTATTTTTGTTCTGTAATTTTAAAACTATGCTTGAATGTACTAATTTAGTTTTAAAGATTTTTTAAGTTTATTTTAGCTTAGGAAAGTCATTTAAATATCTCCACCTTTGTTTTAGTATTCTTTCTTTGGACCACTCTGATGAACTTTAGAGCCCCTTGATCATTGGTTGTTTTTAAATGCGTAAGTCTCAGATGTCTCTGTTGCAACAACAACAACAAAATGGAAAATTATGCCAGAAGACAGTTATTGGCAAACTACTACATGACTTTATGGTTTAAAACTGATAAATGGATACATGAGAACATTGAATAAGAATAATACCTATAACTAATAAGAAACTTGATTATAAGGCCCTGGAGGTGTTACTAAAATGAAAATCTTTTAAATTCTTAACTAAGTTGCTATGGTAGCTTCTTTTAGTCATAGTGTATTTGGTTTAACCATTTTAACATCTCTACTCAGCAGTTTTAATCAATATTTTAGTTATATATGTAAACACAAATTTCTGCAAAATGTGGATAGATTTTTATTTTTTTGTCAAGAGTACATAAAATTTTTTTATAAATATGAGTTTATAAAATGCAGGTAGGATATACTTATAACTAGCTGTTAGGAAATAGCATATAGAAAAGATGGAGGAATATAACTTTTAAACTAAAACTGTGATTAATTGAATATCTAGCAGGCAAAACCAGTCTTGATTATGCTATCATGTAATTTTACTTCTCAACTTGCCTATAAATTGGAACTCTAAATAATGTAGTGCAAAATGAAAACTGAAAATAATAATTCCCAAATTATTTAGAACAGTAATTTTGTCTTCATTCTCTGCATTGCTTATATGGTTTTGTTTCTAAATCCACTCTGAAGCTAAAAGTTAGCCTGTTGAAATTCCTTGTGACAATGAATCATTCTCAATTGATAGCAAAGAGATAATTTTGGAACATTTGTGTTTAGCACATGCATTAAAGACAAAAATCATAATGAGTGATAGCCAAAAATGAGAACCAAGAAATAACTTTTTTCCTTTTCTGCTTACCTTACTTTATTTCCCTACGTGCTATACATTTTATATATATTTTAATTGTTTGCCACTAAAATATAACTTCCCTGGAGACTGGGTATTTGCTGTGTTCCCTTTTTTATTCCAAGTGACAAAACAGTGCCTAGAATATGATTTTTAAAATCTCACATATCTGAAATACTAGGTGTCAAGTTGTGAGTTTAAAATAATATTTCCTCCCCAAACAATTAAATCATTTCCCATAAATGTGGATTCACACTTTTGTCCAGCATTTTAAAACTGATATTTCTAAATTCTGTATAAACTTGGCTTGAGAAAAAGGAAAATGTCCAGCACTTTAAAACTGATTTTTCTAAATTCTGTATAAACTTGACTTGAGGAAAAGATGAAAGAGTTACGTATTGGGAGACAACCTGCTTAGTGTTTCTTAAACCAAGTTCCAATAGCTTCCTCTATCCCCTCATATTTTTTTACTTCCATCTCAAAATCTATCCTATTTTATACCTGCCAACATTGAAGCTAGGGTGCCTTTTTGGTTCTGGCTGACACACCTTCTCCTTCCTACAGTGTTTTTTTTTTTTTTTTTTTTTTTTTTTTTTTCTCTCTGTCTCTTCTGTATTCCCACGTGTCTCTTAATCTGTTTGCTCCATTCACAAGTTTCTGATCTCATTTCTATTTCACAGAAATAGAAGTGGTTCTTCCATCAATGGCAAACTCCAGGTCATATAATCATTACCTATTACTTGTTTGTTTTAACCCATCCTTTAACTTGGGAATCCAAAAAATATAACAGTGTTCACTTTGGAATCACATAGACTAAAACTGAAGCGATACAGTGAAGATTAGAATATCTATCCCCTGTGCAAGAATGACAAATTTGTAAAACATTTTCTATTTTTCAAATAATCATATAAGGAGATGTTAAATACCATACATCATTAAAGAATTGCACATTAAAGCAATGAGATATCACTGCACACTCATTAGAATAACTAACAACCAAAACACTAACAGCACTAAATATTGGCAAACTTGTGGAACAATAGACGCTCTCTTTAGTTGCTGGTGGGAATCTAAATGGTACAGCACCTTTGGAAGACACTTTGACAATTTCTTATAACACTAAACATACTCTTACCACGCGATCCAGCAATGGTACGCTTTGATATTTGCCCAACTGGATTGAAAATTACATCCACAAAAAAATCTGCACACATATGTTTATGGAAGTTTTATTCATAATTGTCAACATTTGGATGCAAGCAAGATGCTCTTTAATAGGTGAATGGATACATAAACTCTGGTATATTCTATAATGGAATATATTCAATACTAAAAAGAAATGAGCAACCAAGCCATAAAAAGATATAAACAAAACTTAAATGCATATTACTATGTGAAAGAAGCCAATCTGGAAAAGCTACATACTGCATAATTACATCAATATGACATTCTAAACAAGACAAAAGTATAGAGACTAAAAGGATCAGTGGTTGCCTGGGGAGGGAGCAGGGAGGAATGAATAGGTGGAGCCCAGTGGACTTTAAAGGTAGTGAAACTCTTCTGTATGATACTACAATGGTGGATACCTATCATTATATATTTCTCAAAACCCATGAAATACACAACAAGAGTGCATCCTAATGTAAACTATGGAGTTTGAGTGATAATGCCGTGTCAGTATTGGTTCAATGCTTGTAACTAATATATTACCCTGGTGTGAGGTATTGATGGCAGAGGAAGCTGTATGTGTCAGGGAGAGATATAGGAGAACTCTCTGTACTTTCCATTCAGTTTTGCTGTGAAGATAAAACTTTAAAAAATCTATTTTTTAGAAGAAAAGACAGAGAAGGTACTTTTCTCTATTGACATTTTGAACCAGACACAATTTGATGACAGGACTTTAAATCATTGCTTTGTTTAAAAGAATCCTCTCTCCTTCTAACTTAAATCTATGATTAAAGTAGTTGAACTATTTTTTTATTATACTTTAAGTTTTAAGGTACTTGCGCACAACATGCAGGTTTGTTACATATGTATACATGTGCCATGTTGGTGTGCAAACTATGTTTCTTAAAGGAATAATTTGTGTATTAATTATAACCAGACAGACAACGTGGACTGAACAAATGTGCAATTTCAAATCAACCTGTGCATGACATGGAAGATTTTTTTAGCTGTCACAAATAAACTATGCTAAAGTTTTAGGATACCACAACCTCTGCACCTAAAATGAGAAAGTCATTATAAGTGAGGAATATTAAAATGTTACAAATGATATCTAAACTACAAAAAATCATCAAAAAATTTTATCACACATTAACCATGATCTATGCCAAAAATGGTGATTCACAGACAAAATTCAGTTTACATATTTATTAATTTATGTATTTATTTATGATTTACACTGGATGTAGTATTTTTAACTGGATTTGAAATTCTTTACAATGAAAGTATTCTGAAGCTCATCAATGATCTTCTCACTTCCTATTTTCTCCTTCCTTTCATCCTGCCTCACACATTAACAAATCACCTGGTACTTGAAAGCACCTGAATGACAGCTATCCCCTGATCTAATCTTCCTTATAACAATTGCATTCTAAGCTATTGAAAAGTTAATGTTCTAACAAATCATTGATAACCAAAATCAACTAAAAATAAAAGCAATGAAAACTTCTGTAAGCGACATCAGTAAAAGTGATAGAGTAGGAAACTCCAAAATCTTGTTACTCCACAAAATGAGTAAAGAAACTGGGAAAAACTTTCAGAATTGACTGTACCAGAACTCTTCAGATTCATAGAAGTTTCCAACAACGAGGTGAATGCTTAATCAAGGTGGAGAAAATAATCTGAATAAGAGAGTTTTATAATATATTATCTTACCCTGATCCAAAACTACTCTTGAGTTCAGAAGTAGTTTTGCAGACAACAACCCACTATACTTTTCTAACGCCAAATAAAGCAAAACAGACTGTATTCTTAAAGAATTGTAATTGTTTCTTTTGATCTGTCTGGGAACTCTTCAAAGGACCTGTATTTATCCCACTTGGAACTCTACTAGTGATGAAGCAGCTAGTGAGACAGTATTTGTCAAATATATGTAAAAGAAAAGGTATTAGCTACTGCTGCCTGTGGAAAGGAATAAAAGTTGAAGAAAAAATAGACAAACCAAAAGCCTGGAATGAAAGACTTGAGAATGAATGATTTGAGGTAAAATATATATGTATTTTTCTCTATATATATTTATATATATAATATATGTGTGTATATACACACACATGTATTATTTATATACATATATACATATATTTATATATATGCATACATATATATAAATGATCTTCCATATATCCCAAGAATCTAAAAGGCCATGACATGCCAAGGGCTGGGTGCACGCTCAAAAAAACTTAAAAAGCCTTAAAAAAAACTTAAAAATATCTCTCCTCTGTTAAACCTTCAGATTCTGCACAAGCAAGAAGAGAAGGCTAACACAAAATTATAGACTGCTTGTCTGAGAGTTGAAAGCATACCTCAACTCACCCACAGAACCCATATACAATGACTGGAAGATTTTGTGTGGTTTTGAGTATTTTAGAAAACCTCTGTTGAATCACTTGTTGATCACTAAGCTAATGGAACATAGATTTTAGTGGCTGCATACAACAAATAATACAATCTATAGAAACTAAGTTCAAAAAAGTCACCAATGGCCAGGCATGGTGGCTCACACCTGTAATCCCAGTATTTTGGGAGGCCGAGGCAGGCAGATCACTTGAGGTCAGGAGTTCTAGACCAACCTAGCCAACATAGTGAGACTCTGGCTCTACTGAAAATACAAAAATTAGCCAGGTGTGGTAACATGTGCCTGACTCAGGAGGCTTAGGCAAAAGAATTGCTTGACCTGGGAGGCTGAGGTTGCAGTGAGCTGAGATTGTGCCACTGCCCTCCAACCATTCAGCCTGGGGAATAGAGCAAGATTCCATCTCAAAAAAAGAAAAAAAGTCACCAATGAACAAGAACACAAGCAGCAGCAACCACAAACCCTGAAGAGGAAGAAGAATCTGATTTCCAAAGCTGCCAAATTATAATATTTAAAAGGTCCAGTTATTAAGACAAAATATGAGGTATAGAAATAAACAAAAATGTATTGTCTACACATAGGATAAAAAGAGTTTAAATGAACTACATTAAATCTGCTTAATAAGCTCAAGGAGCATGTACAAAGAACTAAATAAAACCATAAGAATGATGTTTAACCAAGTAGAATGCCAGTTTGTCTCTGTCCCCAGCCAAATCTCATTTTGAATTATACTCCCCATAATCCTCATGTGTTTTGGAGGGACGCAGTAGGAGGGAATTGGATCATGGGGGAGGTTTCCCCCTACTGTTCTTGTGATAGTGAGTTCTTACAAGATCTGATGGTTTTTTGTTTGGCATTTTCCCTGCAGGTACTCTTCTCTTCTGCCACCATGTGAAGAAGGATGTGTTTGCTTCTTCTGCCATGACTGTAAGTTTCGTGAGGACCCTCCAGTCATGCAGTACTGGGTCAAGTAAACCTCTTTCCTTTATAAATTACCCAATCTCAGGCAGTTCTCTGTAGCAGTGTGAGAATGGACTAATACATAGAGAATTTTAATAAAGATTTTGTAAGTAGAAATTATAGAAAGAAACCTAATAAATGTAGAACCAAATGGAAATTGTAATTAAAAGTAAAATACCTAAAATGAAGAATTTAATCAAGGGATTCAACAACATATTTGAGGAAGTGAAAGTATGAATCAGTGAGCGTGGAAATAAGTTAATTGTGACCATCTGCCTGCGGAATAGAAACAAACAAAAATAGAAAAATAAACAGAGACTAAGAGATCTGTGGTACACCCCATCATGTGTACCAACATGCACATAATTGAAGTAGCACAGGAGGAGAGACAGAGAACAAATAAAGCAGAAAGAATATTTGAAGAAATAATGCCTGAAAACTTTCCTTGTGAAGACATGAATCTGAAAAGCTAAATGCATCTTTAATAGAATAAACACAAAACGATCTACACCAAGACACATTATAGTCAAACTGCTGAAAGTCAAAAACAAAGATAGAATCCAGGAAGAATTAAGAAGCAACTCTCCAAGGATAAGTAATCCTGGATAAAATTCACAGCTCATATCTCATCAAAAGCAATGAACACCAGAAGGTTGTGGGATGATATACCTACGAGGTTGAATCCCAGCACAGACCAATAAAGAGTTCCAAAATTGAATCAATAATGAAAAGCCTACCAACCAGAAATAGCCCAGGACCAGATGGATTCACAAATTCTACCAGATGTATAAGGAAGATCTGGTATCATTCCTACTGAAACTATTCCAAAAAATTGAGGAGGAAGGATTCGTTCCTAATTCATTTTATGAGTCCAGGATCATCCAGAATCCAAAACCTGGCAGAGACACAACAAAAAACAAAAACTTCAGGACAATATCCTTGATTAACATAGATGTAAAAATTCTCGACAAAATACCAGCAAATTAAATCCAGCAGCACATCAAAAAGCTAATCCACTACAACCAAGTATGTTTCATCCCTTGGATGCAAGGTTGGTTCAGCACACATGCAAATCAGTAAATGTTATTTACCACATAGACAGAACTAAAAACAAAAACGCAAGATGATTTCAATAGATTCAGAAAAGGCTTTCAACAAAACTCAACATCCCTTCATGTTAAAAACCCTCAACAATCTAGGTATTAAAGAAATATACCTCAAAATAGTAAGAGCCATATATGAAGAACTCACAGCCGACATCATACTGGACAATAGAATAAATTTGGAAGGGCTCTCTCCTTCAACTTTTCAAGAGTTTGAGAATAATTGGTACTAATACTATTATAAAAAATGTTTGATAGAATACACCTATAAAGTCATCTGGATCTGAGCTTTTCATTGACAGAATTGTTTTAACTGATATAATCTTACTAGTTATTGGTCTATCTAGATTTTCTATTTCTTTTTCTATTTATTTATTTATTTGTTTGTTTATTTATTTATTTATTTATTTATTTGTTGTTGGAGTCTTGCTCTGTCACCCAGGCTGGAGCACAGTGGGCATGATCTTGGCTCACTGCAACCTCCTCGTCCCTGGTTCAAGCAATTCCCCTGCCTCAGCCTCCCGAGTGGCTGGGATTACAGGTGCATACCACCATACCCGGCTAATATTTTTTTGGATTTTTAGTAGAGATGGGGTTTCACCATGTTGGCCAGACTGGTCTCGAACTCCTGACCTCAGGCAATCCGCCCGCCTCAGCCTCCCAAAGTGCTAGGATTACAGGCATGAGCCACCGCGCCCAGCCATTAGATTTTCTATTTCATTGTGATTCAGTCTTTTCAGTTTTGTATGTTTCTAGGAATTTATCCATTTTTTCTAGGTTATCCAATTTCTTAGTGTATAATTGCTCATAGTAATCTCTTGTAATGCTTTGTATTTTGCAGTATCATAATGTCAATTTTATCACTTCTTATTTATTTGAGTAATCTTACCTTTTCATTAGTTTAACTAAAGATTCCTTATTTTTGTTTATCTTTTTAAGAAACCACTTTTAGTTTGGTTGATCTTTTCCATCATTATTCTGTCTTTATTTATTTCTGCTCATATCTCTGTTATTTTTCTCCTGCTAACCTTGGACTTACTTTATTCTTCTTTAACTAGTCCCTTGAGGTATAAAGTTAGATGTTTGAGATATATATTTTTTCCTTCTTGTAGGCATTTATACCATTAACTTCCCTCTTAGAAATGCTTCCCATAAGCAGTATCCCATAAGTTTAGGTATGATGTTTTCATTTTCATTTATCTCAAGATATATTTCAATTGCTCCTTTGATATCTACTTAAGACCCATTGATCACTTTCCAGTATTGGGTGGGACGTGGTGGCTCTTATTCTGGGGGAGGCCCCAGCAGTGTAGTCTCCATGCAGCTCCATTAGCAGAGGTCAGCATCAATAAGGATTCCATGGGTCCTCAAGGGCCATGGCCATGATTGTCCATAGCAGTGATGAAGGTTTTTGGGATTTTTAATGGTCAGGGCTGCTATGGACATCCTGATGTCTTTTTTTTCCCCTCACAGAAGAAAATGTGGCACCAGGTCTGGCTCGTGGGCATCCTCATTGTGGTGGTGGCAGTGTTGTCTAATGTACAAAATGCTACTGGAGTTCTTTACATAGCAGGTCACTGAGGCCTGCGATGGCACTCACTACATGACTAATACAGATAGGCTTTGTCCTTCTTTGCTCCCAGCCATCTCCAGATCTCCCTGATAAGCCAACCTCCCTAGTGATCCTTTCTGTGCAGCTATTCTCTCTCTCATTTTCTTCCCCACTGTGTTGTTGTAGGTCCTAATTGAACTTTGAGCTTAGTTTAGTTAATAGCTTTGTTCCAGTATTTTTATATTTTACTAATTTTTATCTAATTATTATATCCATTATTGAGAAAGAGATGTTGAAAACTCCGAATACTGTATTTTGCATTAATTGATTTATCCTGTTATTGCTTCATATCAGTCTTTGCTTCATGTACTTTGAATCCCTGTTACTAGTACATCAAAGTATAATGTTATGTTTTCTTGATGAATTGATGCCTTTATCCTTGTAAAATGATCCATTTTCTCTCAAAATTTTTTTTTCCTAAAATTTACTTTGCCTGATGTCTATATAGCCACTGCAGACTTCTTTTTGCTGCATCCCTACTGAATGAATTCTAACTAGTATGGGATCCAGGCTCTCACTTGTGGTCTTTTGACAGTGCTTTACTACAAAGGAAACCCTTGAGACACCAAATAGAGATCCTTTCTATTTCTGTTCTGTGATGCATTGAGGCAATTTTCAGGGAGCAAAAAGAATATGCATGCTTTCAGAAAGACAAACCAAACACTGTCTAAACATTAGGACAATATATTTGAATCTGAGTCCTAAATTTTCTACTAAGAAAAATGAAATAACTTTGAATTAGTTAGACATGCAATTTTCATCAGATGCCAAGAAGTACATATATCCATCTTAAATTAAATGCCCAGAAAGTTGTTGCACACAGTCTGCTTCTTTCTTCTTTGCTTGGGCTAAACGGATTGTTATTTACATTAAAACTGAACCACTGTTTTCCCTAATTTCAACTCCCAAGTACCAACATTTAAAACAAAGTGTTGCTTTTCACTTTGTCAGCCATTCATTGAAATCTGCTTATTTATTTTCATTTTTATGAGAATTATGTCTCAAACAAACAGAAAACCAATGATTTTTAAAATAACTTAAAATGTATTCAAAGTTGACTATTTTACTCATCTACAAAAAGCTTAATAATATCCTCAGATTTGGCTTCATTAAGGGGACATTAAAATAAGCCTCTTGTCTGTGAAAAAATGCAGAAAGAGACCTCCAGGAACATATGAGTAAAGAGTACTTCAGCCTCCAGCAGTCTAGAATGGGGCCCCTCTGCCTGTCTGGAAGCTCATTCCAGTCTGGAAACCCAAAAATCTTCTGTGATCACCTACTAAGGGAACCTGAAACTACCAGGTCTTTCTGTGTGGCTCATAGGTTAGTCTAGATTCCAAGCAGTGTGAGTTTCATATATTCCAAACTCTCTGAATTGTAGGAATGTGGCCCAATGTACTTGACTTGCTCTTATATAATCTTGCTGTTCCTTCTGTAAACCAGTAAGTATGGCTGGACTGAGCCATGTCCTCAATCTGATGTTTGTCATAAGAAAGCCTAGAGAGCTCAGTTTGGTTTCAAATGCACCCCAGACGATTGGATTCATCACCACTATGGCCGCTGCTCATATCCATGGCTGGATATACTTACAGAGCTTTTACTCTCTTTCTGTCATCAGAAACAGAGGACTATTTCACGTGACTTTTTGACTTCTAGGTGGAGAGCAACATGTCTGCTTAGCACAACTTCTTCTTTTGGAATCAAAACATTGTGTACATAAAATATTTGATATGTGTAACTTATTCCATTTTATCTCTAGTTAAGATTATTTTTAAAAACTCTATATACTGTTTCCATGTATCATTAAAACTCTTTGAGGAGTCAAGTATTGTCAATTTTTGTATGCTCAGGTCCTAGCAGCATGTTTATTATATAATTCATAAATATAACAGATTAATTAATTGATCTTGTGAGCATAAAAATATAAAGATAGGACTTTAATAATAAACTTAATAACATCTACCCAATAGTTCAAGAGTCACTAAGGGCTTTAAATTAGATTATTTAAAACTGTGTGCCTAATTAGATTACTTAAAAATTGCTGCCTATAGAAAACCTGAGAGGAGGTATTACCAACTCTAGCATCAAGAAAACAAATTCTGCCACTTACACCATATGCCACTTGTATGTTGGTCTCCAATATATCACAGCCTAGATCTTCATGTTTCATAAGGGTAAATGATTAAGAATATCCTCAGCCTCAATTTCAGCTCTAAATTGGAAATAATTGCAGCATCTATGTCATAGGATTAAAATTAGTATTAACCTACACTTACAGTGCTAGTCATATGGGAAAGATTCATAAATATTAGCTAATGAGAAATGGACAAATAAAATTGAAAAGCAAATATTAAACAGATATTATCATTAACTGTCTCCAGGAATAAATTCTAATTTAAAAGTGCATTTTAAAAAAGATCAGCTGTTACACTATTTTCAGTTCAGCTTGTATTATTAAAATCATATATAAGCACACCAACTTCCCAGCAATAAACAAAGTATAAACTTAGTAAATAATAGGTTTAAAGTGGGAGAAATAGACAATATAGTAGGACTGGGGCAGGATTTGTAGAACAACACAGGAGGTCCTAAGTGGTTAGTGGTCAGTAACAGGCACACTGTCATTTAAGCTCTTAAGAAGGAGGCTATATCACATTTATATTTCTATCATCTCTATCTCTATCATCTCTATATCTATCTCTATCATCTCTCTATTGATCTATCTGAGAACCTCTAAGTATAGAGATAATAGTGATGACTTGAAGCGTTATTTCTTGATTAAACATAAATGAATGTCAGGTCAAGGAGTACAAAGTCAGAGAATGCAGCCAATTTCGAGAAGAGGAGGATTTTAAGGCTGCCTAAACAAAATAATGATCTCATAGGGATTTCATGGGAAGCAGATCTTTGGATCACTAAAAGTTACAGGCATCACACAAAATCACAAAGGCAAATGTAGAATTAAGTAAGATCAGAGGTGAACTTGTTATTTACTGATAGGATAACTGTAAGGGAACTGTTGGTCAAATATCTGTTTTGTCTATAAGGAATTATAACTTTTAATCACTAGTCAAACCCTGCCCTCTAGTGGCAGACCTTCACTTTAGCATTGCAAATAGTGAACATTTGATCCACTAGATCTCACTTCTCACACCACAATTTGTTTTAATTTTTTCTTAGGTAGAAACTCTATGTAGACATAGTATGTATGTATTTCCTTATGTCTATGCATGTATGTCTAACCATTCTTCATAAGATATTTCATTTTACTTCTGTGATATCTGGAGAAAATATTGAAAATGAAGAATGACACGTAGCAGAAACCATAATTAAGAATTTCAACTATCAATTATTTCAATACCAAATATATTTTTTATTTTAAAAGATTTAATTTGCCTTATTAAGCAGATTTATATAATTTAAGTATTCTATTTTCCAATATAAATGTAAAGACAGAAATAAATATACTTCTTTTCTCTCTTATTCACCAGCCAGAGGCTAAGGAGGTTAGTGGAGGTAGGGAGGGAGTACCAGGAGAGGTTGGTCATTGGGTACAAGTTGCAGTTAAACAGAAATAATAAGTTTTGGCGTTTTATAACACAACAGGGTGGCTATAGCAAATAACAATGTAGTGTATATTTTAAGACAGCTAGAAGAGATTTTGAATATTGCCACCACAAAGCACTGGTAAATCTTTAAAGTAATGGGTATGATAATTACCCCAGTTTGATTATTGCACTATTTATACATGCATTGAAAGGTCACAATGTACTCCATAAATATACACAATTCTGTGTCAATTATAAATTTTGAAACTAAACAAAGAAATCTCACCATTTGACATCCAGGGAAGAAAAATGAGTCCTAATTTTTCTGCGACTTTAGCCAGAGTAAGGAAAAAAAAAAAGAACATGTTCCTTTTCCCTTTGCCAAGATGTGAGATCTTTGTGTGTTTCAAAAGTGAGCTTGAGCTGATTTGAGAGTCTAGGTTTCCTGGTGGTGGAACCAGCTCTTAAGAAAACATAGAGCTTGCTCCACCTGTAATGGAGACCCCCATTAGCAGGTAGCCTTAAGCAGGAGTATTTTTATAGTTCTACCATTAAACAACCTCCAGGCATTAAACAACCTCCGCGCATAAACAGTATGATGATCCAGTCTTACTCAATATTAATTTATTTTTACTATTAGAGGCTTGAAATATATGTTACCCCAAATACAGTTATATTATAACACACAATATATCAAGTTTTAAGAAAGTTCTAAAGAGAGAATGAGAAGAAAGAGCAAGAGAAAGAGTGAAAGCAAGAGAAAGAGAGAGAAAGTGTGTACACACTAACAAAGACACAATACGTTACAGAAAAACAACTCTTCCAAAACCTCAAGTAAACTTGGTATTATTGTATTTAAAAATTTTATGCTAATGAGTAAAGAGATCAATTAAACTGAAATACACTTAAAAAGCAAAAACACTGGGGTTGGTTTGTTCTTTTTTTCTGGTAACTTTAGGTGCAAAGTTAAATTAATAATTTGAGATCCTTCTAACTTTCTGATGAAGACATTTAGAGATACAAACTTTCTTCTTAATACTATTTTAGCTGCAAAGAAGAGATTTCAGTAAGTTTTGTCCTTATTTTCATTAGTTTTGATAACTTTTTGATTTCTGCCTTAATTTTGATGTTTATCCAGAAGTGACTCTGGAGCAAGTTGTTTAATTTCTATGTATTTGTGTAGTTTTGAGAGATTTTCTTGATACTTATTTCTATTTTTGTTGCATGGTGGTCTGAGAGTGTGCTTGGTATTACTTCAACTTAAACAATGCAACAAACAAAAACCAAATAATCTCACTAAAAAAATGGGCAAAGGACATGGACAACACGTCTCGAAAGAAGACATACATATGAAACAACAAAAACAGCAAACACATGAAAAATGTTCGTCATCAATAATCATCAGAGAAATACAAATCAGAACCACAATGAGATGTCATCACACACCACTCAGAATGGCTCCTACTAAAAAGTCAGGAGACGGTGGAGCAAGATGGCGAATAAGAAGCTCCACCAATCAACCCCCACACAAAGACACCAAGTTAACAGCTATCTACACAGCAAAACGCCTGTATAAGAACCAAAAGTCAGGTGAGCACCCATAGTACCTGGTTTTATCTTTATACCGTTGAAAAAGGTACTGAAGATATTTTCTTCAAAAGTCCTGAATCTCTGCCACCACCCCTCCCTCAACCCCAGCAACAGCAGCATGGTGCAGAGAGCATCTCTGGGTGCTGGGGGAATGAGAAGACAGCAGTTGTGAGGCAATGACCTCAGTGCTGCCCTATAATATCAGAAAGAAAAACTGGACCACACTCGGCTAATGCTACTCATGAAGGGAACATTTAAGCCGACCCTAGCCAGAGGCAAATCACCAATTCCAGCAGTCCTAACTTGAACACCTGCAAACCTGTCACTAAGGGCTACAGCACTGTGTGTCTCCAAGTAAACTTGAAAGGCAGTATAGGCTGGAAGGACTGCAAATCTTACATGTGTCCTAGTTCTGAGTTAGGCCCAGAGACAGTTATCTCTGTGAGGGGTGGGGAGCAGGTGATATAATGAGACACCAGCTGGACAGCCAAGGGAGTGCTGGCATCACCCCTCTCTGAAGCCCAGACTGCTCTCCTAAAGAGATCCCTTCCTTTTGCTTAAGGAGAGGATAGAAGAGGAGAGGAGAGGAGAGGAGAGGAGAGGAGAGGAGAAGAGAGAAGGGAGGAGAGGGGAGGAGAGGGGAGGAGAGGAGAGGAGAAGAGAAGAGAAGAGAGAAGGGAGTAGAGGAGAAGAGAGAAGGGAGGAGAGGAGAGGAGAGGGAAGAGTGGGGAGGACTGTGTCACACATCATGGATACCATCCCAGCCACAGCAAAATAGGGCATCTTTCAGAGACATGAGGTCACCATTCCAGGTCCTAGCTCCCATATGACATTTCTAGACACATCCTGGGCCAGAAGAGAACTAATTGCCTTGAAGGAAAGGACCCCATCCTGCCAACATTCATCATCTGCTAACTGAATAACAAGCAGCGATACCCAGGTACTATATGGAGGGCCTTGGGTGAGACTCTGAGAATTGGTGGCTTCAGGTGAGACTCAGCATATTACCAGGTATGGTAAATACAGAGCAAAACTCTTTCTGCTTGAGAAAAGGAGAGGGAAAAGTAAAGGGGACTTTGTCTTGCAGCTTAGATATGAGCACATCTACAGAGAGATAGAGCACCAAGTGGGGACTTGGGGTTCCCAGTTTTAGGATTTGACTCTTGGGTGGCATTTCTGTCAGTGCCCTTGGATAGAGGGGAGCCCACTCCCTTGAAAGAGGAGTCCCAGGCCAGGCAGCATTCACCACAAGCCGAGTTAAGAGCCCTTAACGCTTAAGGGAACACAAGTGGTTGTCTGGCAGCACTACTCATGGTGTGGCATGGCAGTGGCTATGGGGAGAGGCTTCTCTGCCTTTGGAAAGAGGAAGGAAGAGTGGAAAGAACTGCATCATGTGGTTTGAGTGCCAGCTCAACTGTAATACAATTGAATACCAGGTAGACATCTAAGGCTTTTGACTCTAGACCCTCACTTCCAGATGGCACTTCTGTACCCACCCAGGGCTTGAAAGGCCTTGCCAACCTAAAGGGAAAGAAACAGTCTTGACTGGCTTTGCCACTTTCTGATTGTAGAGCCCCGGGGCCTTGAGCAAACATAAAGAGTAGCCAAGGTGTTGTTACAGCAGGTTTTGGGTGAGACCCAGTGCGGGGCTGGCTTCAGGTCTGATTCAATGCAGTCATAGTGGTGGTGGCCACAGGGATGCTTGTGTCATTCCACCCCCGGCTTTAGAAGTGGCTCAGAATGGAGAGAGGAGAGAGATAGAGCCTGTGTTTGTGAGAAAGCAAGAGAAGGGAACAAGAGTCTCTGCCTGGTAATCTGGAGAATTCTCCATGATCTTATCCAAGACCATCAACATGGTACCTCTATGAGACTGCAAGACCATAGTGTTACTGGATTTGGGGTGCCCCCCAAAAACAGATGCAGCCTACAACACAACACCCAAATCCTTTCAAATATCTAAAAAGCCTCCCCCAAAAGGATGGCTACAAATAAGCCCAGACAGCGAATGCTATAACAAATATCTAACCTTTCAATGTTCGGACACTGAAGAATATCTGCTAGCATCAACATCATCCAGGTAAACATGCCCTCATCAAATGAACTAAGACATGGGGAACACATTCTGGAGAAACAAAGTTGTGTGACCTTTCAGAAAGAGGAAGAATTCAAAATAGCTGTTGTCATGCGCGTCCGTGTGAAGAGACCACCAAACAGGCTTTGTGCGAGCAATAAAGCTTTTTAGTCACCTGGGTGCAGGTGGGCTGAGTCCAAAAACAGAGTCAGCTAGGTTTCCTTTTGTGAGTTTATATAATGGTTTTCTTAGGATGGCAAAACCAGGTATCCAAAGGCGAAACTATCCAATCATTCCCAGGAAAGAAAGGAGTTGTTCTTTTGTAGAAGGGGTTGGGGTTACTTGGCTGATAAGGCACAGATCCTGAACTAATCTGTAAGACTTGTCCAGTTTTTGGACAGGTAAAATGAGGGAATTGTAAGGAGAGTTTATAGGTTTTACAAGGCCATGCTGTAGCAGGAGAGTGATAACAGGGTTTAATCCTTTTAAAGTGTGCTGTGGGATGGGATATTGGCATTGAGTGGGGTAAGGGTGATTAGGTTTTAATGGGATGCTAAGGGGTGCATGATCAGTCACCAAGGAGGGAGTAGAGGTATCCTATACTTGTGGGTTAAGGTCGGGGGATATGAGAGGAGGATGCAAAGGAGGCTTTGAACTGGGGAAAAGGGTGACAAAGATGTGTGGCTGTAGCCCGGGAATAGTCAGGGAAGCAGATAATTTAGTTAAAATGTGTTGACCTAATAAGGGAGCTAAATAGGTGAGGATAATTAAAAAGAAGTGCATAAAAGAATGTTGTCCAAGTTGGCACCAGAGTTGGGGAGTTTTAAGAGGTTTAGCAGCCTGGCCGTCAATACCCACAACAGTTATGGAGGCAAGGGAAACGGGCCTTTGAAAAAAAGGTAATGTGGAGTGGATAGCCTCCGTATTGATTAAGAAGGGGATGGACTTACCCTCCACTGTAAGAGTTACCCAAAGTGTCTGTGATGGTCCAGGAGGCTTCCGAGGTGATCGGGCAGTGTTAGTCTTCAGCTGCTAAGATGAGAAAGTCTGGGAAGGAATCAGTCAGAGAGCCTTGGGCCTCTGAGCCCAAGCCAAGCCATTGCATGCCCTGTAACTTGCACCTATATACCCAGATTGCCTGAAGTAACTGAAGAATCACAAAAGAAGTGAAAATGCCCTGCCCTGCCTTAATTGATGACATTCCACCACAAAAGAAGTGAAAATGGCTGGTCCTAGCCTTCAGTGATGACATTACCTTGTGAAAGTCCTTTTCCTGGTTCATCCTGGCTCAAAAAACTCCCCCACTGAGCACCTTGCGACCCCTACTCCTGCCCGCCAGAGAACAACCACACTTTGACTGTAATTTTCCTTTACCTACCCAAATCCTATAAAACAGCCCCACCCTTATCTCCCTTACTGACTCTCTTTTCGGACTCAGCCCGCCTGCACCCAGGTGATTAAAAAGCTTTATGGCTCACAGAAAGCCTGTTTGGTGGTCTCTTCACATGGACGCGCATGAAAATTTGGTGCCGTGACTCGGATCGGGAGACCTCCCTTGGGAGATCAATCCCCTGTCCTCCTGCTCTTTGCTCCATGAGAAAGATCCACCTATGACCTCGGGTCCTCAGAGCTACCAGCCCAGTGAACATCTCACCAATTTTAAATCAGGTAAGCGGCATGTTTTTACTCTCTTCTCCAACCTCTCTCACTATTCCTTAACCTCTTTCTCCTTTAAATCTTGGTGCCACCCTTTAATCTCTCCCTTCTCTTAATTTCAATTCCTTTCATTTTCTGGTAGAGACAAAGGAGACACGTTTTTATCTGTGGACCCTAAACTCTGGCGCCGCTCATGGACTCGGGAAGGCAGCCTTCCCTGGTGTTTAATCATTGTGGGGACCCATGTTTCAGAGGTGTCTGACCACGCAGGGATGCCTGCCTTGGTCCTTCACCCTTAGTGGCAAGTCCCGCTTTTCTGGGAGAGGGGCAAGAAGCCCAATCCCTTCTCTCCCTGTCTCTAACCCTTCTCTGCTTTTCTGGGGGGCAAGAACCTCCTAACCCCTTATTTCCATGCCCCGACCTCTTATCTCTGTACCCCAACCCCTTATTTCTGTGCCCTGACCTCTTATCTCTGTGCCCCAACCCATTATTTCCCATGCCCTGACCCCTTTCCCACTTTTCTGGAGGGTAAGAACCCTCAAACCCCTTCTCTCCATGTCGCTACTCTCTCTTTCCTCTGGGCTTGCCTCCTTCACTATGGGCATCCTTCCACCCTCCATTCCTCCTTCTTCTGCCTTAGCCTGTGTTCTCAAGAACTTAAAACGTCTTCTACTCACACCTGGCCTAAAACCTAAATACCTTATTTTCTTCTACAATGCCTCTTGACCCTAATGCAAACTCGATAGTAGTTCCAAATAGCCAGAAAATGGCACTTTTGATTTTTCCATCCTATAAGATCTAAATAATTCTTGTCGTAAAATAGGCAAATGGTCTGAGGTGCCTGACATCCAGGCATTCTTTTACACATTGGTCCCTCCCTAGTCTCTGTTCCCAATGCAACTCCTCCCAAATCTTCCTTCTTTCCCTCCTGCCTATCTCCTCAGTCCCAACCCCAAGCGTCGCTGAGTCTTTCTAATCTTCCTTTCTACAGACCCATCTGACCTCTCCCCTCCTCACCAGGCCAAGCTAGGTCCCAGTTTTTCCTCAGTCTCCGCTCACCTACCCTATAATCCTTTTATCACCTCCCCTCCTCACACCCAGTCTGGCTTACAGTTTCGTTCCGCAACTAGCCCTCTCCCACCTGCCCAGCAATTTCCTCTTAAAAAGGTGGCTGGAGCTAAAGGCATAGTCAAGGTTAATGCTCCTTTTTCTTTATCCAACCTCTCCCAAATCAGTTAGCGTTTAGGCTCTTTTTCATCAAATATGAAAAATCCAGCCCAGTTCATGGCCCATTTGGCAGCAACCCTGAGAGGCTTTACAGCCCTGGACCCTAAAAGGTCAAAAGGCCGTCTTATTCTCAATATACAGTTTATTACCCAATCCGCTCCCCACATTAAATAAAACCCCCAAAATTAAATTCCGGCCCTCAAACCCCACAACAGGACTTAATTAACCTCACCTTCAAGGTGTACAATAATAAAATAGAGGCAGCCAAGCAGCAACTTATTTCTGAGTTGCAATTCCTTGCCTCCACTGTGAGACAAACTCCAGCCACATCTCCAGCACACAAGATCTTCCAAATGCCTGAACCACAGCTGTCAGGGGTTCCTCCAGAACCTCCTCCCCCAGGAGCTTGTTACAAGTGCTGGAAATCTGGGCATTGGGCCAAGGAATGCCTACAGCCCAGGATTCCTCCTAAGCCACGTCCCATCTGTGTGGGACCCCACTGGAAATCAGACTGTCCAACTCGCCCACTCCCAGAGCCCCTGGAACTCTGGCCCAAGGCTCTCTGACTGACTCCTTCTCAGAACTTCTTGGCTTAGAGGTTGAAGACTGACGCTTCCCCATTGCCTTGGAAGCCTCCTGGACCATCACAGATGCTTTGGGTAACTCTTACAGTGGGGGGTAAGTCTGTCCCCTTCTTAATCAATACGGAGGCTACCAACCCCACATTACCTTCTTTTCAAGGGCCTGTTTCCCTTGTCTCCATAACCGTTGTGGGTATTGATGGCCAGGCTGCTGAACCTCTTAAAACTCCCCAACTCTGGTGCCAACTGAGATAACATTCTTTTATGAACTCCTTTTTAGTTATCCCCACCTGCCCAGCTCCCTTATTAGGTTGTGACATTTTAACTAAATTATCTGCTTCCCTGACTATTCCTGGGCTACAGCCACACATCTTTGTCACCCTTTTCCCCAGTTCAAAGCCTCCTTTGCATCCTCTTCTGTAGAGGACTACATGCTCGCAAACTAGACGTTCCTGATAAGTCCTGCTCTTGCAAACGAAGCAGGGCGTTCCTTCCCTGCAAACAGGGAGGACAAAGGAGCCAGCTGCAAACAGCAGGCCCTGGGGACTGGCTAATGTGTAAACATCTTGAGAAACCAGAAAGTCAGGAAAAGGTCAGAAAAACAACACGTGACTTGTGACTTGGCAACATTCCGTAACCGATTGTATAAAAGAAAGCAGAGCGTGCCATTTGGGGCGGCCGCCATGTTTGTCTCATCCTGTGTTGTCTTGTGTGTTCATTCCTTTGTTTAGGAAACATGCGGACTCCAACACTCCTCTCATATCCCCCCACCTTAACCCACAAGTATAGGATACCTCTACTCCCTCCTTGGTGACTGATCATGCACCCCCTACCATCCCATTAAAACCTAATCACCCTTACCCCACTCAATGACAATATCCCATCCCACAGAACGCTTTGAAAGGATTAAAGCCTGTTATCACTCACCTGCTACAGCATGGTCTTTTAAAGCCTGTAAACTCTCCTTTCGATTCCCTCATTTTACTTGTCCTAAAACCAGACAAGGCTTACAAGTTCAAGATCTGCACCTTATCAACCAAATTGTTTTGCCTCTCCACCCTGTAGTGCCAAAGCCATATACTCTCCTATCCTCAGTGCCTCCCTCCACAACCCATTATTCTGTTCTGGATCGCAAGCATAATTTCTATACTATTCCTTTACATGCTTCATCCCAGCCTCTCTTTGTTTTCACCTGGACTGACCCTGACACCCATCAGTCCCAGCAGCTTACCTGGGCTGTGCTGCTGCAAGGTTTCAGGGACAGCCCTCATTACTTCCGCCAAGCTCTTTCTCATGATTGACTTTCTTTCCACCCCTCTGCTTCTCACCTTGTTCAGTATATTGATGACCTTCTTCTTTGTAGCCCCTCCTTTGAATCTTCTCAAGAAGACACACTTCTGCTCCTTCAGCATTTATTCTCCAAAGGATATCGGGTATCTCCCTCCAAAGCTCAAATTTCTTCTCCATCCATTACCTACCTCGGCATAATTCTTCATAAAAACACATTTGCTCTCCCTGCCGATCATGTCCGACTGATCTCTCAAACCCCAATCCCTTCTACAAAACAACAACTTCTTTCCTTCCTAGGCAAGGTTAGTGGGGTCAGAATTCTTACACAAGAGCCGGGACTGCGTCCTGTAGCCTTTCTGTCCAAACAGCTTGACCTTACTGTTTTAGCCTACCCCTCATGTCTGCGTGCAGCAGTTGCTGCTGCTTTAATACTTTCAGAGGCCCTAAAAATCACAAAGTATGCTCAACTCACTCTCTACAGTTCTCATAACTTCCAACATCTGTTTTCTTCCTCTCACCTGATACATACACTTTCTGCTCCCCTGCTCCTTCAGCTATACTCACTCTTTGTTGAGTCTCCCACAATTACCACTGTTCCTGGCCTGGACTTCAGTCCGGCCTCCCACATTATTCCTGATACCACACCACACCCTCATGACTGTGTTTCTCTGGTCCACCTGACATTCACTCCATTTCCCCATATTTCCTTCTTCCCTGTTCCTCACCCTGATCACATTTAGTTTATTGATGGCAGTTCCACCAGGCCTAATCACCACCCACCAGCAAAGGCAGGCTATGCAATAGTATCTTCCACATCTATCATTGAGGCTACTGCTCTGTCACCCTCCACTATCTCTCAGCAAGCTAAACTAGTTGCCTTAACTCAGACCCTCACTCTTTCAAAATGACTACACATTAATATTTATACTGACTCTAAATATGCCTTCCATATTCTGCACCACCATGCTGTTATATAGGCTGAAAGAGATTTCCACACTATGCAAAAGTCCTCCATCATTAATGCCTCTTTAATAAAAACACTTCTCAAAGCCACTTTACTTCCAAAGGAAGCTGGAGTCATTCACTGCAAGCAGTCATCAAAAGACATCAGATCCCATCACTCAGGACAATGCTTATGCTGATAAGTTACCTAAAAAAGCAGCTAGTATTCCAATTTCTGTCCCACATGTAGTTTTCCTCCTTCACATCGACCACTCCCACCTACTCCCCCGCTGAAACTTCCACCTATCAATCTCTTCCTACACAAGGTAAATGGTTCTTAGACCAAGGAAAATATCTCCTTCCAGCCTCACAGGCCCATTCTATTCTGTTGTCATTTCATAACCTCTTCCATCTAGGTTACAAGCCTAGCCTGTCTCTTAGAACCTCTCATTTCCTTTCCATCCTAGAAATCTGTCCTCAAGAAAGTCACTTCTCAGTGTTCTGTCTGCTATTCTACTACTCCTCAGGAGTTTCTCAGGCCCCCTCCCTTCCCTCCCTACACATCAAGCTCAGGGATTAGCCCCTGCCTAGGACTGGCAAATTGACTTTACTCACATGCCTCCAGTCAGAAAACTAAAATACCTCTTGGTCTAGGTAGACACTTTCACTGGATGGGTAGAGGCCTTTCCCACAGGGTCTGAGAAGGCCACTTCAGTCATTTCTTCCCTTCTGTCAGACATAATTCCTCGGTTTGGCCTTCCCACCTCTGTACAGTCCAATAACGGACAAGCCTTTATTAGTCAAATCACCCAAGCAGTTTTTCAGACTCTTGGTATTCAGTGAAACCTTTATATCCTTTACCATCCTCAATCTTCAGGAAAGGTAGAACGGATTAATGGTCTTTTAAAAACACACCTCACCAAGCTCATTCACCAACTTAAAAAGGACTAAACAATACTTTTACCACTTTTCCTTCTCAGAATTCAGGCCTGTCCTCAGAATGCTAGAGGGTACAGCCCATTTGAGCTCCTGTGTAGACACTCCTTTTTATTAGGTCCCAGTATCATTCCAGACACCAGAACAACTTGAACTGCATCCCAAAATCTTAGATAAACCTAAAAACTCACCAACCAAGCAAGTAATGACACTGAACCCCCTTAGGTTCTCTAATTAGATGTCCTAGGTCCTCCCAATTCTTAGTCCTTTAATACCTGTTTTTTCTCCTTCTCTTATACAAACCTTATGCCTTCCGTTTAGTTTTTCAATTCATACAAAACCGCATCCAGGCCATCATCAATCATTCTATATGACAAATGCTCCTTCTAACAACCCCACAATATCACCTCTTACCACAAAATCTTCCTTCAGCTCAATCTCTCCCACTCTAGGTTCCCACGCCACCCCTAGTCCTGCTTGAAGCAGCCCTGAGAAACATCACCCATTATCTCTCCATACCACCCCCCAAACATTTTCACAGCCCCAACACTTCAATACTATTTTATTTTGTTTTTCTTATTAATATAAGAAGGCAGGAATGTCAGGCCTCTGAGCCCAAGCCAAGCCATTGCATCCCCTGTGACTTGCACCTATACGCCCAGATGGCCTGAAGTAACTGAAGCATCACAAAATAAGTGAAAATGCCCTTCCCTGCCTTAATTGATGACATTCCACCACAAAAGAAGTGAAAATGGCTGGTCCTTGCCTTAAGTGATGACATTACCTTGTGAAAGTCCTTTTCCTGGCTCATCCTGGCTCAAAAAGCTCCCCCACTGAGCACCTTGCGACCCCCACTCCTGCCCACCAGAGAACAACCCTCCTTTGACTGTAATTTTCCTTTACCTACCCAAATCCCATAAAATGGCCCCACCCTTTTCTCCTTTCACTGATTCTCTTTTCAGACTCAGCCCACCTGCCCCCAGGTGATTAAAAACTTTATTGCTCACACAAAGCCTGTTTAGTAGTCTCTTCACAGGGACGCGCATGACAGCTGTGTTTAGGAAACTCAAAGAAATTCAAGATAACACAGAAAGTGAATTTACAATTCTATCAGATACATTTAACAAAGAGATTGAAATAATTAAAAAGAATCAAGCAGAAATTCTGTAGCTGAAAAATGCAATTGGCATACTGAATAATGAGTCCTTTAATGGTAGAATAGACCAAGCAGAAGAAAGAATGAGTGGGCTTGAAGACAAGCTATTTGAAAATACAGTCAGAGAAGATAAAGAAAAAAGAAAAGGAAAAAAACTTTCCTAAAGTATTTCAAAAATAGTCCCAAGATGGCAAATTTAAGAGTTATTGGTCTTAAAGAGGAGGTAGAGAAAGAGATAGGGGTAGAAAGTTCATTCAAAGGGATAATAACAGAGAACTTCCCAAACCTAGAGAAAGGTATGAATATGCCAACACAAGAAGGTTATAGAACACCAAGCAGATTTAACTCAAATAAGACTACCTCAAGGCATTTAATAATCAAATTCCCAAACGTTAAGAATAAAGAAATGATTATAAAAACAGCAAGAGAAAAGAAACAACTAACAAAATTGAGGTGTAATAATAGTTTGACAGTAGACTTACCAGTGGAAATCTTACATGTAAGGAGAGAGTGGCGTGACATACTTAAAGTGCTGAAGCATAAAAACTTTTACCCTAGAATACTATATCCAGTGAAAATGTGCTTCAGACATGAAGAATAAGTAAAGACTTTCTGAGGCAAACAAAAGCTAAGGGATTTCATCAATACCAGACCTGTCCTGCAAGAAATACTAAAAGGGTACCTCAATTAGAAAGAAAATGACGTTAATAATCAATGAATAATCAACTTAAGGTACAAAACTCTCTGGTAATAGTAAGTACACAGAAAAACAGAATAATATAACACTGTGTGAAAGAAAAATACCTTGGGTCCCCAGCACCACCAGACCTTTTCTTGCTGTATTTTATGATGTAAATTTTGTTATTTGATTTCCATCTGAGTTGTTTCCTTTAATGTGCAAATTTAAGGCTATTTAGCTGACAATTGTTTAGGGTTGTGAAACAGGTTATCAAGCATTTGAAAGTCAAAGTGGAAAAAAAAGGAGGGGGAGGGACTTTAGAAATCTATGAAATGTACTGTGACTTCTCAGTGGGTTCACTTTGCCCGCTACCTAGACAGATGGATTTATCAAGACAGAGGAAATGCAATGGAGACAATGTAACTCATGAAGAGCAGGTGATACAGGAGACTGGAGATTTATTTTTACTCAAATAGGTCTCTCCTAGCATTCCAAATTCAGAGTTTTTAAAGATAATTTGGTGTGTAGGGGCTTGGGAAGTGGGGAGTGCTGATTGGTTAGGTTGGAAATGGAATCATAGCGGGGCAAAGTGAGATCTTCTTGCTGTCTTCTTTTCCTGGGTGCAATGGCAGAACTGGTTGGGCCAGATTACTGGCCTGGGCAGTGTCAGCTGGTCCATCAAGTACAGGGTATGCAACATATCTCAAGCACTGATTTTAGGTTTTACAGAAGTGATGTTACCACCAGGAGAAATTTGGGGATATTTGGACTTTTGTTGCCAAAGTCTGCATGACCCCTAAACTGTAATTTCTAATTTTGTAGCTAATTTGTTAATCCTGCAAAGGCAGACTGGTACCCAGGCAAGAAGGGGGTCTTTTCAGAAAAGAGTGATATTCAATTTTGTTTCAGAGTCAAACCATGAACTGAATTCCCTTCCAAAGTTAGTTCAGCCTATACCCAGGAATGAACAAGGAGAGCTTAAAGGTTATAAGGAAGATGGTATCAGTTAGGTCAAATCGATTTTTCACTGTCTTAGTTATAATTTTGCAATGGTGGTTTCATAACTTTAAATCATGACTACCACAGGTTTAATAAATACTCTAGGTAAACAAAATAAAATAATTAAGTAAATGTAATGGGATAAGTACTTGTATATAAACTGGTCATAATTAAGAATATAAAGTTATATTAAATGAAATAATAGATATTTCATTATTTAGGTATTTTCTAATAAATGTCTATTTTAGAAAAACATTCTTGCTACAAATAAGTGTTTTTTTGTTTGTTTGTTTGTTTTTTGAGATGGAGTCTCGCTCTGTCACCCTGGCTGGAGTGCAGTGGTGCAAGCTTGGCTCACTGCAAGCTCCTCCTCCCAGGTTCACGCATTCTCCTCCCTCAGCCTGAGTAGCTGGGACTACAGGCATCTGCCACCACGCCTGGCTAATTTCTTGTATTTTTTAGTAGAGATGGGGTTTAATCATATTAGCCAGGATGGTCTTGATCTCCTGACCTTGTGATCCACCCGCATTCACCTCCCAAAGTGGTGGGATTACAGGCATGAGCCAGGGTGCCCAGCCAAATACGTGTCTCTTTTAAAAAAGAAGGTGAAGAAATTTTGTCTAATTCAAAGTTTATTTAAAGGTTATTTATAAAACAAGGTAAAAGGGACCAGGAAATTTTAAAAAGATGCAAAGAAAGTTACAAAAATAAAGAGGTTTACTTTTTGAGGTAAAAAACTTTAAAGAGAAATAACATCATATGAGAAAGAATCTTGTGTGGTAAGTTTAGTTCTAAAATAAAATAGCTGGTTGTTTAAAATGGAGGGATATTCAGAACAAATCAGAAAGTCTGACCCTGACATAAACAGTCAATGTAAGTCAAAGTAAGAGGATTCACGTATTTAAAAATTCCAAAAACTTTTATATAATCAAGTTGTCATATTATTATTTTAAGTTTGCTTAGGAAAAATAAACTGAGATTTTTTTTTTAAATTAAGGTTATTACATCCATGTATCTTCCTGTATATACTTTTAAAATCCTTGTTACATTGAGTTACAGGGCTTTTAACTCCTAGGTCTAAAAAGGACACCAAATTCTGCTAAATCTTAAACGCTGATAGCAATTAAAGCCTCATCTTCAGGTCCTGTAGAAGATGCCAATCAAAATAAACTGCATTCCTGAGACACAAGGGAAGAAATTAAAGCTATTCAGTTCCTCAAAGTCCAGACACTATCATGGAAGAGGTGGGCATTTTAGATTTTAAGGACCAAATTTGAAGGATAAAGTAAGTTCAGTTTTTCTGTAAATTAATTATTAATGTCAAAGGCACACTAATCCAAAACCAGCATATGGACCCCTGTGTCAGATTAACAAGATTTTCTTGAGGCATTAGCCAACCCCTTAATAGAAGTTATAAAGGTTTTAAAAGTCTTATGGAAATTATATTTTATAATCAAGATTAAATTTTATAGATTGTGTACAAAATTTTGAAAAAAAAATGTAATTGGCTTCATGCTGTTTTTATTAGGGCTACTCATTTAGAAAATTAAGTCTCCTCTCTCAAAGAATAGAGGTTTTCACTTTTTGAAATCCTTGAGTTATCATTTTGGTTAAATAAATGACTTTGAAATAACCTGTAATCCTATTTTGTAATATCAAGTGTTTTTATATTTGAGAAACTTTCTAAAATCAAATTATAAATTGTGTCTGTTTCTAACCTAAATAATCCTTTAAGCCCAAAATGACAAAGCTTGGCTTATTTGGTATAAAAATTATACATGATACATTATCAATTATGAAATGATGTTTGTTTTCCATTGCACTGTATTTGTATAAATATGTTATTGGTATGTGTTCCAAAATTATGGGAAACTCCTGTAATTTTGATATAACTTAGTGTACATTATCAGTAACAATAGTAATTTTCATGTTAAAATTATCATGTGCCATAGAGGTAACAAATTTTCTTTTCAGTTGTGTCTTTTAACTATTGCTTCCTTAAAACATTTTTTTAAAAATCAACAGACAATTGTCTTATTTTGTCTTGTTTTTAACCCTCTTTAAAAGGTGGGTTTATAATCAGACATAAAACTCTACCAAGTGCTAATGCAGGTTTTCTGATAACATTGGAAATTGTAACATTGAAATAAAGGGAAAAATTTCAGAACTCTAATGGAGAGCTGAAATGTTCATGACTATCAAACAGAACAGGAGTTAACTGAATTAATTGAACAAATAGAAAACCGAAGTAATCTTTCTGATCTTTTGCTTAAAATGTTGCTGATATTTTGTTTTGTTTTTCAGAGTTAAGAAAACTTTTCTGTTAAGTTACTTACAGCTCTTAACAATTGAGTAAACTATACTCCTTTGAACAAAATTTGGAGGAAAATTTTGAACAAAAATCTCTGCCTGATTTCTCCAGAATTTTGAAACTATTTCTGAGTATTCTTAATTTATAGCAATACAGTTATTTGCATAAGTGCAATAAGAATCTATTTTATTTTGCAATAAGACACAACTGGCAACTGTTTATTTGACCAAGGCTTTGATTGGAATGTTGTGCTTTCCTTTAAGGAATCAAACTTGACTTTTAAGTGATCATACTTGACTTACAGAGCCAAAGAAACCCTTGGAAAAACTGGCCTCATATTTTGTATACAGAGTCCTTGTAAATGTGATACCTAACCTTGTTTAACATGAATAGACTCTCATTTAGATACTTTACCTTGTTTTAATATGAATAGACTCCCCTTAGCTGGGAAAGCCGGACAGACTCCATTTGGCTTCTTCATTTGCAAGACATCAAGGGCTCCTTACCCACCCCCTTCCTCAAAGACTTAACTTGTGCAAGCTGACTCTCAGCATATCAAATCATGCAATTAACTGATAAGGTACTGTGGCAAGCTATGTCCATAGTTCCCAGGAATTCACTTGGGACATAGTACCCTAAAGTCCCCGCAATTGTGTCTGACAGATAACACCCAGAGTCTCCACACCTATCACCTTGTGATGAATTTAATGCCCCTGCACCTGGAACTGTTTGTTTTCCTGTAACCATTTGTCTTTTAACTTTTTTGGCCTGTTTTACTTCTGTAAGATTGCCACAGCTAGGGTCCTCCTCTGCTCTCAAAACCAAAGTATAAAAGAAAATACAGCCCCTTCTTTGGGGTTGAGAGAATTCCAAGTGTTAGCCATCTCTCAGTCACCAGCTAATAAAGGACTCCTGAATTCATTTCAAAGTGTGGCATTTCTCTCTAACTTACTCAGTTACAACATTTACAAGGTTACAAGTGAAAGGAATGAGACACATCCCCCATATATCTCCCAACTTCCTGAGCCCAGCACAAACACATTCCTCCATATTTCTTTCAAACTTCAGAAAAACACCACCTGGGAAATCTCCAGTAAGGACGCAGCAGGAACCAATAAAAAATGCTAAATGTATAATATTAACCAATTGTAATGCTGTAACCGAGAGAATTACCTTGTTCCCCTGTAACTTTACATATCCTGT
Organism: Macaca fascicularis; assembly: GCF_037993035.2. Lineage (NCBI taxonomy): Eukaryota > Metazoa > Chordata > Mammalia > Primates > Cercopithecidae > Macaca > Macaca fascicularis. The sequence continues at coordinate 109,649,588 of NC_088379.1, forward strand.
TTACATCGGGCTATAAAAAGCAAGCACTCGCATTGTTCGGGGCCCTCTTGTATGCTGTGGAATGGAGGGACCAAGTTCGAACTTGTAGTAAAGATCCTTGCCGCTTGGCTTTGACTCTGGACTCTGGTGGTCTTCTTTGGGGAACAAACGGTCTGGGCATAACACAAGGTTATCTGACCTGTGGTAAGTACAGAATGTCGCTTTCTGACAGACACAGAAGCCCCAGGTTTATCTTAGAAACTCAAGAGGAGAGGAAATTCACCCAACTCATAGGTATTTGATGGCACAAATCCATGGCTGTGTTCGGCTTTAAAAAAGTTTTATCTGAGATTCCTCCTATGGAGCAAAGTTACATTAAAGTCAATTTAAAGTCTATGAAAAATAATAACTCTTGCTTAACTGTATACAAATAATTAGGCCAGGTATATTAAAGCAAACTAGTCTTAGCCCTAGCATGATTTGAATTTAGTGAAAAAGGGAAAATAGAGAGAGAAAAAAATTATGAATGAAAACTACTGTAAACCTGTTGTTAGAGTATAGTATTGCCTAACTTTTTTTTCAATTTTTATTATTTTCTACAGTTTGGAACAAAATTCTAGGTTTTCTTGCCTACAAGTCTTCCAAATCATGTTTTCAATTACCTTTCCTTCTTTTTTTCCGAGTTTTTCTAATTTGTAGTCACCGAAAACTAAGCTGTGCTTCTTAAAGTCCTGAAAACTGAAGCCAGACAACTTAAACTTCAGAAGAAAATAACAGCAACCTACGTACATACATAAGCCACTTTCATACCTGCAGACTACTGTATGGACTTCAGAGTAATGTGGTCTGTCAGGCCTCTGAGCCCAAGCCAAGCCATCACATCCCCTGTGACTTGCATGTATATGTCCAGATAGCCTGAAGTAACTGAAGAATCACAAAAGAAGTGAAAATGCCCTTACCTGCCTTAATTGATGACATTCCATCACAAAAGAAGTGAAAATGGCTGGTCCTTGCCTTAAGTGATGACATTACCTTGTGAAAGTCCTTTTCCTGGCTCATTCTGGCTCAAAAAGCTCCCCCACTGAGCACCTTGCAATGCCCACTCCTGCCCACCAGAGAACAACCACACTTTGACTGTAATTTTCCTTTACCTACCCAAATCCTATAAAACAGCCCCACCCTTATCTCCCTTCACTGACTCTCTTTTCAGACTCAGCTCACCTGCACCCAGGTGATTAAAAAGCTTTGTTGCTCACAAAAAGTCTGTTTGGTGGTCTCTTCACATGGAAGTGCATGACATGGTCTATATTGATTTTTCCAGGATTGTTCTTTTGTTTGTTGATGTTTTTTCTTTCTCCCTCTCCCTGCCCCCATTTTATCTTCACAGGACATGAGACTCACAACCTGGTAAAAATGAGCTTTTGGGACCTACTTATATAGACATAAGTCATCCTAGTCCTGAGAAATCAGATGAAACCTGAGACCAGAGACTCATTTTCCTATAAAATGTTTCTCCAAAAGATTTTTTAAAAGAAAGGAGGAGAAATGTGAAAGAAAAACATCTTGGGCCCCCAAAATCACTAAGGAAAACTCAAGCTAGAAACTGCTTAGGGAAAACCTGCCTCTTATTCTAATCAAAGTCACCCCTCTGCTCACTGAGATAGATGCATATATGATTGCCTCCTTTGGAAATGCTCATCAGGAATTCAAAAGAATGTAACCCTTTGTGTATTACCTCTCTGTGACTTGAAAGCTCCCTTCCTGCCTTCAGTCTTTCTGCTTATGCTTCAAGTTGTCCTGCCTTTCCAGACTGAACCAATGTACTTCTTACATATATTGATTGATGCCTCATGACTCCCTAAAATGTATAAAACCAAGCTATGCCTTGGCCACCTTGGGCACATGTTGTCGGGATTTCCTGAGGCTGTATCATGGGTGTGTCCTCAACCTTGGTAAAATAAACTTTCTAAATTAACTGAAACCTGTCTCAGATTTTCTCCATTCACAACTGTAACTGAAGTGTGTAAATTACCCTTATCCTGAGTAGAAAGACTAAACAATGAACTAATAAAAATAATAACTACAAGAAATTTTAAAGACATAGTCAATATAATAAGATAATTTTTTTTTAAAAAAGATAAAAAGCATGGGGATGGAGGTAAGGTATAGAATTTTTATTAGTTTTCTTTTGGATTATTTGTTTATGCAAATAGTGTTAAGTTGTTATCAGGTTAAAATAATAGGTTATTTGACAGTATTTGCAAGCTTTATGGTAACTCCAAGCCAAAAAAAAAATAATAAAATAAAATAAAATGGATACACAACAATAAGAAGAAAGAAATTAATCATATCACTTGAAAATATAATCATGAAGATTACAGGAAGACAGGACTGAAGGAAAGAAGGAAAAGAAGACCACAAAGCAACCAGAAAACAAATAACAAAATGACAGGAGTAAGTTCTTATGTATTAATAATAACATTGAATGCAAATGGAGTAAACTCTCCAATCAAAAGACACAGAGTTGCTAAATAGATTTTAAAAAATTAGGCCAGGCACTGGCAAGACAGATGGATCACCTGAGGCCAGGAGTTTGAGACCAGCCTGGCAAATACGGTGAAACACTGTCTCTCTTAAAAAATAAAAAAAAGAAAAAGAAAAGAAAAAGAAGTCATGACCCAATGTTCTCCTGTCTACAAGAAACACACTTCACCTACAAATACACACAGAGACTGAAAGTAATGGGATGGAAAAAACATGTCATGTCAATGGAGACCATAAAAAAACAGGAGTAGCTATGCTTAGACAAAGTAGATTTCAAAACAAAAAGTATAAGAAGGGTCAAAGATGGTCATCATATAATGGTAAAGGGGTCAATTCAGCAAGAGGATAAAACAATTTTAAATGTATATGCACCCAATACTGGAGCACCCAGGTATTTAAAGCAAATATTATTTGAGCTAAAGAGAGAGATAGGTCCCAATACAATAATAGCTGGAGGCTTCAACACCCACCTTCAGCAGTGTATAGAACTTCCAGATAGAAAGTCAAAAAAGTGACATCAGACTTAATCCGCACTATAGACCAAATGGATCTAGTATATATATCACAGAAAATTTCATTAAAGAGTTACAGAATACATATTGTTTTCCTCAGCGTACGGATTATTCTCAAGGATAGACCATATGTTATGTCATAAAACAAGTCTTCATTCAAAAAAATTGAAATAATATCAGCATCTTTTCTGACCACAATGGAATCAAAGTAGAAATTACTAAGAAGAGGAATTTTGGAAACTATACAAATACAAGGAAATTAAACAAACAATATGCTCCTGAATGACTAATGGGTCAATTAAGAATTGAGAAGGAAATTGAAAAATTTCTTGAAACAAATAATAATGGAAACACACTATACCAAAACCTGTAGAACACAGCAAAAGCAATACTCATAGAGAAGTTTATAGCTGTAAAATATCAAAAAAGAGAAAAAAACTTCAAATAAATAATCCAATGATGAATCTTAAATAATTAGAAAAGTAAGAGCAAACAAACCCCAAATTAGTAGAAAAAAAGAAATAATAAAAATCAGAGAAGAAATAAATGAAATTGAAATGAAAATAAACAATACAGAAGATAAATGAAACAAAAAGTTGGTTTTTTAAAAAGTTAAACAAAATTGACAAAACTTTAGCCAGACTAAGAAAAAAAGAGATAGAAACCAAATAAATAAAATCAGAAATGGAAAAGAAGACATTACAACTAATATTGCAGAAATTTGAAGGATCACCAGTGGCAACTATGAGCATATATGCCAATAAACTAGAAAATCTGGAAGAAATGGACAAATTATTACATACATACAAACTACCAAGATTGAATCAAGAAGGAATCTAAAACTTAAACAGACCAACGAGTAATGAGATTGAAGTCTCCCAGTAAAGAAAAGCCCAGGACCCAATAGCTTTACTGATGAATTCTATGAAACTTTTAAAGAACTAATACTAATCCTATTCAAAGTATTCCAAAATATGTAGTAGTAGGGAATACTTCCAAACTCATTCTATGAGGCCAGTATTACCCTGACACCAAAACCAGAAAAAGATACACACACACACACACACACACACACACACACACACACACACACACACTCTACAGGCCAATGTCTCTGATGAATTGATGCAAAAACCCTTAACCAAATATTAGCAAACTGAATTCAACAATATATTAAAAGATCATTCATCATGATCAAGTGGGATTTATCTCTGGGATGCAAGAATGATTCAACATATGCAAATAAATCAGTGTGATACATCATATCAATAGAATGAGGAATAAAACCATATAATCATTTAAATTGATACTGAAAAAGCATTGATAAAATTTGATATCCCTTCATGATAAACCCTCAAAACTGGGTATAGAAGGAACATACAAAAATCAGTAACATTTCTACATGCCAACAGTGAATAATGCAAAAAAGAAAAAAAAAGTAATCTATTTTACAATAGCAACACATACAACTGAATACATAGAATTAACCAAATAAGTGAAAAATCTCTATAATGAAAAGCATAAAACACTGATGAAAGAAATTGAAGAGGACACCAAGAAATGGAAAAAAAAGTTTTGTGTTCATGGATTGGGATAATCGATATTGTTAAAATGTCAATACTACTCATGAAATCTACAGATTAAAGGCAATCCCTATCAAAGTACCAATGACATTCTTCAAACAAATAGCAAAAAAAAAAAAAAAAAAAAAAAAAAAAAAAAATCATAAAATGTATGTAGAACAACAAAAGACCCAGAACAGCCAAAGCTATCCTAAGCAGAAAGAACAAAACTGGAGGAATTACATTACCTCACTTCAAATTATACTACAGAGTTATAGTAAAAAAAAAAAAAAAAACATACTATTGTTATAAAAACAGACACATAGACCAATAGAACAGGATATAGAACCCAGAAACAAATCTACACAACTACACTGTACTCATTTTTTGAGAAAGTTGCCAAGACTGGAAAAAAGACAGTCTCTTCATTAACTGGTGCTGAGAAAACTGGATATCCATATTAAAAAGAATGAATCTAGACTGCTATGTCTCACTATGTATAAAAATTAAATAAAGGATTGAAAACTTAAATCTATGACCTCAAACCATAAAACTCTCTACAAGAAAATACTGGGGGAAAATCTCCAGGACATTGGTCTGAGCAAAAATTTCTTGAGCCATAGCCCACAAACACAGGCAATCAAAGCAAACATGGACAAAGGGGATTACATCAAGTTAAAAAGCTTATGCACAGCAAAGGATGTAATCAACAAAGACGCAACCCACAGAAAGAGAGACAATATTTGCAAACTAGCCCTCTGTGTTAGTCCATTTTCACACTGCTAGGAAAAAATACCTGAGACTAGGTAATTTACAAAGTTAAAGAGGTTTAATGGACTCACAATTCCACATGGATGGAGAGGCCTCACAATCCTAGCAGAAACTGAAGAAGGAGCAAAGGCATGTGTTACATGGTGGTAGGCAAGACAGCATGTGCAAGGGAACTGTCCCTGTAAAATCATCAAATCTTGTGAGACTTATTTACTATTGCAAGAACTCACCTCCATAATTCAATTACCTCCCACTAGATCTGTCACACGACATGTTGTGATTATGGGAGCTACAATTCAAGATGAGATTTGGGTGGGGACACAGTCAAATCATATCACCCTTTAAGAAGGGATTAATAAACAGATTATATAAGTAGCACAAACTACTCTATAAGAAAAAAAGTCTAATAATCCAATCAAAAGACAGTCAAAAGATTTGAATAGATATTTCTCAAAAGAAGTCATATAAATGGTAAACAGGCATATGAAAATGTGCTCAATATTATTATCATTAGAGAAATGCAAATCAAAACTACAATGAGATACCATCTCACCCCAGTTAAAATGGCTTTTATTCAAAAGACAAGAAATAATGAATGATGGTGAGAATGTGGAGAAAAAGGGAACCCTTGTACACTGTTGCTGGGAATGTAAACTAGTACAGCTACTATGGGGAAGAGTTTGGAGGTTCTTCAAAAAACTGAAAATTGAGCTGCCATATCATTCAGCAATCTCACTGCTGGGTGTATACCTATAAGAAAGGAAATCAGTATATTAAAGAGATATCTGCATTCCTATGTTTGTTGCAGCACTGCTTACACTAGCTATGTTTTGGAAGCAACCCAAGTGCCCATCAGCAGACAAATGAATAAAGAAAACGTGGTACATATACACAATGAAGTACTATTCAGCTATGAAAAGAAATTAGATCCAGTCATTTGCAACAACATGGCTGGAAATGGAGGTCATTATGTTAAGTGAAATAAGCCAGGCACAGAAAGACAAACATCGCATGTTCTCACTTACCTGTGGGATCTAACAATCAAAACAATTGAACTCATGGGTGTAGAGAGTAGAAGGATGGTTACCAGAGGCTGGGAAGGGTAGTGAGGTGTTGGGGTTGTGGGATGGTTAATGTGTATTAAAAATAGAATAAATAAGACCTACTATTTGATAGCACAATAGGGCGACTATAGTCAATAATAACTTAATGGTATATTTTAAAATCAATTAAATAATGTAATTGAATAGTTTGTAACTCAAATGATAAATGCTTGACAGGATGGCTACCCCATTCTTTATCATGTACTTATTTCACATTAAAAAGATCAGTGGTTGTCAATAGTTACATCAGAGAGAATGGTGAATACGCAAGCACGGAGTGTTTTTAGGGCACTGAAACTGTTCTGTACAATATTGTAGTGTTGGGTGTTGGAGACATGTCATTATATATCTTTCAAAACCCATAGAAAATACAACAAGTGTGAACCCTACGTAAAGCATGGGCTTTGGGTGATTATGATATGTCAATATAGGTTCATTGATTGTAACAAATGTACCACTGTGGTGGGGGATGTTGATAATGGAGGTGGCTATGTGTGTGCGTGGGAAGGGTATATGGGAAATCTCTCTACCTTCCTCTTAATTTTGCTGTGAACCTAAAACTGCTCTAAAAATAAAGCATATTTTTGGAAAGAAAAAAATTAAAAAATCAAAACAACAGATGCTGGTGAGGCTATGGAGAAAAGGGAATGCTTACACACAGTCAGTGGGAATGTAAATTAGTTCAGCCACTATAGAAAGCAGTTTGGAGATTTCTCAAATAACTTAAAACAGAGCTTCTATTTGAGCCAGTAATCCCGTTACTGGGTATGTACATAAAGGAAACTAGATCATTATGCCAAAAAGACACATGCACATGTATGTTCATTGCCACACTGTTCACAATAGCAAAAACATGGAATCAACATAGATGCCCATCAATGGTGGATTGGATTTTAAAAATGTGGTACATATACACTATGGAATACTACATAGCCATGAAAATGAATGAAATCAAGCTCTTTGCAGCAACCCAAATGGAATTAGAGGCAATAATCCTAAGCAAATTAATGCAGGGAGAGAAAACCAAATACTGCATGTTCTTACTTATAAGTGGGAACTATTCATTGCACACACATGGGCATAAACATGGGAACAATAGACACTACAGACTACTAGAGGTGAGGAAGGATGGGGATGTAGGTTGAAAAACTACCTGTTGGGCACTATGTTCACTATCTATGTGCAATACACTCATGTAATATCTAAAATAAAAACTGAAAAAAAAAGTAATCAGGGTGAGGTAGGTGGGGAGTTGGTGGAGGTGATATGTTCTCAAATTCTTTCCTAATATTTTCCAAAAGTAAGAATAAATACGCTGAAATGCTTGTGAAAAGATTTAGTCTTATCATATTTTTATAATATATTCTCCAATGGATGTGACAGATTCAGTCAATTGGACCCTAAAATCATCAAACACTAACGTCACATTATTTACTTGTCTTTGGCTAGTTTCTGGCTTATCAAATGATCTAATAATTTGGTTTTCGTGGTTTCTCTTAAATTAGAAACTTAAAAACTTAAAATGTATTAGCTATTATTAAAATAACACATCTGATGATTACATTTCTTTAAAAATTAACAAATTAAGATTCTGATTAATATATCAATATGTGTTAGGTCTAACTACACTCATTCAGCATTCCTGAGGCTGATCAAGCCAAAATATCTGTCCTCCAAAATTAAGAGCACAAAGATAGAGCGAGTAAATGTTAGTTACCTAAAGTCACCCTATGAAATTCGTTGATTGGCAGTTAGCAACCTCTTTCATGCTGATGGCAGTATTCATGGGGCACCATTATCACCTGCCCTCCCTTGCAAAAAATGTTATAATAACTAAAATCTTAATGTCTACATTTTATGTTTTATTTCCATTCTGTACAACTTAGAACAAAATTAGCTGAGTGCATTCATTTATAATTAAAGGACATTCTACTCAGAGGTTTAAATATTTGTATGGAACTAGATGATGAATCTGAAAACTAAATAAAATATGTCCCCAAAGAAGTTATCATTTAACTTATAAGAAATACAGTTTTCTTCATGCCCCTCCTTTTTTGTGGAATTAACTGGGAAATGTGCTATACAAAATAAGGACAATTTTGTTGCATATAGTTGCATATAATCTTTAAGAGAAAGTTACTCGTAGAGGCAAGGTACTATCAGCAAATGATAAACAGAGTCAGTAAAATTTTTTCAATATGGATTTTAATGCTTCAAAATACTTTCTAAAACTTGGTAAAATATTGTCTTATAAGTCATTCAGTCTATAGATGTATCAGTTGTGTGAACAAGGGATATCTGAATTCCTAAAACTCTCATAATGTGACACAATTGAAGTCTTCAATTTGAGACATTGATATTCATAAACATGAAGAAAACACCAGATATTTCAATAATGAGTCTCTTAGTTTACCATATTGGATTGAGCCTAATGTATCACTTGTTTTATAAAATTCAGCATGTTGTATATAAAGATGATAAAAATGTGATGTAGCACTCTCAGAAAATACTTTATTTGCAGACCTTTTAGAGTCAATGTTTTAATCTTTTCAAATTAAAAGGATTATGTATGCAGTTGATTGTTTTAAATAATAAGCTTTATTTTGAGGGGGCAGTTTTAGGTTTATAGCAAAATTGAGTGGAAAGTACAGAGAATTGCCATATATACTGTCCCTACCCACCCACAACCTCTCTCACTATGACACCTCACCACACTGGTAGATTTGTTACAATCTATGAACCTACACTGACACATCATAATCTTCCCAAGTCCATAGTTTACATTAAGGAAGACTCTTGAGGTTGTATATTCTATGGATTGTACAAATGTATAATGACAGGTATTCACCATTGTAGTATTATACAGAATAGATTCACTGCCTTAAAAAGTCCCTGGATCCCGCTTATTCATCACTTTCTCCCATCTAACTTCTTGTAACCATTCTTCCTTTCTCTTTTTTCCCAGTTTTGACTTTTTCAGAATGTTACCTAGTTGAAATCATGCAATATGTAGCTTTCTTGACTTTGCTTCTTTCACTTAGTAATATGTATTTAAGTTTCCTCCACGCCTTCTTTTATGGCTTGATAGCACTTTTTTTTTTTTAATGGTAATTTTCCATTGTCTGAATGTACCACAGTTTATTTATCCATGTACCTACTGAAGGACATTCTAGTTGCTTCCAGGTTTGGTCAGTTATGTAAAAAGTCGCTTTAAATATTGTGTGCAGGGTTTCTTTTTATGTGGATATAAGTTTTAAACTCATTTGGGTAAATCTTAAGGAGCATAATTCCTGGATCATATGGTAAGAGCATGTTTAGTTTTGTAAGAAACTGTCAAACTGTCTTAAAAGATAACTGTACCATTTTGCATTTCTACCAGCAATGAATGAGAGTTCCTGTGCTCTGCATCCTCACCAGCATGTTGTGTTGGCAGTGTTCTAGATTGTGGTAGTAGTAATAGATGTCTCTTACTATTGTCTAAATGCTCTCTCATTATTGTTTTAATATGAAACTTCCTAACGATGTACGTTGATGACCATCTTTTCATATGCTTATTTGCCACCTATATTTCTTCTTTAGTGACATGTGTGCTCAGGACTTTTGCTTATTTTTAATCAGATGGTTTATTTTCCTATTGTAGAGTTTTGAGTTCTTTGTGTAGATAACAGTTCTTTATCAGTTGTATGTTTTGGAAATATTTTGTTCCAATCCATGACTTGTTTTCTCATTCTCTTGACAGTGTCATTCCCAGAGTAAAAGGTTTTAATTTTAACAAAACCAAGCTTATTAATTGTTTCTTTCATGATTTGTACCTTTGACATTTTATCTAAGAAGTCATTGCCATATCTGAGGTCATCTTGTCCTATTATCTTCTAGGAATTTTATAATTTTGTATACCACATTTAGGTCTAGAAATCATTTTGAGATTTTTTGTGAGTGGTGTCATGTCTGTGTCATGTCTATTTTTTTGAAGGCGATTTTCCAGTTTTCCCTGCACTCTTTATTGAAGGCTATCTTCTCTTCATTGTATTACCTTTGCTCTTTTGTCAAAGATCAGTTTACTATATTTATGTGGGTCAATTTCTGAGTTCTGTATTCTATTCCATCGATCAATTTGTCTATATATATTTTTTCACCAGAACCACACTGTCTTGATTAATGCAGCTTTATAATAAGTCATGAAGTTGGATAGTGTCAGTCCTTTGTCTTTTCTTCTCCAGTATTTATTATATATTCTGGGTCTTTTGCCTTTTCATATAAACTTTAGAATCAGTTTGCTAATACACACAAGAAAACTTTCTGAGACTGTACTGGAATTGTACTGAATCTACAGATCAATTTGGAAATAACTAACATTTTAGCAATACTGCATCTTCCTACTCGTGAACATGAACTATGACTAACTTATTTATTTTTTCTTTGCTATCTTTCAATCAAATGTTGTAGTTTTCCTAACATATATCTTGCAGATATTTTGTTAGATTTATACCTATATATTTCATTTTTGGGGTGCAAATATAAATGGCAATGTGTTTTTAGTTTACATTCCACTTGTTAATTGTTGTTATATACATAAAAGATTGACTTTTGCATGTTGACATTGTATGCTGTACCATTGCTACTATTGCTTATTAGTTCCAGGAGTTTTTGTTTTTGTTTGGTCAGTTCTTTCAGATTTTCTATATAGATTATCATAGTATCTACAAACAAGACAGTTTTATTTCTTCCTTCCCAATCTGTATCACTTTTCTTGTCTTATTGCATTACCTAGTCCATCTAGTACAATATTGAAAAGCAGTGGCAAGAGAACATTCTTGCCTTGTTTCTGATCTTAGCAGGAAAGCTTTGAGTTTCTCACTATTTAAGTATAATGTTAGCTGTAGGTTTTTGTTTGTTTTTGTAGATATTTTTTATCAAGTTGAGGGAATTCCCCTTTATTTCTAGTTTTTAAAGAGTTTTTAACATGAGTAGGTGTTGGATTTTGGTCAAATACTTTTTCTGCATTTATTTACACAGTCGTGTGATATTTTCATTAGGTTTGTAGGTGTGATAAATTACACTGATTGAATTTCAAATGCTGGACCAACCTTGCATACATGAGATAAATTCCACTTAGCCAAGGTGTATAGAATTTTACACATTATTAGATTGTATATGATATATTTTGTGAAGATTTCTGCACCTATGATTATACAATATATTGGTCTGTAGTTTTCTTGTAATGTCTTTGACTTTGGTATAGGGTGACGCTGGCCTCATAGTATGAATTAGGAAGTATTTCCTCTGCTTCTATTTTGTGAAAGACAACTGGTAGGCATATATACATATATTCTGTGCTTTCTGCTTTGAAAGATTACTTTTTGAAATAATTTCAACTTTTATTTTAGATTCAGATAGTACATATGCAAGTTTGTCACATGAGTATATTGCATGATGAGAGGTTTGGGGTACAATAAATCCCATCACCAAGGTAGTGAGCATAGTACCCAATAGTTACTTTCTAAACTCTTGCATTCCCTTTTCCTCTAGTAGTCACTAGCATTGATTATTGCCATTTTTATGCCAATGAATACCCAATGTTTAGTTTTTACTTACAAATGAGAACATGTGGTATTTGGTTTTCTGCTCCTGTGTTTATTCACTTAGGTTAATGGCCTGCAGCTACATCCATTTTGCTGCAAACGACATAATTTCATTCTTTTGGCTGTGTAGTATTCCATTGTGCATATGTATCAAGTTTTCTTTATGCAGTTCAGTATTGATGGGCACCTAGGTTAATTCCATGTCTTTGCTACTGTGAATAATGCTGTGATTATCATACAAGTGCAAGTATCTTTTCAGAAGAATTATTTCTTTTATTTTAGATATATAATTATTGTTTCAATTCATTTAATTGATATAGGTTAATTCATATTGTTTATTTCCTTTTGTGTGAAACTTGGCACACTGGCTTTCAAGGAATTGGTCCATTTTATATGTTATCAAATTTATGAGCATATAGTTGTTCATTATAATCCTTTATAATATTTTAAATGCCAGTGGGATCTTTAGGAATATCCCTTCTTTTCTTTTTGATATCAGTAATTTGTGTCTTTTTGTTTTTTCTTGGCTAGACTAGTTAGAGGCTTATCAATTCTATTGATTGTTTTGAAGAATGAGCGTTGGTTTTGATTTTCCTCAACTAATTTCTTGCTTTCAGTTTCACTGATTTCTGCTCTATTTGTTTTTGTTATTTCTTTTTTTTCTGCTTTGTATTTAATTTGTTCTTTATTTTCTAGTTTCTTAAGGTGAAAGCTTAGACTATTGATTTTAGAGCTTTCTTCTATCCTAATATATGCATTCAATGCTATGATTTCCTTCTAAGTACTTCTTTTAATGCATCCCACAGGTTTTGATAAGTTGTATTTTTATATTAATTTAATTTAAAATATTTTTAACAGTTTCTTGAGATTTCCTCTTGATCTCTGTGTTTTTTAGAATAATGTTGCTTAATATCAAATATTTTGGGATTTTCCAGTTATCTTCCTGTAATTGATTTCTAGTTTGATTCTATTATTTTAAAAGCATACACTGTTTAATTATTATTCTTTTAAATGTATTATGACATGTTTTATGACCTAGATTTTTGTTTATCTTGGTGAATGTTCTATGTGAGCTTGAGATGAAAGTACAGTCTGCTGTTTTTTGATGAGGTAGTTCATAGATGCCAATTATATACAATTGATCGATGGTGATGCTAAATTCAATGATGTCCTTACTGATTTTCTGTCAACTAGATTAGTCCATTTTAATACAGGTGTGTTAAAGTCTCCAACTATAATAAGGGGTTCATCTATTTGGCCTTGCAATACTATCAGGTTTTGCCTCATGTATTTTGATGCTCTATTGTTAGGTACATACATTATTTATCAATACTTAATGCTTTCACCTATTCCTCAAAACTTTCCTCACTCTGAAGTCTTCTCTGCCTGAAATTAGTATACATACTCTTGCTGTCTTTTGATTGTTAGTATCATATATCTTTTTTCTATAGCTTTACTTTTAATATATGTGTTTTTATACTTAAAATGGGTTTGTTGTAACAACATATGGTTTTGTCTTTTTTTAAAATAAACTCTGGCACTTTCCTTTAATTAGCTCATTTTGACAATTAATGTTTAAAGTGATGTATTAACATAGTTAGATAAATATCCAGTATATTTGTTCCTGTTTTCTATTTGTTGCTCTTGTTCTTTGTTTCTATTTTTGTCTCTATGTTTTCTGCTTATTGTGGTCTAATTAAGCATTTTATATATTCAATTTTTGCTCATTTTCAAGCTTATTAGTTTTTCTTCTCTTTTTAATTTTGCTAGTGGTTGTCCCAGAGTGTGCAATACACATTTACAACAAATCCAAGTGCACTTTCACCTAACACTATGCTGCTTAAGGGGTAGCACAAGTACATTGTAAAAATAAAATATTCCTAATTCCTCCTATTTCTTCTATTGTTGCTGTCATTCACTACACGTAAGCATTCATAAGCATTATGTATGTATATATTATATATCTATAATCAAATACATTACTGCTATTACTATTTTGAACAAACTGTTATCTGTTAGATCAATTAAGAATAAGAAATAGAAGTTTTTGTTTTATCTTCATCTACTTCTCTAAGCTGTTGGCTTATTTACATCTGAATTTCTGAGCTGTATCATTTTCCTTCTCTCTGAGGAACTTTTTTTAAAATACTTCCTGCAAGGTAGGTCTTCTGGCAACAAATTTCAGCAATTCCTGTTTAAGAATGTCTTTGTTTTGCCTTCACTACTTCCTCTTCTTCTTCTCCTTCTTCTTCTCCTCCTCCTTCTCTTCTTTTTTTTTTTTCTTTTTTTGGGACAAGGTCTCACTCTGTCACCCAGGCTGGAGTGCAGTGGCATCATAATGGCTCAATGCAGCCTCAACCACCCAGGCTAAAGTGATTCTCTTACCTCAGCCTCCCGAGTAGCTAGGACTACATGTGCACACCACCAAGCCTGGGTGATTTTTTGTAGAGATGGGGTTTCACCATGTTGCCCAGGCTAGCCTCGACTTCCTAGGTTCAAGCAATCTACCTGCCTTTGTGTCTGGAATTAGTGGGTTCCTGGTCTCGCTGACTTCAAGAATGAAACCATGGACCCTTGCAGTGGGTGTTACAGTTCTTAAAGATGGTGTGTCTGGAGTTCGTTCATCCCTCCCGGTGGGTTTGTCTTCTCGCTGGCTTCAGGAGTGAAGCTGCAGACCTTCACAGTGAGTGTTACAGCTCATAAAGGCAACGGTGGACCCAAAGAGTGAGCAGCAGCAAGATTTATTGCCAACAGCAAAAGAACAAAGCTTCCACAGCCTGGAAGGGGACCCCAGCGCTTTGTCACTGCTGGCTCAGGCAACCTGCTTTTATTCCCTTATCTAACCCCACCCACATCCTGCTGATGCATACATTTTACAGAGAACTGATTGGTCGGTTTTACAGAGAGCTGATTGGTCCATTTTGACAGGGTGCTGATTGGTACATTTACAATCCCTGAGCTAGACACAGAGTGCTGATTGGTGTATTTACAATCCTTTAGCTAGACATAAAGGTTCTCCAAGTTCCCACTAGATTAACTAGACACAGAGCACTGATTGTTGCATTTACAAACCTTGAGCTAGACACAGAGTGCTGATTGATGTGTTTACAAACCTTGAGCTAGAGTGCTGACTAGTGCATATACAATCCTCTGGCTGGACATAAAAGTTCTCCAAGTCCCCACCTGACTCAGGAGCCCAGCTGGCTTCACCTAGTGGATCCCGTGCTGGGTCAGGGGCAGAGCTGCCCACCAGTCCTGTGCCATATGCCCACACTCCTCAGCCCTTGGGTGTTCGATGGGACCTGGCAATGCGGAGCAGGGGGCAGTGCCCATCGGGGAGGCTGAGCCCTGTCTTGCAGGGAGGTGGCTGAGGCCCAGTGAGAATTCAGGTGCCGCAGGTGGGCCTGCAGTGCTGGGGACCCAGCACCCACTCTGCAGCTGCTGGCCTGGGTGCTAAGCCCCTCACTGCCTGGGGTGGGTGGTGCCGGCCAGCCACTCCAAGTGCAGGGCCGTGGAGCCCATGCCCACCTGGAACTTGCGCTGGCCCGTGAGCACCACACACAGCCCCAGTTCCCACCCCTGCCTCTCCGTCCACACCTGCCTGCAAGGAGAGGGAGCAGGCTCCAGCCTCTGCCAGCCCAGAGAGGGGCTCCCACAGTGCAGTACGGGCTGAAGTGCTCCTCAAGCACGGTCAGAGCAGACGCTGAGGCCAAGGAGGTGCTGAGAGTGAGCAAGGGCTGCTAGCATGTTGTCACCTCTCACATTGACCTCCCAAAGTGCTAGATTTACAGGCACGAGGCTCCATGCCTGGCCGTCTCTTTTGCTTAAAAAATTTTGTAGCATTTCTTTCTGTCTTCTCCTGTTATTTTCACTAAAGATGTTATATCTTTTGTGGTTGTCCTACAGTTCTTGACCACTCTGTTACCTTTTTTTTATTTTAAGTCTTCTTTCTCTCCCTCTCTCTCTCTCTCTTTTTTTTTTTTTCATATTTGGAAGTTTCTACTATCATATTGTCAAGCTTTGAGACTCTTTCTTCAGCTGCATCCAGTCTACTCAATGAGCAGATCAAACATATTCTTTATTTCTGTTACAGTGTTTTTGATCTCTAGTATCTGTTTGTAATTGTTTCTTAGAATTTTTATCTCTCTGCTTACATTGTTCATCGTTTTTACATGTGTTCTAATTTTCCTATTAATACCATTAACATATTAATAGTAGTTATTTTTATTTTCTGATCTGATAATTCCAACATTCCTGTCACTTTTAACTGTAACACTTGTTCAGCCTCTTCAAACTCATTTTTTTTCTTTTGTTATGCTTTATAATTTTGTATTGCAAGATAGACATGATGTACTGGGTAAAAGGAACTCTGGTAAATAGGCCTTTAGTGATTTGAAGGCCAGGTGTAGGGGAGTGGAATCATTATGTAGTTGCATGATTTGGCCTCGGTCTTTTGGTAAGCATGTACCTCTAGGTTGTGAACTTTACCCGTGTTTCTTGATCTCAACTCTCATTCCACTCCTGGCCATTAGGTGTGAAGTAGAAATATCTGAAGCAATAATGAGTGAGGATTTTCTCCAAATTAATTTCAGACACCAATCCACATATCCAGGAAGTTGAGAGAAAAACAAGCAGTATAAATCACACATACGCACATGCACACACACACACACACACACACAAAACTCTGAATCTAGGCATATTATATTCAAATTTCAGAAAGTCAAAGATAAGGTGGGATCCAATGGTCAAAAGGGGCTAGAGTTTGGGTATTTTCCTTTCCCCAGGCAAGTTAGTCTCTGACAAAACCTCAACACTTTGGGCTCTGGTAAAACAGTTTCTACTGAGAGTAGACCTTGTTAAGTAGAACAGAATGTTCTGACATATTCCAAAATATCCCCCTCCCCCCCTTTTTTTTTTTTTTGGTGCTGAAGGCATGAGAGGATTTTTCTTTGATATTCCTTGTGAGGACCTGGTAGAGCTCCTAGAGGTAAAACTCACCAAGTGTGAGGGCCCCATATGACTGGGTTTCTGTATAGTTTTTGACTATCAGAATTATCGACAGTAAAAATTCATCAATTACCAGTTACGTTTTACTACCTTGGGACTGGCTCCTGCATGGAGCCACACTCTATGGTTTCTGCTTTGGTAAATTGGAATCCTCTTAACTTATCAAAAGTATTTACATGTCTGTCTTTCACATTTGGGAAGTAATATTTTGTCCTGTGACCTCACTTCTCTGCCAGATCTAAGAAGAGCTGTTGATTTTTTAGTTTTTTCAGCTTTTTACTTTTTGTTTTGTTTTTACTTGTTGTTAAGAAAGAATGGTGACTTCCAAGCTCTTTAAATGCTGAACTAGAAACCAAAAACCTTAATTTGTAAATATATACAACATTGGAAACTTTACACTCTTGCATCTGAATTCCAATTATATTTTTGTTATGTACAACTGTATTTACATGTAAATAATGGTTTTAATTCAGTTGTCTCTTTATATGGATCACAATTAAGAAAATCTGTGGTTACTATAGTTTAATTACTATCTATAATGTAAATTTATTATTTTTGAAATATTCTAGAATTTCTGGTTGAATTTCATAGAGAAATGAAAAACCTTTCAAAAATTATGTGTCAGAAAAGGTGATAATAAACCTCAAAAACTGAAAATAAAAAAGGTGGAGGTGATACTGGGAATGGAGTTGTGGGACATAGATAAACTATTTGGTTACCGACTAAGAATAGTGCAGAGATTCCAGAGAAAAGAGAAAAAATAATGAGTGTTGTTCTGAGATGTTTTTATTACTGTAAATAGAAAATATGAAAGAAAATTGATAAGAGAAATAGACAGAAAATATTAGGATTACGAAAATAATCAGTGTGGCTTTTTCTCCCTTCCTTCCTTCCTTCCTTCCTTTCCCTTCCTCCCTTCCTCCCTTCCTTCCTTCCTCTCTCCCTCTCTCTCTTCCTTCCTTCCTTCCTTCCTTTTATTTCTGAGACAGAGTCTCACTCTGTCACCCAGGCTGGAGTGCAATGGTGCGAGCTGGGCTCACTGCAACCTCCACCTCTTGGGTTCAAGTGATTCTCCTTCCTTAGCCTCCCAAGTAGCTGGGACTACAGGTGCCCACCACCATGCCCAGCTATTTTTTTATTATTATTTTTATTAGAGACAGGATTTTGTCATGTTGGCTAGGCTGGTCTCAAACTCCTAACCTCTGGTGATCCACCTCCCTCAGTCTCCCAAACTACTGGGATTACAGGCGTGAGCCACTGCACCAGGCCAGTGTGGCTTTTTCATTGTGTGAAGATTTTTAAAATATAAGGACAGACTCTAACTTCAAGATCCAAGATTTGATTAAGTCCTTGGGCAGTATTTAAAAGTGCCAAGTTGTCCCATTCTGAGTAGGACATCTCCCAGGGTGCCCAGAGAACAGTTGGTTTCATCCCATATATTTGTCAGTCCATCTAGGCAAGACGGTATGTTCTTACAGCTCTCTAGCTCTGAAGCCCTTCATTCTATAGTTAAGATGTTTTTTGTTAGTAACTGAGAAGTGTTTTTGTACATATGTTGCAGGAAAGGCTTCATTTTTATTTTAGTACACATTTATTTATTCTCTGCACAGGATTTTTTTTTGTGGTATGAGACTATCCTAAGTGGTAGCCTTCTAAGTAACAGTAGGAGTTGACATTCAACAGGTTTAACTATCCAGGATACCTTTTATACTAGACTTTGAAATCTCAGTCTAAAGTAACACACCCCCAAAAAGGTAATTTGATATTTTATACTCTTTATGTACTATATCAGAAAAAGTATGTTGGAGTTTGTTAGTTTGTTATGGGCATCTCTTCACTTCATAATAGAATGCCTAGTCTCTCTGACCTCTTGTTGAAAAATTATATTCATGTGACTTAAAAATTTATATTTTTATGTTCTCTCAAATGTGTTTCTTATATAACATAATCTAAAAATGAAATTGTCATTAAAATGAAAAATGAAATCTCAGTTAAATGAAAATCTAATTAAATTAAAATCTTAAATTAAAATGAAAAATGAAAAATGTCACTAAAAATGAAATCCTCATTAGCAAGAAATTTGTCTGTTCCAGTATACTCCCACTTTGACCAAGTCATTTACGTGTCAAATTTACCTTTTCTGCCTTAAGAATGAATGTCCTGTGCAAAATATTGGATGCAGGATAAAGTTATCCAAGTCAGTGACTTCAGCTTCAGATTCACACACACACACACACACACACACATATATACACATGTACAAATATATGCATATATGTGTGTGTGTGTATATATAGTTAGTTTTGAAGTTATTTACATTTATGTAAACTTTTAGATTGGATTGTTTGCTATTGCTCTGTGTGAAACACATATCTTTCAGTAAACTATAGTTTTAACTTTTCTAAACAATATATTCTAAGTTCTAGAGTTGCACACCAAATGTGGATGCATAAGAATTGAGTGAAGATTTTTTTTTTTAAAAGACAAATAGCAAATGCTAATAGGAAGTAAATGAATAATAAATATTGCAAAAGCCTGTTTACAAGTACCAGGAGGAAAGAAATGAACTTGCTATGATGACTACAGGGGGGAAAATAACTTGGTATAGTATTACAGAAACAAAGTAAGGTGAATTATATCCTAACTTATACAGTCAACTTGTTAATATTGATCAGTTTACTTGTTGTGACAGAGACAGATAAAATACAAGACAAAGCGAGGCAGGAGAATAGGGTCTAAAGGCCGGGAACCTAAGGCCAATTCACACTGACTTTCTAGAGCTAAATCAAAAGGAAAACCCCAACTTTCCATGCCCAAGTAGCAAAAGAACAGAGGTTGCTCCCTTTGCAACTGTCCCCTCCCCATTTTCTGTGTTGTAGATGAAAAATGAAAGTACCTTTGAATGGTCCCCTCCTGCAACCAGGACTGATGGCAGGCCAAGTCTTCATGTGTAACTTTGTAACTTCAATTCAACTTCTGATTGGGTTGTGGGAGACAATCAGACTTGTTGTGGGCCACTACTTCATTTACATAGGGTGTAAACCAAGTAACCAATAGGAAACCTCTAGAGGGTATTTAAAGCTTAAAAAATTCTGTAACCAGTGCTCTTGAGCCGCTTGCTCAAGCCCACTTCCATTCTGTGAAGTGCACTGTCATTTCAGTACATCTGTGCTTTACTTGCTTCATTTGTTCATTGCTTTGTTTGTGCATTTTGCCAAATCTTTGTGTCTTTGGGTAAAATGCCAAGAACCTGGACAACTTGTAGTCAAGACTATGCACCAGTAACATATTTTGGTGAGCCAGCCAGGAGGTAAGCCCCAAGTTTGGGATTATTTTTTTTCTCTCTGTTTTTTTTTTTTTTTTTTTTTGTTTTCCTTTTCTTCTTTGCTCTATAGAGAGGAACCCTGTTCTCTCTCTCTCTGTCTCTCTGTCTCTCTCTCTCTTTTTCCCTTTCTGACTCGGGATCCTTGGCAGACAGCACCTAAGCATGGAGGCAGCTGCAGGTATTTGGCAGAGGCCACTCTCGGGTGAAACTGAAAGTTTTCCATGGGTTAGCATCTGACCACCACTGCCTGGTTTGGGTGAGAGACTTGAGTCCTGGTAATTGAGGATGACTGTTGTGGGCCACTCCCTGGTGTTACCTGAAGACCAAGGAGTGAATGGGGATGGCTGTCCTGCCCATAAGGGGAAGGACTCTCTTTTGTATTTTCTGGTTTTAGTCCCTGATCTCTATATGTAATGAAATTGGTAGCGGCAGGTCATCCAGGGCAAACTCACACATGTTTCAGGTGATTTGCAAAATTTTCCTATAGAGTTAACCTGTAAGGGCAAAATATAATGTCCCTTAGGCGTTTTGACCTCCCTTCTCCTAATCAATCTATTTGACTGGCTGAGGACCTTTGGAACCTGTAAACTTTAGAATACTTCTATATCTTGGACCTCCAGTAAGGGGACTCCACAGCTTGATGGGCATTGCTTACACATCCATTTGCTTACCTCAAACCCCACAGAAATTCCCAACCACAGTCTTCAATTTACCCCAAACCCTTCCTTAGAACACCCCACCAACCTTGGTACTGTTAACACTGCAATGTTTGGGAATCCCCTTAGTCCTATGAGGAATACAGGAAGATATGGCCCATCTAAATTGGTGGTATGCTAAAAGTTGGGGACTACACACCCAGGAACAAAAGGAAAGCTCATAGTAGGCCACTGCCTCTGGAGGAAGAGCATACAAAGTGGCACCAGTGCCCACCTAAGGTCAGAGGCATCCGATACTCTAAGATTGGACCCTAAAGGGGGATCCTTTAGGGGATCCAACTCCAGACCTTAACCTCTCCGAATAGGATGTACTAGGCAGAGATTCTGAGGTCCAGTACTAAGCTCTGGACTTTTCTGTCTTTCAGATAATTATGGGAAACACACCATCTATTCCATCTGACTTCCCACTTGGCTGCATCCTCAACCGTTAAAATCAATTTGACCCTGATAATCCAATTTGACCCTGATATTCAAAGGAGGAAATGCTTGATATTCTTTTGCAATACTGTTTGGCCTCACTATTGTTTGGAATCTGAAGTTTGCTACTGAATGGGAAAGTGGAAGGGAGTTGCATGTATCCAGGATTTTGTGCTTCTGTTCTAAGCTGGTTAAGATATGATGCTCTCTTTTGGTGCTGTATGGCCCCAGTGTTCTTCAGAATTTAAAAATCAAACTGCCATGGAAACTGCTTTACCTAAAATTTTGGTTCACAACTTTCATTGGATTACCTACTGGGGCAAACACAACGTCACCACGTAAAACCAGTGAGCTTGTATTGCTATCTCATGGCTAGAGTTCCAAGGTAAAAGCTATTGAATTGTTATTTGCGTGTATATACATTTCTAGGTGTGTTTATGTGTATATACATTTATTACGTTATATGCTGTGTCTACCAAATTGATTTATAAATAAAGGAGCACTCATAAATTAAGTAAATACGTCCCAGCAATTTTCAAGGTAATGTGACTTAAGTAAATCTTTATTAAACAAGCTGACTTTAAAATTATTGGTGAAATAAAAATAGAAATGTCTTTTAATTGTCAGCATACAATTTTGTCTGGGTTTAATATTTGTCTTTACTGGATGTTTTGGGTGTCAGTGTTTGGCGTAGCAGGTTCTAAAGCTATTAACCCAGCCAAAACAAAATGGTCTTGGTTTGTGTGTCTTCTTTGACAAATGACACTAATTTAAGGTTGTTAGCTGAATCTTCTGAGTTATTGGCAAAAATGCTTATGTATTTAACTTTGAGGCTGTTGTTTGGATAAGCGTGTGATGATCGCTGGCTAATAAAAAAATGGTTAACAAAGAAATAACTAACTTTAAATTATGGTGTCTAATATCTCAGTTTTCAAAAGTCCTAAGTTTAGAGAGTTAAAGGGTTGAAGTGAGATAGGAAAAATCTAAGAGTTTGGACACATTGTGGAAGGTTTATGAAAAAATAATTGTAAAAGGGATTTTGTGTGTGAACATATTGGCTAAAGTTAAAGGGGAAGACCGGCAATTAGACTTCACCCATATGCCAGCTTGTAAAGGATACAAGTTTTTACTAGTATCAATTGACTCCTTTACTGGCTGGGTTGAACTTTACCCTACCAGAACAGAGAAGGCTAATGAAGTTATACAGGTTCTTTTAAAGGAAAGAATCCCTTGGTTTGGTTTACCCCAAAGCATCCAAACTGATAATGACCAAATTTTTGTCTCCCAAATAATTCAAGGGGTTGCTAAGGCTTTTGGAATCAAATACTATTTACACTCAGTATGAAGATCTCAATCCTCTGGGAAAGTAGAAAGTGCTAATCAAACTATAAAAAAGGCATTGGTTGAGCTACGTCAGGAAACATCAGAAACTTGGCTTAGCTTACTGCCCATAGTCCTCTTAAGGATCTGTAATTTCCCTAGAGCAAAAATTAATATGAGCCCATACAAAATGTTATATGGAAGGACATTTTTAGCTAATGATCTAATTCCTGATCCAGAAACTGCCAGTTTAGCAAAACACCTAGTTGACCTGGGACAATTTCAGCAGGCTATACAAAAGTTTGGAATGCAAAGCCTCCACAAACCAATAACTAACTCGCAACCTAAAATCAGGCTAAGGGAAAGGCACATGGAAGGAGGGATTACCTGCTCAGCAATTACAATCCAAATGGAAGGAACCATATTCAATGGTACTGGCCATGCCTTCTGCAGTCAAAGTACTAGGATTAGATAGTTGGGTACATCTTTCCAGGGTCAAGCCTGTGATACCTGAAGCCCTGGACCTGGGACCTGAAGCTCCCATCAGCCACCACACCTGTGAACCTGACCTGAAGTATCTGTTCAAAAGAGAGCCAAATGATAAATGCCTGCCGACTTTCCTTGGGGTCTTTGTTACATAGTTAGTGTAAGCTAGATAATAGCAGTCATTTTTTATTTTTACAATTTAATTGCCTTTTTCCAAACAGATGGAATCACTTCCTTCATAATAATTAAGCGAAATGTTTTACTTCATTTTTGTAACAAGCATTCCTGACAGCCTAAGTATCCACGCCCTGAAGTTCCCATTCTATAGAACAAAATAACAAATAAGCAAATTTTTCGTTCCATAAGATCACCCACAGCCTGTGTATACTGGGACCATGCATAGTGGGAATCAGGTTAATTTTACAACAGACTTTCACTTTACCCCTCAGGCAATTAATGGTTTCTGAATATTTATTAAGAACTTTAAATTTAATGCAAAGATTGTTAAATACCACCAGCTCAGCTCTGGCAAAGGACTATTGGCTTTGTTTATCTCCATCATCATCCAAATACATTGCCATCCCAATCCAAATCTGATTTTGGTCCCTTGAAAAAAATGACCTACAATGACAGGATGAGCAGTAAACCTTCTCCAGTCCTACCAGAGCAACCTTTCTGGGGTTGCATCCACAAAGAAACTCATTTTGGGCCCAATATCAACATACACAGAGCTAAAATTCCAGGTGCTACATTGTATTAAGAGAAGCCAAAATTCTGTTTATGTCTTGGGAACCTTGAAAAGTCATCAACGTATCTACACCTTAGAGATGTAAGCTATGCAGTTACCCAAAGAAAACCTATACATTTTTCATGGAAGCCATCTGTAGATAAGGGCACTTTGAAGGATACATAGTCTAAGTACTGTCAAGGTAGGCCCACTAGCTGTGTTCACATTTTTGGCCACCTGATATGGTTTGGCTCTGTGTCCACACCCAAATCCCATCTTGAATTGTACTTCCATAATTCCCACATATTGTGGGAGGGACCCAGTGGAAGATAATTTGAATCATGGGGTCAGTTATCCCCATACTGTTATCATGGTAGTGAATAATTTCATGAGATTTGATGGGTTTATCAGGGGTTTCCACTATTGTACCTTCTCATTTTCCCTTGCCTCTGCCATGTAAGAAGTTCCTTTCATCTCCTGCCATGATTCTAAGGCCACCCCAACCATATGGAACTATAAGTCCATTACACCTCTTTTTCTTCCCAGTCTCAGGTATGTCTTTATCAGCAGCATGAAAATAGACTAATGCAGTAAATCGGTACCAGTAGAATGGGGTGTTGCTGAAAAGATAACCAAAAACGTGGAAGCAACTTTGGAACTGGGTAACAGGCAGAGGTTGAAACAGTTTGGAGGGCTCAGAAGAGGACAGGAAAATGTGGGAAAGTTTGGAACCTCTTAGAGATTTGTTGAATGGCTTTGACAAAAATGCTGCTAGTGATATGAATAATAAGGTCCAGGCTGAGGTCATTTCAGATGGAGATGAGGAACTTGTTGGGAACTGCAGCAAAGGTGACTCTTGCTATGTTTTAGCAAAGAGACTGGCAGGATTTTGCCCCTACCCTAGAGATTTGTGGAACTTTGAACTTGAGAGAGATGAATTAGGGTAACTGGTGAAGAAATTTTTAAGCAGCAAAATGTTCAAGAAGTGACTTGAATGCTGTTAAAAGCATTCAATATTAAAAGGGAAACAGAACATAAAAGTTCAGAAAATTTGCAGCCTGATGGTGCAGTAGAAAAGAAAATCTCATTTTTTTTTTAGAAGAAATTCAGGTTGGCTGCAGATATTTGCATAGTAACAAGGAGCTGAATGTTAATCCCCAAGACAATGGAGAAAATGTCTCCATGGCATGTCATAGTTCTTCCAGGCAGGCCCTCTCATCATAGACCCAGAAGTCTAGGAGGAAAAAGTGGTTTCCTGGGCCAGGCCCAGAGTCCCCATGCTATGTGCAGCCTAGGAACTTGGTGCCCAGTGTCCCAGCTGCTCCAGCCATTGCTAAAAGGGGCCAAAATATAGCTTGGCCTATGGTTTCAGACAGTGCAAGCCCCAAACCTTGGCAGCTTCCACTTGATGTTGAGCCGCAGGTGCACAGAAGTCAAGAATTGAGGTTTGGGAACCTCTACCTAGATTATTAGAAGATGCGTGGAAACACCTGGATGCCCAGGCAAAAGTTTGCTGCAGGGGCGAGGCTCTCATGGATAACCTCTGCTAGAGCAGTGCAGAAGGGAAACGTGGGGTCAGAACCTCCACACAGAGTCCCTACTGGGGCATCACCTAGTGTAGGTGTGAGAAGAGGTCCACTGTGCTCCAGACCCCAGAATGACAGATGCACCAACAGCTTGCACTGTGCATCTGGAAAAGCTGAAGACACTCTATGTCAGCCTGTGAAAGCAGTCGGGGGGTGAGTGGCGGGGGGGTTATACCCTGCAAAACCACAGGAGTGGAACCACCCAAGACCATGGAAACCTACCACTTGCATCAGTGTGACCTGGATGTGAGACACAGAGTCAAAGAAGATCATTTTGGAGTTTTAAAATTTGACTGCCCTGCTGCATTTCGGACTTGCATGGGCCCTGTAACCCCTTTGTTTTGGCCAATTTCTCCCATTTGTAAAAGCTGTATTACCCAATACCTGAACCTCCACTGTATCTAGGAAATAACTAGCTTGGTTTTGATCTTACAGGCTTATAGGTGGAAGGGACCTGCCTTGTCTCAGATGATACTTTTGACTGTGGACTTCTGGGTTAATGCTGAAATGAATTAAGACTTTGGGGGATTGTTGGGAAAGCATGATTTGTTTTGAAATATGAGGACATGAGATTTGCAGGGGCTAGGGGTGGAAGGGTGGAATGATACGATTTGGCTCAGTATCCCCATCGAAATTCCGTCTTGAACTGTATTCCCATAATTCCCATGTATTGTGGGAGGGACCTGGCGGGAGATAATTTGAATCATGGAGGTGATATCCCCCATACTCTTCTCGTGGTATAAGTCTCACAAGATCAGATGGTTTTATCAGGGGTTTTCACTTTTGCATCTTACTCATTTTCTTTTGTCTCTGCTATGTAAGAAGTGCCTTTTCACTTCCTGCCATGATTCTGAGGCCTCCCCAACCATGTGGAACATGTGGAACTTTAAGTCCAATTAAATCTCTTTTTCTTCCCAGTCTCTGGTGTGTCTTCATCAACAGCATGAAAATGGACTAATACACCACCTCAGTGGGGACCTTAACCACTTGGAAAAGTGCAAACAACATTCTAACCCATATGCTCACCATAGAGAAATATTTTTGGCTTGAAAAGTAAGTAGCCTTTTTCCTGTGTGGAACTAGTTCCTACATAGTTTTACAGCCAATTGGACTGGAACCTGTACACTTGTTTATTTATCCCCCGAAATCAATACAGCTGCCAATAACCAGTCTCTCATTATACCTTTAACTTCAACCACCAGACACAAATGAGCTGTCCAACTCATACCACTTTTGGTAGGGTTAGGAATAACAGCAGGTGTAGGAATAGGAGTTAGTGGGCTTGCAACTTCCCTATCCTATTAACAGTGCATGTCCAAGGATTTTTATGGAAAGTTACGATGGCATTGCCCAAACTATTGTTACTTAAAAAAATCATATAGACTCATTGGCAGCAGTCACGTTAATAAATGGAAGAGGACTGGATCTCCTAACTGCTCAAAAAGTTGGTTTATGTCTTTTTCTAGAGGAATAGTGCTGTTTTTGTGTCAACCAATCAGGATGAGCAAGAGATGCCACCCAAAAACTAGCTGATTGGGTCTCTAAGATATGACAACAGCTGTCCAAGTCATGGGGTTCATGGTCAAAACTGCTAACTTGGGGTTCATGGCTCCTTCCGTTGGCCAGCCCATCATTAATTATTACATTTGCCTTGGTTTTGGACCATGTTTGTTAACTCTTTTAACCAAATTCATTTCCTTTTACCTAGAGACAATCAAATTTCAGATAATCATGCAATAAGGTTTCTAGCCAGTTCCAGGTGAAGACACCACTCCCAGCCATCAAGAAACTACCCTGTTTCCACTAGACAGAGCAGGGCAAGGGTTCTGTGATCCTCAATAGGTATGGACTGTGCACCAAGTCAGCATAAAGTAGTTACAGAAGAAAGACTTTTGGTCCCTCTGCCTCCCATAAAGATTTATGGGAATCACATCTCTCAGGGGGAAATGAGGCAGAAGAATGGGGTGTGGAGGCAGGGAACCTAAGGCCAATTCATACTGACTTCCTAGAACTAAATAAAAATAAAACCCCAATTTTCCATGCCCAAGTAACAAAAGAACACAAGTTGCTCCCTTTGCAACTAACCCTGCTGATTCCCCATTTCTGCATTGCAGATAAAAAATGAAAGTACCTCTAATTGGCCCCCTCCCACAACCAATCAGACTGGTGACAGGCCAAGTCTTCATGTGTAACTTAGTAATTTCAGTTCAGCCTCTGATTTGTTGCCTCTCACAGCCAATCAGCCTGGTTTCAATCTACAACCTCATTTATATATGGTGTAAACCACATAACCAATGGGAAACCTCTAGGTATTTAAACCCCAGAAAATTCTGTAACCAGGGCTCTTGAGCCATTTGCTCAAGCCTGCTTCCACTCTGTGGAGTGCACTTTTGTTTCAATACATCTGTGCTTTCCTTGCTTCATTCTTTAATGCTTTGTTTATGCATTTTGCCAGTTTTTTGTTCAAAACACCAAAAACATGGACAACTCATAGACAAAACCCTCTATGGTAACAAAGGTACCATTATGTATCAAAAACTTTAGTTCAAATCAGAAATCTACATAGCCCAAACTATCAACAATCACATTTCTAAGTGGACAGTTAATATAGATTTTATGGCTATATATGCTCTAGTCATGAAAGTTACATTGATTAATTTCAGATGTTAGATTTACAGCTCAGTATTCAAAGAGCTTATCACAATTTTTATTTACCATTTTAGGGCATAAAATATAGAATAAGGGTGAATAAGAGGCATTTGTTGAAAAGTGACAGTTGTTTTAATTCCAGAGTTTAAGAATAAGAAAACATGTAAACACTAAAAAATATGTTTGAAAAATATGCAAAATGTATTACTATAGAGTAAATACAGGTTGGAAAATTAACTTCATATTCTTAATACTCACCAAAAATATTGTCCTTTTTACTCAGAGAAATGTAATTATTGAATATCTCCTGAGGAAGGGGTATTTCTTCTCTGAATGTGTTTTACTGAAATACACTAAAACTACGTTACTTTTCTAAACAGGTGTGCATTAATATATGTGTCTGTGGGTGCATACTTTTATATATAGCCCATGATTCACTTTTCCATAAATCTTAGAGAGCTAAGAAATTGATACAGCTTTTTCTGAGACTAGATTTGCATAAATAGTCCCCTTGCCAATGATTATAGTGCTCAAACTATCTGGACTTTATGGATTAGTTTAAACAAATTGTGATCCTATTTTAGTAAAAAATGTTCAAAGGTCAGGTTTGAACATGTACACTCACACACACAAAATTTTTATGTATTTACTTGATGGGATCATAGATCATTACAATCTCTATAGAGACTTAATTGGTTTATAAAGTCTCAGATCTCAGATCCCTAGAAATACAAGTAGTGTGTCAGAGAGACTTAAAATGATCATCCAGAAAAAAAGTGATGGGTTATTTTTCAACATGACAGTTGTTACACACCAACACAATGTAGACGGCTATATTCATGGCCACTTTGTAAATTATACCAAGATGAATTGTTTGTTAGTTGTATAGTCATTCATTAAACTAACAGCTTTTAAATCCTACCTATGAGATAAGCCCTCTTTTAGGTGATGTTATTACACAGGTGAAGACATAGTTCTCACTGTAGGATGTTCTCTGCCTCCTAGAGATGTATGTATAAATACACTTGCAATTCTTTTTGGTGAGTGCTGTAATAGAGGGATCTGAAGGATACAACACCGCACAAGGTAGAATGTGCTTAATGTTGCTTGAAGGGCGAGAGAATATGAAAGAATGTCACAGCAAAGGAATGCTTCATCTAAAGTGTAAAGAAAACATCGAACACTTATCAGGGACTAAAAGGATGGAGATGTTGGGGAGGACTTTCATGACAAAACGAGCACAACATTTCCATGTCTATGGAGCTCCATTGTGGCATGAAAGATGAGAGACCCAAACGTACTTTGGATTACTTTTATTGATTTGCCAAATTTGGAGAAAGAGTGTAAGATCTGAGATACGTGTGGGTACCAGATTACCAAGAATCTCATATACTTATTTTAAAGAGTTTAGATGATATCCATTAGATGTTGGGATGTGAACACAGTGTTTTAGTTATGTAAATGTTAGGAGATTCAAGGGTTTTACCACAAACACGAAATCATAGCTACATTTTAGAAAAACTATTCCCGCCACAATTTGCAAGATTTAATAGAAGGGATGAAATGTAGGCAAGAAGACAAATTAGGATACCATTATAATAAGTCAAGTAATTTGAACAGGGCACTAATAGTGGAAGTCAATATGAGAGTAAAGTCTAGACATATTTAAGTAGTAGCACCTATAGATCTTGGTGTTCAGTTCAAGCCCTGGCTTCTTGATTATTTTTACTCTCTCCTTCTTTTCAGTTTAACTTGTAGACTGGGAATATGATGGGACACTAACTAGTAGGGAGAAGGAGAGAAAAGGGCATTTGAAGGGCATATGGACATTTTAAGATAGAACTACCCACAACATATTTCAATGTTCAATTTGCAGGTTAACATTCTGGCTAGTATTTGAGGTGAATACACTGTGGACAAAAAATTTTAAGAAATTGGCATGTTTTACACATTATTCCAGAAGCAGGGGGACCATAGAAATTCTGAGTTGTATTTTCAATTTTTTTTATATCTCTCTCATTATACCTTTTTTTCTATTACTTCCACATACAATCATTTAACTTAGTCCTTTTGATTTCACCTTCCAAACATTTCTCAAATCTACCCTCTCATGTCTGACTATGTTAATACCCTTGTTCAGATTCTTAAAATAGCTAGGTTTAACTTTAATAATTATCTGATTACAGTAGTTTATCCTCATTAAGATTTTCTGCTCTAATCTATTGTTCATAATAACTTTTGACCACATGATCTGTTTAAAAGGAAAATAACAATAGTAGTCACAGCTTAGAAATCTTATGTGTTACACAACACCCTTCAAAGGTCTAGAATCACCAAAAATACCAGCTGCATTTTAAGTCTTTCTCTGCCTTATGCTTTACACTGGTTATGCAAATGCTTGGCCTTCTCTTATACCTTACTGCTTCACATTTTCATGTCTTCGTATCTGCTGTTTGTTCTGTTTTAAAAACATTTCACACCCTGACTGACAAATTCTATCCAACCTTAAAGAATTGGCTTAGACAATATCTCTCATAAAAAGTATGTCCTCATGTTTCCACTATCCAAAGACTATGTACCACAGCTTATAAAAACACCTTAGACATACTTCTATCATGCTGCTCAATTACATACCTCCCTCACCAGAGTTTATTTCTTATTCCATGGGGTTATGTATTATGTATATTTTTATCACCCTAGGACCAATATATGTTCGCTGACTGATTTTTTTGTAGGCAGTAACATTTATGAGACAGGCTGGTGAGTGCAGAATTAGAGAATCTAACACACGAGACTGAAAATGATAAGTCAGAAATGTATGAGACTGCTACCAAAAACATGATAAAGTGAAGATGAAAATAATTATCCTATATACCTCATAAAATGTATAATTATAAGATAGATGCATTTCTTGAATGCCTAAAATACACAGCATATGTCATACTGAATAGCATTAACTGATAACTCTCCTGGGCATGGAAGTTGTCTGACTTCCTAACTCAATCCTGAAGCTTTCTTCAGCTGACATCGTACTCTGCCAGAGGGAAAACTAATGGCACAGGCCCAGCTATAAGAAGTTCAAATTCTTGTGGAGGAATCTATGCCATTTTCTAGCCCCTTTGGAACTGCCCAAGGCACTAGCTTCATGGGCTTTGGCCCCAGTGGAACAACATAATTTTAACTGGGTTAAAATACATATCGAAATTCACATAATTTGTATTTTGTTTGTTTACATATCCATAAGGGCATATGTAGTTAATAACAACCACGTCAGTATTTTATACTACTCTACTGAGCAGCAAAGCCACAAAGGCCACGATAATGGGGCTAATAACACAGTAAGTCAAAGAGAAAAATGAAAATAAACTATCTTCAAATAGAAAAGGGCAAATCCCAAGTTTATTACATTTTATCAAATTAAAATTCTAGTTTATAGTAGAAATATTATTTTTAAAATCTAGATTCTCAATAATTTTCTCAAAAAATAGTTTTACAGTTTTGTTAGTAAGCTTACAAAAAAAGGTCAGTTGATTAACATTTTCAACAATTTTTATAATTTTAGTCTTAATAATACTATAGTCCCCAAAAGTATAGTTATTAATTATCATGTAAAACACTATTAGCATCTTGACAAGGATAATTAGCCCTATCACTGTAAGTTCATTGCATTGAAACATAAATGAAAATATAGGCAAAGTGAGTTAGCATTATGTATCTGAATGTAATTATACATAATCTTTCACTAGCTGTCCTGTCTCTGATAATTTACATGGAGAAAAATGGTCAAACATTTAAAAATATTTATTGTTGTTGATTATATTTATTTTTATAATGACAAAATATAGAAACAATTGAAATGCTCATCATTAGGAATGATCATTTTAGTTAGTTCACATAATGAAATATTATTTGTCACTAAAGCAGATGGATCAAATCTATATCAATTGTGCTAAAAGATGTCTATAACTCATATTGTTAGATGCATTGGTGTTCTCCCCAAATCCCCTTTATCTATGGTACACCTTCCCCACTATGGTCACTTGAAAACATGATGGTGGTACTTGCAAGCTAACCCAGAATTTCCTCTCATCTCTTGACCTTTCCACCTTTCCAATGACATGGAGCCTAAGGTAGCAAATAATAAAGGCTGATATATTTGAATCTTCAGGTATACATGTATCTCTTGATCTCCAGGCAGAATAAGAATAATTCTGAGCCCTGTGTCTTACTATTTCATTTGTTTGTGTGTTTGTTTTTTGGTAGTCATTCTATATAAGATTGCACAAAGTTTCACATTATAGTATCTGATGAGGGTGGTGAAATCCAAATTATTAGTCATTTATTTGCATGAGGTAATTCATCATAAGATTAGAATTTGCTTAGGAGAAACCTGCATTTAGTAACTGGAATTCATAAAAAATGAAAACCAAAACCAAAAACAAACCTGTGTGACCATGGCATTTATCCCCAATTCAATTGTAATTATTAGCACTACACTTTGCAGAGAAAAGAGTGATGGTAGTTTACATGATTGGAGATGGATGGGGAAGAGGGTCAGGAACATAGCCCAGACTTTGAGTGATGAGTTTTTGCTTCAGAGTGTAGGTGATGGTGTGTTACAAAGGAAAGAAGAGATAATTCTCCTGATTTCTGTAAACTGATGAATGCCATTTCAGTTGGTCATTTGGTATCTCACACACCTGCAGCTTTGGGGAACATCAGAAAGCAAAACCTAAGCAAAGAATTCACATTCTCATTTATGACATCGGGAAGTACATGAGATGAGTGATGGTGAAATCACATGGAGTTCACTAAATTTCCCAAAAACATTTGAGGGAGATCTAGAGGTCTGCTGGAACACAAAAGAAAGAATCAATCAGAGGGATCCAATATGTTCCAGTTAATGAGACTTTTACTTACACCGTAGATATAAGGTTTGGGGAAAGTCAGTTAAAGTTTGTCTATGTGCCTTTACTTTATGGACAATTAAAGAGCTTTTGTTAAATCCCCAGGACTTAGCACCATACCTACCATGGAATATGTGTGCTGCAAATTTTCACTGAATTGGATTGTGAGCATTGGTGCATTAGAGGTCAAGATTATTGTAACTCAGAATCTTTATGTTTAGATCTCTGTAAGGGTGGGAGATACATGGATGATGAGAGGTAGGTAAAATAAATGAACTGCTTTTTTCTCCATGATTATTCATTGTCCGCTTTATCCTCTCGATTCCTTTTTTCTTCTCCTCTTCCTTCTTTCTCTTCTTTTTATCTGCTGAAAATGCTTCCCTTGCCTAGACTTTCTAGCTATTGCCTACATTATCTGCCCTTTCCTACCAAATGAAGACATATCTTTGACTAGATTATGAGGTCTCTGTAAAATCAGAGACCTAGACATGGAAAATCAGAGAAGAGTGTGAAGGCCTGATTTCGAATATAAAAATAAACTGTTTTTTTTTTTTTTTTTGTATAATCTTTGTCAATCCTAGGTCGCCTGTGCAAGTCAGGTTGGCCAGTAGGTAACAGATGTACTCTAACACTCTTTCAGAACAGCAGTATTTTTGTGTTAGGTGTTTGTCAGACTACATAAAGTTATCCCAAATGTTGATCAAAGGAGGGTTCAGTGTTATTGTGGAATATCAGAACACAGATCCAGAATTTTAAATAAGACTACTGTATACTAAAATTTTCAGGAGGGAACTGGTCAATAAACAAAAACTTGGTGTGTCTGACACTCAATTATTTAATGCTTAAACCTTTTAGATTTTCTTTTTACAAAGACAGAAGTGAAGATTCTCTTTGAGAGCTGCTTTGGTATTGGCAAGGAAAGAGAGTTCCCTTGACACTCATAGGTGAGGGAAGACATAATGATAGGTAGCAAGGGAGAGGAGGGCACTCTGTAGATAAAAGTTAGTAAACCTTAGAAGGCTATTTGAAAATGACAACTGATATCATATAGTTTTCAAAGATATCAGTGTTTGTCCATTTAAATACAATGGAGCTAACAATGTGTTGAGCTTTTAACTTTCTCAAATTATTGAAATGTGGTGCTGTTTTATTATGTAAGGATTAATTTCTTCATCAGTACTCAAATAACTCAGATAACGTTTTCTTAAATGACGTTAAAACAGCTTTTTGAGTACAGGTTCTCCTATGGGTTCTTGGTATTGTTGATCACTAAGAAAGGTCTAGAACATATGGGATTTATCAATTTTGTTGAAACGTCAAACATTTTTAAAGAGAAATGTCTATAAATGTATCCTAAGACTAATATTTTGCTGAACATGGTTAGAAAAATGTAGATTTAGACAGCTTTTGATTAGGACACTTTAGTTTCTTTGAACTTTGGAAATAATTTTTCAGACTTTAATAAATCTTTGAGATGTAGAATCTATGTTGAGGATAGATCTTAGTGAGGTTAGACAGCAAAGACATTGTGTAAGTCTGAATTGACCACATAACATTTTGCTAATAACCCTAAAGCGTGACTCACTTAACATATAAATGACCTGTTTCTCCTTAATATGTGCATTTTAAGTCAGGCAGTGTAGTCATAGTGTGGGCTATAGAGCTGCTATCAATTAAAATGTAATTGATAACTATGTCAGAAGAAATGCAATAGTTCGTGAAGGTCTCAAATTGATAATTGAATATTCTGACCCAGAAGTACCAGCATACCTTTCACTCTCAACTCAGAGATGAGAGTTAGACTCAGAATGCCAATCAACTGCTAGTGGGCAGAAAGTACAATCATTTTATTGTGTGTGGGCAACAGACAATATTTGTTTTGTCAGAACTAATGATTATCACACTCAGCTCATCTGGTCAGCAAATATTTATTTCTTCTTTTCTACACTGAAATATACTCATTTCGTCCTCAAATAATAGATACCTGAAAGTTACATTTGAAATGAAATTCTGAAATCTGTGGGTGATTTTAAATAATCTCTACCTCAGAGGTGATGTGGCTCCTCTTGACCCAGAGCTTCATTATCAAAATTGTAAATTATCTGCCCCCTAAGCAACTGATGTAGGCAATTTACTAGCCTGCTTCTTTTCCATAAAATGTTGGGAATTCATGAGTATTTTAAAATCCCGAGAAGCCAAAAACTGTTTTAGATGGGCACAATAGTTTCTTTGGCAGTTGTAACTCTACAGAAAGTTAGTTGGTTTCTCATTATTTCAGTCAAGTCTCCTACAAGTGCCACTTCAAGCCATATCCACAGTTTTCATAGTTTCTGTCTTTCTTTCTCTCTCATTTCACAGGTGATAAACTGAGGGCAGATAGATTAAATGATTTGCCTAGTTTCATAGAGCTTACTCTATCAAGGAGATTGAGATGATGGCAAGGAAGGCTGGATACTCAGAGGTGGAACTGAGTTTGAAAGGGATGCTATAGTAATGACCCACAATTCTAACATACAGGATGACCTTACAGTAAGTTTGAGAGAGACATTAAGATATTTGTCCTGAATTCTTTTTAAAAAAATTCTTTTCTTTGAAATAAGCATGTAGAATTATTCAGGTTGTTGTTTAAATCATATCTCTGCCCCTTACTAGTTTAAAGCTTATTGTTTAATGGTGGGGTTTGAAGAATCTCCCACTTCCCTTTCCAAGTTTAAAACCAATTGGGAATAAGTGATGTAGCTGATGTTCAAGAACATTATTTCACAGACGGGTGATGATTTGACTCCTATTATTGCCTCCTTGAAATACACATATTTATCTAGTTGGTCACTGTCATTGGTATCCCATGGGATGATGTCTTGTAAAATTTAAGGCAAAGAGAAGGAGAAGCAGAACAAAAGTGTGTGCTGTCTTCAGTGAGGACCCTGGCAAGAATGGTTAATTTATCTGCCTTTATCTATCTTTCAAGAAAGATTCCAATTCTTTTTCAAAATTATACCATCTTGAGAAGTTATTGATCTCCCTTGAAAGAATTTGAAAGTGAGCAGGTAAGTCAAGAAGAGTTTTTAAGGAAATTTCCTCCTCATGGAAAACAGAAGAGTAGGGGATAACCATCTGTCTCTAATGCTTTGGCAAGATTTTAGTTCTTCAGTTTAATAACGATGTCATAAGTCATTGTTTGTGTTCTAAGTTATGTTCCATGATCTACTATCTGTGAACTGGAGACCCAAGAAAGATGGTGTAATTCAGTCTGGTTCAGAAGGCCTGAGAACAAGGGAAGCCAATGGTAGAAATCCCAGCATGAGGAAAGAAAATGAGATGAGATGTCTAGGCTTAAGCAGTAAAACAGAGAAAAAAGGGGGTAAATTCCCCCTTCCTATGCCTTTTGTACTTTTCAGACCCTCAGCAAATTGGATGATGCCTTTCCTCATTAGAGAAGGCAATCTACTTCCTTTAGTCCACTGATTCAAGTCCTAACATAATCCAGAAAAACACTCACCAACTCTCTCAGAATTAATATTTAATCTTGACACTGCAAGACCCATGAGATTGTTCCATCAAATTCACCATCACAGTAAAAAAAAAAAAATATATATATATATAGAGAGAGAGAGAACTTCAAAAGTCTTAACAGATTCCAGCCTCAATTTTAAAACCTAAATCCAATATCTCCTTTAGATATCATATATCATATCATATACCATGGATGAGTTTCAATGTATAATTCAATCCAAGGCAAATGACTCTCCAGATGTGAACCTGTTACATCAAACATATTCTGTGCTTCTAAAATACAATGAAGGGACAAGCATAGAATGGATATTCCTATTCCAAAAAGAAGTAGGAAAGAAGAAAGCAGTAAGAGATCCTGAGCAAGTACAAACCCATAAGGTTTGAGAATAATCTGCTTGGACTTGATGCCCTATCTTCCATGCCCACTGGGACAAAGGTCCTTCCTTCAGGACCCAGTGAGGCAATGGTCCCACCTGTGAAGTGTTGCCTGGCACCTGTCTTTGGGAAGCCCAACCCCAATGGCTTTTCTGGGTGCAGCTTATGCCACAGTTTTCATGGAGTCACATGCTGGTGGCTCTTCTGGTCTGAGTTTTCAGAGTCACCCCTGTCCCTATGGCCCTGTTGGGCATTGCGTTAGTGGAGATTTTTGTGGTGGCACTTCCCTTGTGGTGATTCCCAGTCTGGGCCCCACAGCTCCCCAGTGAATCCTTTGAAATGTAGTGGAGGCAGCCATGTTCCCACAGTTTTGCTGAATGCAGTGCACGCCACATGAAGTCCTGCCAGAACTGCACTTGGGGCAGCCAAGCAGAATGGTGCCAGAGTGCAGGATATGGATCCTATAATGCAAGGCAGTTCTGGGCAGCAGTGTCTCTTTTGAAATCATCTACCTTGTAGGCTGTAGCATTCTGGGGCTCTGATAGGAGGGACAGTCCTGATGATCTCCAAAATGTTTTTGTGTCATTCTTCCATTGTCTTGAACATTAGATCCTTGTTTCTATTTAGATGCTGACAAATCTTCCCATATCTGGATGAATAACACCTGGCTTCCATTGAGATGGTCAATCCATACTAAATTGATTATCGTAATGTCACTTGGCCTCACCCCTATTGTCTCCCAAACAGGCTTTCTTATTTTTTTCCAGCAGGTAGAGGTTGAGCATTTTTCTCAGTTTTTAAGTTCTGCTTCTCTTCTGATAAATGATTTCTTCTTTAATTCGTTTCTCTCTTGCATTTTACTATAAGCAGTTAAGAGGAACAGAGCCTCACCTTCAGTGAAGTAAATCTTTGATTCTGTGAAGGAACACAGAATATGATGTATTGATTGTCTGGGAATCTTCTTCGTACTCCTCAAGGCTGTGAACCTTATAGGACTATAGGGTTATAGGACTCTATGGGGGTAATAAACTTGTTCTTCTGAAATGTCTGCCTGCAAATTCCATTTTAAATGAAAATCTTCCATTCATTGGGAGAACACCCAATATAATGCACCATTCAGTAGAAGAAGAAGGAAACTTCTTCTTACTACTCAGGACTGTTTACCTTTAATGGTATATGGGATCCCATGAAGGTAAGACATTTCTTTTGCCAGGTTCTTCTCAATGTTTGCATAAAAGCCTATTTTTTTTTCTGCTAAAATCTTTCCTTCTGTGAGAGAACCAAGAATATGATAAACCATTTACCTAGAAAGCTTCTTCTTACTACTCAGGGCTGTTTATCTTGAATGACCAATAGGAGTATATCTATTTGCTTAGACAATTCCTCAACCATGTATCCACTTTTATCACTCACAATTTCTAGCTTCTACAAAACACTAAGACATGAATGAAATTCAGCCAAGTTCTTTGCTATTTTATAATAAGGATGCCATTTCGTCCATTGTATGATAACGTCCTGATTTCCACCTGAGACCTCATCAGAATGGCCTTTTCTATCCAAATTTCTATCTATATTCTGTTATGACTACTTTGGTGTACTCTGAAACGAATAAGACTTTCTCTACATCACCCTGTTTTCTTCTGTGACTTCAACAGAATTTCCTTTAATGTGCTGTTAACATCAATGTAGGCTTCTTCCTAGTAAAATTCTCCAGTTTATATCCATTACTACCCAGTTTGAAAGCATGTAAGAAATTCCTATAACTCAATGGCAAAAACAAAACAAGACAAATAACTGATTAAAAATGGGCAAAGAATTGGAACAGACATTTTTCCAAAAAAAAACCCAACACATGGCCAAGATGTGTATGAAAATATATTCAACAACACTAAGCATCAGGGAAATGAAAATCAAAACTAAAGCCATAATTAGATGTCACCTCCCATCTGTTAGGATGACTATTAAAAACAAAAAGATAAGTGTTGGTGAGAATTTGGAAAAACTGAAACCCTTGTACACTGTTTTTGTGAATGGTAAATGCAATATGGAAATTCAATAAAAAGTTACAAGTAAAACTATACAATACAATCTAGAAATCTCATTTCTGGGTATTTATCAAAAAATTTGAAATCAATATTTCAAAAAAATTTGCACTTTTACACTTGTTGCAGCATATTCACAGTATCAAAGATATGGAAACACCCTAATTGTCAATGGATGAATTAATGGATAAGGAAAATAGTTTCTACTCTAATAGGTCCATTGCCCAATGTGCACCTCAAGTTGATACTCCAAGACACTGGATTGCAGCAAAGAAAGAGATTTAATTACAATCAAAATAAGAAAATCGGAGGAAACCTCAAATCCGTCTTCCTGAAGAGTTTGGGATAAGGATAGTTAAGAGCTTTGGAGTGGACCAAAGTGTGGAGGTTGTTCATTGGCACAAGAGTGCAGAGCGAAGTCTTGGAACAAAGAGCTCAAAAAACTTTATTCTCATACTGATTTTCTTCCTCTGTAGAAGTCTTCAAACTGTTTTATGTCAGCTGTTTTGCTGGAACTGGGGATCTGAAAAACGTCTTAAGCAATTTTTAAATAAAAGCCTTATGATTCTACAGTCAGACATCCTATCTTAAAAAAAGTCGTATGATTCTAAGGTCAGAAATCCTATCTATAGGAAAAATGGAGATATAAACGGTCAATATCTAGTGTCACGTGCCTAGAACAAAGAGCATTAAAGTACAGCCTGGTTAATGCTTAATTATAATTATATTTACATCCGTAACTTGTTAACCCCATGAAAATTGGTTTGTAGTGGTTGTCAGGGCCTAGAGGGTGGAGAAAATAAGAGTTGCTATTTAATGAATATAAAATTTTAGTTACACAAAATGGGTAAGTTCTAGAGATCTAATGTATAACGTAATGCTTATAGATAACAATACTATATTGTACACCTAAGATTTTGTTAATAATGGAGATATTATGTTAAGTGTTCTTACCACTATTTAGAAAAACTATAGATCTCAATTTTGTAGTTAATGAAATTATCTTTCAAAAATCAAGAAACTATAAAGTGCTCAAAAATAAAAGTTGAAGATTTTTTTGGCAGCAGAGATGAACTCCAAGAAATGAATAAGGGCATTCATCAAGCTAAAGAGCAACATTATCATATGGAATACTGATGTGCAAGAAAAATAGGATAAAAAATATTAAATGTCTTAGTAAACATAAGAGATTATATTTTCTCCTTAATTTCTTTATGATAATATGGAATACATTGTGTGCTTATGTCTTTATTTTTAATCTTTATGGATATATAGTGTGTGTATAACTTTATGGGGTACATGAGATGTTTTAATATAGTCATACAATGTATAGTAATCACATCATGGTAAATGAGGTATTCATTTCCTCAAGCATTTATCTTTTCTTTATGTTACAAACATTTTAACTATACTTTTTTAGTTATTTAAAAATGTAAAATAAATTATTGGTGACGGGAATCACCCTGTTGTGCTATCAAATGCTAGACTTTATTCATTCTACCTAATTATATTTTTGTACTCAGTAACCATTCCCACTTCCCTCACTACTCTTCCAAGTTCCTAGTAACCGTCAGTGTACTCTCTATCTCCATGAGTTCAATTGTTTTAATTTTTAACTCTCACAAATGAGGGAGAAGATGCAAAGTTTGTCTTTGTCTGCCTGGCTTTTTTCACACAGTATTATATCCCCCAGTTTCATCCATGTTGTTAAAAATGACAGAATCTCATTCTTTTTTATGCATGAATAGTACTCTGGTTCGTATATGTACCAAATGCTTTTATCCATTCTTCTGAGAATGGACACATAGGTTGCTTCCAAATCCTGGCTATTGTGAGTAGTAGTGCAATAAACATGGAAGTGCAGATATCTATTTGATTTACTGATTTTTTTTTTTTTTTGGTAGCACATACCTAGCAGTGGGATTGCTGGATCATATTTTAGCTCTATTTTTAGTTTTTTTAAAGAAAATTCATAATGTTCTCCATAGTGGTTGTCCTCATCTATGTTCCCACCAACAGTGTACAAGAGATCCCTTTTCTCTGCATCTTCATTGGCATTTGTTATTGCTTGTCTTTGGACAAAAGCTATTTTAAGTGGGGTGAGATGATACCTCATTGCACTTTGGGTTTGCATTTCTCTGATAATCAGTGATGTTGAGGAGTATGCCTGCTTGCCATTTGTATGTCTTCTTATAATAAATGTCTATTCTGATCTTTTGCCCATTTTTAAATTGGATTATTAGAAATTTTCCTGTTGAGTTTATTGAGATCTTTATGTATTCTGGTTATTAACATCTTGTCAGATGGGTAGTTAGAAAATATTTTTTTTCTGTTCCATGGATTGTCTCGTCACTTTATTGATGGTTTCCTTTGCTTGGCAGAAGCTTTTTAATCCCGTTTGTCCATTTTTGCTTTAGTTGTCTGTGCTTTTGAGTTTTGCTCAAGAAATCTTTGCTAGGTCCAATGTCCCAGAGAGGTTTTCTAGTTTTTTTTTTTTATTTTAAAAAAAATTTTTTTTGCAGTTTCATGGTTTAGGTATTATATTTAAGTCCTTAACCCATTTTGATTTTATTTTTTAGATGGAGTGAGACAGGGGTCTAGTTTTATTCTTTTGCATATGGATATCCAATTTTCCCAGCACCATTTATTGAAGAGACTGTCTTATCCCCAGTGCATATTGCTGGAAAATTTGTCAAAAATGAGTTCACTGTAGGTGCGTGGATTTGTTTCTTGGCTCTCTTTTCTGTTCCACTCGTTTATTGTCTGCTTTTATGCCAGTATCATGCTGTTTTGGTTACAATAACTCTGTAGTATAATATGAAGTTAGGTAATGTGATTCCTCCAATTTTGGTTTTTGCCCAGGATGGCTTTGGCTATTCTGGATCTTTTGTAATTCCATACAAATTTGTGAATTATTTTTTCTATATCCCTGAAGAATGTCGTTAGCATTTTGATAGGGAGGGATTACATTGAATCTGTCAATTGCTTTGGGTAGTATGGATATTTAATAACATTGATTCTTTCAGTAAAGTAACATGGAATATCTTTCAACTTTGTGTTCTCTTCAATTTATTACAACAATGTTTTATAGTTTTCATTTTAGAGATCTTTCACTCTTTTGGTTAAATTTATTCCTAGGTATTTTATTTCATTTGTAGGTATTGTAGATGGGATTGTTTTCTTATAACATTTTCAGATAGTTTGCTATTGGTATATAGAAATGCTACTGAGTTTTATATGTATATTTTGTATTCTGCAACTTTACTGAATTTGTTTATCAGTTCTAATAGATTTTTGGTGGGGTTATATTTGGTGTTTCCAAATGTAAGATCATATCATTTTCAGACAAAAATGATTTGACTTATTCCTTTCTAATTTGAATGCCATTTTTTTTTCCCTCTTTTTTGATTGCTCTGGCCAGGACTTCCAATTCTATGTTGAAAACAGAGGTGAACGTGAGCACTCTTCCATTTTTCCAGATCTCAGATGAAAGGCTTTCAGTTTTTCTCCATTCAGTATAGTAGCTGTGGGTCAGTTATATGTGGCTTTTATTGTGTTAAGGTATATTCATTCTATACCCAGTCCCAGTTTTTTGAGAATTTTTATCATAAAGAGATGTTGAATTTTGTCACACACTTTTTTGCCATCGATTGAAATGATCAGATAGTTTTTGTTCATCATTTCATTGAAATTACTTATCACACTGATTGATTTGCATTGGTTGAACCATCCTTGCATTCCTGAGATAAGTCCTTCTTGGTCATGATGAATGATCTACTTAATGTGTTGTTGAATTTAGTTTGCTAGTATTTTGTTGAGGATTTTTGCATCAATATTCATCAGGGATATTGGTCTGTAGTTTCCTTTTTTATTTTTTTAAGTGTTCATGTGGTTTTGCTAGCAAGGTAATACTGGCCTCTGGCCTCACTGAATGAATTTGGAAGTATTCCCTCCTCTAAAGTTTTGGAATAGTTTGGGTAGGACTGATAGTAGTTCTTTAAATGTTTGGTAAAATTTAGCAGTGAAGCCAGTGGATCTTGGGCTTTTCTTTGCCAGGAGACATTTTATTATGAATTCAATTTCATTACTTGTTATTGGCCTGCTCAGATACTGGATTTCTTTATCATTCAAACTTGATAGGTTGTATGTGTCTAGGAATTTGTTCATTTCTTCTAGGATTTCCAATTTATTGGCAGACAGTTGCTCATGGGAGTCTCTAATGATCTTTT
Source organism: Macaca fascicularis (assembly GCF_037993035.2). Lineage (NCBI taxonomy): Eukaryota > Metazoa > Chordata > Mammalia > Primates > Cercopithecidae > Macaca > Macaca fascicularis. The sequence continues at coordinate 109,692,943 of NC_088379.1, forward strand.
GAATTTCTGTGGTATCAGTTGTAATTTCTCTTTTTACATCTCTGAGTTCATTTATTTGGGTCATCTCTGTTTTCCTCTTAGTCTGGCTAGAGGCTTGTTGATTTTGTTAATCTTTTAAAAAAACAACTTTTCATTTTGTTGATCTTTTGTACTGTTTTTCCATTTCAATTTTATTTATTAATGCTCTGATTTTTTATTACTTCTTTTCTTCTACAAACTTTGGGGTTTGCTCTTGCTTTTCTAGTTCTTTAGGATGTATCATTAGGTTGTTCATTTTAGGTTTTTTGACTTTTTTGATGTAGTCACCTATTTCTATAAACTTTCCTCTTAATATTGCTTTTGCTGTCTTTCATAGGATTTGGAATATTGTTTTACTTTTTTGTTTGTTTCAATAAATTTTTCAATTTTCTTCTTAATTTATTGATGCACTTGTTATTCAGGAGCATGTTCTTTAATTTCTATGTGTTTGTATAGATTCCAAAGTTCCTCCTGTTATTGATTTATAGGGGACTTAGGTCTTATATAATTATAAATTATGCAAAAATAACAGTGCAAATGATAGAAGTGTCTTATACTGTTTGTTGCAGAATTATGATATTTTTGTCAATGTGGTGTATTAATTCTTATTATACTGTTATATGTTAAGGATGCATATTGTAATCCTTAGAACAACCAGAAAAATGTACACAAAAGTGTATATATATATATATATTTAAATGGATAATTAAAATACCAGAGAAATCTTTTATTTAATTAATCCAACATAAGGTCAAAGAGATAAAAAAAGAAAACAGACAAGACAAATAGAAAACAAATAGCAAAATGCTATGCTTAGCATATAACCATATAATTTACTAAATATTCAACATAAAAGTCAGAGATTAACAGACTGGGTAAAATATCAAGACACATATATAGATATATGCATTTGTATATGGGTCTTGATTTATGTATGCATATATCTATATATCTTCTGTATCTGTCTATATCTGTATCTAACCACTATCAAGAGAGAGGCAGAGAGAGAGAATTCCTTAGAGAATGTCCTAAAGACTTTCTTCAGTCAAACTGTGTATTGTAGTAGTTAATCTTAGAACCCAGAATTCAGACAGAAAATTTTCTGGATATGAAGAAAGTTTCACAAGAATTAAAAAAGCAATTTAAATGGAAGACAAAATAATATTAAATATTAATGCACCAAACATAAGAGCTTCAAAATACATGATATGATTATGAAAGAAAGGGAAACAGAGGCAATTCAACACCACCCTTGTATTAGATAACAAGACAACAGGAAAAGATAAAACCACTATCACCAAAGTTGACTTAATTTTATTCATAGATTCCTATACCAAACAGCTGAAGAATATACAACTTTTCTTTCATTTTTCAAGGTTTTGGATAACTTTAGATGATAATTAACTTAATGCTCAGATCACATATGTGTATATATATGTGTATTTATACGGACATATTTATATATTCATATACCTGTTTGTATAATTTGTATCTGTATCTCTATTAATCTCAAGAGAGAGACACAGAGACAGAGAATTCCCTGGAAAATATCCTAAACACTTTCTTTGGGCAACTGTTTACTGTGGTAGTTAGTTAGTTTTGGAACCTAGTCATAGCTTTTCTTTTGTTCTTAATCAGATAAGAAAAACAAATAAATTCAGGTAAATTACATCATTCTCAAATCCTTATTTCAATATGAAACCATGGAAAAGGATGGTAATATTTTAAAAAATAAAGCAACTTAATGTCTTGAGCTACCACTGAAGTAATACAAAAGTAGTATATATTTTCAGTATTTATTTGATATTATAAAACATCAACAATTATACATTTATCATGAAGTATGCTAGAAGGCTCTATAATGAATGATACACTATAATCCTTTGTTTTTATTTATTTGAAGAAATATCCAATTGCTTGGTCTAGTTAAAGTTTGCTATCTTTTGCGGGAGATTAGTGCCCTCTTCTGGTTCTGTAATAAAACTGATAATAATTCTATCTCCAACGGATTGATTTATCTGTTATTTACTACCAAATTTTCCTTTGCAGTCAGAAATATTTAATAAAATTATGTCCATTTTGCTGCTTTATCCTTTGCCACCAGAACATGGCAGATAGTCGTTACTTCTAAGCAATTTTCACATCTTGTTCTTAGTCTTGATAATCTTTCTCTAAGCCACAGTGTGAAAAGTTGTCTCTTTAATGTTTTTATTCCTTAAAATAGGAAAATATATTTCAAGTATCATATTCTGAGCAAGAATGTAATATTTTCTAATTATTGTGAAAGAAAAAAGGAAGGATGACGAAGGAGATAAGATTGCAAAACTTAACAACTTAAGGCGGTTTTAATTATTTGTATGATATAATTGGGAAGATACTTACAATATAACTTTTCCCCACATTACACACACACCTATCAGGTGCTTGAAAAAATAATTATTTTTGACTAATGATTTGTTCATTTATTTTGCCCTGTAAGACCATAGTTTCTATTCCTCAGTGTACTCCCCTCAGTGTGGCACTTACACACACACAAGCAAAAAGCAAACAAACAAAAAAATAGCCTGTGAGATAATAATTCATAAGAAAATAAGGAGGTCTTTCATTTCTCTCATCATTTTTAGAATAACCATTATTTTTTGCAATCGATCAACAGTCATGAATCACAGCCAGTTTTTTTTCTTTTTCTTTTTCTTTTTTTTTGAGACGGAGTCTTGCTTTGTTGATTGTCGCCCAGGCTGGAGGGCAGTGGCGCGAACCCCACTCACTGCAAGCTCCGCCTCCGCGGTTCATGCCATTCTCCTGCTTCAGCCTCCTGAGTAGCTGGGACTACAGGAGTCCGCCGCCATGCCAGGCTAATTTTTTTTGTATTTTTAGTAGAGACGGGGTTTCACTGTGTTAGTCAGGATGGTCTCGATTTCCTGACCTCGTGATCCGCCCACCTCGGCCTCCCGAAGTGCTCGGATTACAGGTGTGGACCACTGTGCATGGCCAATCACAGCCAGTTTTGACGTGATGAGAATATCCTGTCAAAACATTGCCAAGTGGGAGTCAAGAATGACAACTTTAGCAAAATATCTTTTTAACACATGCATTTAACATGGGAGGCACACTTTGTTTTAATGTTTAACTGACAGAATAAGCCAGAATTTCCATGACCTGTTGTTAGAAGTTAGAATTTAGATTATTTAATCAGTGTTACCTTTGTCTATGTAAATAAAATTACCTTTATAATTCAGAATAGAAAATATTGTCAGATTAAGGTGGGGTGGGATTTCTTGCCCAGCAGAATTGTTACCTATAGCAATCAAAGATATCAGATAGTTATTCATTTCCACTTTTCCCTTTGCTCATATAAATGAAATATTAGTACTAACAAACTTTTTTGCAGACAAGAAGGGAGAGAGAATAATTTGGAATAGAAGTTTAGATACTATGAGATAAAATTACATTTTTACTGAAAAATAAGAAATTACAACTTCTACATTTTTCCCCACCAATATTCTTAGATGCTTGGGCAGATCTAATGTTGATGAGACCATTAAATATTGATGGAGTCACTCAGATTAAATAATTGAGATAATTATGTTGATAACTCAGACTTAAAAGGAGGGTTTTAAAGAAAACAAAACAAACCAAAAGAGAACCGGAATGACTTAGCCTTAGTTCCAGTACAAACTTAGATCATATGTGTGCATTTTCCTTCATTTTATTTAGCAGAAAAATATTGCTAAAAGTCACTTCATATGAGATGAGAATTTAATTGGCTCTGTGTTTACTTTAATCAATCATTTAAGACTTAAAAAATAGTCCTGATTGCTGAACCTTTAATGAAAACTTGGCCGTGGAAGTTAGAAATAAAAGCAGCAATAGATGGCACCAGAAGATCATAAGTCTCAGATGAAAATCCATTAGTCCCATTTCCTCATCTAATCCCCATAAAACATTTGACGGGGGGATAGCCAGGGAGTTGGAGGAGAGGGATGGAGAGGCAACCCCTGTTAAAGGGGCAGATACTAATTCCTTTGTCTACTTGTCCTGAAAGGCATCCCAGAATGTGTTGGGGGAATGTGTAGCCAATTTACTACAAAGATCCTGCTCAAGGGACAACACTAACTGTCCCATTTAGTTTGAATAAAAAATAGATAAAGGGTGTTCTACCCTGACTTTTATCAGGCATTTCTGCTGTTTCATTTGCTGCTACTGATAATTGAGGTCTTGCTGCTTAGAAAAAACTCGATGAATTTATTTGCCATTAAAATAATCACTACGTTTCCTTTCCCCATTGGCAATAACCCAAATTATTTAGAAATACAGATTTTTCTGTTTCTTTCTAACAAAGCAGACACAAAGACATTAAAGCATTTTAAAATTTAAGCCTTCAATAGCCTGCATTTCATAGCAACAGACTTATTTTATTTATTTTTTATTGTGTAAATCCTTCAAGGCTGAGCGCTGCCTGCACAACACTCCTCTTGTCTCAGCTTGACTGGCCCCACAGCCATGACTCATCTTTTACAGTTGCAGCTTTTGAAGCACATTCCAGACCTGCTTGTTCCCACAGCTCTCCTAATCCTCTTTCACATGACCATGAAGACAGCGTTTAAATTCAACAGAAGATGTTTCTGACATTTTTTTCAAGCTATAAAAACTATTTCTAGGTCCAGGTTGGGGAATGATACGTGGATGTTTGGAGAAAATCAGTGGTTACCATTTTTCCTCCCTGCTAGCCACTAAGAAGGGTCTTAAAAAAAAATCTCAGCATTCTATAAAAATTTATCCAAATAAGTTTTGTCTCTGCAGTGCTATATTCTCAATAGTAAGAAATTATTTTAAAATCAGCAGTTTCTGAAGACAAGTTTTTATTAAACCTGCAATCAGAGACATTTTAAAAGATGTTTAATGGTTCACAGAAATAGTGCAGAAAATTTCAGCTTCATTTTCTCACTAATAGGACTGACTTGTTTCTCTTATTTTATCATTTTTCTCTTTCTTTATTGGTAAATAAAATAGAACTGGCCTACCTAAATATAAAATTTATTCATATGTGTTATGTTAAATAATTTCTACTATTAGGCATCATGGGTCTACTACAGAAATCATATATATATATATATAAATTGAAAATATATTTCTTTCTCTCTTTTCTTCTTCCTTTCCTCCTCCCTTCCTTCCATCTTTATCCCCCATCCCTTCCCCATCATCCTTTTTTTTTGCTTTTATCTTCTTTCTCCTTTTCTTCCATTCTTATATACATTCCATAAGCATTTCTGAATTCTTTTTTTTTGCTATTAAATTTTATACACACATTGTTTTTGTTTTTCTAAATTAGCTAGCAAATTGTAGGTATCCATTGACTTTAAACAAAGAAAAGTTGTACACACACACACACACACACACACACGGAGAGGGAAAGCAGGGAAATGAGAATACTTTCTATTTTCAAAATTGGTTAGTTCAAGGCCAAGTATATATGGACAGTATTATATAAAACATTATCAATGAGATGAATATATTCTCCACTGCACAAAGAATGAAATTAATTATGAACCAATCTATTAAGAAATTAAGTGAAACTAAAAAGTTGATTTAGGCCATTATTCCTATGGCAATTTTAGTAGTCTGGAATTTTATTGTGCATTTCAGCATTATCTGAGATTTTCTCCACAGATGGATGCAGGGACTAGATATTCTGTTGAGAATATTTCTAGTCTGATGACTATGGAATTTAATGTACTTACTAGTCTTTTTTCCACACAATTCAAATTCAAAACTGTGTGGAAAGAATACTAGTAAGAATTGAACTAGTAGCTATTGTAAAAGTGAGCTGTCCAAAAAAAATGTAGAGACCACTCCTTATGGAATGGAGAAAGGTGGGTATGATAATCCCTTTCCTTGTCTATAATAAAATTCTGACATTTTCCCTCCTAGGTTACCCCAGGAAAATAACTTTTTAAAATAGCAGTAGCAAGAGGCTTCTTATTATAATTTAGTAAGCCTGAAAGACAACTTCTCCTTGCATTCAATTATATCATAGCTTCCACTAAAAATACCTCCAGCATTAGAAGAAATTTTAGTTGAATCTTAGCCCATGGCTTGAAGGAGTCAGAAAGATTACTAAAAAGATTTATAAGCTCAGGTCCTAAAAATTTTTAAAACACTATAATAAAAATCTATCCCAGGACAGACTTAGTGGTTTATATCCATGATTGTCAGGATTTGTACCCCTTTCTTATAAAAACTTATTTTTGAGATTGTACAATGTACTTTATCTTACTCATCCTGAATAAATATTATAAGCAAGTATAATTATGGGCACCCTCCTGTTACTTAAAGAATTTTAATGTATCTATCAAGAAAAATCTATAAAACCTCAATTCCAATTCTGCCCCTCTCTACCTATAAAACACACTCTTTCACATATATGTCTCAGAAAAATACAAAGACAAAATGTTTACCTGGTTCTAGGTATGAATCCTTGAAGTGGAAAGGAAAGGGCATGAATTTTGGAAGCAGAGAAGAAGAAGAAATGACAGCAACTAGATGTCATAATTTGCAGCAGCAAATGTGAAGCAAGTTTTTGGATTATTATCATGGAAAGAAAGCATGCCAGAGAGCTAACGGGAGGCAAGAGTAGTGTGAGATGTGGATGGCTGGAGGGCAGGTGATAGATTATGCAGGTCCTCATAAAGCATGCGTAGGAGTTCTATATTTATGTAAAGACTGATGAGAATCTACCAAGGGATTTTAATCATGGGATTGCAATAATTTCACTGAAATTTAAATTATTATTTTTGGATTATAGCATGGTAATTGTAAAGGGACAAAGTAATTTCATGGAGGGCAGTTGGGGTTATTGCAGAAATCCAGGTAAGTATCTGTGATTGGGCTTGATTAGTGGTTGCAAAGATTGAAACAGTAAAGTTATGGAAAAATATAAAATCTATGAGACATTGTGGAGTGAAGGAGATCATGACATGGAACAAACTGTGATGTGGTATATGTTCAGTGTTGAGCTAAATGCAAAGCATCTAGGTAAAGAAGTTGAATTAGTTACTGGATATCTTGGCTCATGCATTAGCAGAGAAGACTGAACTCAGAATAAAAACTTTAAAGACAATGGACAAAGTAATGTGGTAATTTAAGTCACTAGCATTTATGACAATATTGAATGAAATAATTATGTTTAAGGCCATGTGGTAAGAAAAGACAATAAGGATTTTGGTATACAATTTACCTGAAGAGTTTAATGACACAAGATCAATGGATTAACATTTCAACAGAGGGTAAAATGTGAAGCAGATGCACCAGAATATGCTTTAATGTAGCCATGCTTGCAGTGGATTTATACTGAGTCCTATGGAAGTGAATTGAAAAACATGTGTCACTCAAGAACTGTAATTTCAAAAGCCTAGACCAACTTTGGCCTTTATTTCACATGGATGTGCATTATATTTAATAGGTGGCATCTTCTCTGCATGCTACGGAGCCCATAAAATCATCAACTAAATCTCAGAGCATTAGAAGCTGCTCTCAATCCAATGTTAAAATTGAATTTCGGTAAGTTAACAACTGTGGCAAATGGAAAATTTCTCAGGAGTTCCCAGATAACTCTACCTAAATATCAAGGTAAGAGTAAATAAGATCCTTGTGCTGGATAAGTATTCATAGGGATATTATCCAAGACATTTTCAGTTGCAAGTTGACAAACTTAAATCAAGCAAGTTAATCAAAACATGGAATGTATTCATATATGTAACTGTCTGTGGCTCTCTGATATACAATGTGGTTGGACCCTAAGTCTTGAATATTATCAAATTTAAATGTCTCTGATGGTTTTGTTCTTCATGTAGAATAAAGGAAGTATTTTTCCCATAATAACTCTTTAATATAAATCTTAAAAATGCCTGAGATTAACTTGGTTTAGAAAACATATCCATCCTCCACTAATGGCTATGGCTAGGGAATAAGACAAGGCTTGTACAGGTCTGAGTCAGGTGCATATTGTTTTTAACCTGGGGAGAGAAGTCAGCTTCATAGGGAAGAAGCATTCTGATACTAGAAGAGAATAGAAAGGTTTTCTGGACAGATAGGAATAAAATAATGTTTATCAAACTGGGACTCTTACTATAGCCTACAAAAACCATACATAAACCCACCCCCAAGTGCTCAACATTATTTTCCACCTTTCTTCTCTTCTATGGCTCTCCAACCTTCTTGCTGTTTTTTGAATACACTAAGGTTATTCCATGTCAAGACCTTCAGACTGCTGTTGCTTTGACCAGAAAGCTCTTTCCCAGATCCTCTCATAGGTGAATTTCTATCATATTTGAAGCCTAACCATCTATGATTGCTATAATTTTAAAAAGCCACCTAGTTACCTGATATCCTATTGTTTTCTGTAATTTTTATGAATTGACACTTGTCAAGTTGTTGTTTATTTATTTATTGGTATATTGTCTGTCTTCCTGAAAAATGTTTAACTCATGAAAAATAGGAGCTAACTTGGCTGGGTGTGGTGTCTCACGCCTGTAATCCCAGCACTTTGGGAGGCTGAGGTGGGTGGATCACGAGGTCAGGAGATAGACACCATCCTGGCTACCATGGTGAAACCCCATCTCTACTAAAAATACAAAAATTAGCTGGGCATCTGTAGTCCCTGCTACTCGGGAGGCTGAGGCAGGAGAATGGTGTGAACGCGGGAGGTGGGGCTTGAAGTGATCCCAGATGGTGCCACCGCACTCCAGCCTGGGTGACAGACTGAGCGAGGCTCTTATCTCAAAAAAAAAAAAAAAAAAAAAAAAAAAAGAGAAAAGAGCAATAAGAGCTAACTCATTTAATTCTGTATCGAGCAACTTCACTGTGTCTATCACAAGTTAATGTTTATTAAATTAATGAATCTGAATGATTCATAGAAAACATTCATTTACTTTTAGCACCTCTATTCTCACTCCTAAAGACTTTAAGACAGTTGGCTTAACTTTTTATTGCACTTTACTTGGATGTCCATATTATTGTAATCCCATTTACCATGCTTAATTCTGAAGCCAATCTACATGGATATCTGCAATGATATTGGCTCTTTATCCTTAATCTGTTCTTGTAGAGCATTCATTGTAAAGGCAAACTACTTCTTCAGCTATTCTCAGAGTAGTCAGAAATTTCAGGAAAATATAAAATAAAATCTCAATAAATATTTCACATTCTCTTGTCACAAAAACTTTTTCTAGAAGTACATTAGGAAGATGACAAAACTAGTATCTTGAAAATGACCTTTTTTGCACAGGAAATTCCAAAAGTCAGAATGACTCTTGTCCTCCAAATGAACACGTCTCCAGCAAGAGTGCAAAATTGGACAGAGATTGAGATTGACGAATTGACAGAAGTAGGCTTCAGAAAGTGGGTAATAACAAACTCCTCTGAGCTAAAGGATCATGTTCTAACCCAAGGCAAAGAAGCTAAGAACCTTAATAAAATGTTACATGAACTGATAACTAGAATAATCAGTTTAGAGAGGAATATAAATGACCCGAAGCTGAAATGGAGCTGAAAAATACCTAAGAATACAACTTACAAGAGACATGAAGGACCTCTTCAAGGAGAACTACAAACCCCTGCTCAAGGAAACCACAGGACACAAACAAATGGAAAACAGTCCATGCTCATGGATAGGAAGAATCAATATCGTGAAAATGACCATACCGCCCAAAGTAATTGATAGATTCAATCCTGTTCCCATCAAATCACCAATGACATTCTTCACATAATTGGAAAAAACTACTTTAAAGTTCATATGGAACCAAAAAGGAGCCTATATAGCCATGACAATCGTAAGCAAAAACAGCAAAGCTGGAGGCATTACACTATCTGGCTTCAAACTATACTATAAGGCTACAGTAACCAAAATAGCATGGTACTGGTGCCAAAACAGATATATAGACCAATGGAACAGAACAGAGGCCTCAGAAATACCAGGATCTAGAACCAGAAATATCATTTGACCCAGCAATCTCATTACTGGGTATATACCCAAAGGAATATGAATTATTCTACTATAAACATACACGCACATGTATGTTTATTGCAGCAGTAGTTACAATAGAAAAGATATAGAACTAACCCAAATGTCCAACATTGATAGACTGGATAAAGAAAATGTGGTAAATATACACTATGGAATACTATGTAACCATAAAAAAGAATGAGATCATATCCTTTGCAGGGACATGGATGAAGCTGGAAGCCATCATGCTCAGCAAACTAACACAGGAACAGAAAACCAAACACGACATGTTCTCACTTCTAAGTGGGAGTTGAATGATAAGAACACATGAACACAGGGAGGGGAACAACACACACCAGGGCCTGTTGGGGGTTGGGGGTAAAGGAGAGAGAGAGCATGAGGACAAATATCTAATGAACGCAGATCTTAAAACCTAGACGACGAGTTGAAAGATGCAGAAAACCACTATGGCACTTGTATACCTGTGTAACAAAGCTGTGTGTTCAGCACATGTATCCCAGACCTTAAAAGTAAAATGAAATAAAATGTAATAATTAATTCACAGAAATGGAAGTAGAAACGTTGTTTCCAGAGGATAGGAGGTGGGTAGGAGAAATGGAGATACGGTGGTCACTGGGTACACATTTTCAGTTATAAGATGAATAATTTCTGGAAACGTAATGTAAAACATTTGAACTATAATTAATTATATGGTATTGTGTTAAAAAAAAAATAAAATGACCTGCTTAGATTTTATAATGAAAATGCCACATAGTTTACTCTACATAACTTGCAAGTAGAGTAAAATCTCAAACCCATTATCATTGTTGGCATTTATTTATAATATCAGCTTCCAGTCCCTGCTTGCTAATGAAGTGTTGGTAGGTTTCACTGGAGATATAGTCATTGATGTGGTCACTGATTTCCATTCTATATCCCTCTTGGTATGTTTTATTTCATTCTTGGCCCATTCAAATATATGTATGTTTGTCTACTCTAGCTTTAGGGACCTAACTCTTTAAGCACTGATTTTATTTTATAAACAGCTTTACCATATTTTATATCTGTCTATCCAAGTATACATAACATATGACATCCATTGTCTTATACGGATGGTGATGTTGGCAGTGATGGCGAACCTTCTGGCCTGGTGATACACACTATGAACTCTGAAAATGGCAGGAATTTCAAAACCTATTTTCTCAGAGAATGTCTTTTCTAATTTGTAGCATAGTTGAAATAGATTACCCCTTTGCATATAAATCCATTAAATTTTCCTCATGAAATGACATTTTAAATTTTTACAGTTTTATCATTTAATGCCCAACATTGGGTAAATTATAGTTGCATCTCTCATTGTCTCTTTCTACCATTTTATCAATAGATGTTCTGTTATCATCCAGATGTTCTGTTCATAGTGTTTGATATTATTTTTATTTTTGTTGATGCAGTTATTTTTTTCCTTTTCAAATATCCCTATCAAACTAAGATACATATATGTAATTTCTAATGTAGTATCCCTCCTCTACAGACTTCTCGTAACCAGTTTCATAATAGATAAGCAAAGTCTAATTAATAGAGAAGCATGGTTGCATATGAGGGTGGTGAGGATGGCAGTGACAGGCTATTATTTAAATTCATGTCTTCTCGAACTGTCACCCAACACTGTTTATCATTTTGCAAATATCAAAAATTATCATTGTTTAATATTATTTGATGATTATCCATATTAAATACAAGTGAATACTTTATGGGCAGTTCTTTTCTGTTTTCTTCTTCTCTTGAAGAAGATACAGGATTCATTCCCTATGACTTTCTTTTTATATCTATGAATTAGTTAACATATTTTGGTTAACAATAAATAAACCATGGTATTTCTGCTGAACAACACTGATGTCAGATGTGTATAACTTTAAATCAATTTACTTTTGTGGTACCTACTTCCTCTCCAACTGGAATGACAGCCAATCTTCAAAAATCAAGTGGGTCATTGAAGAGTCAATATGGTTTAATTGTTAAGACAACAGAAATAAGTGACCATGTCTGCCTCAATGAATAAATCAAATAAAAACTATAGCAATTTGATTAATATTTGGAATTCAACAACTGTAGGAAGAGTGAGAAAAATCACTTCAAAAATAATTAACCAGAAAAAGGATTGCTTGTATATGTTGGAAATTCTGGTTATCTGAAAGACCAGGTAATGGTAACTTCCCCAGACTCAGTCCAATGAATCACACTGTCTAGTTGGCAATATGGCCCACACAATAAACAATATGTGTTTCTGCCATGTATTAAAGTTTTCCAAAATTAAACTTTTTTTCAAATATATTAAGGTACCACTTGTACAAGGTAAAATTAAATTTTTTAGTATGTAATATCATTTTTATAAAGAATATGGTTATTTAACAATTACTGCAAGCAAGATTTCAGCAACCTCAAAGAATTTCATAATTTTTTTTTTTTTACTGATAATACCTTCCCCTATGCTCAGCTTCTGCAATAACTGTTTTATTTTCTGTCTTAATATAATTAAGTTTTTTAAAAATTTCCTTATAAACAATTTCTTTCTTTAATATAGTTGTTATTCATCTATTTTGTTGCATGTAGCAATAGTTTGTTCCTTTTTAATACTAAATAATAGTCAATGGTATGGCTGTATGTACCACACAGCTTGTTTATGGATTTTGGGGAATATTTTTTTCACATTGTTATCCTGGTTTTCTGGCTTCGCTTGGTGAAAAGACTTTTTTTTCTCCATTTTATTGCCTAAGAACCATTGCTGAAATTCTGTTGACCATATAAGTGAAGATCAATTTCTTTTCACTCTATTCTGTTATTTGTATTCATCTAAATATCTTCTTTAGCCAGTTGCACAATGTCATGATGACTGAAAATTTATAGTGAGTCTAGAAATCAGGCAGTGTACATTCTCTTTCATGTTGTTTTTCAGGATCTGTATAGGTATTCTAAGCATTTCCATATACATTTTAGAATCAACTCATCACTTTCTACACAAAAGCCTGTTGGAGTTTTGACTGGGATTTCTTTTTATATATAGATAAGTTTTTGGAAAATGGACAGCTTTACAATATTGTGTCTTCTAATCATTAAACATAGTTTATGGATAACTTAGAATATCTTTAATTTCCCTTGAAAATATCTGTACTTTTCTACTAGAACTTCGCACATATTGTGATAAAGTATCTCCAAATATTTTAAGTTTTTCTCAAGATTGTAAGTGGTGTTAGTATTATAATGTAACTAGTTACTGGCAATGTAAAACGTGTATACACATTTTGAAGGGTTATGTCTTCTTGCTCAAATGATCTTTCATAATTATGAAATGTTTCTCATGTCTATAAGATTATGAGGCTCTTTGTCCGATAGTATATAGTTCATCTGAAACTAATACAGCTATTTCAGTTTTCTTGAGATGAGTGCTTGCATTACATATTTTTTCCATACTTTTACTTTCATAAATAAATATAAGTCTCATGTATAACATACAGTTGTGATTTGCTTTTTTATGAAGCGGGATAATCTCTGTATTCAATTTGGAAAAATAAGTTCATTCAAATTTGATATGATTGATTTGATACCTATTATTTCATGATTTTGTTCTATTTTTCGTTTTCTTTTTTTTCCCAAGTTTCTTCTTTCTTGTGTACTTTGAAGAAGGGTGTTATGTTGTTATTATATTTGCTTTAAACAGCCAATTGTATATTTATAAATTTAAAAATAGAGAAAAATTGTATATATTTATGTATAGATTTTCATTTTTAGTGTTCTATCTTTGGTAATTTTATTTACTTGTTTTGTTTTTTTAATATGGGGTCATTTCTTTCTCCAGCATGAAGAACATCCTTTAACATTTCCTAGAGTGCAAATCTTCTGGCTTATATTCTTTTAGCTTTGTTTATTTGAGAATGTACATATTTTGTATTCCTTTGTAAATATTTCACTGAATATATAATTTTTTAACGACTTTTTTCTTTCAACAGTTTATAGATGCCTTTTAATTTTTATCTCACTTGAATTTTCTCTGATGAAAAGTTAGTGGTTATTTTTATTATTGTTCCCTCATATATGTGTGCCATTTTTCTTCATATTCTTTTAATATTGTTTCCTCTTGCTTTGATTGTAGTAATTTAACTATCATTTGTCTTCACCTGGGTTTGTTTGGGTTTAACATACTGTCTGGTTGATGTCTGATTAACTAGATGTCTAGTTTGATTTTTTTAAATATTTGGAAAATTCTCAGCCATTAGTTCTTCAAATACTATTTATTCTACTCTGCTTACTTCTGAGATTACACACACATACACACATAGGACAACACAGTTAGGAAAGTGTTAACAGTTTCATATTGTTGATGAGAAGAGTGCAAGGTAAGATTCAGACAGTGGCAGAGGACAGAATCATGGAACTTGTTACATGTCAGAAAAAGGATCCTGAATTTCATTCTATTAAAATGGGAACCATTAAAGTTGTTAAGATGGAAAGTAGCATGGTCAATTTGTTTCTTGTAAAACTGAAAAGAATGAATTGGAGGTAGAAGTGACTGGAGAAGAAGAAATCAATGAAGTCCTGAAAATAACTCAATAGCAGCAGGGTGAGAAGGTAGCATGAATAAGAGAAGCTAATTATGCTAACAAGTGTAAGTAACTACCTAAAACTATGAAGTGGGGAGTGGGAAGAAGCTGGGATAGTGTCAGGGTTTTTTGCCAAGGTTATATTATAGCACAGAAGTTAAAAACACCTTTGCTTCTCCTTGTAAATGCTTATGTACTCCAGTAATATACTTTTCATAAGGAAAGTTTATTATTTTGTCTCTGAACAAGACAAAGCTCAAAAATCTATATTGGCATGGTATGATAAGTGGACCAAGCATGTATTTGCAGGTTCAAATTTTAATATCTAGTCTCTGCATTACATTTGGCCTCTTAGGTGATTCTGGGACAATCTATCATTTCATTAACAGAAGTCTGTAGTTCTTTACTTGTAAAATGAGAAAGCTAAGATTAAAATATTGTCTTTATGTTCTTTTTTTAGTGAAGCAGTTACTACAAGCTCAAATACAAGATTTAGAGCTTGAGGTTATTGGATCTAATGAATGTTTGTGAATCACTATGTATCTCTATTCTCAGTGTATGTGTTTATAACTGAAAATTTTATTTAGGGAGATATTTAGGAACATGGCTTATAATGGCAGATGTTCCAACTGCCAGGATATTTGATGCCTTCCTAGTAGCATGCATTAGTTTACTAGGGTTTCCATAATAAAATATTATGGACTGTGGCTTAAACAACAGAAATTAGTGTTCTAATTCTGGAGGGTAGAAGACTAAGGTCAAAGTGTCAGCATGGCTCTCTTTCTTTGGCTGGTAGATGGCTGTCTTCCCTCTGTCATAGTCTTTTCTCTGTGCCTGTCTGTGTCTTAATCTCCACTTCCCATACGGAAACCAGTTATACTGAATTTAGGGTGAACCCTGATGACCTCATTTAACCTTAATTACCTGTTTAAAAACCCTATCTCTAAATACAGACATATTCTGAGGTAGTGGAGATTGTGACTTCAACATACAAATTTTGGGTATTACAATTCAGCCCATAGCACAGTGAACCATAGACTAAGGTCTCAGATCAAATGTAACCTCCTCAGAAAGGCATCTTCATGTGATTTTTCAAAATCAAAGCACCCTGTTTTAGTTTTCTCACAGCACTAAAATTTATCTGGTGTATTTCTATTTTGCTTATTTATTGTGCCTCCTCTTCAAGAGGACAGAGGCCCTGGTCGACTGGTCCATTCCTGTACTTCCAGCACCTGTGTTTACAATGATGGCATATAGTAGGCATTCAATAAATAACTGTCAAAATAGATTGTTGTAAGACAAGGATTCAAAACATTTATATTGAATATAATAAAAATTCTTGCAACTTTGAACAGATATTTTGACAAATATTATTTCTGTTCAAAATTGCAAGAAATTTTATTACATTCAATATAAATGTACAACACACATTAAAAACAAGGCTTTGTTTAAATGTTTATTCATGATATGAAAGTCTTTAAAATGTTCTATACAAATTCTGAAATATAGATGGAAAGAAAGCCATATTTTAAAAGTAATAAAGTATGAAGTAATTCAGTTAATTTTAGTATACATGGATTAGTAAATAACTGCTATAGGAAGCTTGCATCTGATTTCACAGCAGGCCAGGGCTTAATTAAAATTTATAACAAGACTCATTTTTCTTAGTAATCACACAAAGATAATTTAATCATCACTATATATCTCTATTTTACAAATTGTCTTTTTAAGCCTTGCATGAATTTTACTCACATGAATTTTACAACCATATGAAAGAAGAAACATTTTCTGAAAATGGACATCCATCAAAGAATCGTTTAAGAACAGACAGAAGGCATGACTTCTCAGCAATACTGTGCCTTTCACTTTCGTTATTACAGATTTGAAATGTCAAGTAGTGCAAATTCAAGAGGTTGGCCCATAGTAACCTAAATGGCAGTGGTAGCATTAGAAGTAGTATCCAGATTTCTAGATTTTAGCTGAAGCTATCGTTACTCAATCACCTTGTATCAAGTATTGTGTGCCTGTAATGATTGAATGCTGCTACCTAGGTAGCACTCTGAACCAACAGATAAAATATTTTACCTTGTTTTGGCCAATATATGGTTTCTAGAATTCAAATTTTGTGTTGTTTAGGGGTTGAAAATAATGTGAGTAGCTTCACTTCTCTTTCTCTCTCTCTCTGCCTATATATATATTTTTTCTTTTGCTTTTTGAGATGGGGTCTTACTCTGTTGCCCAGGCTGGAGTTCAGTGGCACAATCATGGCTCACTGTAGCCTCAACCTTGAGGGCTCAGGTGATTCTCCCATCTCAGCCTCCCAAGTAGCTGAGACCACAGTTAAACACCAGCATACCTGGCTTATTTTTAATTTTTTTTCTGTAGAGGTGTGGTCTGTCTATGTTGCTGAGGCTTTTCTCGAACTCCTGGGCTCAAGCTATTATCTCAACTAGGCTTTTCAAAATAATGGGATTATAGGTGTGAGCCACTGCACTTTTCATATTTCTTCCTTTCTAGCCCATTCTACCCCTTAAACAACCTCAAGAGGTTGGTCTTTGTCAGGAATCCTTTGGCCACAAGTGGTAGATACCCAACTCAAAATAGCTAAAGCAAAGGAGAATATAATTAGATTATTATTATTATTTTTTTTTTTTTTGAGACGGAGTCTTGCTCTGTCACCCAGGCTGGAGTGCAGTGGCCGGATCTCAGCTCACTGCAAGCTCCGCCTCCCGGGTTTACGCCGTTCTCCTGCCTCAGCCTCCCGAGTAGCTGGGACTACAGGCGCCCGCCACCTCGCCCGGCTAGTTTTTTTGTATTTTTTTAGTAGAGACGGGGTTTCACCGTGTTAGCCGGGATCGTCTCTCGATCTCCTGGCCTCGTGATCCGCCCGTCTCGGCCTCCCAAAGTGCTGGGATTACAGGCTTGAGCCACCGCGCCCGGCCTATAATTAGATTATTTATATGGCAGGGACAAGAATGACTGAAACCAGAAGCTCAAATGATGCAAGTGGTAACTGTTCTTGATCTCTCTCCCAGCTCTGCTTTTTACTGTTGGTAAACATTCCAAGGCTCTAAGTGGCAACTCCCAGAAGCTCCAGATTTATGTCATCATACTGCTTGTACTTTTAGTGAGAAGAGGTTCTCTTCCCAATATTTCTACACAATTTCTATGATCGAGGAACCCTTAACATTTCTATAGCTCTTACTATTTCCTGAATCTCTCTTATTCTAGAAGGCATATACTTTCTATCCATATGTCTCAGGGTGGGGAAATTATCGAAAATGAAGAGGAAATATTTACCTTTCCTATCTCAGCATTCTTCAACATTCCTAAGATATAGGACAAGGTAATAGTTGTACTAACTTGGCTTTTCCTTGCAGAGAAACAATACTTGTTTTTATCAAAATATTGATTACCTCTTCATATATATAACATATATATATATAAGCTATATATCTATAAGAGATATATGTTTTTTTAAATATATATATATATATATATTTTTTTTTTTTTTTTGAGACAGTCTCGCTCTGTCACCCAGGCTGGAGTGCAGTGGCATGATCTTGGCTCACTGCAACCTCTGCCTATAGCATTCAAGCAATTCTCGTGTCTCAGCCTCCCCTGTAGCTGGGACCTACATGTGTGGGCCACCATGCCTAGCTAATTTTCATATTTTTAGTAGAGATGGGGTTTCATCATGTTGGCCAAACTGGTCTCGAACTCCTGGCCTCAAGTGATCCACTAGCCTCTGCTCACACAGTGCTGGGATTATAGGCGTGAACCACCACGCCCGGCGGTTACCTCTTCTAAATATAACGTGCCTACTTTTCTGTGGAGATCGTTCCATTCTCTGTTGGATGTAATCTTAATGAGACATTCAACCAAGAACTTTTTTTTTCCCCCTGAGGAAAGAGTGGGCACCCGACCCAAACTAGTCTAACAATGTGCAATTTCTGAAAGTGATTCAAGGTTTGAAAATAACCAAAGGTAATTTATTTTAATGAGAAAATAGCCTATTTATAATTTCCTTGTATTTATGTGTTAGGAAATGCTCTGGCCCATGTCCTTTCAGAAACTTGATGTCTCAACTTCTATGCCTCCCCCATATCAGTCATAAATAAAATTATCGAGAAATATTTTCCAATCACTGTAAATTTTTCACCCATTCTACTTATTATTCCTTTTCTTCTTTATCTCATACTTTAAAGCTTAGTGCAAAAGATGAATTGTAAGAAAACTTCTCAACTCTGGTTTTATCCAGAAGAATATATTACTTCCTAAATCTCTGCCCTTGTGTCATTTAAAAATATATTTCCTTTGTAGTTCCCATGGTATTTAATTGTGACTAATTGAGCATATGACTCTTGCTGGATGACGAGTTTCTTTTAGGGTAGTTAGTGGATTCTTGTAATTTTTGTATCTTCCCTAAATGTCGTTGAGCTGTGTATATAGGAAAACACACAAGGATTTTGTATTTTTTGTGTGGAATGAATATGTGAATAGTGTATCTTCAGTGCCAGATGGCTATTTTCTCAGACTATTCCTTCAACTGAAATCAGAAATTAATCTGAAGTAAACATATCATAGTTTTATCACCGTTATAGACAACATTTCATTTGGCTTTCACAAAGTTGCATGTATTATCTGAATCATAACATCTGAAAAATAAATAAGCACTGGCTCAGGAAAGAGTGGAAGATGCTTAAATTATTTAGCTTCCCATGTGGGTGGCTACTATTTTTCCGAGTTCTACAGATGCCAAAGAGTCAAAGGTATGAGACTTCAGTTGGCCTCATTCCATCTTGTGATAACTTCTTTATAACATATACTCTGTCTACTTCCAGAAAATGAATGTTGAGGTTCCCTTAAAATAAAAGCACATCCAAGAGAACTGAATTAAACCTGAAAGTAAAATCACAAACTGCTAGAAATGGGGAAATAGTTTTTCTAATAATTTAACTTCAAACTTCTTACAGAACAAAAAATGAAAATATGATGATTTATAAAATTTAATTTAATCAAAAAAGTATATAGCTTTGAATTAACTTATGAATGTTTGGCCCTGCTGTAGTCCATTTAATGTTGCCTTAACAGAACACCTGAGGCTAGGTAATTTATAAAGAAAGGAGGTTTATTTGGCTTACAGTTCTGGTGACTGGAAAGTTGAAGTTTGGGCAGCTTTATCTGGTGAGGCTCTCATGGTGCTTCAACTCATGACAGAAAGAAGGAAGAGTGTGAGCATATTTAAAGACATCACATAGTGAGAGAGGATGCAAGGGAGAAAAACTGAGGGTGTGACTGTTTTCTACAATGCACTTTCCTGGAACATAATCCATGCAGAACTCACTCACCTGATGGGAGGGCATTAATCTATTCATAAATAATCCAAACACTATAACTCAAACACCTCCTAGAAGGTGCTAGCTTTCAAAGCTACCACATTGGGAATCAAATTTCCACGAGAGGTTTAGCAGGGAAAACCACATACAAACCATAAAAGGGCCTCAATTCTTCAGAGATCATTGCCAAAGTATCTTTTAATAATGAGGTCTGGAGTGAAACAAAAGATATATTTGTGGCTTCTAATTATGCAATTTAAAATTTAGTTACAAGTATAGTAAACCAAACCCAAACCCAGCAGAGTAAAAGAAATAACAAAGATCACAGCAGAACTAAATGAACATAGATGAACAAAACACTAGCCAACTGAATCAAACAGTGTATCAAAAAATAATCCACCATGATCAAGTGGGTTTCACACCAGGAATAAAGGGATGGTTTAACATACACAAGTAAAAAACATACAAAAATAAATACAACTAGAAGCTGTTTTTTTTTTTTTTTTTTTTTTTTTAAAGATAAATACAATTGATAGATCATGAGTGAGATTTACCAAGAAAAGAAGAGGGACAATTCAAATAAGCTCAATTAGAAATGAAACAGGTAATATTACAACTGATACCACAAGAATACAAAAGATCATTCAAGGCTACTATAATCACCTTTACAGACATCATCTAGAAAACCTGGAGGAGATGGATAAGTTCTTGGAAATTTAGATTAAATTTAGATTAAACCAGAAGGAAATAGAGACTCTGAACAGACCAATAAAAAACAATGAGATTGAAATGATAATAAAAATATTGCCAACCAAAAAAGTCCAGGACCAGATGGATTCACAGATGAATTCTATCAGACATTCAAGAATTGGTCCCAATCCTATTCATTGAATCCCAAAGGACAGAGGAAGATGGACCTCTCCCTAAATCATTCTATGAAGCCACTATCACCCTAATACCAAAACCTGAAAAGGGCATAACAACAACAACAACAACAAATAACTATGGACGAATATCCCTGATGAACGTAGATGAAAAAATTCTCACAAACTGCTAGCTAACTGAATCCAATAGCATATCAAAAAAATAATCCACCGTGATCAAGTGGGTTTCATACCAGGGATGCAGGGTTGGTTTAACACAAACAAGTCAATACACGTGATACACCATATAGACAGAATTAAAAACAAAAAAACACATGATCATCTCAATAGAAGCAGAAAAAGCATTTAACAAAATTGAACATCTCCTTATGATTAAAATCCTCGCACAATTGGCATAGAAGGAACAACATAGAAGTTGAAAAATGGCTTTTCTTTTTTTTTTAAATTATTATTATTATTATACTTTAAGTTCTAGGGTACATGTGCATAACGTGCAGGTTTGTTACATATGTATACTTGTGCCATGTTGCTGTGCTGCACCCATCAACTCGTCAGCACCCATCAACTCGTCATTTACATTAAGAAAATGTTGCACATATACACCATTGAATACTATGCAGCCATAAAAAAGGATGAGTTTGTGTCCTTTGTAGGGACATGGATGCAGCTGGAAACTATCATTCTTAGCAAACTATCACTAGAACAGAAAACCAAACACCGCATGTTCTCACTCATAGGTGGGAACTGAACGATGAGATCACTTGGACTCGGGAAGGGGAACATCACACACCAGGGCCTATCATGGGGAGGGGGGAGGCGGGAGGGGGGAGGGAGGAGGGAAAAATGGCTTTTCAACATAAATGTCAAAAGCCATTTATGACAAACCTGCCGCCAACATTATACTGAACAGGGAAATGATGAAAGCATTCCCCATGAGAACTAGAACAAGGCAAGGATTCCCACTTTCACCACTTCTATTCAACATAGTACTGGGAGTCCTAGTCAGAGCAATCAGGCAAGAGAAAGAAACAAAGGGCATCCAGATTGGTAAAGAGGAAGACAAACTCTTGCTGTTTGCTGATGATATGATCACATACCTAGAAAACCATAAAGACTCATACAAAAAAGCTCCTGGAACTGATAAACGAATTCAGCAAAGTTTCAGAATACAAAATTAATGTACACAAATCAGTAGCAGTGGTATATACCAACAGCAACCAAGTTGAGAATCAAATCAAGAACTCAACCCCTTTTACAATAGCTGTAAAAATAAATAAATAAATAAATAAATAAAATATTTAGGAATGTGCCTAACGAAGGAGGTAAATGACCACTACAAGGAAAACTACAAAAAATTGCTGAAATAAATCATAGACAACACATACAAATGGAAACATATCCCATGCTGATGGATGGGTAGAATCAATATTGTGAAAATGACCATACAGCCAAAAGCAATCTACAATTTCAATGCAATTCCCATCAAAATACCACCATCATTCTTCACATAACAAAAAAGAGTCCTAAAATTCATATGCTACCCAGAAAGAGCCCAAATAACCAAAGAAAGACTAAGCAAAAAGAACAAATCTGGAGGTATTACACTACAAAATTCCAAATTATACTATAAGACCATAGTCACCAAAACAGCATGGTACTGATATGAAAATAGGCACATTGACCAATGGAACAGAATAGAGAACTCAGAAATAAAGCCAAATAATTTCAGTCAACCGCTCTTCAACAAACCAGACAAAAACATAAAGTGGGGAAAGGACACTGTATTCAACAAATGCTGCTGGGGTAACTGGCAAGCCACATGTAGAAGAATGAAACCAGATCTTCATCTCTTACCTTATACAAAAATCAACTCAAGATGGATCAAAGTCTTAAATCTAAGACCTGAAACCATAAAAATTCTAGAAGATAACATCAGAAAACTCTTCTAGACATTGGCTTAGGCAAAGACTCCATGACAAACCAAGAACCCAAAAGCAAATGCAACAAAAGCAAAGATACATAGGAATTAATTAAACTTAAAAGCTTCTGCACAGCAAAAGAAACAATCAGCAGGGTAAACAGATCACCCACATAATGGGAGAAAATCTTCACAATCTCTCTATATAATAAAGGATTAATATCCATAATCTACAAGGAACTCAAATCAATAAGAAAAGGCCAACAGTCCCACCAAAAAGTGGACTAATAGCATGAATAGAAAATTCTCAAAAGAAGATATACAAATGACCAAAAACCAAATGAAAAAATGCTCAACATCACTAATGATCAGGAGAATACAAATCAAAACCACGATGTGGTACCACTTTACTCCTAAAAGAATTGCCATAAGTAAAAAATAAAACAATAATAGATGTTGGCATGGATGTGGTGAAAAGGGAACACATTTTACACCGCTTTTGGGAATGTAAACTAGTACAACCACTGTGGAAAACAGTGTGAAGATTTCTTAAATAAGTAAAAGTAGATACACTTTTGATCCAGCAATCCCACTACTGGGTATCTACCCAGAGGAAAAGAAGTCATTATATGGAAAAGAAGCCATTATACAAAAAAGAAACTTGTTTATAAACGCATGTTTATAGCAGCACAATTAACAATTGCAAAAACATGGAACCAGTCCAAATGCCCATAAATCAACTAGTGGATAAAGAAAATGTGTTTTGTATGAGTGTATACACACACACACACACACACACACACCAGGCAATACACACATATACATGCCAGGGAATATTACTCAGCCACAAAAAGGAACAAAATCATGGCATTGTTAGCAACCTGGATAGAATTGGAGACCATCATTCTAAGTGAAATAACTCTGGAATGGAAAACCAAACATCATATGTTCTCACTTGTAAGTGGGAGCTAAGCTATGAGGATGCAAAGGCAGGAGAATGATACAATAGACTTTGGGGGTGGAAGAGGTATGAGAGATAAAAGACTGTATATTGGGTGGTGTACACTTCTTGGGTGATGGGTGCACCACAATCTCAGAAATCACCACTAAAGGGACTTATTCATGTAACTAGACACCACCTATTCCTCCAACACTTATTGAAATAAAAATAAATAAACAGAATAGTAGCAAAATTGAATCATGTTCTAAGGTTTTTATCTTGTCTTGTTTTCTCTTTCTCACAAGTATCCCCACAGAACAGAATGAAAAGAAATGTATAAATCTAGCCAACAAATACAACAATCCTAATTTAATAAGGATTAATAATTTTGTTAAAGTGAGAGCCAGGTGATAAAATTAATTTTAAAGACAAAAACCGCAATTACATTTGCACCAATCTAATGTTACAACATAATTTAAACAGTGGAAATTCCCGCTAGACCGCTTATATACACATCAGGCATTTGCTGTGTATATATTGTGAATAAATTAAAATAAAATTATAAGGTTAACTACATAGAGTTTAATGTTAATATATTCAAAATATATAATTCTATAAAGTATGTGTGCATACATTCGTTTGTGCTAGTAGGTGATTTAGAGAGCTCGAGCCAGATTCTTTTCACTGGGCCACTGCCTTCATCCCACAGGTACGTTGAATATGCTTCAAAGGGATTATGTCTCCAGAGAAATGACATTGGGCTGAATATGCTTGGGAGATTACATCTCTCCACCCATAACAACAATGAGTGACACATGGGCCACAGGTAGCAGAAAAGCCCCGCTCCTTTCTCTCAAAGCAGGGTATCATTGCTGGGCAAATCACAATGTGTTCAGGGCTCTCTATCCCTGAAATGGATCAGGACAAGTCTAAACTTTATGTGGGACTACATCATTGCTCAGCCCTTTCCCTATCCTCTGTAATTCTTCATAGGTTTTTCCTCCAGAGTCCTTCTATAAGCTATAACGCACCTGAGTCTCTGTCTTAGGCTCTGCCTCTAAAGAACCTGTTTGAGGACTCTTTTGGATAATACGCTACTATTATGCGTTTTTATGTTGAGAATTTCGCTGAAATCCAAAAGCTCCAAAGCCAGTGCTTCAGTCACCATATTTTTGCAGTCCAGGTGGACTGAAAGCAGGAAAATTTCATCAGACTTGGTATCAGGTATATACTGACTGCTGTGTAATGGTACCATCTAAGAAAGAATGTAAGAAAAAAAATCTAGGGTAGTTTATGCATAGTCATCAAAATCACATCTAACTGTAAAATCACATCACGCTCTCCTATATCAAGTATTTCTTTGCTAATAAAACGAAAATTTCGCCCTTCAATCTGAATGGCCATTATTTTTTTTAAAAGAACCTATATACGCTATGAGTAAATGACACATGATTTTGCCAAACTCTTAACTAGCACTATCTATCCAAAATTGCTACATGCATACCAAGATGAGCACTGTTTGACTACAAATATCCTTTCATCCAGATCTGATGAAATATTTTAACTGTGGATATTTAGAAGCTTAGTCTTATCCTAAGTAGTCATCATTTTCCCCTGATGATCCTTAGAATAAATCTAAATACAAAAGTAATTTTTCAGTTTCAGATTCAGATTCAAATGTGCTAAATATTCTAAAATTCTAATTTTTGTTATTGTTATTCTAAGAAGTCTGTTTACTTTAGTAAATTTCAGACATTGCTTTGTTGCATCTCTTTCCCTCTTTGCACAACCTGGTATTTCTGTGCATTCTGCTCTTACTGCACTGAAAATACTTATCTGATTCTGTTTGCAGAAATAAATGGTGGCTTAGTCTTTTGTACTCCCTTATTAAGCTGTGCCCCAGTGTTTGCTTCTCAAAACCGTACCCTAGCAGACCACCTGACTGTGGCATCCTTGTTTCTTAATGGATTCTACCTTAGAAACACAATTACCATACCGGTAGCTTCACTGATCCTTTCTAGTCTTGTTGACCATTTCTTTTAGATTAACCAATAGCCCAAGGCCAATGTTAACCACCCTAACCATGACAAATCATCCATCTCCCTTGTCCCTTAGGCTTAAATAATCCCTCTATGCATAACAGGAAGCACTACTTATTCTTTTATCAAAAGAGTTTTGAAGGGGAGACTATGTACTTGGCAGCCAAAAACATTTTTCCCCATAGTCTTTTTTAATCTCTGCTTTCCCACAACTGTACAAAAAGAAGAGAAAATGTAAACTTGAGTCTCATTCAAACTGATGAACGGCTAGAAAATTTAACTTACATTTAAGTACATATTTAAAAGAAATTTTCAATTACTATAGGATCTGCTATGTGCTAGACACTAGGCTAGGCATAGAAATATGAGAATATACATCACAATATTACTACCTTTAAGAGTTTAAATAGGAACATCCATATTAATAATATTTATAAAATAATGGCTCATGTTTAGCAGAAGTAGGAAGAGCTACATAAAGAGGATGTCCCAATACTGACAAGGAATTTCGAGATAGCTTCACTAAGGAAGTAGTATAAATAGAGCCTTAAAAAACAAGAATTTTTTTATCAAATAGATAAAATAATGAGGATAAAATAATTAAATTAAGGATTCACATGATCAAAGGCACAGAAGAATAATAGAACATAGATTGGTTAAATATTAGGAGTCTGCAATACATGGGCATATAGTAAGAAATCAGGAAGGTAATTTGGCAAGATGAAACCGGGAAAGTAGATTGATTTTTAATTATTTTTGATGAATCAATAATAGCTTTGGACTTATTTTTAGGATTTAATGTTAGGCAACTTTTGTTCAAGTGGGCAAAGTCAGAAAACAGCAAAATATCTATGAGTCACATTTTAAAGATTCAAACAGAACAAAGCTTTGAGTCCTATAGGAGAGTGACTACACGTACGATGTGTGTGTGCATGTGTGTGTGTGTGTGTGTGTGTATCCTTGCAAGCTATGTTATTTATTTTACTGGATAAAAGAATACCAGTAAGATAATTAGAGTTCGATTTTAGTCACTAAAAGATTAATATGTGAGGACATTTGTGACTTAGCAGTACCAAACAGCTTTCCAGTGCTATATTTTACCTTTGTATAGTGCTTTGAAATACAATGAGGATCCTCGTGCATTACTTCACTTCTTTCTCATAACCACTCCAAGAAATAGGTACTACAGTCGTCTTCATCTAACAGAAAAAGTGAGACTCAGAGAAGTGAATTGCCTTACCCAAAATCATACAATGTTTTAATAGCAGAATGCATGTGTGTCAACAACACAGAGCATTGAGAAATCCAAGAGACATAGCCCATTGCTCTCAGCCAACCTGCCCACTGTCCCCATAGTTAAAATAATCTTTTTTTTAATTTTTTTATATTAAAAAAAAAGAAGAAAAGAAAAAAGGAAAAAAAATAATCTTTATCTTCAAGGCCCATAAAAGTCACATCTTAACCATAGGCACTTTTCAATTATCAACGCAGAGCAGCACCATCCTCACGCATGCCCTAGTGTGCTACGCTGCACTACTCTGGAGAGATCTGAGCACCACCATCTTGAGATGCAGCCCTAGTTGTGTTGAAGTGCAGTTCTGCCCCTCCCATGAGGCAATTCCTCCTCCAATGTCCAGCACCCACCACTGCCTTAATCACTGGGCAAGATGTTCTTGCTTTGGAATAAGGTGTGTGTGTGTGTGTGCGCGCGCGCGTGTGTGTGTGTGTGTGGTGTTTTAAGACTCTTTTTGACTCCAAGGTGTATGTTTTCTGTGAAGTCCTTCTTTCCTTATTCCTATGCCTTGGACAAGCTAGGAGAACAGGCGGGCTGCATGTAGACTGCAAGGACGGTTGCCTGCATCCTTATAGGCAATGTAAGGATATTGAAAGCCCTGCATTTCTGTTTTAGGAAGATACTAGGTGATTGTTATCTCTTCTGCCTCAGAATCTCACTCACCAAAAAGAAAAATTTCATAGGTTTAATTTCTTGATTTCAGACATGGTCCAGGACATATTTGAAGGTGGCAACTCTTAGAAAATATTTCTCCTTTAAATATGTAAATGTAACCTGAGAGACAAATTCTCCTGGGGGATCCTATCTCCCTTCTTTCTCTCCTCTTGGTGTGCATGTTGTGGTGGCTTCAGAAGCCCATTGCAATCAAACAATAAAGATTTGAAGTAAGTTTAGTGCCATTTAGATGAATGAATAAAAGAGATTTATTAACCTATATGGTTGAAACATAAGTTGTGAATGAAATCTATAGAGAAGAATGGGAATAGAGAGTAGACAGTAAAGAATTACATGAAGAAAAATGTTGACAGCAAAGAAATAAAACTGTTTCAGAATTGATATTAACTGGGTGATTTGGGTATTAATTAGGCAATTTGGATATTAATTAGATAATCTGTTTCTTTTGCAGAGTCCTATGAACTAGAAATGAACCTGCAAGGATGGTTGTATGTGTGTGTGTGTGTGTGCAAGTAAAATCCTGGGAATGGTGCCAAATTGAAGTTCTTGGAAAATTGAAGTCCTCAATTTTCCTGGAGAACAGGTTCAGTAGTATTAGCAGAAGCTTCAGCAGCAACATCAATGAATTATATTTAGGATGACTAAGGCAAATATCTTCAAGGCTGGAATGTTTGTTCTGTCCTTCATATTGAAGGAAGAGTCATTCATTACTGCTTCAAGGAAAGCCTACTCAAAAAAAAAAAAAAATCCCTGGTAACGGAGATTTATCATTTCCATGGAATACTACAATTTGAGAAGATCACTGGAATTAGAGCCAGTCAAATCTTGGCCCTTATGGGCCAAGAATCCTCAGAAGTACATTTTAGCACTATTTATTCAATTTGGTGGACATCGGCTGACAAAACAATGAGCTAGTATTTTCCATAATAGAGATTCAAGAATTATTGTTTTTCTCTCTAGAAACCAAATCGAAAAAAAGTAGAATCTACTATAACATATGAAACTTTTTAGCTCAGTTTACTCCACTCTTAAAAAAATAAGATTTAGCATGTTAAACACCTGACTATCTAAAATATTAGTTCTGTAAGAGTAAGAAAGGTGTCGTGTCCCTAATGTTTACAACCTTGCTTTAGACATAGCAGACCATCAATCAATATTGGTGAATAAATAAATGATGCATGCAATAGAGTTATAGCTACCTACTGTTGTAGCCCCTTACCACTATTAAACGTGTTTAAAGTTATGAAGTTAAATTACTGCGATTGAAAATATTAAATGTGAAAGATTACCAATTAATGTGGACAAGGGAAAATAATGTTTCCCTTTTCTAATCAACTCCCTGAGTCCCTTAAGTACCATTGAGGTGGCTTTAGTTGAGTTTGGATGTGTAAAGGTTGTCTGTTTGCCACTTGCCAGCAGATGGCCTAATTATTCCATCATTCACTAAGCACTGGACCTATTCTTTATAAAGAAAAGCAATTGATGAGAAATAACTTTCCTCTTGATTTTTTTTTTCTTTTTAGCAGAGACAACATTTCAGTATATTTCACATTATTTTTCATTGGATTAAATAATTGATTAGATATGCTAATTTTAACATAGCCTATTGTAATCAATAAGGAAAGAGTACAGTTTTTTTTTTTTTTTAAATATATGCCAAATCATGTAGGACAATCTATAGAGGTGACATACTAATATCATTGCCTCAGAGATAAATTGATTAATCAGCATCTATGAGTAAATGAGACTCTTTATTTTCCTCTAGACAGTCCTTACAAGTCATTTAAAGTATTGTTCACATATAGATAACTTTATAAATTTTTCTGAAATTCAGTGAAAAGAACTGTGATGTCCAGACTCATTTTACCTGTAACAAATTTGCTCATGTTTCTGAGGTTATTTACAGATTTATAACTTAATTGTAAGGGAAAAGTGTTTTATCATCTGTTAAACATAGCAAATTCCTTATTTATGAGTGAATATGAAAGAGATAATATGTAAAAAATAGGAGAAAGAGCAAGAGGTGGAGGGAGGAATTATTAATTAATTTAAGTATACTCTTTTTGATATCCTACTTTATTAACTCTACTAATATAAAAATATATCATTCTATTATTTACTTTCTTTTGCATCTTGTCTACCTCTTTAGGGGCATTAAATATTCAATTGTTGTGCCCTTTTTAAATGTCAGCAGTATAAGAATGGGGCTCCATCTGTCTCATTTATTACTGTTTACATGCTGACCACCTGCAACAGTGCCTGGCATATGGAAATAATTCATTTAATATTTATGGACCGCATCAGTTTTATTTTGAGCACCTTTTCTAAGGTAAACTATTAAGAAAGAAAAATAAAGTTTGGCATAATGATTGGGTATCTTAATCTTGGTCCGTTCAGAAATTAAAATAATCTAGCAAGTTATTTCTCGAAAACTTGCTCCATCATACCTACTTGTATCTTGAAACATATAGCTCCCTCTTTTTGATGTATTACTTGTTGCAAAAGTTACCTAGGAAATAAAGATTCTTCTTGAGGGAAATCAATTATCTGTCCCCCATCCTAAGATGTCATCATAAAAAAATGAAAATAGAAAGAAATTCCAGAAATAGCATCGACAATGCTATGCTGGTGCACTTTGAAAATTAGGAACTGGGTTCATGGTGCTTGGTTTATTTATTGTAATTAATATGTATATTAAGTCCTTTTAGAAATACTAAATATTACATCCTAAAATGTTTTTTAAAAGAAAATAGAAAGGCTATAAAAAGGCATTTTAACCATTTTTATCCCTGAAACTCCATTTTCTTTCATTTGTGTCTTAACCAGGATTTTGAAGGAAGAAAAGTAGGCTGTTCTGTGCCCATCATGGCATCAGTCTGATTAGCCTTTTAAATACATTTGATATTGTACAGATATTGCTTCAGTATTTAGAGAAGAAAGACACTTTTGTTTCCCAGTGGAACTGTGATTTGCTTTCTTCTTTGACAGTTTACAATATTGTTTTGTTTTTTGCTAAGCAAATCATTGGAAAATTATTTTTTGTTAAACATGAATGTGGTATTTAATATTTATGATTGTGTCATTTTTAATCCACATTTTAAAAATAAAACCCACAGGAAAAGAGCATATCCTCACTAAATACATACCACAACTGATTTACTGACATAAATATATATATATTTGTAGTTAAAAATAATAATGTTTAAACATAAATTTAAAAACCTAGATCTTTCAATAGAGTTCAAAATCCTAGAAAATTCACGATAGCCTAAATATGGCATCAACTAAATATCCATCAGTGGATATATCAATAATAAAAATGTAGTATATATACACAATGGAATACTATGTAGCAATAAAAAGGAAAGCCATACTGTCATTCACAACAACATGGATAAGCCTGGAGGACATTTAAAAATGAAATATGCCCAGCATAGAAAGATAAATACCACATGTTCTCACTCATATGTGGAGGCTAAAAAAAAAAAAAAAATGAGCTCATAGAAATAGAGAAAGTTGTGGTTATTTGAGGCTGCGCAGGGTGGGAAAGAGGGGTTGGTTAGCCAATACAAAGTTAGAGTTAGATGGACGGAGTAAGTTCTATTGTTCTGCAGCACTGTAGGATGGATATGGTTCACACTAATTTAGTGTGGACTTTCAAAAAGCTAGAAGGAAGGATTTTGAATCTTTACAACACAAAGAAATGATAAACATTCATGGTGGTAGATATGCTAATTACCCTGATTTGATCAATACACTTTGTATACATGGACGGAAATGTCACTCCATACCCCTTAAATATGTACAATTATTACCTGTCAACTACAAATAAAAGGAAATAAAAAAATAAGCAGGGGATGGGAGACAATCTCAGAAGGTTCTGGAAGGATGTTGGGTGTTGTAAAGTTGATTTTTAAGAATGACATGAAACTTATGACTCAACTTCAGAGTTCTATCTCCCTTATCCAATACTTTCAGTGTGTAAAAAATAAAAGATGTCTGCACAAGCTTATTTATTTTTAAAATGATTTTAGGAAGTTTCTCAAATGTGCCCAAGAGGCTTTGGATATTAGTATCGGTAAACAGAAAAATGTTAACACTTTTATATTCTTAATGTAAAGATAATCGTTGCTTTCAAGATTTTGCTTATATTTTGGAGAATTAACATATTTATGCTACATTCCTTACTATCAACAAAGAAATTGATTTAGATTCTTCACAATGTATCATTATTTTATCTAATTCTGGTTTTTAAAATAATTCAAAAAAGCATGCGGTAAGCAACACCTGGAATTTGAACTCTGCTAAGTAATGATAAAATCATGATTTGAATCATTTCTTTTTTTATATAAAAGGATATTTTGATTGTAAATTTCATGTTGTACCCTTTTCTTATTGATTGGTTGGTTGACTCAGGGACAGATATATTATTAGAGGTAAGCATTATTTGAGACAAAACGATGAACAAAAACAGATTAAAATCTCTGCCCTTAAAAATTTACCTTTTAGTGGCAAATAACAACATATGTAATTAAATATGTATTATGTCACAAAATGGTAAGCAAGAAAGGGAAAGAAGGAATACATCCTGGCTCTATTGTTTACCAGCTAGGTGACTTTGTCAAGAAACTTTCTCTAATGTCCAATTTTCTGCGTTTAAAATGGGCCTAATGCTTGCTACAAATGGATGTCATAAAAAGTAAATGAGATAGTAAATATCAACCGCTTGACTAAGTGCTTGGTATATAGTTACATCTCGATTAAAGTCATAATAAGTCATTTTAATTAGCAGTATCTAAAAACTTTCATTTAATTGGGGAGCAACAATATGAATTTTCAAACAATGATTGATAGAGATGGATAGATAGGGAGTGTTAAAGGAGAAAAAGAAGTCAGGAATAATGTCATTTAGATGGATTCGTGGATGTTATCGGTTTTAAACTGGATTTTACACAATTTTGGGGGAATGACTTGTTTTTTAGAGAAATCATGGGTGAAGGGGAATTATATACATGAAAAGGTGGTGTGAGCAAAGATTTTCTTAAAAAAATAAAAAACCTTTATGAAATAGGCACCATGGGAAAGAACAGTTAGGCGACATTCAGTACTAAGCCCTAGACAGATTCTTGATATTTTTTGCTGAGAGAAAAAGGCACTTTCACTAAATAAGTGTTTTACCCCCAAAGATGTTAAAATAGAAATTGGTAACAGAGATATCCTAATTAGAAAAAAAACCTGAAAGACAAAATCTATGATAAAGTGAGGATATACAACTCTCTGTATATGGGAAGAAGAATCAATGTTAGGGTTACCAGAGAAGGTTGAGTTCACAAATCCCAGTAGACCTCGGATATCTCTACTCCAGTTAATCAGGACATGGACAGAGACTCTTCTCGAATACCTGACAGCAGTTCAACAAGGGCAATACTGACCTTCAGTAGTGGAAGGTGACTACTGTATTCAGAAAGTCACAAAAACAGGGAGTCTGCTTAAACAGTAAATAAAAACGTTGTGTAATAAAGTTCAGTATTAAGAAGAATGGTACAGAGAATGCAAGGTAAAGAATGGAGGAGCAGAATGAGAATGAGGCAAAGGTGGGAATTCAGAAATAAGGCTAGTTTATTTTTCATAATTGAAGACTTGATTTACTTCAAAGTTTATGAGGATCATTTTTATTTTATTTATTTATTTAAGACAGAGTCTTGCTCTGTCGCCCAGGTTAGAGTGTAGCAGCGTGATCTCAGCTCACTGCAACCTCCGCCTCCAAGGTTCAAGCGATTCTTCTGCCTCAGCCTCCCGAGTAGCTGGTATTACAGGCGCCCACCACCACGCCTGGCTAATTTTTTTGTATTTTTTAGTAGAGACAGGGTTTCACCATGTTGGCCAGGCTGGTCTCAAACTCCTGACCTTGGGTGATCCGCCTGCCTCAGCCTCCCAAAGTGCTGGGATTACAGGCATGAGCCACCACACCCGGCTGTTTCTGAGAATTATTTAAGGGGGATTTGATCTGTTTTTCTACAATTATTTCTGAGGAGTTAAATCATTAGGTTGAGAGCCAGTAATTCTGTGAAAAGGAGGGAAGAAGAGGCAGAGAAAATATTGGAATAACAAAAAGCTTTTGGACAGCAGAAAGAACATGCAGTGAAAGCATACATTCTCAGGCTAATTGAATATGTGAGGGTAACTAATTCAAAGAATATATTCCCTAAATGAATAAGCTGGCCTAATAATTTTAAAATCTTGACTTTATTCTCTATAAATATAAAAGAGGACAACAGGCAAACCATAAGACATTTTTGTCATCGCTCTTCCATATTCACAAATGTCTGCTTTTCATCTTTAGAGGACATCCATTGAGTGGCATCAGAGATCCATGGAATAAAAAACAAATTCTGTCTTAAAATATTAGAATATAATATTTTATTATATTCTAAAATGTCAACAGTTTCTTCTCAATCTAGGAAGAGGATATAAAAGTTAACTATTTTAGACAATATGTTTTTTAGGGTATTTCATGGCATTAATTATCTACATTCTATGATAAATGAATATGAGAAATACTGTTAGATGCTTGTGGCCACAGACACTGTCTTATCCCTTGTCAATGATATATACATTCATCTTTGATAATTAATTAAGGAATAAAGCAATTTTAGTGTTTAAGCAATTTGAAATTTTCTTAATGTAGGGATTTTTAAATACACCATAAATAGACATAGTTTGAATCCACTATCAGGTGTTTGTTGAAAACTACTTTGGCTAGCATTAGGGGGAAACACAAAAAAGCATAAAGTACAATAAGGTTTGGTTTTTGCCCTTGGGAATCTTGAAGCCTCTTGAGGAAAAAGATATATCACAGATACATGTATGTACACATACACACATGTAAATGAAAAACAATATGTAATTTAATGTTATAGGGATCCAAGAAAATGAATGACTAACTTCACAGAAAAGAAGTATTCTTTAAACACAAAAATTTATAAACACACATATATAAATGTGTATATCTTAATTTCTATTTTGTTGCCTTTTGCTTCTGGAACTTCACCTCACTATTCTGAAATTAAGAGCAACAGACATGGAGTGCCAGGCATCAGAGGATACAGGGAGTGACAAGAAGAGAAAGCCAGGAACCATACCCATACATAGACACAAGCTCACATACATGCACACAAACAAAATAAAGAATACCCACTAAATAGAAATGGTTAATAGATACCAGAATACTTAAATATGTGTGCAACTAAAAGCACTCTTACATTATTGCAAAAATAAACACAAAACACACATGCACACACCCAATCATATATACAACACACTGAGAAACTGAATATATAAACAGACAAAGGCCAAATCATATATAAAAGTGGAAGTTTGAGTAGCTGGGCACCGTGAGTACAGCTGTCCCAGCTACTCTGGAAGTGGACACCTGCTGTCCCAGCTATTCTGGAGGCTGTGACAGGAGGATTAAGTGAGCCTCGGAGTTTGAGTCAGGCTTGGGCAACATAGCAAGACCCCCCTCTCTAAAAAAATAAAAATGAAACTGAGACCAACAACCTGCAACAAACTGCCTAGGAAACTAACCTTTCATTCACAATAAACAAACCAGGAAACCAACCTGTTCTAGGTCAGACTTGCAGGAATCTCTCTGGTGACAATTCAAAAAGCTAAACAATAACTTCTGTAACAATCAGCTCAAAATGTCCAAGGCTTGATTAATAACTGACAGCTTCCCTTATTTTTGTCCCCAACTTGAACTTGGGGCCAGTCAGAGAAAGCCAAATATGTACTCCTAACCAATCACATAGGATTCCCTGGTTCTAGTTATCCTGCCTACAGTTTCCCAAGATCAACAGCCTACAATCAGGATATACCCAAAGACTTTTTTCTTTTCCACTATAAAGCTTTCCCACTCCTCTGTCTGCCTTTGAGTGCCTGCCAAAATGAGAGTGACAGTGGCAGACTCCCTTGCTATAGCAAGGAAAGAATAAATAGCCTTTCCTTTTCTCATTTCGTTGGTTTTCATTTCTTCCCACAACACATTCACACACACATGCAAACTATGCAATACATGGTGTAAGTGCTCAGACAGTCAAATTAAACTAGTATATATTCACTTGATGTTTATGCTTATTATGTCTGCAAATACTCTGTATAATTTAGAAGATATACACATAAATTTATACAGAATTTGTTTCATTAAATTACATATAAATTTCATGTTAATTACATATATGTATTATGCTACAAAAAGCAACATATGGGGTGTTAGTCTATCAAAAGTGATATTACATTCTTTGCCCAAAATATTTAGTTAGCATTTCTCAAGATACCAAACACACATACACATGTACACATACACGCCGACACAAATTCTTGAAAGTTTTTTCTTCCTTATTAAACCTCGGCCATTTGCCCTAGTCTTTCACATTCGCTAGGCCTCAACAAAGGCACTAAGTGCTTTCCAGAACATAGATTTAAATGAGGTCCCTGCCCAGAGGGCTTACAACCTAATTAGACAGAGACAGTTGACCAACATATGCCCACAGACTACAGTTGGCCACTTATTTATTCTCTAATTAACATAAAGCAGCAGGACAACAACTCTGCCTGTGCTCATTGAGCAGAGAACGTCTGCGTATGCTGTGGAACTCTGTGGGAAATGAGGCTGCTGCTTTCTGTGGGGGTTTTCAGCACACATTCTCTCGTTTCTTGCTTGTCTTCATAATTAATATTCCACTGCATATCTTGCTGAGACTATATATGGCCAAGCAAACAGACCCCTATGGCACAGCAGAACCGTTTACCTCAGCTGTCTTGATGATCAATACAGGCCACTAGATGGTTGATTTGACTGTTGCATATGCAACTCTATTGATATGACAGGCCACGGTAAACCAAAATAGTTATACTCTGCTTTAATTGAGCAGTTTCAGCCACACAAGAAAAGGTTTCACCTGATAGTGCTAAATTGTGAAGGTCTGGTGACTTTTTACCTTTCCACTGTCCTTCCTAAATATTACTGAAAACTCTTTCATGTTGGAAATTTTTCTCTATCTAGGTGTTTTTGACGTGATTCTCAGAAGCATTTGAAGTGACATAAAACACAAACAGTGCCACATTACCTTAAAAAATTAAGTATGTGAGTATATTATGATGTAAGGAATATAAAAGTATGGGAACAGATAAGGTTTGATAAAAAATTTGTACCTGAAATGCATGTGGAGAGCTCACAAGTATTTACTAGATGAAGTCCCACCATGAGAATGGTGAATTATTTTACTGCTTATTAAGTGTTGACCCAGAGAGAATAATGCAAACAAGAAAATAATATAT
Source organism: Macaca fascicularis (assembly GCF_037993035.2). Lineage (NCBI taxonomy): Eukaryota > Metazoa > Chordata > Mammalia > Primates > Cercopithecidae > Macaca > Macaca fascicularis. The sequence continues at coordinate 109,729,987 of NC_088379.1, forward strand.
ATTTTTCTAACTCCAGGAATATAGCCAATGGTGAAAAAGTGTAAAGTGAATTTGTTTTCAAGTTCTGGATATTAAGTATTGCAAGTTACTAATTGTCTAGTACCTCCTTTAAAATTCTGTTTAATGCTGTAGTAACACTAGTTTATATCTTCTAGGAATAAGAGCCATGAGTTTTTCATCCTGTGGTTTTTAATTTGCTATTAGAAATTGTGGTATGCTTCTTTTTTTCTTTTTGATATTGTTTCTCCCACTATTCTATATTATTTCTTAAAAAATAGTATAGGCATTGAAGAATGTGATTTCTTATATTATTCTTTCTTTGTTAAATTTTAATATATTAAAACACACACACAATTGCCATTGGAAAATAATTGCATTATTTTAAGTGTTTCTTAAATGAACTTGAAAATAATAGAGTAGATAATTGAACTGTAAACTCCTACAGCAGACTTATGTACAAATATATTTTTCTATGAATTATAAATTTGTGGACTTACTGCTTAGTTGCTGAACTAAAGAAATAGGCAGTCTCATTCAAAGTGTAGTTTAAAGAAACTTTCAGATCGAATGATACAAAGAAGGGCCTATCTTCACAAGACAAGTGAACAGAAGGCCTATGTCAAAATATAAAAATATTTTAACTCTCTATACAGTATAGCTTTTATTATAATTCTTTCTAAATAGAGACCCAGAAACACTAGCATTATTGTTTTTACATGATAAATTGAAGTGGTATTATCAGACTAGCCACATTTCAGAATCTAGGTATTTTAGTAAATGTCTTTGATCTCAAACACTTTGCACTTTAGAAATAAATGGTCATTTTAGTCTGTTTGAATCAGATTGTTGGCTTCAATTTTTTCTTTCTCTATGCACCTGTGAACATGCTCACTACAGTGAAAATAAAATCCAAATTGAGACACATATCCAAAGTTAATGGAGTTTCACTTATTTCTATTCTTTATATCTGGAAATTGAAGCCATTTAGTTTTTGTTTGCTTTTATTCTTTTTCCCCTCTCTTCTCTCCCATCTTCCATTTCCATCATGGAAATTTCATGCAGCAAAACATGAAATTCTATCTGGGTTGATATAACCTCAGAGCCTCCTCCAAGCATGCTGGAGAATCAGTGCTCTGTCACCTCTGAGAATACAATTTATTTTGGATTTTTGTATTACCTGCCTCTGGTAGTTGGATCCTTATTTGCCAACCGGCTGACTTACTTTAACTTTAGTATGATATAATTGTCCTTTATTGCAGGTTTGACTTCAGTACTTTTCAAATCATGACTAAGCTGATATAGGTCAAGATATGGTGCACCCCTCCCACTTAGTGAAGTACTTAACTCAAAATTTCAGTGTAAAATTTATGAATCAAAACTAGGAAATGCAGTTTAAAAAGAAATGATAGCAACTCTATTCTTAACATTCAAGTTCTAAAATTTTGTCATTGATCCAAAAACATGTCCTTAAGAAATAGTTATTTTCATATAATTGTAACAATCAGCAAATCAGCATAATAAAAATCTAATAGTTTTGTCAGCATCCGTAAGATTTAGTTGTTTGGATAGTACTTAATAAATAGAACCAGCATTTCTGGGTGCCTGCCAGTTGACCATCTGTCTAGGTTGTCCATGGAGAATCAGAACAACTGAACATTTTGGCACATCCAATTACATGGAGCAACTACCAAATCTGTTACAGGTTACAACAGAAGAGAATATTACCAAAAGATTGAATTAATTGATTTAATGTTGAGAATTTAGGGGACCTGCAGATACTCATGGGAACATCTCTGTGAGTCAGTAAGTTGAATAAAAATGTAAATGAATTAAATAAAGGTCATCTTTCTTAAAGGTGTTTTTCTAGGCATTTTGAGACATGCAATGATAACATAATCCTTGCCCGCTATTGCATGTGAAATAACACATGAAATAAGATTTTCACTGCAAATATCTCTAAATGATATTGGTATTTTTGTTGTTAGAATGTTGAAATGGGAAAACTACTTCCATGTGGGGGTTAGGTTAGCACATGTGTTAAGTCTCAAATATGGGCATGCCTTTAAGAAAATGAAATTAGGGTTGAAGAAATACCAAGCAGAGAGAAAGGTTGACAAGTAACAAGGAGGTGAGTTAGGGAATTAGAGAAAGCTATAATTGATTAATGAATCAGACTAGGGCCAAATCAAATTGAGTCATTAGTATCATCTTTAGAAATCTAGACTTAAGCCACAGAGAGCCAGTAAGGAATTTTAAGCAATGGAGGCCATAACATTTTGGTAGATTATAATACATGAGAGAAAGTATAGTTAGAAGAATCTGGAAGGAAACTCTTAGAATAATACAGCTTCAAAGAAATAGTACCTTCACTAGGGCAAATGGAGAGAGAAAGAGACAAGGCTAAGACAGAAGTGAAATAATTCATCTGGATTTAGGTAAAGGTAAAATGAGAAAAGATCAAGATGAATCTGATGTTTCTTAAAAGAAGGACATCGGCAACTACTTCTACTTTCTTTTTAGTGATATGTCAAGATTCACCTACAAACATAGGTGTGTCAAAAATCTATGTAAACATGGCAGTTGCATAGCAAAGACATATCTATTTTCTTCTAAAACATTACTAAAACGACAATAAGACAATCAAATTGTGCCAGGCTACTATGACAAACACTGGCACAAGTGAAACAGTAGGTTGGAAGAGAGGAAAGCAGTGATACAGACCCATCCAAGAGGCAGAAGTTAGAGTATTTGTGCTTACATGGAAGCTTATCAACAAGAAGTGTCCAATCTGCTTCACAGATCCATGGGTAGTCTAAGGCTTAAGGAACTCAAGTGGAAGGGATGAGGATATAATTAAAGGTTTATGTAGTTAACATTATGGTTTGCCGGGTGCGGCGGCTCACGCCTGTAATCCCAGCACTTTGGGAGGCCGAGGCGGGAGGATCATGAGGTCAGGAGTTTGAGGTCAGCCTGACCAACATGATGAAACTCCGTCTCAACTAAAAATACAAAAATTAGCCAGACGTGGTGACACGTGCCTGTAATTTGTAATCCCAGCTACTCAGGAGGCTGAGGCAGGAGAATCGCTTGAACCAGGGAGGTGGAAGTTGCAGTGAGCTGAGATCGTACCACTGCACTCCAGCCTGGGTGACAGAGTGAGACTCCATCTCAAAACAAACAAACAAACAAACAAACAAACAAAAAAACCATATGGTTTGGTCAAATAGTTCCCTCTCTTTTTTATCTGGGCACAGGTAGGCTTGTACTTCCTGAAATCTCCTGTGGGTGGGTGGGACCAGAAGATTCATCCTGGCTAATTAGATGTGGGATGAAGTAACTTACTTAGGTCACTTCAAGTTACAGGAAACACCAGCCAATGTGAGACCCTCCAGAGACCTCCCTTCTCTAAAGAATGGTTCCTAGCCAAATTTAAGATGATTGATGTTCCATCTTCATGAGTCCTTGAATGAGATGAAGAGAAATGAAACTCAATATGTAATAGGCATATGGTATGATTAAGAAATTATTATTTTTTCTGAAAGTTGAAGATTTTGGGTTCTTTTTTACCACAGCAAAACTTATTCAAGCTTGACTGACACAATCTAAGTGCAGAACGAATAAATGTCCCTCACTTTGCACAATAGGAAATGACCCCCAACTCCAGGTTTATCTCTGGAGAAACTGAACTTAAAAGGTTCTAGCTTTGGAGTTATCAAATCTGCAGAGAGTTAGTAATAAGTTAAAAGACTGAAATGAAGGACTTATATGAAATATACTACACTGAATCAAGATGGCTTCTGCCACTACCCAGCAATAGAAAAACTGAGACATACAAATGTGTATTTGCCAGTGAAGATTATGAAGAATTCTCTGCAGTAACTGACCAGCCTGAAAGAAAGGCCTATGAACACTGATATTAAAAATTGCTTTAATGAAAAGACCTGCTCACAGCTTTATCATGTTATAGCAGGGCATTTCCTGCTCCCTCCACAAACGCCAACATGTGGTCAAATCAATAATAAAGAAAGAAATAACTTAAATTAGAAAGAAAAATAAAAAGGTTATAAAATATCAAAATGCATGGTAAGTGTAAGGTTAGAATTTTTTTTTTTTTTTTTTTTTTTTTTTTTTGAGAGAGTCTCACTCTGTTGCCAGGCTGGAGTACAGTGGTGTGATCTCGTCTCACTGAAACCTTTGCCTCCCAGGTTCAAGTGATTCTTCTGTCTCAGCCTCCCAAGTAGCTGGGACTACAGGAACGTGCCACCATACCTAGCTAAGTTTTGTATTTTTAGTAGAGATGGGGTTTCACCTTGTTGGCCAGGATGAACTCCATCTCTTGACCTCATGATCTGCCCACCTCAGCCTCCCAAAGTGCTTGAATTACAGGTGTGAGCCACTGCGCCCAGCCAGATGTTGTTTTATGAAATTTTTTTTTTTTTTAGTATAATTATATGTGTCCTTGTGTATATGTGATGTGTATGTAAGAATAAGATAAAAAATGTACTTATTATTGAGGTTTCTAGGTTTATCAAATAAAAATCCAGGACGCTGAGGTAGATCTAACTTAGAATATATGTTTTAGAAATTAAAAAGATGATATCTCAAATTAAAAACAAATCAGTAGAAAAGTTCCAAGATTTAATGGAACAAACTCTGAAAGTAAAATAGAACAAAATAAGAGTAGAAAAAAATCCAAAATATACAGGAAATTAAAATGACAATCCAGGGTAGGAAGTATCACATATTTTCTAAGATCTGAAAGATAGAAAATTCTCAAAGAAATAACACAACATCATTTCCAGAACTAAAACCATGAAACTTCAGAGAGTGTCCCAAATTATAAAAGATATATCACCAATGTTAAATTATATTACTGTGAATTTTGTGAACATCAGAGATAAAATAAAGGACCTCCAAATAAAAGACTTGTGTGAGAGAAAAGTTTAAGTATCTAAAAGAAAAAAAAATTCTTAACTTTGCTAGAAAATATTAGAGCAATGCCTACATATTTGGCAGTCAAAATATTTTAAAATCTAGAATTCTACACCCAAACTCTTTATCATTTGTGAGTTTGGTCAAAGAAATTAAAAAAATATATAAAGGTGTTAAAACATACTCACCTGTGATACAAGAACACACTAAAACTTAGGAACCCAGGAAATAGATACCTAAGCTACGAAAGTGGTGACAAGAAACACCAGGTTGATGGCTTTGAGGCAGCAGATAATCTAGATTGAAACAGGAATAAAAAAGGTTGCAGAAAAAAAGATGTTTAGTGGGGCAAATAAAACTGATCTATGCAAAATAATAATGTTCTCATTAAAATACTGCCATGTATAGGGACATTGTTTCTGACAGACCAGATGACAAAGCCTGTAGAACTGACAAAACAGTCAAGGCATTTGAAAATATGAAGTGTGTTCAACAGGTATTTGAAAAGTCTGCTGGAGTAGGAAGCAAATATATGAATAAGTGGATGAAACATAAGCATTTAGTAGCTCCCTGGGAAAAAAAAATGTTCTCAAATGAAAATAACATAAAATACTACTTGATTTAATGGTGAACAACATTTACACAGTCATAACAATATAAAATCTGGATATTGAGTTTATTAAACATTGTTGGGCAACAGTATAGAGGGAAAGTGAGGGGAGGCTCAATGTAAACAAATTAAATTCTTCTCTAAACAGGAAGCCAACTGATATTATTATGGTAAATCAATAAATAACACTACAAATGTGCTGTTCTAAAAAGGGACAGACATAATAGAGTGAAAAACTAAAAGAACTGAAAGTGTTGGCCTCTGAAATGCAGAAATAGGGATAGAGATGATTGGTATTAAAACTGTCAATATCCTCTAATGTATTTAAATTACATACCATGTAGTAACTGATGAGTTTCTCAAGGTATTTGTTTTTTAATATAGCTTTTTTCCAAAATACATTCAAATGCAGTTTAGCAGGTGAATTTCCATAATTCTGCTATTCTGTGTAGATACTCTTGAATAACGGGTAAATAGATATATAGATAATATATGAAGTCTTATTTTTCTGCAAAATTTTAGTATTATATCTGCATTATTCAGTACTATATGGATATTATAATACCATTGTACTATATATGTGTGTATATGATTTATTGTATCCTTTGTTACTTATTTTCTGCATCTATAGAATGGTTGACTTCAGAATAAGTTAGAATGTCATTTTATGCTATGTAATGGGTAAGATATGTTTAAAATAATTCAAATAATATTTTAGTCTGAATTTTGTATTATATTAATTTTAAGCTTCCTGATTAATTTTGCTATTCTGTTCATATCTCAAATGAGTAGTGGTAATCATCTCTAATGACCTGTGTCTATCCTCAACATACAATGTCACATCCTGTAGTTGTTAGTCTTTGAACTGACAATCATGATATATCAAAGTTGATCATTTACATTATTTACATTACATTGGACAAACAATTCACATCAAATCAGACAAATGATATTTTATTTGCAAATTTAGGTATATAAGCATGTCATTGCTATAAGGTTTGTGTTAAGATCTTTCATATTGAATATATCCATTTAAATAGATTGTTATATTATTACTGCTCACACACACATATTATCTCTTGACTTCAATAACATCTTTGGCATCTCTTCAATTGTCACAAAGCTTATCATGTTCACCTGGCAACCTAGAGATTTCTAGCTTTTCCTTTGCATTAAATCTATAGCGTTGACTTTTACTGACAAGTAAACTATATGTGACAGGATATATTCTTTTATGTGTGCTATCTAAAATCTTTTTTTTTTTTTTTTTTTTTTTTTTGAGGCGGAGTCTCGCTCTGTCGCCCAGGCTGGAGTGCAGTGGCGCGATCTCGGCTCACTGCAAGCTCCGCCTCCCGGGTTCCTGCCATTCTCCTGCCTCAGCCTCCCGAGTAGCTGGGACTACAGGCGCCGCCACCACGCCCGGCTAATTTTTTTGTATTTTTAGTGGAGACGGGGTTTCATTGTGTTAGCCAGGATGGTCTCGATCTCCTGACCTCGTGATCCGCCCGTCTCGGCCTCCCAAAGTGCTGGGATTACAGGCTTGAGCCACCGCGCCCGGCCTAAAATCTTAATTATACTAAACTTCATTTGCCCTTCACAAGTCATGGTTTGTGTATATATTAAAACCCATAGTAGTGTACGAAACATCACAATGTCCTGTGAAAATAGTTACCTATATCTCTGAAATCTGTTCCTTTTACTCCATCCTACAACCACCATCCAGCCATCATCCCTTATTTGGACTACTGCAATAGTTCTACCAGCACTTAGAAACAGCTTTCACACATCCTGTTTCCTGCGGTCAGAAACTCATTTTTTTTTTTTTTCCACCTAATCAAGTTCAACTCACTGCTGTCATCTCAACAAAAGGATCATTTCCTGTCTCCTTGAACTGGTGAAATGCCTCTACTGTACGTTCTTGTAGTACTCTTTACCTTTTTTTGCAATATGCTTGTTCCTAAAATATTTTGTTATAATTTGATTAACAGTCTTTTAACTATGTATGTAGGGATTAGTGTTTACTCACCATATAAAGTGAATGTATATTCATTGAATCAATCAACGGATAGTATGGTGAATATGTATGTTGGTTCTTAACCTTATGACAAAGTGAAAATTAAAGTGGGTAGTGTTTCGACTTATTGTTGTCGGCAAATAAGTTTACTTGTTTTCCTAATATCTGGACAAAATAAGTATATATCACAATCTAATCTGTGAATTTCCTTTATTTTTGTCATCACCATGAATATCCCACACTGTGTGATATTCGTTAAAACCAGTCTTTGTGTTTAAGTGCTAAGCATCCTGAAAACATAACTTGAATAGATCAAGTTTAATTTGAAAGAGCATCAAACTGTGATCCTGAAAATCTTTCAAAGCCTTAGCCTTCTCTAGATTTGAGCATGCTGCCATCAATGAGAAGGTGGGGTTTATTTATATAGTGGGCAAAAAAAGAATAGCTGGTTGAATGATTGCCATTCATCAAAGAGTGATTAAACACTCCAGTATCTCTTGTGGGGATGAAGAAATGAATCTAACAGTTATCTTCTCAATAAACTTAAAAATTTTACAGAAGAAACAAGAATGATTCATAAAAGTTAAAATATGGAGTAGCAAGTGATATAAGTGCTCTAGTATTTGAGTACATAATATTGCCAGTTTTATTCAGTGTTTTCAAAAATATTCTTTTAGCAAAAATTACATTCTTGATTTTGAATGTTCAGGGGCTCCTCCAGACTAGAAATCAGATCTAATGTAGGGCTCCCATAAATTCTGTCCCATCTTTTACATTCTGGAATATTGTCAGTCTTCTCCATGTCTTTACATTTCTCTATCTTTAAAATAAAATTGATTGCTTTCACGGAATGGAGTCTGCCCACTGCTTCACATAATATGTGCATGATATATTGTTTTAATTGAGTTTGCTGATCTGAATTTTATGGAATACTCTCTCTTCCCTTCATAATTCTTTTTTGTATGTTTTCAGGGTAAATGCTGGAGGGGCTGCAATTTGGAAGTGTTAAATTATCAAGTGAAATCATAAGAGCAATTTATAAAAGAGATAGCTTGAAATTAAACTACAAAAACTGCTTAAGGTAAAATATGTGAGGGAACTCTCTTGTTGCCATTGTGAGACCCTGGAGAACAGATGGAACCAACTCTCCAGCTTCTGCTTGGGTACCTGCTGTTTAATTATACCCTAATTAATTAAAGGAAAGACTCCTGCGTGGTTTCGGTAGTAGTGAGCAGGAGGGCAGTCAGAAAGAGATGCTTGAATTCAAAAGACTTCCAAATTAAGACTAATAAGCTCAGGAAAGGAGTTACTACTTACTTATTGTTGTCATTTTCCAAAAGCAGCTATCACAACAACCAACCTTGGCCTTCTGACACCCCACAAATTACTAAGTATATCTTCTTTTCAATGATCAAGTTCCAACAATATTTTATTAGAGTTCTAAGAAACACTACTAAATATCTAGAAAACATATGAACACTTTCGCGACCATAGTAACACACATAAAATTACATATCAATACTATTTCCAGGTTGAGGTTTTATCAAGTTAATTTCTCACCTGAGAAAACTTTCAATAAAAATAGCTAAATAATGTATACATATGGACATATAGAGTGTGAAATAACAGATACTGGAGATTCAGGGAGATGGGCGTGTGGGAGGGGGTGAGTGATGAGAAATTACCTTATGGGTACATTTTTTGGGTGATGGTTACACAAAAAGCACAGACATCACCACTAGGCAATATATCCATGTAACAAACTGCCCTTGTACTCTTTAAATTTATGCAGATTTAAAAAATCAGGTAAATACAAGCAGAACAGATGAAGGGAATGGTAGTGTAGCAGCATTGTACTAATTATGCATTCAGTAACAATTCATGGACTTGCCATTCACATTCTGTGTGTATGCATGTGTGTGTTTGCACATATGTACACACTTATTCTCTGGCTCTCTGAATTTTGCTTAACGTTATTGTCATCGGAGAGTTACAAACAGTTTTTTTAGCTGTATGACAAAAGACAGAATGGCACATTTTGTAGAAAACCAATCAACAGGTTAAAAACATGTTCATAATATGCATTGGGTGGGGCTATGTAGACATTTATGCATCTGTCTGAAATGACTTCAATGAGCATGGCAGTCTACAAGCCCAAGAGACATCTGCTAAAATGAAACTTGTGTCCATCAACTGTAGTTTACATGGACAGTTTATTGGGAAACTTTAAATAACATTTTTATTTGTTTTATTGTTTTCTTATTTATTAAAGAGACTTCACAGAGCAGTGAAAAATCGACTCTCACACATCTTTCAATGTAGCTGTAGGGCCTAAGTCAATTTAGTAAGCCAGATAAAAGCACATACACCAGAACTGGCTCAATAGTAGATATGCATGCAATAGATTTTAGTTTCCTTTGTTACTCATAGGTTTATATTTGGGGTTTGTAGAAGATAAATATTATAGAGAATGGAGTATGGTTGTCACTTGAAAAAGATTGAGATTATTCATTCATACTAATGTAAGTTACTGAGAGTGTTGATTTAAATAGATGGAGTTTCAAGAGTTCTTCCTCTTCTGTTCCATAAAATAACACAAAAAGAATTTAAGTTTTATATTAATGTAGACTTAAAACATTCAATAAAAAATCTCTTATTGTAAAAAATATTAATCAGGAGTTACTTCTACTGCATATGGATGTATTACACATAGAGTATTACTCAGAATCCCAGAATAGTGGCTCACAAATCAATCAATTATATCCATGTTTGGACATAATCTTGGTTGACCACTATCTGAAGCATTATCTGATATACAGAGCTATAGAAAGAAGATACTAGGCCAATTACTTAACTATTAACATTTCAATGAATTCTTAACTCCCTAAAAGACTGACATTATTTTACGCCTTGCTCTTCATAAGTGAAAATGAGAAATAATGTATGTTGGAAAATCACGAATGACAGAAAATTGTATATAATTAAATGCTGATTTACCTGTAAAAAGTGACATGGGTGTGCTCAGATAACTAATCAGGAAATTCTTTGTCTCATAGAATATTGTCAATGATTTTGGATTGTCTCTTTTGTAAACACTAATGGAATTCCAAACGGGAAATATATTGTGACCTAGAAGGAGTTCAGATTGACAACTGTTGGAATAAATACATTGTTGATGCAGGAATAATAAATAAGCAGAAAAAAATTGGGCAACTTTGTTCTATTCCCCTCTTTTAGGCAAAATCCACTATGATCTAGAGTTTTGAGGACATATGTGATTAATAATTTTAACATAAAGATATTTATATATTCTAATTAGATGTTTCCCTTTTCTTGAGAGCCCCTAGAATTTAACATCCTAATGAGATATCTAGGTATGTGCCCAGTCTCAGATGCTGAAGGAAATTAGTTTGCCTGATTTCCAATGACAGCTTTGCACCAGCTAAAACTGCCAATCATGCTTTTCTGAGGCTGTGTTGCTGTGGGCAGAACCTCTGATGGTTTCATAGTATGAAGATGCCAGCGGAACTGTGGTCAAGATCTTTGTGTATTTTTTCCATATCCATTCACTGGTTTGTCAGTTTGCTTGATAGTTCATTTCTCTTTGAAAAAAAGATCAATTTCTAGAGGAAGTCGGATAATTGATTTGAAGAATTTACAAGAAGGCTTTTTATAGTTTTTGCAGCTCAAAACTATTGTATTCTTGGGTACCAGTAAACCTGATTTTTCTCATAAATTTGTATAGGTAATAATTTTTAAATACTTTTTCCAAAATCAGGGATTATCCCCTATATTAGAGATAATATTCTAAGAACTCTAGTTATAGGAGGGAGGTGGGGGAAAGAGAAAAAGAGAGACAGAGAGAGACAGAGACAGAGAGAGAGAGAAACAACTCAGAGAACTACAGAGAAACAGATGAAGAAATTATCTTCAAGCTTCCTTAAATCCTGTTCTAAACAACATTTCTCTTATATCTGGTATTAACTAAAGTCAAAGTATCTTAAATACCTTTCATGATCAGCTCCGCATGGGTTGCTCTACTGTGGTTTGAGGTATTACATGATTTCTGAGCATAAACTAAGCACTTTACTCGAGTCAGCCTCCAATGGATTTTTTTCATTTCATTTTTCTTTAGAAGATCATCAACATCTTTGCTGTTAGATCATAAGGGAGGCTATATTGGAAGCTAGTTGTCAATGGCTTTATTTCCTTTTTTTTTTTTGTTTTTGTTTTTGAGACGGAGTCTCGCCCGTCGCCCAGGCTGGAGGGCAGTGGCGCAATCTCCACCCACTGCAAGCTCCGCCTCCCGGGTTTACGCCATTCTCCTGCCTCAGCCTCCCAGTAGCTGGGACTACAGGCGCCCGCCACCTCGCCCGGCTAATTTTTTGTATTTTTAGTAGAGACGGGGTTTCACCGTGTTAGCCAGGATGGTCTAAATCTCCTAACCTCGTGATCCGCCCGCCTTGGCCTCCCAAAGTGCTGGGATTACAGGCATGAGTCACCGCGCCCGGCCTAGTTCCCATTTTTATGTTCAAAATGCATCCTCATAATATATTCAAGTATTTCAGATTAAATCAAATGTCTCGTTTTGTAGTAATGAGACGTGTTAAAATATATTCGCATAGAAACCATGCAAATTTACATGGGAGCTGGTGGCTTTAGGGGGAAATGTTTTGCAAATTAAGAAATTTTTTATTATATTCTAACATGGGTGTGGTGGAGAGTGTACTCACTTGGCAATCTCGTTCTTTCAAATAAATCTTTTTTCCTGCCATGCTGACTCTTTGAATCATATCACCAGTTGACTTCAGCTAATGGGGATCACTAGCAAGAGATTGGAAGGTGGGAAGAGAAAGAGATTTGGAGATTTCTTATCCACTTTTGTTGTTGTTGTTGTTGTTGTTGTTGTTGACTTTGGAGACTCGCTTCTGGCAGTATCTGCATTCTTTCACGACTGCAGGTCTTGCCAGCCAGCCCCTCTCCCAGGTTGCAGCCCTTACTGGGTTTCAGGAACACCATTTTCTCCTCTTTCCCATTCAAAACTAGAAGAAGCGTTTCTCTATGCTTGCTGATCTCTGCTTGCTACAGTAGCTCCTGTTGACTTCCTGAATTCTGCCAAAACCTCTGTAAATTGCCCTTTGTGAATGTCTCTTAATTTGAATCACCTGATTTGAATTCGTTTTCTGTTAGGTCCCTGACTAATGATAATAACAATAATATTAACACTAATAGGCAGGGTTTATAAAATGCATACAACATATTAGACGCTGTGCTAAATGTTTTTTGTTTTTTTGTTTTTTTTTTTTTTTTTTTTTGAGACGGAGTCTCACGCTGGCTGTGCTAAATGTTTTATATGTGCTAGTTAATTGAAACTTTGAAAATTCTTAGGCGATGGATATCATTATCTCTATTTTATAGAGATTAAATTGAGGTTCAGAAAGGGCATCATTGCCCAAGTTCTCTCCAGCTAATTAGGGAATATCAGGACTCAACCTAAAATGTCTGACTCTGAAGCTTGTACTTTTAACCCCTCTGCAATGCTGCTCAATATGTGAGACTTTCGAGATTGTGCTCTGGTTTACTACTGGCAAATCTAAATCTCTGAAGGGTGTGCTGTAACCAGATAAACAAGAAAAAAGTAGCATTTTGTTTAATTACACAAAATTTACTAAATCATTATTGTATGTTCAGCATTATTCTAGGGCTTAAAAATATGAAGACAAAAATGTTCTGCTTCCAGATACATTTATAGTTTGATAGGAGCATTAGACACCATAAACACATACATTCAATAATGTTTTACAAGTAAAATATAAGTATTTACAAGTTACAGAGTAAGAATATTGGAGCAGAATGGTGTGTCTCTGTTAACTCTTCAGGATTTCATATTCGGTTAGTCAAACCATGTGTATTGACCATGCAATTCCAGCACATTGAGCTTACACTGTACTTACTCCATGCATTCGTAGTGTTTCACATTCTCTTGTTGGAGGAAACAGTCATGTGATTACCTTTGTCAACCAAATGCTCATTTTTCTGTCTCTCACCAAATTCTTTATTTATAGACCAGCATTTTTTGTGGATTCAAATATTAGAATTTATAGACTTATAAAATTCAACTTGGCCAACCTCCCAATTACACTTAGAGATAATAAAAAATAGAATAACAGATAATAGTCTATTTTTTTTCTTCTGGATTCATTTTCCTCCGTGCTGATGTTAAAGTACTAACAGTTTAGTAGATTACAAGTATCAAATTTTGTCTAATACAAAATTCATAGATTATAAGTTGTACCAGTATTTACATATCCCTAAGAAAGAAATGATGTTGACAGTAATGTTTAACACAGTGCTTTCGTATTACCTAAAACTTGCGTTTTTGTATTTATTGAAATAGTAATTTTAGGATTAAACATTTTTACAAAAGTAACAGCTGTTTACTATAGTAACAGCTATATATATATATATATGGAAAATATAAACAAAATAATATGGTTATATATGGAAAATATAAACAAAATAATTTGGTTAAGGTATTTATAATTTCTTCCCATTAAGAGACTGGGCTTTGTGAATTTCCTTGTTTACTGAGTCATCACTGTCCTTATTTCACAACAGAAGTTTTGAAGTTTGAACTTACTTTTCTTATTTCTAAAATAGTGATAATAATAGCATCATCTCCCATGCAGTTGCTGGAAGTGTTAGGTGAAATGAGACATGCAAAGTGGTTAGCATAGTGCTTGGTACATAATAAACAATACTATCAGTTATTAATTTGTTCTTGTTTTCTTATTATATTCTCTTCAAGTCAGCGCTTGATAAATGGTGAAAACAAAATAAAAGTGGGGAAGACAAAAGTCTGTTAGTAGGCAGGTAGTCATTTTGTCTCACTATTCCCACCTGCTTGTTCTAGATTATAAACTGTTTTGTCTTGAGAGCTGCAACTAAGATCAGGCCAGCTGTTTGATGCTGGTTAAGTCCATAACTTCTCTAAGTCTGAAATTGCTCCTTCGTAAAAAATCAGGATAATAAACACTATCCCAACTAATCATCTATTATAAATATTAATTTCATAAATATTTGTTGAGTGTGTCTTAAGTCTCTTTTGAAAGAGAACACAGAAATATTTATTTCCCAGAAAAACCATAAATTGTTTCCTGGAGCCTCAAAATAAAGACTTGTTAAGGAAAATAACAGGATTTTAATGTCTTGTTTTCCTGCACTCTGTAGTTGGGTGCCAAGCCTTTAGCATGTCAAAAGTCATTTTCCTTGTGTAACCTCTGTGATCATGAGGCAGTGCCTGTGGTAAAAAACACATTCTAAGATGCAAATCACAAGGTTCTAAGCAACAGCAAAGAGTATTCAGATAAGCTTTTGCATTGGTTCTCCCAGTGCAGAGGATCTGAGGGTTGCTGTTGTGCCTCCTGATGCAGTCAGTTACCTGAAGGTGTGAAGTTAATATTTTGCCCTGGTGCCCCTCAGCAATGATGATGAGTCATGCACTAATCGTTCCCCAAATCTTACATGTTCAAAGTTCACTTGAATACAGGAGGTTGGCATGTATGAGCTCTGAATTGATTTTTCTCATGTTTAGACTAGGAAAATGATTTTTCAGCAAAATTGACTCCACTTTCCAATTTTCCCTTCCATAATTTACAGTGCTTTTATTTTTTCCATTAAGAATAAGTAATTTCGTTTTCTCCTTCTTTGATTGCTTTAAAAAAAATAGTGAGCTGTTACTTAAAAATTAGCGCAAATTTGGAAAAGCCATCTCTTCCCTTTTTATATTCATCCACCCACATTTCTTCCATTTTGCATTACCTTTAGGCAGACAATTAAACAAATACATAAGTAAAAATCCTCTACCCTGATAACAGTTATTTGACAAATATTTTACCAGGAACATTTTCATTCATAGGTAAATACATAAAGATAAAAACAATGTGTAATATGTATTTTAGTTTCATCTCCTTATTTTCTAAATTTAGAGCACATTATTTATTTTAGGCCACAAAAGTCCAGTATTTCTGTCATGACTAGTGTATTGTCTTGCCTTGGAATGGGTATCTAAAAGCAGCTATTTCTTATAATGAATGGTTATCAACAGAAATAACTAAGGGCTTTTAAAGGATTACTGATAGAAATGAAGTGAATGCATGTGTACATATCACATAGAAGTAACTAAACATTTTCCTATCATCTGAGTGAAATAAAATTTCAAGGAAATCTCAAGTCATTTTAGAGATGCCGTCAGAATTTTTTTTTTTTTTTTTTTGGTCTTTTATTCAGTATATAGCAATATAAAATTCTCTCCATTGAACTTTTTTACTTTTGAAGTGTGAACATCAGTATATTTCCATTGAGGATAAAAAGAACTTAAACATTTTCAACTGGGCCTTGCTTTAGAGCCTGTCTTCTATATAAACTCACAAGTCAGGAGTATAATACTTATTTATATTAACTGACAGGGAGTGTTTGATTTAACAAATATAAATTATTATTCTTTTAATATCAGCACTTGCTGTACATAAGCATTGTTTAAAAGTAATTTATATTTCTATGAAAGTACCAGGATGGAGACGTAATGGGGCAGATAAATCTGAAACTAAAATTTTAGGAGTAACTGATGTTTTAAAATCAATCAGAAATACTCATAAGGTTTCATGCATAAAATAAGTCAACATTAGCTACTGTAATTTAATTTACAAAAATAATCTGCAGTCATGTTTAGTCAGTTAATCTACTTGATATAAAAATATGCCACTAACTGAATTATACAAATAACTCATTCATATAACCCCTGGATGAAATCATTTATCAGGTATACCCAACTTACTCTCCTATAATAAGATTACCACACTTTTTCTGTTGTGTTTTTTAAGATTTTTTATTTCATAGAATCCTCCTACTTTGATTTTCTGCACTGATCTGTTTTTGTTCTCTATAATATTCTTCATTTTATATTTATCTGACTTCTAATTTTAGCCCATAGTTTCTTTAAACTGGTAGAGAGTGATATCCAGAGACTTTATTATATTTAAGATAAATTTGGGGGATGAATATGTTCTAAAGGTGGTTATGAGTATTTCCTACTACCTGAATTTATAAGACATATACATCAAACTTAGAAATTGTTTTAATCTTCCATTGTAAATGCCCTCATCAGTATTTCACCCTAATGACTTTTAACTTCAGACATTTTAAAAACAATCATTTCATTGGGGTCTACAAATGATTATTTTCTAATCCAAAGTTTTCCTTGTAATTTTTAGGAAGAATTATTTTTTTGCAGCTACTTTCGGCTCTAAAATGAGGGTGTCCAAGCAAGCTGTCATCTCTACAACCCACAGAAAACCAAAACAAATATATAGCACTGAGATTTTACTAGAAACAACCTATAACTCAAATATGAGAATGGGGCCAGGGCCACAGAGAAGTAAAAGAAAAAAAAAAAAAAAAACTCCACGGAGAAGTTAGGAGAATCTGGCTTCACATCCACAATTTCACGCAACAAGCTTGTGGAAAATTTTTCCAACTCATGGTTTCTATGCTGGAAAAAGTGAGTTTGAGGGGTTCAACCAGCTTTCCTATCATCTTAGGTTCCCCAGCAGACTTGTCCCATACATACTTTGATGGCCTCTTTCTTTCAGAACATCATTAAACCATTCAATTAAGATATACTTCCATTGGACATGATGAGAAGGAAAGAGCATCTTTTCTAGACACATTAATAATATATATGTGTGCCATAGGGAAGGAGATGAATGACACAGAAATTGTGGTCTGCTGCTACAGTGAAATTTCTATAGTCCAAGTATCTGGGGCATGTTGAGATATGACTTCCAGATATAGTTGATGTATCTGGAAATGGGTTTATACTTATGGAATTTATTGATTTCTCATGCTCTGCATCACCCTATAGAGACAGCATGACACAACAGCGAAAAGGCCTTTAGAA